>NC_092167.1:29952538-31232538 GCF_045791955.1 Oncorhynchus clarkii lewisi
TCTTGGGGCCCAAAATACAGGCAATGTTTTAACGTATATTTGCAGCTTAAACTTTAATACGGAACATATTATATGGGCCCTGAGTTTTTCCTGACAAGGAATGTTCTTGGCCCTAGTTGAGGGCCATAGCTATAGTCATGACAAATGGTGTTCATGATACGTGGTTAGGAAATACTCAGGGCCCTAGAAACCAGACACATACAGTAAACACCTCGGTATCACCCACAGGACATCATTCAGCCACCAGAGAGCTGTAGTGGTCTAAAAACCATCCCTAGCAGAGATCTAAGGCTCGAGCAGAGATCATCCCTAGCGGAGATCTAACTGGCTGCTTCTCTACACAACCTGTGTCTCTTTGTCATATACATCTTATCCTTTTCTCATACTGCCACGCCCCTGGGCGAATATAAAAGTCAAAGAGGGTCAGTCACCGCTCTGCAAAGAAACAATAAAAGCATTCTACTTCAAGAGGGAGGCATTCACATGATGGTTATACTGTGTATAAAAAAATAATACATTGTTTTACAAGCCAGGTCAAGTCATGCAACTGTAAATGGTAAAGCCTACTGGGGTAGAACTTGGTTCAGGCAATAAACAACATTGTCTGGATGGAATTCATTCAATCACAGATAACGTCGTTAACCACATTGCAGGTTTACTCTGAATTTTTGCACTCTATTTTATTAAGGCCAAGTGTGGTTTCAAGCCCATATTCAAAATCCAATGAACAAATCCTCTGCAAGAAGAATGGCTTGCAGTTATCAACTAACTTGCCCCATCGCTTCCCTAGCCCCAATTTCTGACCTCCTAGCTAGAAATCCTTACCTGTCCCCCCCTAAACTTCAGCCCCTAACCAGAGTTCCTAACCTGTCCGCTAAACCCTAGCCCCTAAGTAGAGTTTCCTAACCTGTCCAGTAACACCTAGCCCCTACCCAGAGTTTCTAACCTGCCCCATTCCACCCCGAGCCCCCATCAGTTTCTTAGTCCCTAGCCCCTAAAGAAAGTCCCTAACCTGTCCTTCTCTTATATCCCAGGTCTGGATGAGGTGGAGAGCATCTATATCTTTGTCGATAATGAGATAATTGAGTACGATGGCGAGCTGGCCGCTGACACCCTGGTGGAGTTTCTCTATGATGTGAGTAACTATAACAACATTATATAGTTATTTGGTTGTCGTCACTTTACTTTATCTTGGTTGCAGTCACTTGGTTGTAACTTTACTATAGTGCTCTTACTCTGTGTAAACCCCAAATTGTAATGACAATGCTGAACATGAGGCATTATTACAATCTATTTACTAATGTCATTTCATAATAATATCAATACTTAGAAATATTGTTTGAAAAAGAGTTTAATTTGTCAAAGAAGGCAAAAAAATGATTGCCTAATACTATATACATTGTCAGTGTCAAATCTCTTCTAATACGCTCCTCGCGTAAATCTTCTCCCTCCACCTCTTCTCTCCCTCTTCCTTCACCTCTCTTCTCTCTCTCCCCATGTCGCTTCCACTCTGCAGGTGATTGAGGACCCTGTGGAGATCATTGATAATGAGCGTGAGCTCAAGGGCTTCCACAACATCGATGAGGACATCAAGCTGGTCGGCTACTTCAAGAGTGAGAAATCCCCCCGTAAGTACAGCCAATCAACTCTGCAGGAAAGACCCGAGAAATCATGACTGAAGTTGCTTGGATATGGAAAGCTAGCCTGGTAACAGAACTGTTTGTGCTGTCCTGCTAACTCCTGTGGTCATTGTCACACAATTGGCACAAACAGATCTGGGATCAGTCTAATGGGATGCTAGGCACAACACCTACAGTGTATTTGTGAACCACATACAGGTACTCGATGCTGTATTCTGACAATTTCCTCTTATCAAGTATGTCAAGGGGATTCTCACATTAGGTTAATGTTGTATTTCTCTTTTACAGACTTCATTGAGTATGACGATGCTGCCGAGGAGTTCCACCCCTTCATCAAGTTCTTCGCCACCTTTGACGCCAAGGTATGGAACCACAGAGGGCTGAATTAGAATCGTATATATTCTAAACTCCATTCTGGAAAATTGTCATTGATCCCATTGCAAACGGACCCTTCTTACACTGTATCATTTTTTGTTTTTTTCAAATTGAAGACATAAGTTACCAAAATGCCTTCACGTTTTAAGTTAAGTCAACTCAATAAATTAAGTGGAGTTACATTACAATTGAAGTTACATCACAAGAAACAACTTTCGTCCGTGAGGTAACTTAACTTTTTAAAATTCAAACACAAATTATTTACAGCCTAACTGATGGTCTTTGTCCCCATCCAGATTGCCAAGAAGCTAAAGATGAAACTGAACGAGGTTGACTTCTATGAACCCTTCATGGAGGAGCCAGTGACCATCCCAGGACAGCCCTACTCTGAGGCTGAGCTCGTAGACTACATCGAGGAGCACGACAGGTGAGTTTGGCCCTACAGTACAGCTGACCTACAATGCAAAGTTGGAAGTCCCATGGTAGGTTATGAGGTGATTTACTTCACACATGTAGACAAAATGTGTCTAAACTACATTACTTGTTTTTCCTGGCCACTGTGCTCTTGCTTCTGCCTTTGCTTGCTTGCTCTTTAGGGTCTAGGCCCGGGTTACTGTAAAAGTACTTTGTGAAAACTGATGTAAAAAAGGGCTTTATAAATTAATGTGATTGATTGACTGATGTCATTCTCATTCCAGGCCCACTCTGAGGAAGCTTGAGCCCCACAGCATGTACGAGACCTGGGTAAGATTTCTTCACTCACTATTGAACTGGAACTATACAGTAAGCCTACTTTTCATGGAGATGTACAGTAGGCCAGAGTCTCATCCCTTTCTTTCTTTCTTTCTTTCTTTCTTTCTTTCTTTCTTTCTTTCTTTCTTTCTTTCTTTCTTTCTTTCTTTCTTTCTGTCTGTCTGTCTGTCTGTCTGTCTGTCTGTCTGTCTGTCTGTCTGTCTGTCTGTCTGTCTGTCTTTCTTTCTTTCTTTCTTTCTTTCTTTCTTTCTTTCTTTCTTTCTTTCTTTCTTTCTTTCTTTCTTTCAGGAGGATGACATAGATGGAGAGCACATTGTTGCCTTTGCTGAGGAGGATGACCCTGGTAATGTACATTGCACTAGTTGAAAGTAAAGCTGAAAAAAAAACGGAAGTGGGAACTTCTGTTTTTCAGGCGTCATTCTACGGCTGCTACATGTGCGTTATTTTAGGTCATAAAAGGATTGCTAGAAAATAGTTTGAAAGGTTGAGAATTGAATTGTCTTTCAATGAAGAAAGGTAGCAGGGGGAAAAAAACAGCAGTACCTGACCTTTGACCTTTCCCCAGATGGTTATGAGTTCCTGGAGATCCTAAAGGAGGTGGCCCGTGAGAACACTGACAACGCTGACCTCAGCATCATCTGGATTGACCCCGACGATTTCCCCCTGGTAAGACCTGAAGAAATCGGATGCATATGTGCCTGGGCAATGGAGTAAACGGAGCAGCTGCAGACCCACTTTAAAAATAGGGGTGCAAAAGTATGTTTTTGCACACCTACTTTTTTAGCAAAAAATGATCATGATCTATTGGGTAATTTGACATTTAAAACGCAATCTTCGAAAATATATGCGACAGTATAATGATTTGTGGTTTTAAGAACCAAAATGCAATTAGATTATGTATGCCGTGCCGTTCTTTGTTTCTATCACAGGAGGTTGGTGGCACCTAAATTGGAGAAGACGGGCTCGTGGTAATGGCTGGAGCGGTATAAGTGGAATGGTATCGAATACACAAAACATGGTTTCCATGTGTTTGATGCCATTCCATTCACTCCGTTCCAGCCATTATTATGAGCCGTCCTCCCCTCAGCAGCCTCCACTGGTTTGTATTCATATTCATTAAAATTAGGCCTAAACAATTATGAAATATGCAGGCTGAATATGATTAGCTCTCAAAAATGTATTGGGTATGAAATAACTGTTATGAAAGAAAATATTGGAGACCCCTGCTCCAGCCTAAACCAAAATATTTGTTATTCTATTGTGGATTCTGGGCAAATAAATTAATAATACGTTTGCAATATTATTTTTATGTGAACATAATCTATGTTTTTGTTCAATGCCCTACCAGATAACTGTACAAAATGACGTGCAAAGTTCTAATTCAAGTCCTTATTGGATAAAACAATATTATTCCTTCCATCTTGATTTCCTTTGCACATTGTCATGTGTTATCCTGGCCACATTCTTAATAGTTTGGCCTGTCAATCAATCACTGTGGGTGGGATCGCCAAGGGAGGAACTGGATATTGAGAGTCACAGGACTGGTAGGGTTTCAAACCAGTCAATAAATTATTGGGGGTGGAATTTTTAGGAAAGGGGGTAGATTAGAATATCATTTATTGTGGCAAGACCTACGAAACATAGCAGGAAAATGATTTTCAAAAATCTGCATTTCCTTTGCCTTTTTCTCTTTATTTCCTTCTCTCCTTTAGCTTGTGCCCTACTGGGAGAAGACATTCGGCATTGACCTTGGTTCTCCTCAGATCGGTGTCGTGGATGTAGAAGATGTAAGTCTAATATTCTCATCCTTCCTGGTCGCTCTGCTGTCTTTAGTACAGTAATTTCATTATGCTGTTTCATCAAACTCAACTGTACATTTTCCTCCTTGCTCCCTGGGGATTGTTGCTGGTCAATTTTCAGTCTCTCGTTAGCTTCAATGCCTGTTTGCCTTTAGCCTATTTAGTGTCCATCTTGTGTGTGTTCAAACTGTGTATTCCCTCTCAGGCTGATAGTGTGTGGATGGAGATGGATGATGATGAGGACATGCCCACTGCTGATGAGCTTGAGGACTGGATCGAGGACGTGCTGTCTGGAAAGATCGACCCAGACGATGATGATGACGATGATGACGACGATGACGACGATGACGATGATGATGACGACGATGATGACGACGATGATGATGACGATGATGACGATGACGATGATGACGACGATGATGACGACGATGATGACGACGATGATGATGACGATGATGATGATGACGATGATGACGACGACGAATAAATGATCGCTTGCCATCCTTGGCTTTAACCAACAGTGGCCAAAAGCCGGCACCAATATTCAGTTTCCTATCATCTCGTCGTAAACACATGCTGTGTCTCTTCCTGTTTGCTTTCTGTATCTCTTTCTCAAATCCCTGGTCAGATAGTCAAGTGACACACCCAAAGGGCAACACCTAAATCAATTTCACTGGGTAAGAAAAGACACGAAAGCAGGGGGGAAGTTTTTGTCTGTGAAAAAAAGAATGGGTTGTGGTTGAATTGTAAGTTCTGTGTTCTTTGTTGTATGAAATGTTTGTCTCTCGGGGTTATAACTGTCTGTGTGTATGTGAGAACTAAGCTGAGGAAAACTAGCATGTTTGACCTGGTTTTGTTTATCTCGTTTAGCACTAGTCAGGGATGCCCTCTTTCCCCTTTCTCCTTTATCCCATTTTTCTGTATTCTGGAACCACTACATGTTTTCTACTGGTAAAGAGAAGCAACAACCAACTTATTGTACCATTTTTTAAAGAAAAGGAAACTTAACCTCTCTGAAACGTCTTAAGAATAACACAGTTTGAGAAAGTGATAAAGATCTTGGAATTCACAAAAAATGTAAAATCATTTGATTGTTTCTGGTCCGATATTGGGAAAAAAGAAAATATTTAAAAATCCATTCTTGTTGTTTGTCATAATTTCTTAATGAATGTGAATGTGTGTGTGTGTGACCAACTATCAAACAAATACATTTCCATTTCATAACAATTTCAAACTACATAATTGTGAAACAATAAAAAAATGAATTCATATTGATGATGATTACAAATCAAAAACAATCCAATTCAAACATTTGAAGACTATGTTAGCTTCATGTTAGCTTCATATTTCTGGGCAAAAATAAAAGGTGCAAAATTCCCACAACAGCAAACATTTCATAAATCTGGCTCAGAGAGTATGTTACTGCCGTGATGACAGGAGGCATAAAACACATGGTATACAGGTATGTGTTATGATATAGCACACATAGAGTATGCATTATGCTTGCAGTAACTTAACTGGCCATGGTGAGGCAGCTTTCCTATAAAGTACTCTACTGAGTAAGACTATAAAATACATTCTGTTGTCTTGATAAAAACTGAACTCTCCCAGGTTCGCTACATGGTTCTTGTTGGAAGGTTCAACTGACTGATTGCACATTAACCAGAGGAGCCACAGTATTGTATGTTGACTCTTTTAAAATAAATCTCAGACGGCCTTTCACAAAAAAATGCATTAGTATTTTGGTAAATGGGTACTTGGTATGAATCCTTTTTGACAGTAAAAGGGGTAAACTGTATATACAGCAAAATTCTCTCTCTCTCTCGCTCTCTCTCTCTCTCTCTCTCTCTCTCTCTCTCTCTCTCTCTCTCTCTCTCTCAATTCAATTCAATTTAAGGGCTTTATTGGCATGGGAAACATATGTTAAGTAAAGTAGATAATAAACAAAAGTGAAATAAAAAATACCAACTAACAGTAAACATTATACTCACAAAAGTTCCAAAATAATAAAGACATTTGAAATATCATATTATGTGCAAATAATTCAAGTACAAAGGGGAAAATAAATCAACATAAATATGGGTTGTGTTTACAATGGTGTTTGTTCTTCACTAGTTGCCATTTTCTTGTGGCAACAGGTCACAAATCTTACTACTGTGATGGCACACTGTGGTATTTCACCCAATAGATATGGGAGTTTATCAAAATTGGATTTGTTTTCAAATTCATTGTGGGTCTGTGTAATCTGAGGGAAATATGTGTCTCTAATATGGTCATACATTTGGCGGGAGGTTAGGAAGTGCGGCTCAGTTTCCACATTTTCCTCATTTTGTGGGCCTTGTGCACATAGCCTGTCATTTCTTGAAAGCCAGGTCTACCTACAGTGGCCTATCTCAATAGCAAGGCTATGCACACTGAGTCTGTAAAAAGCTTTCCTTAAGTTTGGGTCAGTATATGGTCAGGTATTCTTCCTCTGTGTGCTCTCTGTTTAAGGCTAAACAACCTTCTAGTTTGCTCTGTTTTTGTTAATTCTTTCCAATGTGTCAAGTAATTTGTTTGGGCCTAATTGTGTTGCTGTCCTGGGGCTCTATGGGGTGTGTTTGTGAACAGAGCCCCAGGACCAGCTTGCTTCTAGGACTTCTCCAGGTTCATCTCTCTGTAGGTGATGGCTTTGTTATGGAATGTTTGAGAATCACTTCCTTTTAGGTGGTTGTAGAATTTAACGTCTCTTTTCTGGATTTTGATAATAATTAGCGGGTATTGGCCTAATTCTGCTCTGCATGCATTATTTGGTGTTTTACGTTGTACACAGGGGATATTTTTGCATAATTCAGCATGCATTGTTTCAATTTGGTGTTGGTCCCATTTTGTGAATTATTGGTTAGTGAGTGCACCCCAGACCTCACAACCATAAAGGGCAATGGTTTCTTTAACTTATTCAAGTATTTTTAGCCAAATCCTAATTGGTATGTCGAATTGTATGTTCCTTTTGATGGCATAGAAGGCCCTTCTTGCCTTGTCTCAGATCGTTCACAGCTTTGTGGAAGTTACCTGTAGCGCTGATGTTTAGGCCAAGGTATGTCTAGAGGGAATTTGTATTTTTGGTCTTGGCAACAGGACCTTTTTTGGAACACAGTTATTTTTGTCTTACTGAGATTTACTGACAGGGCCCAGGTCTGACATAATCTGTAAAAGATCTAGGTGCTGCTGTATGCTCTCTTTGGTTGGGGACAGAAGCACCAGGTCATCAGAAAACAGTAGACATTTGACTTCAGATTCTAGTAGAGTGAGGCCGGGTGCTGTAGACTGTTCTAGTGCCCTTGCCAATTTGTTGATATATATGTTAAAGAGGGTGGGGCTTAAGCTGCATCCCTGTCTCACCCCACGGCCCTGTGGAATGAAATGTGTGTTTTTTGCCGATTTTAACCGCACACTAGTTGTTTGTGTACAATGGTTCTTCCTTTAAAAGTTTTGAGCTTATGCCGCCACCATTAGTGGTAGATGTTGGCATTCTGTAATTGCACCACACTATCACAAGGGGGAGTTAGAACCCTGATCTATCGGTAGTCTAAACTGTGGCACAAATTGACTATCTATTCGTATATGAATTGAGCTGTTTTCAATCTGAGAGCCTCTCTTCTCTGGCACTAGAGTCCTGCATCAGGGAACAACAACAAAAAACTGTTGATGATCCTGGAGTTAAGAGAGAACTTGGGAAAATATAATGGGGGAATTACACTTGACATGTGGACCAACGATTTTCAAAAAATAGGCACTGTGGGCTTTCGTTTCTCTCCCTCTAAAAACAGAAATAAATAATTCTATATAACAAACTGACTTTATTTACCACAGTGTGAAAGACTGATAGCCCCTCTATATGAAGTGAGTTTCTGAAACACGGAGTCCTTCTTTGCTGATGTGAAGAAGAAACGGAATGAAAGAGTCCATCGAGGGTTGGTCAGCATAAAGCTGAGAGACACACTCATTCATGGCTTTGGATCAAAATAAATAAGTACCAACATTCTTTCTGATTGTCTTTAGTAAAGAAATGTTTTGACTGTTTAACCAAGTTAATCTGCTCATGTTGTGTGTGTTCAATTATTTTTGACATTGTGGTTACTATGAAGAATGTAAACAAAATGTATCAGAATTGATGGACGCCTAAGGGAACGCAGGAGTGAGAGGAGGTCTGAAGACTGTTTTTCAGAGAGGATCCAAAGCCACTAGAGCTCGCTTGAGAATCATCGACATGGGTGAGTCGGATACACTGGAACCTATGCGACTGGGAGGTGCTAGATTATCGCCTAGGGAACGTTCAATTAGGCTAAACTCCAAGAGTTGTCTGTATTACGGTGCTGCAGGGCATTTCATTGCTTCCTGTCCAGTGAGGAGACCTAAATCATTAGTAGGTACAAGTAGACTGGTGAGTCAGACTGGGAATTCTCTAATTCCCATTACCCGTACCACTTTTGCTGTTATTCTGCTCTGGGGAGATCATTCAAAATCTTTTCGGGTGCTCATTGACTCTGGGTCTGATGAGAGATTCATGGCTGCTACCCTGGTATCAGAACTAGGTACAGTGCCTTGCGAAAGTATTTGAACCCCTTGAACTTTGCGACCTTTTGCCACATTTCAGGCTTCAAACATAAAGATATAAAACTGTATTTTTTTGTGAAGAATCAACAACAAGTGGGACACAATCATGAAGTGGAACGACATTTATTGGATATTTCAAACTTTTTTAACAAATCAAAAACGGAAAAATTGGGCGTGCAAAATTATTCAGCCCCCTTAAGTTAATACTTTGTAGCGCCACCTTTTGCTGCGATTACAGCTGTAAGTCGCTTGGGGTATGTCTCTATCAGTTTTGCACATCGAGAGACTGACATTTTTTCCCATTCCTCCTTGCAAAACAGCTCGAGCTCAGAGAGGTTGGATGGAGAGCATTTGTGAACAGCAGTTTTCAGTTCTTTCCACAGATTCTCGATTGGATTCAGGTCTGGACTTTGACTTGGCCATTCTAACACCTGGATATGTTTATTTTTGAACCATTCCATTGTAGATTTTGCTTTATGTTTTGGATCATTGTCTTGTTGGAAGACAAATCTCCGTCCCAGTCTCAGGTCTTTTGCAGACTCCATCAGGTTTTCTTCCAGAATGGTCCTGTATTTGGCTCCATCCATCTTCCCATCAATTTTAACCATCTTCCCTGTCCGTGCTGAAGAAAAGCAGGCCCAAACCATGATGCTGCCACCACCATGTTTGACAGTGGGGATGGTGTGTACAGGGTGATGAGCTGTGTTGCTTTTACGCCAAACATAACGTTTTGCATTGTTGCCAAAAAGTTCAATTTTGGTTTCATCTGACCAGAGCACCTTCTTCCACATGTTTGGTGTGTCTCCCAGGTGGCTTGTGGCAAACTTTAAACAACACTTTTTATGGATATCTTTAAGAAATGGCTTTCTTCTTGCCACTCTTCCATAAAGGCCAGATTTGTGCAATATACAACTGATTGTTGTCCTATGGACAGAGTCTCCCACCTCAGCTGTAGATCTCTGCAGTTCATCCAGAGTGATCATGGGCCTCTTGGCTGCATCTCTGATCAGTCTTCTCCTTGTATGAGCTGAAAGTTTAGAGGGACGGCCAGGTCTTGGTAGATTTGCAGTGGTCTGATACTCCTTCCATTTCAATATTATCGCTTGCACAGTGCTCCTTGGGATGTTTAAAGCTTGGGAAATCTTTTTGTATCCAAATCCGGCTTTAAACTTCTTCACAACAGTATCTCGGACCTGCCTGGTGTGTTCCTTGTTCTTCATGATGCTCTCTGCGCTTTTAATGGACCTCTGAGACTATCACAGTGCAGGTGCATTTATACGGAGACTTGATTACACACAGGTGGATTGTATTTATCATCATTAGTCATTTAGGTCAACATTGGATCATTCAGAGATCCTCACTGAACTTCCGGAGAGAGTCTGCTGCACTGAAAGTAAAGGGGCTGAATAATTTTGCACGCCCAATCTTTCAGTTTTTGATTTGTTAAAAAAGTTTGAAATATCCAATAAATGTCGTTCCACTTCATGATTGTGTCCCACTTGTTGTTGATTCTTCACAAAAAAAATACAGTTTTATATCTTTATGTTTGAAGCCTGAAATGTGACAAAAGGTCGCAAAGTTCAAGGGGGCCGAATACTTTCGCAAGGCACTGTATTCCCACTCAACTCCTCTCCGTTCCCATGGATGCCAGAGCACTGGACGGCCATTCCATTGGCAGAGTGACGCACAGCAGAGTTCCCATGACTCTGCGGATATCTGGCAATCACAGTGAGTCAATACAGCTTCTTCTCATTGAGTCCTCTCACATCCCTGTTGTTTTGGGATTTTCTAGGTTCCAGAAGCAAAATCCCGATATTGAGTGGACCATGGGTTCAATCCTGGGTTGGAGCACGTTCTGCCATTCACACTGCCTAAAGGAGGTGCAGCCTTCCCCTGAACGTCTGCCTCCTGGGTTAAGTATGGCCTCGGATCTCTCTGCCGTTCCCACAGAGTATCATGATCACTGGGAGACATCAAAACTATGAAATAACACATATGGAATCATGTAGTGACCAAAAAACTGTTAAACAGATTAAAATGTATTTTATATTTTAGAATCTTCAAAGTAGCCACCCTTTGCCTTGATGACAGTTTTGCACACTCTTGGCATTCTCTCAACCAGCTTCACCTAGAATGCTTTACCTACAATCTTGAAGGAGTTCCCACATATGCTGAGCACTTGTTTGCTGCTTTTCCTTCACTCTGCGGTCCGACTCATCCCAAACCATCTCAAATGGGTTACGGTCGGGTGATTGTGGAGGCCAGGTCATCTGATGCAACACTCCATCACATTCCTTCCCGGTCAAATAGCCCTTACACCGCCTGGAGGTGTGTTGGGTAATTGTCCTGTTGAAAAACAAATGATAGTCCCACTAAGTGCAAACCAGATGGGATGGCGTATCACTGCAGAATGATTTGGTAGCAATGATGGTTTAGTGTGCCTTGAATTCTAAATAGATCACAGACAGTGTCACCAGCAAAGCACCCCCACACCATCATACCTCCTCTTCCATGCTTCACAGTGGGAACCACACATGCAGAGATTTCATGTGGGCTTTCAAGCATGAACTGCTCCTTTCAACGTCTGCCACAACATCACAAATCAACTTGTGTGTTTTGCATCATTATCTTGCTGCATGACCCAACTATGCTTCACATGCGGATAGTCTGACATTCTCCTATAGAATTCAGCGATACAGAGCAGAATTCAAGGTTCCTTCTATTAAGGCAAGTTGTCCAGGTCCTGAGGCAGCAAAGCATCCCCAAACCATCACTCTAATACCACAATGCTTGACCGTTGGTATGAGGTTCTCATTGTAGAATGCAGTGTTTGGTTTTCACCAGGCATAATGGTACCCATGTCATCGAAAAAGTTTACTCAAGTTTGACACAAAGCACCCGGAAGCACCTGGAGGATCATCAAGACTTGGAAGAATGTTCTATGGACAGGTGATTCAAAAGTATAACTTTTGGGATGACACACATTCATTCTACACACACATCACAACTGCTGCTACCAGACTCTTATCATTATTGCTAAATAGTGCACCATTTAAACACTTGCCCCCCAATCCCCCCCTTCCCCAAAACACGTGTATATTTTGGACTAAAAATAGTGCCTTCCTGTATTATACTTATGCTAACCTATTTATTATATTCTACTGAGCAATTTACTTCATGTTCATATTCTAATCTTTCATTATTTGTTATAGTTGTTGCATTGTTGAGAAGGAACCTGCAAGTAAGCATTTCATTGGACGGTGTATACAGTACCATGTGTATCCTGTCCGTATGACTAATAAAACTTGAAACTTGATAGTATGTCAATTGACATATAAAGGAATTTAATCTACTGAACGGTACACATGATGTACCGTAGATAGATAATAAAATGTTAATGATCATTTACTGATATTTACAGAATATTTCTCAAGTATTTATATTATTTATATTAAATATTAATTTACATCAAATAGCATCCTTGTCATTATCTAAGTCAACTAATTCACACATATTGGAGGTACAGCTGTCTTATTATGATGAACATTTGGTATTTTATTTAACAAAAATACAATTTGCACGTGTTAAAAACAGTAAAAATGTACCATTGTTACAATTATAGTGTTGTTCAAGACTAAATTAGCATTAGCTAGCTGATATAGCATTAGCATCTACCTTGGAACACATAGAAAGGTGAACCATAATATCCAGGACCACTGAGTCTAGTCTCCAGATCTTTCACAGTCAGCGTTTGCACTCTGCCATTGTTATCAGGACCAACATACCCTGCAGACTCTGTAGTGTGACTCTTACTAATACAACAGTATGCGCTCCAGTAGTACTTAGCCACTTTTACACCATCACCTATCTGGGTGTCACCAGGCACTACACCTGTGACCACATAGGCCTTGGAGCAGGCGTTATTCAGTAATTCAGCGAGGTCCTCTTCATGTACCCTCCACTGGCCCCGGTTGAAGCCTGGGTCTTGGGGTGCGGCGTTGGTCAGGGTGGAGGTGGCTAACATGGAGGACTGGGTGGAGGTGTGATGGACGGGGTAGAGGTGGCCCTTGTCGTAGCCAGATTTCTCGTAGTCTCGGTTCAAGGCCTGGTGATCACCCCTATTGTTGGACGGGATTTGGTTCAGTCCACTCATGCAGAGGTGACTACCACCATCGAGCTGTGAGAGTCAAGAAAAGTAATTGATTACAAGAAACACATTTTCTTATCAGTCTGTAGATACCTTTGGCAAAGGGAAATTCATGAAGTTTGAATTTTACAGCGATTTGCCTGACGTGCACGTAAAACTTAAAATACAAAATATATACCATTGTTCTGTCTCTGTACCTTGTTGGTGAATGCACAACATACAGTATGTTTCCTAACAAATATATAGACATTAATATATAGACATTTAGGTTACACTTTACTTGAAGGGGGTACATTCAAGACATGAACACCTTCATGGGCATTGCAATATCATTCATAACAAACTTCCTACCACATTTATTCAACATCATTCATAAGGAGTTTTCAAAAAAGAATAGTCCCTTCAAGTAGATCTTTATGTATGTATTTAATTTTTTATAACCACAGTACCCAACCCCCCAATATACCATAACAACATGTTTTTGGCATATCTTGGCAGAGAACATGCTGTATACCTAGTGCTTCAGAACTCGCTCTAGGCCAGGTACTCTGTTTACTTCAGATCCGCCTTCTCCCGGATATCACAGAATTGAATACAATAATTCATGATGATTCTAAGGAATGTTTACCCAGTGGCATTCTACCAAATTGAAAGGTTATCAGAGAGGATGTACAATAGTCACTAATCGCTAACCCTCTGCTAACCCTGTGCTGCTCCCAACCTGTATGTTGACATTTATTGTCATGAATATTGCCCTGGAGGCAGAATTGAGCGATTTTCACTAGATGGGTCAGCTGCAAACTCAGAATTGGCTATATTGTAAAATTCGTGAAAACATAAATGTGCTTATTGGTCTTAATTTAAGGTTAGGGTTGGGCATTAGGGTTAGCATTGTGGTTAAGGTTAGGGTTAAGGTTGGGGTAAGGTTTAAAATCAGATTATATTACTTTTATGCCAGCTAGTGACAATTCTGCAGAGCTGCCTCCAGTGCATGAGTCATCCCAATAAATGCCAACCTGTACCTGTTGGGTACCGTGGCCGTAAAAATAAATATGAACATTGTAAAATGGATAAATAAAAATCTAATTTGAAAACTCCTTTTGAATGACATTGAATAAATGTGTACTGAAGGTTGTTATGGAAAATACTGAAGCACTGATGAAGGTATACTGCCTTATGTACAGTCTACCCACTTCAAGTAAACTGTTACAAAAATGTTAAGGTGTGAAAACAAATGTTCTACATGTCAGTAAATACAATTCTGTGCCTACCTGAGGTTCGACATACCAATAGTCCTTTCGTTCAATGTCTGCATGTTGAAGCTCATAGGCAGAATACACAGGAATCTTATTGTTGGTGTCGTAGAGTGTGGCATAGTAATATTGCAGTTTATTATTATTGTCCAGGAGACACTGGCATATTTGCTGGTAGCGATTATTGTTTGTAGGATCACTGAGAACCGTAGGAGGAACATGGTTCAGAAAGAACTGACTGCATTTTACGAACGAGGTCACTTCCCCCTGGGAGAACAGAGGAAACAACAGCAAAACAAAAACTTCACACCGGAGCCCCATGGTGACAGACGTTTGGTCAGCACTAGTGGAGATAAAATGGTGACTGGGCTGGGGTTCTCTGGTGAGAAGTACCACAGGCTTTCCACTTACACTATATAAACAAAAGTATGTGGACACCCTTCAAATTAGTGGATTCGGCTCTTTCAGCCACACCCATTGCTGACAGACGAAAATCGATCACACAGCCATACAATCTCCATAGACAAATATTGGCTGTAGAATGGCCTTACTGAAGAGCTCAGTGACCTTCAACTTGGCAACTTCATAGGATGCCACCTTTCCAACAAATAAATGTGTCAAATTTCTGCCCTGCTAGAGTAGCCCCGCTCAACTATAAGTGCTGTTATTATGAATTGGAAATGTCTAGGAGCAACAACGGCTCGGACGCGGATTGGTAGGCCACACAAGCTCACAGAACGGGGCCGCCGAGTGCTGAAGCGCGTAAAAATCACCTGTCACACACACCCGAGATCCATACTGCCTCTGGGAGCAGCATCAGCACAATAACTGTTCGTCTGGAGCTGCATGAAATGGGTTTCCAAGGCCAAGGAGCCTGGAGTAGTGGAAACACGTTCTCTGGAATGATGAATCACGCTCCACCGTTTTAGCAGTCCGACGGCCGAATCTAGGTTTGGCGGATGCCAGAAGAACGCTACCTGTCTGAATGTCTAGTGCCAACATTAAAGTTTGGTAGAGGAGGAATAATAATGGTCTGGGGCTGTTTTTCATAGTTCAGGCTAGGCCCCTTAGTTCCAGTGAATGGAAATCTTAACGCTACAGCATACAATGACATTCTAGATGATTCTGTGCTTCCAACTTTGTGGCAAAAGTTTGGCCAATTCATCCCAAATTCATCCCAAAGGTGTTGATTGGTTTGAGGTCAGGATTCTGTGCAGGCCAATCAAGTTTGGGGGCATTAGCCCTTTCCTGTTTCAGCATAACAATACCCCCGTGCACAAAGCGAGGTCCATACAGCAATGGTTTGTTGAGATCTGTGTGGACGAACTTGATTGGCCTGCACAGAATCCTGACCTCAAACCAATCGAACACCTTTGGGATGAATTTGGGATGAATTGGCCGACTGGGAGCCAGGCCTAATTGCCCAACATCAGTGCCCGACCTCACTAATGCTCTTGTCGCTGAATGGGAGCAAGTCCCGGCAGCAATGTTCCAACATCTAGTGGAAAGCCTTCCCAGAAGAGTGGAGGCTGTTATAGCAGCAAAGGGGAGACCAACTCCATATTAATGCCATGATTTTGGAATGAGATGTTCGACGAGCAGGTGTCCACATACATTTGGTCATGTAGTGCATGTTTTCCTGCACGTCCTGATACTGTCAAGCCTGGACGTTCCCCAGGGTCAACATTATGGCTAAATTCCAGGCTGACTACCAGTGGTGTAGTGTTGCCTGGATACACTCTAATTTTTCCAAACATTTTCCAAAGGCGCCCTGTGTGAAAGATTCTATGAGAAACAGAATGACCTAAAATTATAAATCCTATATTGGTCTTTCACAGTCAGGCCAACCAAAGCGGTACTGTGCAAATAGTCTAATAGTAGGCTTACCAGTGAAACAGATAAATGAGGCTGTCAACTACGTCAGACATATTTTCACATGATTGAGATTTTTCCACATTTTTTCAGGTTTCCACAAAAATGGTTAAACCACATCCGGAGACCACTTTTGAGCTCTGGTTGAAATAAAATACATTTCGATTTTTTGTGTGTAGTTAACCTCTAATTCAAGTGCGCAGGCACCTAGCACTATTGTATGGTTAGCGGTGTTTGAGTTGGAGTAAAGCAAAACAATTGGCCACTGGTAGGCATAGGTGTAACGGCTCTCGTTTGTAGAATGAAGAGTGGACCAAGGCGCAGCGTGGTAGGCGTACATCGTCTTTTTATTGATGACACCAAAACAAAATAACCAAGACACCAAAACAAAATAACAAAGACACCAAAACAAAATAACCAAGACACCAAAACAAAATAACAAAGACACCAAAACAAAATAACAACGACACCAAAACAAAAGCACAACGTTCTGTAAAGCTAAGAAAACTAAACATAAAACAAGATCCCACAAAACCCAAAAGGAAAATGACAACTTATATATGCTCCCCAATCAGAGACTACGATAGACGGCTGCCTCTGATTAGGAACCACACTCAGCCAAAAACAAAGAAATAGAAAACATAGACTTTCCCACCCGAGTCCCACCCTGACCTAACCAAACATAGAGAATAATAAGGATCTCTAAGGTCAGTGCGTGACAATAGGATACTTTGTACAGTAGCTAGTTAACATTTAATTCAGAAGGTTTTTTAGAAAGCATTCCATCTACCATAAGATGGTTAGACCTATCATCAGCGTCGTATATTTTTCCTGTTGTTTAATTGTTCGCAACCTGAACATTATACTTCATATTATGAGGTATCTTACCTTGTTTAAAAGTGGCCTATAGCCAAACTCCCACCATAGAAACATGGAAGCAATTATTTTATAAAAACTTCCTATGTGCTCTCCTGTTCCAGCCTATTAGTTTTCTTTCAACTTTATTTCATTGTCTAGCAGCCAAAGGCATTATCCTAGTCATATCAGCAACATATGATAGCATCTTTAGATCTCCCCTCTAAATTACTAACGGATATTTTCATCTTTGTCCATGAAACCACTCGCATGTGTGGTGCGCATTTTAGAATGGTGTTTCCTCCTGCAAATGGCATTTTAGAACATTCTCACACAGCCTACCGCTATGTGCACATTGCTGAGCTGAAATTGGGAAGAAATACTCATTTATCAACATTTTAAACAAAACATTTTGATTTGTTCCATCAGCTTTATTAATTGATATGGCGTATACCTCCCCTGCACTACTTTCATACGCATTGTGGGGATTATTAAGAAGTGAGTATGCGCAATGCCCACTGAAAATATGTGATATGGGTATACCCTCCACTACACCACTACATTGCAAGAAGCATGCCAGATCTCACAACGCCTGGATAGGTGCTCAACAAATCAATTTACCACATCGTTATGGTATAGCTCTGATGTCTGTCTGCTCAGTCAATGACGTGGCCCAAAAACATTGTTTGATGGAATGCAACGTCTGCGATGTACTCGACCTGGAACAAGACCTATGTGTTCCCATCTGTACGAACCAACTAACTGTGGAAAAGTATTCTTGCATCCCAAAGATACCTTTTATCTCAGAAGGTTAATGATTAGCAGGGTTGCACACCAGTGTGAAGGTGAACAGATTGTGTGGCAACGACACAACTGTGCCCATGTTCTGTCCTAAGAGGGTAAACCACATCTAGATCATTAATTTACCTCATTGAAACTAGTTCTGAACATAAGGAAGCACACTATTTGTATATGTATATAGGCATATGTTTCATATCTACATGGCTAGAATGAAACCTGAATAATAGATTTAATTTTGAAACTAAAAAACATCCACAATCTGTCCAGAATAAATGTTGTAAATTGGCTTGGGTTTCTGATGTGATTGTTGTGTTGATGTTATGTATGCTTGCTTGAGACCAAGACAAATGACTATCACCTTTATTAAAAAGCAACAAAAAAAAAACATTTTTATCCTGATATTTTCTTGCTTCATGGATTTCATTATTTATTCACCAGAAATGTGGTCAAAAAGTACCTTCTAAGCTAAGGAGAAGATACACAATCTTTAAGCATAATTTATATTTAATAATTGAATAGGTCTGAATGGTTTGATTTTCTTGTATGCCCCCCCCCCCCAAAAAAATATATATGATTATACAATATTAATCCAGCTGCTATATTATTGGGAAGAAAAACAAACAGAAAGACAAAAACCAAGGTACAAATCATTATAGCACATTACAACACAGCCTGTATATTTGTTGAGATTTCACAAAGCTTGCCATTAGGAACAATAAAAGGTTGAATGTACAATAAGAGTAATAAATCTGCAATATCAAAGTAATAGTGTAGTAATATCTAACAATTCACAGCAATACACACAAATATCAAAGAAGAAGAATGAAATTAAGAGTATATAAATATTAGGACGAGCAATGTCAGAGTGGCACTGACTAGAAAACAGTAGATACAATATATACAGGTCATTCGGAAATGATTCAGACCCCTCGACTTTTTCCACATTTTGTTACATTACAGCCTTATTTCTAAAAAGGATTCAATCTTTTCCCCCTCTCATCAATCTACACACACTACCCCATAATGACAAAGCAAAACAGGTTTTTAGACATATTTGCTAAATAAATTAAATTAAACATCACATTTAAATAAATATTCAGACTCTTTACTCAGTACTTTGTTGAAGCACTTTTGGCAGCGATTACAGCCTTGAGTCTTTTTGGGTTTGACGCTACAAGCTTGGCACAACTGTAGTTGGGGAGTTTCTCCCATTCTTCTCTGCAGGTCCTCTCAAGCTCTTTCCGGTTGGATGGGGAGCTTCGAGATGTTCGATCGGGTTCAAGTCCGGGCTCTGGCTGGGCCTCAAGGACATTTAGAGAATTGTCTCAAAGCCACTCCTGCGTTATCTTGGCTGTGTGCTTAGGGTTGTCGTCCTGTTGAAAGGAGAACCTTCGACCTATACTGAGGTCCTGAGGGCTCTGGATAATATTTTTTCTCAGGGTCTGAGAGTCTTTAGGTGCCTTTTGGCAAACTCCAACCGGGCTGTCATGTGCCTTTTACTGTGGAGTGGCTTCCCTTCGGCAACTCTACCATAAAGGCCTGATTGGTGGAGTGGTGCAGAGATGGTTGTCCTTCTGGAAGTTTCTCCCATCTCCACAGAGGAACTCTGGAGCTCTGCCAGAGTGACCATTGGGTTCTTGGTCACCTCCCTGACCAAGGTCCTTCTCCCCCGATTGCTCAGTTTGGCCGGGCGGCCAGCTCTAGAAAGAGTCTTGGTGGTTCCAGAACCTTTAAGAATGATGGAGGCCACTGTGTTCTTGGGGACCTTCAATGCTGGAGAATTTTTGGTAACCTTCTCCAGATCTGTGCCTTGATTCAATCCTGTCTCGGAGCTCTACGGACAATTCCTTCGACCTCATGGCTTGGTTTTTGCTCTGACATGCACTGTCAACTGTGGGCCTTATATAGACAGGTGTGTTCCTTCCACAAACATGTTCAATCAAGTTGTAGAAACATCTCAAGGATGATCAATGGAAACAGGATTCACCCAAGCTCAATTTCGAGTCTCAAAGCAAATGGTCTGAATACTTATGTCAATAAGGTATCTGTTTTTTAAAATTATACATTTGCTACAATTTCTAAAAACCTGTTTTTGCTTTGTTATTATGGGATATTATGTGTAGATTGATGATAACATGCTTTAATTCAGTCTATTTTAGAATAAGGCTGTAACCCAGTGCTTCTCAATTATTTACTGTTCCGCCCCCACTAGGAAGAAGTAAACATTTTGCGCCCCCAACTCTCCACCGCGACTGTAAATAGTATCATTTGTCTATACAATTGTTATAAGTACACCTCTGCATAACATTCTATCCTTATTAACATTAAAGAAAATAAAAAAAATAAAAATAAAGAAATATAGATCAACTTACAACAAAGAATAACTTTAGTAACATTGTTTTTTAGTCTGTAACAGAAAAGACTTAAAGTGCATCAATTTGCCAAAAGGTATAAAAAAAGTCAATCAAATTCAATAAATTTAAACTGTAAACATTTTTTGACCATTTGACACTGAAAAATAAAATAAAATATAATCAATAAATAATAATACATTCAAATTCATCAGCAACATTAACTCAGGAGCACAATATATGAAACACTTTGACCTATAAAACAAAAATGAATAAAACAATTTGTGCTGATTTTTTTTAATAAAAATGAGGAATTCAGGATTAATGGCTACAATGAGCACATTTTGCAGAGCACAGCTTTTCGAAGCGGGGTTTGAAGCATGATACTGCAACTCTCAGCTCCTGCTCAATGTTTAGCTGGGACCTGTACTTGGTCTTCAGTGCAGCAACAGCAGAGAAGCCAGTCTCACAAAGATAAGATGTTGCAAAAGGAAGATGAACGCCCATGGCCCTCTGCCCCAAGAGTGGATACCGCCTCTCTACACTCAGCCATAATTCACTCAGTGTCTGTGATGTGAACCTCAGTCTCAATGTGGAGTCAGATGTCATATCAATGAACTGGTCCTCTTCTGCAGAGCTGAAACCAGTTGAAGCTGGTGCATTGAAAGGATCTCTCACCCAGTCATATTGGGAACTGTTTTCAGGGAAGTACTTTTTAAAGAATCCCATCAGTGATGAAATATGCTCCTTAATATATGGGATCACTGAGGTGGCATCATAGTCAGAAGTGTCAACAAATTCATGCAGGTTCTCGAATGAATCAGTATTTCCTTCATCAAGTCGCCTGCCATACATTGACAGCCACCTTGCTTCACTGTGAAACAGCACAGCTTGATGTTCAGCTCCCAGCTCCCACAGATAGCAGAGAAGACTCTTGTTTTTAGTGGTCTGGTCTTTATAAAATTGACTACACCTACAATGTTAGTCATAACCTCACTTAATTCAGAGGAAAGGTGCCTTGATGCCAGTGCTTCTCTGTGTATAACACAGTGTGTCCACTCAGCATTAGGTGAGGCCTTCTTGATGAGTGCCCAAAGTCCTTTTCTCATCCCATTCTCATGCCATGGTCTGTGCACCATCACTGCAAACACCAATGCAGTTCTCCCACTTTAGCCCATTCTCAGTCAGGAAGCAGTCCAGCATTTTGAATAGCTCTTCAGTTGTGGCTCTGTCTCTGACATATTTACAAAAACGTAGATCCTCACACAGGGAGTTTGTCATGTCAAAACGTACATAAGAGATAAACAAACAGTCTTTGTTGCTGTCAGTTGCTTCATCAAACTGTAAGGCAATACGTTTGTCTTTGCGTTTATCTACCAGCTGTTCTTTAAGATCGTTAGCAATGTCATTTATACGTCTGGCAACAGTGTCATTGGACAGAGGGATAGTTGTTATTTTTGCAGCACTTGTGTCATCCAGCATGACAGAGACCATGTCTAATGCTGCAGGCAGTATCAGCTCCTCTGCTATGGAGTGTTTTTTTTGTTGCACTGAGCAATTTGGTACGCCACCTTATAGGATGCTAACAGTGCTCGCTGGTTTACTGAAGTAGCATTTACAAAGCGGGACGATTGTTGGCAATATTCGGCACGTTTTCGCTGAAAAAACTCAAGCAGCTTATCAGCGTGATTGGGGTGTAATGTCTTTAAGTGACGCCTTCATTTATTTGGCTTCATGCTGTCCGCTGCCAACATTTTTAGACACAGTAAACATACCGGTCTTTCCTCGTTTCCCACTGTAGTCACAGTGAAGCCAGAGGGCCAAGCCAGAGGGCCAAGCGCTACATACGCTTCGTCATATTTCCTCGTCTCCCACCGTAGTCACAGTGAAGACAAGCGCTACATACGCTTCGTCATATTTCCTCGTCTCACACCGTAGTCACAGTGAAGACAAGCGCTACATACGCTTCGTCATATTTCCTGTCTCCCACCGTAGTCACAGTGAAGACAAGCGCTACATACGCTTCGTCATATTTCCTCGTCTCCCACCGTAGTCACAGTGAAGACAAGCGCTACATACGCTTCGTCATATTTCCTCGTCTCCCACCGTAGTCACAGTGAAGACAAGCGCTACATACGCTTCGTCATATTTCCTCGTCTTAGCTTTCGGGAGACTTACGTTTGTCTCATTATCTCCGTCTCTCTCCGCCTTTCTTTTCATCCCTGTTAAATATTTTTCCATGGTGTCTCTTAAGGGTTTGTTATCTGCACTTCATATCTCCTGCTCTGTGCTGTGAGCTCTTGTTCGGTGCAAAAAAAACCCTACTCCCTGCAGCAAAAAAAAGCTTGTTCCCCGGGGTCACACGCTGGCATCGCTCCCCTGGCATCGCTCCGAGCCCCCCCCAGCTGATCTAGGTGTAATCATTAGTCCAACAGTTGCAAACAAGAGTTTATATTGGACAAATTCTGGTAGGTTTATTTACATTTTGGCCTGTTTGCTTCTGTTTAAGAAAAAAAAAAATCAGCAGAATGAATACACTCCTGATCACTCTCACACACAGTACACTTTCATAGAAGCCACATAGAAACAGCATCATCTCTTTGCTCTTTGTATTATTCCTTCTTGCATCTACGCGCTCTCCTCTCACCTTTTCCCTTCGCTTGTGGACTTCAGTGCACAACAAAACAGCTGTCTGTGACCAGGTGAAAAAACCTTTCCAAGCCAAACTTTCATACCATAACCGCTACAAACAGCCTAAATCGTTCTCACCATATTAGTTAACAGCATAGCTACTAGAACATAGCTACTAGAAGTACAGTGCCTTGCGAAAGTATTCGGCCCCCTTGAACTTTGCGACCTTTTGCCACATTTCAGGCTTCAAACATAAAGATATAAAACTGTATTTTTTTGTGAAGAATCAACAACAAGTGGGACACAATCATGAAGTGGAATGACATTTATTGGATATTTCAAACTTTTTTAACAAATCAAAAACTGAAAAATTGGGCGTGCAAAATTATTCAGCCCCTTTACTTTCAGTGCAGCAAACTCTCTCCAGAAGTTCAGTGAGGATCTCTGAATGATCCAATGTTGACCTAAATGACTAATGATGATAAATACAATCCACCTGTGTGTAATCAAGTCTCCGTATAAATGCACCTGCACTGTGATAGTCTCAGAGGTCCGTCAAAAGCGCAGAGAGCATCATGAAGAACAAGGAACACACCAGGCAGGTCCGAGATACTGTTGTGAAGAAGTTTAAAGCCGGATTTGGATACAAAAAGATTTCCCAAGCTTTAAACATCCCAAGGAGCACTGTGCAAGCGATAATATTGAAATGGAAGGAGTATCAGACCACTGCAAATCTACCAAGACCTGGCCGTCCCTCTAAACTTTCAGCTCAAACAAGGAGAAGACTGATCAGAGATGCAGCCAAGAGGCCCATGATCACTCTGGATGAACTGCAGAGATCTACAGCTGAGGTGGGAGACTCTGTCCATAGGACAACAATCAGTCGTATATTGCACAAATCTGGCCTTTATGGAAGAGTGGCAAGAAGAAAGCCATTTCTTAAAGATATCCATAAAAAGTGTCGTTTAAAGTTTGCCACAAGCCACCTGGGAGACACACCAAACATGTGGAAGAAGGTGCTCTGGTCAGATGAAACCAAAATTGAACTTTTTGGCAACAATGCAAAACGTTTGGCGTAAAAGCAACACAGCTCATCACTCTGAACACACCATCCCCACTGTCAAACATGGTGGTGGCAGCATCATGGTTTGGGCCTGCTTTTCTTCAGCACGGACAGGGAAGATGGTTAAAATTGATGGGAAGATGGATGGAGCCAAATACAGGACCATTCTGGAAGAAAACCTGATGGAGTCTGCAAAAGACCTGAGACTGGGACGGAGATTTGTCTTCCAACAAGACATTGATCCAAAACATAAAGCAAAATCTACAATGGAATGGTTCAAAAATAAACATATCCAGGTGTTAGAATGGCCAAGTCAAAGTCCAGAACTGAATCCAATCGAGAATCTGTGGAAAGAACTGAAAACTGCTGTTCACAAATGCTCTCCATCCAACCTCACTGAGCTCGAGCTGTTTTGCAAGGAGGAATGGGAAAAAAATTCAGTCTCTCGATGTGCAAAACTGATAGAGACATACCCCAAGCGACTTACAGCTGTAATCACAGCAAAAGGTGGCGCTACAAAGTATTAACTTAAGGGGGCTGAATAATTTTGCACGCCCAATTTTTCAGTTTTTGATTTGTTAAAAAAGTTTGAAATATCCAATAAATGTCGTTCCACTTCATGATTGTGTCCCACTTGTTGTTGATTCTTCACAAAAAAATACAGTTTTATATCTTTATGTTTGAAGCCTGAAATGTGGCAAAACGTTGCAAAGTTCAAGGGTGCCGAATACTTTCGCAAGGCACTGTAACACGTTAGTAAACCCGCTACATCCATGCAGTACAGTGTACAGCAAACAATGAAATCTCTCTCTCTCTTTCTCTCTCTCTCTCTGCTGCTTCTCCTTAATTTTTCAAGAAATTATTTTGTTCAAAACTGTTCAACTTTTGTCTTTTGATCTCTTTGAGTCAACTACTCATCACATTTTATGCACTGCAGTTCTAGTTAGCTGTAGCTTATGCTTTCAGTACTACATTCATTCTCTGATCCTTTGATTGGGTGGACAACATGTCAGTTCATGCTGCAAGAGCTCTGATAGGTTGGAGGAAGTCCTGGAAGGGGGTGAGAACCATGAGACACTGGGGTTTTGTATTGAACTCAATGTACCCAGAGAAGTACAGCAAATAGCTACACCATGGTGCTTCCACAGAGAGTGCTGTTGAGGTTACGGTAGACCTTCAGGCTATTAGACATGAATTACCTTAATTAAATAGGTATTCAGACACTTTTCTAGGAGACTCAAAATTGAGCTCAGGTGCATCCTCTTTCCATTGATCATCATTGATATGTTTCTAGAACTTGGACTCCACCTGTCGTAAATTAAATTGATTGAACATGATTTGGAAAGGCACACACCTGTCAATTTAACATCCCACAGTTGACAGTGGATGTCAGAGAAAAAAACCAAACCATGAGATCGATGGAATTGTCCGTAGGCACAGATCTGGGTAAGGATACCAAAACATCTCTGCAGCATTGAAGGTCCCCAAGAACACGGTGGCCTCCATCATTCTAAATGGAAAAAGTTTGGACCCACCAAGACTCTGAGCTGGCCGCCTGGCAAACCTGAGGAATCGGGGGAGAAGTGCTTTGGTCAGGGAGGTGACCAGGAACCCTATGGTCACTCTGACAGCTGCAGAGTTCCTCTGTGGAAACGGGAGAACCTTCTAGAAGGACAACAATCTCTGTTGCACTCCACCAATCTGGCCTTTATGGTAGATTGGCCAGACGGAACCACTCCTCAGTAAAAAGCACATGACAGCCCGCATGGAGTTAGCCAAAAGGCACCTAAAGGACTCTCAGACCATGAGAAACAAGATTATCTGGTCTGATGAAACCAAGATTAAACTATTTAACCTGAATGCCAAATCAAATCAAATCCAATTTTACTGGTCACATACACATGGTAAGCAGATGTTAATGCGAGTGTAGCGAAATGCTTGTGCTTCTAGTTCCAACAGTGAAGTAATATCTAACAAACAAACAATTCCCAACAACTACCTAATACACACAAATCTAAAGGGGTGAATGAGAATATGAACATGTAAGTATATGGATGAGCGATGGCCGAGCGGCATAGGCAAGGTGCAGTAGATGGTATAAAATACAGTATATGCATGTAATATGATAAGATATGTAAACATTATTTAAGTGCCATTATTTAAAGTGGCATTGTTTAAAGTGACTAGTGATTAATTTGTTAAAGTGTCCAGTGATTGTGTCTCAATACAGTATATACATGTGATACGAGTAATGTAAGATATGTAGACATTACTAAAGTGCCATTATTTAGAGTGGCATTGTTTAAAGTGACTAGTGATCCATTTATTAAAGTGTCCAGTGATTGGGTCTCAATGTGGGCAGCAGCTTCTCTGAGTTAATGTTTGCTGTTTAGCAGTCTGATGGCCTTGTGACAGAGCTGTTTCTCAATCTCTCGGTCCCAGCTTTGATGCACCTGTACTGACCTCGCCTTCTGGATGATAGCGGTGTGAACAGGCAGTGGCTCGGGTGGTTGTTATCCTTGATGATATTTTTAGACTTCCTGTGACATTGGGTGCTGTAGGTGTCATGGAGGGCAGGTAGTTTGCCCCCCCCCCCCCCCAGTTGAGGGCTGTGCAGTTGCCGTGCCAGGGTGTGAGACAGCCCGACAGGATGCTCTCGATTGTGCATCTGTAAAGGTTTGTCATGGTGTTAGGTGACAAGCCAAATTTCCTGAGGTTGAAGAGGCGCTGTTGCGCCTTCTTCACCATACTGTCTGTGTGGGTGGACAATTTCAGTTTGTCTGTGATGTGTACTCCCACTGTGATCTTCTCCACTGCTGACCCTTCAATGTGGATAGGGGAGTGTTCCCTCTGCTGTTTCCTGAAGTCCACGATCATCTCCTTTGTTTTGTTGACGTTGAGTGAGAGGTTGTTTTCCTGGCACCACACACCGAGGGCCCTCACCTTGTCGTTGTTGGTGATCAAGCCCACTACTGTTGGGTCGTCTGCAAATTTGATGATTGAGTTGGAGGCATGCATGGCCACGCAGTTGTGGGTGAACAAGGAGTACAGGAGAGGGCTGAGCACATACCTTTGTGGGGCCTCAGTGTTGATGGTCAGTGAAGTGGAGATGTTGTTTCCTACCTTCACCACCTGGGGGCGGACCATCAGGAAGTCCAGGACCCAGTTGCACAGGGAGGGGTTGAGACTCAGGGCCTCCAGCTTGATGATGAGCTTGGAGGGTACTATGGTGTTAAATGCTGTGCTGTAGGTGGCAGTGATATGATCCTTGACTAGCCTCTCAAAGCACTTCATGATGACAGAAGTGAGTGCTGCGGGGTTGTAGTCATTTACTTCAGTTATCTTTGCCTTCTTGGGTACAGGAACAATGGTAACCATCTTGAAGCATATGGGGACAACAGACTGGGATAGGGAGCGATTAAATATGTCTGTAAACACACCAGTCAGCAGGTCTGCGCATGCTCTGAGGACGCGGCTAGGGATGCCGTCTGGGCCAGCAGCCTTGCGAGGGTTAACATGTTTAAATATTTTACTCACGTTAGCCACTGACAAGGAGGGGGGGCAGCAGTCTTTGTTAGCGAGCCACGAGGGTGGCACTGTATTATCCTCAAAACGGGCAAAGAAGGTGTTTAGTTTGTCTGGAAGTGTGATGTCGGTATCCGTGACATGGCTGTTTTTGTAGTCCGTGATTTCCTGTAGACCCTGCCACTTACATCTCGTGTCTGAGCTGTTGAATTGCGACTCCACCTTGTCCCTGTACCGGCGTTTCACTTGTATGATCGCCTTGCGGAGGGAATAACTACACTGTTCATATTCAGCCATATCACCAGGATCCATAAAAGGATCCGCCCCTTTTTCTCATTTTTTGCCTAAAATGACATGCCCAAATCTAACTGCCTGTATCTCAGGCCCTGAAGCAGGGATATGCATATTCTTGGTACCATTTGAACGGAAACACTTTCAATTTTGTGGAAATGTGAAAGGAATGTAGGAGAATATAACTTAATAGATCTGGTTAAAGAAAATACAAAGAAAAAAACAAACGTTCTTTTGTAGTTTTTTTGTACCATCATCTTAGAAATACAAGAGAAAGGGCATAATGTATTATTCCAGCCCAGCTGCAATTTAGATTTCGGTCACTAGATGGCAGCAGTGTATGTGTAAAGTTTTAGACTGATTCAATGAACCATTGCATTTCTGTTAAAAATGTTGTATCAAGACTGCCCAAATGTGTCTAATTTGTTTATTAATAACTTTTGATGTTCAAAATTGTCCACTCCCCTTCAAACAATAGCATGGTATTATTTAACTTTAATAGCTACTGTAAATTGGACAGTGCAGTTAGATTAAAAATAATTTAAGCTTTCTGCCAATATCAGATGTGTCTATGTCCTGGGAAATTTCCTTGTTCTTTACAACCTCATGCTAATCGCATAAGCCTACGTTGGCTCAACCATCCCGTGGAAGGGACACCGATCCCGAAGAAGTTTTAAATGCAGTGGATCGCGCTTTCAGTTTTTTGCGAATGCCGCCATCCATCCACGGTTTCTGGTTAGTGTAGGTTAACAGTCACAGTGAGTACGACATCTCCAATGCACTTATTTATAAACACACTCACCGAGTCAGCGTATAGATCAATGTCGTTCTCTGAGGCTGATTGGAATATATTCCAGTCCGCATGATCAAAACAGTCTTGGAGCGTGGCTTCCGATTGGTCAGACCAGCGTTGAATGGTTCTTTTCACTGGTACATCCTGTTTGAGTTTCTGCCTATAAGCTGGGACTCTAGATATATAGTTTCCATTTTAGATAGAGTCATGTGAAGTTCCTTGAGGGCCATCTTGGTGTTTGCCTGAGTGGGGGGTGTTTGCTTGAGGGGGTACACAGCTGTGACTATAACTGACGAGAATTCTCTTGGTAGATAGAATGGCCGGCATTTGAATGTAAGGAATTCTAGGTCAGGTGAGCAGAAGGACTTGAGTTATTGTGTGTTGTAATGATCACACGATGAGTTGTTAATCATAAATCATACACCCCCGCCCTTCCTCTTCCCAGAGAGGTGTTGATCTCTGTCGGCGCGATGCATGGAGAAGCCCGGTGGCTGGACCGATTCCGACAACATATCCCGAGAGAGCCATGTTTCTGTGAAACAGAGAATGTTACAATCTCTGATGTCTCTCTGGAAGGCAACCCTTGCTCGAATTTCGTCTACTTTGTTGTCAAGAGACTGGACATTGGCGAGTAGTATACTCGGGAGTGGTGAGCGATGTGCCCATTTACGAAGCCTGACCAGAAGACCGCTCAGTCTGCCCCTTCTGTGTCGCAGTTGTTTTTGGCCAGCTGCTGGGATTCGATCCATTGTCCTAGGTTGTGGTCCGAAGAGAGGAGCTGATTCGACCAGTCGTATTCCTGGTCGTAATGTTGAAAAGTTGACATTGCTCTTATATCCAAAAGTTATTCCCGGCTGTATGTAATAAGACTTTCTGGGGTAACAATGTAAGAAATAATACATTAAAAAATAAATGCTGTATAGTTTCCTAAGAACGCAAAGCGAGGCAACCATCTCTGTCGGCGCCATGTTCCAAGCATCACGCCTGGAGGAAACCTGGCACCATCCCTACGGTGAGGCATGGTGGTGGCAGCGCCATGTTGTGGGGATGTTTTTCAGCGGCAGAGGCTGGGAGACTAGTCAGGATCGAGGGAAAGATGAATGGAACAAAGTTCAGAGAGATCCTTGATAAAAATCTGCTCCAGAGTGCTCAGGACTGCAGACTGGGGAAAAGGTTCACTTTCCAATAGGACAACGACCCACAGCCAAGACAGTGCAGGAATGTCCTTGAGTGGCCCAGTCAGAGCCCGGACTTAAACCCGATCGAACATCTCTGGAGAGACCTGAAAATAGCTGTGCAGAGACGCTCCCAATCCAACCTGACAGAGCTTGAGAGGATCTGCAGAGAAAAAATTTAGAAACTCCCCAAATATACAGTGGGGCAAAAAAGTATTTAGTCAGCCACCAATTGTGCAAGTTCTCCCACTTAAAAAGATGAGAGGCCTGTAATTTTCATCATAGGTACACTTCAACTATGACGGACAAAATAAGGAAAAAAAATCCAGAAAATCACATTGTAGGATTTTTAATGAATTTATTTGCAAATTATGGTGGAAAATAAGTATTTGGTCAATAACAAAAGTTTATCTCAACAATTTGTTATATACCCTTTGTTGGCAATGACAGAGGTCAAACATTTTCTGTAAGTCTTCACAAAGTTTTCACACACTGTTGCTGGCATTTTGGCCCATTCCTCCATCCAGATCTCCTCTAGAGTAGTGATGTTTTGGGGCAGTTACTGGGCAATACGGACTTTCAACTCCCTCCAAAGATTTTCTATGGGGTTGAGATCTGGAGACTGGCTAGACCACTCCAGGACCTTGAAATGCTTCTTACGAAGCCACTCCTTCGTTGCCCGGGCAGTGTGTTTGGGATCATTGTCATGCTGAAAGACCCAGCCACGTTTCATCTTCAATGCCCTTGCTGATGGAAGGAGGTTTTCATTCAAAATCTCACGATACATGGCCCCATTCATTCTTTCCTTTACACGGATCAGTCGTCCTGGTCCCTTTGCAGAAAAACAGCCCCAAAGCATGATGTTTCCACCCCCATGCTTCACAGTAGGTATGGTGTTATTTGGATGCAACTCAGCATTCTTTGTCCTCCAAACACGACGAGTTGAGTTTTTACCAAAAAGTTATATTTTGGTTTCATCTCAAATCAAATCAAATTTATTTATATAGCCCTTCGTACATCAGCTGATATCTCAAAGTGCTGTACAGAAACCCAGCCTAAAACCCCAAACAGCAAGCAATGCAGGTGTAGAAGCACGGTGGCTAGGAAAAACTCCCTAGAAAGGCCAAAACCTAGGAAGAAACCTAGAGAGGAACCAGGCTATGTGGGGTGGCCAGTCCTCTTCTGGCTGTGCCGGGTGGAGATTATAACAAAACATGGTCAAGATGTTCAAATGTTCATAAATGACCAGCATGGTCGAATAATAATAAGGCAGAATAGTTGAAACTGGAGCAGCAGCACAGTCAGGTGGACTGGGGACAGCAAGGAGTCATCATGTCAGGTATTCCTGGGGCATGGTCCTATGGCTCAGGTCCTCCGAGAGAGAGAAAGAAAGAGAGAATTAGAGAGAGCATATGTGGGATGGCCAGTCCTCTTCTGACCATATGACATTCTCCCAATCTTCTTCTGGATCATCCAAATGCTCTCTAGCAAACTTCAGACGGGCCTGGACATGTACTGGCTTAAGCAGGGGGACACGTCTGGCACTGCAGGATGTGAGTCCCTGGCGGCGTAGTGTGTTACTGATGGTAGGCTTTGTAACTTCGGTCCCAGCTCTCTGCAGGTAATTCACTAGGTACCCCCGTGTGGTTCTGGGATTTTTGCTCACCGTTCTTGTGATCATTTTGACCCCACGGGGTGAGATCTTGCGTGGATCCCCAGATCGAGGGAGATTATCAGTGGTCTTGAATGTCTTCCATTTCCTAGTAATTGCTCCCACAGTTGATTTCTTCAAACCAAGCTGCTTACCTATTGCAGATTCAGTCTTTCCAGCCTGGTGCAGGTCTTCAATTTTGTTTCTGGTGTCCTTTGACAGCTCTTTGGTCTTGGCCATAGTGGAGTTTGGAGTGTGACTGTTTGAGGTTGTGGACAGGTGTCTTTTATACTGATAACAAGTTCAAACAGGTGCCATTAATACAGGTAACGAGTGGGGGACAGAGGAGCCTCTTAAATAAGAAGTTACAGGTCTGTGAGAGCCAGAAACCATGTTTGTAGGTGACCAAATAATAAATTCATAAAAAATCCTACAATGTGATTTTCTGGATTTTATTTCTCATTTTGTCTGTCATAGTTGAAGTGTACCTATGATGAAAATTACAGGCCTCTCTCATCTTTTTAAGTGGGAGAACTTGCACAATTGGTGACTGACTAAATACTTTTTTGCCCCACTGTAGGTGTGCCAAGCTTGTAACGTCATACGCAAGAAGACTGAAGGCTGTAATCGCTGCCAAAGGTGCTTCAACAAAGTACTAAGTAAAAGGTCTTAATATTTATGTAAGAGAGTTAAATCAAGTAAATGAAAGCATGTTAAACGGTGATAGGCCTTCATCAGGGTTGCGGTCAATTTGAATTAAAGGCACTTAATTCAGGATGTGATGATTTTTTTTGTTTTTCTTGTAATTAATTCTTCTTAAATTATTTACCCCTTTTTTGTGGTATCCAATTGGTAGTTATAGTCTTGTCTCATCACTGCAACTCCCCCACGGACTCGGGAGAGGCGAAGATCGAGAGCAGTGCGTACTCGAAAACACAAACCAACCCAACCAAGGTTGCCAGCCACACCAATGTGTCGGAGGAAACACCTTACACTTGGCGACCATGTCAGCGTGCACTGCGCCCGCCACAGGAGTCGCTAGTGCGCGATGGGACAAGGACATCCCTGCCGGCCAAACCCTCCCCTAACCCGGAAGACGCTGGGCCAATCGTCTGCTGCCCCATGGGTCTCCCGGTCGCGGCCGGCTGTGATAGAGCCTGGACTTGAACCCAGAATCTCCAGTGGCACAGCTAGCACTGCGATGCAGTGCCTTAGACCACTGCGCCACTCCGGAGGCCCATGTTAATTTAAAATAGAAAAATTGAAAACTTTTGAAAAAAATTGTTTCTACTTACACTGAACAAAAATATAAACGGCAAGTGTAAAGTGTCGATCGCATGTTTCATGAGCTGAAATAAAAGATCCCAGAAATGCTCCATACACACAAAAACTTATTTTGCTCAAATGTTGTGCACAAATTTGTTTACATCCCTGTTAGTGAGCATTTCTCCTTTGCCAAGATAATCCATCCACCTGACAGGTGTGTCATATCAAGAAGCTGATTAAACAGCATGATCATTACACAGGTGCACCTTGTGCTGGGACAATAAAAGGCCACTCTAAAATGTGCAGTCACACAACATAATGCCACAGATGTTTCAAGTTTTGAGGGAGCGTGCAATTGGCATGCTGACTGCAGTAATGTCGACCAGAGCTGTTGCCAGAGTTTAATGTTAATTTCTCTACTTTAAACCGCCTCCAACATCGTTTTAGGGAATTTGGCAGTACGTCCAATCCTGCCTCACAACCGCATACCACGTGTATGGCGTTGTGAGGGCGAGCGGTTTGTTGCTGTGCCCCATGGGGGCGGTAGGGTTATGGTATGGGCAGGTATTAGCCATGGACAATGAACACAATTGCACTTTATCAATGGCAATTTGAATGCACTGAAATACTGTGATGAGATCTTGAGGCCCATTGTGAGGCCCATTTTTTTAATGTATCTGTGACCAACAGATACATATCTGTATTCCCAGTCATATGAAATCCATAGATTTGGGCCTAACAAATGTATTTAAATTGACAGATTTTCTCCTACTAACTGTAAATCTGTAAAATCTTTGAAATTGTTGCATGTTGCGTGTATATTTTTTGTTCAGTATAGGTATTGAGAAGTCATTGAAAGTAGATTACCTTTTAAAAAATTAAAATGTTTAATTGAAGTTTACTTTCTGAATTGACTGCCTTCATTTCCAATTCCAATTGACCCTAAACCTGGCCTACATGAAATCACATCTGAATACTCAAGCGTTCTCTCAAAGAGATCCTATTCAATTACTCTAATTCCTAATTCTAAACATTCCCAAACTTTAACTGGAGTTGTTCAGTCTGATGCTGATTCTCCTCTTCTTGCTCATAACCCATTTGACCTTGTGGAAGTGCCTTCTTAATGGTAGAGGCGAAGCACTGACACCATCTGGGAGTTTTCCAACACTAAACAGTCATGGGAAGATTATAACACTGATGTGTGTAATATTATCTAACGTCATCTTCCCCTTTCCCAGTACTCGTATGGGCTGGGAACTCTCTGTGATAACTTATTTACAGTACTTTTACAGTACATCCTGCATTATACAACAATGAGAACACTGCAACTAGTAACTTTACAAAGTAAAATACTGTTACTTAGTTGCATAATACTGTACATTTGGAAAACTGTAGAGCGGCTGCATTAGTTTGAAATTGTACGGTTAGGTTAATGAAATTATTGGAAGCCATTTATTTTTGCAACTCGCTGTTTTCTTGTTTGTGTATTTATGACATCAAAAAAGAAATGGGCAAATGTTGCACAATCCGGGTGTGGAAATCTTTTAGAGACTTCCTCGGAAAGACTCACATCTGTAATCGCTGCTAAAGGTGCTTCTACAAAGTATTGACTCAGGGGTGCTAATACTTACGTAAATGAGATATTTCTGTATTTTATTTGGGCCATTATGGGTTATTGTGTGTAGATTGCTGAGAATATTTTATTTATTTAATTCATTTTGAATTTAGGCTGTAACATGACAAAATGTGGAATAATGTGGGGTATGAATAATTTCTGAAGGCACTGTAATTGTATGTGTGGGGTACAGAGGTGAGGTAGTCGTAAAAAAAAAAATGTTAAACACTATTATTTCACAAAGAGTGAGTCCATGTGACTTGTCAAGCTAATTTTTACTCTTGAACTTATTTAGTTGCCATAACAAAGTGTTGAATACTTATTGACTCAAGACATTTCAGATTTTCCTTTTTTATTAATTTGTAAAAGTTTCTAAAAATATAATTCCACTTTGACATTATGTGGTATTGTGTGTAGGCAAGTGACAAAACGTTTCAATTTAATACATTTTAAATCCGGGCTGTAACACAACAAAATGTGGAAATAGTGCGTGAATTTTCTGAAGGCACGGTGTACAAAACTATTAATTCAAATATTTATATGTGTAATAAAGTACAACATTTGTATCTGACCCTAACCCAACCCTAAACCTAGCTGTAGCCCTAATCCTAGCCTGAAACAAGTCTTTCACCTTCAATGCCAAACAATGATTGATCAGCCTATTTCTGTGATGACCAGTGGATCTGAGTTCTTCTTCCCATTCAGAAGATGTGGGCTGAGATATGGATACATTTCCCCAGTGAAGGAATACCCAGTGAAAGAATATATATGAGCCTTAGCTTCCACATCATAAAAAGACACCAACCCTTCCTCATAATCCACAAACACCCCCACCTTCTGGGGTTTCTCCATCGGTGACAAGAGAAAAGGAGGGTCCCCCAAGGCTCCGTATTGGTCCCCATTATAATGCACTATTGCCCAGTAACCATTAGTAGGATTCACAGAGAGTTGCCCCTTCCTGTTGGCATCTCCTCTTGCAATTCCCAGATCCCAACCCGTCTTGTTCCCGACATCCACCTCCCAGTATGATCTCCCAGACGTTAACATGTTGTGCCCCAGCACGCTGCCGAAGTGATCAAAGCGATCCGGACGGTCAGGGAGGTCCTGTATCTTCCCTCCGTCTCTCACCTCTTTCCCGTCCTCAGAGAGAACCAGCTGTATGTTGGCTGTGTCTGGGTCCAGGGTCACATCAACTGAATAATATCAGATATGGACGTTATTGTTATGACAAGATACAGCACAGTATTTGGGCATGTACAAGGCCTATCAGTTGGCCTGAATGAAGTTAAAATGTGGCCTACTACAAAGTGAATGTGGTTGAGATCGATGTATGCTAATGAAGATTGAAGTCTTTATATACTAATGTATATATGAAATGTAACAATACACACCTGCAAACTTCAGGATCCTCTCAAGTTCTGTGGAAGAAACACATTTTTGGGCTGTCATGGTCAATTGTAGTATGACAAAGTTAAACAAAGAATACAGCAATGTATGCAGATTATATGTCTAAAATGTACAGTGCATTAAAAAAGTATTCAGACCCCTTTGACTTTTTCCACATTTTGTTGCCTTACAGCATGAACTGACAACTGTGTGACGTTATATAGACAGGTGTGTGCCTTTCCAAATCATGTACAATCAATTGAATTTACCACAGGTGGACTCCAATCAAGTTGTAGAAACATCTCAAGGCTGATCAATTCTAACAGGATGTACCTGAGCTCAATTTCGAGTCTCACAGCAAAGGGTCTGAATACGTAAGTAAATAAGGTACAAAATAAATGAGCTAAAAAAAATCTAAAACCTGTTTTCGTTTGGTCATTATGGCGTATTGTGTGTAGATTGATGAGGAAATGTATTTATTTAATCCATTTTTAGAAAAAGGCTGTAACGTAAACAAAATGTGGAAATGGTCAAGGGATCTGAAAACCTTCCGAATGCACTGTATATGTATGGTTTTCAACACTGCTGTCATCTCACCAATCGAGGAGAGCTTCTCAAGCTCCTGCTCAATTTTCTCCATCATGGTTGAACGGCTGCTTCTCATAGTACCAAAGGAGACTTCAGTATCAAGTGAGACCTCAGTCCAGTCTCTACCATCACCCAGCCCCGACAGAGATGGGAAGGTCTGGTGGAGAGACAGATGGAGAGGAAAGAGAGAAGAAAAAAGAGACTGTCACAGAGAAAGATGATTCAACAGTTTTATTTCGTTATATCATTATAGTGTATAATTATATAAATCAAATTTGAAAACAATTTGACAGACAATAGTCGCCCAGTCCAGTACAATCCATGCATTTCACACATACTGGTACACAAACACATGCATCAACCAACTTAGGAACAGCTTGCGGACTTTTCAGTCACCTAGCCCCATACAGAGTGCGAGCAGCTTGCAAACTCTTCAATCATATAGCGCAATAAAGAGTGCGAGCAGCTTGTAGACTGTTCAGTCATCTTCCCCAATACAATGCGAGCAGCTTGCAGGCTGTTCCGTCAACTAGAGTGATACAGTCCCGGGAGGAATCATTTGTGGGTGATCTATGCCGCTCACAGATCCAAAGGGTTAAACGTTCAAGTAAAGTCGCTCACCTGCAGGAAGTGAATGTGATCCTCTAGGTTAGCAACGTCCTCCAGCTGACCGATGATGTCTCTCAGCTGTCTGATCTCTTTCTGCAGCTCTTGGGTGAGTTCTTCTGCCTCTCGCTCCATGTCCTGTTGCCTCTTCTCCAGGGGCCTGAGAGCCTCTCGCCGGGTCTCCTCTACAGTGGTCATCACTACTTCAAACACAGAGTCTATCTCCCTCCTCTCCCTGTCCAGTTGGGCCTAAAGGGATAGGTGGTGGACAACAACTAAGTAATACCTCAATGTCGATCTCATTCCCTCTCTGATTTTGCCTCTCTGTCGGTCTCACTTTTCACTTGGCTTTTCTCTGTGCTTGTCTCACTGTCTGTGCGTGTACCGTATGTCTCATGTCTCCAGCTCTCTTTTTGTATGCACGTCTCACACTCTGTACCTCTTGTCCCTCTCTGTGTACAACGGGTCTCTCTGTCTCATGTTTAACTGTCTCACTGCTACAGTGCTCCACCTCTGCATGTGGACTTGTAGTACCGCACTCTGACTCACACAGGACTCCCCTTGCAGGCATATACCTAATGTATTTATGCATGCAGTCCTTAGTACAAAATATATATATTTCTCTCTCTCTCTCTCTCTCTCTCTCTCTCTCTCTCTCTCGCTCTCGCTCTCTCGCTCTCTCTCTCTCTCTCTCTCTCTCTCTCCCTCCCTCCCTCCCTCCCTCCCTCCCTCCCTCCCTCCCTCCCTCCCTCCCTCTCCCTCTCCCTCTCCCTCCCCCCCTCCCTCCTTGTAGAGCACTGTTACAGCACAGCTCTGTGCTTGCAGGTAGACATGTAGTACCTCACTCTGAATCACTCAGGACCCACCTTGCAGAGGTCCATGGATTCCCTGATCTCCTCCACCTTTCTCTCTCTCTCCAGGATCCTTTCCTGCATCTCAGCCAGGCTGCTGCCCAGCTCACCCTTGTAAATAAAATAAAAACATGGAAAGAAAAAGGAATCATACATTAGTTTATCATTATTAATGTAGTAATCACGCAATACACACTCTCCTTCAGACTCACCCAATACTATACACATAGCCATAATTGAACCCTTAGGAATTATGACCTCACCTTCTTCTTGTCCCACTCCGTTTCTGTGGAGACGACCTCGTGACCCTCCTCCATGCAGAGGGCACAGACACAACGCCCCTCCGCCCTGCTGTACAACTCCAGGGGTCGACCATGGGTCAGACAGGCCCTCCCATCCAGGTCATCCACAGGGGCCACCAATCTATGAATACACATGTTTACACTTTCCAATCAAGAAAAGTAAGAATAAAAAACAAGTGTATCCAAGTGTGTTTTCTGGTGTATTTCCTATTATGTAAATTCAGAGTTTCTTCAAGTTCTTTGGTATGAACTGTGATTAAGAATCAATAAAGTCAACCTGTGGCCCTTCAGCCTGTCTGCAGTGGTGTGGGTTTGCAGGTGAGTCTCGCAGTATGAGGCCAGGCACAGCAAGCAGGACTTATGGGCCTTGAGTTTCCTCTCAGTGCAGACATCACAGGCCACCTCGCCCAAGGCTCCGGAATATTCCTCTGGCTTACTTTCCTGGGCCTTCTTCAGTTCTTGGATTAGGGACCTGAGGATGATGTTCACCTGTGGGTAACATTGTATTGCGCTATTATGCTTTGTTTATGCATTCATTATTCAATCTAATACAACTTTATTTATCACCTCAGGGACAATTAAGAAAAGCAAACCAGTTTTTTATTCCTTATTTTATCCGGTGAGTTGACTGATAATACTATGTTATTTACGTCAATGACTTACAGAAAGTTATAAAACATAGTCAAAATGTATACTTAACCGACAAAATATATAAGCAAGCAAAAAAACACAAACAATCGAAAATGTCATAGAAACATAAGATCGAGCATAGAATCATAAGAAACACGTTCTTCCTTAAAAAGGTCCTCAGACAGCCGTCTGAACTGCCTCAGAGGCACCAATTCCTCCAATTTCAGCGAACTCGGTAGACTCAGGCGTACTCAACTCTTACCCTACGAGGTCCGGATGACCGCTGGTTTCCTGTTCTACCTGATAATTAATCTCACACACCTGGTGTCACGGGTCTAAATCAGTCCCTGGTTAGAGGGGAACAATGTCAAAATGCAATGGAACTGACTTCGAGGTCCAGAGTTGAGTTCGAGGGCTGTAGACCATTCCATAAGCAAGGTGCAAAATAGCTTAAGGCAGATTTCCCTAACTCTGTCGAGATCTAAGGGATCTCCAGGGTGAGCCATCCCTGAGACCGTGTCTGATTTCTGTAGGATAACAGAGAAGTGAGGTACGGTGATCGTTTACGCAAGAGGGATTTATAAACAAAAAAAAGTGTGCAAATGCATCTATGAAACTTCAAACTTGGCCAGTCTACTTTCTGGTACAGAGTTCAGTGATGTGTGCAGAAACTAGGCCCCGTAATAAAGTGTAATGCAGAAACTGCATCCAGTGGCCTCAATACAGTGGCAGCTGAGTTCATATTAGATGTTATCGCCCGTAGTCTAAGACAGGAGTGAATGTCGACTGAACTATTTGTTTACTGCTAGTTCCGTTAAAAGAAGCCCGTTCTTAACAAACTCCTCTACATGCTCTTTGAAGGAAAGCCTATCATAAATCTAGATGCCCAGATATTTATTCGCGGTGACACGATCAATGAGAGCACCATCCAATGTATGTATGCATAAATCATCAGACACATTTTTGTGATTTGTGAAAAAAAATCCATATACTTGTTTTTTTACCTGCATTACATACCAATATAAAGCTCAACGAAGGTTACAAGTATCATTATCAACACATTCTCCACACAAAAAAAATTAAGTACACAACAGACATCATTCCCCAATACAATACATCCACCCCAACCACGTGACGTATTTATGTTGATGTAAATACTGCCAACTAGTGGGGGAAATGGCTGAGACAGGATGTGTTATATTGAGTTTTTCTAGCACTTAAAATGTCTGGACTGCCTTATTACTTGTGAGTTTGTCCATAAATGCATCGTGAAGAAGAAGAGGAAGACTACTACTTCACCTGCGGGTTACCCCTCAGATGCTTCTTGCAGAGGGGGCACGTGAGGTCATTCAAGTGGAGGTTGCGGCCCAGGCAGGACTGGCAGAAGCTGTGGCCACAGTGGGTGGTGACGGGGTTTTCAAACAGGTCCAGACAAATAGAGCAGTAGAGATGGTGCTTGATCAGAATGGGGGTGTCCATGTTGACGGAGTGTAAGGAAGAGGAGGCCATGTCTGGAGCTGGAGTCCTTTAAACCTGTCAATATCAAGTATTTCAGAGTGTTGGTCGTCTGCAATTTGATCAATAAAAAAGTTGAAAGAGGTGTTGTTGGAGATTCATTATTTATCATTAATACCCTGCTGAAAAAAAAACAGCATTGACCAGCTGATCATGCTGGTGACTTCACTGTGTTTTGGACAATGATGACCAGCATATGCTGGTGATGCTGGTAACCATCATCAAAGTGCTTAATGATTTATTTTTTCCCAAATACAGTGGCGACAACAGGCCTGCAAGCAGTGTTGCCAAATCCTCAGTAAGGAAAGTAGCTATTGGCTGTCCTAAAAGTTGCTAAATGACGTCATCGCCGAATTTGCATAATTGGCCATGTGCATGTAATTGCGATGGACGCTGTAGGAGAGAGGAATAACGTGGGTGCAATAATTGAATAACATAGATTTCTAAATTAATTTTGCAACGCTCGCGCACGCGACACGAGCGGTGTGGTCAGCCCGTCCCCAAATTAATATAATTGTTTGAGAGTTTGTTTTGATATTTGATCACACCAAACGCGATCACCTGCATGTAGTGATCGCGTTTGGTGTGGGGGGGACAAAATACATTTATGCACGATGGGGCACAGCCGGTTTGGGTTCCGTGTAACAGGCTGACCACACCGTTCGTGACGCGTGCGTTGCAACATAAATGTTATTCAATTATTTCACACACACTGCTCGCTCGCAGCAACGAGCGTCTGCGTTGCCAAGGGCTAAAATAGACATCTATTTCTGACACAGATTGCGCTGCAAGTCCTGCCTCACCCATCTCCTCATTGGTTTATAGAAGCGGGTACCAATGTGCCATCTCCTCTCCTCATTGGTTATACCCACGTGGGCGACTGAGAGATGAACGATGTCAGTGGCGGTATTGCACCTAATTTATGAAAGTTGCCAATCTCAATATAAAGTCAAGAGAAGAAAAAGCCTGGCAGGAAGAGAGATGACTAGAAACAATTCGGTTGACCGTTTTATGTGTGGATTAAATGGTGGAGTAGAGGACCTTGTGCATTTCAGGTAAAATAACAACTCAATGTTTATATCCCAGGACAAATTAGCTAGCAACAGAAAGCTAGCTAAATAGGACAAATTAGCTAGCAAGTGCAAGCTAACTAGCTAAATTGCCATAAATGTTTAATGCTTTTCGACCGGTCCCCAAATTAATATAATTGGTTCAGAGTTTGTTTTGATATTTAAACCTGCGTGTCATGATCGCGTTTGGTGTGGGGGGACAAAATAAATGTATGCACAATGGCACACGCGCGCAGCCTGTTTGGGTTCCGTGTTAGACCATGCTGGACCAGTATATACCCGCATGGACCAGCATCACCAGCCTAAACTGGTCACCAGCATACCAGCTTGACTAGCTAGTCGGCCAGCCTACCCAGCTAGATGATGCTGGTCGGCCAGCATAAGCAGATAGAACATGCTGGTCATACCAGCTTGAACAGCATCAGAACAGCATGGACCAGCATGGACCATCTTGAAATTTAGTCGAGTATATGCTGTTTTTTTCAGCAGGGTAAGTATTCATCATTCACTGAGAGACTAAAAGCATATCACCGACGTCATCTCTTTCCAATGCTGCCTCTCAAGTTTTGATGAAAGGAAGGAGTTTATGTGCTTTCTTGGTCTTACTTTTAACTACCCACAAGTCACAATTTTGGAGATTCTGGAAGGCAGTTGCACCACTGAATTACAGTGAATTATTGCCCTCTGGTGGTCGGAGTACAGTAAACTCCAGAGTACATTGTCTACTGAGGTAAATGAATTAGCCAAATGAGAGTGAGCAGTGAGCACACAGACATGCGGGTATGCCCACAGATGGTCTGACTGGCGCACCTAGGTAATGAGACAAGCCCGAAGGCACTTGTGTACCTACAGTAACTTCCGTATCACAATAATCAGAACACAATAAAGAATAAAACAACCACAAACATGACACATAATAGCAGTATATGATAGAAGTGTACTTTTTTATATGTTTTGACTATATTTTAAAGAGTTATTAAATAAGGGAAATTGTTGACTGGTTTTGATACAGAAATGAGAAAAACATTGTCGTAATTATTGTAATGTGTCAAAATGTACAATAAGTATATCTATAGTACAGTACCTTATTTCATCTCATTTATTACATGTATAAGCATTGTACGTGTCAATCATACTTACATTGTACATCATCAACCAAAAACAATCAATTACAAATGACATGTATACCTAATTTCTTGACAGTAGCATAATGTACACTTAAAAGTAATACACTGTTATATATGCAACAAAGAAAGTATTGCCAGTACCTTTCAGATGATGTGAACTTCCTTTACTCTGGGCTCATATGGGCATCCTTTACTTTGTCCCATTCTTTTTCCCCTTTGAGTTTCATTTCAGCTAAAATAATGACCAGTTCCCTTTCCGTGAAGGAGGTATGTCTTCATCGGTAGTAGAATTGGCCTATGCATGGGTGTGTGGAAAACCTGTTTATGCGTGTGTGTGTCAGAGGAGCCTGGTGGGAGGAGCACGGGCTCATTGTAATGCCTGCAATGGAATTAAGTGGAACGGTATCAAACACAACCATATGGAAACCACGTTTGACTCGATTCCATTGATTCCATTCCAGCCATTACAATGACCCCATCCTTCTATAGCTACTTCCATCCGTCTCCTCTGGTATGCACATGCAGTTTCTTTTACTTGAGAATTGAAAGTCAAACACCTTTCCCTGTAGGCTAACGATAGGCTACAGTATTTACTTAATCCAATGACAAACTCTGCTAAATGCACAATCACAAATTCGTACAACCCTGCATAATACTTGATTGGTGGTCATACATTCTCTGGCACGGTACTAAACATTTTGAATAAATTCTAAGATAAATGATATATATATATATATATAAATAAATTAATTAACATTTACTCTGGTCAAATTGTAACAAGACATAAATAACCCACCATGGCTGCACACTGTGGATAGGATAGGCACAATGACAAACTCGACATAAGCATAAATGATACACATTAAAGTCACATTTCCTTTGGTAAAATGCTAAGTCAAGGTTACAATGAGCAAATAGTTCCCGATATTTCTCATTGTAAAAATCACTTGAGGACAGAACGATGTTAAACAATCATAAAATGTTCCTGAGTAAAAAGACGTGTCTTATTTTAGGAGGAGGCTCAATGTAGTTTTCTACTATCTCTTGAGGATATTTCTAGTTTCCCCTGTAGTTCTTGGATCAGGGACTTGATGATGTGCGACCAGTCCTTGTTGTGTAGAGGAGTGGACAGTGATGGAAATCTCTATATGTAGAGGGGGGAAACCCGTCAAAAAGAGTAACAACTTGTCGTTGGGCTCATTTGTGTTGTGAAATATATATATATGTTGGCCAAAAATGTTAACATTTGATTTATAAAGACAGGAAATGGGGACACTGACTTGTAGAAGGGTGAGGTGGTCCTCGGTGTGTGAGAGCTGCTCCAGCGCAGTGCTTCTCCTCTGTAGCTCAGTGATTTCCTGCTCCATCTCTTTGACGAGCCCCTCAGCCCGCCTCTCTGCAGCTTTCTGCTTCTCCTCAGTCACGTCAACGAGCTCCGCTGATTGTTGGAGGTCCTCCATCTTCTTCAGTCTCTCCTGGATCATCTGCTGAAACTTCATCATGGACTTCTTTAGCTTAACCTGTGGATGAGTCAGCGGACTTCAAATCAGAAGAACGTACAATATCAGTCAACTCTCTAAGTTGGGAAAAAACGTTTCAAAATATCTGCGGACTCAGTTAAATCATATCTGCATTTTGGCCTAATGTTTGAAAACCCTGAATCGCTTACAGTACATACTGTATGTACGGATGCATGTACAGATTCTTACAGATACAGTATCTCTGAATGTTCTGTGTATGTGCTGTACAAATGATTTAATGACTTTGTGACGGAGAAGTTCGTCACTGGCAGCGGGCAGGATTTGGTCAACTAACACACCCACACTCATCTCCCCATCCCTGCTCCGTTTTCAGCTACATTAGCAACGTGGGTTGGCACAAGTTCATTTAGCGATCTCAGGTCATACATTGCACATATCACTCTTACCTCCCGTCAGTAACAGCTGGGTATGGTATGAAGAATTCGCAGGCAACCTTTCATGTTTAATCTAAGTGATGTTTTTTTGTACTTTTGTACTCAATGTTTTGGATCACCGCTCTATTTGTGTCGGTTTCTCTCTCCGTCTCTGTAGCTTCCGGGTATGCTGGAATAAGGACTACTAAAAATGCTGACCCAGTACATCCTGTCCTTTGACCTTTTGATCAATCTGTGTAAATGGCCACAAAATCCTGATACACAGTATCCCGACTCCTCTTAAACAAATCAGACGGATCAACACCCTCCTCACCTTCCTATAGTTTCTCCGAACACTTTTAGATCAACTACCGGAGGTGCGAGTAGCCATGGAGGATTGATAGGAAAAGCTACTTTTAGACTAAACTCCCTTCAACACAGTCCCATCTCCTTCGCCTCGGTATTACCCACCCACCGCTTGTGTTCTGTCTTCGCTTATGTTCCCTGCATGCCTGTAAAATCCCTTTCGCGGGATGAGACACCCCTTGTCCCGGTAGGTTGACCCAATAATCAATTTCCAGCTGCGGTCTTCTAATCTGCAATGGCATATCCCCCATCTCCACCTGTAGTGCAGCCAATGGGGAGGTCTGAAACATCCCACTACATACTCTGAGTCCTTGCCCCTGTATGACATCTGGCCTTTCCAATGAGGTGCGGGCTGACGAACCATACGCTATACTGCCAAGGTCTATTACAGATCGGATCAATGCAACATACATGGTCCTCAATGAGGAACGCCCAGCCCCCCACTCTTTCCCCATCAAACAGCACCTTCTTACACTTCCCTACCACTCTCAATGTGTTCTGCCCAGGTCAGTCTAGTGTCAAACTATACCCCAAGGAACCTGAAAGAAACCACCCTCTCCAAGTTTTTCCTCATATAACCTCAAGCATACCTCATCTCTCACCTTCCTCCTGGTACAGAACATTAATGCCCACCGCTCTACCTCATCAATTGCTTCCTGTACCTTCCCGACTATGTATGGAACATTTCTTCCTCTCTTCCATAAGGCCCCATCATCTGCAAATAACATCCTCCCAATATCTGGCCGTACCTGAGAGTAAACATCATTGATAATGATTGAGAACAACAGAGAACTAATCATGCTCCCCTGTGGTGTACCGTTATCCACTAGGTAGCTGCCCCCAACCCCCCTTTACGCTGCTGCTACTCTCTGTTTATCATATATGCATAGTCACTTTAACTATACATTCATGTACATATGTACATGCTACCTCAATTGGCCCGACCAACCAGTGCTCCCGCACATTGGCTAACCGGGCTATCTGCATTATGTCCCGCCACCCGCCAACCCCTCTTTACGCTACTGCTACTCTCTGTTCATCATATATGCATAGTCACTTTAACCACATCTACATGTACATACTACCTCAATCAGCCTGACTAACCAGTGTCTGTCTGTATGTAGCCTCGCTACTGTATATAGCCTGTCTTTTTACTGTTGTTTTGATTTCTTTACTTATCTATTGTTCACCTAACACCTTTTTTGCACTATTGGTTAGAGCCTGTAAGTAAGCATTTCACTGTAAGGTCTACCTGTTGTATTCGGGGCATGCGACAAATAAACTTTGATTTGATAGAGACTTCCCCAACCTCACCTGAATAGACCTTCCAAACAGGAAATCCTTTATCCAGTTGTATGTTCTTCCGCCTACCCCCATAATATCAAGGTTGATTAACAACCCCTCCTTCCACATCATATTATACAACTTCTCCACATAAAAAAGTCAGCTACAACAGTCTCCATGTTCACCTGAGCATTCCTGACTTCCACTTCTAAGCAGAGCACTGGGTCCATAGTTTCCCTACCCTTCCTGAACCCACTCTGATGTGGTGATACTAGCCCCCTGCTCTACAGGAAGTAAGTTAGGCTCTCCGTAATCAGACGTTCCATAATCTTACATACATTTTGATTTTAAAGCTATTGGCCGATAGGTTGTTGGCCTTGTTGGGTCCTTCCCTGGCTTCCGGATTGGTACCACTACTGCCTCCTTCCAGCTGGCTGGTAGTCTCCCCTCCTCCCACCCTCTGTTGTACAACACCAATACCTTATCCAGTGCCTCATCACTAAGACGGGCCAATATAACATAGCGCACCTCATCTTTCCCAGGTGGAGTTAACCCAGCCTTACCCATTGTCCTTTCCATCTCAGCCATGTCAAATGGTGCATTCAACGCATCATTTGCATCCTCTCTCCTATCCAGCACTCCAGGATGCTCCTCTCTCGTTCTCTTTCTCCCCACTACCCCTCCTCTGACAAATCATCTCTGCCTTCTCCTCATCTGTTACTGCCACATCCTTCCCCACTCGTCAACATGGGATAAGCCTACTCCCTTCTGACCCCACTCATCTTCTCAATCACCCCCCCCCCGACTCCCTCATCTACCCGTCGCCCTTCCAATGGTGTCACAGAACCAACGTGACCTCTTGGCCTGAGGGACAGTTCTCCTCACCAGAGCCTGGGCCTGCCTTATACTGAATCAGATGGTGGAAGTTATGCGTCCTTTTCCGTACTCCAAATGCCCTGTTCCTGCTCCTCACCAACGCCCCACATTCCTCCATCCACCTTGGGACTGCTTCCCTCCTCGTCCTCCCTGAACTCTTAGGTATAGCGTCAGTAGCTGTCCCCACTAAAGCTGTTCTCACCCAGTTATTCATACTATCCACATCCCCTCTCATATCTACCTGAGCCATCACCTCCTCACTCAACTCCTGAAACTGATCCCACTTTGTCCTTCCAAACAACCAACCTCCCGACTCCGTCCACTGACACCACCTGCTCCCTCCGGCCTACTGTGCATACTATGGGGTAATGATCACTCCCTACTGTCAACTCCCCCCCCCATACCCGACACTCACAGATTCCTGCCATGGCACTAGATACCAGAGTGAGGTCCAAGACAGACGTTTCCCCTCTGGCTCCATCCTGGTCCCTCAGCAATCATTCAGGCACACCAGATTCTCCATCACTTGGCCATTTCCACCCCCCCCCCCCCCCCCCCCCCCCATTAAAATCTTATAGTAGTTCACTACCATTAGCACCCCTCATCTCAACCACACCTCCACCACCACTACGAGCCACTACATATGCCTGTACGGTAAACTCCACAGTACATTTGAGCCATGTTTCCAGCACACAAATCACATCAGGCTTAGCTGGCATGTCTACAATGAACTGCTTGAACTCCTGCCCATTAGCCAACAGGCTTTGAGCCTTCCATTGTAGTACTATCACAATAACTAAGACCCAGTAAAAATGACTCCAAGACCCGAACTACGGCAATCAGGCTGGGTTTGTAGTGCCCAGCCACGATTCATGTGAATTGGTGTATTGAAAGATACCATGTCAGTAGCTATAGGGTTATGTAAACGTGTTATGTTGTGATATATTGTATTATGATAAACCAATTGCAAAGGTTCAATGAAGATATGTCTTGATATGTTTAGCTGAGTGGAAAATGTAGGCTTTGATGTTTGTGATGGCTTAATGAATTAATGAGTTCGGTACGTTCTGATGGTAGGGGCTTCCCCTACAAAATGAGCCTCTCTTTCAGTTCAAGGGGGGACCTTTCTCATTAAGCTGTTCATTGAGCGCTGGTTAGCTGTCCCCATAATGTGTACTTTTGTGGTAGTACGGTTTTCTTTCAGAATCACTATGTAAACAAACACACTTGCACAGAAGTGCTTTTACGGCTCCGCCAGCGTTTTATTTGGTAGAGTTTAAGTTTAATATAGGCTTAAGTTTGAGTTAAGGTTTTTCAGTTTAGCCTTCTGGCCTACTCTACGTGACAGACTTGGTACATAAACTGTTGAATGAATGCAATGTGAAATCTCAACATGCTAACTATAATTTTCCACCCAGAAAAACATATTAATGTATTTGTCTTGCCTTCCTTTTTGTTGCTTCCATGGCGATGGTGACCACCCGATGACCCCTGTGATCAGTCTGGACACACATAGCACAGATGCAGGTCTGATCGCTCCGACAAAACCTGGCCAACTGCCTCCCGTGGAGTCTACAGACAGGCTCATCCAGGTTCTTCCACACAGTGACCAGTGGATGGCGCCCTAGAGCCGAGTCCCTGTAGTGAGGCTCCAGGTGCATCTCACAGTACGAGGCCAGGCACACCAGACATGACTTCACTGCTCTACACCGCTTTTCTGGACAGATATCGCAGGGCACCTCACCTGCTCTGAGTGCGGCTTGGTTTTCCTCCCGCGGTGCAACATTATGTAGGGTTGGCTTCGTTTTTAGCTGTGGCCTGATAGGGGAAGTGGTGTAAAAGTGTGTAAAAGTTGCACACACTCTATAGCTGTGTACCCATTTTATACTCATTCAACTATTTGGAGTTGAGCATTATATTAAGTATGCAACTTTCTTTTTATTATATACTGTATTTAATGTACTATTCAGTCAGCGCCTCTCCAACTGTTTTGTGTGTGTGTCAATGCATGGCTTTTTACCTTATGGGGAAACATGTCATACAGAGAGGACACTGGCAGGCACCATGGAGTCTCCAGTACTCCCCGATACAGCCCAGGCAGAACCGATGGCCACAGGGGATAGAGACTGGATTGGTGAAGTCATCGAGACAGATGCAGCATTGAGGCAGTGCAGACATCCCTGAGAATAGAACAGAGTAAATTGATTTTTTTTCCCCGTGGAGGAACTTGTTTTTTTGGAATGAAATCAGGAAATGGTTTGGTACATGGGTATAGAGGAAAAAAAATCCTGAAAAAATGAGCGTTGTTTGGAAGCATATCAGTTGTAGGATATTGGCTACATTTTTTATAGTTATTGTACAGATAAATAAAGGAAGGCGGCATCTGGGAAATGACACACTCATACACAGGAATGCAAGATCACAATGTCATCATAGTGATGGTTATAAAACGCCATGGCTGAGTCCCAAATGTCACCCTATTCCCTATGGGCCCTGTTCAAATGTAGTGCACAATAAAGGGAATAGGGTGCCATTTAGGATGCATGCAACCCCATATAAAGAAAAAGTGTTCCCGGAACTGTGCGTTGTGTAACACTTTATAAATCCTCAGTGTAATCTGAACATTAGTGATAATGCGGCTTCCTCTGTGATTTGGAACAGAGATAGTTAACCCATTAGTGACTAGAGGCCATTGGACAGTAAACCGTCCATAGCCATTCATACAAACAAAACAGACCACAGAACCGCTGAGGTTTCCCCAAACACAGATTAAAACTAGTCCTGGACTAAGAAGCACTTTTAATGGAGAATCTCCACAGAACGTGTATTTTAGTCCTGAACTAGGCTTCAAAAAAAGGCACAGCATCCATCAACCACAACAGAAGCAAATGACCACATACACATGTTAGATGACAGCTTACTTTTAGCAACTGTTCCCCCACCTCTGGCTCTAACTCCTTCTACAGGCACATACAGCATGGCACCACAGTGTAGAAAAACATCAAATGAAAAGCACTTTAATTTATTAATACTAGTGATGTTCATCTAATAATATAAATGATCCAAAACTCATTTTACCTACCAGCTCTGTGCCAAGGATGACGAATTGTCAAGTCAGGTCCTAGGCTTATAGTGGCACAAGTGTGTATGTGCTATAAACTAGTACTCTCACAAGACAAGGATACGCCTTATCACTGCTGGTAAAGGGGAGGTACATTTGGACTCTGAACGAGCTGTATTGCAGCATCCTTATAAAACATATTCTTATAAACATTCCCTAAAGTGGAGTTGTTCCTTCCTTGTTCACTCTAATCAGTTGTACTTTACCCTCTTGCAAATCTTACATACACAACATAAATAAAATAAATAAAAATGTAAACAAGGCATAATTTCAAACACACGTGATCTCAGCAGTGACAACTTGTAATTCCTTTCTAACTTTTATCATTGCTTGTTATCAGGAAACGAACCTCTGTCACCAACAACTGGATTTTCCGGTTTTTGTACGGGATCTAGTAGGGAAAAATAGTAAAGTGTGCCACGTCCTTTAATTTTGTGTTAACACCTTTCACGGTGTCTGTATCTTCACTTCGCGGTACTGGATAGAGCTCTCAATCTGTACTTTGTACTTCTTTATCCAATCTATGAAAATGGTCAACGACTCAGACTTATTTTTCATGCTGTAAAGTTCAACATAAGGGTAAAGATTCCCAGGGGAGAAAAAGCCAAAGAATAAGTAGATGTGTGAGTTTTCCAGCACGTCATACAAAAGACACCCGTCCTTTCTCGTAATCCACACACACACCGACTCTTCTCGGTTTGGGGTTCAGGTAGATAGATGGTGGTGACGCTTCGAACACCCCGACTGGGTCGTTGCATCACTGCTGCGTAACATTTTGCGCCCCTAGGCAACTATACTGATGCAGGTACCTTTTGCAAATGGTCGCATGCGATTGGACACATGGAGGAGATAATCATTTTCGCAATATCCTCAAAACCATGTATTTTTGTCACAACTGCTGACAGCTACAGGGACATAAACACAAAAAATGCTGATTGGAGACAAGTGTCCACGATAGTAGGATTGCCAGGTCAGTTTAGTAGTGAGCTTGTGCTAGATGTGGCTAGTTAGCGTTAGCTAGCTAGCTAACCTAGCCAATGAGGTGTATGTGTGAATGAAATAGTCAAATAAATTATGCTAGTTACTACCCCTGATAACTTTACCAAATAATCATGTTTGAAAGAGTGTGTATGCTATATAAATAGTAATAGAAATGGTAGATACTACTGTACCCCTGATAATTTGGTGAGATAACCGTGTGTGTGTCTATGTGTACAGTAGGTGACATGTCCATGATAGCTATCTAATAACTATAGTTATGCTAGGTAATGGTTTGGCTTATCATGTTCATGTCCATGTAGAAGAAGACTGTAGGAGGAAGTGAAGAAGACTCGGGGACATGTATCAGAGAGAGAGAAGGGCAGAGAAAGAGAAGAAGAGGTCTGGGTCAGCAGCTTTCAGGCCAGCAGCCTTGGCACTTCTGCCACATTCTTTCTTTTCTGGGTCCATTTATTGTGCCTAGGGCAACGAGTGGCAATTTTACAGCCAGACCCTCTACTACGTCATCCACAAGTGTTGTTGCCACCGGTGCATCAAGACCCTCAACGTCACCTACAAATGCGACCATCACCTCCACGAGTATGACCACTACCGGTGCAGCCATGGAAGACGATGAAATGGAGGAAGCACCTCTGGATCTAGGACCACCTGAGATAATTATGAACCTCACGGAAGTGACCACTGAGGACCTCGTTGAACAGGATGTGGCCGTGGAGAGAAACAGAGACAGAAACTAAGAGAAACAACGTCACACCAGGCGTCATCGGAGGTACCAGCCCCCAGATCCACTCAACTCATTTCAGCAGAGGCTCTCCTCCCAAGCCGTCGAGAGGGATGCAGCCCAACCTGATGCTCACAGGAAGGAGGATGAAGAGACCCTCTTTGCCATGAGCCTGGTGCCAACACTGAAGAGGCTGCCTCAGCAAAGAAAAGCAGCAGTCAAGGTTAAAATGTATCAGCTGCTTTTCGAAGCCGAGTTCAATGGTATGTTTTTTTTCTCCACATCACAGGTAGTGTCATAAGTGTGCGACAGTGAAGTAAAGTAGGTCATTTTTACAGTATAGTCATGTAGGTTAATTGGTATTTCAGATCAAAGTATTAATATGAGGCAAATGTATAGCTGTTGTTTCTGGGTTAGAAAATATCCTAAAATAGTTTGCTGTCGAAATATCTGCCTGTCATATTCATCTTTTGATCTGAAATACAAATTCCATGAGTAAACAGCCAGTATTACCAACTTTAACACACTGTTCCTATATTTATGCCACTAACTACACTATACAAACAGTATTTCGTTCACATAAATCTCACCTTTTATGGTGTCATATTATGTTACGCTTGCGTGTGTTGTTTTTCTCTTCCCTTTCAGAAATGGAGTCGATTTAGCCGACCAGCTCACAGGAAGGACAGGAAGAGGAGTTGTCTGGTTGTTGTTTTGACCTCCCTCATTGTACCTTTCTTTTCACACAGGTCAGTTCTGTTTAAATTCAGTCAATACATAAAGTAATTTGTTTATAAAGTCTTAGGATAGCTTTCATTATTAGTGTTGCGTAGATTTCTGAATTGAAACTCATACGTAGTTTTCACAGATGCTCTTGGTCTCTTACGAGACTATAGGTCAATATATTTATTTCATTTAAAACCACTTGAAAACCAGGGTGTTGAAACATTTTGTGAAGTTATGTTCCATCGACTGGTCCGTGACGTCCAGGGGCCATTTGTTTGTTTAGCTGTCTTATGGCTACATATTATTCCCTTTTTCTCAGAGACAGAGACACACACACACCTCTTCGTACCTCAGATCTCCAGTGCCCTGCCCTCTCTCTCTTTATGGCCATGTCTGAAGTTCCCCTACTACGTCTAGGCTTTATGAGTAGTCCCTGTTTCGGTCTGCAGTTGTGCCAAAAATACATGCTCTTGCTGTTCTCTTACAGATTACAGGCTACACATTCATTTAAAACAAATAATAATAATTTACACGCACGTACACACCTCTTTCAGTAGTTTTATTTTTTTTAAACATTTTTACAACACACTGTTGTTCTTGTCATGTTCTTTCCTGTACTTGAATACTTATTCAATTATAATGTTTTCATAGTCAGTTGTTTCAGTTGTTTATTAATATCTAATTTAGACTTAATCTGCTTATTTCTTCCCAACACCTTTGCTGATCTAAGACAAGATGAAAGTAAAAGCACATTCTCTTCCTAATTAGTTTTTTTCCCACCTGTATTTTGTCAGGCCAGTGAACATGGTGGTAAACTGTACTATTTGTATGGACCCTAGGTTACCCTTTCCCTTTGTTATCATACTAACTGTATGTCGTATAACCTTAATTAGTGCTCCCGCTCACCTGGTGTACCATGCCAGGTGTGTACAATACTGACGTTAATGGGAGAGGGACGGGGTTAAGGTGTGGTCTTTACTCCCAAATTTCACTTAAATATGGCATCCAAATGAATAGAGACAATGATACATAAAGTTATCTGGGGGGAAAAATGCAATTTTATGGACAACGGTGGATGGTTCTTAAAATAACCTTTGTGTTATGGGGCTCTTAAATTACCTCCGCAGGTATTTGTGGAGAATACGTGGCCTTCACGCAGGCTTCGACATTTGAGGGGCTGAGACCAAGCACTCTCCGATACATTCTCCATCGGGCTGCCAGAATCCCAAAGGCGCATTCAACAACTAACCCTGGACAGTTGTTTGTTAAAGATCCTTACAGGCTTTGGCAATGGCAGCTGACGTCCAGCGTAGGGCCTCATGAGGTTGGGTCTTAAAGGGAAGGCCTTATCGCCGACGAAGGCGTGGGGAACAGGTCCCAGGTCTTCAGCCCCAGGGAGTGATGCAGGTGGTGGAATATCCAGGGTGCCATCCTGAAGTGCCTGGCCAAAGGCAGAGTCCCGGAGGGTCCCGCCATCACTTCCCTTGCCGTAAGCACCAACATCGACAACACGGAAACAGTAGATGGCATCTACTACAGCCAAGAGTATAACTGAATATGTACCCTTGTAGTTGTAGTATTGGGAACCTGAGCACGGTGGAGCCTGGATTACTACATGTTTCCCGTCAAATGGAGCCAAGACAGTTGGGGAAATTCCACCTCTCTAGGAACTCGGCAGCGATGGCCCTCCAGTCTTCCTCCTTGGGGACAGGCATGTATTCACCAACCAGACAGTCCCAAATGGCTTGTGCCACAGAGGGGACAATGCCTGCCAGCGTGGACCGTCCAACTCGGAAGCTGAATCCTATGGTCCTGTAGGAGTCCCCTGTCGCCAAGAATCTAAAATATAATTCAAAATAATGATCAATATTGTGTATAACTTGAATTCCACCCACATATTATATCTACTCATATAGCTAGCTACCTCATTACTGTGTATTATGCTTTACTAATTATTTTGTAATACTCATCAACCATCATTAACAATGCCTTGAAACAGTACAATTCAGTCTATGACTATCAATAAACTGTAGTCCAAGCCAACTCTACTCTTAGAAAGAATGGTACTATCTACTTTCTCTGGCTGTCCACATAGGAGATCCCTTTTAGGTTCCAGGTAGTACTCCTTTTGGTTCCAAGTAGAACCCTATTGGGTTCCATGTATTATACCTGGAACCAAAAATGGTTATCCTATGGGGAAAGCAGAAGGACACTTTTGGAACCTTTTTCTCTAAGAGTGTATGCGTACAATAAGAATGCATGGGTCCTGGAGAAGACTAGCCTACCTTCATCAGGGCAGAAGGCACCTTTCTTTTCATTTGGTAACATTGTATAATTAAAAAAGGATTATAAACCAACTTTGGGAAAAGTTATAGTCCCAATGAACATTCTGTAAAAGTACATCTAATGTCAAATATGGACTATTAACTAGAGCCCTTTAGCTAGCACATAAAAACAATGTATCAAATATCAATCAATTATGGTATCAAAGGCTTTAAAAATGTACTAGAATGTAGCTTACCGGAGACAAATCGCCATGGGGTTCAAACTGCATTTTGGAGGGAAATTATATTATAGGCTCTCACAATTAATTTGTGGATGTCATCGAATAAATAATATACTTGGCAAATAAATTAATAACAAATGTAAAGAAATTATGCAATCAAACTGTATTTATGTAATCCCACATTTTTACTGAATATGTGTGCAAAAAGAAAATCAACATTCATATTTTTTCTACTTTCTGTCAAGTCTACGCATACAATTTGACACAGAACGCACTGCAACTGCTTATGCAACGCTTCAAGGCAAATGCAGCGTTCCTTTGGTTATTATTGTACTTCTGGTGTAACGAAACGCAAAACACAGTCGGTATGTTCGAAGCGTAAGTCTTTTTGCCCGCCTTCTTCCTGTTGACAGTCTTTTTGGAAACTCCCAACTCTTCTTGGAAACTCCAACTTCCCACCAACGGCGTCTAGAGTGGAAGCCCTTCTCTCCCATGACCGCTGAGTTGTAGTCTAAACTTTTTGGGTTGTCACTCTCTGGGATATTTTGGTTTACTTTATTCGTGTCTTTCCTGGATACTCTTCTGCGTCTCTGCCTTCGTGGACCTATGCGCAGCCTGTGGGAAATGCATGTAAATAATGCACGAAGACAACTGCTAAAGGAGGGCTGAATTGCTTGCTTTATCCTTGGTTTCAATTCTCATTAGGAAATGCGACTGAGAACGAGATTTGTGTCTTGGAGGCATTCTTCGATGTGGGAAGCACTTGTACTTTCACTCTACCAATACACTACACAGTTACAGTCACTCATCCTTCTAAATAACTTGAACAAGTCTAACCATGTTTTGTATCTGGAAGTAGTCTAGACTAGCTAGCAAGCTAGCCAACTTTTTTCGTTTCAGCCGGCCGCTGGGCTAGTTAGAAACGGACAATAAATTACACAATGTAAATGGGACAATATTTTCATATCTTTTTGTTGTCTCAAATGCTTTCATCATTTGTATATGCATTTCTACAACATATAGATGGTTTGGGGTTTTTAAGTAATTGACATTTGGAGCTATTGGCATTTATTTATTTTGATCAGGTCGGGTGCAGCTGTGCTCCCAGCTGTGGGCAGGATTGAAATAAACCCAACCTAAGGAAAACTGTTATGGTCCCCTCCATTCTGTGACATATAATTTCTTCCTAATCATTTTACAAATCTCTGTTTTGGACGAGATTGACTTTGTTACCAAAATGATCCTATTTACACTTTGTATTCAATTTTAATACTAGAATGTTTGACTAATATCGATGCTACGTATGCCGTTTTCTACCAGATAAGTTGTTTATTGCCTTCAGTTTTTCTTTAAGGAGAGATCTAGAAAATAATGATTGAATAAATCTAATACATGTCTTACCTTTTTGTTTGACTCCCTCCTCAATGGCCACAGTATTGTGACACTTGTGGCCTGTCTCAGTACACAAAACATACACACAGTTCTGGTCACTCCTACAGAACAGCTCCAGGAGTCTTTCGTGCTTCTTACACATCCTGTTCTCCACATGGTCAATCAGCTTGTGTCTCTTCAGAGTCACCACTCTCTGATGAGGCTCCAGGTGAATCTCACTGTAAGAGGGCAGACACGCCAGGCAGGACTTAGGGGCCTTGAGCTTCCTTGTAGTACAAACATGACCAGCCATTTAACAGTGTGGAGACTTCAGGTTTCACATAGAACCGTTTCTTACATTTTGGACATTGGCATATCTCACTGTCACCCCAGTGTCCACCAATACAGGCTTTGCAGAAGGTGTGGCCATAAGGACCAGTAACTGGATCAGTGAACACATTCAGGCAGATATAGCACTGGAACTGCTCTTCTGGCAGAAGGCTTCTGTCAACATTCAATGATGAAACCTCTATGGGGGGGGGGGGGATTATGCTATTATTACATTATTTTGGATCTTGAATCATCCATATACCTTCAGCACAGTATTGATGAGGTTGATAAGAAATTACTACAACTCAAATATTGTAAAATACCCATGTCAAATATGTAAAAACATATGTATAACATTTTAAGCAGGTAAAGTTGAACTAGACTGCAAGCAAAGGCTTGTCCCTGTATCATCTATAATATGACTGGTCTCCACCCTTTTGATAATGACTTACTGTATGAGTTTAACCCAACACCTCTAACCAATTTACCGAAACCTCAACATACAAACATCAGTTTCTTCAACTTTATCAAAGCAAAATACAACAGAAAACAAGTAAAAAGTAAGCTGAAAAATGTAGGTATACCTGTTTTTTATGTTTTCATTAGCAAGATTTGTCTGGGCTCACATTTTTTAATTTGGATGGAAATCATCACCAGAACATACAGTTGAAGTCGGAAGTTTACATACACTTAGGTTGTTTACGGACAGATTATTTCACTTATGGGTGTGGGTCAGAAGTTTACATATGCTAAATTGACTGTGCCTTTAAACAGCTTGGAAAATTCCAGAAAATGATGTCATGGCTTTAGAAGCTTCTGATAGGCTAATTGACATAATTTGAGTCAATTGGAGGTGTACCTGTGGATGTATATCAAGGCCTACCTTCAAACTCAGTGCCTCTTTGCTTGACATCATGGCAAAATCAAAAGAAATCAGCGAAGACCTCATAAAAAAAATTGTAGACCTCCACAAGTCTGGTTCATCCTTGGGAGCAATTTCCAAATGCCTGAAGGTACCACGTTAATCTGTACAAACAATAGTATGCAAGTATAAACACTATGGGACCACGCAGCTGTCCTACCGCTCAGGAAGGAGATGCGTTCTGTCTCCTAGAGATGAACGTACTTTAGTGCGAAAAGTGCAAATCAATCCCAGAACAATAGCAAGCCGAAGAACACCATCCCAACCATGAAGCACGGGGGTGGAATCATCATGTTGTGGGGGTGCTTTGCTGCAGGAGGGACTGGTGCACTTCACAAAATAGATGGCATCATGAGGAACGAAAATTATGTGGATATATTGAAACAACATCTCAAGACATCAGTCAGGAAGTTAAAGCTTGGTCGCAAATGGGTCTTCCAAATGGACAATGACCCCAAGCATACTTCCAAAGTTGTGGTAAAGTGGCTTAAGGACAACAAAGTCAAGGTATTGGAGTGGCCATCACAACACCCTGACCTCAATCCCATAGAACAATTGTGGGCAGAACTGAAAAAGCGTATGCGAGCAAGGAGGCCTACAAACCTGACTCAGTTACACCAACTCTGTCAGGAGGAATGGCCCAAAATTCACCCAACTTATTGTGGGAAGGTTGTGGAAGGCTTCCCAAAACGTTTGACCCAAGTTAAACAATTTAAAGGCATTGCTACCAAATACTAATTGAGTGTATGTAAATGTCTGACCCACTGGGAATGTGATGAAAGAAATAAAAGCTGAAATAAATAATTCTCTCTAATATTATTCTGACATTTCACATTCTTAAAATAAAGTGGTGATCTTAACTGACCTAAGAAAGGGAATTTTTACAATGTTTAAATGTCAGGAATCATTCTGTGACCGTTTGTGTCTGGGTTATTGCTCCTAAAGGCCCCTTAGGAGAAATACTGAGATGAAGTTAGAGACTTCTATGAGACATGTATAGGACACATTTAGCGGTATTCGGGAAGTATGATCAGCAGAGGAGGTCTCGTCATTGTATACCGTTGAGCTCCTTCTTGCCTCTTATTTTGTTGGAGCAATAATGATGAGTTCCTGAGACAAGTTTGAGACATTTATTAGGCTAATGATCTGTCTGTGGTGATCTTTTCAGAAATATCTAAGTATGAGCCATAAAGGAGATCTCTACATTGTATGTGCAACGTCTCCTCTGTGTCTCATTTATTTCTCTTAAAATTACTACAGAAGCTATACATGAGCTTGATTAATGAGATATGAGACACAATTGAGAATTGAATTTGTTAGCATTCATTTGCAGTATTAATTATGATTAGCTGTTAAAAACAAGAATGAAAACTGATGTAGTTCATCAAATGTACAGTATTCAACAGTGCTTATTACATTAAAAAAGCATCTAACTTTTCATTCCCAGCACAAATTGGGTTCCAGTAACTGTAAGAACGTAAATAAAGTAAATATACAGCATATGCTCTTGTACCTGATTTGAAACATTAGGTAAACCCCAAAATAATATTGTAGAGATGAAAATAGGCAGTTGTCACCCACCAGATGTAGTCAACAAAAAGTCTAACCTACATGTAACGCCAAGCACATAACAGTAGGTTCTTAAATGAACCTTATGGCAAATATGAACATTACACATTGTACACAAACAAAAATATTTGAGTCACTACTCTGTCCTGCTCTGGTCTTACATTTGTTGATGAATGCCTTTCATCGATTCCGGTCCAACCATCCAAGGTAGCACATCGCAAGACGTAGGCTGGAATAAAGTATATAAAACATTTTATGAATATTTTGACAAATAACACATAAATAACACATGACAATTCTACTCAAGGACTCACAGTATGCGAAACACAAACGTCTCAAAAGGACATTCAAATCAAATCAAATTTATTTATATAGCCCTTCGTACATCAGCTGATATCTCAAAGTGCTGTACAGAAACCCAGCCTAAAACCCCAAACAGCAAGCAATGCAGGTGTAGAAGCACGGTGGCTAGGAAAAACTCCCTAGAAAGGCCAAAACCTAGGAAGAAACCTAGAGAGGAACCAGGCTATGTGGGGTGGCCAGTCCTCTTCTGGCTGTGCCGGGTGGAGATTATAACAGAACATGGCCAAGATGTTCAAATGTTCATAAATGACCAGCATGGTCGAATAATAATAAGGCAGAACAGTTGAAACTGGAGCAGCAGCACAGTCAGGTGGACTGGGGACAGCAAGGAGTCATCATGTCAGGTATTCCTGGGGCATGGTCCTAGGGCTCAGGTCCTCCGAGAGAGAGAAAGAAAGAGAGAATTAGAGAGAGCATATGTGGGATGGCCAGTCCTCTTCTGGCTGTGCCGGGTGGAGATTATAACAGAACATGGCCAAGATGTTAAAATGTTCATAAATGACCAGCATGGTCGAACAATATTAAGGCAGAACAGTTGAAACTGGAGCAGCAGCACAGCCAGGTGGACTGGGGACAGCAAGGAGTCATCATGTCAGGTAGTCCTGGGGCATGGTCCTCACGTCCTCCGAGAGAGAGAAAGAGAGAAGGAGAGAATTAGAGAGCGCACACCTAGATTCACACAGGACACCGAATAGGACAGGAGAAGTACTCCAGATATAACAAACTGACCCTAGCCCCCCGACACATAAACTACTACTGCAGCATAAATACTGGAGGCTGAGACAGGAGGGGTCAGGAGACACTGTGGCCCATTCCGAGGACACCCCCGGACAGGGCCAAACAGGAAGGATATAACCCCACCCACTTTGCCAAAGCACAGCCCCCACACCACTAGAGGGATATCTTGAACCACCAACTTACCATCCTGAGACAAGGCTGAGTATAGCCCACAAAGACCTCCGCCACGGCACAACCCAAGGGGGGGGGGGGGGGATTTTGGTTTGTTTTAGAGGTATTTAAGAAACAGTTTTCAGAAACTCGATTTCACTTGATTGCAGTGATGAATTAGCAAATAACATACGTAAATCCTTTTCATCAAGAATCAATCCTAATTTGCTGTAGGCAGTTTTTCAAGTAACCTAGCTTTGAGAAAATACTTACTCAGCAAATTCTTACTTGGAATTCCGCTGACCTTCCTGTCGAGGACTCGCTTCCACTTGGGGACCTTGCCATGGCGTCCAAAGGCAACTGAATTAACGTTCTTCCACTGAGGAAAAAATTGTCAAAAAGCAAATCAAACAGATGCAAGCAATGTTGCCTAGATGCCTGATGGATGGCAGCAAGGCGGAACGGTGAGAGGAACATGCCACTGTCAGGAAACAACTCTTGCTCGCCGGACGGCACCGATGGCCTTCTCTCCTGTAGCTCACATTGTTTATTTGTAGCTCACAGTGTTTCTTTGTAGCTCACAGTGTTTCTTTGTAGCTCACAGTGTTTCTTTGTAGCTCACAGTGTTTCTTTGTAGCTCACAGTGTTTCTTTCCAACGATGTCAATGAGAGCGTGCAGCTCTCGGATCTGGACTGGGTCTGAGAGGAGACAATAGCACATACAGGTCATTCATTATTATGTGTTCAAGGCCCAATCACTGTTCCAAATGTCAACAACAAAAAACCCACAACGGAAATGGGGTTGGAGAAGTTTTTCAAAATGAATTACAATTGAACTTCACAAAATAAAGTTTGATAGGTGACATGATATGAATTACTTACCTATTCTCAGAATTACTTCCTCCATCCTTCCCTTGTCACCTCGTCCCTGCAACCATCACATGGAACTTTTGCTCTCAAATTAGTCATCTCAATGGTAAGCGTTAACAAACTGAAAATATTCACCTTCTTGTGCACCTGGCAAACACCGTCAGAGCCCTTGGCCCATTATGGACTCATTCATATTTCCATTTTGAAGACAAAAATGACTATTTTTTTTAAGGCTCATACATGGTACTCAAAATATACCCATGCAAATGGTCCGTGCAGTCTATCCCTGCTATTTCGCAAATCATAAAGCCAGCTAATGCCATATCTGACTTTCACGCACGGAGGACCATATTTTTTGTGACGAAAACAGCGATAAGTCGAGAACAAACATAATTGGAGCATCAAGTGAACTTCAACTGGAGGCAAGGCACCTCTCCACAATGGAAAAACATGCTGGTCGCCATATTAATTCACCGCATTCAGTGAGAGCATTTCACAGGGCACGAGTTAAGAGAACTCGTCTCACATCAAGGCATTATGGGAAAGGAAAAAGAATGAACAATTTGACCGTTTTTTTCCCCCCTTCTAAAGTAGCACAAATAAGGTATGGACAGATTTAATTCTTCTTTACCTCTGAGGAATCAGCTGACAAATGGGCACTTATTAGCGAATTTGGAAGTGCAGGTCTTTCTTTGCTGCAAGATACCGTAACACATGGTACCTGCTTTCATGTTGTGCCGCTATTGGAAACCCCTGTCAACGCAGTTGTAATTGCCCTTGAGCATGTTGAATTGTTTTCCTTGACATTACATCTATGTCCGGTATTGTGTTTGCAGCTCATTTCCCAAACACACTTGAGAAGGACTTGGTATACTCAACAAATGACTTGTGTTGGAACAGTATAAATGTACATTGAATGATGAATTAATGGAAATAAATCATATCTGCTCCACTTTTAGGATTATTTTACACTTCGGCACCGCTTTGAGGTCATGCAGAGATATGTCTGAGATGACATTTGCGATGATTTGATCAGACCTGTTAATAATTATTCTCGTATATAGTTCGTAGTGAGATAGGTCCAAGATGACAATGTATAAATACCACTGAGATCTGTATGGGATAAATGTAAGACATGTTTGAGATAGAGCATCTAATTGTTCGTATCACGTTGAGACTCATTTAAGATCTTGTACTACTCTCCTTCATCCAGTAGCTGAGACTGAGAGAAGAGACACTTGTGAGAGAGTTCAGAGAACTCATACAGTGATCACCGTGAGACAGACCCATGTCTACTTCTCACGAGTGACAATTGAGAGGTATGAGAAAACGCACAACATCTCACTGTTGTATAGACTAGTGCTCTTTTTATTGTCTAGGAGATTGACATAAGATCTAAAGGAGATCTCATCGTGGATGTTGCTTTCCTATGGGAAGTGTCATCATTTCGCTGATGGTGAAACTTAAAACTCTCACACAATGCATTCACAGGTGAAACCTACGTTTTCAGGATTCGTGTTTTCAAACCTTTCTAAATCTCACAAAGACATGGACCAAAGACAAACACATTTATTGTTGAAAGTCCTTGTCCTATTTCTACAGTGTACATTGAATATGTAAATAGGCATGCAATGCTAAAGTGCAAGTCAGTAAATAATACTGTCTTCAACATAGATACAATTAAGGCATGTTACATTTTAGACCTGGGTTCAAATACTTTGAGCGTTTGCTTGAATCTGCCAGGAGTGCCAAATGGACGGGATATGCCGTTTTGAGACTTATCTATTGGTTTATTAAGTCAGGCAAGCTGAAATAGGCACAGATAAAGAATTTGAAATTATTTTCAAGTATTTTAAACCCATGTCTATTAGATTCATATTCATTTTGATGTTTAATCTAGACTTTAATCAACAGGATATATGCCATTAAAAAACACAAACAAAAAACAACACTATCATCCTACCTACCAGTCTATTAGGATTATATGTTAAAGGTGCAATATGCTAAAATCGAATAGTTCACCTAATTTCAGTTTATGTAACAAAACAATCAATGTATAGTGTAGTGAATCATTGTACCATATAATAACTGAAAATAGTGAATTTTCAGCTGTTTGAAGCTGGTCTGCAAAACCGAAAGTAAAAGAAGCAAAAACTAAACGTAAGAATGGGAAGCATAGAAAAGGCACACACAGAACAGATCTACTGCTTTTTAGACTTGCTTTCAATGAGTGACAGATCTATAACTCACATTTCTATGTGAATTTGAAATTTCAATTTCAAAAAGTTACATATTGCAGCTTTGAGGTAGGGGAGAGTGGGGAAAGTTGAGTAAAAAGGTTTGTTGAGCCACCCCTTGTTTCTAGGAAAGCATACATCAAATTAATCAAGTGACCAAATATTTAGGAAGAGGTCATCATTTCATGGAGTCTGAAGGAAGAAACCACATGGAAAAAGTGGCAAGCAAGTTAAGTCCAAAAAACAGATTTTCACAAAGCAAATGAATTTTTTGTTCATAAGTTTCATGACGCTTGTATCTAAAGCAAAGTAGATAGTTTTATGATTGTTTTACACATCAGTTGGGATCTGATGAATATGAGGTCCTAAACCTTTCACAAATGTGCATTCTTGTTTGCCTTGGGGTTAGTGGAGCCAATGTTCATGGGTTAAGCTGAACCAATGGTCACCATAACCCTAACAAATGATTACATTTTGTCCGTTTTATGCATAGCATGCATAGTATTTTTGCAATGTGTCTGAACATATGAACTCAAGAGAGTGCATTTCTTTTGTTACAGAGCAGACATCATGTCCCCCGTGTACACAAACAAAACAATCAGGGTTCCAGCCACAAAGAGGTTCTTGAGCGAGCAGCCAAGGAAGTGAGAGAAGGGAAGAAGTCCATCTCAAGCAGCAGCAAGGGATGAACAAATGGACAATGACCGAAAAACTAAATGAACATGTAGCTGTGTGAAAGAGAGGCTATGATAGGAGTAGGAGATGCACATTCTGTATGGTCTTATCTGATGACATAGAGTTTGAGCTTTGCTAAACGTATCAATAATCTTTTGGACCAGTTTCATGGGCTTTGTAGCCTCAAATGCAGAGAACTAGCTGACAAATTGGCACATCAAAACAACATCCCTGTCCCAGACAACTGGTCAAGAAATAGAAGGGTATGGGATATTGAACAGAGTGTTCTATATCTGAATGTAGACATATATTTAACATATACAGTATACCCATTCCATGAATTAAACTTTGACCTAACAGCACCATCAACCACTGTCACAGGACACCATCACCCACTTACCCCAAGGCTGCTCGACTTACCCTGTCCCGATGCTCAACTTACCCCATACCCAAGGTAAGTTGAGCAAACCACTTTTTTTTTTGGAAAGGCTATGTTTTGAAAACCGTTATGTTTACATTAATTCTAATTATTTTCAGGGATAAATCACATTGTGAAATATATGTAGATACCTTTGTTAGAAAGAATACTATATTTCCCGTGACGTAGTGATGCTGAATGTAAACAATGGTTAAACATACCCCACTCTCCCCTATTTTCTGCATACAGAATTGTAGTCTTTCAGAGTTGTTGCCAGAGTTGCAATCTTTCTCAACAGGGTTCAACTGACCAGGGGCCTAGGGGGGCTGGACAAGAAAATAAATCAGCTTGTTATCACCATAACAAATATCAATAAGGTCAAGGATATTGACGTCGGGCCCTCACCCCCAAGGTACTTTAAGCCACCACTAAGTGTCAATGTATAATTGTTTTACCGTTTCCCTACCAAGATCATATGTCACAGTATTTTCGGCAGACAGAATTGTAGTCTTTCAGAGTTGTTGTCAGAGTATTTCTCAGCATTGCTTGATCAGACTCTTTTCATTGATAGGACAGATCACCATGGCATCCGACTGTTTATCACAACAGTACAGATAAAAGAACGGAAACAACTTATCCTTAAAGTTGTCCTCCATGAATGTATAGATATGACTCCTCTCCTTCACGTCGTAAAACGAAACCTGGCCCTCTTCGCAATCCACATACACCCCAACCCTCTTCGGCTTGGGGTCAAGGGTTAGAGGTAACGGCGGGGTCGTGGAGGCCCTATATCCCTGGTCTTTCTTCATGGCCAGTGCCCAGTAGCCCTGGGAGGAGCTGACAGCGATACGCCCCTTCCTGTTGACTGATGCCTTGGCCACACCTAGGTACCAGTCATCCTTGTCCCCCACCTGTACCTAGATAGATGGATGGATGAATGGATGAATGGATGGATGGATGGATAGGTGGACAGACAGAGCGATAGACCTTGCTTTGTATGTTGTTTTGTTTTTGAAAGCTAGGCAAAGAGACAACAAAAAAAACAATCATAATCAACAAACCTCCCAGTAGTGGCGTCCCGCCGTGAAGCCCTCGCGACCCAGGACAATGACCACAGTGTCAAAACGCTCTGGGATGTCCGGGAGGTCCTGCCAAGTTCCCAGGTGCCTAACTTGACGGCGGTCTTCCGAGAGCTGGAGCCACGGGTTGGCTGAGTCTGGGTCGAGGGTCAGGTCCACTGGAAACAGCGAGTGTGAAATGATGGAGGATGTGAACATGTAATAATATCTACTGCTGTACATATCATTGTTAGCATATCGTTTTGGTGTATATAAACATAGATTGATTTTGGATTACTGATATAATGTTAATTGGGTTGTTAACTGACTTCATCCTGACATTTGGGATTTCTTGTTTCTAGTTTTGATTATTGTTTGTGTACTTGTTTGACATTTTTACTGCACTGTTAGGAGCTAGTATTACAAGTATTTCACTGCACCCGCTATAACATCTACTAAGCTGTGTACGGGACCAATAAACTGTGATTTGATTTGATTTTGATTTGAATGCCGACCTGTGTACTTAAGAATCTTCTTCAGCTCTGTGAAAATGGACACAAACCACAATTCAATGATTTAAAAACAAAACACATCACTTCTTGCTCAACAATTTGCAGAGAACAAGAGGTTTGGAAATAGGGTAATAGTGAAAGAAATCACACTTATCGGTCCTTTATTGAAAAACCTACCAGAGTCCACCAGTTTGTCAATTTCCTCACTCAGCGTCTCTTCCAATTTGGACACAGCTCTCCTGATGATCCCAACACACACTTCAGTATGTACACTGGTCCCAGACCAGTCCTTAGTGGCTGGTGGGGTACACAGGGCTGGGAAACTCTACAGCGAGAGATAGGGAAAACAATGGGTCAATTTAGTCAATCTATACAATGTACACTGAGTGTACAAAACATTAAGAGCACCTTATAATATTTAGTTGCACCCCCTTTTACCCTCAAAACAGCCTCAATTCGTCAGGGCATGGACGTTGAAAATGTTCCATAGGGATTCTGGCCCATGTTGACGCCAATGCTTCCCCCAGTTGTGTCAAGTTGGCTGGATGTCCTTTTGGTGGTGGACCATTCTTGATACACACGGAAAACTGTTGGGTGTGAAAAACCCAGCAGCGTTGCAGTTCTTGACAAAAACCGGTGCACCTGGCACCTGCTACCATATCCCGTTCAAAGGCACTTAAGTATTTCGCCTTTCCCATTCACCCTCTGAATGGCACGCGTACACAATCCATGTCTCAATTTCCTCAAGGCTTAAAAATCCTTCTTTAACCTGTCTTCTACCCTTCATCTACACTGATCGAAGTGGATTTAACAAGTGACATCAATAAGGGTCCATAGCTTTCACTTGGATTCACCTGGTCAGTCTATGTCATGGAAAGAGCAGGTGTTGCTAATGTTTTGTACTATCAGAGTATTTGTGTGCAATATTTCTTATTTTGTGATAAAAATTTGGGACAAAGAAAATAATGACAAGACCGAACCAAATTTGTGATCTATATTTCTAGACTACAATGTGTGCATGTTCTGCTATGTATTATTAATGAAATCGGCAACCCCTCCCACCTGTAGGAAGTGGATGTGGTCCTCTGTGCGTGAGAGGTGCTCCAGGTCTGTATTCCTCCTCTGTAGTTTAGTGATCTCCTGTTCCAGCTCCCCTATCAGGCCCTGGGACCACCTTGTACGCATTAACACGGAGGTCAGACACCATAATGTTAGCTCCAGGAACCTTTTTCGTAAGATAAAACCGGATACAAGGTACAGAGCATGATGGGTAATGTAGTACTTCCTCTACACACCTCTCTGTCTCTCTCTGCTTTTCCTCTATAGCCAGCACCAGCTCAGCCTGGGTCCTCTGGATGGACCGAATCAGCTCCTGGAACACCTGCATGCTGTCCTCGATCTCCCTCTGGGCACTGGACTAAAGGGGAAAGAGATCGTCATGACTTAAAGCTGGTGTCTTTAATGGTGAAACTGACACGTCCGTTTGCGATATTAGAACAACAAAGAAGTTATTGCAAACGATAAAAATATATATTTTTTTTCTCTCTCTCGGACATCGTTGCACGCACGATAGAACAACAGCATATGTAATGCTCCTCACCTCTGCTTGTCAACAAAACAAAAACAATAGTATTACCTTTTTGGGTGTCATTTTCCCTGGACATTTTCCAGAATTCATAATACAGGAGATGGTCATATTGAATAATATGGTAATAACCATTTTAGTACAGTGTAATTACACATTTTAGCATATGTCTTACTTGTTGGTAACTGGGTATCATCAATGTTATTATTATACTGTATTGGGACACACCCCTAGAGGGTAGAAGATTATATAATTTATTGAGCAGCAGCTGTATACGACAGTATTCTGTCTAATGTACTGTGGTAGACACATCAGTAATAACACTGCCAAGAGGTCCAAATCGCATCCCAAATGGAACCCTATTCCCTATACAGAGCACTACTTTTGATCAGAGGCCTGGGGCTGTGGCGGTCATGAAGGCGGGTTATTGGCACGCAACAAACTGCTGGTCTCACGATAATTGACCGTTAATTAACTTAAGCACGCATCCCCAGGCCTCCACGCATGCAAGCCGCGGATGCACGCCTTTGGAATATCTACCGTTAAATATGGCTAATAAATGAATTGAATACACACCATCACAATAGATACATGATTTAATTGAGTCAGGCCTGAACAAACATTATGATATGGAGAAAATGCATTTCAGAAGAACACAGTATGAATTGGCCTACGTTATCTGTCTAGGCTCCTTGTTTACATTTACATTTGAGTCATACTTTTTTCGTACTGGTCCCTCGTGGGAATCAAACCCAAAACCCTGTCGCTTACATGCTCTGCCAACTGAACTACGTTATTTTATTTTATAGGATTTTATCTTAAGAAGAATATAATTGAACTTAGCTTAATAAAATAGAAAGGATAGTTTTGTTTTCGGTTTTTCTGCCATGGGTAATATGCGGTATTGTATAATTTCAATTCAGGTTTTTTAAATATTTTTTTGTGGGGGGGGGGGGGGGGGGGGGGCTTGGGCTCATAAGCCTATTCATATGCGTGTTTTGAATTAATCGTCACCTTAGAAAGCCCTGTCAATTTCATCATGTCAGGCTTTGAAACAACAAATCAAATGTTATTTGTCACATGCGCCGAATACAATCAGGTGTAGGTAGACCTTACAGTGAAATGCCTACTTACAAGCCCTTTACCAACAATGCAGTTTTTAGAAAAAGAAGTGCTAAGTAAAAAATAGATGAGTAAAAAGCACAAAATAAAAGTAACAAGTAATTAAAGACATTCACAACAAACATGTTATACTGTTTCAACCTGCTGTTGAACTTCTTTCTTCAAATGGATCATCACAGTAAGGTGAGTTTCAAAAGTATGATAGACCGACTATTTTGATGATAAGTGTTTTATGTGATTTTCGATCGCATTTGCATCGATGTCAGAGTGGTTAAAGGGACTATGGAGCCCTGAGTACCAAGCCATTAGCAACCTGATGGTCGTTAACAAGTTGGGTACTATCAAAACATGGCCAGAGTGCATAAGAGTAGATTATCCCGTGACAACGGTCAAGTGTATATTTACCTGAAGTCATGACTCATGACTGCCGGTGTGGCGGTAATGTGGTCACCACAACAGCCCTAATCAGAGCCCTATGCAACCTGGTCAAAAGTAGTGCACTACATAGGGAATATGGTGCCATTTAGGATGCAAACTCTTTGGCCTTTTATGGCTGATAAATTCGGCTTTGGATGTGACAGGATGTTACGGAAGACCCATAACTCCTCCCACATAGGTTGCCTGACTAGAAACCGTTTAGATTTTGTTTTCCTACATCTCAATAAAGTTTGCAAGTGCTTCGAAGCAAAGATCAAATATATCCAGCAAAGATCAAATCGATCCAGAAGCCATGTATTCTGGTCCCCCACATTGGGTTAATGTTCAAAGCAAAATTATATTCTTGAATCCAGCAGTTTATTTTGTCAGTTACATCAGATGTTGACTATATGATCAAAAGATTTGTGCAGTGTAAATCCCAACTGTCAACATGACAAATTAGCATGTATTTTACCACTTGGACTAATAAAGATTGCGTCCGGAATAGCACCCTATTCCCGATGTAGTGAACTATGTAGGGAATAGGGCACCATTTCGGATGCATTTCAATAGCTCACCTTATTCAGCTCCGCTGAGTGCTTGATCTCCTCCATCTTCTTCAGTCTTTCCTGGATCATCTGCTGTACATCTATCTCTGTCTTCTTCAGCTGAGCCTGTGGAGAACATCCAGTGCCTTCAGGAGGTATTCACACCCCTTTTACTTTCCCCACCTTTTTTTGGTTTGTTATACAACCTGAATTTAAAATGGATTCAATTGAGATGTTGTGTCATTGGCTGACACACCATACCCCATAATGTCTAAGTGGAATTATGATTGTGATATGTTTTACTAAATGAATACAACATTAAAAGCTGAAATGTTTTGAGTCAATAAGTATTCAACCCCTTTGTTATGGCAAGCCTAAATAAATTCATGAGTAAAAATGTGCTTACCAAGTCACATAATAAGTTGCACGGACTCACTCTGTACAATAATAGTGTTTAACATGATTTTTGAATGACTACCTCATCTCTGTACCCCACACATACAATTATCTGTAAGGTCCCTCAGTTAAGCAGTGAATTTCAAAGAGAGGTTAAACAAACACACCATAGAGGTTTTCCAATAACTTGCAAAGGGGACCTATTGGTAGATGGGTACAAATTTAAAAAAGGAGATATTAAATATCAATTCGAGCATGGTGAATTTATTAATTATACGTTGGATGGTGTATCAATACACCCAGTCAATACAAAGATACAGGCGTCCTTTCTAACTCAGTTGCCAGAAAGGAAGGAAACCGCTCAGGGATTTCACCATGAGGCCAATGGTGACTTTAAAACAGTGACAGAGTTTAATGACTGGGATAGAAGAAAACTGAGAAATTGCAAAAAAAGTGGAAAATCCAACAAATCACATCACATTTTCAAGCACGGTGGTGGCTGCATTATGCTATGGGTATGCTTGTCATCGGCAAGGACTAGGGAGTTTTTTTAGGATAAAAAGAAATGGAATAGAGCTAAGCACAGGCAAAATCCTAGAGGTTAACCTATTTCAGTCTGCTTTCCAACAGACACTGAGACAAATTCACCTTTCAGCAGGACAATAACCTAAAACACAAGGCCTGATCTACACTTGAGTTGCTTACCAAGACGACATTGAATGTTCTTGAGTGGCCTAGTTACAGTTTTGACTTAAATCATCTTGAAAGTGTATGGCAAGACATGAAAATTAAAAATATTTAAGACTTACCCAGAAAGACTCAGCCGTAATTGCTGCTAGAGGTGATTCAAACATTTATTAACTTAAGGGTGTGAATACTTATGTAAATGAGCTGTTTCCGTATTTCGTTTTTAATACATTTGCAAAACTGTCAAAATACATGTTTTCACTTCATCATTATGGGGTATTGTGTGTCAATGGGTGAGAAAAAAAATCTATCGAATTCAGGCTGTAACACAACAAAATGTGGAAGAAGACAAAGGGTGTGAATACTCCTGTATCTGAAGGCACTGTAGGTGAGAGATAATTCATCTTCCATTTGGCAGTCTATAGTCTGGTCCCAGATCTGTTTATACAACATGTTGACAATGACTGACAAGGAAACAGGCCGAAATTCAGGCTAGGCAGCCTACTTTCAACAACATCTAGAGCTAGGCCTCACAAACTGTAGTGTGTTATTGGTGGATTTATGTACCAAATACAATTGACCTCTTCTAAAATGTACTTTTACAGCTTCAATGGCAATCATTGTGTCAGTTTTATTAGGAGCTGACCATAAATGTCTGCAAATCGTGTGGCCAAAATGTGACTAGGTTTTTTATATAGCTGCATTTAGCTTCTGTTCGCTGCATCAAGCCTGAAGGGCACAATAGTTACTGTATGTCTTTGAAAATGATAAACCAATTGACAACGGATCCTCGATATATATACTACCGGTCAGAAGTTTTAGAACACCTACTCATCCAAGGGGTTTTCTTTATTTTTACTATTTTCTACATTGTAGAATAATAGTGAAGACATCACAACTATGAAATAACACATATGAAATCATGTAGTAACCAAAAAAGTGTTAAACAAATCAAAATATATTTTATATTTGAGATTTTTCAAATAACCACCCTTTGCCTTGATGACAGCTTTGCACATTCTTGGCATTCCACCAGCTTCACCTGGAATGCTTTTCCAACAGTCTTGAAGGAGTTCCCACATATACTGAGCACTTGTTGGCTGCTTTTCTTTCACTCTGCGGTCCGACTCATCCCAAAACATCTCATTTGGGTTGAGGTCGGCGGGGATTGTGGAGGACAGGTCATCTGATGCAGCACTCCATCACTCTCCTTCTTGGTAAAATAGCCCTTATACAGCTTGGAGGTGTGTTGGGTCATTGTCCTATTGAAAAATAAATGATAGTCCCACTAAGCGCAAACCAGGTGGGATGTCGTATCGCTGCAGAATGCTGTGGTAGCCATGCTGGTGAAGTGTGCCTTGAATTCTAAATAAATCACAGACAGTGTCACCAGCAAAGCACCCCCACACCATAACACCTCCTCCTCCATGCTTTACGGTGGGAAATACACATGCAGAGTTCATCCATTCACCCACACCGCGTCTCACAAAGACACTGCAGTTGGAACCAAAAATCTCACATTTGGACTCATTAGACCAAAGGACAAATTTCCCTTGGTCTAATGTCCATTGCTCGTGTTTCTTGGCCCAAGAAAGTCTCTTCTTCAAAATGATGTCCTTTAGTAGTGGTTTCTTTGCAGCAATTTTACAATGAAGGACTGATTCACACAGTTGATGTTGAGATGTGTCTGTTACTTGGGCTGCAATTTCTGAGGCTGGTAACTCTAATGAACTTATCCTTGGCAGCAGAGGTAACTCTGGGTCTTCTATTCCTGTGGCGGTCTTCATGAGAACCAGTTTCATCATAGTGCCTGATGGTTTTTGCGACTGTACTTGAAGAAACTTTCAAAGATCTTGACATTTTCCGTATTGACTGACCTTCATGTCTTAAAGTAATGATGGACTGTCATTTCTCATTGCTTATTTGAGCTGTTATTGCCATAATATGGACTTGGTCTTTTACCAAATATGGATATCTTCTGTATACCCCCCCTACCTTGTCACAACACAACTGGTTGGCTGAAACGCTTCCACAAATTAACTTTTAAGAAGGCACACCTGTTAATTGAAATGCATTCCAGGTGACTACCTCATGAAACTGGTTGAGAGAATGCCAAGAGTGTGAAAAGCTGTCATCAAGGCAAAGGTTGGCTATTTTAAGAATCTCAAATATAAAATATATGTTGATTTGTTTAACACTTCTTTGGTAACGACAGGATTCCATATGTGTTATTTCATAGTTTTGATGTCTTCACTATTATTCTGCAATGTAGAACAATGTAAAAATAAAGAAAAACCCTTGAATGAGTAGGTGTTCTAAAATGTTTGAACGGTAGTGTACTTAACACTTGATTAATCGCATCAAAACTAACCTGGATGAATGACGTTTCACCATATATATATATATATATATATACAAAAAATGTAACATACACTGTAGCTTTTATACTGTAATAGCCTCTACAAATTCTTCTCACCTTCTTATCAGTCCACTCCCTCTCTACAGGTACAGTAAAGTGAGCTCTGTGGTCCGTCTCCGTACACAGCACACACACACAGATATGGTCTTTCTTACAGAACAGCTCCAGAAGCCTCTCGTGCTTGGGACACATCCTCTCTTCCAGGTTAGTCACGGGTTCGATCAGCTTGTGTTTGGTGAAGCGTGTGTTGTGGTTCTTGATGTGTTCCTCGCAGTATGAGGTCAGACACACCAGGCAGGACTTGACGGCCTTCATCCGGTCGCCCATGCAGACATCACAAGACACCTCGCCCCATGGGCTGTGGGGTGGGGATGGAGGAGCATCGGCTGGAGGTTCCTCTGGCTCTCCCTCTGGCTTCTCTTCTATTGGTTTCTCTGGTTCCTGGCTCGTCGTTCGTTGCAGCTGTGGCAGCTGTAGCTTTTGCATCTCCTGCTTCAGTCTCAGCTCCTGGAGAAGTTTCTGCTGCTTTTGAACCAGCTCCTGTTGCTCTTTCTTCTTCGTTTCCCGCTCCGTCTTTTTCTGCTCCTCCTCCTTCTGTTTCTGCTCTTCCATCTTCTTCTGCAAATCTCGTTCCTCTTTCAGTTCCTGCCGTTGGAGGCGCTCGGCGTTGCTAACCCTGATGTCCTTAAATTGCTCAGCGATCTCCCTCAGAACGGTGTTGATGCTAATGTCGGGCCGCTTGAAGAAGGTCTTCTTGCACATGGGGCATTGGAACAGGGCGGTGGTCTTCCAGTAGTCTAGGATGCAGCAGCGGCAGAAGTTGTGTCCACAGGGGATGGAGACAGGGTTGGTGAACACGTCCAGACAGATGGAGCAGTGGACCTGCTCCTCCGTCAGATTTCCATGATTTCCTGCAAGGTAAGCCATTACTGGCAGAGAAGACCGTGCACGGTCATACTTAACATTACAGTGTTCTGTAACACTTTATATTACAGTGTTCGGTAACACTTCACATTGGGATCGTTGTCTGACCTGTCATATCGGACCTGTGAGATCCAGGCCATAAAGCAGGCAGTATATCAGATCAGGTTTATTTTAGTGTGGATGTGTTGTAATGTGGATGTGGATGTGTTATAATGTTCCTGCTTCTCTTTGGATGTTAATTGGATGTTGACTTGTTTGGCCTCCAAAATGTATTTTTGGAACCCTAACAGCAGATTCAAAATTAGATATTAGATTCTATTGCTTCTCAAAGGTCATATTACAACCCTAACCACATCTAGTTGAAGTCCGGGCCACTTCGATCACGAGCCAAGTGAGAGCTATTGAAAAGCATGTGGGCATTCTTTACTTAAATTATCCCCCATGCTAAATATACTAAGCAAGAATTGTTTGGTTTAGAAAGCGGGCTGTCAGCAAGTTAAAGCTATGTGCACCCGCAGGCCGCGCATGCACATAGCTTTTTGAGCAGTGAGCATTTATGAACACATGGGCTGCTTTCCAAATTGAACCCTTTGCCCTATGGAATGCACTACTTTTGAGCAGGTCCCCTATGGTCCTCGTCAAAAGTAGTGCACCATGTAGGGAATAGGCTACCATTTGGGACACCCACCGTGGCTAGAAGGTTGGCTATTCATAGATGTAAAAGATTAGCATCTTTCCAAAAATATCGGTCTAGTCGCTCTCCTGCTCTGCTTTCTTTCTCATAAACAACAAGTGTCCCAATAATCTCTCCTTTCTCCTGAAGTGTGCACTTGTTCACTTCCCTTCATGGAAGAAAAATATGGGTATATCAATACAATGATTTTACATTTGATTTTTTATTTATTTAACTAGGCAAGTCAGTTAAGAACAAATTCTTATTTACAATGACGGCCAACACCGGACAAACAAGTGCACACTTCAAGAGGAAGGAGAGATTATTGGGACATAACCAAGAACGGACGTTCTGTATCTTCTCAATCCATTCAATCCTCACATAATTCCATTTCCAAATAATTTGTTTTTATATTCTCCCTCCATCCTGCCTGCAGTACGAAATCAAGATATGTCAACAACTTAGAAGAAAAAAGAGAAAGTTCAGATCAAGCTTTTGTTGAAGCCTCACAATGTAAATGTTATTAATCTCTTTCCTATCTGTCCTGATTGAACTTAAACAGTCGAAAAACTATTATTGCATAAAGCAAACCTTACGTGTATTTTTACCGACGCAGTTAAAAGGTAGAGAGAAAACATGCAAAGAGAGAGAGAGAAGAAATGCGGACACTCACCAGAGAGAAGCAGCTGTTGCAGAAAGCCACTGTACAGAGTGACCGCTCTGGCCAAACACTGACACATGACACTGCTGCCACTAGCCCCCAGCTACTCGGCCCTAAAATATGCCCCTCTCCCTCCCCTCCTTATCCCAGTTACCAATTTACACTTTCATGGCATGGACCGCTCTGCTCGAAGGAGAACAGCATTAGCCCTATATCTGACACTGGGGTCGTTTTTCTGTCTTTGCTTATAGCCCTAGATCTTATTAACATTTGTGTATATTTTTCACACACTCAACACAATAATGAACAAACACAGACAATACCCACAATGTCGTATAACTAGGTCTCTCACTTTAGGTGTAAGTTACATACCTCCAAGTCTACTCTGAATTTGCTGTAGTTATTTCAGTTCCTAGAACTTTAGATGGATATCATGTCAGGGGTCATTTATTTATTGATAGAAAATCTTTATTTAGAAGTTTCTGATTGAAGTACAAAAGTAAGAATAATGTATTATCTGTGAATTTATAGAAGTACTGTGTCACGAATATCACCGAAGGTGGCTCCCCTTCCAGTTCGGGTGGCGCTTGGTCTACTAGCTGCTACTGATCTCTTTTTCCACTTTTTGTTTTGGTTAGTCTAATTGGTTTCACCTGTTCCTTGTTGGGGATTTTGGGTTGAGGTTATTTAAGTTAAATTAGCCCGCCTGTGTTCGCAAGGGCTAGTTTGCTGTTTTGTCAAGTAGTGTTCCTGTTTTTTGTTGGGATTACCGCTGTACAGCGTATGTACCAGATAGTACATTGTTGGAGTGTTTTACGCCTGTGTTCAGCGTCACTTGTTTGCTCGCTGTTACTGTACGGAGAATAAAGTGGTTTCCCGAATCCTCTGCTCTCTGAGCCTGACTCTACACCCATCACTCTTCAAGCGTTACAGAAGCCCGCAACCATCTACGATGGAGTCAGCAGGAGCAGCGACCACCCCTCTCCCCACGATGGAAGAGTGTGTCCTTCATCACATGTCCATCCTCCATCACATCGGATCAGCGATGAATCAGATGATGGAGAGGATGGACCGATGGGAGAGGACTGGTCTCCCTACTTCCCCTCCAACCCCCCCCCCCTGAAAGCTACAACCTCCTCCAGCGTTATCCGGTACCAGCGCTCTGCGTATTGCGCCTCCAAGGGAGTACGATGGAGCGGTGGTGGTGTGCCAGGGATTCCTGCTCCAACTCGAGCTTTACCTGGCCACCGTTCGGCGGGCTCCCTCGGACGAGGAGAGCGCGAGTGTCCTCGTCTCTTGCTTGACGGGTAGAGCCCTGGAGTGGGCCAATGCCGTCTGGAACGGGCCCCACTCAGCGAGGGGCCACTACCCGGAGTTCACCTGCAACTTCCGGGCCGAGTTCGATCACCCTCCGGAGGGCCGAGCAGCGGGTGAGAGATTGTTCCATCTCAGGCAGGGGACGAGGAGCGCGCAGGACTTCACGCTGGAGTTCCGGACCTTGGCCACTGGGGCGGGGTGGAACGACAGGGCTCTAATCGACCATTACAGGTGTAGCCTGAGAGTGGACGTTCGCAGGGAGCTGGCTTGTCGGGATACTACGCTCACCCTGGACGAGCTCATAGACCTGTCGATCCGGCTAGACAATCTGCTGGCTGCTCGTAGACGTTCTGAAAGGGTCCTGTATGTTCCACCTCCTGGACCTCCCGCTCCCATACCTACATGCCTCGGTGCTGGAGGAGTCCATCTGGGAGTCGAGAGGGCAGGCAGAACACTTCTCGGTCACCCCAGGTGAGTCAGCACCACACTCACCCAGAGCTTCCTGTTGGTCACATGTTTTTATTAATTTGTTTCCCCAAGTTTTCTCCTTCTCTCCAGCATAAGGCGCTAGTCGATTCAGGCGCAGCTGGGAACTTTATAGATCGCGGACTCGCCGAGAGGTTGAGGATTCTGTTAGTACAGATAGATCCCCCCCTTCCCCGTGCACTCCTTAGATAGCCCTGACCCTAATGGTAGACTGGTCAGGGAGGCCACGGTTCCACTGGAGATGATTATGCGGGGGGATCATAAGGAGCGGATTAGTCTGTTCCTTATCGATTCACCTGCATTTCCGGTGGTGCTGAGGGTTCCCTGGCTGGCTAGTCACAATCCTAGGATTTTGTGGAGACATGGAGCTCTCCAGGGGTGGTCTGAGGAGTGTTCAGGCAGGTGTGTAGGAGTTTCCATCAGTGCGACGACGGTGGAGAGTCCAGACCAGGTTTCCACCGTGCGCATTCCCGCTGAGTATGCCGATTTGGCTATCGCCTCCTGTAAAAAGAAGGCGACCCAATTACCACCCCATCGACAGGGGGATTGGGTGATAAACCTCCAGGTAAACGCTGCACTGCCCAGGAGTCACGTGTATCCTTTGTCCCAGGAGGAGACGTTGGCTGTGGACAGGGATACATTCAGCCCTCCATGTCACCCGTCTCCTCGAGTTTCTTTTTTTGTGAAGAAAAAGGAGGGAGGTTTGCGTCCGTGCATTGATTATCGAGGTCTCAATTCCATTACGGTGGGTTTTAGTTACCCACTGCCTCTCATCGCTACGGCGGTGGAAGCTACGGCGGTGGAATCATTTCACGGAGAGCGGTTCTTCACGAAACTGGACCTCAGGAGAGCGTATAATCTGGTGCGTATTCGGGAGGGAGATGAGTGGAAAACCGTGTTTAGTACCACATCTGGCCATTACAAGTACCTCGCCATGCCTTATGGGTTAAAGAATGCTCCAACCATCTTTCAATCCTTTGTCGACGAGATTCTCAGGGACCTGCACGGACAGGGTGTGGTGGTGTATATTGACGATATCTTGATCTACTCCGCCACACGCGCCGCGCATGTGTCTCTGGTGCGCAAGGTTCTTGGGCGACTGCTGGAGCATGACCTGTACGTTAAGGCGGAGAAATGTGAGTTTTCCAAACGAGCCGTTTTCTTCCTGGGTTATCGCATTTCCACCTCGGAGGTGGTGATGGAGTGTGACCACGTCAAGGCTGTGCGTAATTGGCCGACTCCGACCACGGTAAAGGAGGTGCAGCAGTTCTTAGGGTTTGCCAATTCCTACCGAAGGTTTATCCAGGGTTTTGGTCAGGTGGCGGCTCCCATTACCTCACTGCTGAAGGGGGGGCGGTGCGGTTGCAGTGGTCGGCAGAGGCGGACAGAGCTTTCCTCCGTTTGAAGGCGCTGTTCACCGACTCTCCGGAGTGGGTGCATCCGGATCCCTCTTTGGTGTTCATAGTGGAGGTGGACACATCCGAGGCTGGGGTTGGAGCCGTGCTCTCACAGCGTTCGGGTACATCACCGAATCTCCCCCCTGTGCTTTTTTTTTCGAAGAAGCTCGGGCCAGTGGAGCAAAACTATGATGTGGAGGACAGGGCTGTGGTTAAAGCCCTGAAGGTGTGGAGACACTGGCTTGAGGGGGCTAAGCACCCTTTCCTCATCTGTACTGACGACCGTAACCTGGAGTATATCCGAGCAGCTAGGAGACTGAATCCTCGTCAGGCAAGGTGGGCCATGTTTTTCACCAGATTCAGATTCATGATCTCGTATAGACCAGTTTCCCTTAACACTAAGGCCGACGCGCTGTCCCGTTTCTACGACACCGAGGATCGGTCCATCGATCCTACTCCCATCATTCCGGCGGCTAGGCTGGTGGCACCGATAGTATGGGAGGTGGACGCGGACATAGAGCGGGCGCTAAGGGGGGAACCTGCGCCTGCACAGTGCCCGGAGGGTCGTAGGTACGTGCCGCTTGCTGTCCATGATCAATTGATTCGTGGGCTCATAGTCTACACTCGTCGGGTCACCCGGGGATTTCGAGGACAGTGCGGGGTCTTAGGGGGAAGTACTGGTGGCCCACCTTAGTTAAGGACGTGCGGTTCTATGTCTCCTCCTGTTCGGTGTGCGCCCAGAGCAAAGCTCCTAGGCACTTGCCAAGAGGGAAGTTACAACCCCTCCCCGTTCCACAACGGCTGTGGTCCCATCTATCGGTGGACTTCCTCACTGATCTTCCCCCGTCTCAGGGAAACACAACGATCCTGGAAGTTGTGGATCGTTTCTCTAAGTCCTGCCGTCTTATCCCGTTGCCCGGTCTCCCTACGGCCCTACAGACTGCGGAGACTCTGTTCACCCACGTCTTCCGGCACTACGGGGTGCCCGAGGACATTATTTCTGATCGGGGTCCCCAGTTCACATCCCGAGTGTGGAAGGCATTTATGGAGCGTCTGGGGGTCTCGGTCAGCCTGAACTCGGGGTATCACCCGGAGAGTAATGGGCAGGTGGAGAGAGTGAACCTGGAAGTGGGTAGGTTTCTGCGGTCGTATTGCCATGACCGGCCAGGGGAGTGGGCGAGATACATCCCCTGGGCTGAAATGGCCCAGAACTCACTCCGCCACTCCTCTACCAACATGTCACCGTTTCAGTGCGCGTTGGGCTACCAGCCGTTCCTGGCACCGTGGCATCAGAGCCAGACCGAGGCTCCTGCGGTGGAGGAGTGGGTGAAGCGCTCTCAGGAGACCTGGAGGGCCGCCCAGGAATCACTAAGACAGGCGAGTGGACGGCAGAAGAGGAGCGCTGACCATCACCGCAGGGAGGCCCCCGTGTTCACACCGGGGGACAGGGTCTGGCTCTCGACCCGAAACCTGACCCGCCTGCCCTGCCGGAAGCTGGGTCCGCAGTGTGTGGGTCCATTCAAAGTCCTGAGGAGGATAAACAAGGTGTGTTATCGATTACTACTTCCTTCGTATTATCGTATTAAACCCTCGTTTCATGTTTCCCTCCTCAGGCCGGTGGTAGCTGGTCCCCTGCAGGATGGTGAGGTTCCGGAGGTACCTTGTTTGGGTTTTTGGGTTGGGGTTATTTAAGTTCAATTAGCCCCCCTGTGTTTGTAAGGGCTTGTTTGCTGTTTTGTCAAGGAGTGTTCCTGTTTTTTGTTGGGATTACCGCTGTACAGCGTATGTACCAGTTAGTACATTGTTGGAGTGTTTTACGCCTGTGTTCTGCGTCACTTGTTTGCCAGCTGTTGCTGTATAGAGAATAAAGTGGTTTGCTCCTCTGCTCTCTGCGCCTGACTCTACACCAATCACTCTTCAAGCGTTACAGACTGTAGTTATGTTAACAGCTTCCAATTGACTTCTAGACTTAAAAATGTCCAAGGAATAATAAACACAGTGTTTCACAGTGAGGATTTTTAGAATATATGTTTTTTATTCAAAGAACCATCTCTTTAACAGATCCTTAACATGTTTAGTTGCTTAGCCTAACGTATGACCAGGGAAAACTCTAGGCTGTAGTTATAGGTAGGCCATCATTTGGGTCCCAACATTTTTCCTGTTACGATCACACCGTGAGGAACAACTCAGGCCCTTTTCAAGTGACTAAACTGTGATTGGTCAACCTCTGAGCAGAAGGGGGCACGTCATGTCATGGTTGTGTCTTAAATACACTCCGACATAGTGCACTACTTTTGACTGAAGCTCTATGGGCCCTGGTCAAAAGGTAGTGCACTCGCTACATAGTGTTAAAAGTAGTGCACTATACATTGTGTCAAAATTTGGGCACTCTAGGAATTGGGTAGCATTTGGCATGTAGGCTATGTCTCATCTCAGCTATGCTTCACTGCACTGATGATGAGCGGGGCTGCGTTCTTCCCCTCCTGATTGAGACAGGGGCTAAAGATGGGGTACAAACTCTCATTAAAGGTATCATCAAATGTGAAGAGGTGCGTTTGCTTCTTGACGTCGTAGAACGACACTTGGCCGTCTTCGTAGTCGAGGAAGATCCCGATCTTCTGGGGGTGAGAGGCCAGCTGCAGGGACAGTCGGGTGGATGCCAGAGCCTTGACCTCCCCACCTTTCAGCCACAGGCACCAGTACCTATGTGATGAGATGAGATTATTATTCTTGCTAAATATTGCATCCATACAATTATGGGAGTTGATCACTATATATTTCGATTACAATTAGATAAGTACTTTGCCACACTGATAAGTCATGATCTCTCCTAAACGGTTTGAATTCCTTTGAATGTGAAACCCTGTGTTTTGTGCATACATTTGTTGAGGGATGTGTAGATTTTGATTTGACTTTTTGAATCCTTAGTGTTAATTTATGGAATTTCAATTCAAAAAGTAAAAACATAATTTAAAAAAGGCCCCCAGTACCCTCCATCGGGGCTCAGCTTGATCTCTCCCTTCCGGCGGGCCGATGCTCGCACCACGCCCACAGTCCAGGCAGTCTTACGGCCCACATCGACCTCCCAGTAATGGCGTCCCGAGGAGAGGCACTCGCATGCGAGCACGAAGAGGGCGGGGTTGAAGCGGCGAGTGCCTTCTGACTGGTTGTGCTTTCGTTCCTCGTACATCACCTGGCGACCGTCCTCTGACAGGACCAGGTTCCTCTGGGCTGTGCCCGGGTCCAGGAACACCTCACCTGGAGGGGAAGAGCAGAGAGAGAGAAGCGGGTTGAGAACACTGTTGGTTCTATTGAGAACAGCATTGATTCTAATGAGAACATTGTAAGTCCTATTTAGAAGACGGTCGGATCTATTGTAACCAGTCTGAGTTCCATTTAAAGCAATGTAAAACACTCTAGAGTAAACAACATATCACTTTCTTTCCACTAATACTGTATAGGTTTGTATCATTCCAAACTGTTATGATGACCCAGTGCTGCCACCATGTGGTGCGGAGTAGACAGAGCAGAAAAACTGAGGATCAACAAAGCCTCTGCTAAGTCAAATTCCCACCAATCTTTAAAAAGAGAAAAAGGGAACTCTAACTGTACTCACTTGCATAGTTCTGCAGCTTCCTTAGTTCTGTAAAGGAGAGGGAGAGACACACACAGTCAGAGACAAAGAGAGGGAGAGAGAGAGAAAGAGGGAGAGAGAGACAGTCAGTTAGAGGGAGTCAGTGAAAATCAGTTAAAGAGAGAGAAAGAAAGAAAGAGGGAGAGAGAGGAGGAATGAGAGAGAGAGAAAGAATGAGAGAGAGAGAGAAAGAGATAAACAGTCAGAGAGGGAGTCAGCGAGACAAAGTCACAGCAGACACGTGTTGGAATTGGAGGCAAACAGACAGTGCTAATCCCACCACCTGTGAGGGTATCAGTCTGACAGCCTGTTGTTGCCATCTCATTACTGACAGATGGCTGAACTTTGGCATCTACTATGCTTCACTATGTATCCCATCTGATGACTCACTCTCTATATAGAGATGCCAGTCTAATGACCTAGATATCTCTGTTTGAGTCGCACCTAGACATTGATCTAAGGTCAGTTTTGTGTTTTTTTCCTGCACTATAGTTGAGGTAAGGATTTGAGGAAGGGAAGCTGATCCTAGATCAGTGCTTATGGCTATAGCTAACTTGTACCTGGAGAGATGGGATTTGGACACATGAAGTGAGGTCACACAACAGGAAGCAAGTGACTATGTTTGTCTCTGGAATTACACCTTTTTAAAACATACTGCTCCACTTTAATAGCGCCTTATACTGCAGGAAGTGCACTACTGTACATGGCAAACAAGGTAAGATTTGCATTATGTAATAATAGCAGATTTTGCCCACCTTTTCCATACAGCCTCTTGATTTCTTCCTGGAACTTGTCGACGAGAGCACTGACGGATGATTGGATGGTACCCAGGTACAGGTCAGTGTTCACACTCACTCCTGACCAATCAATGGGCTCCGGGAGGAGCGCTAGGGCGGACAGTCTCTGCAGGAGAGGACAAGGCAGGGTTTAAGCAATGGTGGAAAAAGTAGTAAATTGTCATACTTGAGTAAAAGTAAAGATACCTTAATAGAAAATTACTCAAGTAAAAGTGAAATTCACCCAGTAAAATACTACTTGAGTAAAAGTCTAAAAGTATTTTGTTTAAAGTATACTTAAGTATCAAAAGTAAATTGAATTGCTAAAATATACTTAAGTATAAAAAGTAAAAGTAAAATAATATATAATTTCAAGTTCCTTATATTAAGCAAACCAGATGGCACGATTTTTTAATATTTGTTATTGACGGATAGCCAGTGGCACACTCCAACACTCAGACATCATTTACAAACAAAGCATTTGTGTTTAGTGAGTCCGCCAGATCAGAGGCAGTAGGGGTGACCATTGACCTTGATACGTGTGTGAATTGGACCATTTTCCTGTCAAAATGTACTTTTGGGTGTCAGGGAAAATGTATGGAGTAAGATGTACATTATTTTCTTGAGTGAAGTAAAAGTTACCAAAAATAGAAATAGTAAAGTAAAGTACAGATACTCTAAAAAACTACTTAAGTAGTACTTTCAAGTATTTTTACTTAAGTACTTTACACCACTGGGTTTAAGAGAGCGTGTGGGTCTCTCTCTCTGTGTGTATGTATCTCCTCGTTGTGTCGTAGCCAACCTGGAGGAAGATGACTTTGTCCTGGTTCTGTGCCAGGGCTTCCAACTCTTCGTTCCTCTTCCTGAGATGACTCAGGTCGCTCTCCAGTCCTCGGGCCAGCTCCTGGGCATGCCTCTCAGCCTCGCGCTGCCTCGTAGAGATCAGCTCCACCAGCTCAGCCTGGCTCTGCTCCACTAGACACTGAAGCTCCGCGTACACCTGCCAGCTCTCCTCCAACTCCTTCTGAGCACTGCTCTAAAGACATAGTAGAGGTTATAGCTAGACATACTGAGAGGTTATAGTGGCATATTGTTGCAAATTGTCGTGCAATTAAACAGAACGCCTTTACTTCAGATCAACATGTTAACAACTCGTCCAAAACTCACTCATCCAATCCTCGTCCAAAACTCACTCATCCAATCCTCACACCTCAGTTTATGCACAACGTGCCTGATACACTCTTAACCGAGATGAAGTGGCATACAGGGACACATCTCTAGCTCTTTCTGAGAACTGCTCTGAAGATACATAGAGATGGTAGAAGAGGGAATAGGGACAGAGACATACTGCAGAGACATACAGCAACACCTGCCAGCTCTCCTCCAGTTCCTTCGGAGCCCTGCTTAATAGTCAGAGATGGACTAGGTTATAAAGACATACTGCACATAGAGTAGCGTACTGCAGCTACAGCTGGCAGCTCTCTCCCAACTCCCTCTGGGCACTGCTCTTAAGATGGGGAGATACGGGAGAGAGGTTTTAGAGTTAAAACACACAGCAGCCCGAGGTCGGTGTTTGAGTGATGTAAAATAACTCTAAAGCTGTTAAAGCTCTGTTTGGCACACATGCAGCACAACTGGCCTAACCGGTTTGTCTGTCCTATAGGCAAATATCTACCTGCTTGAGTTGGGGGAACCAGTACGTGTTTTGTTATGTTTCCTTTCCAAGTCACAAGTCAATGTGATAACATATGGAAAGAGTGTTATATTACCTAGTTGTAGACATTTGAGGACAAGAGATTGAAAGATTATGAGAGCACAGGAAATCAAAACCTATGGGGAAAAAAACAAAACAAAGCAGATCGTCTCTCCCTCTCTCCCTTTCTCTTAGTCGGAAAGTCACCCACCAAGATATCCACGCCCTCTGTAACCTCATCCCTATTGTATTTCAAAATACGGGTCAAGCGGACCACAGTCTGCACTCTATTTACAGTCAATATCTGACCAGGAGACTTGTCACCCAGTGTAGCTGTGAACCTAGGCTGGCTTGGTAAATAACCAACACTGCTTATGAATTTGAGAGCGGTTACATTCCTACAGCCTTGTCTCTCAAGCTGTTGCCCTAAACAAGTGGCGGGGTGACCGTTTTGTTGTGTTTCGAATCCCGGATTTCTTCACACAGTAATTCTATCTGCTGACCTCTTTAATCTGCGGAGGGAGTTTCCAGGAGGTCGTAGGTAAGGACTATAGGGTAAAAACAGGGTGAGGGGGACACAAGTAAATGTTTGCACTTGCCACACCGGTTAGTCTGCCTAGCCTTATGGGGTTGGACCAGAGCCATTACAAAACAACCAAGTAATGATTTCTGTGGTAGCCTAGAGTATGGACACTGTGTTATATGGGGACACTGTTATATGGGGACACTGTATTGTATGGGACACTATGGGGGGATGCGACTATGTGGATTGATTTTATTTCTATATTGTAAGTTTATTCATCCATATGTCCGATCAAGACCAATATTTATTTTTCAGAAATAATAGAACCTAAAAAACAAAAAGCCAGGGTCAAGAGGTAGTTTGACAATCAGCCATAGCTTACTGTAAAACGGGTAGGCAACTGCAGGAATTCTGCATTAAAAAAAAGGCGTGATCGTTTCTCAATGTTATCAAGGTATGAAATGATTGTATTTTCTAATTCAATCTCTTTTTGTGCTTAGTTGTGGTAAAATTGCAGCGTGCAAATTATTATAATTATGTTCCCGCCACCGACCATCCGTTCTGACAAAAATCGACCTGCGGATGAATCTAGAGGCCTGCCCCTGCTGTACTATTGACTATTGTTGTTTTTCTATGTTTTGCCCAAATGAACACAACCCAGCTCACTCTCACTCAACCAAACAGCACAAAAGACAAAGTTGACGCATTTCGATGACATCAACATTTATACAATGGACTCACTTTGATGACCCGTATTGACTGTTTGATGTCCTCCAGCTTCTTGGTCCGCTCCTTGATCATGTATTTCAGCTCCGACCTCCTCTTGCCCAAATAATTCTGTGTGAGAGCAGGGTTCATTTTCATAAAGCATCTCATGGTAGCTAATCTGGGGTCAGTTTTGTCTATTAAATCATAAGATTGCATCGACCCTAGATCAGCACCCAGATCCAAGAGATACTGTTTAATACTCTACATTATACACATAAGGCAGGTTCACTGGACTTCATTTATCAATTTTTACCAAACAATTTTTCACATGTAAAGACACAAGCTGATATGGAGTAGTCTATGGGCTATAAACAGCTGTATAGTTAAGCAATAAGGCACGAGGGGGGTTGGTATATGGCCAATATACCATGGCCAAGGGCTGTTCGTATGAACGACGCAACGCGGATTGCCTGGATACAGCCCTCAGCCGTGGTATATTGGCCATATAGCGCAAACCCTGAGGTGCCTTATTGCTATTATAAACTGGTTACCAAAGTAATTAGAGCAGTATAAATGTATGTTTGTTACGAGGAGTGGAAGAGGGGAACCCAAGAGCAGACTCAGACGAGGAGACTGGGATGAAGTAACCAAGGTATGGAAAATGGAGTGCAGGCCAGGGGAAGCTCGGGTGGGTTGCAGGAAACCAGGCTGGAGTGAGAGGGGTTGGGACAGGGTAAGCAGGTCCGGAGGGCAATCCAAGGGAGTAGTAGAGTGGGGAATCCAGGACAGAGTAGCAGGATGATGAGACTTGGAACTGGAGACAGGGACTAGAGTCAGAGCAGGCGGAATGAGCAAAGATTACGATCTGGCAGTGTGGAAGTGGCAGGGCTGAGTATTTGTAGAGGTCTTGATTAAGGAACAGGTTGCAGCTGGTGGGGATATGCTCTCCAGCACACCTGTCTCCAGCCACACAATCACACACACACACACAGAGAGAGGGAGAGAGTACTGGGGGAGTGGTGGCAGTTCAAGGAGACACAGGATAAGGGTGGAGAGGGTATTGCGGAACAGATGTGACAGTACCCCCCCCCTCCGCCCGACCAGACTTATCTGGATGTGAGGTATAGAAATCCCATAAGAGGGAGGGGTCCAGAATGTGACGGCTGGGCACCCAGCAGCACTCCCCAGGCCCGTATCCCTCCCAGTCCACCAGGTACTGCCAGCCACGACCCCGACGGTGCACATCCAAAAGTTGCCGGACGGTATAGGCAGGATGGTCATCAATGAGCCGAGGGGGTGGCGGAGCTGCTACAGGAGGAGACAGGGGACTGGAGCAGACAGGTTTATCAGGGAAACATGGAAGTTAGGATGGATCCTGAGAGAGGCTGGGAGTATCAAGGGTTAATGACACGGGGGGGGGGATTTCTTCGATGCCACCTTCAACGGCAGGTCCTTCGAAGAGAGCCATACTTCAGTGGGGATGCCATAACAGATGAAACACATAGGATACTAACAGGTCTGCAGTCTCCCTGGAGGACGGGAGCTTGGAGAGGGGAATGAAGTGAGCAATTTTGGAAAACCTGTCAATAATGGTGAGGATGACGGAGTTCCTGTTAGATGCGGGAAGGCCAGTGACGAAGTCCAGAGCTATGTGTGACCAGGGATGACTGGGTATTGGAAGAGGGTGGAGCAGACCAGAAGTGGGTTTGGTGGAGGTTTTGCTCAGGGCACAAACCGAACAGGCTGAGACAAACTCCCGGACATCTCTCTACATGGTGGGCCACCAAAAGCGCTGACGCAGGAAGGCGAGGGTCCGGGTCATACCAGGGTGACAGGTGAGGTGGGTAGAATGGCCCCACTGAAGAACATCAGAGCGAACACAATCAGGAACAAACAGAGCATTACTAGGACCGTTACCCGGGTCAGGCTGGTTGAAAAAAAGTGGAGACAAAGTGACCAACCTGGCCACAGTATAGGCAGCTCTTAGCGCCAATTCGCCACTGACTGTTCTGGATAGAGATTGGCCGGACGAGCTGCATGTGTTCCAGATCTGGGAGTGCCTTGGAAAGGGATGCAGTCAGAGAAGGAGGACAAGGCACTGAAGCAGATGTTATGGGGCATGCAACCCTACCTACCCTCTCCCTCCGACGCTCACGGAGACGGTTGTCGATGCGGATAGCAAGAGAGTTGAGTTCACCAAGTCCATCAGGCTCATCCCTGGACACCAACTCGTCCTTGAGGGTCTCAGTGAGCGCGTTCCGGAATGCTCCTTGAAGGGCCTCCTCATTCCAGCCACTCTTAGTGACGAGGATGCGAAACTCACATGCCATCTCAGCAAAACTATGGGAGCCTTGATGGAGGGACAGGAGTCAATTAGCGGCATCCTTACCGCAGACCAGGTGGTCGAAGACTGTCTTCATCTCCTACGTGAATCTGGAGTACTGAGAGTACTGTCTCTCCCACACCGCCGTGGCCCAGGAAAGCGCTGCTCCATGGAGGCAGCCAATCAGGAAGGAAATCTTGGCCTGTTCGCTAGCATAAGAGTAGGGCTGTTGCTCAAATAATAGTGAACATTGTACCAAAAAGGCTCTGCAAGCTCCGAGGTTGCCATATTAATGCTCGGGAGTTGGAGCAAACGGCTCCTGGAGTGGAGAAGAATGGCTTGGGACTGGTTGTGAGCTCTGGGCGAAGGTTCCGTGAAAACTCCTTGATGTGCTCCAGAAGGGTTTTTAGGGCTTGGTCATGTTGCTCGAGCAGGGCACCTTGGCCAGCGAGGGTTTGGTAGAGAGTATTTGAGTCTGCTGGGTTCATCTCTTTGGCCAGATCGTACTGTTACAAGGAGTGGAACAAGGGAACCCAAGAGCAGACTCAGATGAGGAGACTGGGATGAAGTAACCAAGGTATTTATTGAAACACAGGGGGAAGACGGAGTGCAGGCTAGGGGAAGCTCGGGTGGGTTGCAGGAAACCAGGTGTGGAGGCTGAGGCTGGAGCGAGAGGGGTTGGGACAGGGTAAGCAGGTCCGGAGGGGAATCCAAGGGAGTAGTAGAGTGGGGAATCCAGGACAGAGTAGCAGGATGATGAGACGTGGAACTGGAGACAGGGACCAGAGTCAGAGCGGGAGGAATGAGCAGAGATTATGATCTGGCAGTGTGGAAGTGGCAGGGCTGAGTATTTGTAGAGGTCTTGATTAAGGAACTGGTTACAGCTGGTGGGGATCTGCTCTGACTCCAGGACACCTGTCTCCTCCCACACAATCACACAGACACACACACACAAGAAGATGGGGAGAGGGAGAGAGTACTGGGGGAGTGGTGGCAGTTCAAGGAGACACAGGATAAGCAGTAGAGGGAGTTGCACGAACAGATGTGACAATGTTTTGTCGTATAAAGTCTGATATACAACGACTGTCAGCCAATCAGCATTCAGGGATAGAACCACCCATTTTTTATTGTAACTTTTACTTTGGGCATTACTCTATCAATGCAATTTTGACCCACGATGGACTCCAGAGCGCCACAAGACTGCGAGAGAAACAATCTCATCAGCTAAAATGTAAACCTGCTGAGCTAATGCCTGCCTTTCTATCTGCCTACTGTCCCCATCCACCCTACCACCCTGTTCTTCCCTGGACTCACCATCTTTTTCTTCCACTCGCGGTCAACCGAGACGATCTCGTGAGTCTTGTGGGTGGCCTCGGCACAGGAGATACAGACACAGCCGTGGTCGTTGCGGCAGTAGACTTCCAGCAGGCGCTCATGCTTCTTACAGAGCTTCTCCTCCAGATGATGCACAGGCTCCACGAGGCGGTGAAACGTCAGAGACTTCACCTTCCTGTGTTAACATTCATTTTAGGTTAGGTGTGTTGGCGGTAACAAAGGAATGGTGTGCTTTTCTGGGCATAGTCATGTAGTCCGCGGGGTTAGAAACAAGGATGGTTGACTCCCATAAATTACTGCTGCAACAAAAAATTTTTTTAAATCACCTTTCACCTTTTTTGGAATTCCAAGGACACAACAGGGGATGTTTATCTAAATCTCACAGTTAGATGTACGATGACGTAAAATGTGAAAGAAATAAAGAGAAGAAGATAAAAGCAAATCAATTATTTGTGTTATTTCTCACTTATGATGTCGGAGATGTGCCTCACAGAATGACCCTGGACAGTTGAGACACGACTTTAGTGCCCTCATCTTCCTCCCGATGCACGCATCACACGGCACCTCGCCTGCCCGGGCAAACTCTCCACCCTCCGCCGCAGCTGCTGGTGACTCTCCATGAACCCTGTGACCCGCCACCGGACTCCCAGCCACCACACCCCCCTTCGTGTTTGGTGAAACAGCCCCTACTTCGAGGCCCTGGAAGTGGGCAGCGATCTCGGCGAGGACCCGGTTGATGCTGAGCTCCGGCCTCCGGCTGTAGCTCTTCTTACACATGGGGCACAGGAACTTCTTGCTGTGGTCCCAGTAGCCCTTAGGAGGAGGAGCAGCAGGAGAAGAAGGTTATTGATTCATTTTCCTTATAGTCCATGAAAACACACACACCCACGAGGGGTTGGAATAACAGCGTCAGTTTCAGCCACCCCTCATAGCCGCGTTCCTCTCTATTGCTCTAGTTTTTCCTAGCCACTGAACTTTTGCTTCTGCTTTGCCTACTCTTTGGGCTCTAGGCCAGGTAACTGCAAAGTACCTTGTGATAGCTGATGATGTAACAAGGGCTTTATAAAGTAAATGTGATACCTGCAGACAGGCCTTGCAGAAGCTGTGTCCGCAGGGGGTAGAGACGGGCTCCACAAAGACCTCCAGGCAGATAGAACACTGGAACGACTCCTCCGACAGGGTTCCCCCCCTCCCTGGGGAACTCACACCTTGACGGGGGAGAGAGAGAGAGAGAGCGAGAGATAGAGAGAGTGGGTGAGACAGAGACCGCGTGTGTGGGTGAGTGAGTGTGTAAGAGAGGCAGAGAGAGAAAAAGAGAGGAAAGAGAGAGGAGATAGGCGAGAGAGAGAGAGTGTTCATGGCTGGTTAACAAAAAATGACAGGAAATTCAAAAGAGCTCAACAGCTCTAACTTCATTAATGCACTACCTGCAATTAAACACAAATACAAACACCAACACAAGGCTCGCTCACTCCTATCAGGAAACGGGTTGTGAAAAAGATTGATCCGTATGCTTCAGCTGTAAACCATCCCTGGAATGTCGAAATGCAGGCTGTACCTCTACCATGCACCTGCTCTAGGTTTAAAGAACAACTAATCATCCTGGATGGTACCACACAGTTTGGTTGTGTCTCAAATTGCACCATATTGCCTATTTAGAGCACTTCTTTTCAAAGGTAGTGAGTGCACTGTGCCTATATAAACTGAAATGACACCAGCCATGTTTCAATAAATGCCTTTTCAACTTCCAATAACGATACTCTTTTAGCAAAACTTCAGCTCCTCAAATACAGGAAGTTTGACATTTTGAAGTGAGAGCATATGGCAGAATCACCAATGTCAATTTCTACACAAGTATCATCAAATTCATGCACAAAAAAATACCCAAAAAATACACTAATAATTCACATTGACTTTCAATCACAATGTGGGACCTTGATCATTTCTCCTCCCACACCACTGAGTCAGATTTTTGTACGTTATGTTCCATACTACATCAATATTTCTTTAAACAGACTGATGAAAACTATTCAACCACATACTGTGAAAAAACTCCAATGTCCAAGAAAGTTTACAATCATTACTGGTAACCAATTCGAGGTTAACCTATGAGATTGCGATTATATAACAGGCCTATGAAAGGGATCAAAGGTCATTATATATAAAGGTATATAACTTACTCTGCATGCTGATGAAGTTTTCCTGATTTTCTTGTGTGTCCACACAGTGCCGTGTCTCTGTACAGTCCTCTGGGTGTTGGAGCCCCACACCACTGTATAGTATCATACAGGCCGTCTGTCTATGTAAAGCCACAACAGGTTTTGGCCCTGTGAAAACTAACTCACTACAGTGCCCCACCCGCTCTCTCTCTTAACATCACATGCACTGTAGTATCTCTCTTTCCCCCTCTTCCTTTGCTCTGAGTAATATGCACTCTGTGGGTGTGTCTAAACTTCACCTGGGCCTGTATTTACAAAGCAGAAGTGCTGATCTAGGATCAGGCCCCTTTGTCATATTCATTATGGTTAAAATGCAAAGCTGATCCTAGATCAGCAATCCTAATCAGATGCTTTATGACTACAGTACCTAGTAGAAAATGTGTGCCTCCCTCATCTCCACCTTTTCTCACACCCTCCTCCCCCCAATAGCCAGAAATCTCAATTTAATTTTTTGTATTTTTTATTTATTTAACCTTTATTTAACCAGGTAGGCAAGTTGAGAACAAGTTCTCATTTACAATTGCGACCTGGCCAAGATAAAGCAAAGCATTTCGACACATACAACAACAGAGTTACACATGGAGTAAAACAAACATACAGTCAGTAATACAGTAGAAAAATAAGTCTATATACAATGTGAGCAAATGAGGTGAGATAAGGGAGGTAAAGGCAAAAAAAGGCCATGGTGGTGAAGTATATTCAATATAGCAAGCAAAACACTGGAATGGTAGATTTGCAGTAGAAGAATGTGCAAAGTAGAGTTAGAAATAATGAGGTGCAAAGGAGCAAAATACATAAACAAATAAATAAATACAGTAGGGGAAGAGGTAGTTGTTTGGGCTAAATTATAGGTTGGCTATGTACAGGTGCAGTAATCTGTGAGCTGCTCTGACAGATGGTGCTTAAAGCTAGTGAGGGAGATAAGTGTTTCCAGTTTCAGAGATTTTTGTAGTTCGTTCCAGTCATTGGCAGCAGAGAACTGGAAGGAGAGGCGGCCAAAGGAAGAATTGGTTTTGGGGTGACCAGAGAGATATACCTGCTGGAACACGTGCTACAGGTGGGTGCTGCTATGGTGACCAGCGAGCTGAGATAAGGGGGGACTTTACATAGCAGGGTCTTGTAGATGACCTGGAGCCAGTGGGTTTGGCGACGAGTATGAAGCGAAGGCCAGCCAACGCGAGCGTACAGGTCGCAGTGGTGGGTAGTATATGGGGCTTTGGTAACAAAACGGATGGCACTGTGATAGACAGCATCCAATTTATTGAGTAGGGTATTGGAGGCTATTTTGTAAATGACATCGCCGAAGTCGAGGATCGGTAGGATGGTCAGTTTTACAAGGGTATGTTTGGCAGCATGAGTGAAGGACGCTTTGTTGCGAAATAGGAAGCCAATTCTAGATTTAACTTTGGATTGGAGATGTTTGATGTGAGTCTGGAAGGAGAGTTTACAGTCTAACCAGACACCTAGGTATTTGTAGTTGTCCACATATTCTAAGTCAGAACTGTCCAGAGTAGTGATGTTGGACGGGCGGGCAGGTGCAGGCAGAGATAGGTTGAAGAGCATGCATTTAGGTTTACTTGTATTTAAGAGCAGTTGGAGGCCACGGAAGTAGAGTTGAATGGCATTGAAGCTCGTCTGTTAACACAGTGTCCAAAGAAGGGCCAGAAGTATACAGAATGGTGTCGTCTGCGTAGAGGTGGATCAGAGACTCACCAGCAGCAAGAGCGACCTCATTGATGTATTCAGAGAAGAGAGTCGGCCCAAGAATTGAAACCTGTGGCACCCCCATAGAGACTGCCAGAGGCCCGGACAACAGGCCCTCCGATTTGACACACTGAACTCTATCAGAGAAGTAGTTGGTGAACCAGGCGAGGCAATAATTTGAGAAACCAAGGCTATCGAGTCTTCCGATGAGGATGTGGTGATTGACAGAGTCGAAAGCCTTGACCAGGTCAATGAATACTGCAGAGTATTGTTTCTTATCGATGGCAGTTAAGACATCGTTTAGGACCTTGAGCGTGGCTGAGGTGCACCCATGACCAGCTCTGAAACCAGATTGCATAGCGGAGAAGGTGCGGTGGGATTCGAAATGGTCGGTAATCTGTTTGTTGACTTGGCTTTCGAAGACCTTAGAAAGGCAGGGTAGGATAGATATAGGTCTATAGCAGTTTGGGTCAAGAGTGGCCCCGACTTGGAAGAGGGGGATGACCGCAGCTGCTTTCCAATCTTTGGGATACTCAGACGACACGAAACAGACGTTGAACAGGCTAGTAATAGGTGTTGCAACAATTTCGGCAGATCATTTTAGAAAGAAAGGGTCCAGATTGTCTAGCCCGGCTGATTTGTAGGGGTGCAGATTTTGCAGCTCTTTCAGAACATCAGCTGACTGGATTTGGGAGAAGGAGAAATGGGGAAGGCTTGGGCGAGTTGCTGTCGGGGGTGGTTAAGGGCAGTCAGGTCTGGAGAGAACCAAGGGCTATATCTGTTCCTGGTTCAAAATTTCTTGAACGGGGCATGCTTAATTAAGATGGTGAGGAAGGCTTTTTATTAACCAGGCATCCTCTATTGACGGGATGAGGTCAATAACCTTCCAGGATAACCCGGTCAGGTCGATTAGAAAGGCCTGCTCGTTGAAGTGTTTCAGGGAGCGTTTGACAGTGATGAGTCGAGGTCGTTTGACCGCTGACCCATTACGGATGCAGGCAATGAGGCAGTGATCGCTGAGATCTTGGTTGAAAACAGCAGAGGTGTATTTAGAGGGCAAGTTGGTTAGGATGATATCTATGAGGGTGCTCGTGTTTACGGCTTTGGGGTGGTACCTGGTAGGTTCATTGATAATTTGTGTGAGATTGAGGGCATCAAGCTTAGATTGTGGGATGGCTGGGGTGTTAAGCATGTTCCAGGTTCGGTCACCTAGCAGCACGAGCTCTGAAGATAGATGGGGGGGCAATCAGTTCACATATGGTGTCCAGAGCACAGCTGGGGGCAGAGGGTGGTGGGCGTGTAGACATCTACAAATCACTTTCCCTCATAAATATCTACTCAATATTATTTGTAGGTCAGTCTGTCACAATTTACCCAAGATACATCATGGTTTTGATGATTTCAAACACAGCCAAGCACTTCAGAAGCAAGTCTGATTAATCAGGCTGTAATACACATTGAATTGATATATACAGCCTGAAACGAATGTAAAATCGTGTAAATGTTCCTTACAAGCCAGAATATTTAATAAAATTACATTTAAACTTACTCTACCACTTGTCTGTGAGGTTTCTCCTTCAGCTGCTTGAAATTTGATACAAAATATCCACAGAAAAGTATTGCTTACCCAACTTTTTAGAGCCTGTGGTTCAATAAGTATATGGTTCAATTTGGCACTGAGGTAAAATTAGTTTTATATTGGATATTTGGCTTTCTCTTGTAAATAGCTATTGAACCAAGCATGCCATGGCAATGAAAATGGTGTATTCTGAATCAGGGGAGGATGGAGAACAATCCACCAATTTTTCAAACAAGGGACCTCTGGCTTTCTCATTCAATGTTTTTTTTTTAAGAAGGAGGCCAAGAGAGATGATAGAGGCGGCGAGGAGTATGCAAATAAGATTCTCCCTTTTAATCTGTTCAGGATGCTCATTTAGAGAGAGCTGAGGCTGGTGTGACATTTTGACACAACTTTGGAAGTATGCTTGGGGTCATTGTCCATATGGAAGACCCATTTGTGACCAAGCTTTAACTTCCTGACTGATGTCTTGATATGTTGCTTCAATGTATCTAAATAATTTTCCTACCTCATGATGCCATCTATTTTGTGAAGTGCACCAGTCTCTCCTGCAGCAAAGCACTCCCACAACATGATGCTGCCACCCCACAACATGATGCTGCCACCCCTGTGCTTGGGATGGTGTTCTTCGGCTTGCAAGCCTCCCCCTTTTTTCTCCAAACAAAACGATAGTGATTATGGCCAAACAGTTCTATTTTTGTTTCATCAAAGCAGAGGACATTTCTCCAAAAAGTACGATCTTTGTCCCCATGTGCAGTTTCAAACCGTAGTCTGGCATTTTTATGGCGGTTTTGGAGCAGTGGCTTCTTCCTTGCTGAGCAGCCTTTCAGGTTATGTCAATTAAGGACTCGTTTTACTGTGGCTTTTGATACTTTTGTACCTGTTTCCTCCAGCATCTTCACAAGGTCCTTTGCTCTTGTTCTGGGATTGATTTGCACTTTTTGCACCAAAGTACGTTCATCTCTAGGAGACAGAACGCGTCTCCTCCCTGAGCGGTATGACAGCTGCGTGGTCCCATGGTGTTTATACTTGCGTACTATTGTTTGTACAGATGAATGTGGTACCTTCAGGCATTTGGAAATTGCTCCCAAGGATGAACCAGACTTGTGGAGGTCTACAACAAAAAATTCTGAGGTCTTGGCTGATATCTTTTAATTTCCCCATGATGTCAAGCACTGAGTTTGAAGGTAGGCCTTGAAATACATCCACAGGTACATCTCCAAATGACTCAAATGATGTTAATTAGCCTCAGATGCTTCTAAAGCCATGACATAATTGTCTGGAATTTTCCAAGCTGTTTAAAGGCACAGTCAACTTAATGTATGTAAACTTCTGACTCACTGGAATTTGATACAGTGAATTATAAGTGCAATAATCTGTCTGTAAACAGTTGTTGGAAAAATGACTTGTGTCATGCACAAAGCAGATGTCCTAACCCACTTGCCAAAACTATAGTTTGTTGACAAGAAATTTGTGGAGTGGTTGAAAACGAGTTTTAATGACTCCAACCTAAGTGTATGTATACTTCCGACTTCAACTCTATATAAATGTGATATTTCAGATTTTGTTTTTAATACATAATACAAAAGTTTGGGGTCAGTTAGAAATGTTCTTATTTTTGAAAGAAAATTTAAAAAATTGTCCATTAAAATAACTTCAAATTGATCAGAAATACAGTGTAGGCATTGTTAACGTTGTAAATGACTACTGTAGCTGGAAACAACAGAATTGTTATGGAATATCTAAATAGGCGTAAAGAGGCCCATTATCAGCAACCATCACTCTTGTGTTCCAATGGCACGTTGTGTGAGCTAAGTTTATCATTTAACAGGCTATTTGATCATCATCAAACCATTTTGTAATTATGTTAGCAAAGCTGAAAACTGTTGTCCTGATTAAAGAAGCCATAAATCTGGCCTTCTTTAGACCAGTTGAGTATCTGGAGCATCAGCATTTGTGGGTTCGATTACAGGCTCAAAATAGCCAGAAACAAAGGACTTTCTTCTGAAACTTGTCAGTCTATTCTTTTTCTGAGAAATGAAGGCTATTCCATGTGAGAAATTGACAAGAAACTGAAGATCTCGTACAACGCTGTGTACTACTCCCTTCACAGAACAGCGCAAACTGGTTCAAACCATAATAGAAAGATGAGTGGGAGGCCCCGGTGCACTAACTTGTAGCGTCATACCCAAGAAGACTCGAGGTGGTAATCGCTGCCAAAGATACTTCAACAAAGTACTGAGTAAAGGGTCTGAATACTTATATAAATATAAGATATAGATATATACAGATATATACATATTTTCACATAAACACATACATACCCAGACCAACCAAGATCTTAAGGTCTGAAACGAACCCCCCCCCAAAAAAACAAAAATAATAATAATGAGTACGAATTGGGGAAATAAATAAATAGCATTGATGGGGGAATATAAGGACATCCACCCGAAAGTGTCAATGATCAAACCTGGCAAGCCAATCAAACAGGCATTGCTCTCAACATGGTAATCCAGCGGCAGGTCAGTCGTCCAGCCAGGATGAAAGTGATATGAAAGCCCCGATCACCCCCCAGTGGCCGGACCAGCATCCTACAATGCCCGGGAACAACAATAAAACGTCAATCGGCAGCCCTTACTAAAACAGTTTAATACAATTTCCCACGCTATGACACATTATGGATTAGAGTCCACGAGCAGACCCTAACACGCAATGAAAATGTGCTCTAACCTGTACAGGGGACTGGTGTGTATTCCCGGGTTAACTTCTCTGGGTCCAAAACCGAGGAGAGACAAATCTTCTCAGGAGTCTAATTCTGAGTCTGGCAGGGAAGAGAAAGGTTGGGGCGAAAATGGAGTTTGTAGAGTTTGGTCATGACATCCCCGTAGCCGGCGTGCTGCTTTGCCACATCAGGCGTATAATCATCATAGGCACGGAAGGGATGTCCTTTATGTAACAGGTTACCCCTCTGAGCCTCACGCAGGATAAGATCCTTGGTCTTGAAACTGTGACCACAGATGATTACTGGGCGAGGACGTTGGTCCGGTCCAGGCACAGGGACAAGTGCGCGGTGTGCACGGTCCAGCTGCGGATCCGAAGCAAAAACATCCAATCACATTGTATCCCTCAGTAGCTCGGCGAAGAAGTTGTGGGGCGAGAGCAGGCCTCCACCCCTCTGCCAGACCAACCATACGAAGGTTATGGACCAGGCCTGCTAAGTAAACCATCTTTCACGAAAAGCCTCTGCATACTTTCCTGTAAGGCCATGCATAGCTTCTCTAATCCATCGATCCTACCAGCGTTGAATTCAGAAGCCTTCGCTAGGTCCACAATACTCTGGCCCTGTGAAGCAACCGTTCGATTGGTGCTCTTGATTTTGGTGTCCAGTTCAGCAATAGCAGCCTTGAAATCCTCCGCTATAGCAATTCTAGCAATTCCTTCTAGAAATTGTTGCATGTTGCGTTGATATTTTTGTTCAGTGTACAATATACCAACACAATAATCTCCCGAGTAACACCAGTCCACATTGAGAATAGAATCACAAGGTTAATATTGAGGAATACTGAGAAATTCAGTTCATCACTGTACATGGCTTTCTTACACAGTCATAACATTATGCGATTTTTTTCACCTAACTCTGTATTAGGGTTGAAAAGTTCTGGTATCTTTCCAAAAATCCCAGGTTTTCCAGAAATCCTAGAACTAACGAAAACATTTTTAATCATTCTGTTATATGAACTGGAGATATGACCAGAGGGAGGAGCTCTTTCTTATCATAATGACTTTGACAAGGGGCAAAGAAAGGAAGCACATTCTCCCTGAATGTACGACTGACGAGCAAGTACATATGAGACTTGGTCTCGACGTTGTAAAACGAGACCTGACCGCACTCGTAATTCACAAACACCCCCACTTTTGTAGGCAAGCCGCCAGTAAGGGTGAGAGAAAAGGCAATGTTGGTACAGGCATGGATCTCTTTGCCTTTGATGAGACACGGAGACCACAGGACTTGGTTGGGGTTCGCCACAATGAACTCTTTCCTACTCACCGATTGCCGTGCGACTCCTAAGCACTAGTTGGATTTACCTTGCACCCCCACCTGAAACATATAATGTGCCTGTTATTGAACTGGTTTCCAAGAACTTTCCCAAAAATCCCCTGATTTCCAGAAATCCTGATACCAGGAATCTTTCAACTGGGATTTCTGAAAAGCCAGGGATGTTTTTGAAGTTAGTGGTTTTTGCGGCACTAGATGACATGTTATGTCTTCTGTGATGATGTGTTACAGAATATGGGACATTTTGCTGTCTGCCTTTTTTAACTTTTCTATTGTGTGTGACGTGGAGCTTGTGATGCAAAACCAAATAATAAAGTAACATGTCGTCTCTTCTCATCTCACCTCCCAATAGTGTTTTCCAGAGCTGAACTAGTCTTAATCCAAGACACAAACATCTTTGATGAATCTTTCTGGGTTTTGTTAACCTTCTGTTTCCTTGGTGATTTCAATACTTATTTCCCATCTAGAGAGACTATGAGCCAAGGACCTGCATATGGAGTGATATTAGTGCCAACAGAAATTAATTTGTATTCAGAAATTGAATTACTCTGAATGCATACATTGGATTAGTATGTAATACTAATGCTCTTCAGGACGCTCTTCAGGATGTGGCAGGGCTTGAAAACTCTTATAGACTACAAAGGGAAACCCAGACGCGAGCTGCCCAGTGACGCAAGCCTACCAGACAAGCTAAATGCCATTTATGCTTGCTTCGAGCCAAGCAACATTGAAGCATGCACGAGAGCACTAGCTGTTCTGGATAACTGTGTGATAATGCTCACGGTAGCCAAACCTTTAAACAGGTCAACATACACAAAGCCGCTGGGCCAGACAGATTACCAGGACGTGTACTCAAAGCATTCGCGGACCAACTGTTAAGTGTCTTCACTGACATTTTCAACATCTCCCTGACCGAGTCTGTAAAACCTACATGTTTCAAGCAGACCACCATAGTCCCTGTGCCCAAGGAAGTGAAGGTAAACTGCCTAAATGATTACCACCGCGTGGCACTCACGTCGGTAGCCATGAAGTGCTTTGAAAGGCTGGTCATGGCTCACATCAACAGCATCCTCCTGGACACCCTAGACCCAATCCAATTACCACCCCAACAGATCCACAGATGACGCAATCTCAATCGCACTCCACACTGCCCTTTCTCACCTGGACAAAAGGAACACCTATGTGAGAATGCTGTTCATCCCATCTCACTAAGCTAAGGACCCTGGAACTAAACACCTCCCTCTGCAACTGGATCCTGGACTTCCTGACGGGCCGCCCCCAGGTGGTAAGAGTAGGCAACAACATGTCCGCCACACTGATCCTTAACACTGGGGCCCCTCAGGGGTGTTTACTTAGTCCCCTCCTGTATTCTCTGTTCACCCACGACTGCATGGCCAAACACAACTCAAAAACCATCATTAAGTTTGCTGACGACCCAACAGTGGAAGGCCTGATCACCGACCACGATGAGACGGCCTATAGGGAGGAGGTCAGAGAACTGGCAGTGTGGTGCTAGGACAACAACTTCTCCCTCAATGTGAGCAAGACAAAGGAGCTGATCGTGGACTACAGGAAAAGGCGGGCTGAACAGGCCCCCATTAACACACGACGGGGAGGTAGTGGAGTCGGTCAACAGTTTCAAGTTCCTTGGTGTCCACATCACCAACGAACTATCATGGTCCAAACATACCAAGGCAGTCGTGAAGAGGGCACGTCAAAACCTTTTCCCCCTCAGGAGACTGAAAAGATTTGGCATGGGCCCCCAGATCCTCAAAAGGTTCTACAGCTGCACCATCGAGAGCATCCTGACCGGTTGCATCACCGCCTGGTATGTCAACTGCTCTGCATCTGACAGTAAGGCGCTTCAGAGGGTAGTGAGAATGGCCCAGTACATCACAGGGGCCAAGCTTTCTGCCATCCAGGACCTACAGTTGAAGTCGGAAGTTATCATACACCTTAGCCAAATACATTTAAAGTCAGTTTTTCACAATTCCTGACATTTAATCCTTGTAAAAATTCCCTGTCTTAGGTCAGTTAGGATCACCACTTTATTTTAAGAATGTGAAATGTCAGAACAATAGTAGAGAATTATTTATTTCAGATTGTATTTCTTTCATTACATTCCCAGTGGGTCAGAAGTTTACATACACTCAATTAGCATTTGGTAGCATTGCCTTTAAATTGTTTAACTTGGGTCAAATGTTTCGGGTAGAATTCACATGCTTCCCACAATAAGTTGGGTGAATCATGGCCCATTCCTCCTGACAGAGCTGGTGTAACTGAGTCAGGTTTGTAGGCCTCCTTGCTCGCAGGCCTTTTTTCAGTTCTGCCCACAAATGTTCTATAGGATTGAGGTCAGGGCTTTGTGATGGCTGCTCCAATCGCTTGACTTTGTTGTCCTTAAGCCATTTTGCCACAACTTTGAAAGTATGCTTGGGGTCATTGTCCATTTGGAAGACCCATTTGCGACCAAGCTTTAACCTTCTGACTGATGTCTTGAGATATTGCTTCAATATATCCACATCATTGTCCTTCCTCATGGTGCCATCTACTTTGTGAAGTGCACCAGTCCCTCCTGCAGCAAAGCACCCCCACAACATGATGCTGTCACCCCGTGCTTCATAGTTGGGGTGGTGTTCTTCGGCTTGCAAGCCTCTCCCTTTTTCCTCCAACAAGTTCTATTTTTGTTTCATCAGACCACAGGATATTTCTCCAAAAAGTATGATCTTTGTCCCCATGTGCAGTTGAAAACCGTAGTCTGGATTTTTTTTATGGACGTTTTGGAGCAGTGGCTGCTTCTTGCTGAGCAGCCTTTCAGGTTATGTCGATATAGGACTCGTTTTACTGTGGATATAGATACTTATGCACCTGTTTCCTCCAGCATCTTCTGAAGGTCCTTTGCTTTGGGATTGATTTTCACTTTTAGCATCAAAGTACGTTCATCTCTAGAAGACAGAACACGTCTCCTTCCTGAGCTGCTACTCGCTGTTTGTTTGTTACCTATTCATAGTCACTTCGCTCCCACCTACATGTACAGATTACCTCAACTAGCCTGTACCCCTGCACACTGACTCGGTACCGGTGCCCCCTGTAATATAGCTTTGTTATTGTTATTCTTATTGTGTTACTTTTTATTATTACTTTTTATTTTAGCCTACTTGGTCAATATTTTCTTATTCTTGTTACTGTGCTGTTGGTTAAGGCCTTGTAAATAAGCATTTCATGGTAAAAGTCTAAACTTGTTTTATTAGGCGCATGTGACAAATAAAGTTTGATCTGATTTGTGATGTACTAACTTCATACAACCACACGGAAGTCTCCCGAGCGTACATTCTGTTCCTCTATACGCATTCCAGCGGTAATCCATCTGATAATTGCGAGCCTACAGATGTACAACATTTTACATTATTTTGCAGTTTCTACATTTTGTTTTTACTTTTTCTGTTTATTCCTCAGAGCTTCCTATGGTAAAGAGTTCCCAGGTGAGTTTAGGTGTAGTCCTGAGAGTCTGCCGCCCATGTTGTGTTTCATATTGTGTCTGTGTGAACATCCAGCAGATTATGAATGGTTCCAGATGGTGGCTTGATAACCCTTGGTATGCTTCACTTTGACAGTAACCCTTACTGAACTTGTGGATATACCATCTATAATTGGGGGGGGGGGGGGGGGGGGGTGAATCCAACAATTAATCGTAAAGTTTTCCTACCTTTCCCCCCCTCCCAACCTTAACCCTTATCTAACCTTTGGCTCTGCCGGATAAATATCTATCCCTAATCATCCCCTCTTGTCTCCTCCTCTCGGGCATCCTGTGAGATCCAGTCGGGCACCTCGTCTGCCCAGCACTTCACCCAGGCGCCGTGCGTCATCGCCAACCAATGGTTCACCAGCCACAGAGCCTCCTGGGAGGTGGAGGTGAGGGACTGGAACTGGATCTGGCGTGTGGTGTGTGGGTGGAACAACGGAGTCCTCCATGACCATGACATCACAACAGCTGAATCTCACCCCCGAGAAGGAGTTCTGGGTCTTTGAACACCGCTGGGAGATGCTTTTGGCCACAACCACAACCACCAACTGAAGCCATTGGAACACAAACAAGCACAGTATGTTATTTATTCAGAGGTGCCCTGAGGACATAGAAGAAAAGAGAGAACTACAAGATACAAGATGGAATAACAAGATAGAATAACAAGTTCATTACATAGAACATCACAACTATCACCGCCGTCATGAAAAAGTTATTAAGGTCAATCAATTCAAACAATTGCACTCCTTGGTGAACTCATTTATCATCAGGGTTTTGAACTGCCCTAGTGGCACCAGGGACTCCAAATGTAATGAAGTGATTCCAAAAAATTTGGAGCGTTAAAACTTTAAGCGGATTTACCTAGTTCAGTGGAGACCCGAGGAAAGTCAATAGTTAACCAACCCTGTCTCATTATGGTCATTAGTGAACTAAGTATATCCAGTTATAATTGTAATGGCTTAGCAGATAATGAGAAAAGACGATCAGTATTTACCTGGCTAAAAGAGAAGGAATATAACATCTATTCTTTACAGGAAACTCATTCAACAATTTTAGATGAAGTTTTGTGGAAAAAGGACTGGAAAATATATTTCTCCCATGGGCAAAGAAATTCAAAAGGTATGATGATATTAATAAACAGTAATTTTGATCCAAATGTGCAAATTGTCCAAACCGATCATCAAGGTAGATGGATGATTTAAAATATGTTATTGGACCATAAACAGATATGGCTTATTAACCTATACAGTCCAAAAAATGATGATCCAAGCTTCTTTGAAAATATATATACTGTAAGAATTTATCAACTCTACAAGCAATACTAGACTCTATTATTATGGTGGGAGATTTTAATATGGTTATAAATACCTCTATGGACAGTAAAGGAAATCACACTACAAACTATCACCCTCAGGCACTTAAGGAAATTATGAATGTCATGGATATACTGGAATTAGTGGATATTTGGAGGCTTAAATACCCTGACCTAGTGAGATATACATGGTGGAGGCTTAAATACCCTGACCTAGTGAGATATACATGGTGGAGGCTTAAATACCCTGACCTAGTGAGAGATACATGGTGGAGGCTTAAATACCCTGACCTAGTGAGATATACATGGTGGAGGCTTAAATACCCTGACCTAGTGAGATATACATGGTGGAGGCTTAAATACCCTGACCTAGTGAGAGATACATGGTGGAGGCTTAAATACCCTGACCTAGTGAGATATACATGGTGGAGGCTTAAATACCCTGACCTAGTGAGAGATACATGGTGGAGGCTTAAATACCCCGACCTAGTGAGATATACATGGTGGAGGCTTAAATACCCTGACCTAGTGAGAGATACATGGTGGAGGCTTAAATACCCCGACCTAGTGAGATATACATGGTGGAGGCTTAAATACCCTGACCTAGTGAGATATACATGGTGGAGGCTTAAATACCCTGACCTAGTGAGAGATACATGGTGGAGGCTTAAATACCCCGACCTAGTGAGATATACATGGTGGAGGCTTAAATACCCTGACCTAGTGAGATATACATGGTGGAGGCTTAAATACCCTGACCTAGTGAGAGATACATGGTGGAGGCTTAAATACCCTGACCTAGTGAGATATACATGGTGGAGGCTTAAATACCCTGACCTAGTGAGATATACATGGTGGAGGCTTAAATACCCTGACCTAGTGAGATATACATGGTGGAGGCTTAAATACCCTGACCTAGTGAGAGATACATGGTGGAGGCTTAATCAAGCTAGTCGTCTTGATTACTTTCTTATGTCATTTTCTCTGGCACCAAAAGTTAAAAAAAATGTTGATAGGGGAAAGAATGCGGTCGGACCATCACATAATTGGCATATATATTACTCTTACAGAATTTCCATGTGGGCGAGGATATAGAAAATGTAATCAAAGCCTACTGGATGATAACATGTTTTTAACTAGGACAGAATAATTTATGACTGACTTTTTCTGACATAACATAGGCAAAGCAGATCCCCTTATTGTATGGGATACTTTTAAATGTGCCTTTAGAGGCCATACAATTCAGTTCTCATCTATAAAACAAAAGCAATTTAGGTCAATAGAGTCCATATTAACAAAGGAAATTGAAGGACTAACAGTACAGATAGGTAGCAATAAAATCTGTACCATAGAGGCACAGAATAAGTTAGAGGAAAAATAAATGGAAGAACTTATTACACTGAATCTTTCTTGAATATATTAATAACAATAACGCAAACTGGATGGAATACGGGGGAAAATTAAACAAATTATTTTTCAATCTTCAACACTGAAATGCTACCCAAAAAAATGTATTGAAACTTGTTACAAATGACGAAGTCACTCATGATTCACCAAACTATATTTTGAAAGAGGAAGTAAAGTACTTCAAGAATATTATGTTTTTGTTTCAGTCTCCTCCATCTCATCTAACCGAAGCTAATTGTATGGATAAATAATGTAAAATTCAAATCTGTACAGAAAGACTCATGTGAAGGCCTGTAACGTATTCATCGTCGGAAGAAGAGGAATCATCGGACCAAAGCGCAGCGTGATAAGTGTTCATGCTTGTTTTTATTAAAACGGAACACAATAAACAAGATAATAACCGAAACAGTTCTGTAAGGTGAAACCACTAAACAGAAATTAACTACCCACAAAAACCCTGTGGGAAAAAGCTACCTAAGTATGGTTCCCAATCAGAGACAACGATAGACAGCTGTCCCTGATTGAGAACCATACCCAACCAAAACAAATAAATACAAAAACATGGAAAAAGGAACATAGAATGCCCACTCAAATCACACCCTGACCAAACCAAAATAGAGACATAAAAAGCTCTAAGGTCAGGGTGTGACAAGGCCAAATTACAGAGGAAGAACTTCTTGATGCAATTAAAGCCTTTACGTCTGGGAAAACTCCAGGGTTTGATGGCATACCATTGGAAGTATATACATTTTTTTTTATATACTCAGATGACTATTATTAGCATGTTTTAACCACTCCTATATAAACAGTAGTTTATCGGACACACAACAAGAAGGTCTGATTTCATTATTACTGAAACAGGATCCAAGTGGTGTATATATACATATCCAGTCCATTTAAAAAATTGGAGGCCTCTTACACTTCGACGTTTCCTACATCCTACAGATAGACAGTATTCCTTTTATTCTCATGTTCATCAAACATACTCCCGGATTGATTACTTATTTTTGGACAAAAAACTTCTGCCTAACCTTCGGCAGTGTACTTACAAGAGTATTGTTATTTCTGACCATTCACCATTAGTGCTTGAACTAGAGTTCCCCCAGCGACCTCCTATGTGTTATCAATGGCGTCTTAACCCCATTTTACTCTCAGATAAGGAGTTTGTCAATTTCATTTCTTCTGAAATCACCTTATTCCTAGAAACGAATTCAACACCAGGTATGTCCTGCTCTACCATATGGGAGTCTCTCAAAGCATACCTACGTGGCCAAATTATTTCTTATACAGCCAACCAAAACAGAGTTCGCTCTCAGCGACTTCGTGACCTGAGCGAGTCCATAGCCACATTGGATGAGAAGTATGCTACGGATCCTTCCTCCGATCTGCATAAAGAGCGCCAACTACTCCAATCTGAATTTGATGAGTTTTCTACCAGGCAAGCTGAACAGTTACTCTTGCGAGCTCGATACAAAGTCTATGAACAAGGCGACAAGGCCAGTAAACTCCTTGCGCATCAGATCCGTAAATCTGAGGCCTCACGTTTAATCCCACAAATAAGGACCCCGTCTGGTGCCACCACAGTTATACATAAAGAGATCAATGATCAATTCAAACAATTTTACTCTGCGCTATACACCTCTGAATCCCCTCAAGACCCTTTGCTGATTGACTCCTTCTTTAACGGCTTGAATATGCCTTCAATTGATACAGACTCCCATGACTGTCTAGAAGAAGAATTTACGCTTGAGGAGATTGCAACAGCAGTGTCCGCAATGAAAAGTGGTAAATCACAGGGTCCGGACAGTTTTCCAACCATGCTTTGCCCATTCTTGTCTCGACTAATTGCAGAGTGCCTTAATACTTCAAAGCTACCGCCCAGTCTTTATCAGGCTTCAATTTCATTACTATTAAAGAAAAACAAAGACTCCCTGGAATGTGGATCCTATCGCCCAATCTCGCTTTTGAACTGTGATTACAAAATCCTAGCTAAGCTTTTAGCCATCCGTATGGAAGGCTTGCTGCAACAAGTAATACACTCTGACCAGACTGGCTTTGTGAGAAATAGGCATTCATTTTTCAATATTAGGCGCCTTATGAATATACTGTACTCCCCAGCTTCGGAGGACCCGGAGGTGGTGGTCTCACTTGATGCCGAAAAGCGTTTGACCGCGTTGATTGGGATTACCTAACAGCTGCCCTTTATAGATTTGGCTTTGGCCCCAAATTCATTGCGTGGATAAAGATTCTTTATTTTTCCCCCATGGCTTCGGTACGGACTAATAACTTGTCCTCTGACTATTTTCCCTTGCACCGCGGATCCAGACAGGGTTGTCCACTCTCCCCCTTGTTGTTTGCTTTAGCAATCGAGCCTCTCGCCATTGCACTACACTCTAATGATGCCATTCAAGGTATAATCAGGGTGGGCTGGGAGCAGAAAGTCTCGCTATATGCTGACGACCTCCTTTTGTTTATCTCCAACCCTGATACCTCATTGCCACATGCCCTATCTGTTCTTAAAAAGTTTGGATCAATCTCAGGGTACAAGCTGAATCTAGGCAAGAGTGAGCTTTTTCCGGTAAACAAGGCTGCTTTAAAGTGCTCTTTTACAAGTTCTCAGTTTAGGATTGTGCGGGATCAATTCACCTACTTGGGAGTAAAAGTGACAAGGAAATATTCAAATTTGTTTCAGGAAAACTTTGTTGCTCTAGCAGTCAGTTTGAAACAATCTTTTACTTTTTGGAATTCGCTACCCCTTTCTCTTATCGGAAGGAATAATGTCATTAAAATGAATGTGTTGCCCAAATTTTTATATTTATTTCAATGTTTACCCATTTTTATTTTTATTTCACTGGATCAAACATTCATGCATTTTATTTGGGATGGCAAGGTACCACGGATAGGTAGAAAACATTTACAGAAGCCTAGGTCATTGGGGGGTTTAGCTCTACCAAATTTTCAGACATACTACTGGGCTGCAAATTTCAGAGCCCTTCTGTACTGGCTACAGACTGATCCTACTGGCCCTAGACCACTCTGGGTCCAGATGGAGTCTGAATCGTGTAAACCTGCAGCACTTTCCTCTGTGTTGTGCTCGTCTCTCCCAGTGTCCCTAGGCAAAAGGTGTGTCAACCCAATTGTAAAGCAGTCTCTTAAAATTTGGAATCAGTTCCGTTTAGCCTTTAGCCTCCGAGGCTTTTCTCTATCAGGCCCAATCAATCAGAACATTTTATTTCCTCCATCTTTGAATGATGGGGCTTTTGGCATTTGGCACTCACTAAGCCTCTCCCCGCTAGCCCAATTATTCTTTGATGATACATCTGCCTCTTTTTCTCAGCTGCAGGAAAAGTTCAATCTCCCCCAATCCCACTTTTTCCGCTATCTCCAGACTAGAAACTTTGTCAGAGCTAACACACCTGGATTTCCCCATAGGCCTGCGAATACAGCTATAGAGATTATCTTGGAGTTGAACAAGCTTCCGAGGGGCGCAATTTCAGATGTATATGCAATCATTCATGACTTACAGAACCCTTCTTTGGTGCCTTTAAAGACTCGATGGAAAAGGATTTGGGGGAGGAACTTGGGGAAGACGCCTGGGAATCTGTGCTGCGCAGGGTGCACTCGTCCTCTTTTAGCACTAGACACAGCCTCATTCAATTCAAGGTGGTTCACCGTATACACTGGTCGGGGGCCAAACTTGGAAGAATATTCTCTGATTTTGATCCTACCTGTGTCAGATGTAAAGTGGAACCAGCCACACTGTTGCATATGTATTGGGGCTGTCATAAACTGTCAGCTTTCTGGGAATTAATATTTAAATGTTAATCTGATATATATGACACTGTTATAGATCCGTCTCCCCTTACAGCCCTTTTTGGAGTACTGCCCATGGGTACCCCCCTATCAAGAATCCAGTCGGACACTGTTGCTTATACAACTCTTTTAGCTAGACGGCTAATACTACAGAACTGGAAGATGGCAGCTCCCCCATCTTATAAATATTGGGTGAGAGATGTGTTGTGCTCTCTGAAACTAGAAAAAATTCAATTTATTTCACGTGGGAACCCCAAACTGTTTAATGAGGCTTGGGCTCCATTCCGGTCTTACTTTAAACAGTCCATCCTCTGATGGCATTCCAATTAAAACTAAAATAAGTCTGTATTTGACACCCCTGTGACTTAAGGGCAGGAGGAGCTTCTCTCTGTGTTTTTGCTGGGGGGGCATTAAGGTCAATGTGCTTATTGATTGTGACCCGCGGATGCCTTGTTCATCTTGCCCGGGCAGTTTTTCCCAGTTATTTTTATATTTTGTTCACGCCTACATGAATAATCATTCTATTTTAATTTTAATTTTAAAGCATTGTAAACTTTATTTTTGGTCCAGTGGATGGTTGGTCTGTGGCCATGACTGTCTGTGAGTGGTTGCATTTCTCCACCCTTATCCCTTGACTGTTTACAGGAACAATGGTGAGGTGTTTGCTCTGTCCCTGTACTATAGATTGCCCTTTAACCTTTGTAGCCCTCTGCCTGGTGTGTTTAACTTGTCTAAAGTATGGTGTCTTTAAACCTATTTTTTTATTTGTATTTTTATTTGTATTTCTTTTCTAGTTGAGTATATTATTTATATTGCTTTGTGTTGTCTTGTCTGTGTGTGTAAAACAAACAGAGTTTAAAAATAAAAGATTGGGGTCCAGAGTAACGCCGAGGTCCTTCACAGTTTTATTTGAGACGACTGTACAACCATTAAGATTAATTGTCAGATTCAACAGAAGATCTCTTTGTTTCTTGGGACCTAGAACAAGCATCTCTGTTTTGTCCGAGTTTAAAAGTAGAAAGTTTGCAGCCATCCACTTCCTTATGTCTGAAACACATGCTTCTAGCGAGGGCAATTTTGGGGCTTCACCATGTTTCATTGAAATGTACAGCTGTGTGTCATCTGCATAGCAGTGAAAGTTAACATTATGTTTTCGAATGACATCCCAAAGAGGTAAAATATATAGTGAAAACAATAGTGGTCCTAAAACGGAACCTTGAGGAACACCGAAATTTACAGTTGATTTGTCAGAGGACAAACCATTCACAGAGACAAACTGATATATTTCCGACAGATAAGATCTAAACCAGGCCAGAACTTGTCCGTGTAGACCAATTTGGGTTTCCAATCTTTCCAAAAGAATGTGGTGATCGATGGTATCAAAAGCAGCACTAAGGTCTAGGAGCATGAGGACAGATGCAGAGCCTCGGTCTGATGCCATTAAAAGGTCATTTACCACCTTCACAAGTGCAGTCTCAGTGCTATGATGGGGTCTAAAACCAGACTGAAGCATTTCGTATACATTGTTTGTCTTCAGGAAGGAAGTGAGTTGCTGCGCAACAGCCTTTTCTAACATTTTTGAGAGGAATGGAAGATTCGATATAGGCCGATAGTTTTTTTACACTGGATTCCTGCTAAGGCTAGGGCTGATTTCAAGGTTTTACTGCTAACCTACATACAAAGCATTACATGGGCTTGCTCCTACCTATCTTACAGATTTGGTCCTACCGTACATACCTACACGTACGCTACGGTTACAAGACGCATGCCTCCTTACTGTCCTTAGGATTTCTAAGCAAACAGCTGGAGGCAGGGCTTTCTCCTATAGAGATCCATTTTTATGGAATGGTCTGCCTATCGATGTGAGAGACACAGACTCGGTCTCGACCTTTAAATCTTTATTGAAGACTCATCTCTTCAGTAGGTCCTATGATTGAGTGTAGTCTGGCCCAGGGGTGTGAAAGTGAATGGAAAGGCACTGGAGCAACAAACCGTCCTTGCTGTCTGCCTGGCCAGTTCCCCTCTCTCCACTGGGATTCTCTGCCTCTAACCCTTTTACGGGGGCTGAGTCACGGGCTTACTGGTGTTCTTCCATGCCGTCCCTATGAGGGGTGCGTCACTTGAGTGGGTTGAGTCACTGACGTGACCTTCCTGTCTGGGTTGGCACCCCCCTTGGGTTCGTCCCGTGGGGGAGATCTTTGTGGGCTACACTCTGCCTTGGCTCAGGGTAGTAGGTTGGTGGTTGAAGATATCCCTCTAGTGGTGTGGGGGCTGCGCTTTGGCAAAGTGGATGGGGTTGTATTCTGCCTGTTTGGCCCTGTCCGGGGGTATCATCAGACAGGGCCACAGTGCCTTCTGACCCTTCCTGTCTCAGCATCCAGTATTTATGCTGCAATAGTTTATGTGTCGGGAGGCTGGAGTAATTCTCCTGTCTTATCCGGTGTCCTGTGTGAATTTAAGTATGCTCCCTCTAATTCTCTCTTTTTCTCTTTCTCCTTCCCTCTCTTTCTCTCTCTCTTCTCTCGGAGGACCTGAGCCCTAGGACAATGCCCCAGGACTACCTGGCCTGATGACTCCTTGCTGTCCCCAGTCCACCTGGTTGTGCTGCTGCTCCAGTTTCAACTGTTCTCCCTGCGGCTATGGAACACTGACCTGTTCACTGGACGTGCTACCTTGTCCCGGACCTGCTGTTTTGGACTCTCTCTCTACCGTACCTGCGGTCTCTAACTCTGAATGATCTGCTATGAAAAGCCGACTGACATTTACTCCTGAGGTGCTGACCCTCTACAACCACTGTGATTATTATTATCTGACCCTGCTGGTCATCTATGAACATTTGAACATCTTGGCCATGTTCTGTTATAATCTCCACCCGGCACAGCCAGAAGAGGACTGGCCACTCCTCAGAGCCTGGTTCCTTTCTAGGTTTCTTCCTAGGTTCCTGCCTTTCTAGGGAGTTTTTCCTAGCCACCATGCTTCTACATCGGCATTGCTTGCTGTTTGGGGTTTTAGACTGGGTTTCTGTACAGCACTTTGTGACATCGGCTGATGTAAAAAGGGCTTTATAAATACATTTGATTGATTGTACGCTGATGATTCATGTTTTCTTTTAAAACCACAATTAGAATCCCTCCACAGCCTCATAGAGGATCTAGATACGTTTTCTAACTTCTCTGGATTAAAACCAAATTGTGATAAGTGTATTATATTATGTATTGGATCACAAAAAAATACTACTTTTACATTACTGTGTAGTTTACCAATAAAATGGTCTGACGGGAATGTGGACATACTCGGTATACATATCCCGAAAGAAATAAATTATCTCAATCTAATCAATTTTAATAGAAAGTTAGCAAAAGTAGAAAAGCTCCTGCTATCATGGAAAGGGAAAAAACTATCTATTTGTGGAAAATCTTCCTGATGAACTCTTCAGTCATATCACAGTTGACCTATTTGCTTATGGTTTTGCCTACACGTAGTGACCTGCTTTTTAAATTACATGAACATAAAATGTTAAATTTTATTTGGAATGACAAGCCAGACAAAATTAAAAGGACCTATTTATATAATGAATATGAATTCGGAGGGCAAAAATGATAAATTATTAAAGCATTAGACCTCTCATTAAAGGCATCAGTCATACAAAAGTTATACTTAAATACGAAATGGTTCTCTAGCAAATTAATAAGAATGTCTCACCCCATGTTCAAGAATGGCCCTTTTCCCTTTATCCAGATTACAACTGCTCACTTTCTTTTAAAACCACAATTAGAATCCCTCCACAGCCTCATAGAGGATTTAGATACTTTTTCTAACCTCTTTGGATTAAAACAAGCCTCAGAAAGTTGGTTGTAATTTCAGTTTAATGCACCTGAAAAGACAGAACAAACAATACAACAAATATTGTGGTTAAACTCAAATATACTAATTGATAAAAAAAAACGTATTTTCCAAAAAAAAAAAGGTATAATCTTTGTAAATTATATCATAAATAGGACTGGTGGAGTTGTCACACATGCAGCTAACACAGACATATGGAAATGTCTGCTCTACCCAAAATTACAACCAACTAATTGCAGCATTACCACAAAAATGGAAGAGGTAAAGTGGAAGGGGGGAAAAGGAAGGAACTTGTCTGTCGGTCCTGCATTAAAGACCAAAAATGGTTAAAGAAAATTGTGATAAATAAAAATATATACCAGATTCATTTAAGGACCAAAAAATGGAAAGCTGTACCATATAAATAGTTGAAGAGATTTTCGATGTACTGATTCCATGGCACATGGTTTATGAATTGACACGGAAAACAACGGCGGATTCAAAACTTCAAATGTTTCATTTTAAATTATTATACAAATTTATTGCAACCAATATAATGTTAAATATATGGGGGATACAATCTTCCCAGCTCTGCAGATTTTGGCACGAGGAGGCAGAGTCATTGGATCATTTATTTTGGTACTGTCCATATGTAGCTCGTCTTTGGTCACAGGTCCAGGAATGGCTGAAGAATTACAACATTTACCTAGAACTAGTGCTGCAGATAGCAATACTGGGTGATTTGAAAAGTTAGTCTTTCGATCAATAATATAATGATTATTTTAGGAAAAAATGTTATCTTTCATTTACAATCTGTAGAAGCTATGAGAATAGAAAGGTTCATTATTTTTGTGAAGCATCACAGCACAGTTGAAAAATATATGGCAAAAAGAAATCCAAAATGGATGATGTTGAGAGATACAGTGCCTTGCGAAAGTATTCGGCCCCCTTGAACTTTGCGACCTTTTGCCACATTTCCGGCTTCAAACATAAAGATATAAAACTGTATTTTTTTGTGAAGAATCAACAACAAGTGGGACACAATCATGAAGTGGAACGACATTTATTGGATATTTCAAACTTTTTTAACAAATCAAAAACTGAAAAATTGGGCGTGCAAAATTATTCAGCCCCCTTAAGTTAATACTTTGTAGCGCCACCTTTTGCTGCGATTACAGCTGTAAGTCGCTTGGGGTATGTCTCTATCAGTTTTGCACATCGAGAGACTGAAATTTTTTCCCATTCCTCCCTGCAAAACAGCTCGAGCTCAGTGAGGTTGGATGGAGAGCATTTGTGAACAGCAGTTTTCAGTTCTTTCCACAGATTCTCGATTGGATTCTGGTCTGGACTTTGACTTGGCCATTCTAACACCTGGATATGTTTATTTTTGAACCATTCCATTGTAGATTTTGCTTTATGTTTTGGATCATTGTCTTGTTGGAAGACAAATCTCCGTCCCAGTCTCAGGTCTTTTGCAGACTCCATCAGGTTTTCTTCCAGAATGGTCCTGTATTTGGCTCCATCCATCTTCCCATCAATTTTAACCATCTTCCCTGTCCCTGCTGAAGAAAAGCAGGCCCAAACCATGATGCTGCCACCACCATGTTTGACAGTGGGGATAGTGTGTTCAGGGTGATGAGCTGTGTTGCTTTTACGCCAAACATAACGTTTTGCATTGTTGCCAAAAAGTTCAATTTTGGTTTCATCTGACCAGAGCACCTTCTTCCACATGTTTGGTGTGTCTCCCAGGTGGCTTGTGGCAAACTTTAAACAACACTTTTTATGGATATCTTTAAGAAATGGCTTTCTTCTTGCCACTCTTCCATAAAGGCCAGAGTTGTGCAATATACGACTGATTGTTGTCCTATGGACAGAGTCTCCCACCTCAGCTGTAGATCTCTGCAGTTCATCCAGAGTGATCATGGGCCTCTTGGCTGCATCTCTGATCAGTCTTCTCCTTGTATGAGCTGAAAGTTTAGAGGGACGGCCAGGTCTTGGTAGATTTGCAGTGGTCTGATGCTCCTTCCATTTCAATATTATCGCTTGCACAGTGCTCCTTGGGATGTTTAAAGCTTGGGAAATCTTTTTGTATCCAAATCCGGCTTTAAACTTCTTCACAACAGTATCTCGGACCTGCCTGGTGTGTTCCTTGTTCTTCATGATGCTCTCTGCGCTTTTGACGGATCTCTGAGACTATCACAGTGCAGGTGCATTTATACGGAGACTTGATTACACACAGGTGGATTGTATTTATCATCATTAGTCATTTAGGTCAACATTGGATCATTCAGAGATCCTCACTGAACTTCTGGAGAGAGTTTGCTGCACTGAAAGTAAAGGGGCTGAATAATTTTGCACGCCCAATTTTTCAGTTTTTGATTTGTTAAAAATGTTTGAAATATCCAATAAATGTTGTTCCACTTCATGATTGTGTCCCACTTGTTGTTGATTCTTCACAAAAAAATACAGTTTTATATCTTTATGTTTGAAGCCTGAATTGTGGCAAAAGGTCGCAAAGTTCAAGGGGGCCGAATATTTTCGCAAGGCACTGTAGATGGGAGGGGGTGAATGGAGCTGAAGGGTGGGACTAATAACAACAAAATAACACATGTAAAACACACTGTAAAATGTATATAGGTTCAGAAATGTTGCGAAATAACACAGTTACAAAGAGAGATCAAACTGTATGGACATCAGAAAGAGAGGAAGGCCAGGACTTTAAACAAATTAAATAGAACTAGCGTAAAATAGATTTGTGTCTGTAAAATGTGTACAGTATGTATAAACGTAAGGTAGAAGCCTACGTGTTACTGTTTATTAGTTTACTCCAATTGGGGGAGTAAACTAATAAACAATAACACGTAGGCTTCTACCTTCAGTGGTATGGTGGTATGGTTTGCTGGGAATAATAAAGGTATGTTCTAAAAAAGAAAGTATGTGTGTGTGTGTCTGTGTGTGTACTGTATGTATATATTAAAACTGATCCACCCCCTAATTTTAAATAAATAAACCTTCTTCAAAACAAAGTTATGTAAGTCAAAAGTTTGTGTTGTAGAGCATTTTAAACAGTGAAGTGATCTCTGGTACTTTAAACCTGTTTGGGATAGGGGGCAGCATTTTCACGTTCGGATGAAAAGTGTGCCCAGAGGAAACTTCCTGCTACTCAGGCCCAGAAGCAAATATATGCATATTATTATTAGTATTGAATAGAAAACACTCTGAAGTTTCGAAAACTGTTTGAATGATGTCTGTGAGTATAACCTGAACTCATATGGCAGGCGAAAACCTGAGAAAAATCCAACCAGGAAGTGGGAAATCTGAGGTTTGTAGTTTTTCAACTCATTGCCTATCGAATATACAGTGTCTATGGGGTGATATTGCACTTCCTACGGCTTCCACTAGATGTCAAGAGTCTTTAGAACCTTGTTTGAGGCTTCTACTGTGAAGTGGGGGTGAATGAGAGCTGATTTAGTAAGAGGTCTGCCAGAGTGGCATGAGCTGATCACGTGCGCACCCGTTAGAGCGACCTGAAGACAAAGGAATTCTCCGGTTGGAAAATTATTGAAGATTAATGTTAAAAACATCCTAAAGATTGATTATATACATCGTTTGACATGTTTCTACCAACTGTAATTTAACTTTTTGAACTTTTCGTCTGAACTTTCGCCTGGACTTGCAAGCGCCTTGTGAGTTTGGATTTGTTTACTAAACGCTCTAACAAAAGGAGGTATTTGGACATAAATTATGGACTTTATCGAACAAAACAAACATTTATTGTGGAACTGGGATTCCTGGGAGTACATTCTGATGAAGATCATCAAAGGTAAGTGAATATTTATAACGCTATTTCTGACTTTTACTGACTCCACAACATGGCGGGTATCTGCATGGCTTGTTTTAGTGTCTGAGCGCCGTACTCAGATTATTGCATGGTTTGCTTTTTCGGTAAAGCTTTTTTTAAAATCTGAGACAGCGGTTGCATTGAGAAGTTTTTCAATAATTCTGTGCATAACACTTGTATCTTTTAACAAAGTTTATTATGAGTATTTCTGTAAATTGACGTGGCTCTGAAAATTCGCTGGGTGTTTTCGAGGCACGGTTGCTTTTTGTGACTCCTCTCTTTGGCTGGAAAATGGCTGTATGTGTTTTTGTGACTAGGCTCTGACCTAACATAATCGTATGGTGTGCTTTTGCTGTAAAGCCTTTTTGAAATCGGACATAATGGGTAGATGAACAAGAAGTTAAGCTTTAATTTGGTGTATTGCACTTGTGAATGTGGGAAATGTAAATATTTTTTAAAAGTATTTTTGAATTTCGCGCTCTGCCTTTTCAGCGGATGTTCCGCTAGTGGAACCCCTAACCCTAACAAGTTTTAATGAGGACCAACCAACCTTTTTTAAGCAGTGATGCGTATTAAGACTGTCACCTGTGACAAAGAGAAGGGCGTCACCATAGTCAAGAACTGGCAGGAAAACTGACTGTACAATCTGCTTCCTGCTGTTTAGGGAGAGGCTTGAACTATTTCTATAAAATAATCCTAATTTATATCTCAGCTTCTTTAGCTCATCCATATGTTTTTAAAATGTCAAATTGTCAATAAAAAAGCCCAGATACTTATAGGTGGGAACTTGCATAAATGCATTTATCCAATGCATAAATGTGTCAGCCATCTGAAATAATTCTACTAAAATTAGAAACCATACATTTAGTTTTTCCCGCATTAAGTAAACATTTTAAATCAACAAGGACTTTGCAAGGCAACAAAATCACATCGCAGCTCCAACACTACCTGGTCAGCTACAATAAAATAAATATACCTTAAATGTCTCCTCACCAGGGAAGAGTGTAATCACACTGTGGGAAAAATTGATTTGGGAAGATTGAATTTTTGGGGGATTCATGCATGTTTTGGGGTTGTCTTTGGAGCCAGCCTTTGAAGTTTCATGATTAGTATGTGAAGATAAAAGTTGGATGTTTAACATTTAATGTCAGAGAGAGGCTCATTATATCTTCCCCTTTCTAATTAAGCCGCTTTACAATTTGTATTTACTTTTTTATTTAATTTGTAATTTTTTTAAATGTATACTTTATTTTACCAGGTAAGTTGACTAAGAACACGTTCTCATTCGCAGCAACGAGGAGGGGGTTGAATGAGCCAATTGTAAACTGGGGATTACTTTACAGGCACAAACTTTACAGGTACATGTGGGTGTGTACTTCGACGGGCGAGAGCAAAGCGTGCCATTCTACGATGTGAATCTCAGGTCGTCAACTCTATGCACAGAATCACAAGCCCACCAACTTAAGCCTCTTCCCATTTTTCAGCCCTGATTTCTTCAGCCCTGGAGACAACCCCACCAACCACATCGAGTTTTACAAACCACCTTTGTGGATGATGATGCTCAGTGCCGGCCTAGCCTTTAGGTGGCAAGTTTTGGTTAGGTTCACTTTTATGATTTTTACGTCAAATATTTTGTTATCCGGCTTAAAAATATTTAAATACAGTACTAGGCAAAATTTTGGACTCACCTACTCATTCAAATGTTTTTCTTTATTTTAATATTTTCTACATTGTAGAATACAGTAATAGTGAAAACATCAAAACTATGAAATAACACATATGGAATCATGTAGTAACCAAAAAAGTGTTAAACAAATCAAAATATATTTCATATTTCATATTTTTCAAAGTAGCCACCCTTTGCCTTAATGACAACTTTGCACACTCTTGGCATTTTCTCAACCAGCTTGGCATTTTCATTTTCTCATGAGGTAGTCACCTGGAATGCATTTCAACGAACAGGGGTGCCTTGTTAAAAGTTAATATGTGGAATTTCTTTCTTTCTTAATAATGCATTTGAGCCAATCAGTTGTGTTGTGACAAGGTAGGGGTGGTATACAGAATATATTTATTTATTTAGTAAAAGACCAAGTCCATATTATGGCAACAACAGCTCAAATAAGCAAAGAGAAACGACAGTTCATCATTACTTTAAGACATGACGGTCAGTCAATACGGAAAATGTCAAGAACTTTGAAAGTTTCTTTAAGTGCAGTCGCAAAAACCATCAAGCGCTATGATGAAATTGGCTCTCATGAGGACCGCCACAGGAAAGGAAGACCCAGAGTTACCTCTGCTGCAGAGGATAAGTTCATTAGAGTTACCAGCCTCAGAAATTGCAGCCCAAATAAATGCTTCACAGAGTTCAAGTAACAGACACATCTCAACATCAACTATTCAGAGGAGACTCCGTGAATCTGGCCTACATGGTTGAATTGCTACAAAGAAACATCTACTAAAGGACACCAATAAGAAGAAGATACTTTCTTGGGCCAAGAAACACAAGCAATGGACATTAGACCTGTGGAAATCTATCCTTTGGTCTGATGAGTCCAAATTTGAGATTTTTGGTTCCAACTGCCGTGTCTTTGTGACATGCAGAGTAGGTGAACTGATGATCTCTGCATGTGTGGTTCCCAGCATGAAGCATGGAGGAGGAGATGTGATGGTGTGGGGGTTCTTTGCTGGTGACACTGTCGTGGTTTATTTAGAATTCAAGGCACACTTAACAAGCATGGCTACCTCAGCATTCTGCAGCGATACACCATCCCATCTGGTTTGCGCTTAGTGGGACCATCATGTGTTTTTCAACAGGACAATGACCCAACACACCTCCAGGCTGTGTAAGGGCTATTTGATGAAGAAGGAGAGTGATGGAGTGCTGCATCAGGTGACCTGGCCTTCACAATCACCCGACTTCAACCCAATTAAGATGGTTTGAGATAAGTTGGACCACAGAGTGAAGGAAAAGCAGCCAACAAGTGCTCAGCATATTGTGGGAACTCCTTCAAGACCGTTGGAAAACCATTCCAGTTGAAGCTGGTTGAGAGAATGCCAAGTGTGCAAAGCTGTCATCAAGGCAAAGGGTGGTTACGTTGAATAATCAAAAATATAAATATATTTTGATTTGTTAACACTGGTTATTATAGTTTTCCATATATGTTATTTCATAGTGTTGATGTCTTTACTATTATTCTACAATGTAGAAAATAGTAAAAATAAAGAAAACCCCTTGAATGAGTAGGTGTGTCCAAATTTTTCACTGGTACTGTATTTTTATTTATATTTTTTTATTTACCTCCAGTTCCTTATTCTTGCACATAGAAAACCTATGTCTATCCCTTCCGATAAAGCGGACAAAATAGTGTCATCGCCTGATTCTCACTTCACATAGGCTGAATCTGAAAACGTTAATAGCTTTTAAGTGTTTGCTTCCTCTGTCCTTGTTTTGTCAATTCCTCTCCAATCTCATTGGAGGAGGTGGTCAGAAGAAGGGACGATGGATCCTCTCCACCAATGCACTTAAAGGAATTGAGGAGACCAAGATGACGAAGCGAGGTTTGACTGTTAGCAATGTTTTCAGACACGGCCATGGTTTAGGCACACGCCGTGCTTGAATTGGGTAGGAGCTCACAGGAACTGGGAATCGGTGTGGTGATACTGATGGTCACTGATGTTTTCTCGGAACTGAGGGCTTCTATGGTTGTGGCTCGATGGAGTACAGCATTTTAGCTAAGCCTAACCCTTTTCCTAACCATAACCTAATTCTCCTAACCCTGCTACTTTAATTCTCCATCCAGCCACATCCATAGAAGCCAGCCGTTTCGATAAACCATCAGTGTCACCACACTGCTCAAGTTCCTGCATTTCCTATAGAATATTAGCTCAAAGGTTTTGCAACTAAATATCAACAGTACCGGCACTCAAAATGAGTACTGGTATCTATTTCAGTCCAAGCCAAGCACTGGGCACAGTGTCGACTACTATGAACACTTGCCAGTTTTTTTTCAAAATTGCTCCAAATTCATTGGGGTGATAGGTTCAGAATGTTGTAGATAATAAGACATAGTAAGAGAGCAATGCTTTTTTTCCCCATCCATCCCACTTCTACACATCTCTCCGAAAGTATGCACACTATCTCATGGATTTAAAAGCTTCGTATTGGTGTTGGCATTTGGCTGGAGAGTTTCCACCATTGTTAAATCCATAACTGGGAGTTCTGCAAGTGCACACTTCGGGAGAAAGAGATTATCGGGGTGCAACCAATGACTAGGGAGTATGCAATGACTAGGGAGTATGCAATGACTAGGGAGTATGCGAGTGCAAGCATCAGGAGAAGGGTGGGGAAAGGCGATGCAGCCTAGGTTGATTTTCTTTCTGCAACACTTCTACTTTCCTCCATTTCCCACTGTAGAATGTTGATTAAAAACACTTATACACTTTGTTTGGGGTATAGGTTAGGGGCAACTTGTATCTAGACTAAAAAATCTGTGTATAGCTGAACAAACAGGGAAGGTTAGAAGATCAGGTAGCCTTCCGCAGGTGGGGGAGCATTACCCAAGGCCTATTTGCGGCTACAGTAATGTTGAAGCTCACTGATGCTATTTGAAGCCATGTGTGCCCAATACCCATGTAATATTCAAGATCAAATTCAAATAACATTGTATTGGTAGCGTACACATATGCTCCATATGTTATCGTGGGTGTCGCGAAATGCTTATGTTCTTAGCTCCAGCAGTGCAGTAATACCTAACAATACACGCAAATACAAAAAAGAAAAAGAAAGGAATGAAGAAATATAGAAATATTAGAACGAGCAATGGCAGAGTCCGGAATATAAATATAAATGTATATGATGGTGTGTGGTGTGTGTACAGTCGTGGCCAAAAGTTTTGAAAATGACACAAATATTCATTTTTACAAAGTCTGCTGCCTCAGTTTGTATGATGGCAATTTGCATATGCTCCAGAATGATATGAAGAGTGATCAGATGAACTGCAATTAATTGCAAAGTCCCTCTTTGCCATGCAAATGAACTGAATCCCTCAAAAACATTTTCACTGCATTTCAGCCCTGCCACAAAAGGACCAGCTGACATCATGTCAGAGATTCTCTCGTTAAGTGTTGACGAGGACAAGGCTGGAGATCACTCTGTCATGCTGATTGAGTTTGAATAACAGACTGGAAGCTTCAAAAGGAGAGTGGTGCTTGGAATCATTGTTCTTCCTCTGTCAATCATGGTTACCTGCAAGGAAACATGTGCCGTCATCATTGCTTTGCACAAAAAGGGCTTCACAGGCAAGGATATTGCTGCCAGTAAGATTGCACCTAAATCAACCATTTATTGGATCATCAAGAATTTCAAGGAGAGCGGTACAATTGTTGTGAAGAAGGCTTCAGGGCGCCCAAGAAAGTCTAGCAAGCGTCAGGACCGTCTCCTAAAGTTGATTCAGCTGTGGGATCGGGGCACCACCAGTACAGAGCTTGCTTAGGGATGGCAGCAGGCAAGTGTGAGTGCATCTGCACGCACAGTAAGGTGAAGACTTTTGGAGGATGGCCTGGTGTCAAGAAGGGCAGCAAAGAAGCCACTTCTCTCCAGGAAAAACATCAGGGACAGACTGATATTCTGTAAAAGGTATAGGGTTGGCCTGCTGAGGACTAGGGTAAAGTCATTTTCTCTGATGAATCCCCTTTTCAGGATTGTTTGGGGCATCCGGAAAAAAGCTTGTCCGGAGAAGACAAGGTGAGCGCTACCATCAGTCCTGTGTCATGCCAACAGTAAAGCATCCTGAGACCATTCATGTGTGGGGTTGCTTCTCAGCCAAGGGAGTGGGCTCACTCACAATTTTGCCTAAGAACACAGCCATGAATAAAGATTGGTACCAACACATCCTCCAAGAGCAACTTCTTCCAACCATCCAGGAACAGTTTGGTGACGAACAATGCCTTTTCCAGCAGGATGGAGCATCTTGCCATAAGGCAAAAGTTATAACTAAGTGGCTGGGGGAACAAAACATCGATATTTTGGGTCCATGGCCAGGAAACTCCCCAGACCTTAATCCCATTGAGAACTTGTGGTCTATCCTCAAGAGGTGGGTGGACAAACAAAAACCTACAAATTCTGACAAACTCCAAGCATTGATTATGCAAGAACCGGCTGCCATCAGTCAGGATGTGGCCCAGAAGTTAATTGACAAACATGCCAGGGCGGATTGCAGAGGTCTTGAAAAAGAAGGGTCAACACTGCAAATATTGACTTTTTGCATAAAGTTAATGTAATTGTCAATAAAAGCCTTTGACACATATCAAATGCTTGTAATTATAATTCAGTATTCCATAGTAACATCTGACAAAAATACCTAAAGACACCGAAGCAGCAAACTTTGTGAAAATTAATATTTGTGTTATTCTCAAAATTTTTGTCCACGACTGTATACACATTACGGGCAGTATATGAATAGAACAGTTGTGAACAGCAGTAGTTACTGTACATATGAAGTGGGTAAAACAGTATGTAAATATTATTAAAGAGAAGAGTGTTCAATGACTATGTACGTAGGGCAGCAGTCTCTAAAGTGCAGTGTTGAGTACCGGGTGTTAGCCGGCTAGTAACAGTTACTGAGTTCAGGGCAAGGTACTGGGCGAGGCCGGCTAATGATGACTATTTAACAGCATAATGGCCTGGAGATAAAAGCTGTTTTCAGTCTCTCGGTCCCAGCTTTGCACCTGTACTGTCTCTGCCTTCTAGATGGTAGCAGGGTGAACAGGCTGTGGCTCGGGTGGCTGAATCCTTGATGATCTTCTTGGGTGGACCGCACCACCCTCTGGAGAGCCCTTCAGTTGCAGATGGTGCAGTTGCTGTACCAGGCGGTGATACAGCCCGACAGAATGCTCTCAATGGTGAATCTGTAGAAGTTTGTTAGGTCTTAGGGGCAAAGCTGAATTTCTTCAGCCTCCTGAAGTTGAAGAGGCAAGGTTGCGCCTTCTTCACCACATTGTCTGTATGGCTGGACCATTTCAGGTTGTCAGTGATGTGCATGCCGAGGAACTTCTAATCTTCTGCACTGCGGCCCCATTGATGTGGATCGAAGAGTGCTACCTCTGCTGTCTCCTGAAGTCCACGGTCAGCTCCTTCGTTTTGTTGACATTGAGGGAGAGGTTATTTTCCTGGCACCTCTCCTCCAGGGCCCTCACCTCCTCCTTGTACTCTGTCTCGTCATTGTTGGTAATCAGGCCTACCACTGTTGTGTCGTCTGCAAACGTGATGATTGAGTGGGAGACGTGGGTGGCCCCGCAGTCATGGGAAAACAGGGATTACAGAAAAGGGTTGAGCACGAACCTTTGTGAGGCCCCCGTGTTGACGATCAGGGTGGCGGAGGAGTTGTGGCCTACCTTCATTACCTGGGGTCAGCCCGTCAGGAAGTCTAGGACCTAGTTGCACAGGGCCGGGTTCAGACCCAGGGTCCCGAGTTTAGTGATGAGCTTGGAGGCCACTATGGTATTGAAGGCCGAGCTGTAGTCGATAAACAGCATTCTTATACTGAACAAAAATATAAACACAACATGCATCTCATGTTTCATGAAATAAAATATCCCAGAAATGTTGCATATACACAAAAATATATATTTTTCTAAAATTTTGTGCACACATTTGTTTACATCCCTGTTAGTGAGCATTTCTCCTTTGCCAAGATAATCCATCCATCTGACAGGTATGGCATATCGATAAGCTGATTAAACATCATGATCATTACACAGGTGTACCTTGTGCTGGGAAAAATAAAAGCCCATTCTAAAATGTGCAGTTTTGTCACACAGCACAATGACACAGCTGTCTCAAGTTTTGATGGAGTGTGAAATTGGCATGCTGACTGCAGGAATGTCCACCAGAGCCATTCCCAGATAATTTAATGTTAATTTCTCTACCATAAGCTGCCTCCAAGGTCATTTTAGAGAATTTGGCAGTACGTCCAACCGGCCTCATAACCGCAGACAACCCCAGCCCAAGACCTCCACATCCGGCTTCTATACCTGCAGGATCGTCTGAGACCAGTCCCCGGACAGCTGATGAAACAGTTGGTTTGCACAACTGAAGAATTTCTCCACAAACTGTCAGAAACTGTCTCATGGAAGCTCATCTGCGTGCTCGTCGTCCTCACCAGGGTCTTGACCTGACTGCAGTTCAGCGTCGTAACCAACTTCAGTGGGCAAATGCTCACCTTTGATAACCACTAGCACGCTGGAGAAGTGTGCTCTTCACGGATGAATCCCGGTTTCAACTGTGCCGGACAGATTGCAGACAGCGTGTATGGGTTTGTGTGAGCGAGCGGTTTGCTGATGTCAACATTGTGAACAGAGTGACCCATGGTGGCGGTGGGGTTATGGTATGGACAGGCATAAGCTAAGGACAATAAACACAATTGCATTTTATCAATGGAAATTTGAATGTACAGAGATACCGTGATAAGATCCTGAGGCCCATTGTCATCCCATTCATCCTCCGCCATCACCTTATAGTTCAGCATGATAATGCATGGACTCAGCCGCAAGGCTCTGTACACAACTCCTGAAATCTGAAAATGTCCCAGTTCCTCCATGGCCTGCATACTCACCATACATGTCACCCATTGAGAAAGTTTGGGATGCTTTGGATCGATGTGTACGACAGCGTGTTCCAGTTCACACCAATATCCAGCAACACAGTCATTGAAGAGGAGTGGGACAACATTCCACAGGCCACAATCAACAGCCTGATCAACTCTATGCGAAGGAGATGCGTTGCGCTGCATGAGGCAAATGTTGGTCACACCAGATACTGACTGGTTTTCTGATCCACGCCCCTACATAATTTTTAAGGTACACTACATGACCAAAAGTATGTGGACACGTACTCGTTGAACATCTCATTCCAGAATCATGGGCATTAATATGGAGTTGGTCCCCCCTTTGTTGCTATAACAGCCTCCAATCTTCTGGGAAGGCGTTCCACTAGATGTTGGAACATTGCTGTGGCTTCCAATCAGCCACGAGCATTTGTGAGGTCGGGCACTGATATTTAGCATTTGGCCTGGCTCGCAGTTGGCTTTCCAATTCATCCCAAAGGTGTTTGATGGGGTTGAGGTCAGGGCTCTGTGCAGGTCAGTCAAGCTCTTCCACACCAATCTCAACAAACCATTTCTGTATGGACCTCGCTTTGTGCATGGGGTCATAGTCATGCTGAAACAGGAAAGGGCCTTCCCCAAACTGTTGCCACAAAGTTGGAAGCAGATAATTGTCTAGAATGTCATTGTAAGACGTAGCGTTAAGATTTCCCTTCCCTGGAACTAAGGGGCCTAGCTAAAACCATGAATAACAGCCCCAGACCAAAGTTGCTACTCCACCAAACTTTGCAGTTGGCACTATGCATTCGAGCAGGTAGCGTTCTACTGGCATCCTCCAAACCCAGATTCGTCCGTCGGACTGCCAGTTGGTGAAGCGTGATTAATCACCCCAGAGAACGCGTTTCCACTGAGTCCAATTGCGGCAAGCTTTCACACCACTCCAGCCAACGCTTGGCATTGTGCATGGTTATCTTAGGCTTGTGTACGGCTGCTCAGCCTTGAAAACCCATTTCATGAAGCTCCCGTCGAACAGTTCTTGTGCTGACGTTGCTTCCAGAGGCAGTTTGGAACTCGGTAGTGAGTGTTGCAACTGAGGACAGAAGATTTTTTACGAGCTACAATTTTCAGCACTAGGCGGTCCGTTCTGTGAGCTTGTGTGGCTTACCTCTTCTCGGCTGAGCCATTGTTGCTTCTAGACGTTTCCACTTCACAATAACAGCACTTACAGTTAACCGGGGCAGCTCTAGCAGGGCAGAAATTTGACGAACTGAGTTGTTGGTATGGTGGCATCCTATGATGGTGACTCGTTGAAAGTCTCTAAGCTTTTCAGTAAGACCATTCTATTGACAATGTTTTTGTCTATGGAGATTGCATGGCCGTGTGCTCAATTTTATACAACTATCAGCAATGGGTGTGGCTGAAATAGCCAAATCCGCTCATTTGCAGGGGTGTGTCCACATACTTTTATATATATATCTATATATCTATATATATATATGTGACCAACAGATGCATATCTGTATTCACAGTCATGTGAAATCCATAGATTAGGGCCTAATGAATTTATTTAAATTGAGTGATTTCCTTATATGAACTGTAGCTTAGTAAAACTTTTGAAATTGTTGCATATTGCGTTTATAATTTTGTTCAGTGGTTATTAATCTTGTTCAGATGGCAATTGCATCATCCGTGGATCTGTTAGGGCGATATGCAAATTGTAGTGGTTCTAGGGAGGTGATATGATCTGTAACTAGACTCTCAAAGTACTTCATGATGACAGTATATCCACTGCAGTAACCCCCCCCCCACCCCCCCCCCACCCACACACATCTCTTTCCCCTTTCTTTCTCTCTCACACACACTCCCAGCATAACCACTGCAGTGAGCTGGGAGGAGAATTCCACAGCTGCATTGGTGCTGATAGTAGATTCATGGAATCATGAGATGTTGCTTCTCTCCCTCACGTGTTGTCTTACTGTCGCAGTGTCATTCAAGGTAGCAGTACTTCTCTCTCTTTCACTCTCTCTCTGTGGAGCTCAACCATGTCCCTTTCTCATCATCCATCTATGCCCCCACCCCTCTCTCTCTCTCTCTGGACCTACCCCCTTCTCACACCCCTACTCTCTTCTTTCTCTCTCTGGACCTACCCCTTCTTTCCCCCCATCTCGCTCTCTCTTTCTCTCTCTCTGGACCTACACCCTCTCCTTGTCTCTGTCTTACTCTCTATCTCTCTCTCACACACACCCCTCCCGTCTCTTCGTTCTGATGCCACATAATTTTTAGTCCCACTATTCTCTTTGCATCATTTGATCTTGACATCCTCCATCTCATCTACTGTATGTCCATGTTCTCTCTCTCTCTGTCTCTCGCTGTCTTCTATTCCATAACCCTACCTTAGTGTTCCCTGTCAGGTTTATAAATAGTTGCTATACCCCCCCCCCTTCCTCCACAGCTCTCCCCTTTTCCCTCTCTCTTTCTCTCTCTCCCTCTCTCTTTCTTTCTCTTCCTGTTCTTTTCTCCACCCCCGCACTCTAGCACTTAGCACAGCTGCGGGAAGCACTGCTGCACTGTGTTTTTCCTGTCTTGATCCCCCTCTCTCTCTGTCCACCCTCTTTCTGTCTCTTGATCTCTCTCTCTCTAGTCTTCCCCCTTCTCTCTATCTCTCCTCGCTCTCTCTAGCTCACTTTCTCTCTCTCTCTTGATCCCACTCTTTACCCCTTGTCTCTCTCTAGCTCTCTCCTTCTCTCCCCCCTCTCTCACACACATGCTCTGTTTTCTGGATTTCCCAAACAAACACACACACACACCGGCAGAGACGATATTGTTTCTCCTAGAAGAATATACCTGAACACAGCAGGTAGGCACCCTCTTCATAGTTCCCTGTCTGTTCCTCACAGCTGTGTGTCGCCTATGACTGCATTCAGTCAGGTGTGTTGGTCTCTGCCCATACTCACACGAACACGCACCCACTACGTCTGCATGCTGAGGGTCCCCTTCCATCCGCCCAGTAGAGAGATCCGTGCTTTGTTGTGCCCTTGAGCTAGTCAGCCTTGCCATAGATATTGATGATGGTAGATTGTGTGTGTGTGTGCACCCACCCTTTATGTTACTGACAACCTATAAGCCAGGCCTGCAGTTACAGCATCATGGGACTTCAGACGAATGGAGCGCATCTCTGATGCACCAAATATATCTCTAGCACTAGTCATTTGAAAGAATGTGTATTCAGACTCTTTTAAATAGTGTACATTGGACAAGTTCGTTCTCCGTTTAAGTTCACATTACAGAATGGCATCAGAGGGGACGGCTACCGTTTTATTGGCTTTAACCATCCGTGCTATTTTTTGTGTTTTTTTTTGCATTGTTTGTAACTTATTTTGTACATAATGTTGCTGCTACTGTCTTTTATGACCGAAAAAAGCTTCTGGACCTCAGAACAGCGATTACTCACCTTGAATTGGACGAATCATTTTTCTTTAACGAGTCGGTTGGAGGTTTTGCAGAAGGAGATCGGGGTGCCTTGTGAGGATCCGGCGACGAGTGGCTAATCTGCCTTTGCCATCGGTCCTATTGGCCAACGCACAATCGCTGGATAATAAAGTGGACGAACTAAAAGCACGTATATCCTACCAACGGGACATTAAAAACTGTAATATCTTGTGTTTCATTGAGTCGTGGCTGAGCGACGACATGAATAACATACAGCTGGCGGGTTATATACTCTATAGAACAGCAGCCTCTGGTAAGACAAGGGGTGGCGGTATATATATGTATATTTGTAAACAACAGCTGGTGCATGATAGTATGTGCTGGAGAAGATGGCTGACGTTTTACATGCTCCTAACCAACTGTGTTATTTTGTTAGTTTTTTTTATATATACTGCTTTCCCGGGAACAGGCCCAAATCCCCGTCATTTGTGTGAAGAGAAGACAGAAAAAAGGGGGTGGAGGTCGAGCTGCCTTCTGAGAATTCGTAGGCAAGTGAGCAAACCCCCACTGGCATCCGTTCTATTGGCAAACATGCAATCGTTGGAAAATAAAATTGATGACCTACGAGCAAGATTAAACTACCAACGGGGCATTAAAAACTGTAATATCTTATGTTTCACCAAGTCAGGGCTGAACGACGACATGAACAACATACAGCTGGCGGGTTTTTACACTGTATCGAAGGAAAGAACAGCAGCCTCTGGTAAGACAAGGGATGGCGGTCTATGTATATCTGTAAACAACAGCTGGTGCACGATATCTAAGAAAGTCTTCAGCGTTTGCTAGCCTGATGTAGAGTATCTCATGATAAGCTGTAGACCACACATTCTACCTAGAGTTTTCATCTATATTCTTCGTAGATGTCTATTTACCACCACAAACCAATGCTGGCACTAAGATCGCAATCAATGAGCTGTATACGGCCACAAGCAAACAGGAAAACGTTCATTCAGAGGCGGCACTCCTAGTGTCCGGGGACTTTAATGTAGGGAAACTTAAACCTGTTTTACCTAATTTCAACCAGCATGTTAAACGTGCAACCACAGGGAAAAAAACTCTAGACCACCTTTACTCCACACACAGAGACGCGTATAAAGCTCTCCCTCGCCCTCCATTTGGCAAATCTGACCATAATTCTATCCTCGCGATTCCTGCTTACAAGCTAAAATTAAAGCAGCAAGCACCTGTGACTCGGTGAATAAAAAAGTGGTCAGATGAAGCAGATGCTAAGCTACTGTTTTGCTAGAACAAACTGGAATATGTTACAGGGTTCTTCCAACAGCATTGAGGAGTACACCACACCAGTCACTGGCTTTATTAATAAGTGCATCGAGGATGTCGTCTCCACAGTGACTGTACTTACATACCCCTACCAGAAGCCATGGATTACAGGCAACATCCGAACTGAGCTAAAGGGTAGAGTTGCCGCTTTCAAGAAGCGGAACTCTAACCCGGAAGCTTATAAGACATCCCACTATGCCCTCTGACGAACCATCAAACAGGCTAAGCGTCAATACAGGACTAAGATCGAATCGTACTACACCGGCTCTGACACTTGTAGGAAGTAGCAGGGCTTGCAAACTATTACAGACTACAAAGGGAAGCACAGCCAAGAGCTGCCCAGTGACACGAGCCTACCAGATGAGGTAAATTACTTCTATGCTCGCTTCGAGGCAAGTAACACTGAAACACGCATGAGAGCATCAGCTGTTCTGGACGACCGTGTGATCACACGCTCCATAGCCGATGTGAGTAAGACATTTAAACAGGTCTTCATTCACAAGGCCGCGGGGCCAGACGGATTACAAGGACGTGTACTCCGAGCATGTGCTGACCAACTGGCAAGTGTCTTCACTGACATTTCCAACCTCTCCCTGTCTGAGTCTGTAATACCAACATGTTTCATGCAGACCACCATAGTCCCTGTGCCCAAGAACACTAAGGTAACCTGCCTAAATGACTACCGACCCGAAGCACTCACGTCTGTAGCCATGAAGTGCTTCGAAAGGGTGGTCATGGCTCACATCAACACTATTATCATAGAAACCCTAGACCCACTCCAATTTGCATACCGCCCCAACAGATCCACAGATGATGCAATCTCTATTTCACTCCACACTGCCCTTTCACACCTGGACAAAAGGAACACCTAGGTGAGAATGCTATTCATTGACTACAGCTCAGAGAACAACATAGTGCCCTCAAAGCTTATCATTAAGCTAAGGACCCTGGGACTAAACACATCCTTCTGCAACTGGATCCTGGACTTCCTGACGGACAGCCCCCAAGTGGTAAGGGTAGGTAACAACACATTTGCCACTCTAATCCTCAACACAGGGGCCCCTCAGGGGTGCCTGCTCAGTCCCCTCATGTACTCCCTGTTCACTCATGACTGCACGGCCAGGCACATCTCCAACACCATCATTAAGTTTGCCCATGACACAACAGTGGTAGGCCTGATCACCGACAATGACGAGACAGGCTATAGGGAGGAGGTCAGACACCTGACCATGTGGTGCAAGGAGAACAGCCTCTCCCTCAACGTGATCAAGACAAAGGAGATTATTGTGGACTGCAGGAAAAGGAAGCAGAGCATGCCCCCATTCTCATCGACGGGGCTGAAGTGGAGCGGGTTGAGAGCTTCAAGTTCATTGGCGTCCACATCACCAACAAACAAACATGTTCCAAGCACACCAAGACAGTCGTGAAGAGGGCACGACAAAACCTATTCCCCTCAAGAGACTGAAAAGATTTGGCATGGGTCCTCAGATACCCAAAAGGTTCTATAGCTGCACCATCGAGAGTATCCTGACGGGTTGCATCACTGCCTGGTATGGCAACTGCTCGGCCTCCGACTGCAAGGCACTACAGAGGGTAGTGCGTACGGCCCGGTACATCACCGGGGCCAAGCATCCTGCCATCCAGGACCTCTATACCAGGTGGTGTCAGAGGAACGCCCTAAAAATTGTCAAGATTCCAGCCACCCTAGTCATATACTGTTCTCTTGGCTACCGCACGGCAAGCGGTACCGGAGCGGCAAGTCTAGGTCCAAGAGGTTTCTAAACAGCTTCTACCCCCAAGCAATAAGACTCCTGAACATCTAATCAAATGGCCACCCAGACTATTTGCATTGCCCCTCCCCTTTTACACTGCTGCTACTCTCTGTTATAATCTACGCATAGTAACTTTAATTACTTTACCGACATGTACATATTACCTCAATTACCTTGACTAACCGGTGCCCCCTCACATAGACTCTGTACCGGTACCCACTGAATATAGTCACTATTCACTATTGTTATTTTACTGCTGCTCCTTAATTATTTGTTACTTTTGTTTATTATTATTTGTAGGTATTTTTCTTAGAACTGCATTGTTGGTTAAGGTCTTGTAATTAAGCATTTCACTGTAAGGTCTACAGCTGTTGTATTCGTTGCCTGTGACAAATACAATTTGATTTGATATAATTTGATAAGTGCATGTGAAACCGACGTCAGTGTGCTAGCTTAGCAGTATACCATCCTCCCTCTCTTAGTACAACTCAGGGTGAACTGTCCGTACCACGGCCTTCTGCCTCGCTAACACAACATGCAATGTATGAACCAGTTGAGCTCTATTGGAGCGTCAAGTAGCCTAGTGGTTAGAGCGTTGGACTAGCAACTGAAAGGTTGCAAGATCAAATCCCCGAGCTGACAAGGTAAAAATATGTCGTTCTGACCCTGAACAAGGCAGTTAACCCACTGTTCCTAGGCTGCCATTGAAAATAAGAATTTGTTCTTAACTGATTTGCCTGGTAAAAAAGAGAAGGATCCAATTTGCTAGCAACATTTCAAGCTAGCTGTGGAGTGAGCACGTTCTTATATCCGTGACACATACTCTGATTAACACTAGAAGAACACTTTGACTCAATATTAATGTACATTTCTAGTATCTCTGCCATTTTTAAAGTCATGCCTCCCTTCGTCCTTGACTTTTTAACACACTTATGTGGTAAGACTTTCGATATTACTAACAGAATTGCTGTTGTAAGCAGTTTTAATACCCTTGTTTTGTCTTAAGGGTCAAAAAATGACCCGCCACTCTGTTTAACAGCAGAGAAAACACCCTAAAAAATATTTTTTCAACTTGAAATGTGATTACTTTTCCTAGAGTGACCCCAACATTAAAAAACTAAGTATAATCATTAAAAAACTGAAACATCGCCTTTGTTCATATTTCCATGAAAGCTGTACACCACCAGAGTACAAACATTGTCCTAGGGTCATTTTTGACACGGCAGTTATAAAATCATTTACACACCACAAAAACCACAAAGAAACACACACACATATACACACACAATGATAATGTGTGGAATGATTGAACTCAGCCAGCAGCTCCTGATGAGGAAAATCACCATGGTTGCTTTGAAAGAACAAGCCTGAGCTCCACCCTGCACTCCTCGCAACAAGGGGGAGAGAGGCCTTCTCATCAAAGTTTGCCTTCACCCCCACCACCACTCTAGTTTCTTACCTCCCGGAGGAGCAAGAATGTGGTCCTCCTGAGCACACTGCACAAAACGGCTGAGATCAGTGGTCGTGAGGACAGGAAGTCAGCCATCATCCTGGACTACAACCACAACAAAGGAGGCGTGGACAACCTGGACAAGGTGATTGGAACTTACAGCTGCAGGAGGATGACTGCCCGCTGGCCCCTAGTCATCTTCCATAACATCATTGATGTGTCCTCACACAATGCCTTTGTGATATGGAACAAGATCAACCCTACCTGGATGCCTGATAAGCAGAACAACAGGAGGGTGCTCCTGGAGCAGCTGGGAAAGGCACATGTAACCCCACACATTCAAAGAAGGGAGCACCTCCCCCACACAGCAGCCTCTGCAGCGCTTGTGAAAGCTGTTCAGGGGGCTGAATCTTGTCCTGATCCACCTGAGGCTGCAGCTGGGGCAGACAAGAGGAGGAGATGCCAATTCTGCCCCCCAAAGAAGGACTGTAAAACCAATACTATGTGCTGCACATGTGACAAATACATCAAGTCCATGCACACACACTTGCCCTACATGTGCTAATTATAGTTGATTCATTTATGCTCTTCAAGTTTTTGTTTTGTATCTATTATCTTATTTTATTCTTATTTATTGTTGTTGTTTATACACCTTGTGGGTGGGGGCAAAGGTTAAAAAAAAAATGGGAGAACACTAGTATTTTGTAGTTGAATTCCCCATTGTACAGTATATAATAATATATCTATCTTGCGAAAAAAGTTCAAGACTGTTATTGTTTCCCTTCAATAAAATGCATTTCTGCACATTTCTGCTACTTTCTTAGGCTATACAAGTGCTATCTCTTGCTAAAAAAAGAGATATGTTTACACCTATGCAGTACCTTTAGCAATAATAATCATAAGTAACCTCTACTTTAGTAAAGAAAACTATTATGACAGGTGTGTTGTAATGAAAACGAGTGTCCACTGATTAAATGCAGTCTTTCTGTACTGTGAAGAGGGAAAACCCAGATATTCACAAAGTTTGTGATGAATGACAGGTTGTTTCTTCATGCAAAATAGATTTGGGGTTTAAAATTCAATGAAGCTGCTTTATTTTAGGCGTTTAGTGAAGGTGGGTCATTTTTACCCTTAGGACAAGGGGAGTATACAGAATGTTAAGACCACACAAGGATTAAGAGGATAGCTACCATTCCTTTCAAAGGCTACAGAACTGCATAACCATGTGTTTGTGTGGGGACTGCATATCCCCGTCACACAAAATCACGTTTATCACGTCCAATCTCTCCAGTCATTGCCCAGTGAATTCCGATGCTTCTGTTTCCAGTGCATGTGTCTCTCTCTATGTGTGTCTCTCTCTATGTGTGTCTCTCTCTGTGTGTGTCTCTCTCTGTGTGTGTCCTTGTGTCTGCGTGTGTGTGTCTTGCCTTTAGATTATGTTTCATGTCATACGCCTTTTCCTGGGAGTTTTTTTTCTTCTAATTATGCCAAGTTCTCTGTGGAGCTCCCCTCTCTCGTTGTGTGTGTGTGTGTGTGTGTGCGCGTGTACGTGCATGAGTGTGTGTGGCTGTAGCTGCTGAACAGCGGTGGCCCCCAGGGGACAGTAGAGACTGACTGGGACACTAATGAAGCGTCTCTCTCTCTCTTTTCATTTTCTCTCTATGTTCTCTCTCTCTCTCTCTCTCTTCCCCATCTCTCTTATCATTAGGAGGCCTATTTAATAGAGCAGCATCCAAAGGGGGTCGAGATAAAAAAACACCACCCTGTGGCGTCCGACCAAAGTTAAACCAAGAGGGAGACCCCAAGGAGACCGCAATGAACCATGAGACTACAGAGGGACCGCAATGGAACCACAAGCCCTAGAAAGGGACCGCAATGGAACCATGACCCTAGAAACGAACCGCAATGGAACCATGAGACTACAGAGGGGCCGCAATGGAACCATGAGACTAGAGCGGGACAGCAATGGAACCATGACCCTAGAGAGGGACCACAATGTAACCACAAGCTCTAGAGAGGGACATCAATGGAACCACAAGTTCTAGAGAGGGACCGCAATGGAAACATGAGACTAGACAGGGACCGCAATGGAAACATGAGACTAGACAGGGACCGCAATGGAGCCATGAGACTAGACAGGGACCGCAATGGAAACATGAGACTAGACAGGGACCGCAATGGAGCCATGAGACTAGACAGGGACCGCAATGGAAACATGAGACTAGACAGGGACCGAAATGGAACCATGAGACTAGAGGGATCGCAATGGAACCATGAGACTAGACAGGGAACGCAATGGAACCATGAGACTAGACAGGGAACGCAATGGAAACATGAGACTAGACAGGGACCGCAATGGAACCATGAGACTAGACAGGGACCGCAATGGAAACATGAGACTAGACAGGGACCGCAATGGAACCATGAGACTAGAGGGATCGCAATGGAACCATGAGACTAGACACGGACCGCAATGGAAGCATGAGACTATACAGGGACCGCAATGGAAACATGAGACTACAGCGGGATCGCAATGGAACCATGAGACTAGACATGGACCGCAATGGAAACATGAGACTAGACAGGGACTGCAATGGAAACATGAGACTAGACAGGGACCGCAATGGAACCATGAGACTAGAGGGACCGCAATGGAACCATGAGACTAGAGGGACCGCAATGGAACCATGAGACTAGAGGGACCGCAATGGAACCATGAGACTAGAGAGGGACCGCAATGGAACCATGAGACTAGAGGGACCGCAATGGAATCATGAGACTAGAGAGGGACCGCAATGGAAACATGAGACAAGAGAGGGACCGCAATGGAACCATGAGACTAGAGGGATTGCAATGGAACCATGAGACTAGAGGGATCGCAATGGAACCATGAGACTAGACAGAGACCGCAATGGAAACATGAGACTAGACAGGGACCGCAATGGAAACATGAGACTAGACAGGGACCGCAATGGAACCATGAGACTAGACAGGGACCGCAATGGAAACATGAGACTAGACAGGGACCGCAATGGAACCATGAGACTAGAGGGATCGCAATGGAACCATGAGACTAGACAGGGACCGCAATGGAAACATGAGACTAGACAGGGACCGCAATGGAAACATGAGACTAGAGGGATCGCAATGGAAACATGACCCTTGAGACAAACCGCAATGGAACCATGAGACTAGAGGGATCGTAATGGAACCATGACCCTAGAGACGAAGCGCAATGGAAACATGAGACTAGAGGGATCGCAATGAAAACATGAGACTAGACATGGACCGCAATGGAACCATGAGACTAGAGGGAACGCAATGGAACCATGAGACTACAGCGGGATCGCAATGGAACCATGACCCTAGAGACGAACCGCAGTGGAACCATGAGACTAGACGAACCTCAATGGAACCATGAGACTAGAGAGGGACCGCAATGGAACCATGAGACTAGAGAGGGACCGCAATGGAACCATGAGACTACAGCGGGACCGCAATGGAACCATGAGACTAGAGAGGGACCGCAATGGAACCATGAGACTAGAGAGGGACCGCATTGGAACCATGAGACTGGAGAGGGACCACAATTGAACCATGAGACTAGAGAGGGACCGCAATGGAACCATGAGACTAGAGAGGGACCGCAATGGAACCATGAGACTAGAGGGACCGCAATGGAACCATGTGACTAGAGAGGGACCGCAATGGAACCATGAGACTAGAGGGACCGCAATGGAACCATGAGACTAGAGAGGGACCGCAATGGAACCATGAGACTAGAGGGACCGCAATGGAACCATGAGACTAGAGGGGCCGCAATGGAACCATGAGACTAGAGGGACCGCAATGGAACCATGAGACTAGAGAGGGACTGCAATGGAAACATCAGACTAGAGCGGGACCGCAATGGAACCATGAGACTGGAGAGGGACCACAATTGAACCATGAGACTAGAGAGGGACCGCAATGGAACCATGAGACTAGAGAGGGACCGCAATGGAACCATGAGACTAGAGGGACCGCAATGGAACCATGTGACTAGAGAGGGACCGCAATTGAACCATGAGACTAGAGAGGGACCGCAATGGAACCATGAGACTAGAGAGGGACCGCAATGGAACCATGAGACTAGAGGGACCGCAATGGAACCATGAGACTAGAGGGGCCGCAATGGAACCATGAGACTAGAGGGACCACAATGGAACCATGAGACTAGAGAGGGACTGCAATGGAAACATCAGACTAGAGCGGGACCGCAATGGAACCATGAGACTAGAGAGGGACGGCAATTGAGGCAAGAGCCAGAAGGGGACTGAACTTAGTTTACACAAGGACCAAGAAGCTGTGACGGTATAGAGAACCAGAGTGGGACTCTATGTGTGTGCCTCAATGACTGTATACATGTATGGACAAAGCCATCGATCAAGTGAAACCATTCATTCCTATGTGAAGACTCAATAGCGCATTGAAACCAAATAACGTTGGTGAAGACGGCATCTCATGGAGACATAACATGCACAGTTGGAGCTACTCCAGGAAGTGATGTTGCAGAATAGCTCAGTGCTGCCCCCTCTCATTGAGTAACTCAAGTTGATGGCCTACCGCGGTACTGCAGGCTGCCATTAGCAACTAAATAATCCTTATAATTTCTTCTGTTGTGGATTTTAAAATAATAGGTTCAAGGACATACATCTGGTGTATTAAAGCAACTATTGGTACCATGATTGTCTTCAAATGTGTTTTTTTACTTACACGAAGATTGGCATTTTCCATTCACTATAATGGGGGATCCTGTTTTCTGCGAACAATGCCTGCAGTACCGCAGTCGGCCTTGAACTGCCGTGGCTTCAATAAGAAAGGGCAGTCATTCTCCCCTGGATGGCCTTTGTATGTGTGTGTGTGGACTTCATTGCTAGTCAAAGAGGAAGAGAGAGAATATTTGTGTGTTAATGTGAGGATATGAAATCACAACCCACCATCACGTCGGTTGAATTCTTAAGCAATTTGCACAAATTTTATTAGTGCAGGAAAAACACAGTACAGGGGTGTTTCAAGTGCATTCTCTCTCCCAACACCATCTCTATATAATATATTTATATATACCAAACCTCCCCCACCTTTCATAGTTTGAAATGCCAAAACACAGAAGGGGGAATTAAAGCAATAAAACAACAACACACAATAAATCTCATCAAATGCGACATCAATTTGAAATACAGATGTAGGATCTTAATTTGAGGCAGTTTGGTACAGCAGGAAAATAATCCCGAAGCAATGGGAAATGTGAATTATTATGTGTATTATAATGAATGGACATTTTTGTAGGGGTTGATACATTTTACGTAAGGGAAAATCAAGTCTAAAATTTCAAAATGGAAATGTTAAACCTCAAACTACAAGCTTTAAATGTCCTGCATTGCAGGAAGGTTCTCTTGCAACAGGGTGATTAACTGAAGATCCTACAACTGTACAAAAAAAATATGTTTAAAAAAAGATATAGGTATTGTAGGTAGTGAGATATTCACATAAATAAACCGACATACATAATTAAAACATCATCAATAAATAACACATTGATAATCAATTTAATTAAATAACTAAATATAGCTGGACAATATAAGTATTGATTGATCCTAACCCAGTTCACTTGGGGTGGGTTCTATGCGGCTTCCTGATTGAGGGCCAATCCCAAACGACACCCTATTCCCTAGATAGTGCAGCATTTTTTTTGTACCATACTATTCCCTAGATAGTGCACTACTTCGATCAAACTACTCCCTAGATAGTGAATTATTTTGGAACAATCTGTTCTCTAGAATAGTGCACTACTAACCCTTATGTATTGCAGTGCACTGTCTAGTGAAAGGGGTGGCATTTGAGCTGCAGATTCCCTGAAATGACTGGTGAGCTCTCTGTGTTTGTGGGGCCTCCTTACTGGGTTAGTCTACTATTGCTTATAAGTTTATAAATTGCCTGGCTGGGCCGATGAGACAGTGGATTGCGCAGTCAGATGGAACAGAGTAAACAGGCATTTTTCACGTCATAGATTTAGCCGGTGGCAACTCATGGAATAGACGCCGGCTGGAATGCGGTTTTAACCAATAACCAAGGATTAGACCCACCCGTTGTATAGATGATGTATAGGCTACTAGAACGTGACTTACAGTCATATAAGGGTTGGATGAACAGTATATGGTGTTTTATGTTTGAGTCTAATGTTATTTCCAAGTTGTATATCTGTGTATATCCAAATATCCATGTCGCCAGCAAACTTCTACTTAGTACAGTAGGTAAGCCTTGTCTGAGCCAGAACGGCCCATTGGGCAGGAAGCCTATATCTCCTGTTTCGGTAGTGTGAAGCAGCTTGATGTACAAGGACACTGGTAGTCCTTAGTGTGAAGTACAATAATATATTTGCAAAGCATACTCAACAGTATGCTAGTATGGATAATTGGACACACATGGTTTACGGGATGTGCTCTTGTCAGGAATGACATCAACAGGGTTTTTAAGGAGGAGAGCAGAATTGTTTACTAAAGACATTTTGGACCCTTCCCGTATATGCCCCTTGAAGAATCCATTATGCATTCCATTGCATTCAGAAGCACAATAACCAAGACAGGCTTTCATCACATCATCCATCCAGTCACTGTAGCACTATGTTCTTGAAATCATCCAACATTTGGTTGCTTTTAAGGGGAGAAGTGGAATGGGGTCATGTTAACAAAGAAATTTAAAAAAATGACCATAGCCCGGATTTTAAATGGGGCAATCTCTGATTAGATACAACTAGCTAACTAGCTAACTCTGACACTTAGTTAGCAAGCGTCTAAGAGTAGGAGTGCTGATCTAGGATCAGGTCTTCCACGTCCATAATGACAATGATCTAAAAGGCTAAGCTGATCCCAGATCCACATTCCTACTCTGAGTGAGGAGTTCTTAGAAAAAGTCTTAAGTTAAATATTCATACATAAGAACTAGTAAAAGACAAGCGTAAATGAGAAAAGACTAAGAAGGAAGGTGGGACATTTAAGGTGTGGATAATAGAAAGAGGGAGGATCTAGATCTCAACCCCACCCCGCGCCCTGCCCCCCTACTCCCAAACCACATCCCACCTCTATTACTTCAATTAAAGGGCTGGATAGTGGAATGCCGGGAAGGGGCTAGGCGGAATTACTTTGCGTGTGTTATTTGTGCCTTCACTTGTAACGGCTCTGTCCTTGAAATAGAAAATAGGTTTCATTCCAATAATAATACTATTAATTAGTAGTGAGATTAAAGCGTAAGGAGTCTGGGCTTTCAGGAGCAGTTCAGTTCAGTGTGCTACATACGAGGGGAAAGGAGGGGCATGGGCGTGTGGGCAAACACGGTCCCGACAGGCAGAAGGATCGGTTATGTGCGTAGGAAGGGTGTGTGTGTGTGATTGTGTGTTTGTGCAGACTTCAGTGTCAAGTGTGTTAGACTTTTGTCAGGTTTGTGCGATTGTGGGCGTCGGCATGGGCGTGTAGCTCCTATTGTTATATATAGGTACTATGTGACTGTGCTGTGAGGGCGTTAGTTTCCAACAATTTTTCCGGTCTCCTCTTTCCTTCTCTCTCTCTCTCTCTCTCTCTCTCTCTCTCTCTCTCTCTCTCTCTCTCTCTCTCTCTCTCTCTCTCTCTCTCTCTCTCTCTCTCTCTCTCTCTCTCTCTCTCTCTCTCTCTCTCTCTCTCTCTCTCTCTCTCTCTCTCTCTCTCTCTCTCCCTCTCTCCCTCTCTCTCTCCCTCCCTCCCTCCCTCCCTCCCTCCCTCTCTGTCAGCTGTATGTCTCTGTGTAAAACTGAGGGTGATCAGATCAGGTTTGGTTTGTCGCTGGCACCTGGTCCAGAGACGTTATCGCGTGTGTATTTAAGGACCAGGGGGTTTTAGGTTACCCTGTGTGACAGCAGAATAAATTCTACTCTAGGCCCGAACCACTAGAATACAACATTTAGCTACACCTACTGTAGGTGACTAAGACCTGGGACAGACTGGGACCAGAAGCCGGTTCGGGCATTTCGAACACACCGGCTAGTTGACTATACTCTGTATACTCTGACTATACTATACTCTGTATACTCTGACTATACTATACTCTGTATACTCTGACTATACTATACTCTGTATACTCTGACTATACTATACTCTGTATACTCTGACTATACTATACTCTGTATACTCTGACTATACTATACTCTGTATACTCTGACTGTACTATACTCTGTATACTCTGACTATACTATACTCTGTATACTCTGACTATACTATACTCTGTATACTCTGACTATACTATACTCTGTTTCTTGACGGGTTACATGATATTTGATATTGGTATTGATTTTCATGACCCAATAAGAGCATTAGTAACTGACTGATTGATGGGGGAAAAAAAGGCCTGGAAACCTGTATGGACCCTGTAGTATTTCTAATGGTAACGGCACTTGCAACTGACCATCCGTCTATCGATCTCGGCGCGGGCACACTGCCAGCCACCTCAAGGTGTTAACCAAGGTAACAGTGGTTACCGTGGTAACCGTCGGACGACGTCATCACACGAGGTGAGGAGCAGTCGAGCTGATCCGCGCGATCGGATGTCTGGACTACAGCGGGAAACAGAAGTGAAAGGAAGAGAGGTATAGAGCCGTATCAAACTGGCTAACTATAGCAATCTAAAAACCTGAGCTAGAAACTCTGCCCTTTTCTATCGAGAGAGAGAGAGAGAGAAAGAGAGAGAGAGAGAGAGAGAGAGAGAGAGAGAGAGAGAGAGAGAGAGACTTAAATGAATGAAAGAGAGAATGTGATATTGTTTAGTTTGACGTGTGCAGTAGCCAGTTGTTTCATTTGGGAGAAGGAGATGTGCTTTGTCTGTCAGAGGACTTTTGTTCTCTGTTCTCAAGGGGGAATTTGGGGGTGCATGGGGTACATGGGAATTTGGGGGTTCTTGGGGGTGGGGGGGGGGGGTGCATGGGGACGTGTGTCTGTTGGGTGGGACAGGGAATGGAGGGTGCGTTTGGGTTGAGGGTGCATGGGGTACATATCAGGATATCTGCAAAGATGGTGGTGACTGGGGTTATTGGTCATGCAAGATTATAAATTCCGCTTTATCATCTCTCTCCTTCCCCTCTCGTCTCTTGTCCTCTCTTTCTCTCACAGCGAGGATATCGGTTGGTTCTCTAATTTTCAATTATTCAATTCCTGCTTCCCCCCCCCCCCCCACCCTCTCACCCTCCATTCTTTCAGTCCCTCTTTCTCTGTTCTGCGGAAGGTTTTTCTATTTTTGGGGGGTTATATATATATATTTTTTGTCTTTCTTTCTTGGTTCTCCTTCTGTCGCTCTACTTCTTCTTCTTCTGGAACCGTCTGAACTGGTTCTGGATGGCGAGTGCTGCTTTCTCCGTCTCCGGTGCTTCCAGGTCAATGTCCACTTCCTCTTCCTCCTCCCCGGCCGTCGGAGGCTTGGAGTCAACCGCCTTCTCTGGAGGGGGTCATTAATCAATACATGTCAATCTATCAATATGCCTATTACTTAATCGACCGAACAATCAACACATCCGTCAGTACATCAAGCCACGATCAAGGTTTGAGCAGGAAAAGGTATCGCTCTTTAAAAGCGGACATAGGGACATGGAACACACTCGCACGAGTGAAGACACACACACACACACACTAGCGCTGCTCCCACACCCATGTTCAACTTGCTCAAGTTTGGCCCGGCCATAAGGGGGACAGGGCAGTGGTTAAGTATTTGGGGTGAGTTAGTGTGTTAGTCGTGCTGCTGTATGTTCCAGACCTGGGTTCAAATACTATTTGAAGTCTCTCAAATACTTTTAAGTCTTTTCTTTTAGCCTGCCCGAGGAGTGCCAGACGGGAAAGGTTTGGATCCATTGTGCCAGGCAAGCTCAATCAAGCTCGGTTAGAGCATTTGAAATGATCTCAAATAGTAGTTGAACTCAGGTCTGGTAGTTTCAGCATCACTGTTTATCACATCTGAAGGAGCCTTCCGATGATGAGATTGAGCCACTAATTGGAGATGGGAACAATAATGACAGAGAGTAGGTGAGGAGGACACTTCAGAATTGAGATGAGGGGGGGGGGAGGGAGATGTCCGATGTGAGAGAGAGAGAGAGAGAGCTCTTCTAACAGTCCAAAGTGGCTGGAGAGAAGATGTACAGTCGATGGTCCTAGACAAGCAAACGCATCAATTCTATTTTTAGTGTCCTGGAGAATAAAAACACAACGAGGGGCCAAATATGCAGGCGTACATTTTGTTTATGCATTTGCCCTAAAAAAGAAATTCCAGTGAATCCAGACAGAATCTTGAAAATGTGGCTTTCACCCGGTTAGCTAAGTTTAAGGATAGAGATACACAACAGAAAGTGGGGAGAGGGAGAGACAGAGAGAGAGTGTGAGGTGGAGGGAGACAGAGAGAGAGTGTGAGGGGAGAGAGTGAGCGACAGAGAGAGAGTGTGAGGTGGAGGGAGACAGAGAGAGAGTGTGAGGTGGAGAGAGGGAGAGACAGAGAGAGAGAGTGTGAGGGGAACAGAGAGAGACAGATGGAGAGTGTGAGGGGAGAGAGGGAGAGACAGAGAGAGAGTGTGAGGTGGAGGGAGACAGAGAGAGAGTGTGAGGTGGAGGGAGACAGAGAGAGAGTGTGAGGTGGAGGGAGGGAGAGACAGAGAGAGAGAGTGTGAGGGGAACAGAGAGAGACAGATGGAGAGACATAAAGTTCACAGAGTACGGCGTCTGAATACATAAACAGTCAGGCAGACCTTTGTTGTCCGATGCCGGCGTCTGGCTGCTGTTGGGATTCCCAGTGGATCTGAGCTGGAGAGAGGAAGAGAAAGGAAGAGCAGAGGTGTCAATTACAACAGGATGGCTCTCACACACAGCATTAGCAGTATCAACTCCATAACCATCATCACCCTTACAAGAAACATAACCATTATCAGCAACTAGTGTCAACTACATAACCAGTTATCAACTACATTACCATTATCACCTTTAACAGAAACATACAGATGTATGACCTTAATTGAATCACTCTTTTGATGCTGACAATTTTCCTGCGCCGCAGGTGATGCAGATGATCTTTGTGATGTGCATAGATTCACTGAAAACACTAACATACGGTTAGTTATATTAATAGTATTGCACTTTTCACGTATCCTACATTTGGCTAGCTAATAGCCTAACCACGATCAAGCAAAATGACGGACTAAATGCCAAAATCCTGTTGCTGCAGGATTATTTTGCTGTGACAATATCGGTCAAATTGAGGTCCGACATCTGTAACCATTATCAGTGACACCACTAGTGTCGAGTACATAAACAGTGTCAACTCTATAGCCAGCGTCAACAACGTAACCTGCCCTATGTCAGAGCCGTTGTCAACTACATAACCAGCATCAACAACTCATAACCACCATGCAACCAACATCAACTACAGAACCACCATATAACCAACATCAACTACAGAACCACGATCCACTACATAGTATACTACAAGTATCAACTGCCTGAATATAAAAAGCCTCATATGAGGACAGAGTCCTCTTGGGAGTGGGTAACCGGAGTGTCTATATGAGAGTGATATCGCCAGAGACGCAAAGGGCCCACTCAGGAGACAGTGTTGTGTTCTTTTCTCTCCTTTCCCCTTTAAGTCTATTACCATTACCCAGTAGTTTACACACATATGTGTGTGTGTGTGTGTGTGTGTGTGTGTGTGTGTGTGTGTGTGCGGTGTGTGTGTGTAACCCCTCCCTGTGTGTGACAGGCGACATTTTATGCTCTCTCTTTCTCATCTCCCCCTCTATTTCATCTCCCCCCTCTCTCTCTCTCTCCCCTCTCATCTCCCCCTCTCTTTCATCCCCCCTCTCATCTCCCTCTCTTGTATCTCTCATTCGTTTCCCTCTCTCTTTCTATCTGTGTTTTTAAGACTGTCTCCTCATTAGCACTACGCTTATGCGTCTGGGGCGGGGAGAGAGAGAGAGAGAGAGAGAGAGAGAGAGAGAGAGAGAGAGAGAGAGAGAGAGAGAGAGAGAGAGAGAGAGAGAGAGAGAGAGAGAGAGAGAGAGAGAGAGAGAGAGAGAGAGAGAGAGAGAGAGAGAGAGAGAGAGAGAGAGAGAGAGAGACTATGTGTGTGTGTAAGGGGGGAGTACAGTAGGAGTGTGTGTGGGAATGCACGTGTGCACTGTGACCCTGCGTAACCTCGACGTCCACATTGCACCTGGTTGACGCCGGCGCAGAATGGCCCGTGCATAAAACAATCTCCGGCCTGCCACTCCGGCCTTAGCGATAGGGTCAAACAAAAAATAATACAGTCAGCCCTAGTCAGGGATAACGAGACCTTAGAGACTCGTGTAAATGACGAAGACTGAGTGTGTGTCTCATTATGTGTTTACCAGAGAGGGGGAGAGGGAGATAGAACGGAAGAAAGAGAGAGGGGTGAGGGAAAGAGAGGGAGAGAAAGAAAGACGGGGTGGATAAATGAGAGAGAGAGAGAGAGAGAGACAAGGGGGACTTGCAAATGTTGGTAAGCCAAAGAGTAAGAGCAAGAGCTCGCTGAGGGAGTAAGAGAGAGAGCATATAGAGGCTTCCACGGGTGGCATTAAATCGGCAGATTTCACTGAGAAAGCTCAGCTTTCAATCACTGTCAGCGGTGCAGTGGGAGAGAGAGAGAGAGAGAGAGAGAGAGAGAGAGAGAGAGAGAGAGAGAGAGAGAGAGAGAGAGAGAGAGCGATACTGTACACTGAAATACTGTGGACGCCGATATAGATTTGGATCAGTATTACAGCGTATGGCAAATCTATCTGGGCTATCAGTGTCACTAAGCTATAGCTTTATGTTCCCTATCAACCATCTGTGATCCATCATCGTCTTCTCCGTTGTCACTCCCCCCCCTTCCCCATTTCCCCTCTCCTCTCCCCCCTTCCCCTCTCCTCTCCCCCCTCCCCCATTTCCCCTCTCCTCTCTCCCCCTTCCCCATTTCCCCTCTCCTCTCCCCCCCTTCCCCATTTCCCCTCTCCTCTCCCCCCCTCCCCCATTTCCCCTCTCCTCTCCCCCCTCCCCCATTTCCCCTCTCCTCTCCCCCTTCCCCATTTCCCCTCTCCTCTCCCCCTTCCCCATTTCCCATTTCCCCATCTCTCTCTGCCTGTCTGACTGACACACACACTGCCTGGAGGCAATGGTTCCCTCTCTATGCTGTGTTTTTGTTCTCTGTTCTTGTACTCACGGGGGGGGGGGGGGGGTAATAACTGACACATTGAAATGAAGCAGGCAGGAGAGGAGAGGGGCTTGAGTAAGAGGAAGAGTGAGAAAGGGAGAGAGAGAGAGAGAGAGAGAGAGAGAGAGAGAGAGAGAGAGGAAGGGAGAAAGGACAGGGGGACTCGAGAAGTAAACCAGGCATAAGGGTTGCACGGAGGTGGGATTGAATGACTAGCTGAATGAAGGGCAGAAAGAAAGGACAGGAGGGAGAAAGAAAGCAAGCACACAGGAGGGAGGGAATGAAGAGAGGGAGAGATGGAGAGAGAGCAAGGTTGAAGAGTGAAAAGAGAGACACAACCCACACGATAAACACATTCTCACTGTGAATAGACCTTCGTTTTACCTCCCCCCCTCCTCTTCCCCCACTCTCTTTCTCTCTTACACACAAACGCACACCCTCCCTCTCCTACATTCTTATCTCTACATGGATGGCTGGCTAACACAATCCCCTAAGGTTTCTTATTATTCTCTCACAGGTTCTCTCTCCCTTCTCGCTTGTCAAGGATTTCTTCCTTACTTATTTGTCGCTGTTAATGCATTAATTCATGAACATGAGGCCAAAAGAGAGAAATCCAGAGAGAAGAGGGAAAGGGGGACCGCGGGAGGGAGGGATGCTAGACAGAGACAGATTGCAGCATTTAAGTGTCTGGGATTTGCTGTAAGTGATGAAGAGAGAGCGATGGAGAGACAGTGAGAGAGAGGGAGAGAGAGAGAGAGAGGGAGAGAGAGAGAGAGAGTGGGGGGGGGGGGGGGACGACGACGACAGTGGGGAAAAGAGTGAGAGAAACACAGGGAGCCCGAGAGAGAGAGAAGACAGCGGGTGAATGAGAACGGAAGATTCCTGCTTATCGAGACAGACGGTCGGGAAAATGGAGTCAAGGGATAGACAGATATAGCCTAATATACACATGGCCAACATGATGTGTGCTTTAGCCAGACAAGCTTTCTATTCTAGGAATTTATGGTCCCAAACGGCACCCTATTTAGTCTTTAGTGCACTTCTTTTGACCAGGGGCCTTTTGAAAAGTAGTGCACTATATAGGGAATATGGTGCCATTTGGGATGCATTCTGTTTGCCATTTGATACATTAAAGATGTTTTTTGTTTGTTTTCAATACTGTACTACTCAATGAAATCATTGTGATGGCAATCTGTGTTCAGCCATCTGTTTGTATGGCCATTCATCACAGCTCCATACTGTACACATTCTGGTAAATTTGAAAAAAATCCTAGTTGGAAGATTCGCCGAATTAGAAGGGAATAAGCAGGAAATCCATAATCCTTCAACCAGAATTTCGAGAAAACTGTTTTGGGGGAAAGGTACTGTGTTCAGCATGTGTTTGTATGGGCATTTGTCACGGCTCTGTAGTGTAGTCATCATCATCTAGCCAGCTGTCCATGGGGCTGTAAACTGTACCCTGCCAACTGTCCATGGGGCTCTAAACTGTACTCTGCAAACTGTCCATGGGGCTGTAAACTGTACTCTGCCAACTGTCCATGGGGCTGTAAACTGTACTCTGCCAACTGTCCATGAGGCTGTAAACTGTACTCTGCAAACTGTCCATGGGGCTGTAAACTGTACTCTGCAAACTGTCCATGGGGCTGTAAACTGTACTCTGCCAACTGTCCATGGGGCTGTAAATTGTACTCTGCAAACTGTCCATGGGGCTGTAAACTGTACTCTGCCAACTGTCCATGGGGCTGTAAACTGTACTCTGCCAACTGTCCATGGGGCTGTAAACTGTACTCTGCCAACTGTCCATGGGGCTGTAAACTGTACTCTGCCAACTGTCCATGAGGCTGTAAACTGTACTCTGCCAACTGTCCATGGGGCTGTAAACTGTACTCTGCCAACTGTCCATGGGGCTGTAAACTGTACTCTGCCAGCTCTCTCTCTCTCTCTCTTTTTCTCTCTCGTTCTCTCAAGATCTAACTATGACTTTCAACCAACACTCGCTCCCTCGCTCTCCAACCAGAAATATCGGCCATAAAATGACACCATTTCCAGATAGTGGTTTTATGTAAGTACAGTAACTAGGTTGATAGAAGGGAGTGCATTTGGTAACGTACTTCAAAAATAGACTGACACCTGGGTGCTGGATGATTAGGCCCGCCAGCATCCCAAACGGCACCCTATTCCCTATGTAGTGCACTACTTTTTACATAGTGCACTTCTTTGGTCAAAAGAAGTGCATTATGTAGGGAATAAGAGTGCCATGTGGGATGCCACTTATGATGCCTGATGCTGGAGGGAAAGTGAGAGGGAACGAGAGAAACAGGGAGAGAGATTGAAAGAGAAACAGACAAGGGGTCTTGAAGAGGAGGAAAGGAGAAGGTGCAAAGGGAGAGAAGGAGAAAACATGACAGGTTTGACTTTAGACATTTAATTGCCCTTTACTGAAAAAAGGTTCATTTTCATCATTTTCGCAGCATGTCTTTACTCCAACTGCAAATAACACTCTACCTTTCTAAGAAAAACAGCATAGCTCCAAAAACCCAACACTGGAGGGAGGAAAATCGAATCGGAAGCCCCTTTTAGGAAAGGCATCAACTTGCTACACGGGACCCAACACGGTTGAATAAGAGAACAACCTCAAAAAAGCCCCAAGGCTTACTAGGACTGAAAACTACATTTATTGGTGCAAAACGACAGAAACTAAGATAGACATAGCAAAACGACATGTATTGGAGGGGAAAGAGAATAGCCACCAAAGCATAACCTGTTATTGGTGCGAAAAGAGAGACACTTTTGTCAGAACAATATAGTAGCCTACAGGAAGGCCCAAAATGGCATCCTAATTCTGGTAGGGTCCAGGGAGAGGAGAGAGAAAGAGCAACTACCCCCCTGGAAGCTCCTCAGCAGTAGAACGTGTTTATTTATAGACAGAAATGACGGGATTACCTCCCTGTCAGAGGAGAGGAGGGGAGGAGGAGGAGAAGAGGGGAATGAGGGAAAAGCCAATAAGACTTGAACATGCCAGTTGGCTTTGGCACTGCAATCACAGTCAAGAAGAGGAGAGAGAGGGAAGGAGAGAGAGAGACAGAGAGAGAGAGATAAAGAGTGGGGGAAAGGTAGGGGTAGAGATTTGGGGAGGGGGGGGGGTGTAGAGAGAAGGATAGAGAGAGAGCTGTGGGGGGGGGGGGACTGGCCTTCCACTGCAATTAATAAGACCTGCTAATTATCCCCACCCGCCTAAAATAGAACAAGTTTAGTGAAGGGGAAGCCTACTCACTGTTAATTAGAAGCACAACAAGAACACAATCATTCTTACTCTTTCTCTCCCACTCTCACTGTCTCTCTTTTCGTGTGCGCGCGCGTATGCTTACCTTCAGGCACTTGTGCGCAGTTGCGTAAATACACTAATTGGTCAAATTAGTGGACACGGCTATTTCAGCCACACCCGTTTCTGACAGAGGTATAAAACTGGGAACACAGTCATGCAGTCTCCATAGATCAAGTCAACGTTTATTTGTCATATGCGCCAAATAACAACATTTCAACCTTACAGTGAAATGCTTACTTACAAGCCCTTAACCAACAATGCAGTTAAGAAAAATATGTGTTAAATAAAAAAAATTACAAGCAAAAAATAAGAAATAAAAGTAACAAATAATTAAAGAGCAGCAGTAAAACAATAGCGAGGCTATATAGATGGGGTACCGGTACAACAGAGTCAATGTGCGGGGGCACGGGTTATTCGAGATAATATGCACATGTAGGTAGAGTTAAAGTGACTACGCATAGATATTAAACAGAGAATAGCAGCAACGTTAAAAAAAAAGGGGGGGGGGGAAATGCAAATAGTCTGGGTAGCCTTTTGATTAGCTGTTCAGGATTCTTATGGCTTAGCAGTTGAATGGCTTACTGAAGAGCTCAGTGACTTTCAACACGGTGCCACCTTTCCAACAAGTCAGTTCTCAAATTTCTGCCCTGCTAGAGCTTCCCCGGTCAACTGTACAGTGCATTCAGGAAAGTATTCAGGCCCCTTGGCTTTTTCTAAATTTTGTTACATTACAGCCTTATTCTAAAATGAATTAAATCGTTTTTTCCCCTCATTAATCTACACACAAGACCCCATAATGACAAAGCAAAAACAGATTTTTAGAAATGTGTGCAAATTTATACAAATAAATGTTTTTATGAAATGTTGCATTTACATAAGTATTCAGACCCTGTACTCAGTACTTTGTTGAAGCACCGGTGACAGCGATTACAGCCTCGAGTCTTATTGGGTATGACGCTACAAGCTTGGCACACCTGTATTTGGGGAGTTTTCTCCCATTTTTCTCTGCAGATGCTCTCAAACTCTGTCAGGTTGGATGGGGAGCGTCGCTGCACAGCTATTTTCTCTCCAGAGATGTTCGATCGGGTTCAAGTCCAGGCTCTGACTGGGCCACTCAATGACATTCAGAGACGTGTCCTGAAGCCACTCCTGCATTGTCTTGGCTGTGTGCTTATGGTCGTTGTCCTGTTGGAAGGTGAACCTTCGCCCCAGTCAGAGGTCCTGAGTGCTCTGGAGCAGGTTTCATCAAAGATGTCTCTATACTTTGCTCCGTTCATCTTTCCCTCGATCGTGACTAGTCTTCCAATCCCTGTCGCTAAAAAACAGCCCCACAGCATGATGCTGCCACCACCATGCTTCACCATAAGGATGGTGCCAGGTTTCCTCCAGACGTGAATCTTGGCATTCAGGCCAAAGAGTTCAATCATGGTTTCATCACACCACGGAATCTTGTTTCTCATGGTCTGAGTGTCTTTAGGTGCCTTTTGACAAACGCCAAGCGAGCTGTCATGTGCCATTTTACTGAGGAGTGGCTTCCATTTGGCCACTCTACCATAAAGGCCTGATTGGTGGAGTGTTGCAGAGATGGTTGTCGTTCCGGAATGTTCTCCCATCTCCACAGAGGAACTCTGGAGCTCGGTCAGAGTGACCATCGCTTCTTGGTCACCTCCCTGACCAAGGCCCTTCTCCCCCGATTGCTCAGTTTGGCTGGGCGGACAGCTCTAGGAAGAGTCTTGGTGGTTCCAAACTTCTTCCATTTAAGAATGATGCTTCAGAAATGTTTTGGTACACTTCCCCAGATCTGTGCCTTGACACAATCCTGTCTCGGAGCGCTAGGACAATTCCTTCGAACTCATGGTTTGGTTTTTCCTCTGACATGCACTGTCAACTGTGGGACCTTATATAGACAGGCGTGTGCCTTTCCAAATCATGTCCAATCAATTGAATTTTCACAGGTGGACTCCAATCAAGTTGTAGAAACATCTCAAGGACGATCAATGGAAACAGGATGCACCTGAGCTCAATTTTGAACCTCATAGCAAAGGGTCTTAATACTTAAGTAAATAATATATTTGCAAAAATGTCTAAAAACCTGTTTTGCTTTGTCATTATGTGTGGATTGCTGAGGATAAACAAACAAAAAATCGAATAAGGCTGTAACAAAATGTGGAGAAAGAGAAACAATCTGAATACTGCCCGAATGCACTGTTTAAGTGAATAAGGTGCCACTTAGAAGTTTAAAACATTATAAAGGATATTCAACTTAGTCTAGATTAGGATTAGTTTGGTCAAATTACATGTAGGAGAAATGTCTATTTTAAATGGATGCCAGAAAAAAACAATGGGCCTTACAGGTAAACCATGAAGACCATGAAGTACTTTTGATCAATTAGAAAATAAATGGACATGCTACATCATGGTGTAAGCCCATGATAGGCGTGTAGCCTATTTAGCCCAGATGTGTCATAATAAAATAGATCTCCATTCGGTGAAGCAGGTGTGTCTGACATCGGAGTGACAATTCACCCGCGGCGGAAGGTACTATTGTCACCCATGAACGGTTGTTCACAATGCCCACTGGCGATGCAGTGATTCTCGCCTTGTGCCTTTTGGTACAGTGTCCGCTTTATTTGGGACCGGCGCCAACCGAGTCGCAAGAAGATGTGAAGAGCTGCGCTCTGAAACCGATACATTTGATTTTTTAAAACATTTTTATATATATATATATATATATATATATATATATTTTTTTTTTACCGCACCTTGGATGGGTTGCGGGGATTGGGGGGCGGGGGTGCGGTGAGCTGTGGTGGTATCATCGCAAAGATACTCATCTAGACAATTAGTTATGGGGGCAGGGTAAAATCAAATACAATGTATATGTTCACTTGTTGATGTTAAACAAAAATGTTCTATAATGTCCATGTAGTAGCATAACTATTGGACTTGCTGAATTATGCGTATAACATAATCGAAGGGGTGTTATATAGTGAATTCCCAAAGCATCTATAGCCTATGATCAGTAGAATAACCGCCGAAGAATCATAACCACACCGTTAGTATCGCCTAACAACAACTGCAGCTTGAACTGTTAAACTGATCACAGTTGAGCTGAATACTTACCTCGCTCATCGTGAGAACGTGCAGCGCGGAGAGTTCTGCAGACAAGTCACTTCTCTTCTCTTCTAGCCGCTTAGACAGGCACTTTCAACGATCTCTTTCCTTGGAAAAACACTTTCAGTCGATCGAAGGTTTTGAAGAGAAACTAGAAAGGTGGGCCAAAAAAGAGAAGAGTCGGGGACAGGTATAGAGTCGAGCCGATAAATGCTTCGATAGGCTAAACAGTCAACTGACTCGTCTCATGCAGACAGTCTAAGATACAGCAGCATGGATAGTGCAGTTAGGGCGAGCAGTGCGGTTGTGTGCAACAGAGAACATCAGAATCCCCTGTACCTCCGCTTCCCCCTCCCTCCCTCTCTCTCCTTCCATCCCTCTCTTCTCCCCTTTCTTGCTCGCCCACTCACACGCGCATTCACCCACTCACTGGAGACTTGCCCTCGTGCCAACGGAGCTGTGATGCGCTGACGGCTCGTGGACATTAGTCTTTCGTCTAATAAATCACGTAGGAATACATAAAGTAACATATCTTAACAACGAATGATGACCGAGGAAGTTGAATCTGGTGTTAAAGTAGAAGTTACACCATTGACTCACTCGAAATGCGTAACATTGGATGACTTCGTGAAGAATATGGTGCATGCGCTATAAAACGCATAGTTGTCAATATAGACCGACATCATCCGTCACTTTATATTTCATGACAGACAGTGATGAGGTTTAATGTATTCTGTGCTTCTTGTTCATCCAATATGTCAGGAAAAGGTTGGACATGTGCCCATGAGACCCGCAATGTGCTACATTCCCCTTTGATCGCCTAGCGGGAATGCGAACCACACATTTATTTTCCTTCCCGAATTTTTTATCGTATCTACCAGGAAAACAGATAGTCCCCCTCTTACTGCAGTCAAATCATAATTATTCCTTGCCCCTCCTGTCACAGAATCATAATACCAGAGAATCTACATGGATCTGTTATTTCCGCTAGAGGGCGACATACCTCCACCGTCTATTTTTACAGTCAAGGGTTGTACATCCCAAATGGCACCCCAGTAATTCTGACAGGAGCCCCATGAGCCCCGTTTAAAAGTAGTGCACTAATTAGGGAATAGGCTGCCATTTCGGATGTATACTAGTTGTGGAGAGGTGAGAGGCTGAGTGCCACTTTGCTAAAATTGTCTCTAATGTACTGACTGATCTTGATGTCCCTTCCGGTATTTCAACAGTGTTGTCGTGCACATTGAGTAGACATACTCATTTGATAACATAATTTAGCATGACGGCACACTGCACTGTGATGATTCAATGGTGTAAAGACACATGGATGCTGAAAACCGCTGAAGTCCCATCACTACATAGATCTGGGCCATATGTATCAAGCATCTCAGAGTATGAATCCCCCCCTGGATCAGTGCAGCTTTTTAAGGTCGTAATGAATATGATTATGATAATAATAATGAATATGGACAGGGGGTACCTGATCCTATATCAGCACTCCTACTCGGAAACAATTGTGAATCCGGCCCCTGGTTCCTCTCAAGGTTTCCCTATGGCGTGTTCTGTATGTTTCTTTACCTTTGTCACGCACACACACACACACACACACACAGACATTGAAATAACAGTATAAATAGCATAAGAGAAATGACATGACTCACAAAAATAAACCGTCAACCCTTTTTTTCCTTTGTTTGCATTTATTAATGTATCTCTAATGTGTGTGTTTTTTTAAAATCTGTCCACAAACTCATATTAGTCACTACTATGTTAGGTTAGGTCAGTTTTTCCCTCACTGCAATGGCAGTCATCTACACGAGAGCCCAAACCCAGCACCCCCTTCCACCTCTCCAACAGACAGTGGCTTTGTTCCAAATGGCACCCGATTCCCTATATAGTGCCCTACTTTTGACAAGGGCCCTATGACCTATGTCAGTCACACACAGTGCAACAGTACTCTAACATCTGCACTTCAAAATGCACGTGAAACTAGGAAATGATGGGTCAACAATATAGTTAGGCACCGGTTAAAAGATTTCTAGCATATTTCAGAGAGATTCCTTGCAAGAAGCAATTTAGGAAATATTTCAGATGAACCATTGACTGTGTGGGACGTTCACATTTTCACATTATGACATATTCTGTGGGTCATTTAAGATCATGATGTTGTTTACATTCACTGGATCGAACATGTTTGTCAGTTGGAGGGCAGTTCATTTAAATGATTGGCGGGTCACTTGTCCTATCTGCCAATGGGAGGGAGGAGTGGGCGGGACTAGAGCTTGGGTTTGCGCTCTCTTATTAAAAACACATCTCTAGTGCTATCTGTACAACATTCAACAATACATGTTTTTTCTTATATTTTTTTTCCCTCTTCTTCTCCTTAATAATGCCAAAACAATAATAATAATTTTAAAAAGAAGAAGAATAGCGTTACTCCATCTCATCGGGCATCGAATGAACGAACGTACGAACATCACACAAATTGAAAATACAAATCTAAGAATAAAAGGCCTCAATACCAGATAGTACACATCATCACCTTCTAATGGTGCCAGAGAGAGAGAGAGAGACAGGTTACGGAAGAGAGAGAGAGAGAGGTTATGGAAGAAAGGAAGAAGAGAGAGAGGTTAGGGAAGTTGAGAAAGAAGAAAAGAGAGATGTACACATACATGAAAAGGAGAGAGAGAATGACAATATAATATCTTGATAATACCATTGAATTATATTATCTTAATTTAACGTGTTTAGTGTCCCCATGGACAGGTTTTGGCACCTAATTCTAATATTTATCCATTAAACTTTGGCTTTGGTTTGCCACGGGTTAGCTGAAATCAACCTTGTTTCCTACACTGGGGGCTACTAGCGATGCTAGCAATATTACCTCCAAGTGATATTATGTCTGATGGTAAGAAATTGTTCAAATAAGGCAACAACCCACTTGGCCCCTGCGAAGTTGGAGTGACAGACAAGGAGAGGATAAAATAAGTCAAGAAGAATGAGGTGAATAAATAGGTGATATACTAGGGGAAAGAGAGATGTGGGCTAAGTGCTTTTGGTGAGCTTACAAAATACCAACTCCAGGAAGTGCTTGACACAGAAGGCACGGTGGCATTGACACTACAGGTTATTGTCCCAAAGGGCTCCCTATTCCCTAAATAGTGCACTACTTTGACCAGGGCCTATATGGGAATGGTCCTGGTCAAAAGTAGTGAACCATATAGGGAATAGGGTGTCATTACGGGTGCAACCTAAGTCTTTAAGAAAACACCACTTAGGGAACTGCTAAACTCATATAAGGTGTTCTAATAAGGATAGAAGTAGAACACATAATACACATAAACCAAAAGTAAGGCTGTGGTTCCAATCCCAAACTCTCGCCTACAACCAATGGGGTTAGGTTCCAATCCCAAGCTCTCGCCTACAACCAATGGGGTTAGGTTCCAATCCCAAGCTCTCGCCTACAACCAATGGGGTTAGGTTCCAATCCCAAACTCTCGCCTACAACCAATGGGGTTAGGTTCCAATCCCAAGCTCTCGCCTACAACCAATGGGGTTAGGTTCCAATCCCAAACTCTCGCCTACAACCAATGGGGTTAGGTTCCAATCCCAAACTCTCGCCTACAACCAATGGGGTTAGGTTCCAATCCCAAACTCTCGCCTACAACCAATGGGGTTAGGTTCCAATCCCAAACTCTCGCCTACAACCAATGGGGTTAGGTTCCAATCCCAAACTCTCGCCTACAACCAATGGGGTTAGGTTCCAATCCCAAACTCTCGCCTACAACCAATGGGGTTTAGGTTCCAATCCCAAGCTCTCGCTGTCAACCAATGGGGTTAGGTTCCAATCCCAAACTCTCGCCTACAACCAATGGGGTTAGGTTCCAATCCCAAGCTCTCGCCTACAACCAATGGGGTTAGGTTCCAATCCCAAACTCTCGCCTACAACCAATGGGGTTAGGTTCCAATCCCAAACTCTCGCCTACAACCAATGGGGTTAGGTTCCAATCCCAAACTCTCGCCTACAACCAATGGGGTTAGGTTCCAATCCCAAACTCTCGCCTACAACCAATGGGGTTAGGTTCCAATCCCAAACTCTCGCCTACAACCAATGGGGTTTAGGTTCCAATCCCAAGCTCTCGCTGTCAACCAATGGGGTTTAGGTTCCAATCCCAAGCTCTCGCTGTCAACCAATGGGGTTAGGAGGGTGAGAAGGAAAGACTTATCCAATCAAATAATTTAGTGACGTTTACAATCGTAAGTAGTTTATTTAATTGTTTTTAATGATAAAAATATTTGCTTGTTCACTGTGTGCAGAACATGCTGTGTGTAGTACGATGCGCTAAACCAATACCGCGGCTATAGTACAAATTGATCAATCAAAATTTGGCAGAGATGAATATTTTGATATATTGTGATGTAAACTTGAGTCTCATCCAAGCACTTAATAATACAATGATAATATTTTGATTGGATTATAGATTGATTGATTGATTGATTGATTGATTGGGCGAGTGGATTGAAACTGCAGCTTTTACACTCCAACAGAAAGTGACACCTTACATTTTCTTTAAAAAAAAAAGTTTGGTCTATCGATAGTCAAAATAAAAACAACTACTTTGGGAAATTATAAACCTTGCACAGTGCTCTTTATAGACATGACATTCCGACTAGTCTTTTCCTCACAACAACAAGCCTTATAGTTTTTTATCATTACCTACTGTATATTCATAACCTTCTCTGTAAGCTTCTCTTCTTGAAATGAAAATAAACATAGAAAGTTATTTTTTTCTTTTCTTCTTGTCTTTACAAAAGCTACACATATTCTACTGGGATGTATCTATGGATTTGTTAATGTTTTTAATGCTTACTCTTCTTTCCCGTTCTTCTTCACTTAAAAGAAAGAAAGACAGAAATCTAGTCATCTAAAAGACGGCATACCCCAAGACTACAACAGTTTGCTTTCTTGAGTCCTCCGCTCTGTGAGGGAACTCACCCTTTTCTCTCATCCATTTTTCCTTCCCCTTGTTTTTTCTGTTATTTTCATCATAAAAGGAATGGAAGGAAAGAGTGTGACACGGTCGTGGAGTCTTGGTCACCTGACCAGACGTGCCAGCTGATTGTGTTCAGGATGCACTGTCCGTCCGTCTGTCTGTCTGTCCTGTGTCCCCCAAAACAGACTTTTGCTTTGTTTCAGTTTGTTTAATGGTCCGTTGGCCACCACGACAATGTAGAAATAACCGTTAGACCACGTCTGACTCTGAACACGCTGGTATTTCTGCTGTAAATGCTGACCTCTGACCTTTAACCTCCCTTTTCACTTATTGACCTTTCACCTTGACCTCTTTTCATTCATATGAATATTTCTTAATGTTTCATCTTCATCAACTAAGTGCTTTATCATTTTTTTCCACAGAATCCACATAGAGATGCTACCGGTCTCTTGTGAAAAGAGAAAGATCCACACCAGCTGTTTGTTTAATACTACAGATTTCTATTCACAATAGCCTAGAACCAATTGTTTACATATATACTTTAGCTTTATACTGTATTCTCAGATATCATTGTCCTATAAGAGCCCAGAAACAGAGGGCTATACTGTAGAACTCCCTTGACGACATTCCAAACATAGACAGGCACTAAACTGAGGGGAAAACAGGAAATGACAAACTGTTCCCATGGTGACCTCGGAACAGCAATCCGACCAATGGGAGGCAGTGATATCAGGGTCAGGGGTTACCTTATCCCTAATCATTGCTATCTTCATCTGGTAAAAAGTTGCTCCTGTGGTGTTATTTGTTGTAGACAGCTGGATAGCTTAGTTTGAGTTGACGGCTTGAATGGTTGTGGTTGAACCACGGTTATCGAATCAGTGCTCTTGAACAGACCGTCATATGAACTTGAAATGTCAAAGTGACAAGGAGTGGGATCTTATCTAAACGGCAGTTGGGATGAAGTTTGGCTTCTTTTGACACTTGTTCTGCTAAAGTATAACTAATCAACAACGTTACTCATAGAAGTAGTATTATTCTCAAAACATGAAGTATAAGGTCTGATAAAATCATTTTTGTGTTCTCCGGAATGGTAGAATGTTACAGTTTATTTGTTCTCACATAGTAATATTAAGACTTAACAGCAGCCAGAGGACGATCACGAGCAAATCATCACAATTAGCCCTCTTGATAGGGGATGGAATGGAAAACAGGAAACTCTGGAATATAGAACTCAAGGCCTCAAAAGTCCTGAAGAGAAAGGATTCACACTGCACTGTCTGTATGTACAAGGGGGGTTGTGGTTGGTTGAGAAAATCAAGAGGACTGCACTGAACTCCCGGGATGTAAATATTAAAAGGCGAGAGAAAAATGTATGATTTTTTTCCTTAGGAGAGATGATGTTTACACAACCCTCTCAATGGAGGTGCATCTCAGTCCGTGGTCCTTAGTTATACTTGTCAGCGGACTTACCATGTCAATGACCCTGAACTGCTGTATGTAAGAGAACAAGGAAGTGATATAATGACCCCTAACATTTGACTCCTACACTTCTGCACTGTCTAGTTGAACTCCCTCTTCCCATCTCTCTGCAGGATGATGCTGTTGCCGTTTAGTCTCCCATCACTGCTTCCTCATCTCGTGTAAGACGGTCAGAGCCGAGGGCAGTTGACATGGAGAGAGACATCCTTATCCCATGCTCTGTAGGGGAATCCCCTGGACTACTGCTCTCCCTTTCCAAATCCTCCTCTTCTCCTTCCTCCTCTTCTTCCTCCTCTTCCCCATCCTCCTCCAGCTTGCCTTCCTGCCCCAGGCCAGCGAGGCCACTCCTTGTGTTCCTGGGTGTGGTGGAGGCCTGGTTAGAAGCCTGCAGGGGGTGGTGGAGGTTGTAGCTGCCCTCTAGGTCCACTTCCTCTGGGGTGAGGCCATTCTCCATCCCTCTCTTCCTCTCCACCCTGGATGAGGCCCATTCATCGAGGGGGGCCCTATCTTCACTCTCGCTCAGGTACCTAGGATAGGATAGGGACATCAGTCTACTTGCAATGACTGTAATATGTTTTTTTTCCCCCTACTAAACTTAGTTGAATGCACTAACTATAAGTAGCTCTGGGAAAGAACCTCTGCTAAATTATGAATATGCAAATATAAAATGTAAACACGCATCTCTTACCTCCACAGGGCTAGGGGGTCTGGGTCAGCCCGGGGTTGGGGTGGCCTCTGGGGCCCGTGTTCCCCCAGGGAGCTGGGGTTGTGGGCCCCCCTCTTACGCCTGGACTTGCTGGTGTGGTTGACCTGGAGGTGCATGGCCATCAGCTCGGCTGAGCAGGTACGGAAGGGACAGAACAGGCACTGGTTAAGGGTGACCCCTGCTCCTCCTCCTCCTCCACCACCCCCTCCCGGTACTCCATCCTCCTCCAGACCTCCGAGCCCAGGGGAGGGGCGGCGGGAGAGATCCAGGGGCTGGGACAACAAGCCTCCCTCCTGGGTGCCCCGAGCTGATCCCCCTCCCATCCGCTCCCTCCCGTTAGCTGGCACCATGCGGCTGGTGGTGAGTGGTTTGCGACGGGACACTTTGGGCGCCTTTGGCGGGGGCGGGGTGGGGGTGGAGGTAGGGGACTCCCCCGTCCACCCTCCCTCCATCCCCCCTTGGTACAGCGCCCCCATCACCCCGGATAGGTACCGGTACTGGCTCTCCAGATCTGCCTCCCTCAGTCCTCCCATGGCCTTCCCATGGTCCCTGTCTCTCTGCTCGGGAAGGCCCAGGATCCAGGGCTGGTGCTGGTTGTGCCTGGAGGATGCGGTCTCTGCCGGGGTTCTGGCGGCTGAGCCATGGGTGAAGCTCTGGGGCCGGCGCTGTTTGGCCATCCCCTCCCTTCCCTCCCCCCGTGGAGCTCCTCCACCACCTCCCAGAGAGGCAGAAGTGAGGCCGGGGGAGGAGGCGGTGGATGAAGAGGCCCCCATGGCGTTCCTCTGTTCTCTGTGGTGCCTCTGGAGATGGTACTTTAGAGAGCCTGACTGGGTTCCCGCGTAGTCACAGTGGGGACATTTATACGGTCTCTCCCCTGAAAGAGGTACATAAACTAGTTGTGGTTATCAAGGGCATATAGTAATGGAGGAATGTCAGTAGATGTTACACTATACTATACTATACTATGCTATGCTATACTATACATGGAGAGAAACATTTGTATTGTTCTAATTCTGCACAAAAAACAAACAATTTAGACAGGACCCCTAGACAAAATATGGACCAGCCCATCTGGTATTTGCCTGAACTGCCCTACGCCTAGTCTGTTTCTGACCACAGAGAAAAAAAACAACAACAATTATATGGACCTTGATTCCTGGATTTCTGCTATGGAATAAAAGAGGGGAAACTATAGGGTTCAAGTATTATATGAGCTTGTAGTACCATATTACAAACCACAGATGGCAGTATCCCATCACAATCTAAAACCCTGATTGGCTTTGATAAGGAGGACATTAGATTAAAAACCCCATCAGCCTCGGAGGTGTTGAAAGTGATTATTGCTAGTAGCAATTTACTTAAGTATAATGATTCACCTAATTAATTACAACAGACAGAGGAGATGGTCATATTTAGGACTCAGAAACACTTGAGAACACATGAATGTAATGGCACATGTAAATGTGGTCAGTGTGCATGTAGTTAAGGTTTAGTGTTCTAGAGTAGATTGTATTGTTAGTGATTATTTGCTGAATTCCAAATGGACCTCTAGCCCCTACTTCCTAGCCACTCTGAGATCTCATTGGACAGGTAGAAGCAATATGGCGACATTTCCATACAGCCGATCAGAAGGTGAGATGAAGCCACACTACATGACCAAAAGTATGTGGACACCTGCTCGTCAAACATCTCATTCCAAAATCATGGGCATTAATATGGAGTTTGTCCACCCTTTGCTGCTATAAAAGCCTCCCCTATTCTGGGAAGGCTTTCCACTAGATGTTGGAATATTGCTGCGGGGACTTGCATCCATTCAGCCTCAAGGGCATAAGTGAGGTTGGGCACTGACGTTGGGAGATTAGTGCTGGCTCGAAGTCGGTGTTCCAATTCATCCCAAAGGTGTTTGATGAGGTTGAGGTCAGGGCTCTGTGCAGGCCAGTAAAGGTCTTCCACACCAATCTCGACAAAACAGTTCTGTATGGACCTTGCTTTGTGCACGGGGGCATTGTCATGCTAAAAAAGGAAAGGGCCTTCCCAAACTGTGGCAAAAAAGTTGGAAACACAGAATAATAATGTCATGGTATGCTGTAGCGTTAAGATTTCATCCTCACTGGAACTAAGGGGTCTAGCCCAAACCATGAAAAACAGCTCAAGGCCATTATTCCTCCTCCACCAAACGTTACAGTTGGCACTATGGTTTTGGGCAGGTAGCGTTCTCCTGGCATCTGCCAAACCCAGATTAGTCCGTCGTACTGCCTGATGGTGAGGCGTGATTCATCACTCCAGAGAACGTGTTTCCACTGCTCCAAAGTCCAATGGCGGCAAGCTTTACACCACTCCAGCCAACGCATGGTGATCTTAGGCTTGTGTGCGGAAGACCCTTCTACTGCCCAATGTTTGTCTATGGAGATTGCATGGCTGTGAGCTTGATTTTATCAATCATCTCAGATCTACAGGAGTGCATTGGCCCTAGGTTGTATAGACACAGAATAAGTGTCATAAGCCCTAGGGTGTAGGATTTAGGGGCTAGGGGTCGATTTGGGATCCAGCCATTGTTAGGTGTGTTGGGGGTTGGGGGCTAGTGGCAGGCTCACCTGTGTGAACTCTCAGATGCACTTTAAGGTGATGGGACGAGCGGAAAGCTTTACCGCAATAGGGGCAGTCTTTCACCCCTGTGCCTCGCACACGCTCCCTAGAAGTCACAGACGAACCTGAAGATGACCCAGATAGACCGTTCTCTCCTGGAGAGAGAGGAAGGGTTGAGAGAGAGAGAGAGAGAGAGAGAGAGAGAGAGAGGGAGAGAGAGAGAGAGAGGGTGGGTGCGAGGGAGAGAGGGAGAGAGAGGGAGGGAGAGCCGGAAGAGAGGGAACAAGGGAGGGAGGGTGAGAGAAAGGGTGATGGAGTAGAGACAGAGGGGGGAGGGAGAGAGAGGGGGAAAAAGAAAGAGGGGGGAGAGCAAGAAGGGGAAGACGGAAGGGAGAGAATAAGAAAGTGGTATTGATAGTTAATTGCATTGCTAGACGCTACTCTCACACTCTGCTACTCTCCCACTCTGCTACAAGCTTTTTATTTGTGTCCTTATTCTCTCTAATGAAAATGTCAAATAAACGGGAGACATGTTGGGGACGTTTTGGAGAGGTGAAGCCATGTCACTGTACCTTGGAACTGTGACATCACTGAGTGGAACCCTCCTCCGGCTGCTGACTGATGTTGAGGTCCACTTTGAAGTTTGGACTCCTGTCTTCCCTCGCTACTACCTTCTCTCTCACCTCCTCCTCCTCCTCGTCCTCCCCCACTCCGGCTCCCTCCTCCATCCTCCTCTCCTCCTCCGGCGTAGCGCGGGGGGTGACCGTGGTTCTTATGGGGCCGCTGGACATGGACGCGGGCGTGCGCCACCACCTGCTGCAGGCTCCGGAACAGCTTCCCACAGTCGGGGCACTCCCATGGGGCTCCGGAGGACGGAGGCTCCTCTCGGGGATCCAGACCTCCAAGGTAGGCCCTGACCTGCTCAGCCTCCCCCACCACGGAGCTCCTGGATGGGGCTCGGTGCAGGTGCTGGGTCCTCTGGTTCTGCCTCTGAGCCTGCTGGGCTTGCTGGGCCTGTTGAGCTGCTACTAGGCTACGGGCTACCAGCTGCCACATGGCTATCTGGTCCCCTCCATCTGCCGCTGCCTCTCCTCCTCCTCCCCCTCGTCCTCCGCTCCCATTCCCCATCTCCGCCACCTGAGCCACAGCCTGCAGCCGTTCCATGCAGCTGGCGCCGCCACCGCCATCGCTGGGCAACCCCAGGTAGCCCAAGATGGCAGATTTACTAGAGACTCCGGCGCCGTCCCGCTCAGCCCTTGATCGTCCCCCTCTCCCCCCTCCACCACGAGCCAGCAAGAGACTGGAGTAGAGAGCGTTGAGGCCCTGGCTGGTGACCGAGCCTTTGGGGCCTCTATGTTCAGCCCCGGCCACAGGAGCCACCAGCCCCCCCAGCCCCCCCAGACCTGCCTTCAGGCCCAGCTTGTTGAGGTGCACCTGTAATAGAGGTCATAAAGTCACTTGTATAATAAATGCCCAATGTCTTCAATCGTTTGACACATGCAATTATAGCATAGACTAGGGTTGCAAAGGGTTGGAAACTTTCCGGTAAATTTCCGGAATTTTCCCAGACATTTTCCATGGGAAGTTAAGCCCGGGAATTTGGGGGATTTTGTTTAAATTCATCAGAACAGTTAGCTTATAACAGTGAACCTTTTTTTGTGGTATACAGACAAGGCATTTCTAGGTCTTGTGGCATATTTTGGTTAAACTATCCCCAATTCAATGGAATTGCAGCCCTTTGCATGCACAGTGCATTCTTCCATCACATCCAGCTGATTCTCAAGATCTTGCACACTAATGAGATGCTATTGCGCCCACGCTACTACACTGTCTGAGACAAGAACTACATGCTTTCTGGTAAGTTTTGATTACAATACTGGGCGGGGTGAATATATTTTATATGATATACATACTTTTTTGTTAACTAGTAAATAGTAGCCTACAGCAAAGTAATGTTTAAATCATTTCTAACTTGTTAACAATTTCTGCTAGTTAGTTTTTGCTACCATGTGGGTTTTCGCTTGCTTGAGCCTACTAGTGTTAATTCACCTGTTTGCATACATGTTTAATTTGAAAATATTTATCTTACAAAGGAGTTGTTTAATCTAACTGCTTAACTATTTATCTGTACATGGAATTGTATTTGTTTTTTTTTTAAACTAATTTTTTTCTAATCTTTACAGAAAAATCTGATGTGTGGAGACATTTCACTGCAGCTTATGTAGAAGGAAAAGCTGTGTACATTTGCAAATACTGTGCCAAATCATATGTGAAGAATGCAACAAAGATGCAGAATCATCTGGCCAAGTGCATAAAGTTCCCTCAGCGCTCACAACAAGCAACCCCTGACAAAAGTCCCTTTACTTCTATTCGAGGTGAAAATGATGAATCAGACACCTTATCGATAGCAATAGCTCATGGTCCTCCTGAAATTATGACTCAATGGAGGAACGTAGTCAGAGAAATGCTGATGAATGTCTTGCTCGAACTGTGTATGCAACTGGTTCACCTCTGATGCTCACAGGCAATGTGTACTGGAAGAGATTTCTGAATGCTCTTTGCCCAGCATACACCCCTCCAACCAGACATGCTTCACATACTAATTTGCTGGATGCTGAGTTCAACAGCGTTCAAGTGAAGGTCAAGCAAATCATAGAGAAAGCAGACAAAATTGCAATCATCTCTGATGGGTGGTCGAATGTTTGTGGGGAAAGGAATAATGAACTACATCATCTCAACCCCTCAACCAGTATTCTACAAGAGCACAGACACAAGGGACAACAGACACACTGGTCTCTACATTGCAGATGAGCTGAAGGCAGTCATCAATGACCTTGGACCACAGAAGGTATGTGCACTGGTGACAATGCTGTGAACTTAAAGGCTGCTTGTTCTAAAGTGGAGGAGTCCTACCCTCACATCACACCCATTGGCTGTGCTGCTCATACATTGAATCTGCTCCTCATGGACATCATGGCACTGAAAACAATGGATACACTCTACAAGAGAGCCAATGAAATGGCTAGGTATGTGAAGGGTCTTCAAGTTATAGCAGAAATCTACCTCACCAAGCAAAGTGAGAAGAATAAGAGCACCACATTGAAGCTGCCCAGCAACACCCGTTGGGTTGGTGTTGTCATCATTGACAGTCTCCTGGAGGGGAAGGAGTCTCTTCAACAAATGGCCATATCAGAGTCTGTCGATATGGATAGCCCCATCAAGAGGATCCTCCTGGATTTTGGGAGAGAGTGGTAAGCAGCCTGAAACTCCTGAAACCTATAGCCGTAGCCATTGCACGGATTGAGGGAGACAATGCCATCCTGTCTGATATTTAGACTCTGCTTGCAGATGTAAGAGAAGAAATCCGTACTGCCCTGCCCACTTCACTGTCGGTCCAAAAAGAGGAAACTGCAGTTCTGAAATGCATAAAAACGCGTGAAGACCTCTGCCTGAAGCCCACACATGCGGCAACGTACATGTTGGACCCCAAGTATGCTGGCAAGAGCATCCTGCCTGGTGCAGAGATCAACAAGGCCTATGGTGTCATCACTACCGTGTCTCGCCACCTTGGCCTGGATGAGGGCAAGGTTCTTGGCAGTCTGGCGAAGTACACTTCCAAGCAAGGGCTTTGGGATGGAGATGCAATATGGCAGTCGTGCCAACATATCTCATCAGCCACCTGGTGGAAGGGACTTTGTGGATCTGAGACTCTTTCCCCTGTTGCCTCCATCATCCTCCAAATCCCACCAACATCAGCCGCCTCAGAGCGCAACTGGTCCTTGTTTGAGAACACACACACCAAAGCATGCAACAGGCTGACCAATACAAGGGTTGAAAGATTGGTGGCCATCCGGGCAAATTTGAGGCTTTTTGAGCCTGACAATGAGCCATCCTCAACAAGGTTGGAAAGTGACAGTGAAGATGAGGCCTCAGAGAGTTGTGTTCAAGAGGTGGACATTGAGGAGGTCCAGGGAGAAGACATGGAAGCCTGAGATGAAGACAACCAAAGCTTTAGTTTCTAGACTATCATTTTACGTATGTCGAAAACGTTTTTGGGAGATGTGATGGATCATTGGGGATCATTCAATATTCCCTTTCTTTTGTTGTTCAGTGAAATCATCCCACGTGAAGAGTCAACTCATGTAATTAAAGTTCAATTCATAACTACATTTGTAAAAAAAATATATATTGGAAGGATTCAATCATTTGCAATTATGTTTACTTATGATAAGGTAAAAGGTTTATGTTTCTGTCTCCATATGATATGGTATATACAGTGCCTTGCGAAAGTATTTGGCCCCCTTGAACTTTGCGACCTTTTGCCACATTTCAGGCTTCAAACATAAAGATCTAAAACTGTATTTTTTTGTGAAGAATCAACAACAAGTGGGACACAATCATGAAGTGAAACGACATTTATTGGATATTTCAAACTTTTTTAACAAATCAAAAACTGAAAAATTGGGCGTGCAAAATTATTCAGCCCCCTTAAGTTAATACTTTGTAGCGCCACCTTTTGCTGCGATTACAGCTGTAAGTCGCTTGGGGTATGTCTCTATCAGTTTTGCACATCCAGAGACTGAATTTTTTTCCCATTCCTCCTTGCAAAACAGCTCGAGCTCAGTGATTGATGTTGGATGGAGAGCATTTGTGAACAGCAGTTTTCAGTTATTTCCACAGATTCTCGATTGGATTCAGGTCTGGACTTTGACTTGGCCATTCTAACACCTGGATATGTTTATTTTTGAACCATTCCATTGTAGATTTTGCTTTATGTTTTGGATCATTGTCTTGTTGGAAGACAAATCTCCATCCCAGTCTCAGGTCTTTTGCAGACTCCATCAGGTTTTCTTCCAGAATGGTCCTGTATTTGGCTCCATCCATCTTCCCATCAATTTTAACCATCTTCCCTGTCCGTGCTGACGAAAAGCAGGCCCAAACCATGATGCTGCCACCACCATGTTTGACAGTGGGTATGGTGTGTTCAGGGTGATGAGCTGTGTTGCTTTTACGCCAAACATAACGTTTTGCATTGTTGCCAAAAAGTTCAATTTTGGTTTCATCTGACCAGAGCACCTTCTTCCACATGTTTGGTGTGTCTCCCAGGTGGCTTGTGGCAAACTTTAAACAACACTTTTTATGGATATCTTTAAGAAATGGCTTTCTTCTTGCCACTCTTCCATAAAGGCCAGATTTGTGCAATATACGACTGATTGTTGTCCTATGGACAGAGTCTCCCACCTCAGCTGTAGATCTCTGCAGTTCATCCAGAGTGATCATGGGCCTCTTGGCTGCATCTCTGATCAGTCTTCTCCTTGTATGAGCTGAAAGTTTAGAGGGACGGCCAGGTCTTGGTAGATTTGCAGTGGTCTGATACTCCTTCCATTTCAATATTATCGCTTGCACAGTGCTCCTTGGGATGTTTAAAGCTTGGGAAATCTTTTTGTATCCAAATCCGGCTTTAAACTTCTTCACAACAGTATCTCGGACCTGCCTGGTGTGTTCCTTGTTCTTCATGATGCTCTCTGCGCTTTTAACGGACCTCTGAGACTATCACAGTGCAGGTGCATTTATACGGAGACTTGATTACACACAGGTGGATTGTATTTATCATCATTAGTCATTTAGGTCAACATTGGATCATTCAGAGATCCTCACTGAACTTCTGGAGAGAGTTTGCTGCACTGAAAGTAAAGGGGCTGAATAATTTTGCACGCCCAATTTTTCAGTTTTTGATTTGTTAAAATTTTTTCGAAATATCCAATAAATGTCGTTCCACTTCATGATTGTGTCCCACTTGTAGTTCAAGGGGGCCGAATACTTTCGCAAGGCACTGTATATCCAATGCAAAAAAACATCTACATTTAAATATTAATTTGCATATATTCCTATTAATTCCCATATATTCCCGTTAATTCCCACGGAAAGTTTCCACCTCTGAATATTCCCCAAAATGAGCAGCCCTAACATAGACCCTAGCATAGACACACACACATACCAGTGGAGGCTGCTGAGGGGAGGACGGCTCATAATGATGTCCGGAACGGAGAAAATGGAATGGCATCAAGCACCTGGAAACCATGTGTTTGATGTATTTGATACCATTCCACTGATTCCCCTCAAGTCATTACCCTGAGCCCGTTCTCCCCAATGAAGGTGCCGCCAATCTCCTGTGACACACACTAGGTTACCTACCTTCATGTGGTTCTTGAGGAACCAAGGCTCCTTGAAGCCACGGCCGCACACCTGACATTTGTGGTCCAGAGAATCCTTGTGCTTCCTCATGTGGCCCTTCAGGAACCAGGACTGGGTGAACCGCTGGCCGCACGTCTCACAGCGGAAGGCCGGCAGAGGCGGAGCCCCCGGGGCCAGGGTGGGGGTCGGGTTGGGGGTGGGAACGAGAGTGTCTGGGATGGGTGTGGGGATGATGGCAGTGGTGGTGGTTATGATGGGGGGGTGTCTGGGGGTGTAGGGGGGCAGGGCGGGGAGTTCCACCGGGGGGGAGAGGGACAGGGAGGGGTGGCTGTCGTGGAGGTGTGCGGCCAGGCGTTCTTCCTGGCTGGCAGAGAAGGAGCACAGGGTGCACTTGTACGGGTTGTGGAGGATGCGGACGTGACGAGACAGCTCCGAGGCCGTGCGGAATTTACCCTTGCAGGCGTGGCAGCGGAATGCGGGCGCTGCCACTGTGGCCAGGGCGGCTTCTTCTAAGATGGCAGGACCCGTGCCACCCAGGCCGCAGGAAGAGGAGTAGGGGGAGGTGAGGGAGAGGGGCACCTCCTCGGTCAGCGGAGGGCTCAGCGGTGTGCTGTCATCCATTAGGAACGGCTGGAGGGTCTGGTGATCCACCTGCAGAGCCTCCTCTAGAGCATCCCCATCCTCCCCTCTCAGTCCCTGGGTTAGAGATACAGACAGCAGGGGACTCTGGCGGTGGCTGTGGTGGTTCTGTCCCACGTCGTTGTGGTTCTGGTGGGCTTTGAGATGCGCCGTGGACCCTGTCCCAATGATGCTCCCGGTCATGGTGCCGGTGTTGCGGTACAGAGCTGAGGCGCGGCGGTCCCGGTCCAGACTGTGAGCGCGGGCGTGGAGCGACAAGATACTCTGGAAGCGGAATCTCTTCCCACAAACCAGACAGGGGAACTTGAGTCCGGCTGCTCCCCTAGAAACACCCTTCCTCCCGGGCAGAGACCCTAACAGACTCCCCCCGTCCTTATGGAAGAGCTGGAGGTCTAGCTCATCACTACAGGTGGCACCCTGCTGCCCGGAGGACAGGGCCAGCTCCAGGGCCCCGAACCCGGGGAGAGGGGCCGATGATGTCGGAGTGACCGGAGGAGAGCTCTCCGAAGAGGGGCTACACACCTCCGGAAGACCCCCCAGGAAGAGAGCCACGGCCGGGGTGGGGGACGGAGGGGCTGACAGCTCCTCTTCATCCTCCTCCTCTTCCTCATTGTGGTGGTTGAGGGGGAAGGAGGAGAAGGGGAAGTAGGGGGTGGTGTCTAGGGTGTTCGACAGGGGTTCTGGTGTGTGGGACAGGGCTGAGGGGCTATGGGCTAGCGGCAGGTCCAGGGGGCTGTGTGAAGGGGAGAGGTGGGAGGTAGAGTGAGGAGAGGCCTGGGGACTGTGGTCCAGCGATGGTAGTGTTGGGGGTGACTGGGGCAGCTCACATGAAAGAGCCAGCACACATTCAGGAGGAGAATCCATTCTCTGTGTGTGAGAGAGAGAAAAAGAGAGAGAGAGCGATAAAGAGAGAGATAAAATGAGAGAGATAAAGAGAGAGAGAGATAACGAGAGATAAGGGAATGGATATAGTCCAGGAGGAAGACACTTCGGACAATTGAGATGAACCCGTTTATGGTAGGAATATATCCGTATTTCAATGGAAATGTAGTAGTATGAAGGAGTAGTGCGGGGACTCAACACTGTTCTGTGTACTGAGGTCAGAACAGGTCAGTAGGCTATTTGAGGATAAACGTATGATGATGCAGTACTGACCAGTACTGTGTGTATGACTATGCCATGCTTGACTATGTGTACAGTTAGTATGGGGACTCACCAGTCGTGTGTTTACTGCTATTCCATGTTTCAGTTTCTTGGCAGACGGGGGACACACTGCTTTGACGGCCACCTCCTTTAGTCCTCTGGGGAACACATACATTCAATATGTTCAAACATATGTTTAAAAAAGATTTTAAACCAAACATATTGCAACTCACCCTGCTGCATATCCAATTACACCAAAAATAACATAATGTCCTGCCTGCCTGAGTCTGTCTGTCTGTCTGTCTGCCTGCCTGTCTGTCTGTCTGTCTGTCTGTCTGTCTGTCTGTCTGTCTGTCTGTCTGTCTGTCTGTCTGTCTGTCTGCCTGCCTGCCTGCCTGCCTGCCTGCCTGCCTGCCTGTCTGTCTGTCTGTCCGCTTGTGTGTTCCAGGTGTGTGTGCTTCAATGTGTAACAGGTGGTCGGTCACCTGTTTGATGTTGCAAGATACATTGTGTACTTAACCATATGTTTGATGTCTGTATATGATATATGTGTGTGTGTGTGTGTGTGTGTGTGTGTGTGTGTGTGTGTGTGTGTGCGTGTCCATGTGTGTGTGTTGGTACGTGCATGTCCGTACATGTGTGTCAGTGTGTGTGTGAGCTAAGGGCACCACAGGACATGGACTGTCCCAAACAGGATGGGCGCGAGATGTTTTGACTTCCCCACACACCCTTCCTGTGAACACATACAGCAGCAGCTTCATCAGGAATGGACATACACACACACACACACATCCGAGCCTAAAGAAACACAACCAACCAAACACACACACAGAACACATACAACCACACAAACAACACACCTACCGCATTTGAACTTATTCATGTAATACAAGAACAGACACTAAATATATGTCAGACATGTTTTCCACCCACAACTGTAGTGATAGAGCCGAGAAAAAACATTACAAACACACGATCATCATCATTATGGCCAAACACTAGTACCCTACATCTGTGTGTTCATATAGACAGTATGTCTGTGCGTGTTTGTGTGTGTCAGCGCGCCAGAATCACAAAGACATTCTCATGTATCCAGTTGACATTTTAGCTCCGCCATGACTAGCAGGGATATCACACAATATCAATCATATATCCCCTCTCTTGCTCTCTTCCTTCTCCTCCCTCTCTTCCCTCTCTCCTTCTTAATCCACCGTTATTGTTCCTTCTCCTCCCTCTCTTCCCTCTCTCCTTCTTAATCCACCGTTATTGTTCCTTCTTCCCCCGTCTCTATTTCTTTCTCGCACTCCCTCCCTCCCTGATTCCATACTCCTCCCATCCCCCTCTCTTTCTCTCTCATTCTCTCTCTCTCTCCCTCCTCCCTCCATTATTCACTAATTTTCTTTCATTCTCTCTTTCTTTCTCTCCTGCGTTGGAGCCAGTTGGCACAGTGCCAGGGAATGCTGATATCAGCTGGTAGATTGGGGCCTGCCAACATGGCGAGGAGAGAAAGGAGAAAAAGAAGAGACAGACAGTGAAAGAGAGAGAAATGGGGGGAAAGAGAGAGAGGTGGGGAGGCAGAAGAGAAAGAGAAAGACAGCGAAATAAACATAACCGAATGAAAAGATCCGATGGTGATGTGATTTGCATTTTCTAAATATGAAGGAAAAAAAAGGCTGATTGCGAACTGGGGTTTTGTTGTAGGTAGGTATTCATGGTGGTAGCGAGGCGGTGGACAGTGTGTGTGTGTTAGTATCGTCTGATGTGATGGCATTATCATATTAATATCAGCGTCACCACTGCATTGTTCTGCCGTGACAGCGGCCACTGTGCCCAACCAGCCTTGTCATACCAATAAAGCTTCTCCAAATGTGGATAGATGGAGAGAGGAGATAAGGTGCTAGACAAAGGGGAAGGGGGGAGAGAGAGAGAGAGAGAGAGAGAGAGAGAGAGAGAGGTACATGGTGTGATCAACCAACACAAACAAGTAATACATGTAGATTTCAACACAGCTACAATTCATTTGATTCAGATGACGAACGTGTGCTTGATCAGATTCCCCCAACGGAACTGTAACAAAGCATGCACTAACTGACGCCTACGGCTGATTTAACCAAGACTTCTGAGCGCTTAAAATGACTCTTATGTTTTCCGTCGCACACACGCTCGCACACACGCACATTCTTTTAGCTGTACATATTGACAGGTGTTTGGGCCATATACTCTATGTGGAAGTTTGTATAGATCATGTCACGTGTTCATATCACTACGAACGTGTGTAGGTACAGTGTGTGCAGTACAGAGTATGTGTATTTGTACGACTTTAGATCTCAGTGTACAAAGAATGTACCAACGTAACTATATTTGTGGTTTTGAGCAGGACACAGTTCAAGCAAGTCAGTACACGGTGGTTATGATTCTTCATACAGATGGAGGATCTTAATTTGAGCCAAATTGCTACAGCAAGTAAATAATGTGAATTAATATGTGGATTATAATGAATGGACATTTTTTTTGAAGGGGTTTATACATTTTTCGTTAGGGCAAATCATGTCTGACATTTTAAAGTAGAGATAACAAACTTTAGAATACTTTTTTACCTTGACTATACGACAAGTTTGCATTTCATGCTGTGCAGGAAAACACTTAGGAACAAAAAGAGTGATCAAATTAAGATCTTAGGGTGTGGATCCTAATGTATCAAAGATATTGTTTAAAGGCTCATCATAATGTTAACTGAAGGCAGCTGCTGAGAATCAGGATATCTATGGACAGATGTGTGATGGGGGTCATAGGAGCGCTTTCGTCTAATTTGTTATGGCCCTTAGGTACTCGTTACAGCAGAGTAGTCGACAATGTGTGCTGTATTGCATACACTGCCGTTCATACATACAGTTGAAGTCGGAAGTTTACATACACTTAGGTTGGAGTCATTAAAACTCATTTTTCAACCACTACACAAATTTCTTGTAAACAAACTATAGTTTTTACAAGTCGGTTAGGACATCTACTTTGTGAATGACACAAGCCAATTTACCAAAAAATGTTTACAGACAGATTATTACATTTATAACTCACTGTATCACAATTCCAGTCGGTCACAAGTTTACATACACTAAGTTGACTGTGCCTTTAAACAGCTTAGAAAATTCCAGAAAATTATGTCATTGCTTTAGAAGCTTCTGATAGGCTATTTGACATAATTTAAATCAATTGGAGGTGTACTTGTCGATGTATTTCAAGGCCTACCTTCAAACTCAGTGCCTCTTTGCTTGACATCATGGGAAAATCTAAAGAAATCAGCCAAGACCTCAGAAAATAAATTGTAGACCTCCACAAGTCTGGTTCATCCTTGGGAGCAATTTCCAAACGCCTGAAGGTACCACGTTCATCTGTACAAACAATAGTACGCAAGTATAAACACCATGGGACGACACAGCCATCATACGACTCAGGAAGGAGACGTGTTCTGTCTCCTAAAGATGAAAGTACTTTGGTGCGAAAAGTGCAAATCAATCCCAGAACAAGAGCAAAGGACTTTGTGAAGATGCTGGAGGAAACAGGTACAAAAGTATCTATATCCACAGTAAAACGAGGCCTATATCGACATAACCTGAAAGCCACTCAGCAAGGAAAAAGCCACTGCTCCAAAACCCCCATTAAAAAGCCAGACTATGGTTAGCAACTGCACATGTGGACAAAGATCATACTTTTTGGAGAAATGTCCTCTGGTCTGATGAAACAAAAATATAACTGTTTGGCCATAATAGGGGCTGTAAGCTGTTTGGAGGAAAACGGGGGAGGCTTGCAAGCCGAAGAACACTATCCCAACAGTGAAGCATGGGGATGGCAGAATCATGTTGTGGGGGTGCTTTGCTGCAGGAGGGATTAGTGCAGTTCACAAAATAGATGGCATCATGAGGAACGGAAATTATGTGGATATATTGAAGCAACATCTTAAGACATCAGTCAAGAAGTTAAAGCTTGGTCGCAAATGGGTCTTCCAAATGGAAAATGACCCCAAGCATTCTTCCAAAGTTGTGGCAAAATGGCTTAAGGACAACAAAGTCAAGGTATTGGAGTGGCCATCACAAAGCCCTGACCTCAATCCTATAGAAAATGTGTGGGCAGAACTGAAAAAGCGTGTGTGAGCAAGGAGGCCTACAAACCTGACTCAGTTACAACCAGCTCTGTCAGGAGGAATGGGCCAAAATTCACCCAACTTATTGTGGGAAACTTGTGGAAGGCTACCCGAAACGTTTGACCCAAGTTAAACAATTTAAAGGCAACGCTACCAAATACTAATTGAGTGTATGTAAACTTCTGATCCACTGGGAATGTGATGAAAGAAATAAAAGTTGAAATAAATCATTCTCTCTACTATTATTCTGACATTTCACATTCTTAAAATAAAGTGGTGATCCTAACTGACCTAAGACAGGGCATTTTTGCTAGGATTCAATGTCAGGAATTGTGTAAAACTGAGTTTAAATGTACCTGGCTAAGGTGTATGTAGACTTCCGACCACAACTGTATGTAGGATTTGGGGGTGTTTCCTTAAGTGTGTGAGTTTGTGTACCTGTTTTTGAACTGTTTTTGTCAGTGTGTGCGTGTCTACAGTTTATGTGTCTTGTTATTAGTGTGTGTGCTGCAAATACTGTACGCATGTGAAGGCCAGTGTGTTCAAATGTGTGTGTGTGTGTGTGTGTGATCGAGCCTATGTGTGTTTATGTGGGTGTTAGTGCGTTTGTGTGTCTGATTTCTTATGTGTGTGTTTAAGTGTGTGTATGTGTGAGTGAGGGCCTGTGTGAGGGAAAGTGTGTGTGTGTTTTCTTCTCTCTGTGTGGTACAGTAACTCAGGGCCTGCTGTAGTTTTTATCACCGTGGTCACGCGGCAAAACTTCCCCACAGACGGGATTCATTTCCGGGCTTTCACCTTTCCCTGAACCCCCTCTCTCTTCTTTCCCTCCCTCGCTCCCCTCACTTTATCTGGCTTGCACTTTTTCATTACCGCTCTTTTTTTGTTCTTTGGCTTCTCTGAATGGAGGGTGGATTGTCTGACTTCTCTCACTCGCTGTGTCCTGATTCTTGACCTTTGGCCTCACTTCACCGCTTTCTTTCCTCCTCTCTCTGTTTTTCCTTCAACTGGCAATGTTTGGTTGGGCACACCGTTGCTAAACTTTATGCAATAGAAGAAAACGTTTCTGTCTACTGGACACGACCCCGTTCTTGCCTCCTCTCCTCTTTATAGTTATCATCCAGATGAACAGAAGTATGTGAAGGGGCATAAGACTATGCAGAATTAACATGTAGGCTATGAATGTGAACTGGAAGTGTAATGCATTAACCCGATTTTTATGCGACTGTGCATTAAAGAGGTCAGATCGTCTTAGCAGACGCATTCCATGGATGAGTCCCTCAATCAAACTTCCAAATATGTAGATCCCAACTCTATAAGGACATAACATTTTATAAAACTAGAGCAATTAGGCCAATCTAAGCTCCAACGTGTCCTCATTACGACTTCTATGTGTAACAAGTGTTACACCTTCTGTAACATTTGTGTGAGTGACTTTTAGCTACATCAACTGGTAGTTTGAGCCCTACTGGTCTGGACCAGACAGATTCCATAACATCATGAATATTGATGTTGGCTAGGAGACTGAGTGGTCAAGCAGCAAGCTGACCCCTAGCTTACAGCCCCTAGCTAACAGTAAGTTATGATCCTTATAACGGTCAACATACACTGACTCAGTTTTACCTCATTTCTGTCAGCATTTTAAATGTGCAACCAGAGGGAGAAAAAAATTGTAGACCACCTTTACTCCACACACAGAGACGTGTACAAAGCTCTCCCTCACCCTCCATTTGGCAAATCTGACCATAATTCTATCTTCCTGATTCTTGCTCACAAACTAAAATTAGAGCAGGAAGCACCAGTGACTCGGTCTATAAAAAAGTGGTCAGATGAAGCAGATGCTAAACAACAGGACTGTTTCGCTAGCACAGACTGGAATATGTTCCGGGATTCTTCTGAAGGCATTGAGGGGTGCACCACATCAGTGACTGGCTTCATCAAATAAGTGCATCGAGGACGTCGTCCCCCACAGTGACAGCACGTACATACCCCAACCAGAAGCCATGGATTACAGGCAACATTCGCACTGAGCTAAAGCGTAGAGCTGCCGCTCTCTGCGGGACTCTAACCCGGAAGCTTATTAGAAATCCCGCTATGCTCTCCGATGAACCATCAAACAGGTAAAGCATCAATACAGGACTAAGATCGAATCGTACTATATCGGCTCCAACGCGTCTCGGATGTGGCAGAGCCTGCAGACTATTACAGACTACAAAGGGAAGCACAGCCGAGAGCTACCCAGTGAGACAAGCATACCAGACTTTCTGAATAACTTCTATGCTTGCTTTGAGGCAAGCAACACTGCAACATGCATGAGAGCATCAGCTGTTCCGGACGACTGTGTGATTACACTCTCTGCAGCCGATGTGAGTAAGACCTTAAAACAGGTCAACATTTACAAGGCCACAGGACCAGACGGATTACCAGGACGTGTACTCCGAGCATGCGCTGACCAGCTGGCAAGTGCCTTCACTGACATTTTCAACCTCTCCCTGTCTGAGTCTGTAATACTAACATGTTCCAAGCAGACCACCATAGTCCCTGTGTCCAAGAACACTACGGTAACCTTCCTAAATGACTACCGACCCGTAGCACTCACGTCTGTAGCCATGAAATGCTTTGAAAGGCTGGTCATGGCTCACACCAACACCATTATCCCAGAAACAGTAGACTCACTCCAATTTGCATACATCTCCAACAGATCCACAGATGATGCAATCTCTATTGCACTCCACACTGCCCTTTCACACCTGGACAAAAGGAACACCTATGTGAGAATGCTATTCATTGACTACAGCTCAGCGTTCAACACCATAGTGCCCTCAAAGCTCATCACTAAGCTAAGGACACTGGGACTAAACAACTCCCTCTGCAATTGGATCCTGGACTTCCTGACGGGCCACCCCCAGGTGGTAAGGGTAGGTAACAACACATCCGCCACTGATCCTCAACACAGGGGCACCTCAAGGGGTGCGTGCTCAGTCCCCCCCTGTACTCCCTGTTCACTCATGACTGCATGGCCAGGCACGACTCCAACACCATCGTTAAGTTTGCTGATGACACAACAGTGGTAGGCCTGATCACCGACACGATGGGAGGATGTCAGAGACCTGACCGTGTGGTGCAAGGACAACAACCTTCCTCAAGGTGATCAAGACAAAGGGGATGATTGTGGGCTACAGGAAAAGGAGGATTGAGCATGCACCCATTCTCCTCGACGGGGCTGTTGTGGAGCAGGTTGAGAGCTTCAAGTTCCTTGACGTCCACATCACCAACAAACTAACATGGTCCAAGCACACCAAGACAGTCGTTAAGAGGGCACAACAAAACCTATTCCCCCCCAAGAGACTGAAAAGATTTGGCATGGGTCCTCAGAAGGTCTATCCTCAAAAGGTTTTATAGCAGCACCACTGAGAGCATCCTGATGGGTTGCATCACCACCTGGTATGGCCTCCGACCGCAAGGCACTACAGAGGGTAGTGCGTACGGCCCAGTACATCACAGGGGCCAAGCTTCCTGCCATCCAAGACCTTTATACCAGGCGGTGTCAGAGGAAGGTCCTAAAAATTGTCAAAGAGTCCAACCACCCTAGTCATAGAGTGTTCTCTCTGCTACCACACTGTACTGGAGCGCCAAGTCTAGGTCTAAGAGGCTTCTAAATAGCTTCTACCCCCAAGCCATAAGACTCCTGAACAGCTAATCAAATGGCTACCCAGACTTCTACCCCCCCGCCCGGAACTCTCTGTTTTTATCTATGCGTAGTCACTGTAATAACTCTACCTACATGTACATATTACCTCAATTACCTCGACACCGGGGCCCCCGCACATTGACTCTATGCCGGTTCCCCTTGTATATATCCCCGCTATTGTTATTTACTGCTGCTCTTTAATCATTTATTATTCTTATCTCTTACTTTTCTTATTTTCTTAAAACTGCATTGTTGGTTAAGGGCTTGTAAGTAAGCATTTCACTGTAAGGTGAAACGCTACACCTGTTGTATTCGGCGTATGTGACAAATGAAATGTAATTTGACTTATAGTGTGAGTCCCAAATGGCACCCTAATCCCTATTTAACGCACTACTTAAAGTAGTGCTCCATATAGGGGAAAGGGTGCCATTTGGGATGCATCCATAGTATACTTAAGCAATAAGGCACGAGAGGGTGTGGTATATTGGCCATATACCACAAACCCCCAAGGTGCCTTATTGCTATTATAAACTGGTTACTAACATAATTAGAGCAGTAAAAACAATTGTTTGTCATACCCGTGGTATACGGTCTGATATATCATGGTTGTCAGCCAATCAGCATTCAGGGCTCAAACCACCCAGTTTATAATTGGCCTCATCACACTAACTCTAAAGTTATGTGATACAGCCTTTGCTTTCACCTATCTAATCTTGTTGGATCAGAGGTTACCGGTCTGATTACCTTAATTACAGTGTAATGACAATGTAAGTACACATTGTTATATACGACTATCTGCAATATGTTAATTCAACCATTAAAGGTCTAACTCTAAGAGGAGTACTTGCCCTAGTAAGGTTTCTTTGTATGCTACAACAGCATTGAATGTTTTGAGAGCTGAAAATGTGAATGGGATATGCTACTCTAAACTTGCTGAAGGGCTAGGAGTGATTGCTTGTACAGGTCTACTAGTATGGGTTTATGCTGCGCCGCAGAAACATTTTCGAACCGAACTCAGGCAGAGAAGCAGTCTTTACATGTCACCATGCACCCTCACTGAGCAGGTGTCTGTCTGTCTGTCTGTCTGTCTGTCTGTCTGTCTGTCTGTCTGTCTGTCTGTCTGTCTGTCTGTCTATATATCTATCTATCTATCTATCTATCTATCTATCTATCTATCTATCTATCTATCTATCTACAGTATATATCTATCTATCTATCTATCTATCTATCCCACAGAGCCATAATGACCCAATTAAATCAATCAGTGGCTTGATTGGAATGCTCCTTGAGTGTGTGTGAAACAGAGAGAAAGAGAGAGAGAGAGAGAGAGAGAGAGAGCACCTGGATGTTGCATCCCTCAAGTGTTGTTCTGAGGAGGTAGGGTACAAGACAGTAAGAGACAGGAAACATAAATTATCATAAAAATCATGAATTCTTCCCACTGAATCCAAGCCCAACGCTCTATCTTGATTTTTAACAGCATCTAAAGATGACACACTGTCCCTCAAATGATGGCACTTATTGAAAAGTGTTAAAATATTAAATAATAAGATACCTTTCAGGGAGCTAGAGTGTATCTAGTTAAAGTTGGACTGTTTGCTTCAGGTGGGAAATCCCAAACTAGACTGCAAGCTGAAAATGTCAAAAAAAGAAAAGGAAGGCTGTACACTTATCACATTACATTGATTTCCTGTGGACACATCTAAAGTGTTGAATCAAACTATGGTATGTAGTAGGCCTATGAAAACTGGGCATTTAAACATGTCTAAAACATGTTATGTTGCTATGGGGTTTGAAACACAGCGACCGGAGTCTCGCTCTTCTCCGGTCACCACAGATGACACGTCTGCCTGTTATCTGGAGAGGAATTTCCTGCTCTCCCTTATGATGTGCGTCAATAACGTGCAACCATTTTCAGTCGCTCTTTCCCCTGCCTTCTCTCTCGCGGCCATCTCAATTAAACAGCCACATTAATGAAATAAATAACTATCAACAAACAATGCGCGGACGCCTAGTCTACATAACGTCCAAAAAACGAGATTAGATTAGTCATTTTCGCAGCTGCTCTTTAGCTGTTAAAATATTATTAAATCCCCTAAGTGAACATAGTAACACGATTGTTTAATCTCAAAGCCGTTGACGAGTCACGGTCGTTGCCTACTCTCTGTGTGTCATGTATATCGCTCCCCCATGCTCCATCCATTTTGTTCCTAAATTTTCTATAACAAAAGACTGAAAGGGAGGGGAAAAGACATGAGTGTTGCGGGGAGAAATCGGAGGACGAGAAAAGTGCCATCATGGATTTCATCTTGAATTTCGCTGCCAACCTCCCCATCCATCCCCCTCAAACTAAATCAAACATGATCACATTTTATCCAGCACACGTAGGCTACATAAAACAACCCTATAACTTATATCAACCGCCGGGAAACAACTTGTATTTTCAGAATGAGATGTTGCACGCAACACACTTGCTACTTTCTTGCGAAATCACTGTAGCCCAAAGGAGAGAGGTAGCCTATGGCTACAGTGAAGCTTGCACTCGTAAGAGGTGACGCTAGGACAAGTTTACCGGTTGTAATAGTAGTAGCCTTGTAATAGTCGTAGTAAATATAGTAGTAGCATAGTGGGAGGACTATGGTTTTAAAAACCGTTGGATAGGCCTACAGCTGGATAGGTGTAGCCTGGACGAATAGATTAGGCTACCTATTTAGGCTACATCTGGTTAAATTGGTCATCTTAAAAACAATGTGCCGTACGTAAATGCGTCTCCAACTAAATAATTATCCTGGCTTATCGTCTCTACCTAGAACGTTCTTGCGTTGCAGCTTTGTAAATCACACTCGAACATGTAGTTAACCCAAAAATAAAACGGAAATCAAAGAACATAGCGATTGATCAAATTTGCAACTTATTTTTTGTCAAAAGCTACGATATATGTTTTCATGTTGTGAATTAAACCCGATGTGTAGGCCTATGCATGGATGAATGCAATTGGCATATCTTCTGCAGTAGCCAATGATTGTATTCCTTAGGCTATAGCAATACATTTAATACAGAACTTTGTGTTAGTTTATAGGTTAGCCTACTTGTGCGTTCACTTTAGTTGACTTTTAGTGCACTTCAAATAGCATAACGTAATTCAATTTACAATTTACAAACAATTTTTACGGCGTAGGCATACGTTATCCGACAATTCAAGTAGTACATTTTAGGCCCCAAGTTATAACTGAAACTAATCCATCATGATATAGAATCCGTTCTCACTTTTGTCATGTCACCGTATAGGGCTAACGCATGCAGACGGTCGGCCACGCGCGCACATACAACACCGGCTTCATACATGACACACAGAAAAGTGCCGAAGAGTGCATGGGAACATACATGCAGCACACACACACGCCACACACTATAGTGCAACCCGCCAATCACTCTCAACAATCCACTCACAATACAAACACATTTCGTTGGACGGTGTATACCATGTGTATCCCGTAGCCTACATACCGACTAATAAAACTTGAAACATAAAAACTGTAATGTGTGTAAAAAAAAAAATGTTTTTAAAAGGCGAGATAAAATGGAGCCACAATGCGCTTCAATCACTGCAACTATAGGGTGATTACACGGATTTGCAAAAAGAAAAAGTCGTCGTCAGATATTTGTTGTTCATGGAGACAACAACAAACGCGACAAATACAACAATTTTGGAGAGGTTTTACCATAGTGCTACACAACCGCAGTTCCATACCACCCTATATAAAAGTGCACATGTAAACGTATGGATAGTATATATTGTAAATTAACTAGATATTTATGATGAAAGTAAGACTCTATGTACTTACGGGAGAGGCGGCGGGCGGATTAATGACAGGACACGTCATGATTACGTTTCACTTGAATTAAATACATTACGAGTTGGGGAAAAAATGGAAATCAGGGGTTGTTGTATACAAGCATACGCCGTTTTCCCCCTCCCTTAGCTCACCCTGTTCTCCTCCTCCCTTTCGCTCTCTCTCACACATTTTTTCAAACATCCATTTATTGTGCAGTAGTGAGTAAGTGAGTGAATAAAAGAGAGAGAGAGAGAGAGGAGAGTGGGAGGGCGAGTGATGTAGGTTGCAAATGTAATTATAATCTCACGAGCACCATTTTAGAACACTGACACACGGGGCAGACTGCCCGGTTCAGTTGCAGCCCAAAAATAACGACACTATATAACCTACTATCAGGTGGCCTCTACTCTATAGCATAGATATAAACCTACAAAAGTTTGCAGACATATGTCTTATCGAAGTGCGTACAAGTTAAACAGATTTGACGTGAGGTATCTGAATGTTGTTTGGTAACACATCCCGGAAGCCTATGGTTTTAAAGTTGGAAAAATTGAAGAAAGATTGATAGGCTGTTGTTATCACTGTTTTATAACTGTTTCGGTTTACTCACTGGATCAGTGACTAAAAAGTTACTTTTCACTGTTGAAACAAAAATTCATATTTTTCATCATGATTCGAATCGGAAGTTTCAAATTGAACTCGGAATTTTTCTGAATCATCCTCCTCTTCTAAATCAGATATTTGAATACCCAAGCACAGCACGCGGTAAAAGTAACTTCGCCCCACGTGGGCCCGCGCTCGTGGTGGCGCAGGTGCATTGCCTTTAACCGGCCCACGCGCCCCTCCACCAATTTACTGTACCCGCGCGAGGTACTGACTTCAGCATCTGGCTGACATTTATTTATATTTTTTATGTATTAGGCCTATCAATAAGGACAGGCACTGGCGTCTATTCTCTACTAATTTGTAAGAACTGTAAGAACTATTGTAAAAATAAAATAACAAATAAAAAAACAGGAGTCAAGATGATGTTAAGTGGTGAGGTAGAGCTTTTATCCCTCATCGCCCCTTACGCGCGCGCGTGCGCACGCACGCACACACACACAGCCGAGTATTTTCATTCATATTTCCTTCACCTGATGTCCCTTGTAGGCCTAGTGGCCTACTACTATAAATAGCATCCTGACCATTATATTTATCCTGCTCTTATCACCAGCCCTTATATATTCTCACAGACCTGTAGAATATAATACATTATTTTATCTAATAACACTTTAAAACATGCTCTTTGTATTTAAATATGAGTTGTTCATTATACAATAATAGACATTTACATTTTGGTCATTTTTAGAAGACACTCATTGCATTACAGTCAGTGCATTCAACTAAGGTAGGTAAGACAACCACATATCACAGTCATTGCAATGTTCTATAATAATAACGACAATAATAACAATAATAATACAAATAAGAGTTACACATTTGCCTTACGGGCTAGAGATGATGCTGATACTGTCTGCCTGCCATAATCTACTACCAATCGCCATCTATTGTGTATCAGTGTGAGTGGCATATGTGCAGTGCATGTCTGTTTGTTGTATGTATGGAAGTGAGTGTGTGTGTAATTGTGTGCATGTACAATCATGGCATATGTGTGTCTGTATTGTGTGTCTATTTGTATAGACCTATATGTGTGTGTGTGTGTATATGTGCGTGTTCGTGTGTGTATGTACCTTCGTGGCATATGTGTACGTGTTTGTGTCTGCCACAATGGCATCATCACCCGCCCCTGAGGCTGTGTGTGTGTGTGTGTGTGTGTGTGTGTGTGTAATGCTTTGATTGTTTTCTCCGCCGCAGCAGAAACGCACCAATTAATATGCATAGAGTGAGTGAGACAGAGACAAACAAAAAAACTGGCGGGGAGGGGGAGAGATCGCAGAGAGAGAGAGAGGGGGGGGGGGGTGGGGGTAGAGAGGGAGAGAGAGAGAGGGGGGGAGAGATTGCACAGAGAGAGAGAGAGAGAGAGAGAGAGAGAGAGAGAGGGGGGGAGAGAGAGAATGGAGGGGGGGGGTGATGAAATGAGAGATGAGGGTGGGAGGAGAGAAAGAGAGATGAAGTGAGATAAGGAGGTAGGGGAGGAGGAGGTCTCTGGATGGAGAGAATGAAATCTGATAGATGTTGGAGTAAAAAAAACTAGAGAAGGAGCGAGAGAAAGGAAGGAGGGAGAGGGATCAATATGTACATATTTAGAGGAGAGGTGGAAGGAAATCAATTGAAAGGGGGAGGCAATTGATGTGGAGGAGAGAGAGAGAGAGAGGGGGGAGAAAAGGGGAGCGAGAGAGAGGGAGACAACGAGGGATGAGGGAAGAAGAAGGAGTGCAGAGGTGGAGTGATATGTGGCTGTGGCTGCTGTCCTTTTGTCGCAGTGTCAGGGTATTGATACTGTAATACTCCACCCCCCCATCACAATGCTGCCGTGACAACGGGCAGAGTGACGCCCACTGGCATAATGCGGCCAGCCACAATACTGAGGGCACTGAGGCATCACACACTGGCAACGCAGGGCAGGGAGACAGAGAGATGGAGAGGGGGGAAGGGGGGAGAGAAGAAGAAGGAGAGAGAGAGAGAAGCTGGGAAATGGCGGGAGAGAGAAATAATCAGATAGAGGTAGAAAAGGGAGGGAGAGATGGTGACAGGGAAATAGAGAGGAAAGATGGAGGGAGGGAGAGAGAGAGAGAGGAAGAAGGAGGGTATTGATGGAGAGACAGAGAGATGACAGAAAGAGAAAGAGAGATAGAGAGACAAAGGATGGAGGGAGAGTGAGAAGGGAAGGAAAGAAAGAGAGGCAGATTATGTCTGGTCTTTGTGTTGATGTCTGGGAGTGTGTAACATAAACAGGTTATGTGTGTGTGGAATCTGATTTGGCTATTCACATGTCTGATGTATGCATGAATGATCAAAACCAAAAGTGCTCTTTCATTGAACAGAGGGAAGAAAATAGTTTTGGTCAAAGTAAAATTGAAAATCAGATTTGGCAATATTTACTAACATAGATAGATAGATACAGAAACTATCTATCTATCTATCTATCTATCTATCTATCTATCTATCTATCTATCTATCTATCTATCTATCTATCTATCTATCTATCTATCTATCTATCTATCTATCTATCTACAGTATCTATCTATCTATCTATCTATCTATCTATCTATCTATCTATCTATCTATCTATCTATCTATCTATCTATCTATCTATCTATCTATCTATCTATCTATCTATCTATCTATCTACAGTATCTATCTATCTACAGTATCTATCTAGCTATCTATCTATCTATCTATCTATCTATCTATCTATCTATCTATCTATCTATCTATCTATCTATCTATCTATCTATCTATCTATCTATCTATCTATCTATCTATCTATCTACAGTATCTATCTATCTACAGTATCTACAGTATCTACAGGTTGTGTGTGTGTGTGTGTGTGTGTGTGTGTGGAATCTGATTTGGCTATTCACATGTCTGATGTATCCATGAATGATCAAAACCAAAAGTGCTCTTTCATTGAACAGAGGGAAGAAAATAGTTTTGGTCAAAGTAAAATTGAAAATCAGATTTGGCAATATTTACTAACATAGATAGATAGATACAGAAACTATCTATCTATCTATCTATCTATCTATCTATCTATCTATCTATCTATCTATCTATCTATCTATCTATCTATCTATCTATCTATCTATCTGTCTATTGTATTAGCTACAGTATTACAGTATGCAGTATTATATCACAGTATGCAGTATACAGGTTTATAGTATAGCACTCTCTCCTATCACAGTGCATTGTTTGGGTCAATGTTTTGTCCATTCATCTATTCACAGTACACAGTCCAGTTCAGTATTGACTCTCTCTGGCAGCGATGTTTATCAGTGCTGAGATGTCTTTTATACTGTATCTCTTCAGGGTGTGCCCAAAATGGCACCCTATGTAGTGCACTACTTTTGACCAGACCTCTATGGAACCTGGTCAAAAGTAGTGCACTGTTTGTCATTTGTTTATTTGAATCCCCATTATCTTTTGCAGAGGCAGCAGCTACTCTTCCTGGGGTCCACAACAAAACACAAAACATGGCAAGTAACAAAACACGGGTACACCGATAGACAAGGACAGTCACACACATTTAAAAGACAAAGATATACAAACAATACAACAACAAAAATAATGTGCCTGTTAAGTGTGAGTCTGTGTGTTAGTGTGTGTGTGTGTCCTCTCACGGTCCCCGCCATTCCATGAGATGTTGCTTAATACATCTTTTCGAGGTAATTCTGCTTTGCTTGAGTAATTGGAGATGGAAGGGAGTTCCACGCGATCATGGCTCTGTATAATATGGTGGGTTTCCGTGAATTTGTTTTTGGGACCGTGGGTACTATGAAGAGACCCCTGGTGGCATGTCTTGTGGGGTATGAATGGGTGTCTGAGCTGAATCTTATTTGATTATGCAGGCAATCTGGACTTTGTTTATTCATTTCTCATAAAAACTAGAAGAGAAGCAGTTCATCTCTCGCCGACCTGGTATGCATGTTGTTGACGTTAATTCTGTATGTGCAGTTAAGGGCAAGGTGTGCTGCTGTTTTGAGCCAGTTGCCACTCTTCCCTATGCAGTACATAGAGAAAATGGTGCAATTTGAAACGCAACCCATGTTGATGGCATAAATCATACATCATCTCTGTTGGCAGCCCATAAGTCAGTTGATCCACAGGAGATGACCAATGTCTCTCTCTCTCTCTCTGTTGCCTCTCTGCCCCCCTCTCTCTCTCTCTCTCTCTCTCTCTCTCTCTCTCTGTGTCACCTGTCTGCCCCCCCATCTCTCCCTCTCTCTCTCACTTCCCTTATTTCTTTCCTCTCCCTCTCTCTCTTTTCGCAACACCGACTCATTCTCTCACTCCGCTGTATGATCTATTGCTCCCTGCCCCTGGCTCTCCCCCTCACCCCCATCTTAATATGATGTAAAAAGCTAATCGCATGCAAATGTCTGTTGTCCCGGTAACCAGACCCGAAAAATCCCTTTGATGTTGCACCCGGCTCATTCTCTCCACGTTCTCTTTGTTCAACTAGAGTCTCTCTCTGCTTTGTCAACATCCCCCCTTTACCTCTCTCTCTCTCTCTCTCTCTCTCTCACTTTCTCTCTTTCCCTCTCTCTGCCTCTCTTTCACTGCTGCTCTGTCTCTCTTTGCCCTCTCAGTTCTCTCGCTGTCTGCCCTACTCTCCCCCTCTGCCACATTCTCACTTACGATCTCTCTGTCTCTCGCCCCATTCCCCTTGCAAAAATAAAAACTTCTCTAATTCTCTCTACTTTTTTTCTCTCCCTGCCTGGCTATACTGCAATACCACCCCTGGTTCTTTGTGTCTCTGCCTATTCGCTCTCTTTTTTCTATAAGCCCCCTCTCTATTCCTCCGTCTCCTTCATTCTTTCTTCTCCCTCCATGCACATCGTCTCGTGCACGTCGTCTCCCCTCTCCGTGCCTCTCTGTCTGCCTGTCTTCTTTCCCTCTTCTCCCGTCCTCTCTCGCTCCCCCCTTTCTCTCAGAGGGTCAGCCCCTTCCTGTTTCACTCCTCTCTCTCTCCCCACCTCCCCACTTTTCATCCCTCATTCACTCACTCACTCACTCACTCACTCACTCACTCACTCACTCCTTTCTTCTTTCTCTGTGGAGTATTTGACCCTCTGCGCATGGTCATCTAGTCATCCAAGGTTCTGTTGGTGGTTTGCCGGAGATTAACTGCTGCTGATCTAGGGGAACACAGTTGCAGTACACACACGTTATTAGTGAATTTCTGTGCAATGATCAATGTGCAGGTACACGAACTGCAAAACCCGTCAGTAAGTATTGCTACTAGCAGTAAGTGTTATGTAACAATGTGCTACACTGTCTGCAACTACACTGTACCTGACTATTCTACTACTATGTAAATACATTGGTTTAAGTCACTTGGAATGCAAAGTGGGACCCACATGGCAACATCCTCTGTATCCAAAGCGATACCACTAACAGGTTATCGAGTTTCAATGGCTTCCGTCCAGTTTTATTTCAATAGGAAAGGTACACATGATCTAAGTACAATTGAAGTACAATTGAAGTATAACGCGTATCAAGTACATTGTAACCGTATAGCATGCAGACATTCAACAAAAACAGAACAAGCATTTATTTCGAAACTGTAAACATCAGTATATTTTTGGCATAAACTGCATAGGTAAGATGACAGTTAAAAAAAGACGTGAACAAAAACCCCGTTGTATTTACATGTTAAACTACGAATCATGTCAAAGCCTAATAAAAAGACGCTTCGAATATGAAAATCTACAGCTGGATGGTTAAAAGGTGTTCATTATTCTGAAGACATATAATAAGACTTCTCTCCTGGTGAAAACAATAGCTTCCAATACAATGCAATATATTCTTCAGCACCAAGCTAGTACTGTTGTATGAGTACTGCATACCTCCTAATCAGACAAATTAGATATTGATTCAATGGGTTCAATATCCATTTGCACTTTTTAATTTGGATATGGAGTTGCTATGACACCCATGAAATCTGATGAGAGAGACAAGGGTTGCTGCTATCTGTGTATATTAGGCAGACTAACCTACCTACATAGCTGGCATACAGGTTATCTGTTAGTGCCCTTTATATCATACAATAACACAATTTAAATTCAGTTTGCTCCCAAAATTGACTAGCTTAGAAACACAACTTTTATACTTAATAATACTTATATTTGTAGTTGTAAATGAACTCAACCCTCATGTATTTGTAACTGAAAGGTTAGTTAGTTTGAATCCCCGAGCCGACAAGGTGAAAAATATGACAGTGTGCCCTTGAGCAAGGCACTTAACCCTATTTGCTCCAGGGTCGCTGTTGATAATGACCAACCCCGGCTGTGAACCCACTCTCTGAGGTGTCAGGGAGAGTTGGGATATGCAAAAAAAATGTCATTTCCAAATCACACATGCACATTATTACACACTTGTGCATGTGTTAATTAGGACAAATATAAGCACCCCTCAAATGATGTATCATTGTCACTGTATTGCATTAAAGTTGGAGGCGTAAGCTGATAGTGCATACTGCATTCAAAAAGAAAGAATCTTTCAATTCACAACAAGATAATACGGCAGGTAACAGACATCTCCATTTCATGGAACGCTTTCCTTCATTTTGAATAACGTATATAAAGCTATAAGCACATGACTCAGACATAAACAAATGACTCATTTGACACACTCGACCCAACCGACGTCATGTTGCATGAACTTATGCCAGCAAATCAAACATTTGTACACTTGGTGATTGCAATATTATGGCTTATAATGAAAAAGAGAAATCACAAAATCATTCAATGAAATAGTCATTGAAAAGACCAATGGAGAATACGACATCGAGTCCCATAGCTACTGTATCTTTAGACAGAGCAGTGCTATAAGGCACCAAAACAAGTGATACGGTTACCGTAAGACTTACGCCTGAATAAGACATGATACCACCTTTCCTTAAACCATCAACAATAACAATTGGACACACTGTAACCATTTGGCCCAGATTCCCGCTTGCTTTACATCCTCACTAACAAACCACCTCAAAATACAGACGTTAATAGCGTCTCTATTTAACAGCTTATTTGGTTCTGAGTGCTGAGATTAATAGTTCGGTTATAATAAGATGTTGACATTTTTCATTTCCATGTTATGGTTTATTCTACTCTTTACTTCCAGGCAAGTCCTACTGAGAGTAGGGCGCCATGCCTGTCGTTGGTTGATATCTGCCCACTGGTTGGTCTATAGCTACTGTACTAAGCTGTAAGATGGCCACAGTGTTGGAACAGTACTCTACTGTCTATAGCACAATAAGACTGTCTGCAGAGTGTATGCGTGTGTTCCACACTCTGCGTAATGTGTGCACCCATACATGCAGGGCCGTATGTACTCATTTGCATAGATCACAATCACACCTAGCCTATACTATACCACATATACGGCCACACAGACAGAATCTATAATACTACTACAGTACTAACATTCCCCCCCAAAAAACGTCCCTGTTTAAACAGCATTGTAAAAGGCAACATTTTAATAATGTCCAATAAAGTCAGTATAAAGCTATATTTCCTATAATGCTCCTGTATGTTTTAGGAGATAGTGGAAGCACGAAGGCCATGGCCGCCAGTCAGTGGTTCAGGCAGAGTGGTTTGGCCTAGTGGGGAGCCGCTGAAGGAGGACAATGGCTCTACTGTGTGGTTGGAGTGTCCACGGTATCAATGACTCGGCGAGCAACTGGGTTCGGCCGATCCAACATGGCCACCGACAGCAGGCTCTGCTGATGCCAGGTCCTGGGTTAGTCAGGGCCGTAATGTCTCTTTGTTTCCTGTATGCCCTTTTTTCTTTGGTCCTTTACTTCTTGTCCAGTTTGACCCCTCCAGTGGCTTGCATAGAGATGTTGTGTTGGTCTTTATTAGGTCCAGAATCCAGTTTCTGGACAGGGAGGGAGGGAAGGGAGGAGAGTGAGCGGAGAAAGGTAGATGAAGGTTGAGGTGTTTGATATACGAACTCTAAAGGGTTAACCTGGGGTTTTGGTGACACAGGTGTGTCTTCAGTCATTCAGGAGAAAAAGGGGTCAAAGCATTTGACTGATTTAGACGTTCAAAAGGAGAGATTGTGGGTTGACGGGGCAGACAAGGAAAGGGAGAGAAAGAGAGTGATGGAGGAAACGGAGAGAGATTACAGTACGTGTGCAAGATAAGATCACTCACGTTTGTTGCTGAGATGAAGATTACACCGCAGTGGAAGGAGACTGGTTCTGTGGAGACAAACATCTCACTTGAAGCACAGTGTGAATGTGTGTCTGTGTGTGTTTGTGTGTATTCGATTGTGTGTGTGTGTGTGTACGTGTGTGTGCGTGTCTGTGTCTGCGTGCGTGTGTCTGTGAAACTCACCTGTGTTTGTCCCCTCCCAGAGGCTGGCGACCCCCCCTCCTTCTGACTGCCAACAGAGGAAGAGTCTGAACAGCTACTGTGGACTACAGAGAGAGAGAGAGAAAGAGAGATATGAGAGAGGGGGAAAGGAGTGTGAGAAAAAGAGAGTGGAGGTCAGTCGCCTGCCAATAAAGCTTTTGTAATGAAATTAAAATTGCAACACCGCAGATACAGAGCATGATTCTTCACTGTGAAATACCATTATTCACAGGGAGACATCTGGTGGACAGCATATGTATTACACACAGGGTGTTTATAATATTTTTGTGGTTTCTGACAGTGTGTCTTTGTGTGTGTGTGTGTGTGTGTGTGTGTGTGTGTGTGTGTGTGTGTGTGTGTGTGTGTGTGTGTGCGCACGCGCACCTCTGTCATTCAGATTGTAGATAGAGTCGAGTTCAGATGTTACCGGTGCTCCTGTGGCGTCTAGCAGTATCTTACTAGACACACCGATACACATTGTCTCTTTCAAACACAACTCTGAGAAAGAAAGAGAGAAAGAGAGCGAGACAGAGAGAAAGAGAGAGAGACCGAGAGAGAGACAGCGAGGGGGACATAGAAAGAGAGAGACAGAGACAGAGAGAGAGAGAAAGAGAGATAGAGAGACATAGACAGAGAGAGAGAGAATTCCATTACATGTTCAATTCATAATGCAATATCTTACATTAGTGAATTTGAACGGTGGCCCCGACCAGGACTCAAACCCAAGTCCGGCGACCGTCAACCCAACACCTTTTGACAAGGTCACTAGGTGAATGGGGTTAAGGTCGCTATAATAGTTTGGAACTTGTGTTGTATATGGCTGGGGTGAGAGGTGAGAGTTCAGAGCACATGACTAAAATCTTATTCGAATTCTGTGGGTCAGAGTAAAATGTCAGGGATCATACTGTACCTGTGTTGTGTATAGCGTGAGTCCAGAGGAGCTGAGCGATGTCGTGTGTCCAGGCTGCCCTCCCCTCTCCACTCTGACACTGCAGGGTCAGGCAGTCCCGGATACGAGGGGCCTGACGCACCCACACCTCGAACCTCACCCCCTCCTCACCCACACTCTGGGTCAGACCCATCTCACCCGTCTGACAGAGAGGGAGGGGGGAGGGGAGGGGGAGAAAGAGAGATGTGGAGAGAATAGAGGTCGGAACCGTACACATAGTGGATTCATGTGGTATTGGACCTTCGTCTCATACCCCCGCTGTTTTGGAAATGCTGGTGCATGCTGGTGTGTGCGTATTTACGCGCGTCTGTGTGTGCACCCGTGTATGAGTGTGCGCGTGTCCGTTACCTTGATGCTGTGTTTGAAGCTGTAGGCGGTGCGTCCTGGGCCGGGACTCTTCTGCTTGGTGAAGATGATGAGGTGCTGATAGAGGAACACACTCCTCACCCCTGTCTTCTTCCTCCTGGTCCCCCCACACACCAACAGCTCCCCCTGACGCACCAGCTCTCCGCGCTCCGCCACTGGGACCTAACACACACACACACACACACACACACACACACACACACACAGTTTACCGCCCACCAAACCGCGTTGTGTTGTTCAAGAGAAGCTTTTGAAACAAGCTATTTTTAACCATCCAAGTGATGTGAGGTTCATGTAACCCGAGCTATGCGTCAAACCTAACTCCTCCACCACTCTCTGTTCTGTTATTTAGCTAACTTTCAGAGAGCTCTTTGTGTGTGTGTGTGGGTCATGTGTTTTTGCCTGTGTGTGTTTGTGGGTGTGTTCTAGTAGCTATGTGGGAGGGTTTAACCTAGCTATATAATCCACTCTGTAGGTGACTCAGCAAAGCAGTATGTCATCAGTCAGACTGACAGTGAGTGTGTGTTTGTGTATGTGTGTGTTTGCATGCGCGTGTGTTTCTCTCTCGCTCCCTGCGTGTGTGTGCGCATGTATGTTTGTGTTGTGTATGAGTATGTGTGTATGAGTATGTGTGTCACCATGGTGATTGATAGAACTGTGTCATCGAAGCAACAGAACTACAGGACAGGAAGCAGAAAACAGGAGTAGGATTGGCTTATAAAAATAGGATGAAACAAGTTGCATCTAGGTGCTGATCTACGGTCAGTTTTGGCTTAACCCCCCAAATGGCTATGGTTAGAGCTGACGTAGGGAAAGTTGATTCTAGATCTGTGGTTATGGACAAATTGAGTTATTCAAGTGAATGTGATGTGATGCTTATTGAACTGTTTGTCCCGACGAAGTCCCAAATTGCATTATATTCCCTTCACAGTGCACTACTGTTGACCAGAGCCCCATGGGCGCTGATTAAAAGAAGTGCACTATGGGCTCTGGTCAAAAGGGTGCTATTTAGGACGCATTCCCAATTTAAGGTTGAAACCTTGTCCAACACTTTGGGATCATTATACCAGTATGGAGGTTTATCTATTCTAAATTGGCTTCCGCCCAGAGTTGAGAATTTAGTTTTAAGTCTGGCGTTCTCACCGGACACCCGACGATTAGGTCGCTGGCCCGGAGGTCCTCGCCGTGACGCTGGACGTGTCTGAGGACGGAGAGGGAGGAGTCGGAGGCAGGGTTTAGCCCTCCCAGCTCTTCCAAGGCATCGCAGTACTGTTCCAGTCTCAGTGTAGGGGCCTGGAGACAATGGGGGAACGACAGGGGGGAGAGAGGAGGGGTGGCCGGGAGTCTGAGCTGGGGAGGGAAGAGGGTGGGAAGGGGGGAGAGAAAGGAGAGGACTTCAGCATCATTTCCATCTACAGTATGGTCGACATCATCATCATTGTTATTACCTTCATCATTTTCATGACACAGTACTTAGAAATATTTTATCTTCTACTGTCACCCTGTGGCCGTTTCAAAAACTGCACCTCCAGCATTTGACACAGCTCCAAACTACAGTAAATATTCAACCCTCAGATCTCTACTAAAACCCATCTATGTGATGTTCTTCTTTTCATGTTTTCTCAGTCTAAAGCTGTGATCAGATTATGCCCTGTGTGTGTATCAGACTGTGCTTATTGTTGTGTGTTGAAAGCCTGTTGATTGGTTTTAGTGTAATCCAACCTTAATTAGTTATTTGAGTATACTTTACACTTATAATTGGCTTCCGTGTATACAATGCTGTTTTAATTGTCCATACTATATAATGCTGTTGTTGTAATGGGCTTAAGCTAGTGAATGTGATGCTGTTCCGTGGTGGCTGGTGGAACTTTAAATCGGAGGATGGGCTTGAATGGAACAGTATCAAACATTCCACTCATTCCATCCAAGTCATTACTATGAGGACGTTCTCCCCACACCAGCCTCCACTGACTCTGTTTTCAATAAAAAAAATGTTTGCAACGAGACAGTCTCTTACCTTGAAGAAGTCCGCAGCTTGAGTAACCAACGGGGAGTCCAATTCTGGTTTAATCCTGATGTAATGAGAGTACTGGAGAAACTCCTCTCTCTATTTGTGTGTGAGAGAGGGGTTTGGTATGGAGAGAGAGAGAGAAAGTAAAGTACTTCATTTTTTTATATTAAAAAAAAAATCTACTTCTACAGTACCCTTGATGGCACTGCCCATGCTAAAACAGCCCTCTCTCCAACTCTATGATCGACACACTCACGTATTTACTGAAGAGGTCCTGTTGCAGCAGACTTTGCAGTAGAGCTCCCTCCATGGCTGGGAGGAGGTTCTGTGAGTGGAAGGAGCTGAGGCTGGCCCATTTGGGGAACAGGAGATCTGCTTTCCCCCTGAGGGAGGAGGGGGTGTCTGGACCCTCCAGGAGGGGCAAGTAGGTCTCTTCCACCCCCTTTAATACAGCCACGTACTGCCTCTCTGAACTCAGCATCCTGCACCACAATAGGTACAGTTTACTGTACGGAGAAAGGAGGGAGAGTGAGAGGGAATGAAGAGACAGAAGAAAGGGGTAGGGAGAACCAGAAAGAGAGAGGGAGGAAGTAAGAGAGAAAGTTAGAGAGGGAAGAGGTAAGTCAGAAAGGAGGGTAAAGAGGAAGAAAGCTGCATTTCTCTCTCTCTCTCACACACACACACACACACACACACACACACACACACACACACACACACACACACACACACACACACACACACACACACACACACACACCATACCTCTGTGCGGTGGTGGTGCCCTGCCTCTCCCCTCCCGTCTCCCTCTCCGCTCGGCTCAGCAGCACGTGTTGTCTTGGCGTTCCGGTATAGTCCACCACTTCCTTGCTGCTCACCTCTACACCTCTGATGAGCACCCCTGATCCCCCCTGTACCCCTCCTATTCCTCCCCCAATCCCTACTCCTCCTCCTCCTCCCTCTCTCCATCCGGGGACGGCGGCTGCCATCCCAGCGGTGATAACAGGGTCTGTGAGGGCCCGGCGCCCCAGCCAGGTGAGGGGGGAGTTACGGCTGGCTGCACCCACAGGAGGCTCTACAGGCCTGGCGGTGGCAGGGCCCCGACGGGGGGCCAGCAGGGCCTGGAGGTCGAAGCTGGGGTGACGCTTCCTGGGGGGTTTGGGGGGCAAAGGGGCTTCTGTGGGCTGGGGGAAGAGAGGAGAGAGAGAGAGAGAGAGAGAGAGGGGAGAGAGGAGAGGAAGATGGAGAGGGAGGTGATGGATCTAGGATTGTACAATGTAAGAGAAGAGGCACAATAAAGGCGAACGGCTAAAAGCAGCGGGTGGCCTCTGACCAGAATTTTGGCGGTCATTTTCTGTTTCCTGACGATTCTACATGCTGAATCGCCACCCAGCAGGTGATCGCTAACACACTGGAGATGTTATGCAATCCATTATAATCTAAAACACACATAAATACATGCAGTATTTACATCTACCACACACACACACACACACACACACACACACACACACACACACATACACACATACACACAAACACTTACGCTCTTCTTTGCCGGATGCAACAGATTCTGCAGAAATTTCCCTCCTCCCGCTCCTCCTCCACCTCCTCCCATTCCCTCCTTCTTATTCCCTTTCTCCTCTCCAATCTTCAGAGTGGAGCAGGTCTGTGGGCGAAACAGTGAAGCCAGGGACCCCCAGGACTGGAGGCCTCCCTCCCCTCCCCCGGCCCCGACACCCCAGTCTCCCTCTCCCTCGGGCCCCATCAGGTCCCACAGACTGGAGGCGGAGGGAGTCTTGGGCCGGGCCTGGCCCTGGTTCTGCCCTCGCTCTGCCTGCTGCAGCAGCCTGGGTTTGACCTGAGGAACAGTAGTAGAAACATTGTTAAGAGAGAGAGATACTACAGACAGACAGACAGACAGACAGACAGACAGACAGACAGACAGACAGACAGACAGACAGACAGACAGACAGACAGACAGGCAGGCAGACAGACAGACAGACAGACATTGTAGATACTGTCGATAGATTTATACTGTAGATAGATAGATTTATACTGTAGAAAGATAGATAGATAGATAGATAGATAAATAGATAGATTGAGTGACTGAATGACTGACCTGGGCCACAGTGCGTTGGTATCTCTCAAGGGTCTGAGACCACAGGTCCAGGAGAGCTCCACCACCCAGCTCCAAGGCTAAGGCACGGGCGTCCTGAAAACGAGATGGCGGAATGGGAGGGAGGGAGGAGAGGGGGGTGGAGGGGGAGGGAGAGGTGGAGGAGATGACGTCGCACCACTGGTTGGCCTGGAGGGGTGTAGAGAGGTAGAGAAAGGTTGGGAGAGGAGAGAGGGGAAGGGTATAAAAAAAGAAATAAGGGTTAGTTGACAGTGTCATAACTGTGTTTGTTGCTGTTACTGTATACTAGTTTGAATTGTGGGTATTTCAGTGTGTGTGTGTGTGTGTGTGTGTGTCATGTGTGCTGTGACAGAGCGTGTCATGCTTGTGTCTGTGTCTACACTATGTGTCATGTACGTGTGTGTACTGTGTATGTATGTACATGTCACAGGAGGTTGGTAGCACCTTAATTGGGGAGGACGGGCTCATGATAATGACTGGAGCGGAATCAGTGGAATGGTGTCAAATACATCAAACACGTGGTTTCCAGGTGTTTGATGCCATTCCATTTGCTCCGTTCTGGCCAGTATTATGTGTGTTTAACCCGGTTAGTGTGGACAGTTGTCTCTGTGTGTTTACCTCGGTCAGTGTGGACAGTAGTCTCTGTGTGTTGTCCAGTGTTGTCCAGCAGTCAGACAGACAGTGAGACATGTCTCTGAGTCTCTCTCTGACCGGGGGTACCCTGACCTGCACCTCTATCAGTCCCCCCCAGTCCAGCTCAGACCAGCTCTCCAGATCTCCAAGAATCGCCAGGGTCTCAGTGTGCAGCTCCTATGCACACCCACACACACACGCACACGCACACGCACACACACACACACACACACACACACAATATACAGATGAGGAACATATACAGTATATTATACAGAAACACGTGCACATGCACACAAACTCACACATGGCACACACACGCACACACTCACGTTGGCCGACTCTCTGAAAGTCTTGAACTTCTGCTGTTTGAGGGAGAGCCTGCTGAGAGAGATGGGAGGCTCCCTGTAGTCTTCCAACTGATCCTGGATCTGCTCTATCTCCCTCTCGCACTGATAGAGAGAAGTCGAGAGGGGGTGGGAGGGTGAGTTAAAGTAGAACGGGCGACGAAATAACAGACATTTGAAATACCATTAGTATCCAATTGTAACAGTCTGTTTTCTCTAAACAACCTTTTCAAAGAGACAGCTATTTAACTGCCGCTCCACACTGTACTATTACAATATTATACTGTTCGTTCTGTGCTTCCCTCTCTCTCTCCTACCTTTTCCAGCTTGTCCACCATGGCAGCCAATCGTCCAAGGGCTTCCAGGTCACTGCCCCTCTGATTGGACACCTGGACGAGGCGGTGGAGGGAATCATCCACGCTGTCATAGAGGTTAGAGGTCGCAGCCAGAGCAGCTCTGAAGGCGCAAAGAGTTCAAAGGTCATATAGAATATGATGATATAGGGGTGAATCCTAACTTCCACTTAAGTCGCATATTCACTTAGTCTCCCATTGACATCAATGCATGACTAAGTGAAAATGTGTAAGTTAGGATTCGCCCAAAACAATAGATATCCATAGACTTCCAGTCATTGTGCTAACACTAGTTAGCATTGGCTTGCAAATATACCTCTAACTTAATTCATACCGGACACAGAGACATAAAAATAGTATCCACGAGTTAATCTGATTCTGGGGAAGTAGATACAGGGCATCATTGCTAAAATCCTGAAGTATCCCTTTAATAAAAGAGATAGCAGATTGAGAAGTATTACACTAGGAAACGCTTTCAAAAACACACCTCATACGTTATATCTATTATAGGATCATCTATTTGAACTGCATTATCATTTGGATACACTGATGGGATAGGGTAGATGGTGGTACCTGCAGTCTGGGGACCGCTTTGCCAGTCCTGATGTGCCATTGGCCAGCCCTGCCAGCCAGGCCCCACCCTTGCGCTGCAGCTCAGTCAGCCGTTGGTCGACTAGGATGCTCGTCATCAGCTGTCTGTGTTTTTCCACACTTAGAGGAACAGTCTGGAAAAGAGTAAAAAAAAAAACACTGAGGTTAACCTTGTGTTGTGTTGTACAGCCAAATGGATCACATACAGAAAGTATGTTACATTTACTCAAAAGTTCTTCATTTTTTTTCAAAAGCTCCTCAAGTTTACTCAACAGTTCAATTCAGTTCCTCAGTTATTACCTCTAGTATTTCACCCCATAACACCTCACTGGTACCATCTTAAACAACATAGATGTGGTGATACAGTAATACATGTATCCTACCTTGATACAGTCTGGTAGTGGTGCTGTGTCCATAGACTGCAGTGCATCCTCCAACAGAGAGAGTGCGCTCTCACAACACTCAGTTAGACTCTCCACACTCTAACAGCAGAAACGGGACAGGAGTAACGTAGTATAGTTTAGTCTATAGTTTAAACTGCACCCTATTCCCTACATAGTGCACTACTATGGACCAGAGCACTACTTTTGACAAGGACCCATCGAGTTCTGGTCCATAGTAGTGCACTACATAGGGAATATGGTGCCATTTGGGACACAGATATATTAGCTTATATTGCACATGACATAGAAGAGCTTGATGGTGAAAACGTGACCATTGATACTGCTGATTTGATAACTTTAAAGCTGCAATATGTAACTTTTTGGGCGACCCGACAAAATCACATAGAAATGTGAGTTATAAATCTGCCAATGTCATTGAAAGCAGGTCTAAGAAGCGGTAGATCTGTTCTATGTGTGCTATTTTTATGCTTCCCGTTTTATGCATCTTTTACGTTCGCTTTTGTACACCAGCTTCAAACAACTGAAAATACAATATTTTGGGTTATTGAAAATACATTTCACGGAGGTTTAGATGGTACAATAATTCTCTACACTAAACATTGATTGTTTTGCCACTTAAACTGAAATAGGCGAACTATTCTAAATTTTAGCAACCAGGAAATGGCGGAGCGATTTCTGCACATTGCACCTTTAATATCCACAGGACAGAAATCGTAAGCATTTAAAGAAATGACATTGTTTGTGAGTTAACTTTTTAATTCAAGTCAAATGCCATGGCTAACATACGTGAGTGAGTGTGTGCGCTCGTGCGTCCAGCACTCAGAATGTCAAGTTTAGCACAGAATGCCAAGACTTATAAAGTGCAGCCTATTCAATTTGAAATAAATGAGAATAGACAAATCAGTCCAGTCTCATATTCAAAATGCCAATAGCGGCGTATTGATTTAGCTGCATGTGGAATCTGAATTGATTTGAGAAAGAATAGGCTGCACTTTATGACTATAAGTCTTGACATTCAAATTTGACATTCTGAATGCTAGACATGCTGGGAACAGACTTTTCTCTCTCTCTTTCCCTGCCTTCCCTCTCCCCTCTCTCTCCCTCCCTCCCTCCATCCACACATTCCCCTCCCCATCTCATCCTCTCTCTCTCACTCCCCCCTCTCACCAGTCTGAAGGCCAGCCAATCATAGCAGCAGTGTTTGTAGTCTCATTCCATCTCTCTCTCCTTCCTCTACCTTAACTCCATTCCTCCCTCCCTCCCTCCCGCCATCTCTCACCAGTCTGAAGGCCAGCCAGTCAGAGTGGCAATGTTTGTAGTCTCCGTCCATCTCCAGGGGCAGCTGCTGCCTGTCTATATACTGCTGAAGGACCCCTGTCCCTCGCACCGTGTGCACCTACACAGGACACAGAGAAAAGAACATCAGATTCTGGGAAGGAAGTGATAAAGGGTCCGGATCTAGAAGACTGTTCACACTACTGAGCCAAACGGAGCCAAGCCAAATCAAGCTGTACTGAGCTGGTCTGGTTACGCATTGACCATAGTTGCTGGAACTGTGATGAAAAAGACCATGTGAAAAGAAAATATTTGAGCCAGTCAAGTTTGGGTTGGCGCAGTGGTTTGAAAAAGGTACAATTCAATAAATATTACTACTTCATTTTTTTGTGTGCTTTTGTTTTGTTTTGCCTTGTCATTTTTGTTGTTGTTGGGGGTGGGGGGGTTACAGCTACAATATTCACATTGTTTTACACAGTTTATACCATATGTACCTGCAGGCTGCCACTCAAGAAAATAAACAAATAAATACAAACAAAAAGAGGTGGGCCTACACCTCCAACTACCCAACCCTCCCCACCCCGCCCAGCAACACAGGCTGGTTGTTAGTCCCCACCCCCCATACTGCTATCTACCCATCCGCCCTCCAACTCCTCCACCACTTATCCCCTCGAGAGATAGAACTTCCCAATGAGCTTTGGTCTCTGATAAAGCATGTAAGATATGTTATCTGAGAATAATCCTTTTTTAACTTCTTGGTGACAGGGGGGCAATATTGAGTAGCTTGGATGAATAAGGTGCCCAGAGTAAACTGCCTGCTACTCTGTCCCAGATGCTAATATATGCATATTATTAGTAGTATTGGATAGAAAACACTCTGAAGTTTCTAAAACTGCTTGAATGATGTCTTTGAGTATAACAGAACTCCTATGGCAGGCGAGGTTTGTAGTTTTTAAACTCTTTGCCATTCCAATATACAGTGTAAATGTTTGAGGCTTCTACTGTGAAGTGGGGGCGATTGAGAGGGGATTGAGCCAGGTGTCTGACAGAGTTAGCTCTCGTTTCATTGCTTTTCTACAGACATAGGAATTCTCCGGTTGGAACATTATTGAAGATTTATGTTAAAAACATCCTAAAGATTGACTCTATACTTAGTTTGACAAGTTTCTACGGGCTGTAACGGAACTTTTCGTCCGACGTTCGGCTGGACCTGAACGCGGGTTTGGATTTGTTTACCATTTGTTTACCATAAAAAAAGAAGCCATTTGGACATAAATTATGAACTTTATCGAACAAATCAAACATTTATTGTGGAACTGCGATTCCTGGGAGTGCATTCTGATGAAGATCATCAAAGGTAAGTGAATATTTATAATGCTATTTCTGACTAATGTTGACTACACAATATGGTGGATATCTTTTTGGCTGCTTTGTTGCCTGAACGCTGTACTCAGATTATTGCATGGTTTGCTTTTTCCGTAAAGTAAAAAAAAAAATCTGACACAGCAGTTGCATTAAGGAGAAGTATATCGCTAATTCCATGTATAACACTTGTATTTTCATCAACATTTATGATGAGTATTTCTGTAAATTGATGTGGCTCTCTGCACTTTCACCAGATGTTTTAGAACTACTGAACGTAACGCGCCAATGCAAAATGAGATGTTTTGATATAAATATGCACTTTATCAAACAAAACATACATGTATTGTGTAACATGAAGTCCTATGAGTGCCATCTGATGAAGATCATCAAAGGTTAGTGATTAATTTGATCTCTATTTGTGCTTTTTGTGACTCCTCTCTTTGGCTGGAAAAATGGCTGTGTTTTTCTGTGAGTTGATGGTGAACTAACATAATCGGTTGTGGTGCTTTCGCTGTAAAGCCTTTTTGGAATCAGACACTGTGGCTGGATTAATGAGAATTTTATATTTTAGAATACTTGTATGCTTGAGGAATTGTAGTTATGAGATTTTTGTTGTTTTGAATTTGGCGCCCCGCACTTTCACTGGCTGTTGGCGAGGTGGGACGCTACCGTCCCACATATCCCATAAATCCCATAAACTCCGCTTTGGTCCAGATGTACCAATTTGGGTATGTACGTTTAAAGACGGGACAACATAATTCTCTAAAACAGTTTAATATCTGTGTTTATCAAAGATGGAGGGTGGTAGTGAGAGCACTGGGTCACTTCCTTACCTTTTTTTAGAAAAGCAAAATTAGTGCCATATTTACAAATGAATCTTTGTGAACAACTTTGTTAATCATTTCAAGTAACAGTGGATCTAATTGGTTACAAAAATTGTAATGGATCTCGGGAGTTATATCTTAAAAAAAGGACTCAAACTGGCTTGTGTGGGTCCATTACTATGGGTCGATTACCATGGGTCGATTACCATGGGTCGATTACCATGGAAGTAATGGTTGAGTCTAACTCCATGGATGGCAAACTCTCCTCTCTGTCTTATCAATATATTTAGCTACATTTTAACTTGAAAGAGAGTAGTCGCTACCCTATTCTGAAAAAAGTGTTTGTTGAGCACGCTCTAACGTCGATAACAGCTTTTCCAATTCTAATATATTCTTTAATTGGGATTTATTCTGCCCAGATGCAAATACATTTTAATAAAACCTTTAATGGCATCACATAGAATCTGAGGATCATCGACCGCATTTTTGTTAATCATTATAAATTAATTCAATTCAATTTCAAATTGTTCACAGAATGTAGGATTTTGTAGTAAGCAAACATTAAAGCGCCATATTGTGTCTCTTTTAGGAGATTCTGAAATGTGTATCTGGCAGTAATAAGCATGATGATCAGGCTCATATGTCGTATTTCTATTTTCTTGATTAAAACCTCTACGGGATTGGTGTCCTTCCATCGGGACGGTTGCGCTAACATGTGCTAATGTGATTAGAAACAAGAAAGTTTCCCAGGACATAGACATGTCTTACATGGGCAGAAAGCTTAAATTCTTGTTAATCTAACTGCACTGTCCAATTTACAGTAGCTATTACACTGAAAAAAGACCATGCTATTGTTTGAGGAGAGTCCACAACAACAAAACACTTTTATTACGGCAAATGGTTTGATACATTCACCGCTGAAGGTAAATATTGTTAGCTAATTTTCCATCATGTATGACCTTCCTGGGAGTGTGTAAATATACATTTTGTATTACCATATAATTTTCCCTATAGTTATGTACATGAAAATGTATCAATTGACCAATTCGGCACATTTGGGCAGACTTGATACAAAATTTCGGATGTATTGCAACGCTTCACTGGATCAGTCTGAAACTTTGCACATACACTGCTGCCATTTAGTGGCCAAAACCTAAATTGCTCCTAAACTGCAATATTATATTATGGCCTTTCTCTTGCATTTCAAAGATGATGGAAAAAAGAAAATAACGTTTTTTTTGTTTGTATTATCTTTTACCAGATCTGATGTGTTATATTCGCCTACATTAATTTCACATTTCCACAAACTTCACCGAGATAATAGTACAAAATCGATTTGGAAGAATGTTTTGTGCCTGTTTGAATAGAAAGTGTACTCTTTTGCTTTAGGGTTTAGAGCTCGCCAGGCATCAATGAGGTTGTAATCAGAGTATACTGAATGTTGTATGGCCTGTGGATTGTAGTTGGTCTTATTAGATGTATCCCGCATGTCCAGAATGACATTCATGTCTGTCCCAATAACAAGTTGGAATTCAGTTCATTCGATCAATATGCTGTTCAGAGAATCAAAAAACGTAGGATCATATGATTCTGGAGCATACAGATTAATAAAGGCAATTTTCTTTCCACTATGGATACAGTTAAGGAAAGTGATTCTGTCTTCTTGGTCTTTGCCTTTACTAAGGATGATGATTTCGAGTTTGTTATGTATCATTATGATTACACCCTTAGTTTTTTGGGGGCTGACAAAATAGCTTCCAGTTTGTACAAATGTGACTCATTTCAGGAAACTAGACATATGTCACATACCACTACTTCACAGGAGAGGCATTTGAACATAAACATATTTTTCTATCAAAATGTTTTTTTTTTGTTGCAGAATTCTTTTCAGGAATATGTATACTTTCATGTGCCTTAATATTGAACTTGTATTCCATCCATAAATACGAATAAAATTGTTAAATTACGAGCCTAGTTTTTTTGTTATTGGCCTGAATTTAGCAGGCGCCATCGACAGATGAGTTGGAAAAAGTGATGGGCTACTTTCTGCACATTCCACGGTCAGTGTGACCCGGAGTGACTTGACACAACGCTTGCCAAACAAGATGTAGCTACAAACAAAACAGAGTTAAATGGTTCCAGTCTGCTGTGAAGTGTTCATCCATGTATATGGGTAAGAGTTTAGCTACATTTTCAGATAAGTTTCTAATTTTGTCAAAAATGTGTTTTTCTTGCAAGTTAATGTGTGAAATATATTTCTAAAAAATATTTTTGAATTTCCCGCGGCCTTTTCAGCAGAATGTTGGGGGTTTCCGTTAGCGGAACCAGGTTGGGGCGGCAGGGTAGCCTAGTGGTTAGAGCGTTGGACTAGTAACCGGAAGGTTGCAAGTTCAAATCCCTGAACTGACAATGGTGGGTGTGTAGACAAATTTGTCATTCTGCCCCTGAACAGGCAGTTAACCCACTGTTCCTAGGCCGTCATTGAAAATAAGAATTTGTTCTTGAATGACTTGCCTAGTTAAATAAAGGAAAATTAAAATAAATAAAAAGCGTACTGTTAATTAGCTTGCTGGCTCGCTAGCTAACGTTACGTGTATGATCTGTGTAGTAATATTATTTGAATCAGAAACCCATTTGCATTGCTAGTTATAGCCTAATGTTAGCAAGCTACTGTAACATTGAACCTAGTTTGTAAGCTTTAGCTACCTGCAGATTCATACTACAGCTATGACAATGTTTGTATTGGTAAAAGTATGAGTTGGGATTATACCAGTTCATTGTTTAGCTAGCTAGCTACCTAGCTAGCTACATGTCTAAACAAAAAGACTCCACTTCGGCCGGATTATTACATGACCCATCACATTAGCCAGGTGTGTCTGGGGGTGATTACGGCCATCTACTGTATTTCATGAACATGTGTACATGTCTAGACAATAGTTTCCCATCCACTCAGCTAGATGTGGCTGGGGGGTGGTTATAGCATTTCCTTCACATGACCCATCAATTTAGACAAGTGTGTCGGATAAGCGTCATCTAATAGTTATAAAATATTTTTACCTGGACACTTTCTGTTTTTGAAAAAACTACTATGCAAGTAACCAATTCAGTGTACCGTTTACACCTTCTGTATCCTGTGCATGTGTCAAATAAACTTAGCCCCACCCATCTCTTTAATGATTACGGCTTAAGATGGTGTGAACGATGCTGAATGGGTGTGTAGACAAAGACAAGCTCTCCAGTAGGTGTACCAAAACATTCAAGGGCCCTTTTCTCAGAAGTGGGGATACAATTTGATTAACTTTCAAAGCAGAATTTCTTTCCAATTGTTCCTCAACTGCAGTCTCTACTTTTATCCAATGCAAAAAACAATTTCAAATGTTGCTACATAAGACCGAGGCGGTCCATCACAAAGGTTCCCTATTCCATGTGTGTACTTTTGGTGCAGGTGTGTTTCTTGGAGCATTGCTACTGTATGTCAATATGGTTTCTAGCTAGAATATCAAGACGGCTGAAACACTTGATAGACATATTAAGGCCTTTCAAATTCCACGAGAGGATAGCTAGTGTTGCCATAGTTTTTCTAAAATGTAATTGTTATCTTTAGTGTTGATAAGCCCGTGGATGTAAAATAGTTTCATAGCCCACAGCAACAATTGCCACTGAAGGGACGAGTAGGGAGGATGAAGGATAGTCCATTTTATAAAAACATATGACATCATTTTCTATTAAAGTGACACGGGTCAAATGGAGTGATAATCAAATCAAATCAAATTGGATTGGTCACTCAAACTTATTTAGCCAGTGTTATTGTGGGTGTAGCGAATTGCTTGTGTTGATGAGACACGAGAGAAGTGTGTGTGTGTGTAGTCACCTCTACTCCTTCTAGACTGTGTGTAGATGACTCCTGCTGCTGCTCCTCCACCAGAATGAGGACAGAGCCAAGACCTCCCGGGACCACAGCCTGGAACGCGCGCACGCACACACACGCACACACAGACGTACAAACACACATTAGAGACGCCCTCTCAACATAAACACATGTCTACATATAAACACATACAGTACATGTATAAACACTCTTAGCACTTCAACATTTAACTCTTTCTCACCTGTAATTGTTTCAGTGCAGCGAGGCAGAGAGCGGAGGGAGGAGATTGTCTACTGTCTACTATTACTGTTAGGCCTCGCTCTTTAGCAGAAGAGCTGATTGAGGGAGAAAGAGATAGGGGGAGAGGTGAAGGCGGAATAAAATGAAACACCTAACTTCGAGTTTCAGTTTCTGTCAAAAACAACTATAAAAACCACTATATAAAGCTAGCTCAAATCAAAATCAGGTGAAATAAAATGTTATTTGTCACATGCTTTGTAAACCACAATTGTTGACCAAAAGTGAAATGCTTGCTTATGTGCCCTTCCCAATAATGCATACAAAAATGTTTAATTAGAATAAATACACTATATAGAGAAGCTGCCAGTAGTGCTATGAGTGTTACGCTATAAAGGGTCCCCCAGACGAGACTGTGATATGGACAGTTTGCCATAGTGACAGAATATTACCGGGTGATCCTGTGATAACAGGCCAAGACACGGCCCATCTCGTCCGCACGGCAACCGTCCTCTGGGAGGTGCGTTTCAGTGACAACCACAGCCCGTCCCAGCCTGTCCACCGTACCTACAGACAGAGAGAGGGTGGGAGGAGGAGGGGGTAGAGAGAGAGAGAATAAGAGAAAGAGAGACAGAGAGAGAGAGAGAGAGAGAGAGAGGATGAAAGTGGATCATTGCAAGAGTGTTGAAGGGTGGATAAGTATGAATAAAAGGAAAGTAAGGGTAAAGGGATGGAAGGATAGTAAATGAGATGGATATAAAAGATGACCCACCTGTCAACATCAGCTTTCCTGATTGGAGGAGTTCTGTGTCCAATTCCCTTAGGAGAGGAGGGGCTTTAGGTGATAAGCCATTTGATAGGTCAGGAGATGTCTCTGCCCCTAACTCCTCTGTAGAGTGGTTAGATAAGGATGTGCCTGATTGGCTAGTAGTTGTGTCAGGTGAGACTTCTGATTGGACCACCTGGCTTTCTGTTGGTAAAAGCAAGAATAGGCATGAGAATAATGTATTCTAGCCATATACTTTTTATCCAATTGACATAAAAACTTCTCAAAAAGAAGCTAAAATCGAACCTGTATTACTTTCCCCAATCTCAGCTTTTTCTTGTCCTTCATTGACTGGTGTGAACTCTTTATCCGCCCCCTCAGGCTGCTGTGTTGCCTCTGATAGGTTGGTTGTAGTGATTGGCAGGTTGGTTGTCGGGGAGATGGCGGGACCACGCTGAGGTGTTTTACTTGGTGGTTTGGAACCGGCCTGGTCTCGAGTCTTCTGGTTGCCACGACCACCACTTTTAGCCTTCCCCTTTCCCCCTCTCCCTTTCCTCTTCCTCCTGAGAGAGAAGATACAGTGATGTCATACAGGGATGTAATACTGAGTGTGCGGTTAATAGTTATGGTTGATTCCTACAGATGTAGGATCTTAATTTGATCACCCTGTTGCTGGAGAACTTTCCTGCAATGTAAAACTAGTAGTGTAATTGAGGTTCTAAAAGAATATAATCCTATTAATTACAATCCACATAATAATTCACATTAATTTAGTAGTGTACAAATGATGTACAATGATATTATAATTATAAATAATTTGTACACTACTAAATGACAGCAAGAAGCCCAAAACGATATAGTATTTGATAAAAACATCAACATTTTAAACCTTGATTATATTGGGATACGATCACATACGTTTCTCTATTTATGTTTGGGAATACATGAGAACATATTTCCTAAATTAAAATCACTTGGAGCTGATTTCCTGGTGATTTTACAGTATTTTATGTCCAACAACGAAAATCATCTGTATTAGACCGTAAGTGTACTATATCCGTATGTGAAGGAATTGTACCTGCACACAAAACGGTATTACATTCAGTGCTTAATTTGAGCCAGATCCTGCTGGAAGAGGAACTGGGGTCTCTCAATTTTTCACTGTTTCATTCCGGAACCCACTGGCCAGGATGCGGTACCTCTCGTGGCATGAAAAATGATTTTCTCTGTTTGAAATGTAAAAATTCTAATAAAATAAATCAGAGTTAATTCAAGTTGCCTTCTCTGTAATTCTCCTGCTTACTAAAAACATGTATTTGCTTACAGAATCATAGCAGCAGGAAAGATGTTGGAGGTTTTGCAGCACCCCTGATAAATTGAAATAAATCAAATAATACACCAGGAGTAGGCCTATAATTTAGCCACAGAGGATCAATAGCATATTTTTTTTATGGCCTAGCTGTGGATTGTGTGTAGCCCAATCAAAGGCCTACAGCCAGGAACACGTGGCAAATCTGTCAGTGAACGGCATGCAGCCAAATCAACATTTCAAATACAATCACGGGAAACCCAGGTTGGAAAGCAAATGGATTCTGCTGAAAAGAGAAGACTAATCTGTCTGTTGCAGTGAAGGCTCCTCAGAGGACAAAGGGAAGGACCATCCTCCTCAGTGAATTTAAGATAAATAAAAAAAAATAAACATTTAAAAAATTATAATTTTTTAGATAAAACTATGCTAAATATATTCACATCACCAAATAATTTATTAAAACACATTGTTTTGCAATGAAGGTCTACAGTAGCCTCAACAGCACTCTCTGGGGTAGCACCATGGTGTAGCCAGAGGACAGCTAGTTTCCGTCCTCCTCTGGGTACATTGACTTCAATACAAAACCTACGAGGCTCAATATTCTCGTCCCCTTACATAGAATTACACAGTAATTATGAGGATGTTCTCAAACCTATCAGAGCTCTTGCAGCATTAACTGACATGATGTCCACCCAAACTAAGGATAAAATAATAAATCTAGTACTGAAAGCATTAGCTACAACTAGATAGCACTGCATCGGATAACAAGTGGTGAGTAGTTGACTTAAATAGAGAGAAAGACAAAAGTTGAACAGTTTTGAACAAATTAATTTCTTCAAAAATGAAGGAGAAGCAAGAGAGAGAGAGAGAATGCAGCTAGCTAGTTTAGCCTACTCAAACAGAGAGTGATGCTATGTTAGCTAGCTGGCTATGACTATCCAACATTGGAACTCTTCCAAGTCAAGGTAAGCTTTGGTTTTATACATTTTTGCCACCGGGGCTTGCCGGTGTTACTGCTTGCTGTGCACTGTATTGCATGATTTTAGTGGGGACTAACGCGTTAGCTCTAGGAGCTATGTCGACTATGACGTTAGATAATATGGTGACAACGATGTACAGTTGAAGTCGGAAGTTAATATATACTTAGGTTGGAGTCATTAAAACTCGTTTTTCAAGCACTCCACAAATGTATTGTTAACCAACTATAGTTTTGGCAAGTCGGTTAGGACATCTAATTTGTGCATGACACAAGTCATTTTTCCAACAATTGTTTACAGACAGATTATTTCACTTATCATTCACTGTATCACAATTCCAGTGGGTCAGAAGTTTACATACACTAAGTTGACTGTGCCTTAAGCAACTTGGAAAATTCCAGAAAATTATTTAATGGCTTTAGAAGCTTCTGATAGGCTAATTGACATCATTTGAGTCAATTGGAGGTGTACTTGTGGATGTACTTCAAGGCCTACCTTCAAACTCAGTGCCTCTTCGCTTGACATCATGGGAAAATCAAAAGAAATCAGTCAAGACCTCAGAAAAAAAATTGTAGACCTCCACAAGTCTGGTTCACCCTTGGGAGCTATTTCCAAACGCCTGAAGGTAGCACGTTCATCTGTACAAACAATAGTACGCAAGTATAAACACCATGGGACCACACAGCCGTCATACCGCTCAGGAAGGAGACGCGTTCTGTCTCCTAGAGATGAAAGTACTTTGGTGCGAAAAGTGCATATCAATCCCAGAACAACAGCAAAGGACCTTCTGAAGATGCTGGAGGAAAAAGGTACAAAAGTATCTATATCCACAGCAAAACAAGTCCTATATCGACATAACCTGAAAGGCCGCTCAGCAAGGAAGAAGCCACTGCTCCTAAACCGCCATAAAAAAGCCAGACTACAGTTTGCAATTGCACATGAGGACAAAGATCATACTTTTTGGAGAAATGTCCTCTGGTCTGATGAAACAAAAATAGAACTGGCCAGAGTGACCATCGTTATGTTTGGTGGAAAAAGGGGGAGGCTTGCAAGCCGAAGAACACTATCCCAACCGTGAAGCATGGGGATGGCAGAATCATGTTGTGGGGGTGCTTTGCTGCAGGAGGGATTAGTGCACTTCACAAAATAGATGGCTTCATGAGGAACGAAAATTATGTGGATAAATTGAAGCAACATCTTAAGACATCAATCAGGAAGTTAAAGCTTGGTCGCAAATGGGTCTTCCAAATGGACATTGACCCCAAGCATACTTCCAAAATTGTGGCAAAATGGCTTAAGTACAACAAAGTCAAGGTATTGGAGTGGCCATCACAAAGCCCTGACCTCAATCCCATAAAATATTTGTGGGCAGAACTGAAAAAGCGTGTGGGAGCAAGGAGGCCTACAAACCTGACTCAGTTACACCAGCTCTGTCAGGAGGAATGGGCCAAAATTCCCCCAACTTATTGTGGGAAGCTTGTGGAAGGCTACCCGAAACGTTTGACCAAAGTTAAACAATTTAAAGGCAATGCTACCAAATACTAATTGATTGTATGTAAACTTCTGACCCACTGGGAATGTGATGAAAGAAATAAAAGCTGAAATAAATCATTGTCTCTGCTATTATTCTGACATTTCACATTCTTGAAATACAGTGGTGATCCTAACTGACATAAAACAGGGAATTTTTACAAGGATTAAATGTCAGGAATTGTGAAAAAACTGAGTTTAAATATACTTGGCTAAGGTGTATGTAAACTTCCGACTTCAACTGTAGGCTGTGTGTAGCGGATTGCGGTTATGATACGAAACTTGGAAAAGGTTTTCGCCTGATCATAGACAGCTGTTGTATTGTGCACTGAAGTCCACAAGTGAAGGGAAAAGGTGAGAGGAGGAGAGTGCGTAGATGCGGGAAGGAATTATACAACAAGCAAAGTGATCATGATGTTTGTATGTGGCTGCTATGAAAGGGAACTGTGTTTGTGTGTGATCAGAGGTGTATTCATTCCACCGATTCTGTTGAAAAATGTTTCTCAAATGGAAGCAAACTGAATGAAACGGGATAAACATACCTGAATTTGTCCAATAAAAACGTCTGCAACTGGACTAATGATTACGCCCTAGATCAGCTAGATGCAGGCAAGAGTGTGCAAGACAGTCTCTGTCACCTTGATTACTCACATTTTTCTTTCGAACTATGTTTTAAACTTTCATTCGTAAGCTAGGTTGTAGCAACATCATGATGGGTATAGGAAATGTAGTAGGCTAAACCTCTCGATGTTACATTGAACTGGGTGAATGGAATATGAATGACAGTTATCCAATATGCTGTAATAGAAATAAGGCCATGCAAATAAAATGAAACATATTAAATGGCACTGATGGCCACAGGTCTATAGGGTACAAAATGTGTTATTCATTTCCAAATAGACCTGTTGAGCGAACAGCATTGTTTTACAAAGTAAAACACGCAGGTGAGTGAGCTGCGTATCAGTGATTGAGTGAAACTGGATTTTTTTTTTAGGACTATCATTTCCTCCTCATATTGTACAATATGTTGATCCGCACACCTAGGCCTAGACTATTGATGGATTGAAGACAGGGTCGTTTTTAAATGATCTCAAAATTCTCAGTTTGTGAGTGTCAAAGTAGCCTGCCATTTTGATCGTTTGTGAGGTATTTAAAAAAAGATTCTGATAATGTCGCCAGTCATCTAAAATGGGCCACATTTTCCCACGTGTGCAACTTCTGCAAGCGCCTCTACTCTGCTGCTCTATGCCAGCACGCAAAAGCAACGATAACGCATGCCATGCTTTATTATTGCTTTAGTATAAAGGTGATCTTTTTTTTTTCAAGTGTTACGGTATCTCAGAGCACCCCAGGTCACCCCCCTCTCGGCTCACTTTTTGTTCCGACACCTCCCAAGTTACAAATTAAGCATCTTTATAAGAAGTTATGAAGTTACCTGGGTGCCCTGAATCCTCCCGTTTTTACTTCCTTTCCTCTAGGACACACTCCTATCTCCTCCGTCTTTCCTTCGGCCCTCTCTTCTGGAGTTGTTGCTCCCTTTGGGTCAGCGTCAGTACCGGGTCGAGAGAGAGAACGTTCCGTCCCTCTGTGTTCTGTCGAGTCTGCTGTTTTGTCTGGTACACAAGAGTCACTAGTGGAATGTCTTCCTTTCTGGGTTTCAGATCCATCTGCTAACGGGCTGTCCACATTCTCCCCATTTCCTGGAATATCAATCAATGGCCTCGCCGCATTCTCCCCACTTCCTCGTGTGTCTGTAGTGGGCATGGTGTCGCTGTCTCCACTCAGTGACTTATCAGCTTCCTCAAACACAGATTCAGAGCGAGAGCTTTGATCCGATTGGCTTTCTACAACGTGCACTGCTTTGGGATTTGTTGTCTTGCTCGCTACCAAACTGTTACTTCCATGGCTGTCCCTGCATGGTTGTGTAACGTTACACCCACTGCCCTCCCTCTCCCTGCCCACCCCGGGCCTCCTCTCCTTGGACGGACCATCAAAATACAGCCCCTGGCTTCCTAGGCCTTCTGGGTCGTTTCCGAGGGCCTGTTTCTCCCCTTCGTCAGAGTTCTGAAGCGAGGAGGGGTATGACTCAGACCGTCTCGCTCGGCCTACATCGATAACTCTAGGCAGGGGGCGGGGGGGTAACCAGTCCCCCCGGTGGGTCACAGAGTCCCTCTTACCCCCCAGGACGCCCCTACTGCCCCCGGCTGCGTCCAGTCGCCCGTACCCCCAGGCCTTCCCTCTGCGGAGCTTGATAGCCTTGCTCCTCCTACACAGCGGCAGGGTCTTGGTCTTACAGATCCCATGCATCTCCAGGTACCTCTGCCTGGGGTCTGCGCCGCCGTCCGGACCCCCCCTGGGCTCCAGGAGTTCCACGTAGTCCCCATCACCAGCCATTTGGTGATGCCTCGTTGTCCTCCCTAACCCGTCCTCGCTGCACTGTCGGCGGGGTAGAACGGCCTCTGCATCTACACTGTCTGGAGGTAGGTCATCGTCTTCTTCGTCCCAGGAACAGGAGTCTGGTTCTCCAGAGGAGGAGCCCCCCCAGCCACCCAGGCCGAGGCCCACCACCGGGGTGAGGTCGGTGGTGTGGTCGGAGACAGAGGTTGGGTGGTCAGCCATGGTAGTCAGGTCGTCCGATGGGTTATGGATGAACTTGGGGTAGACCACCTCCTCCCACGGTAGGCGGACCACCCCGTCACACGTACTGACCAGACACGTATCTAACCCTCCACCTCCTGAGAAAGAGAGAGAGGGAGGAATGAGAGGAAGGAAGGAGAAATAGGGGAAAGATAGGAGAAAGGAGTGAGAGAAAGGGAGCGCCGGAGAGAGGGAGGGTAAGAGAGGGGGAGAGGGAAGGATGGAGAGAGAGGAAAGGGACAGACAGAGAAATTCATACACTCTCTTACGTCAACTCCTTTCTCCTTTCCCACACTCCCTTGTTTCCTCACTCCCTTCCTTCCCTGCATCTCTCACCTTCTCTTTTGTAGCCCCTCTCCTTGTTGACACTGTGCAGCCACTCTGTAGTGAACACCAGGGGGTGCTGTGACTCGGGCACCAGGACTTCCTGGACGTTGCGGCCCCCGGGGGCCAAACACTTGAGGGCCAGGCGGGGGCAGCGTGTGGAGAAGGGAACCACCTGCAAGTAGAAGTCGGTACTGCGCAGCAGCCTCCAGTCCAGAGTAGAGAGCTGGACCACAACCTTCTCCCCGAGGCAGAGGGGCCAACCGGAGTGGAGGAACAGACAACCCAGATACTGAGACTGGAAGAGAGATAGGGAGAGAGAGAGAGAGAGAGAGAGAGAGAGAGAGAGAGAGAGAGGAGAGAGAGAGAGAGGGAGAGAGAGAGAGAGGGAGAGAGAGAGAGAGAGAGAGAGAGAGAGAGAGAGAGAGAGAGAGAGAGAGAGAGAGAGAGAGAGAGAGAGAGAGAATGAGTCAGTAACATATTGATGTATAGTCAGAATATCTGGCAGGAGAATTAAAACAGGGCGGACACTGACCAGCAACCAAGACCGAGACAGGAACAGAGCAAAACAGAGTCACAGTGAAACAGGCGTGAGAGAGTCAGAGACGAGTCACATCACAGAGATTCTGAGAGAGAGCCAAAGAACTACTATGAAATACCTAAAGAAACCAGCACTGCCTCCCACGAGAGTGTCAATACCCCATAAACTGCACCACAACAGATGTAAATCTATTCTGTACCTACCTACCTACCTTATTCTCTGCTCTTCCTTCCCTTCCTCTCTGTGTGTCATGCTGTGAGGACTAAACTCTGTTAGAATCCCTTGGCTGTTCTCATTCCCCAATTAGCCAATGACATGTGCCCTCTCCCTCCCCCCTCTGCTTCGATTCATCCAATGTTCCCCGACTCACGAGACCATTATCAAATTATATTCCTGGCCCTGCTGCCCCCTCTTTCTGCATCTCTCTCACTCTCTCTCTCTCTCTCACTCTATTTCTTACTCTCTCCCATTCTGTCCTATTCTGTTCATTGTCATTGGAAACTCTTATTCTCAACATCTCCCCAACCCCCACATATAACATAACTTCTGCATTCCTCTGTTTTGAGTATCAATCCCTCACTCATGTTTTTCTGTCTCTCTATCTACCCCCCATAACCCACACACACTCTCTCCTCCTCTTTCTCCTTCAATGTACCCCAGTGTTCTGCCCCACTCTCCTTCCCCCCCATTTCTCAATCAGTTCTCTCTAGTCGGCAACTCGCACACACACTTTCCCACAGTGAAATGACTGCCCCCCTGTCCATTCTCTCCCTCACTCCCCCACACCCTTAGGCCGGCTCCCAACCCCCATCTCTCTCTCTCTTTCTCCTCTTCCTCCCCCTCCCTCTTCTCCTCCCTCTCTCCCAGTGCACAGCAGTCACATATGGAAAGAATTATTACCATGACTCATGCTCCTACTCCCGTCCCAGGCTGCTTCACCGAGCGACAATGAAAACAGAGACCACTTTGAGTGCGTGTGTGAAAATCACAATGTGGGAGAATGTTCCCCAATGTGTGTGTGAAAGAAAAAATGTGTCCAGGTCTGTTTATTTGTGCATTTGTGAGAGAGGGAGTTACGGAGACTAAAGTGGGCGACAATGTGCAGGCGTGCATGTGTGTGTATGTTTACATGTTTACAAATACAGTAGATGTTGTTACGTTGTGGGGAGTGGCGCGTGAGCTTGCTTGCTTGTGTGTGTGTGTGTGTGTGTGTGTGTGTGTGTGTGTGTGTGTGTGTTTGTGTTTGTGTACTCACACAGGCATGCTGCTGTAATTTGTGAAGAAGGTGTTTTGCTGGGATGAAGTAATCCAGCAGGTACCTCAGACTGTCATGCTGATAAGTCGACTCTAACACAGAGAAAACCTGCACAGATAGGCAAACACACACACACACACACACACACACACACACACGTAAGCACACATGTATAAGCAAACATGTAAACATCTGTGTGTGTATGTGTGTGTGTGTGTGTGTGTGTGTGTGTGTGTGTGTGTGTGTGTGTGTGTGTGTGTGTGCGTGCGTGCGTGTGTGTTTACCTGAGAGAGGAGAGGTGGGGCTGTGCTCTCGAAGGGGGGGTAGAGGGACGAGAGAGCCCCCTGCACACAATCTTCCACTGCCTCTGAGCCCTGAGAGAGAGAGAGAGAGAGAGAGAGAGAGAGAGAGAGAGAGAGAGAGAGAGTTATTCCATAACCGGACATTGAAAGGCTGCTGCTATGTCTGTGTTTGTGTTAAACAGCTGGCTTGTCCCACTCACAAATGCGCACACACAAACACACGCACAAAAAACATACACACACACAACTTCCTGTTGCATGGTCTGGGGAGTGTCAAACAATTCCTGGAGTTCCAGCTAGAGCTGAGCCCCAAATGGCACCCTATTCCCTATATATTCCCTATAGTGTATTACAGTACCAGTCAAAAGTTTGGACACACCTACTCATTCCAGGGTATTTCTTTATTTTTACTATTTTCTACATTGAAGAATGATAGTGAAGACATCAAAACAATGAAATAACACACATGGAATCATGTAGTAACAAAAAAAAAGAGTTAAACAAATCAAAACATATTTTATATTTGAGATTCTTCAAAGTAGCCACCCTTTGCCTTGATGACAAGTTTGCACACTCGTGGCATTCTCTTAACCAGCTTCATGAGGTAGTCACCTGGAATGCGTTTCAATTAACAGGTGTGCCTTGTTAAAAGTTCATATCATAGCAAGAGCAGCTAAAATAAGCAAAGAGAAACGACAGTCCATCATTACTTTAACCTCTCTGGGATATGTGGGACGCTAGTGTCCCACCTCGACAACAGTCAGTGAAATTGCAGGGCGCCAAATTCAAACAACAGAAATCTCATAATTAAAATTCCTCAAACATACAAGTATTAAACACCATTTTAAAGATAAACTTCTTGTTAATCCAACCACAGTGTACGATTTCAAAAAGGCTTTACGGCGAAAGCATACATTGCGATTATCTGAGGACAGCGTCTAGTCACAAAAAATATACAGCCATTTTCCAGCCAAAGAGAGGAGTCACAAAAATCAGAAATAGAGATATAATTAATCACTAACCTTTGATGATCTTCATCAGGTGGCACTCATAGGACTTCCAGTTACACAATACATGTATGTTTTGTTCGATAAAGTTCATATTTATATCCAAAAATCTCAGTTTACATTGGCGTGTTATGTTCAGTATTGTTTTGCCTCAAAAACATCTGGCGAATTTGCAGAGAGCCACATCAATTTACAGAAATACTCATCATAAACTTTGATGAAAAATACAAGTGTTACATATAGAATTAAAGATAAACTTCTCCTTAATGCAACTGCTGTGTCAGATTTCAAAAAAGCTTTACAGCGAAAGCATACCATGTAATAATCTGAGTACAGCGCTCAGCCACCAAAAAAAGCCATACAGATACCCGCCGTGTTACGGAGTCAGTAAAAGTAAGGAATAGCGTTATAAATATTCACTTACCTTTGATGATCTTCATCTTGTTCTGCCGATCTACCATTCCAGTGTTTAATTGCTATATTGTAATTACTTTGCCATCATGGCCTATTTATTTCCTTAACTTACCTCATTTGCACTCATTGTATATAGACTTTTTGTTTTCTTTTGTTCTACTGTATTATTGACTGTATGTTTTGTTTATTCCATGTGTAACTCTGTGTCGTTGTATGTGTCGAATTGCTACGCTTTATCTTGGCCAGGTCGCAATTGCAAATGAGAACTTGTTCTCAACTAGCCTACCTGGTTAAATAAAGGTGAAATAAATAAAAATACAAATCGGAATGCACTCCCAGGAATCCCAGTTCCACAATAAATGTTTGATTTGTTTGATAAAGTTCATCTTTATGTCCAAATACCTCCTTTTTGTTCGCGCGCTAGGTTCACCAATCGTGGGCACTAAGTTCAGACGAAAAGTAAAAAAAGTTCCTTTACAGTTCGTAGAAACATGTCAAACGATGTATATAATCAATCTTTAGGATGTTTTTATCATAAATCTCTAATAATATTCCAACCGGACAATTCACGGCTTTCTGCCAGACCCCTGGTTCAAACAGCTCTTATTCGCTTTACTTTCACAATAGAAGCCTGAAACAACGTTCTAAAGACTGTTGACATCTAGTGGAAGCCTTAGGAAGTGCAATATGACCCAATTTACACTGTATATTGGATAGGCAATCACTTGAAAAACTACAAACTTCATATTTCCCACTTCCTGGTTGGATTTTTCTCAGGTTTTCGCCTGCCATATGAGTTCTGTTATACTCACAGACATCATTCAAACAGTTTTAGAAACTTCAGAGTATTTTCTATCCAAATCTACTAACATATCCTACCTTCTGGGCCTGAGTAGCAGGCAGTTTACTCTGGGCAGGCTTTTCATCCGGACGTGATAAATACTGCCCCGTGTCCCAAAGCAGTTTTAAGACATGAAGGTCAGTCAATCAGGAACATTTCAAGAACTTTGAAAGTATCTTCAAGTGCAGTCGCAAAAAACATCAAGCGCTGTGATGAATCTGGCTCTCATGATGACCGCCACAGGAAAGGAAGACCCAGAGTTACCGTTGCTGCAGAGGAGAAGTTCATTAGAGTTACCAGACTCATTGCAGTCAAATAAATGCTTCAAAAGAGTTCATGTAACAGACACATCTCAACATCAACTGTTCAGAGGAGACTGCGTGAATCAGGCCTTCATGGTCGAATTTCTGCAAAGAAACCACTACTAAAGGACACCAATAATAAGAAGAGACTTGCTTGGGCCAAGAAACACGAGCAATGGACATTAGACCGGTGGAAATCTGTCCTTTGGTCTGATGAGTCCAAATTTGAGAATTTTAGTACCAACCGCCGTGTCTTTGTGAGACGCAGAGTAGGTGAACGGATGATCTCTGCATGTGTGGTTACCACCGTGAAGCATGGAGGAGGAGGTGTGATGGTGTGGGTGTGCTTTTCCTGTGACACTGTCAGTGATTTATTTAGAATTCAAGGCACACTTAACCAGCATGGCTACCACAGCATTTTGCAGTGACACTCCATCCCATCTGGTTTGCGCTTAGTGGGACCATCATTTGTTTTTCAACAAGACAATGACCCAACACACCTCCAGGCTGTGTAAGGGCTATTTGACCAAGAAGGAGAGTGATGGAGTGCTGCATCAGATGACCTGGCGTCCACAATCACCCGACCTCAACCCAATTGAGATGGGTTGGGATGGGTCGGACGGCAGAGTGAAAGAAAAGCAGTCAACAAGTGCTCAGCATATGTGGGCACTCCTTCAAGACTGTTGGAAAAGCATTCCAGGTGAAACTGGTTGAGAGAATGCCAAGAGTGTGGGGTTGGCTACTTTGAAGAATCTAAAATATTCAATATATTTTGATTTGTTTAACATTTTTTTGGTAACTACATGATTCCATATGTGTTATTTAATAGTTTCGATGTCTTCACTATTATTTTACAATGTCGAAAATAGTACAAATAAAGAAAAACCCTTGAATGAGTAGGTGTGTCCAAACTTTTGACTAGTACTGTATATAGTGCACAGATTGGGCTCCCACTCCTATTCACTAACTCAGTCTTGCTCATTCTCTCTCTCTCACACACACACACACACGCACGCACACGCACGCACTCACACGGGCACATGCACACACACGCACTCGCACACTCATCCACGTATACACGCACATGCACACAGAGGCACATGCACACACACGATAGGTCTGCCAGAGAGGTGGAGGGTGACAGAGTAGAGAGCTAGCAGCACACTGTTTATTTTTATACAGGACTGTCGGCATGGCGACCCATAACCTTTTTTTCTCTCTTCCTACCTCCCTCCCTCCCTCTCTCCATGTTTCCTCTTCTACTGCTCTTCTTTCATCATTTTCCCTCCTTTCTCCATACTCTCCCAATTCCTCTCTCCTACTTTCTTTCTCCCGCTCTCATAATCTCTCAGTCATCTGACAATAATTATGGTGAGATCCCCCTCACAGAAAGCATATTGTGCCGAGCTTCTAGAAAATACTTATGTTGATGGGTAAAGAAAGACTGAGAAAGAAAGAGAGAAAGAGAGAAAGGAGGAATGGTAAAACAAGTGTGTGGAAAAAGAAAAGGACGGCTGGGGAGAAAGGGCCGGGAGGGGGTTTCTGGGAGAGAGAGGGGGGAAAGATTGGAAAAGGGGGGATGGAGGGAGGGAAAGAAAAACAAACTGTGAAAGAATGTGGCCAAAAGAATTGGAAGTGGACTAACAGTCAAATGAGAGGCAGAGAGAGAGAAAGAGAGAGGGAGAGAGAGAGAGAGAGAGGATACAGAGAGGAAGAGAGAGAGAGAGGATGAGAACCAGAATAAGAAAGAGAGCTATAGAGAGAGAACAGAGCTAGAGCACAGTACGAACTGTTTTACACAAAATAACTTTTTCTACACTTGAAATGAATCTAACTAAGAGGTCAGCAGATGTTGTTCGGGGTCAGTGGCATGAATGATTCTACTTAGCCCAGGTCAGGACTTAATAAGATAAACAGCCCTAATTAACTATTCAAGCTGCAGAGCCAAATTATTTACTGTAGGTGATTCCAACCATTGATTACTCTAACTAGAGTTCATGCATCATCTGTAATATGACCTTGGGGAGTCTATAGGAGTAATTGGTTGAAGATTGATTATATATCAACACTAGCCTGGTCCCAGATCTGTTTGAGCTGTTTTGCATGACATTTACCGTACTATTGTCTTGGCAAGATAGTACAAACAGGTCTGGGACCAGGTTAAATCAGTCACTAATCAGTTGCGCTCTAGGTAGAGATAAATGCTGTTAAAGGGTACAGAGTCTACGACCTCCTGCTGACTACTCCTGAGAAGTGCACTTCAAATAAGTGTAAGCTCCCAATTCAAATAATGCCAGTCCCAGTTTAGATACGGTACATTCTAGCTACATATTCCAAATATCTGCATACTTACTCCATGCTCTGCACAATCTGCATAATATCTACATACTTACTCCACACTCTGCATAATATCTGCATACTTACTCAACACTCTGCATAATATCTGCATACTTACTCCACGCTCTGCATAATCTGCATGATATCTGCATACTTACTCCACGCGCTGCATAATCTGCATACTTACTCCACACTCTGCATAATCTGCATAATATCGGCATACTCCACACTGTGAAGGTGGATCGCTGAATGAGCAGTAGTATCACACAGTAAGTATTCACCCCCTTGGACTTCTTCCCATTTTATTGTGTTAACAAAGTAGGATTAAAAGGGATTTACTTGTCATTTTCTATCAACAATCTACACAAAAATACTCTGGAAGAACAATTCTAACACTTTTTAAAGATGAATGGAAACACTAATATACCTCGACTGGATATGTATTTGCCCCCTGAGTCAGTGCATGTTAGAGACACCTTTGGCAGCGATTGCAGCTGTGAATCGTCTTAGGTAAGTCTCTAAAAGCTTTGCCCACCTGGATTGTGAAATATTAGCCCATTATTCTTTTAAAAATTCTTCAAGTTCTGTCAAAGTGTTGGGAAACATGGCTAGACATCTATTTTTACTTCTTGGCATCGATTTTCAAGAACATTTACGTCAAAACTGTAACTTGGCCACTCGGGAACATTCACTGTCTTCTCGGTAAGTGGCTCCCGCTTTGGCCTTGTGTTGTAGATTATTGTCCTGCTGAAAGGTGAATTCCTCTCCCAGTGTATGGTGTAAAGCAGACTGAAGCAGGTCTTCCTCTAGGACATAACCTGTGCTTAGCTCCATCCCGTTGAGTTTCATCCGGGGGAAAAAATCCCTCAGCATAATTCTCAACTTGACCATGCTTAAAGAGATATTCAATGTCTGATTCATTATCGTTACCCATCTATCACTTCCCTTCTTTATGAGGCTTTCAGGAAAAAAAGCTTCCTGGTCTTTGTAGTCGAATCTGTGCTTGAAATTCAATACTTGACTGAGGGACTTATATAGATGTTGTATGTACGGGGGACAGAGGAAACGGTAGTCATCAAACAAATCCTGTCAACTCCTATTATTTCACACAGAATGAGTCCATGTAACTTTATGTGCATTTTTTATTTCAAAGCCAAATCATCTTTCTTCACCAACTCCCTCTAGATGCAACACTGTCCTTCTGCATGGTACCGCTGCTCTAAGCCCTAGGCCTCGCCATATTTGTCTCACCGCAATGTTTTGAGCACTACTATGTATGAAAACAGCCTCATGAAGTTATTATTAACCCTAACCCTACCAATAACAGACGGATGTATTGCCTACTTGTGTTTCATGTACATCCAACATTCAATGTTTTGATCTACGATATATATTTCTAAAGAAAGAAATGGATCGTTATCAAGTTACAGTACAACAGATTGCAGAGTGCAGGCCTACTGTTTACTATGGTTTCCGAATGCTATGAATATCCATTCCACAGACTCAACAGCAAAACATGTATACTCTGTACAGTTTAATGTTAGTGCGTATATGTGTAACGTTTAATGCTATTGCCACGTCCTATTGAAACGTTTCTGACTACGCTAACCTATTCCGGGCCTAGATTTACCTTGGGAAATGTATTCTTTATCGCTATGTGACTTCCTGTAGTAAAATAAGGGGTAGACAAAGTACAGCTCTAATGCCCTCATTCCTCTGAAACAGAATCTCTGCTTGCATCCCAAATGGCAAACTATTATCCATAGAGTGCACTACTTTTGACCAGAACTCTATGGGTAAATGTAAAATGTAGAAGGAAATTAGTTCCCTCAGAGTGAGGCTTTCCATCTTAACTAAGTGGCTAAATGTGTTTTGTCCGGTCTATGCTTTGGTTCTCCAGGGCAGGTTAGCGCAACTTAGGTAGTACTGTACTGTGTGTGTGTGTGAGTACAAGGGTGTGAATGTGTGTGTGTGTGTCTGTATACATGCATATGTGTGTCCATGTGTGTGTTTGTATGTGTGTGTGACTGTGTGCATAATGTGCTGTGAAAAAAGTAATTCCCCCTTTCTGTTTTTGTCTATTTATGCATATCTTTTTACACTGAATGTTTGTATATCTTCACCCAAAACCTAATATTAGATAAAGGGAACCTGAGTGAATAAATAACTCAACGTTTTGATAATTATTTGTATTTTATTAACAAAGTTATGCAACACCCAATGCCCCTGTGTGAAAAAGTAATTGCCTCCTTATACTCAATAACTGGTTGTGCCTCTTTTAGCTGCAATGAACGCAACAAAACCCTTCCTGTAGTTGTTGATCATTCACTCACATCGCTGTGGAGAAATGCATGACTCAGGTGCGCTTCAGGTCACGGACGGAAGGCCCTGACATTCTCCTTCAGAACGAACTGATACCGAGCAGCATTCATGGTTCCCTCAATGACGTCAAGTCGTCCAGGTCGTGAGGCAGCAAACCATCACACTACCACCACCATGCTTGACCGTTGGTATGAGGCTCTTACTGTGGAATGCAGAGCCTCAGAACCTGGACGACTTGCCATCATTGAAGGAACCATGCATTCAGGCAACCCATTCGTGAGCAGAAGCTAAAGCACAGCTGGATCATGCAGCAAGACACTGATCCGAAACACACCAGGAAGTCAAAGCCCAGACCTATACCCGATTGAAATGTTGTGGCAGCACCTGAAATGATCAACAACAACAGGAAGTGTTTGGTCGCAGCCAGTGCAGCTAGAGATGCCACTCTAGCTATTGAGTGTAAGGGGGAAATTACTTTTTCACACAGGGGTATTGGGTGTTGCGTAACTTTGTTTATAACATAATTAAAATAATGATCCAAATGTTGTGTTATTTCTTCACTCAGGTTCCCTTTATCTAATATTAGGTTTTGGGTGAAGATATACAAACATTCAGTGTCCAAAATATGCAAAAATAAAGAAAAAAATACTTTTTCACAACACTGTGCATACGTGTGTCCATATGTGTGTGTGTGTGTGTGTGTGTACTCTGTAGTGATTATTCTGGAGGCCTCTGCATGGTCAGGGCACGGGTATGTCATTCTTCCGTCAGACTTCCTGCCTTTCTCTCCTGCATGCAGCACACAGCCCTGGAACGGAAGACAGGCTAGAGGAGCCCTCCAAACAGATGCTTGGCAGAGAAAGAGAAATGGGAGAGAGGGGGAGATAAAAGAGTGCAGAGGAAAAGTCAGAGGTGGAGAGACGAAGCAGGAGAGAGAGAGAGAGAGAGAGAGAGAGAGAGAGAGAGAGAGAGAGAGAGAGAGAGAGAGATGGGGGGCTAAGAGAGAGAGAAGGAGGAGGCTAAACTACTTGGAGAGATCGATGGGAAACAATAGTGATATGAACCAGATGTAGAGAGCGAGAGGGATGAAGCGAGGGAGATAGAAAAGGGAGGGAGGGAGTCTATAAAGATACTGATTTCCTCTCCCGAATCCCCCTAAATAACAAAAACCATGAGAGGGAAACCCACTGGGCACACCACGCCATTTCAACGTGGAAATCGGAGACATATTTGGTTGAGACATTGGCAAACGAGATTACAACCTTCATTCACCCACTCAAAAAGACAGCAAGACGTTTGCAGGATTCTCAGTGTTTCATCACTATCCTTTCAACCATTTGAAAGCACAGCCACATTCCAGTGAAAAAAAACTATGTCAGATATTTTGTTTTAACACAACAACTTAATGTGTTGTCACTGTGCTTCATCTAATGGCACAACCAAATGACCTGGATTGCAGTTGAGATGACATTAAAAGTACATCGTGCAAATGATCAATGCAGTTCGAGATTCTGCACAGATGATTATAGCAATTAGGAACATCTCCACAGACCTGCCTCATTTGCATGCTATCTTGAACAGGAACGCTTTCTATGATCACATAAGAAGACATTTATAGTTACAGTAGGCTAGTGTCAGAATGTGGCCATGGATGTGTTACTCATTTTAAGGTTGAATAAATACTGTTATGTAGTTTGTGAGATAGCCTTAACTTTAGGCTATTTACTTAAGGTATTACAAAAGTCATATTCAATATTGACATTTACAGGATATCTAAGGCTTGGGTGGTTTCATCTGAGCCACTGGCTTAATCCTATTCTTTACTTTTTATTTTGGGTTTAGTTGGAGATGTTAATCCTACATATCATTTGTTAATAGTTAATAGGCTATTTACTGCACTGCAAAAGTGCTATTGAATTGTGTTTGGTTGTCAATGTAACTAAATGTCAACATTTGAAGGAGATGTGTCTTTCGGGCCACGGACTTAGTCTGGCTTTCATTCCAGTTTGTCTACAAATGAATCATTGATATGTTGGATTTGCGTCTCCGTCTCAATAATCATTCTCATTCTGTCACCTCTCCTCCTCATCCCTGTCTTTGCCTCATCTCAGCCTTTCGCCACAGTTTGTCTTGTGATTATCCCCCTTGCCTTGATTGGTCAGCCTGGCATGTCCTCTAAGTGTTTCAAAATAACTAGAGACAAGGCAATGGAATGCCGTCTGGCACTGAGAATTACTCTCAGTGTGTGTGTGTTTGTGAGTGTGTATGTGAGTGTGTGTGTGTGTACGCTTGCATCAGTTGCATGTGTGTGTGTGTGTGTGTGTGTATTTGTATGCTTGCATCAGTGTCACGTTTGCAATATCACATGCGATTTTGCACGTGTGCATGTGTGTGAGAGAGAAAGACAGAAAGAGAAAGAAGAATGACAGAAAAAAGAGAGAAATAGATCAAGTTGAGGTTTAGTGGCGCAAGTGGTGTTTCCATCCCCCTCTCCATCTCTCCTCCACACTCTGCCTCTTCATAAACAGAGAAATAAAATCCCTCTACTCATGTTCTCACTCCCCTGCATTCCCTCCATCCCTTGTTCGTTCGTTCTTTCTCACTCCCTCTCTTTCTTTATTTCAGGTCCAATGTGGAAAATGCGTCATCACCCAAACCACTGTCGCTACTCTCCAAGTTCTCTTAAAAGTCCCCACCCCCTTCCCCTCTCTCTTTTTCCCTCTCTCTCTCGTTCTCTCCTCTCTCACTCACTCTTTCTGTCTGTCTCTGTCTCACAGTTGCCAGGCGGCTCCACCCAGTCCACAGCGGGAGAAACCGTAAAAGAGCTAATTCTGTCCATCTCTCTCTCTCTCTCTCTCCCTCTCTGTTTCTCTCTCTCTGTGAGCCTGTTTATCTCTCTCTATGTCTGTCTGTCTCCACCCCCCCCCCCCACCCCCCCAACCCTCTCTCTGTCTCGCCCTGTCTCTGTCAGTCTGTCAAAAATAGTGGTAACAATTGAAGTCTGGGTGTCAAAAGAAGAACAGTAGTGGTATTGTTATACAGAGAGGTCTCGGTGACTGTTCCATTGCTCACTCCTTCTCAATGATCCAGTCTGGAAATAGACATAATGATGAAAACATGGAGAAGACTTTTCTAGCATCACCATTTAGCCCTAATATGTAGCATGCAGCTTTAACGCCATGTCAATGCGTATGCAATAGCCTACACACTGAGATAAAAACCTACATTTAAATTCCTAAACCTAAATATTGTATCTATGCTGAACGTCGACAGGCTATTCAAAGAGGAGGACGCATTAAATTCAACGCGACAGGCTAGTTTGCTGTTAGGGAATTTCCATGTTTGTTTAAGGGGGAAACGAGCACATATCTGCAAAGAGAGGCGGCAAGTTAAAGTTAAACTCTTTATTGCAATGTCTAAACTACATAGTGGCCTATAAACTAGCCTGCAACGTTCCATTAACAAAGTCGTGATTATACTGATAGATAGGCTATGTCTAGGACAATAGCAAGAATAACCTATAGCCACTACTCTATGGTCTATAGGCCTATAACATCAAATAGTATATGATTTTACTTGCTTTATCATTTCGTTAAAACTGCATTATTTTCCATTATAGTTGTTTCGGGTATAAAAGCAGGCCAGGCAGGAAACTATGGCCGCCTGTTTCTACATACCTAGGCTACAGTCTGCAGAACAGAAGGGACTTACCATGATATGACTCCGGCTGGGCTGCCTACATTGTCGTCTGTGACTTTCCTGGACCCGCTTCCTCCAACCATCCACTGCTATAGAGACTATATTAATGTCTCCACGCAAGAATATTCCCCTATTCCAATGGCCCGTTAAATCCGTTGTAGTCCCGCAACGTGGTCGGGTAGTGTGTTGTCGGTTGTGACTGAGAACTTTTGTTTCACAGACAACATGCAAGAGAAAACAGTATGATTGGCGTCACACGGTCTTCCCCGTCAATCTCCGCCTCTGCCGTTATTTCCGATTCTGCAAGGCAAGCGTGTACAATTTTTTTCCCTCCCTGTCTCCTAATGTTGGTCCCACACCCCTCCCTCCCCTCCCTCTCTCCGTGCGCCTCACACAGTTAACAAGAGAGCTACAGTCTGACTTTCAACCGCCGGGGCTCCACTCAAACTTTCCATTTTTTCCTCCAGCGTTAAAGAAATGAATAAACAATCAAACGTTGTCACTCCACCCACATGTAATTACATTATGTTTATTGATGCTAATTTTATACCATGATTAGCGCATTTGATATTTGCTCGTTAAATTAACCTACAATTTCTTGGTTTATAGGCGTAGGAATTACACGCACACTTTGAAACGTTATCATAAAACATGCATTCAAAGTTCTCGTAGATGATAAATGTTCCAAACTTTAAGACCACGCAGGTAGGATGTTTTGTATTTATTTCACAGAGAATCGTGTTGTCCTTACATACAGGGATTGTACCTCTTATTCCTTATACACAATTATGTTTAATATCTAGAATAGATTATATACTTACACTGTAGACCTAGTGTAAAGCGAACCCATATTGGCCAGGTAATGACCGATTACGCGAGATTTTAGTTAACCGAGTTTAATTGCCAAGCAGCTAAAAATGTATTCTAGTGCTGAATGGGTTATTAATCGCTGTCAAAGGTGCTTTAACAAAGTACTGAGTAAAGGGTCTGAATACTGAAGTAAATATGATATTTCAGTTTTTTATTTAATATATATAAAAACATCTAAATTCAATGTTTTTTGCTTTGTCATTATGGGGTAATTATGGGGTAATTGTGGGGTAATGTGTGTAGATTGATGAGGGGGGAAAAAAAATCTTTCACATAAACCTGCTCCAGAGCGCTCAGGACCTCAGACTGGGGCGAAGTTAAACTTCCAACAGGATAACGACCCTAACACACAGCCAAGACAACGCAGGAACGGCTTCGGGACAAGTCTCTGAATGTCCTTGAGTGGCACAGCCAGAGCCTGGACTTGAACCCGATCGATCATCTCTGGAGAGACCTGAATATAGCTGCACAGCAACGCTCCCCATCCAACCTGACGGAGCTTGAAAGGATCTGCAGAGAAGAACGGTAGAATATCCCCAAATACAGGTGTGCCAAGCTTGTAGCGTCATACCCAAAGAAGACTCAAGGCAATAATTGCTGTCAAAGGTGTTTCAACAAAGTACTGAGTAAAGGGTCTGAATACTTATGTAAATATGAGATTTCCGTTTTTTATTTAATATATTTTATTAAAAATTCTAAACAACAGTTTTTGTTTTGTCATTATCGGGTAATGTGTGTATATTGATGATGAAGAAAACATATAATCCATTTTAGTACAAGGCTGTAATGTAACAAAATGTGGGAAAAAGGTAAAGGCGTCTGAATACTTTCCGAATGCACTGCACCACTTGCTGATACCTCAACATCCAAATCAATTATTTTGAAAAGAGATTATTTTGTATACAAGGTTTACAATACAATGTGGTAATGAATGAATGAGAATGGGAATATGCAGTGCCGGATTAATGGATTAATGCAGGGGGGATTAATTACTGGGGCTGAAGCCCCTGGACCAAGAGGCACAAAAAATATATGTTTTAGGAAATATATACAGTATATATTATATATACAGTTGCAGTTGGAATTATACATACACCTTAGCCTATCAGAAGCTTCTAAAGCCATAAAATAATTTTCTGGAATTTTCCAAGCTGTTTAAAGGCACAGTCAATTTACTGTATATAAACTTCTGACCCACTGGAATTGTGATACAGTGAATTATAAGTGAAATAATCTGTCTGTAAACAATTGTTGGAAAAATGACTTGTGTCATGCACAAAGTAGATGTCCTAACCGGCTTGCCAAAACTATAGTTTGTTAACAAGAAATTTGTGGAGTGGTTGAAAAACGAGTTTTAATGACTCAAACCTCAGTGTATGTAAACTTCCGTGATCAATGGGATTGAGATCTGGGCTCTTCGCTGGCCATAGCAGAATACTGACATTCCTGTCTTGCAGGAAATCACACACAGAACAAGCAGTATGGCTGGTGGCATTGTCATGCTGGATGGTCATGTCAGGATGAGCCTGCAGTAAGGGTACCACATGAGGGAGGAGGATGTCTTCCCTGTAACGCACAGCGTTGAGATTGTCTGCAATGACAACAAGCTCAGTCCGATGATGCTGAGACACACCGCCCCAGACCATGATGGACCCTCCCCCCCCAAATCGATCCCGCTCCAGAGTACAGGCCTCGGTGTAGCGCTCATTCCTTCGATTATAAACACGAATCCAACCATCACCCCTGGTGAGACAAAACCACGGCTCGTCAGTGAAGAGCACTTTTTGCCAGTTCTATCTGGTCCAGTGACGGTGGGTTTGTGCCCATAGGCGACGTTGTTGCCGGTGATGTCTGGTGAGGACCAGCCTTACAACAGGCCTACAAGCCCTCAGTCCATTCTCTCTCAGACTATTGTGGACAGTCTGAGCACTGATGGAGGGATTGTGCGTTGCTGGTGTAACTCTGGCAGTTGTTGTTGTCATTCTGTACCTGTCCCGCAGGTGTGATGTTCAGATGTACCGATCCTGTGCAGGTGTTGTTACACGTGGTCTTCCACAGCGAGGACGATAAGCTGTCCATCCTGTCTCCCTGTAGCGCTGTCTTAGGCGTCTCACAGTACGGACATTGCAATTTATTGCCCTGGCCACATCTGCAGTCCTCATGCCTCCTTGCAGTATTCCTAAGGCACGTTCACTCAGATCAGCAGGGACCCTTCTTTTTGGTGTTTTTCAGAGTTAGTAGAAAGGCCTCTTTAGTGTCCTACGTTTTCATAACTGTGACATTAATTGCCTACCGTCTGCAAGCTGTTAGTGTCTTAACGACCATTCCACAGGTGCATGTTCATTAATTGTTTATGGTTCATTGAACAAGCATGGGATACAGTGTTTCCTTCAACAGTGTTGAAGATCTGTGAAGTTATTTGGATTTTATTTATCAACCAGCTTCACCTGGCATTCTTTTCCAACAGTCTTCAAGGAGTTCCTACATATGCTGAGCACTTGTTGGCTGCTTTCCCTTCGCTCTGAGGTCCAACTCATCCCAAACCATCTCAATTGGGTTGAGGTTCGGGTGATTGTGGAGGCCAGGTCATCTGATGCAGCACTCCATCACTCCCCTTCTTGGTCAAATTGCCCTTACACAGCCTGTAGGTGTGTTGGGTCATTGTCCTGTTGAAAAACAAATGATGGTTCCCCTCACTAAGCGCAAACCAGATGGGAAGGGATTTCACTGCAGAATTCTGTGGTGGCCAGGTGTGTCTTGAATTCTAAATAAATCACAGACAATGTGACCAGCAAAACACCATCACACCTCCTCCTCCATGCTTCGCGGTGGGAACTACACAGGCAGAGATCATTCATTCACCTACTCTGCGTCTCACAAAGACACGGTGGTTGGAACCAAAAATCTCACATTTGGACTCTGCAGACCAAAGGACAGACTTCCACCGGTCTAATGTCTATTGCTTGTGATAAATAAAAAATAAGAACTGCGTAATAAATACATTTGACTGGTCAATTGTGTGAGTCCGAGTTAGGGCCCAAACCCGTAGGGGGCCCAAGACCCCCCCCCCCCCCAAAATGGAAAATATATATATGTGATATATTTTTCATCCAACCACATGAGTCTGCACTCAATGTTCAAAATACACCAGAGAACATAATTTAGCCAAAAAAATTACTTTGTATTAAATCTGAACACAAGTAAATACAGGCAACTGGCTAAATAAATAAAACAGCAAGATAATGTTTTAAGAGGGTGTTTGGCCACCACGAGTTGCCAGAACATCTTCAATGTGCCTTGGCATAGATTCTACAAGGGGACCTAAACCATGCAAGGAAAAATACACCACATCATGACATATTTGTATCCCTCATTTACTCAAGTGTTTCTGTCAGATATATGTATATAGGTGGCAGGGAAGTCAGGCGCAGGAGAGTCAAACGGAGTGTAAAATGGAGTATTTTAATATATGTCCAAGTAACATGCTCCATAACACTAATAAGAAAAATGAATATAAACAAATATGGGTTCGAAGACCCGTCGCGCACCTATACAAAAAACACTACACTGACAATAAACAATCTCTGACAAAGACATGAGGGGAAACAGAGGGTTAAATACACAACAGGTAATGAATGGGATTGAACACAGGTGTGTGGGAAGACAAGACAAAACCAATGGAAAATGAAAAATGGATCAATGATGGCTAGAAGACCGGTGACGTCAAACGCCGAGCACCGCCCGAACAAGGAGAGGCTACGACTTCGGGAGAAGTCGTGACAGTTTCCTTTATTTTGGCAGTTACGGGTTGCCCTCCATTAGGAAGGCTGGCCAGCATGCACACCCCATATACAGCCTTTTGCATTGTGGCCATAGACATGTGTTCCATAGAAGGGTTTTGGAACCCTAGGGTTGGTACACTAGCAATGGCTGCCAGTCCTGACCTGAATGAGTACTGCCATCTATGGATGATATTTCTATGGTTGTCTGTTTGACTTTTGCAAATTGTTAATATACAGTAGCGGGAAAAAATGTGCAGTTTGGAAAGCAAATGCCTACTGCTTAAAAGAGCAGACTAATCTGTCTGTAGAACCAACAACTCAAATTTTTTTTGCAAACAGCAGCACTGTTTTTCAAAGTAGCTCGTCTTGAGATAGACTATTGCCAAGATGCGCGCACAGGCCATCTCCGTGAGTAGTAGCCTATGGCTTCATCATCATTATTAGGTGAGTGCATGAGTTAGTGTGCTACTGGAAATTGTATGTACTAGGGGAGACCGGGGATGGTTGTAACACTTTTAGCATTTTTTGTCAATTTCTCAGAAATTGTTTGAGCTACTACATTCAAAATGTGATAGGAACAGCTTCCATCTGTCTGCTACAAATGGGTATAGGTGTTATCTCTATAAATCAAACAGATATGTTCAAATCAAATCTTATTGGTCCCATGCGCTAATAGAACATGTGTAGGTAGACCTTAACGTAAAATGTTTACTTACAAGGCCTTAATCAACAACGCAGTTAAGAAAAATAAGAGTTAAGAAAATATTTACTAAATAAACTAAGGTTAAAAAAATAAAAGAGTAACAATAACGAGGTTATATAGAGGGGGTACCAAGTCAATGTGCGGGGATACAGGTTAGTCGAGGTAATTGAGGTAATATGTACATGTAGGAAGGGGTAAAGTGACTATGCATAGATAATGAACAGCGAGTAGCAGCAGAGTAAAAAAAAGGGGGGAGGTCAATGCAAATAGTCCTGGTAACCATTTGATTAATTGTTCAGCCATCTTATGGCTCGGGGGCAGAAGCTGTTAAGAGGCCTTTTGGACCTAGACTTGGCACTTCAGAACCGCTTGCTGTGCATTAGCAGAGAGAACAGTCTATGACTAGGGTGGTTGGAGTCTTTGACAATTTTTAGTTCAAACTGTCACGGATCCGTCCGGTACTGTTGCTGTGCACCAGTTTCGGAGGTCTACGTCACCGGCCTCTAGGAACTGAACTGTCATTACGCACACCTGGTCCCCATATTCTCCTGATTAGTAATTGTATAAGTGTGCCCTTTGTTCACTATTGTCTTGTTGATGATTGTTCCAATGTCTGTTGGTTGTGTGAGTACCTGTGCTGTTTTGTTTTGGCTTTCGTGCCGCTTGTATTGCGCAGATGATTACGGGTGTCGTCCCGTGTGGTATCACTGTGTGAGTGTATGTTACGGGTCTCGCCCCGGTGTATTTATTCAAGGTACTCCTTGCTCTTTTGTTTGGGTCTCAACCCCTGTGTTTGTTTGGTCTTTGTCCCCGTGCCTTTACATGGCACGTGGTAATTTGGGTAAATAAAAAACCGTATTACGCATTCCTGCGTCTGTCTCCCGATCCCTTTATACCAGCGTGACATATACAACAAGTGAAATGTTACAATTTATCCCACCTCCCCGGTCAGTTGTGACAGAGCTTGGGGTGAAATTGAACAGTTTGAAAGAAAAATCGTATATCATGACATGCAACGAAATATTATACGCCTTTATTGAGAACATGAGAACCACATTGCCATGTTTAACATTTTGTGCAGCAGAAATAACATAATAATACGATCCATTAACTGGCCCTTCTCAACTAAACAACAACATCTGACAACTAAACAACAACATGTGGACTAAACAATTGAATGTTTGTGGTGTTCCTAATGGAAAAAACAAATGAAATCCCCAAGGCTTGGTGGGCCCATAATTTGCATTCCCAGAACCCAGGCATTCTTAGCTATCTTCAATTTTAGCTACATGTTCAAACTTTAGCATTGCTAACTTACATCAAATATATCTACACACACTGGTTATAAACCGGATATAAGTTTGGTGAATCTAATGACAAAGCAGGTGATGCCATCAACAACAACAAAAATTTGGGTCATAAAAATTATTTCGTACCTCAAAATCAGAGTTTTGTCAATCAAATCTGCAGAGTCTATCACAGGGTCTTGCTTCTTCACATGATGGTTGAGGACTAAACTGACCAATTGCACAGTGAGTCACATGATTGTAGCTTGTTGTCACGTTCTGACCATAGTTCTGTTAGTTTATTCTTTGTTTTAGTATGGTCAGGGCGTAAGTTGGGGTGGGCAGTCTGTTTGTTTTTGTGTTCGGCCTAGTATGGTTCTCAATCAGAGGCAGGTTTCGTTAGTTGTCACTTGTTCCTGATTAGAGATATTGGGAGTGTTACAACTATCCCCTGTCTCCCCTAGCCTACTGTAGTCTATAATATATACAGTACATGCTCTATATATTGCCTCCTATTATTGCACAATCTGTGTGTTGCTTCATTGGCCTGGGCTATTGTTTGTTTAAATTCCAAACCAGATTGATCTCAATTTGTCTGTGTCAGAGTAACCACTCATTTCGGTCATTTGTGTGGTATTAAAAAAGATTCAGCTAATGTCTTCTTCCATGTAAATGACTTAGAATTGCATGAAATGCATTTTTAAAAGCCTTCTTTTTCTGGACCCTGAACAAATGTTCCCCATGAGTGGAAATCGTAAAAACGCCTCTGCTCAACTGTAGCCTATGCCACATTGCAAATTGGATTATGGCTTAATTATAAAGGGGCTTTTTCTTCAATAGTACATTTACCACGCGTCAAATTGCATCTTGGTGCACGGATTCGTTTACACGGATTCGTTTACAGAAAATGATGGTGTGTCGGGAAGAGTGTGTGTGTCTGTGTGTGTGTGTGTGTGTGGGGGGGGGGGGGGGGGTGCTATAAAAAAAACACAGACCCGGTGCCTATGATTTCTTAATCCAGCCCTGGGAATATGGTTCCAACAATGTTATATAGGCCTACTGAATTGCCCCATTTCTCACCCATACAAACAGCCTTACAAAATGTAACAGCGACCTCCTGTGGTCACCAATGATTAGGACATACTGTACGCTCCACAAACCTTTTCTAGGAAATAGATTATGCACCACAGTTAAATTAATGACAGCTTGACAAAGAAAAATCTATTGTATTTGAGAGACATTAGAAAGAGACACTAATGACCATACATTGCTTTGTATAGCACTTTTTAGGAGATGTTTACAGGCAAAATACACAAAGCATCAACACAATAAAACATAGTCAATACAATCGAGACAAACAGTTCAAAAGAGTTTATGCCATTATAGTCTGGTGGCAGACTGACATACCTTACATAACCTACCATGATATTGGTAATATTAAAGAGGTCAGCATATTGTATTTATAGTTCATGGTTCATGATTATCCATAATCATGGTAGCATCCACATTCACGTAGAAGTGTTCAGAAACATCTTCTGATCTTATTTACTGTAAGTGGCAATACATTATTCACCATTTTGTGCCTGTTGGTCAAAACATAATCCGAAACGCAAACAAAACAAACTGCAAATGCATCCAGCAAGTTTTCTGAGTCACAAGCTTGATGTAGTCATTGTGTGCTATGAATACGGTAACAAATACCAAAATGTTGACTACTTTAGTACACTATCTATGAATTTGTAAAAAAATAATAATCCAAACAGGGACTAGATACATAGTGCTTTCATTTCTAACCGGTAAAACAGATCTGTATGAAAATACCCTCAAATAAAAGCTGACATTCTGTACTGTCGCCTCATATGAAACATTTGAGCATAAAATGTACACATTTTAGCTTCGCTGTGCAAATAAGTACAGAGGTGACTGTATTATTCCGTTAAATATCTAAAAATGGATGTACTCTAGCAACTGCAGATTATCCCATTAATCAAGAGGATGGCCAGCATGCAAAGTTTGTTTCTGGGTTTCCAGATTACAGACCATAAACTTTGAATGATGTCAGTAAATGTTTAGTATTGCGGTCACCTTAGTTATGTGTGAATTGTAAGCATGCTGCTGTTTCCTGGTAAAAAAAAATATTGTACAGAACTTCCCAAGCTCAATTAATGAGGATTGCACACACTGAATTTTCACACTACTTATAATACACTGAACCCTGAATTATCCATCTGTGGAATGGACCATAAACTCTGAATGCCCACGTAAAAAATACTACAGTATAATATGGTATAATACTGTAGTATTTACTGTAGTATTTACAGTATACTGTAAAGGAAATTGTAGCATATACTATAGTAATTCATGTATTGTTTTTGCGGATTGTAGAATACTGTAGTATTTACTGTAGTGTTTTTGCGCTGTACTGCACCGTAGTATTTACTGTGGTAGTTTTTGTGTGCTGTATTCTACTGTAGTAATTCCTGTAGTGTTTTTCTAGACATTACTGTAGTATTTACTATAGTATTTCTGTTTTATTATCTTTGACATAGAAGTGGAGGCTTCAGGAAAGCTACTGGAGAAATGCTAAAAGAACACATTTTCCATAACTTTTAGGTAGGACTGAGGTCTGAAGGGATAACTGGTAGGGAACACAATATATGGTGAATGTATGTTTCTAACTTATGGGTGGCACAAATTGCGACATGGGGGAGGCGAATGGGCAGGGTATATGCAAATGATATAAAGTGTTCTACAGTATGCTACAACATTCTATAGTAAGTACTACACATTTTATTTATTTTTTAAATGCAACCTTTATTTACCTAGGCAAGTCAGTTAAGAACAAATTCTTTTTTACAATGAAAGCCTACACCGGGCCAAAACCGGACGATGCTGGGCCAATTTGTGCGCCACTCTATGGGACTCCCAATCATGGCCAGTTGTGATACAGCCTGGAATTGAACCAGGGCTTCTGTAGTGATGACTCCAGCATTGATATGCAGTGCCTTAGACCGCAGCGCCACCCGGGAGCCCTATGATTGCGGGATACTACACTAAGTTCTGTAGTATTCTATAGTAAACTGTAATATTACTTCTTGTGGGTGATGCCAATAAACATACAAAAATTATTAAGATTACTGTGTATATGTGAATCGTAGACATGTTGCTGTTTATGTGTGCTTTATGTGTGCTTATTCTGGTCAACAACTGTATCTCAAAGGATTATATCATAACATATCCTTATTGGTCTATTTTTGCAGATTGTTTCCTAAAATATCATGGATAATGTTGAACCCTAACACTATCATAAGGGGACGCACCTGTTGAACTCAAATCAAATCAAATGTTATTGGTCACATACACGTGTTCAGCAGATCTTATCGCGCGGGTGTAGCAAAATGCTTGTGTTTCTAGCTCCAATAGTGTACTAATATCTAAAAAGTAATATCTAACAATTTCACAACAATACACACAAATCTAAGTAAAGGAATAGAATTAAGAATCTATAAATACAGTGGGGCAAAAAAATATTTAGTCAGCCACCAATTGTGCAAGTTCTCCCACTTAAAAATATGAGAGAGGCCTGTAATTTTCATCATAGGTACACTTCAACTATGACAGACAAAATGAGGGGAAAAAATCCCAAAAATCACATTGTAGGATTTTTAATGAATTTATTTGCAAATTATGGTGGAAAATAAGTATTTGGTCACTGACAAACAAGCAAGATTTCTGGCTCTCACAGACCTGTAACTTCTTCTTTAAGAGGCTCCTCTGTTCTCCACTCGTTACCTGCATTAATGGCACCTGTTTGAACTTGTTATCAGTATAAAAGACACCTGTCCACAACCTCAAACAGTTACACTCCAAACTCCACTATGGCCATGACCAAAGAGCTGTCAAAGGACACCAGAAACAAAATTGTAGACCTGCACCAGGCTGGGAAGACTGAATCTGCAATAGGTAAGGAGCTTGGTTAGAAGAAATCAACTGTGGGAGCAATTATTAGGAAATGGAAGACATACAAGACCACTGATAATCTCCCTCGATCTGGGGCTCCACGCAAGATCTCACCCCGTGGGGTCAAAATGATCACAAGAACGGTGAGCAAAAATCCCAGAACCACACGGGGGAACCTAGTGAATGACCTGCAGAGAGCTGGGACCAAAGTAACAAAGCCTACCATCAGTAACACAATACGCCACCAGGGACTCAAATCCTGCAGTGCCAGACGTGTCCCCCTGCTTAAGCCAGTACATGTCCAGGCCCGTCTGAAGTTTGCTAGAGAGCATTTGGATGATCCAGAAGAAGATTGGGAGAATGTCATATGGTCAGATGAAACCAAAATATAACTTTTAGGTAAAATCTCAACACGTCGTGTTTGGAGGACAAAGAATGCTGAGTTGCATCCAAAGAACACCATACCTACTGTGAAGCAACGGGGTGGAACCATCATGCTTTGGGGCTGTTTTTCTTCAAAGGGACCAGGACGACTGATCCGTGTAAAGGAAAGAATGAATGGGGCCATGTATCGTCAGATTTTGAGTGAAAACCTCCTTCCATCAGCAAGGGCATTGAAGATGAAACGTAGCTGGGTCTTTCAGCATGACAATGATCCCAAACACACCGCCCGGGCAACGAAGGAGTGGCTTCGTATGAAGCATTTCAAGTTCCTGGAGTGGCCTAGCCAGTCTCCAGATCTCAACCCCATAGAAAATCTTTGGAGGGAGTTGAAAGTCCGTGTTGCCGAGCAACAGCGCGGTCACGAGAGCGTTAGTTCCCGTTCCATTGCTTTTCTACAGACATAGGAATTCTCCAGTTGGAACATTGACATTTTATGTTTAAAAACATCCTAAAGATTGATTCCATACATAATTTGACATGTTTCTATGGACAGTAACGGAACTTTTTGAGATTTCGTCTGCAACTAGGGAAAGCGCTTCATGACTTTGTTTACCAAATGTGCTAACAAAAGTACCTCTTTGGACATGAATCATGGACATTATCAAACTAAATCAAACATTTAATGTGGAACTGGGATTGCTGGGAGTGCTTTCTGATGAATATCATCAAATGTAAGTGAATATTTATAATGCTATTTCTGACTTCTGTTGACTACCCAATATGGCGGATATCCTTTTGTTGCTTTGTTGTCTGAAAGCTGTACTCAGATTATTGCATGGTTTGCTTTCTCCGTAAAATTAAAAAACAAATCTGACACAGCGGTTGCATTAAGGAGAAGTGTATCTATATTTCCATGTCTAACAATTGTATTTTCATCGTCAAATATGACTATTTCTGTAAAGTGATGTGGCTCTCTGCAACATCACCGGATGTTTTTGGAACTAGTGAACATAACGCGCCAATGTCTACTGAGATTCTTTTATATAAATATGCACTTTATCGAACAAAACATATATGTATTGTGTAACATGAAGTCCTATGAGTGTCATCTGATGAAGATCATCAAAGGTTAGTGATTAATTTTATCTCTATTTGTGCTTTTTGTGACTCCTCTCTTAGGCTGGAAAAATGGCTGAAGTGACTTGGCGGTGACCTAACAATCGTTTGTGGTGCATTTGCTGTAAAGCCTATTTGAAAGCGGACACTTTGGTGGGATTAACAACAAGATGACCTTTAAAATGGTATAAAACACATGTATGTTTGAGGAATGTTAATTATGAGATTTCTGTTGTTTGAATTTGGCGCTCTGCACTTTCACTGGCTGTTGTCATATCGATCCCGTTAACGGGATTGCAGCCATAAGAATTAACAGACTTCAGATTTGACTCTAGTGCTGGAGACATATTCTCTGATGTTGAAAACCTCCTGCAGTTAACTCACCCCATATTGTAAGCCACAAAAACTCTTTCCAAGGTGACTAATTTGTGTTTATTTTTCATTTTAGAAAGAAGATGTTAGGGGTGGTTTCCTGGACACAGATTTAAACTACATTGAGAATGCTTTTTAGTCCAGGACTAGGATTAATATGTGTCTGGAACATCATCCCAATATGTTTGCAAGTTACCACAGTATGAACATAAAAACATTTTAAACAGAGGAGCTCTTCAGTCTTTCTTGACAGTTTCCTGCAGCAAGCACAATCAAGCTCATCCCCCAAATATTGAGACATTCTTACCCATCTCTACCAGAGAGCTTCTCATCTGAGATCTGCGACCTCCCGTGTGACATCTTCCAACAAGACCCGACCATTCGGCCTTCAGGGACATCATGGCAAAACCCTTCATTATCAGTTTCCTCACAAAAAAACGTTTGCAATTCAAGATTGTATGATAAAAATCGTAGGATTTGTTTGTTCATTCATTCATTAATCCATTCATCCATCCATAAATGCATTCATTCATTCTTTCATTCAATCAAATGATCTGTAAAAAATAAATGTTCTATAGAGTGAGAACTGTGGAGGAACTCCAGACCACCTTGGACAAGTTGAGAACTCTGGCAGACGGCTTGGAGAGTATGCACAAAGGCACCACCATAGGCAGTCTGAGGGGAGGTGTTATTAGGGCAGCTGGAGGAATCACCTCTATAGTGGGGCTTATCCTGGCTCCCTTCACTCTGGGCGCCTCCCTGATCGTCACTGGGGTTGGTGTTGGGGTGGCTGTCGGTGGTGGAGCCAATATCCAACATTACCAACATGGTCAATTAGTCTACCGACCACCTAGCCATCAAGAACATCATCAAGGAGTTCCAGGAGAAGATGAACTCTGTGGTGACATCTCTACAAGACATCTCTGAGGATTTGGAAACACTGAGGGCAAGTGGCTCTTTTAACATAGGAAGTGACAAGTTCAACGCAAATGCTGGGGTATTTTGGGAGGGACCTGGTGTGCATCCTAGAGCTCTTGGCAAGGTGTCAGCCCAAACTGCCAGGGCAGTGCGTGTGGCAGAGGTGGCGACAGGAATATTTTCAGCTTTTTTTGTAGCGGTTGATATCTTCTTCATCGCCATGGATGCCAAAGAGATCCAACCCGACAGGCGAAGGCGAATGAACAGTCTGGTGATACCGATAAGTTAGAAATGGTGGAATCAGACTTCACCACGGAGCTGAACCCTGGATGTGAAGAACCAAAGGCTGAGGTCACGTCAGAGACCACGAAGTTCATCCAGACGATCAGACAGGCTGCTGAACAGCTACAGGAGAGCCTGGACGATCTGAGTGATATCATCTTGTTCATTCCTAAAATAGGTGTCTAAGCAACAGTCTGAGACTACTCCGTGATTGTGAAAGATGCATAAACAAGAAATATGGCAGGAACACGGGTATCGGCAGTGTGACTCTGACACCCTGAAAGGCCTGCAGGTTGTAATCATGAGCAAATTCCTTTTTCCATTCTCGAATGAATCTATGACTAGTAGGTCGTAGAGACCTACTGTAAGTATTTATCCCAGACAGCTCTGCTACTGAGCTTGTTCCTAGATTGTTACTGTCAACATGATTTAATCTGTATATCATTTTCTCACAACAAATTGAATCGGGTATAGTACACAACTACAACATTGTCCATTGATTCAATCTAATACTAGTTTACATCAAGTGGTGATTCTATAAAATTGACAATGTTGCAATAAAACCCTTTGAAGATTTGTATTGAAATGATTCAGGGAAAGCAAAGTGTATTCAATACAAGTTTGGACTACAAATATCTGCTAACAAGCATAATAAATTAGTTTTAAACTTAATCTACTTCATGTATGTTCATTTAAAACATTAAAAAGTCATATACACTGAGTGTACAAAACATTAGGAACACCTTCCTAATATTGAGTTACAGTCAGAACAGCCTCCTTTCGTAGGGGCATGTACTCTACAAGGTGTCAAAAGAGTTCCACAGGGATGCTGGCCTATGTTGACACCAACGCTTCCCACAGTTTTGTCAAGTTGGCTGGATGTCCTATGGGTGGTGGACCGTTCTTGATACACACGGGAAACCTAGCAGCGTTGCAGTTCTTGACACACTCAAACTGGTGCTACTTGCTACCTCCTACAATACCCCATTCAAAGTCACTTAAATCTTTTGCAGTGGTGGAAAAAGTACCCAATTGTCATACTTGAGCAAAAGTATAGATACCTTAATAGAAAGTTACTCAAGTAAAAGTCTAAAGTTACTCAAGTAAAAGTCTAATTTGGTAAAATGATTGGGTTTTAATTATACTTAAGTATCAAAAGTAAATGTAATTGCTAAAATATACTTAAGTATCAAAATTAAAAGTTAAAGTATAAATCATTTAAAATTCCTTATGTTAAAAATGGAATCAAATCAAAATCAAAGCTACTACATTCAAAATGTGATAGGAACAGCTTCCATCTGTCTGCTACAAATGGGTATAGGTGTTATCTCTATAAATCAAACAGATACGTTCAAATCAAATCTTATTTGTCATATGCGTCGAATAAAACAGTTGCAGGCCTTACCGTGAAATGTTTACTTACAAACTCTTAACCAACAATGCAGGTAAGAAAAATAGAGTTAAAAAAATAATAACTAAATAACTCAAGTAAAAATTAAATAAATATGAGGCTCCAGTATATACAGGGGGTACAGGTACCGAGTCAATGTGCTGGGGTACAGGTTAGTTGAGGAAATATGTACATGTAGGTAGAAGTAAAGGGGCAAAGCAGACGGCACCGTTTTCTGTTTTTTTAATGTATGGATAGCCAGGGGCACACTACAACACTCAGACATTACTTACAAAAAATGTGTTTGTGTTTAGTGAGTCTGCCAGAGGCAGTAGGGATGACCACGCGTTCTCTTGATAAGTGCATGAATTTGACAATTTTTCTGTCCTGCTAAGCATTCAAAATGTAAAGAGTACTTTTGACTGTCAGGGAAAATTTGTGAGTAAAAAGTACAAGATTTTCTTTAGGAATGTAGTGAAGTAAATGTAAAAGTTGTCAAAAATATAAATAGTAAAGTAAAGTACAGATACCCCAAAAAACTAATTAAGTAGTACTTTAAAGTATTTTTACTTAAGTACTAGTAGTACTTTTAAGTATTTTTACTTAATTAAGTACTTTATAGAACTGATCTTTTGTCTTGCCCATTTACCCCCTGAATGGCACACACATACACAATCCATGTCTCAATTGTCTCAAGGCTTACAAATCATTCTTTAACCTGTCTCCTCCCCTTTATCTACACTGATTGAAGTGAATTTAACAAGTGACATCAATAAGTGATCATAGCTTTCACCTGGATTCGCCTGGTCAGTCGGAAGTCATTGAAAGAGCAGGTGTTCCTAATGTTATGTACACACAGATTAGATACTGCTCTAGGTTTTTTTTTAAATACCTTAAACCTTAAAATAAAATGGCCGGTTTAAACCATTTGAAACTTTGATTAAACAACGTGTATGATATTTACGTATTGCTCAGTTTACTAAACTATAGTTTATTACCTCCTTACATTGAAGAAAAGTTTTTAATTAACTCGCCCTGCCAGATTGCAATGGGTTTTACAGTATTTTTGCACAGACTTTAACTGTTTACTCCATATAAGTGTCACCCGAGATGTACTGTATCAAGTCCTTTCTGTGGCTCATATTCAATATCCCTTCCCTTGTCCCTTACCTTCAATTTGTCTTCTCAGTTCATCCAGCAGGGTTTGCTGTTGTTCCTCTCTGAACTCTGTGGTTTTGGCCCTCAATGTCAAAGCTTGAAGTTTCCTCTCCTGAAATGGAAAACAGTTATTTGAACAAATATGTAATAAGAAATACTTAGTCAGATCGTATATTTAGGAAGATCATATATCATATTGACAACAGCTGGTGAAACTAACACTGTAAAGTGTGAAAAAATTGGATCAGTGTTATTTCCAGTGTTATATCAGTTATTTCCTGTCTTCACAGGACCTTCTAATCAACAGATTTGCATGGGCAAGAATTTTGGCTTTCAATGGTGACATCACTATGCAGTAAACGGGTTAATAAACCAATAAAAAGTTGTTGGTTCGAATCCCTGAGCTGACAAGGTGAAATGTGCACTTTACACTGATTTCTCCTATAAGTAGCTCTGGATAAGAATTTCTGCTAAATGACTAAACATGTAAATGTAAAATAACAAAGAGAGTTTGAAAACTATCTGCCAATAACAGCTAGTTTTCAGTTTTCCCCTCCCCACAGAGACCACTAAAAAGCTATTTTGACCCATTTTAATGGAAATTTATTACAGTGTCTATGCTCAACAACAAATAAAATCACAGTGAATGATACTGTTTACAACAACAACAAAAAAAATATATGCAAATATGTTTAATACCCTTGTTAGAACCAAGTATTGAGTTTATTATTGTTAGAACCAAGTATTAAGTTTAAGTTTTGACCAATAAGGTAGCTTGTTAAGCTGTGGCCAATGGGAGAGATGACCTGGTAGAAAGGGAGACGTTGGAAAAAGGATGGACATTACATTATGACCGTTGGTGAAGAAAAATGATAAAAGAATACGATAAAAATAGAACAAAACCCATACCCACTGAGTTTTGATTTGATTTTATAAGAGAGTTATTATAATTTTGTTAAGAAAGACTTAGTAAAGATTGAAGCTACCGTCTCATCGTGGAGGTATTTGACAGCCTTGAGGATAGCCTAGCATCGGCGACCCCCGAGAGAGAATTGCTTGGGGAAGATTAACTAGTTCATGTTCCCATGGGATATCGGTTATTGCTGAGGAGTACTGTCTGCATTGATAGCGGTACTTGCTGTGGATCTTGTGAGGAAACCTTCCCGGAACTGATATACTTCACTGAGGGAATATCTACGAGTAGTGAGTAACCACAACGGTGGGGTGACTTTATGTGTGTCCCCGTTCTTTTGAGCTCCAACGCGCGCCAACGGGGTTTAACCAAGCTTGAAATAACTTGGACGTGGGAGTTGTGCACGACTCATTGGGGTTTATTATTTTGTATTTATTTTGATTTGGTGCTTTGAAAATGTAATAATACACGTCTTGAACCTTGTGTATGTTGCTTTGATGGAGTCATTTACAGTTTCAATTTAATTTAATGCATCGGAAAGCAAATCCTTATACAATAACAAAAATCTATAATCATTCTATCTGAAGTTAAACCCTAGTTGTCATCACCCTAGATAGTTTACAATAGGGATTCTTATTGGAGATGTGCTTCTCACCTAACATCCCATGCTGTTGAGATATTCTATGTAAGGTAATATTGTGAGAGTCAAATTCAAGCCTGGTTTAATTTCACCTTTATTTAACCAGGTAGGCAAGTTGAGAACAAGTTCTCATTTACAATTGCGACCTGGCCAAGATAAAGCAAAGCAGTTCGACACATACAACAACACAGAGTTACACATGGAGTAAAACAAACCCTCTCTAGTGAGAGGGTTACATACAGTATGGTTTTATGGGACAGTGGAACATTTGTTTTTTAAATTGAGTGCAGAGACATTATCCAGACAGAGACTCTGATGTAATATGAGTTGGTTTGGAGCATTTTATAACATGTTTTAGACACATTTTAATAATGCGTTGTAGTCTATGGCAAGTTATGACAAAATATTTTAAAAACTTAAAAAACAGTTTGGGGGAACAATTACAAGCACATAAAGAGTTAAAAATAAGGCCACATATAAAAATGTGTGAACTTACCCTTTAAGTTCAAAACTTTGTCCATTCTTGTTAGGAATGGACATTTGTCTTCGGCTAACAGGCATGTGGCTACAAAACAAACACATTCTCATTCTGAACCCTTGAATACATGATATAGAAATATATCTGTTTAAACATTTTATTTTGATTACTTTTGGTTACCCCTGCTGGAGTCAACAGCAGCCTCAATGTTTTTCAGTTTCTCCAACTGTTCTCTGAAGCTGTTAGTCGGGCCTTAATGGCTCTTAGTTCCATCAGAAGGTTACACATGTCTGGCTGGCAGTTGCTGATTGTCTTGGCTAGGGCTGGTGCTTGGATCTGAGAAGAACTTCAGTCTCTATGTCCTGTGCCTGTTCAGGCTGAATCTGTACCATGATGTCATTCAGGTTCACTTCTATCATGACTCAGGATATGACCCAGAAACAGGTCAAAATATATATTATACAAGGGGACATGCCAGGGCAGGCATAATGGTCAGAACTAGAAAGACTCAAAAATGGGAAACCACGCTGGTAAGACTTGACAGGAGAAGACGAACTGGCAACAGACAAACAGAAAACGCTGGTATGAATACCCAGGGGATAATGGGGACAAATGGGAGACACCTGGTGGGGGGTGGAGACAAGCACAAGACAGGTGAAACAGATCAGGGTGTGACATCTTCACTGAGGGTCCCAGAGTCCCAGACAGACACGGCAGCACCAGGGTCTGAGTCCCCCATTCTACAACTTGTACGTAAGTAATGTCAAAATTCACACGAAACCTCTCGGCTAACTAGGTAGCCCCTGGTCCTGTCTCTTTCCTTTCTACACCTTTCCATGTCAAATCAAATCAAATGTTATTTGTCTCATACACATGTTTAGCAGATGTTATTGCGGGTGTAGAGAAAATCTTGTGTTTCTAGCTCCAACAGTGCAGTAATATCTAACAATTCACAACAATACACACAACCTAAAAAATTGAATTAAGGAATATATAAATATAAGGATGAGCTACAGTGGGGAGAACAAGTATTTGATACACTGCCGATTTTGCAGGTTTTCCTACTTACAATGCATGTAGAGGTCTGTATTTTTTGTTTTATCATAGGTACACTTCAACTGTGAGAGATGGAATCTAAAACAAAAATCCAGAAAATCACATTGTATGATTTTTAAGTAATTAATTAGCATTTTATTGTATGACATAAGTATTTGATCACCTACCAACCATTCCTCTCTCTTCTCTGCCCCACTGTAGCTATTCCTCTTCTCCAGATGGGATAGGTCAGTGTGTAGTGCGATGGCGATTGCATTATCTGTGGATCTATTGTGGCAGTAAGCAAATTGATGTCGGTCTAGGGTATCTGGTAAGGTAGAGGGGATAGGATCCTTAACTTGCTTCTCAAGCACTTCATGATGACAAAAGTCAGTGCTATTGGGCGATAGTCATTCAGTTCAGTTACCTTTGCTTTCTTGGGTAGAGGAGCAATGGTGGACATCGACACGAGCCTACCAGGTGAGCTAAACTACTTCTATGCTCGCTTTGAGGCACCAGCTTTTATTTGTGTAAATAATAGCTGGTGCACGATATCTAAGGAAGTCTCGAGCTATTGCTCGCCTGAGGTAGAGTATCTCATGATAAACTGTAGACCACACTACATACCTAGAGAGTTTTTATCTGTATGTTTCGTAACTGTTTACATACCACCACAGTCAGCGGCTGGCACTAAGACAGCATTGAATGAGCTGTATTCCGCCATAAGCAAACAAGAACACGCTCACCCAAAGGCGGGGACAGTGAATGAGGACTTTAGTGCAGTGAAACTTAAATCCGTTTTACCAGATTTCTATCATGTTAAATGTGCAACCAGAGGGAAAACAACTCTGGACCACCTTTACTCCATATACAGAAATGCATACAAAGCTCTCCCTCACCCTCCAGCTGACAAATCTGACCATAATTATGTCCTCCTGATTCCTGCTTACAAGTAAAGAATTATAGCAGGAAGCACCAGTGACTAGATCAAAAGAAAGTGGTCAGATGAAGCAGATGCTAAGCTACAGGACTGCTTTGCTAGCACAGACTGGAATATGTTCCAGGATTCCTCCGATGGCATTGAGGAGTACACCACATCAATCATTGGCTTCATCAATAAGTGCATTGATGACGTCGTCCCCACAGTGACCGTACGTACATACCCCAACCAGAAGCCATGGATTACAGACAACATCCACACTGAGCTAAAGGTTAGAGCTGCCGCTTTCAAGGAGCGGGACTCTAACCCGGAAGCTGATAAGAAATCCCGCTTCGAACCATCAAACAGTCAAACCTTCAATGCAGGACTAAGATCGAATCGTACTACACCGGCTCTGACTCTCGTCGGATGTGGCAGGTCTTGCAAACCATTACAGACTACAAAAGGAAGCACAGCCGAGAGTTGACCAGTGACACAAGCCTACCAGACGAGATAAGCTACGTCTATGCTCGCTTCGAGGCAAATAACACTGAAACCTGCATGAGAGAACCATCTGTTCTGGAAGATTGTGTGATCATGTCCTCCGCAGCCAATGTGATTAAGATCTTTAAACAGGTCAACATTCACAAGGCCGCAGGGCCAGACGGATTACCAGGACGTGTACTGCGAGCATGCACTGACCAACTGGCAAGAGTCTTCACTGACATGTTCATCCTCTCCCTGTCCGAGTCTGTAATACCAACATGTTTTAAGCAGACCACCATAGTGCCTGTGCCCAAGAACCAAGGTAACCTGCCTAAATGACTACCGACCCGTAGAACTCACGTCTGTAGCCATGAAGTGCTTCGAAAGGCTGGTCATGGCTCACATCAACACCATTATCCCAGAAACCCTAGACCCACTCCAATTTGTATACCGACCCAACAGATCCATAGATGATGCAATCTCTATTGCACTCCACACTGCCCTTTCCCAGCTGGACAAAAGGAACACCTACGTGAGAATGCTATTCATTGACTACAGCTCAGCGTTCAACACCATAGCGCCCTCAAAGCTCAGCAATAAACTAAGAACCCTGGGACTTAACTACCGCGGAACATATCCCAGTTTGCATGATCAAAACTATCTTAAAGTGTGGATTCTGATTGGTCAGACTAGTGTTGAATAGTCCTTAGCACAGGTACTTCCTGTTTGAGTTTCTGCCTATAGGAAGGGAGGAGCAAAATGGAGTCGTGATCAGATTTGACGAAGAGAGGGCGGGGGAGGGCTTTGTAGGAATCCCGGAAGTTGGTGTAGCAGTGGTTGAGTGTTTTAGCAGCACGAGTACTACAGTCAATAGGTTGGTAGAACTTCGGTAGCGTTTTCCTCAAATTTGCTGTGTTATAATCCCAGCTACAATAAATGCAGCCTCAGGATATGTGGTTTCCAGTTTGTATAAAGTCCAGTGAAGGTCTTTGAGGGCCGTTGTAGTATCAGTTTGAGGTGGAAAATACACGGCTGTGACTATAATCGAAGAGAATTCTCTTGGGAGGTAATACGGTTGGCATTTGATTGTGAGGTATTCTAGGTTGGGAGAACAAAAGGACTTGAGTTTCTATATGTTATCACAATCACACCATGAGTGGTTAATCATGAAACATACACTCTTCCTTTCTTCTTCCTTGAGAGTTCTTCATTTCTGTCTGCACGATATACTGAGAACCCAGCTGGCTCTACTTACAGAGACAGTATATCCCGAGAGAGCCATGTATCCGTGAAACAGAGATTGTTACAATCCCTGATGTCTCTCTGGAAGGAGATTCTCGCTTTGAACTCGTCTATTTTATATCCAGAGACTGAACATTATACTATATTATATATGGTATATTATAGTATATTATATATTATATACTCAAAAGGGGTGGATGGTGTGCACCCCTCGTTACACATGAAACATTGTGCAGTGTTACCGTGTCTTCAGGACTCAGGGAAACAAGGGTACATGTTCAAGGACTCCATGAAAAATAAATAAAATGGAACTACTCTTAGAAGCATTCAGTTGAATGTGAAATGTCAGAATAACAGTAGAGATAATTATTTATTTCAGCTTTTATTTATTTCATCACATTCCCAGTGGGTCAGATGTTTACATACACTCAATTAGTATTTGGTAGCATTGCCTTTAAATTGTTTAACATGGGTCAAACATTTCAGATAGCCTTCCACAAGCTTCCCACAATAAGTTGGGTGAGTTTTGGCCCATTCCTCCTGACAGAGCTGTAACTGAGTCAGGTTTGTAGGCCTCATTGCTCGCACATGTTATTTTCAGTTCTGCCCACAAATGTTCTATAGGATTGAGGTCAGGGCTTTGTGATGGCCACTCCAATAACATGACTTTGTTGTCTTTAAGCCCTTTTGCCATAACTTTGGAAGTATGCTTGGGGTCATTGTCCATTTGGAAGACCCATTTGCGACCAACCTTTAACTGATGTCTTGAGATGTTCAATGCTTCAATATATCCACATAAGTTTCGTCCCTCATGATGCCATCTATTTTCTAGTTGACAAGCTCCATTACTGCAGTAATTAAATAATAAAGTTGACTTGTTTTGAAGAAATGTTAAAGTGTCTACTTTTGATTAGAATATTTCCATGACACGGTTATGATATAAAATGAAATGTTTCAGAAGTAGAGGCGTCTTGTGATATTGATCTTTACCACTTAGTTATCGTAGCTGAGTCCTACAAGCAATGTCTTAAGGATTTAATCAGGTTCTGGGAATCAGAAAGGCAATCTGCCTATGCCTGTCTTTTGCAGACAAGTTGCATATTAAAGTATGATTGGATTTGTTGTTTATGCATCCCGTACAATCACTGAGTAGATCAGTCGTCTAAGTAACAGTCCTCTATCTTAGGAATGAACGAGATGACGTCCCTCAGTTCGTTCAGGCTCTCCTGTAGCTGTTCAGCTGTCTGTCTGATCGTCTGGATGAACTTCATGGTCTCTGACTTGACCTCAGCCTTTGGTTCTTCACATCCAGGCTCCAGCTCAGTGAAGGAGTCTGTGTCCATCGCTTTTAACTTACTGGTATCATTTGCCTTCGCATGTCGGATGTTGTGGATCTCTTTGGCGTCCATGGCGATGAAGAAGATATCAACCGCTACAAAAAAAGCTGAAAATATTCCTGTCGCCATCTCTGCCACACGCACTGCCCTGGCAGTTTGGGCTGCCACCTTGCCGATATTGGCCACCCGGAGTAGTCTGAAGAGCTCTGTGGCGCCCGCAACGCCTTTCCCAACCCTTACCCCAGCACTAGCAGCGGCCTCTAAATTTAAACCGGCACTTTCTGTCTTAGAAGAGCTACTTTTCATGAGTGTCTCCAAACCCTCAGCGATGTCTTGTAGAGATGTCACCACAGAGTTCATCTTCTCCTGGAACTCCTTGATGATGTTTTTCATGGCTAGGCGGTCGGTGGACTGATTGACCATGTTGGTGATGTTGGATACTCCGGCTGTGGCTCCACCAGTGACAGCAATCCCAATACCCACCCCAGTGACAATGAGGGAGGCGCCCAGAGTGAAGGGAGCCATGATGAGCCCGACTAAAGAGGTGATTCCTCCAGCTGCCCCAATAACACCTCCTGTCAGACTGCCTATGGTGGTGCCTTTGTGAATACTCTCCAAGCCACCTGCCAGAGTTCTCAGCTTGTCCAAGGTGGTCTGGAGTTCCTCCACAGTTTTCTCACTCTACAGAAATGAATGAGCACATGTGTATTAATGAATGAATGGAAATGTAGATGGTTATCAGACATATTGAATGATTGAACGATTGATATTGCATAGCAAACCTTTTTTTTAAGGAAACTGATAATGAAGGGTTTTGCCATGATGTCACCAGCTGAAGGCCTAATGGTCGGGTCTTGTTGGAAGATGTCACACAGGAGTTCGCAGAGCTCCGGTGAGAAGCTCTTTGGTAGGGATGGGTAAGATCCTCTCAATATTTTTTTAATGAGGTCCGTTGTTTTCACTGCAGTGAACTGAGAAGAAAGAACGGTCTATTATCACACAATATCCATCATTATCTAGTGGTGGACAGGCAAAATAGAACGAGTTCAACTTATGTCGGAATTATTGGATTTTGATCGACCCTTCAAGTCAGAATTTTGCATCCCGAGTTTACAAGTTTTTGGTATCTGATCTTTGATCTTTTCAGCTGAATTTATAAAACAGAGCAATCTTACAATCATAATATTTTTTATAAGATACATGTAGCTAGTTTAATTTGGTCAATGTTAGCTATCTTAAGCTAGCTGGGTAGACACTTATCTCATTGGTTGAATAATTGTTTCTACTTTAAAACTATTTGACTGCACTCATGTCGTATACAACTTCACCAACTGGAAAATACGAAATAACAACAAGCATTTAAATGCAGGATTACTTACTGCACCCTGAAGCATACACAACTCATACAGCACACATCCCAAGGACCAAATATCACTGCAAAGGATGGAAAATAAACATGTTAATTCTCATGTAATTATTATTATTTTACACTGCATAACACTCACTTATTTTTACACTTATAAACCTGTTAACAAACATATCCTATGGTAACACTGTGTCTGTGAGCATGTGTGTGTGTGTGGAGTAACAGCCATGTCAGTGGATCTCTGCAAATGTCAACTTACTTCACATTTTCATTATTGTCTAGGTCATCTTATTGGCCAGATTTACCTAACGTATGGCTTGGGACATGACTTTATGACATAGATCATGTCATTTTATGATGCCACATCGTAGGCCTTAAGACAGAGTTACAGTAAATGAGGGATTATCTAGCCTCAAATGTTTTGTTTGCTTTTGTGATTTCATTCTCATCTCACTTTACCTTGAACAATTAGGGAAATTGCTAATTATTACCTCAAAATCTTTACTTTTTTCCAGGAATATATATTTAAATATGCATGTTAAATATTTTCTACCTTTTGGTGTCATATATTCCACCAGTTAGAATCTCTGGGCCTAAATAACCCACCATTCCATCCTCGTTGGTAGTCCTGATAAACAAAGTAGGCACATTAAACAGATTTCCTCCCCCCTACTCATTTATGTAATCAAAAATACTCAACTATTAATTGGTGTAACTATTAATGTATGTTGTGTAAATTCATCATGAGCCTTTTATAATTACCAAACTAACATACTTTTCATTGACACTTCCAAACGCTCCCAAACGAAGTGTTTCAAATTCTGTGAGAAGTATGCTCTAGTATAGATAAGAAAATACCAGTTGAGGTGTTAAACAACAGTTTATGACATTCCATCGTTTAATTTCCGCACTGATATGAATCATAACATACATTTGTGTAATAATCTCTAGTTGTATTGCTGTGAAGTCAACAATCCCCCACAAATCACAACATGCAGTTGATTGTTTAACAGGGATTTACATAAAACCTTACATTTTATTTTATTTTATTTCTTTAAGTTTATTTCCAGGCTATCTTTAAACTAATAGCCTTTGCATGATGTTCTATTAGCTGTACCTGGGGTCTCAGTTCTCTGTGAAGAAGGCCCTGGTCATGTACATGCTTCAGGGCCATGCAGATCTTGACAAACCAGTCCATAATCTGTGAAGGTATCAAAGTGATTATATATTTAGCCTAAAATAAAAACAGTTGTGGTGTGGAATTTTCTAGTTATTACTTCAGTTACCTTCTCAGAGTACTCTTCTGTAGGGTTTGTCATCTGCTCTTGTATCTTCTGAGAGAGATTTCCCTTTGCACAATGGTCTGTCACTATATAGTAGCAGTTATCCTCTGTGAAAATGTATTAGTAGTTTGTGTGTGAATACTACTTGAGAATACTAATCGTGAAACATATTAATACTGTAGTAGTTCACTTGTTGAAGTTGCAAATACTGTATTAACTTGTAATTCCAATACATTGTCTCTGAAAAAAATGAAATACATAAAACGACAAATAAAACAACAAAATGAATGATGTAGTTACCTGGAAATGAGTTTTTGTAGCTTACAATGTGGGGGTGACTAATCTGTCTGAGGCATTCAACCTCTGAGACAATATCTCCAGCACTGGAGTTCAGGACAGATGTCTGTCAAAACAAATGATATGTGACTTATTGAAAGATATAGGCATGTTAATTATTTAGTTTATCTTTATGAATATATGTCACTATCAATCATTATTTTTGCACCTGCAGAGTTGCCTATAATTGAAAACCAATTATGTATCCTATCCCTCTGTGATCATTCCAAAAAACTCTAAGATGTAATCAATTCAGAAATAACAAATAGTTCTCACATACCTCATTCAGTTTGATCTCTTTAATGACGAACTGGTCACCATGTTTGTCAGTAGCTATGACACCGTTCTCTACCTCCTTCTGGGTAGTGTATCCTTTCTTCTCAAGGACACTCTGTGTTTTCCCCATCTTTAGATTCCACTGGAATCTGTGTCTCACTCATGTCAATTAGCAATGTTCATCTTTTTTTTTAATCAATAAAGTACATTTTAATATACACTGACGTCACAAAACATTAGGAACACCTTCCTAATATTGAGTTGCACCCCTTTTGCACTCAGAACAGCCTGAATCCGTCAGGGCATGGACTCTACAAGGTGTCGAAAGTGTTCCACAGGGATGCTGGCCCATGTTGACGCCAATGCTTCCCACAGTTGTGTCAAGTTGGCTGGATGTCCTTTGGGTGGTGGACCATTCTTCATACACACGGGATACTGTTGAGCGTGAAAATACCAGCAGCTTTGCAGTTCTTGACACACTAAAACCGGTGCTCCTAGCACCTACCCCGTTCAAATGCACCATTCACTCTCTGAATGGCACAATTGTCTTAACATGTGATATTAATAAGGGATCATATCTTTCACCTGGATTTACCTGGTCAGTCGATGTCATGGAAAGACCAGGTGTTCCTAATATTTTGTACACTCAGTGTAAAACACATTGGTTTGCAATAATACAACATACCAGTAAGGAATATGTTAGTAACACAGGTTTTTACCTTTGCTTGTCTGTCTTCTGGTTGTGCTGCTGGCTTACTTTACCTACGATTTGATTAGGAGTTCCAGTCTTATATGCAGGACTCCTCCTCTACTTACATGGTTTGATCAAACAAACACACCCATATCCGCATTACATGTTAAGCAATAATGGATTAACTATCAACCGGTGTGTCAGCTGTGAGAGACTATAGGGAAGTTTGGACTAAACCAAAGCATTCAGATCATGTGATTTACAGGAAATCCTACTGTCCTACTGAAGTAATGTTCAAATGATGAAACAAGAGCTGTTTACTCTTGTCAACTTGTTCGTTTTTTCCTGCTTTTAATTGTCCTCTGTACCTGTGTGTCTATTATTATTATAATATTTATTTTTTTGGGGGGGGGGGTGTAACGGGTAGATCAGCTTTAATATTGCGGGCAGATTCTGGCTTCCATCACTGTAATTGTCTGCATAATTTCCAATCCTCCACATATTTTTGTAGTAAAAATATAAAATATGCAAATGCATTTTTCAAAAACAAGCTACATATTATGGACAGTACCAAAACAAATTATATAGTATTTCGGGTCTCTTTGAGCAAAATCTGCAGAGCTGGGATGGTTGTATCCCCCATATATATATAATATTCTATTGGTTGCAACAATTTTGTATAATAATTTACATTGAAAAGCTCTACATTTTGAATCCAGCGTTGTTTTGTGTATCAGTTCGTAAACCATGTGCCATGGAATTGGTACTTCAAAAAATATCTTCCTAACAATTTTGCATTCAATATGGCCCAGCTGTAAATGTTTTGGTCCTTAAATTAAACTGGCATACTTTTTTATTTATCACAATTTTCTTTAGACAATTTTGGTCTTTAATGCATGGCTGACAGACAAATTCCTTAATTTCTCCCCCTTTCACTTGCTGCAATTAGTTGGTTGTAATTTTGAGTAGAGCAGACATTTCCATATATTTTTGTAAGCTGTGTTGGGGTAGGTTCCTTGTTCCTTGTTCCTTGTTCCTTGTTCCTTGTCAATCATTTTCTTATTGGTGAGCAATCAGACAATATCTTTAAGTAGATCAAAAACCTTAATTAATGCAATTGTAGACAGAAGTTGACAACGGGAACATAGCACACATGTTTTCGGGTAAGTTCTGCAAAATAGGAAAGTTGCTTTAATATGCTTGCAGTCAACCCCTAGTGATGTAACTGCCTACGTCAACACCTTCTACTCATGAAACCAAGCCCATGCATATACAGTTATACAAACTTGCAGGAGAGAACAATAGTTCTGACTTGTCTCTTATCTCTTTCACTCCCCTGCAGGGTTCTGTGTCTACGAATGTCTTTTAGCCTTGAGGCACTTTCTCACAGACACCCTGTTTTGACTGCAATAACTCACACATCTCTCAGACTGTTTCTTATAAGAAGCAGAGACTAGAAAATAACTGTGGAACAATATTAAAACTTATAATGCATATATTGCTAATGTGTAGTCCAGGACCCAATAGATGTCGTGAGGAAGGGGTCTTATAGCCCTTCCCCTTCTATTAATACAACATAAGCATAATCAATTATTATAATACATCAATCATTTGGTGCAGCCCCAATCATGACCCCAAGGTGAACCCCATCATCTGCATGTGTGACATAACTCCGCCAGTCCTATGTATGAAATTATTTACAAAGATTATAGCTTTTTTTTAATGAATTAGTATATTTGAGTTGAACCATAATATTTGTTGTAATATTTGTTCTGTCTTTTCTGGTTGATTAAACTGAAATTGCAACCAACTTTCTATGGCTTGTTTTAAAAATAATTATATTTTGGAGATTATTTCATTTTCAAATAACAGAAAGTGAGAGATTGTAATCTGAATAAAGGGAAAGGGCCATTTGTGAACATGGGGTGAAACATTGCTGCTAATCTGCTAGAGAACCAGTTCAGAATGAAGTATACATTTTGTATGACTGAAGCCTTTAGTGAGAGGTCTAATACTTGAACATTTGAATAATATTTGCATTACCACTAGTATCAAACTGGCTTTGAGCTGATGGATCTAAGAGAGTAAATGGCTGATCAAACTCGATTCTTGCATGTGAAAGAACATGACACTAGACTCATTTGTTTCTTCAAACTTGGTAACTTAAATAAGATGACCATTTATATTCCAATAATGTTTCTCAGATGGACTGTTGCTTTCCTCCTGGCTCTCCTATCTCCCCTTTAGGTCCAAGGGGTATGTGTGACCCTATCCTTCCTAAAAAGACAACAAACATGATAGCTCTCACTAATCTGGGACATTGGGTTATTTACATTTAATAACCTACAGTATATCATTTAATAATGCGTGTTTGGCAATTCTTTATGTACTTTTCTTTCTATTGGAAATTGTGCCATGGCTTGATGTTGGTAAAAATATGATTTGATGTCCCCTACCAGTGTCTTCTTACTCTTCCTTCTTTTCAATATTGGTCACATAGTCAGCAACAACTGAAACATATGCTCAGAGTCAAAGATTTGGTGCATTTACATACTTTTTAAAAATTTGTATTAACTGATCTTCATCATTTTTACCATCAACAAATGTTAATGTATAATGTTTCATATCAGTCAATGTTTTATTCATATGATTCTATACAATCAGCATGCACCTTTATGCACTAATAGACTAAATCTACTCATTTTGCAGTTGCTTACTATTTTAATGCAATTTGTTTCATGAAAATAATATACAGATCAAATCATCCCGACGGTTATAAAATGAAAGATTTCAGAAGTAGATGTGTCTGTGATACAGATTTTGATCTGTACTACCTGGTATTATCAGAGAAGTTACATATTAACTTATGATTGGATCTGTTGTTTATGCATATAGTACAATCACTGAGTAGTTCAGTCGTGCAAGTAATAATCCTCTATCTTAGAAATAAATGAGATGAGGTCACTCAGTTAGTCCAGGCTCTCCTGTAGCTGATAATCTGTCTGTTGGATTGACTGGAAAAACATGACTTTGACATATTTCATGTCATTTTATGATACCACATCGTAGGCCTTATGACAGAGTTGCAGTAAATGAGGGATGTGTGGGAAATGTTCAATATCTTTTAGTTTTTTCAGGAATATATATTTAACATGCATCTTAAATGTTTTCTACCTTTTGTGTCATACATTCCACCAGTCAGAAATAATCTCTTGGCCTAAACATCCCACCGTTACTTCCTTGTTGGTAGCTTTGATTTAATGAAAAGGAACATAAACCGAAAATACTATACAGATATAGGGAAGGCAATCAAAACGTGAAGGATTCCAGGTGAGTCCAATGATGTGCATAATGATAGTGAGAGGTGTGCGTAATGATGGGCAGCCTGAGGCCAGAGTGCCAGAGAGGGGGAGTGGGAGCAGGCGTGACACTTGCAAGATCTTGACAAAACAGTCCATATTCTGTGAAGGTATCAAATTAAAGTATGCTTTGCCTAACATTAAAAAAGTTCTCGGAGTACTCTTCTGTAGGCTTTGTCCTCTGCCTTTGTATATTCTGAGAGTGATTTCCCTTCGCACAATGGTCTGTCACTATATAGTAGCAGTTATCCTCTGTGAAAATGTATTAGTATTTTGTTAGTGAATACTACTTGGGAATACTATTTGTGAAACAAATAAACACTGTAGTAGTTCATTTGTTGAAGTTGCTGATACTGTATTAACTTGTAATTCAAATACACCGTGTCTGAAACATATGAAAAAACATATAGAGACAAATGAAAATACAAAGTAAAATGTAGTTACCTAGAAATGAGTTTTTGTAGTTTACAATGTGGGGATGACTAATCTGTCTGAGGGTTTCAACCTCTGAGACAATATCTCCAGCACTGGAGTTTGAGTCAAATTATGTGACTTATTGAAAGATATAGGCATGTTAATGATTTATTTTATCTTTATGCATACATGTCATAAACATAACCTATTGTAACAGTTTGTGTGTGTGTGTGTGTGTGTGTGTGTGTGTGTGTGCCTAGATGTCTGTGAACTAGAGTAGTAGGTGTCTGTAATATAGATTTTTATCTGTACCACCTAGATATCATAGATGAGTTATACAAGCAATGTCTTAACGATCAAAGACAGGTTCTGGGTATCATAAAGTAAATCTGCCCATAAAATCAAATCAAATTTTATTGGTCACATACACATGGTTAGCAGATGTTAATGATAGTGTAGCGAATTGTTTGTGCTTCTAGTTCCGACAATGCAGCAATATCTAACAACTAATCTAACAAATTCACAGCAACTACACACAAATGTAAAGGGATGAATAAGAATATGTACATATAAATATATGGATGAGCGATGGCCGTGCGGCATAGGCAAGATGCAGTAGAATATATTGAAGACAGGATATACTATGAGATGAGTAATGTAGGATATGTAAACATTAATAAAGTGGCGTTATTTAGAGTGACTAGTGATGGTTGTGGTTGGGTGGTTGTTTTCCTTGATGATCTTTTTGGCCTTCCTGTGACATCGGGTGCTGTAGGTGTCCTGGAGGGCGGGTAGTTTGGGCGGGTGCCCCCGGTGATGCGTTTTGCCTTGCAGTTTAGGGCGGTGCAGTTGCCGTACCAGGCGGTGATACAGCCCAACAGGATGCTTTCGAGTGTGCATCTGTAAAAGTTTGTGAGTGTTTTAGGTGACAAGTCAAATGTCTTCCGCCTCCTGAGGTTGAAGAGGCGCTGTTGCACCTTTTTCACCACACTGTCTGTGTGGATTGACCACTTCAGTTTGTCTGTGATGTGTAGGCTGAGGAACTTAAAACTTTCCACCTTCTCCACTACTGTCCTGTCGATGGGGATGTGGGGTGCTCTCTCTGCTGTATCCTGAAGTCCACGATCATCTCTTTTGTTTTGTTGACGTTGAGTAAGAGGTTATTTTCCTGACACCACACTTCGAGGGCCCTCACCTCCTCCCTGTAGACCGTCGCGTCGTTGTTGGTAATTAAGTCTACCACTGTAGTGTTGTCTGCAAACTTGATGATTGAGTTGGAAGCGTGCATGGCCACGCAGTCATGGGTGAACAGGGAGTACAAGAGAGGGCTGAGAACGCACCCTTGTGGGGCCCCAGTGTTGAGGATTAGCGGGGTGGAGATGTTGTTTACTAGCTTCACCACCTGGGGATGTCCCGTCAGAAAGTCCAGGACCCAGTTGCACAGGGCGGGGTCAAGACCCAGGGTCTGGAGCTTAATGACGAGTTCGGAGGGTACTATGGTGTTAAATGCTGAGCTGTAGTCAATGAACAGCATTCTTACATAGGTATTCCCCTTGTCCAGATGGGATAGGGCAGTGTGCAGTGTAATGGCAATTGCATCGTCAGTGGACCTACTGGGGCGGTAATCAAATTGGAATGGGTCTAGGGTATCAGGTAAGGTGGATGTGATATGATCCTTGACTAGTCTCTCAAAGCACTTCGTGATGACAAAGGTGAGTGCAACGGGGCGATAGACATTTAGTTCTGTTACCTTAGCTTTCTTGGGAACAGGAACAATAGTGGCCATCTTGAAGCATGTGGGGACAGCAGACTGGGACAGGGATTGATTGAATATGTCCGTAAACACACCAGCCAGCTGGTCTGCGCATGCTCTGAGGACGTGGCTAGGGATGCCGTCTGGGCCGGCAGCCTTGCAAGGGTTAACACATTTAAAAGTTTTCCTCACATTGGCCACGGAGAAGGAGAGCCCACAGGCTTTGGTAGCGGGCTGTGTCAGTGGCACTGTATTGTCCTCAAAGCGAGCAAATAAGTTGTTCAATTGGTCTTGGGAGCAAGAAGTCGATTTCCACGAAGGGGCTGGCTTTCTTTTTGTAATCTGTGATTGATTGTAGACCCTGCCACTTATGTATCGTGTTTGAGCCATTGAATTGCGACTCTGACGCTTTGCTTGTTTGATAGCTTTGCGGAAGGAATAGCTGCACTGTTTGTATTCGGTCATGTTTCCAGTCACCTTGCCATGATTAAAAGCGGTTGTTCGCACTTTCAGTTTTGCGCGAATGCTGCCATTAGTCCTCGGTTTCTGGTTAGGAAAGGTTTTAATAGTCACAGTGGGTACGACATCTCCGATGCACTTGCTAATAAACTCGCTCACCGAGTAAGCGTAAACATCCATATTATTGTCTGAGGCTATCCGGAACATATCCCAGTCCATGTGATTGAAGCAATCTTGAAGCGTGGAATCCAATTGGTCAGACCAGACCATCTGCTGGACAGATCTGAGCACAGGTGTTTCCTGTTTAAGTTTCTGTCTGTAGGCTGGGAGAAACAAAACAGATTCATGGTCTGATTTGCCGAAGGTAGGGTGGGGGAGGGCTTTGTATGCATTGCGGAAGTTTAAGTAGCAATGATCCAGAATGCTAACAGCTCATGTCGCGCATTCGATATGCTGATATAATTTATGAAGTCTTGTTCTCAGGTTAGCGTTGTTAAAATCTCCAGCTACAATAAATGCAGCCTCGGGATGTATGGTTTCCAGTTTACATAGAGTCGAGTGAAGTTGTTTCAAGGCCGACGAGGTATGTGCTTGGGGGGAGATACACGGCTGTGACTATAATCGAAGAGAATTCTCTTGATTGTAAGGAATTCTAGGTCATGTGAACAAAAGGACTTGAGTTCCTGTATGTTGTTGTGATTACACCATGAGTTGTTAATCAGAAGGCATACACCCACGCCCTTCTTCTTACCAAAGAGATTTTTGTTTCTGTCTGTGCGATGCATGAAGAAACCGGGTGGCTGTACCGACTCTGACAACATATCCCTCTTTTGCAGAGAAGTTCCACATATCGTACAATCACTGAGTAGTCTCAGTTGTCTAAGTAAGAGTCCTCTATCTTAGACATGAATGAGATGACACTACTCAGTTCATCCAGGCTCTCCTGTAGCTGAACAGCTGTCTGTTTGATTGACTGGAAAAACTAATGGTCTCTGATTTGACCTCAGCCTTTGGTTTTTTCACGCATGCATGCATATATGCATGCACGCACGCATACACGCACGCTCGCACACACACACACACACACACACACACACACACACACACACACACGAGAATGTGTGCCAACACTCAAGACAAATATTTAAACACACACACTCTCTCACACAATTACACCAACAAACACAGGCAAAGATAAGTCTTCCTTCATAATGCCACATCAGCGAAGAGAAAATAAAACAAAGATCCTTGGGCACAAATAAATATGTAGGGGAGTACTCTTCTGTAGGCTTTGTCCTCTGCCTTTGTATATTCTGAGAGTGATTGCCCTTCGCACAATGGTCTGTCACTATATAGTAGCAGTTATCCTCTGTGAAAATGTATTAGTATTTTGTTAGTGAATACTACTTGGGAATACTATTTGTGAAACAAATAAACACTGTAGTAGTTCATTTGTTGAAGTTGCTGATACTGTATTAACTTGTAATTCAAATACACCGTGTCTGAAACATATGAAAAAACATATAGAGACAAATGAAAATACAAAGTAAAATGTAGTTACCTAGAAATGAGTTTTTGTAGTTTACAATGTGGGGATGACTAATCTGTCTGAGGGTTTCAACCTCTGAGACAATATCTCCAGCACTGGAGTTTGAGTCAAATTATGTGACTTATTGAAAGATATAGGCATGTTAATGATTTATTTTATCTTTATGCATACATGTCATAAACATAACCTATTGTAACAGTTTGTGTGTGTGTGTGTGTGTGTGTGTGTGTGCCTAGATGTCTGTGAACTAGAGTAGTAGGTGTCTGTAATATAGATTTTTATCTGTACCACCTAGATATCATAGATGAGTTATACAAGCAATGTCTTAACGATCAAAGACAGGTTCTGGGTATCATAAAGTAAATCTGCCCATAAAATCAAATCAAATTTTATTGGTCACATACACATGGTTAGCAGATGTTAATGATAGTGTAGCGAATTGTTTGTGCTTCTAGTTCCGACAATGCAGCAATATCTAACAACTAATCTAACAAATTCACAGCAACTACACACAAATGTAAAGGGATGAATAAGAATATGTACATATAAATATATGGATGAGCGATGGCCGTGCGGCATAGGCAAGATGCAGTAGAATATATTGAAGACAGGATATACTATGAGATGAGTAATGTAGGATATGTAAACATTAATAAAGTGGCGTTATTTAGAGTGACTAGTGATGGTTGTGGTTGGGTGGTTGTTTTCCTTGATGATCTTTTTGGCCTTCCTGTGACATCGGGTGCTGTAGGTGTCCTGGAGGGCGGGTAGTTTGGGCGGGTGCCCCCGGTGATGCGTTTTGCCTTGCAGTTTAGGGCGGTGCAGTTGCCGTACCAGGCGGTGATACAGCCCAACAGGATGCTTTCGATTGTGCATCTGTAAAAGTTTGTGAGTGTTTTAGGTGACAAGTCAAATGTCTTCCGCCTCCTGAGGTTGAAGAGGCGCTGTTGCACCTTTTTCACCACACTGTCTGTGTGGATTGACCACTTCAGTTTGTCTGTGATGTGTAGGCTGAGGAACTTAAAACTTTCCACCTTCTCCACTACTGTCCTGTCGATGGGGATGTGGGGTGCTCTCTCTGCTGTATCCTGAAGTCCACGATCATCTCTTTTGTTTTGTTGACGTTGAGTAAGAGGTTATTTTCCTGACACCACACTTCGAGGGCCCTCACCTCCTCCCTGTAGACCGTCGCGTCGTTGTTGGTAATTAAGTCTACCACTGTAGTGTTGTCTGCAAACTTGATGATTGAGTTGGAAGCGTGCATGGCCACGCAGTCATGGGTGAACAGGGAGTACAAGAGAGGGCTGAGAACGCACCCTTGTGGGGCCCCAGTGTTGAGGATTAGCGGGGTGGAGATGTTGTTTACTAGCTTCACCACCTGGGGATGTCCCGTCAGAAAGTCCAGGACCCAGTTGCACAGGGCGGGGTCAAGACCCAGGGTCTGGAGCTTAATGACGAGTTCGGAGGGTACTATGGTGTTAAATGCTGAGCTGTAGTCAATGAACAGCATTCTTACATAGGTATTCCCCTTCTCCAGATGGGATAGGGCAGTGTGCAGTGTAATGGCAATTGCATCGTCAGTGGACCTACTGGGGCGGTAATCAAATTGGAATGGGTCTAGGGTATCAGGTAAGGTGGATGTGATATGATCCTTGACTAGTCTCTCAAAGCACTTCGTGATGACAAAGGTGAGTGCAACGGGGCGATAGACATTTAGTTCTGTTACCTTAGCTTTCTTGGGAACAGGAACAATAGTGGCCATCTTGAAGCATGTGGGGACAGCAGACTGGGACAGGGATTGATTGAATATGTCCGTAAACACACCAGCCAGCTGGTCTGCGCATGCTCTGAGGACGTGGCTAGGGATGCCGTCTGGGCCGGCAGCCTTGCAAGGGTTAACACATTTAAAAGTTTTCCTCACATTGGCCACGGAGAAGGAGAGCCCACAGGCTTTGGTAGCGGGCTGTGTCAGTGGCACTGTATTGTCCTCAAAGCGAGCAAATAAGTTGTTCAATTGGTCTGGGAGCAAGAAGTCGATTTCCACGAAGGGGCTGGCTTTCTTTTTGTAATCTGTGATTGATTGTAGACCCTGCCACTTATGTATCGTGTTTGAGCCATTGAATTGCGACTCTGACGCTTTGCTTGTTTGATAGCTTTGCGGAAGGAATAGCTGCACTGTTTGTATTCGGTCATGTTTCCAGTCACCTTGCCATGATTAAAAGCGGTTGTTCGCACTTTCAGTTTTGCGCGAATGCTGCCATTAGTCCTCGGTTTCTGGTTAGGAAAGGTTTTAATAGTCACAGTGGGTACGACATCTCCGATGCACTTGCTAATAAACTCGCTCACCGAGTAAGCGTAAACATCCATATTATTGTCTGAGGCTATCCGGAACATATCCCAGTCCATGTGATTGAAGCAATCTTGAAGCGTGGAATCCAATTGGTCAGACCAGACCATCTGCTGGACAGATCTGAGCACAGGTGTTTCCTGTTTAAGTTTCTGTCTGTAGGCTGGGAGAAACAAAACAGATTCATGGTCTGATTTGCCGAAGGTAGGGTGGGGGAGGGCTTTGTATGCATTGCGGAAGTTTAAGTAGCAATGATCCAGAATGCTAACAGCTCATGTCGCGCATTCGATATGCTGATATAATTTATGAAGTCTTGTTCTCAGGTTAGCGTTGTTAAAATCTCCAGCTACAATAAATGCAGCCTCGGGATGTATGGTTTCCAGTTTACATAGAGTCGAGTGAAGTTGTTTCAAGGCCGACGAGGTATGTGCTTGGGGGGAGATACACGGCTGTGACTATAATCGAAGAGAATTCTCTTGATTGTAAGGAATTCTAGGTCATGTGAACAAAAGGACTTGAGTTCCTGTATGTTGTTGTGATTACACCATGAGTTGTTAATCAGAAGGCATACACCCACGCCCTTCTTCTTACCAAAGAGATTTTTGTTTCTGTCTGTGCGATGCATGAAGAAACCGGGTGGCTGTACCGACTCTAAAAACATATCCCTCTTTTGCAGAGAAGTTCCACATATCGTACAATCACTGAGTAGTCTCAGTTGTCTAAGTAAGAGTCCTCTATCTTAGAAATGAATGAGATGACACTACTCAGTTCATCCAGGCTCTCCTGTAGCTGAACAGCTGTCTGTTTGATTGACTGGAAAAACTAATGGTCTCTGATTTGACCTCAGCCTTTGGTTTTTTCACGCATGCATGCATATATGCATGCACGCACGCATACACGCACGCTCACACACACACACACACACACACACACACACACACACGAGAATGTGTGCCAACACTCAAGACAAATATTTAAACACACACACTCTCTCACACAATTACACCAACAAACACAGGCAAAGATAAGTCTTCCTTGATAATGCCACATCAGCGAAGAGAAAATAAAACAAAGATCCTTGGGCACAAATAAATATGTAGGGGATGACATGGGTGGGACATGGTGAGGTAGGACCCAGGAGCAGAGAAGCGAACGAGAGGAGGAACCAGTGGTTAGAACAAACGTAAACACTTTACTGGAAAAAAGTTCAACAGTAGGTACAAAGTAGACTTGGGAAAACAACAAACACTCGATTATTTCCTCTCTAAAAGGAAATAATAATTAGTAACAGAAAACGCTTTAGCGTCATTATAGTTTCTAGGAAGGTCTCTGCCGCCCTCTGGTGACAGGTGGAACCATGACAGTAACCCACCCCCTTCTAGGAGCGGCTCTAGCCTCGGAGCCAGGGCAACCACCACGTAGTTGGTTGAAGTTCCGAACAAGTCCCGGGTCCAGGATGTCCCGGGCAGGCACCCACGCTCGCTCCTAAGGGGCCGTAGCCCCACCCAGTCCATCAGGTACTGTAGGTTTCCCAGGACCTGACGAGCCTACAGCAGACGACGGACGGTGTTGGCCGGGTGGCCATAAACAAGTCGAGGGGGTGAAGGGGCAGGTGTGGGGGGGAGAAGGTACTGGTCCTTACCAGCTTGAGACAGTAGACATGGAACGATGGACAGACTCTCATTGACCTGGGGAGCTGGAGACGATAGGTTACCGGGTTAATGCGACTCAGGATCTTAAATAGTACTACGTAAAGCGGGGCGAGCTTCCGAGAGTCCACTTTTTAGGGGAGATCACTGGTGGACAGCTACACCCGTTGAGCTGGTCGAAGGAACCGAAGGGGCCTTTGGTGCCAGTTAGCCTGGTGTTGTTGTTGGACAGAGGAGCGAAGCAAGGAGGATCGCGCTCTGGTCCAGGTGTGGCGACATAATCGACTGAACACCTCTGCTGAGGGCACCCCACTTCGGCCTATTGTTCAGGAAACAGGGGGGGGGGGGGGGGGGGGGGCGAAACCGAACTGATACTCAAATGGAGACAGTCTAGTAGCCGAATTCGGCAGTGTGTTGTGTGCATATTCGGCCCAGATGAGGAACTTGCTCCAGTTGGTGGCCTGAGTGGAGACAAAACAGCAGAGTAACTTCTTCAGCTCCTGGTAGACTGTGGGTGGAACCCAGAGGAGAGACTGACCGGTGCCCCCAGTCGCGCAACGAACTGGGTGCCATCGTCCAAGACAGCGTCCTGGGGGAGTCCTTGTAGTCGAAAGACATGCTAATCATGAGATCGGCTTTCTCCTTGGCCGAGGCATGTTGGGTAGGGCGAAGAATGAGAATGAAGGTAGAAACATCAAAAGAGAATGAAGGTAGATAACATCAAATAGTCAACAATTACAACGTGGGTAACACATTGAATTAGCGCAAACTACTGGAAAATAGTGTGTGAAAACATATGCATGCCCTATTCTTCATTGTGAAATTTTTTATTTTGAATAACCAAATAAAATTACCAGACACAGATTAAACCAAGTCCTGGATTGAAAGTGCTGTCAGTCAATTGAGAAACTCCACCACACTTTATCTGTGTCTGGAAAACTGGCCCAAATGTTCAGTTGGCATTGACCCTGATTGCTTCTCTAACCCTTACTATTTCTCGTAGACATACCAAAGATTGCGTTTACAGCAGAACTAGGAGGAGATGGCTATATACAGCACCGCCCTCGGTGAGAGAAACCAACCTGGCATTTAGCAATGTCTTCACAATCGTTGGCGACGCCTTCAATCCTGCATCAGTTAAACAGTTGGAAGACACTATCGAAGAACTATCAAAGTGGTTGCGAAAAGAGGGGTTGCATCCCAAAGATCTCTCCTATATCCTGAAATGTGCACTCGTTCACTACTCCCCACAAATGTAAAACCATTGGATTGGTGTAGGCATAGGCTAGAGGGAGTTTCCATATATTAGTCATATCTGTTCAAATCCATGAAAGGAAGTGAAAAGTGTACACTTTGGGAGAAAGAAGAGATTATTGGGATGCAACCAGTGTCTCATACTAACCCAATGCAACCCTCATTAGCACTATCAACATTATGTGTGCTTAAGTTAACCACATGTTGACACTGAGGCACTGAATGGCTACAGTAACAAAAGGTACACATCAGTTGCAAAGTTTTAAATACACCCATGCACAGTATAAGGTTTGTTTCTTGTTATAGTTGCTTCTGACCTCATCTCTCCCTACTACTCCTCTGAATCAGGTGTCTTCTGACCTCATCTCTCCCTACTACTCCTCTGAATCAGGTGTCTTCTGACCTCATCTCTCTATGCCAGTCCTCTGATACAGGTGTCTTCGATGCGCCAGTGAGACGAGTGTGCTACTTCATCTACTCATCATTTGCCCAAAGTTAGTCTCTATAGGTGCATGTTGTCTGCATGTTGTCTGCGTGTGATCATCAAACAGAGAATGACAGATCCAACAGCTACAGTAGGGTAATGGAGGTACTCTACATCTAGAACAGACAGGGAAAACCACAGCACATTCAGTGGCTTCTTGCTTTATAGAGCATAAGGATAAACCCCATTAAAAAAAACACATAGGCTGTATCTTAAATTGCACACTTTTCCCTATATAGTGCATGACGTTTTCACCACCTCCTATAGGGCTCTGGGCAAAAATAATGCACTATATAGGGAATAGCAGGGTGCCATTTGGGATGCAGACATACTGTGTCAGCACTTTTCTACTATAATGATCACATCAGTAGAACTAATAATAAATAACTTTATTTGCTCAGAAAACTGACAAGCTAATTTTTTGTAAATATATTTGATGCTAATGAACTATTTGTTTAATACAGTTGCTTTAAGAGTTCGGTTGTGAAAGTTGTGTTGGGGGAAAAAAGGATTTTAACTCTGTCCAAACCTCGTCTGAGGAATGCTGTTTAATGTTTTAGATATTAAGATTATAAAAATTGTATGACATAAAATATGGAATTTAACTCAAAACATGATAGAATAAATCAGAGTCCTAAAGGTGTGTGTGTATAATACTTTACACTACCCACGATGCAGGTCTTTTTAACTAATCTTAGAAATTGACATTGGCATTATAGATCTATAGATTGGTCTTTGTCTTGGTTGATCATTTTGGTTTTGTTAAGATCCCCGACGCTTGGTCTGAACATTATTAACATGCATCTATTGTGGAATGATTTTGGGAGCATGAGGACCTTATCTTTTATATCAGCGAGAAATCATTTTCCAAAAACAAAATGTTAAATTGATATACACCTTCATACGGTTAGGGTTATGTTTCCCACATTGCCATATCTCCATGTTACAGCGTTTGTTTACAGAAGACAGACGGAAGACAGAGGGACCACCTGTGCTAATTAGCATGCTCTATCTAGCATGCTCTGAACACCTGTGTGTAACAGAAGAAGGCCACCAGAAACGTGTTGTCACTGAAACAACACGTTACTACAATGTGATTTTCTGGATTTTTTTTCCTAATTTTGTCTGTCATAGTTGAAGTGTACCTATGATGAAAATTACAGGCCTCTCTCATCTTTTTAAGTGGGAGAACTTGCACAATTGGTGGCTGACTAAATACTTTTTGCCCCACTGTACATGTTTTTATTTATCAATTTTAAAATGCTTCTGCCGCAGGTGCAGCATGCCTTATTGATTACAGAGGGATGTTTTAGCTGTGACTGACAGATATTTAAAAAGTGCAGATGCAACGCTTGCAGAGTGATTTACCCGTAACTCTGGCCCCATCCAGAAACAACCTCTAGCCCCTACACTCTAAACACTTCATAGATCTGACATAAATGAGTGGAGGCAAAATGCTCTCTAAAACACTGTGAAGGGGTTGCCATGATTTTGACTTACAGGCAGCTCAGTGGCAAGTAAAATTCAGTATTTCATGTAACAGTACACTTACTGTAATATCAATACGGTATCAAAGCAAGTACTTCGGAATTAATTTATGAACGAATGGATGAGTGAAATTCATTGAGGGTAGGACAATGGATTGGTGCAAGCAGGTTGGCTGCAGGGTAAAGTGTTCACGCATTATAACATATTAATTCACATTTGGCGTTTTATATCACTTGCACTTCTAGAGGCCTTAACAAAGGATTCCAAACTGGCAGCGACTACAAGGGAAAACAGACCTAAAGGACATAGTAAACTGCTCAACTGTTTAATCACCTAGAGCCAATTGATGCACCGGTACATCAACATAGGTAACATAATTTTAAAAATACCCATCAACCGCCCCCCCCCCCCCCCCCCCCCCCCAACAGCTTAGACATACAGTGGTTAATAATTACTGCAATGGGGAACAATAACCATGTGGGATCTAAATTGTTACAGCATTCTCACTCACCGGTGCAACAAATATAACCTCTTACAAGCCACGCCTCAAAAATGTTTAATGAGCCAGAAACAACAATAACATGTACCCACTAGTGGTCAAAAGTTTTTTGGAGCTCCAAAGATACAGTATTTTACTGTATTCTGTGGGGTGGAATAACAGTACCATTTGAAACACAGCAATTTGTTCCCTGTCCAAAACATGTTCCCACTATGCACCTTAATTTACAGTATGATGCATTAAAAAAATTACAGTATTTTACTGTTGATAATACCCAGAATTACTCTATGAATTACCGTTTTCCATTACATTGTAGGCTATGTGGAACTTTGGCCATACCTATCCCACCCTTTCAGATCTACACAGATCCTAGGGGCTAGAGGTTGTTTCTGGATGGAAACTCTGTGTTCTGATTATATGCAATAGATGAAAACGAGCCCAGGGCAAGAGGTTGGGTTGATGTCAGCTCCCCCGCCATGCAAGCCCCAATGAGTCTGAGCTTGTTCTCCTCACAGAGTCCACTAGATGGCACTGCCCAGGTTGTCTGCAGGGCAGTGCCATCTGCCCAGGTTGTCTGTTGTTGTCTGCTGACCTCACAGTTGACTCTACCTGCCGGGGAAAGCCAGGTAAATACATTGAAGAATGTTAGTCAATACATTGAAGAATGTATTGACTTACACCAAGACATTGCACAACTTCCAGTTGAAACAAAAATACACCCAGTTTGGTGAATGATCTGTACAAAATTAAATGTATGTTGTTTGTGTTTTTTTAAGGAGGGATAGGGGCACAGGGACCCCCCTGGTAATGTGGGACAACCCAGACCTAAAGGGGAGATAGGAGTCAGGAGGTAAGCAGCAGTCCTTGACCTATGATTTTGGGATTTCTGTTTCGGCCTAGTATGGTTCTCAGAGGCAGGTGTCATTAGTTGTCTCTGATTGAGAATCATACTTAGGTAGCCTGGGTTTCACTGTTTGTTGGTGGGTGATTGTCTATGTTAGTTGCTTGTGTCAGCACAGTTCTCATTATAGCTTCACGGTCGTTATTCGTTTGTTTTGTATAGTTTGTATTCAGTGCTTTCTTTAATTAAAAACTTCATCATGAACACATACAACGCTGCATTTTGGTCCGTTCCTTACGACGATCGTGACATTGTCAACACAGCAGTTCTGCTTTTCTGAAATTCAATGCATGCAAAATGTCCAGAGATGCCCGAGTACATTTTCTACAAAAAAAAAATAATGGCTAAGTATAGCCACTCTAAAAATTCACATTGTGTATATGTAACATCATTAAGTGATGCAAACCACACATTTATGATGCTTTATATACAATGACAGTTTTTCATACATTTACATGATATAAAAACATTCAGAGTCAGAATCTCTTTATTAAACATATCTCAGTGTTAACTGCCTATGGGTCCCAATTTGCTTATGCAAAATAGCAAACTGCCCAATCTTAACTGTATTTATTCACAAGAGGTTGGTGGCACCTTAATTGGGGATAACGGGCTAATGGTAATGACTGGATTAGAGATAGTGGGAAGGTGGAAATCACGTGTATGAGGTGTTTGATGCCATTCCATTTGCTCCGTTCTGGTCGGTATTATGAGCCGTTCCTCCTCTCAGCAGCCTCCACTGTATCTAATAGACAGCAATGCAGTTGGGAGTTTTGAATACTGAAACTAGCATTTGCATGATATGCAATGCATTTTCAGACAGGCTGAACAATGTTTGTGGACTAATATTTGCATGGAGTGAGCGCTGTGTGTGTCACGAGGGACTGGGTGGGTGTGTGTGATAAAGTGCGTCTCGGTGAGAGGTGTAGGAGTCAGGCGCAGGGATTTCTGAGAAGCGTGTTATATAGATATATAGTCCACCAATACAAAAATGGCACAGACAAATCCAAAACTAGGCTCTCGAAGGTTTAGAAACTCGTTCCAACACACGGAGGAACAGCCACAGTTCCGACACTTACATACACGTGCCTAAATAGTGAAAACAATAAACGTCAAAGATAATCGAGCGCAAATACACACAAGCTTAATCCCACACGAACTAAGGCAGGCAACAGGTGCCCTATATACACCCAGAAATAAACTCAAATGAAACCAGGTGTGAAAAAGTACACAGACAAAACAACCAGAAAAGGAAAAAGGGATCGGTGGCGGCTTGTAAACCTGCGACGCCGAGCGCCGCCCGAACAGGGAGAGCAGTTACCTTCGGTAGAAGTCGTGACAGTGTGAGGTAAGAATCAGGCGCAGAGAGTTCCACAGGGAAAAGTGCACTTTAATATGGCACCAAAATCCAATGCCCAAAACACAGGGCGCGAAAAATACTGACCAACCCAAAACACAGGGAACACGGTCCGGAGCACGAACACACCCAACGACACAACACGTAACACAAAATCAATACCGCACAAAACAAGGGTGGGTTTACTACTCTTAAATAAGGAAGCACATCAGGGGAACAATTTAGACACAGGTGCAACTAATAAGACAAAACCAACAGAAAAAGGTAAAGGGATCGGTGGCAGCTAGTAGGCTGGTGACGACGACCTCCGAGCACCGCTCGAACAGGCAGTGGAGCCAACTTCGGTGGAGGTCGTGACACTGTGTTTACTCTGGATGGCTGTATTTCATACATTACTCTGGTTCTACTTGGGCAGTATTAATCACTGCTTAATTTTAATGCAAAGAAAACTGGGTCCCTGTTTCTTAAGGGCTAATTTGCTCCAGGGGTACCACACTACTATGTCTGACCCTGTAAAACAACACATTTCACTGCACCTATCTGGTGTATGTGACAATAAAACATATTTTTTATTTGTTTTACTTTTATGTTATAGAACCCCACCGTGGCGGTGTCATAAGACCCATAAAACTTAGAGGTCAAACAGGGAAATATTCCAATCGTTTTTCCACCAGTCATTTTTTCTCATGGGGGATTTTAGAAACACTTACAACAAGGGTTGTGTTTCGTGTAGGCTTATCCTGGAGTGACATTTTGATAACCATGTAAATCTCTTTCGGACAAGGTGATTGTTATCAATATATTTGGCTTTATTTAGTCTCAGATTCGAAAATGTTAAATAGCATCAAAGTAGACATGCAACGCTACAAATCCCTGCCAGCTCCTGTACGTCATCTCTAGCTGACACCTTAGCTAACAGGTATTGTGTCAATGTAAAACTTGCTCAAGACAGTTCACAGAATTGTCAGTTGAAAGAAATCTAGTCAATGTATTCATTATTACATTTAACAACAATATGTAGTTAATACAGAGGCCCAGTGCCTTTCATTGATGGTTGTGAGCTGTGCTGCTTGATCAAACAACAGTATCATGTGACATTTTCTTTGTTAGCAGCTGATTCCCAAGTTTCAAGGGGAAGTTCACCCATTTTTACATGTGGCCTTTATTCACTCTTTCTGTGCTTCTAGTTAATCCCCCCAAAAAGTTTTTGTTCATATTTTGTTACAGAGAAAATAGTTTGTCACATTTTGCTGATTCTTCACTTGCCATTAACTCCAATACATTATTCAAATGTGTCTAAAATATGTTATAAAATACTACAAAGCAACTCAAATTACATCAGAATCTCTGTCTGGATAATGTCTCTGCACAAAAAAAATCACAGTGAATGATGCTATTTATAACAACAAGAAAACATTTGCAAATATTGGATTATGGGACAGTGGAACATTCATTTTTTAAATTGAGTGCAGAGACATTATCCAGACAGAGATTCTGATGTAATATTAGTGGGTTGGAGTGTTTTATAACATTTTAATAATGTATTGTAGTCTATGGCAAGTGATGACTCTGTAACTAAACAAAATATGCAAATAATTTTAAAAACAGTTTGGGGGAACAACTACAAGCACAGAAAGAGTTAAAATAAGGCCACATATAAAAATGGCCGAACTTCCCCTTTAAGTTCAAAACTTTGTCCATTCTTGTTAGGAATGGACATTTGTCTTCGGCTTACAGGCATGTGGCTACAAAACAAACACATTCTCATTCTGAACCCTTGAATACATGATATAGAAATTCATTTGTTTAAACATTGGATTTGGATTACTTTAATTTGCATTTAGGAGTCAACAGTAGTCTCCATGTTTTTCAGTTCCTCCAACTGTTCTCTGTAGCTGTCCGTTTTCATGGTTCCTAGTTCCATCAGAAGGTTACACATGTCTGGCTGTCAGCTGCTGATTGTCTTGGCTAGGGCTGGTGCTTGGATCTGAGAAGAACTTCAGTCTACGCCCTGTGCCTGTTCAGGCTGAATCTGTACCATGATGTCATTCAGGTTGACTTCTCCAGATTCTTCACTGAGAGTTTGAGTCCCAGACAGACACGTCAGCACCAGGGTCTGAGTCAGTCCTTCATTCTACAACTTGTACGTAAGTAGCATCAAAATTCACACAAAACCCCTCGGCTACCTGAGTAGCTCGTAGTGCTGTCTCTTTCCTTTATATACATTTCCATGTGAAACATTACGCAATGTTACAGTGTCATTAGGACGCAGGGACAAAAACAGACATGTTCAAGGACTCTATGAAAAATGTATAAAATGGAACTATTCAAACAGAGTATTCTTAGGCAGCATGGATATTGTCATTTAGCTTGATGCTTTTATGCAGTGTCTTACAGAACAATTTGTGACTCCAATGGGAATTTAACTCACGACTCCGAAGTCTTACTGACTGAGCCACACAGGACCACATGGAGAATGTGTACACGGTTAATGTGATTCTTTGGGTTCACCTGAGGTCAAGTCCGTCCTTGTGTGTGTTAACAGATGGCCATTCGCAGACACGTTCATTTTCCAGGATACAGGTGCAGCACAAACAAGTACCGGATACTAACAGGCTGCTAAATATGAACGTTTTTGAAATATATCTGTTGTTTGTACTTCAACAGGGTTTACCAGTGTGTATTTGGGCCTGGAAAATGCTACCATCAGGCCAAAAGACAGATTGGTGCATTGTACACTTTAAAATAATGAACTGATCGTTATTATTTTACCATGAAGAAACGTTCATGCACAATATTTCAGAAACATTTCAGTAAATATTTTATTAACACAATTCCATACAATCATCATGCACTTTCATCCATTAATAGATTGAAACGGATCATTTTGCAGTTGCTTACTACTTTGATACAATTTGTTTCATGAATATAATACACAGGTCAAATCAATCCCGACAGTTGTGATATAAAATTAATATTTTCCGAAGTAGAGGTATCTGTGATATAGATTTTGATTCTGTAACATTTAGTTGTCATAACTGAGTTGTACAAGCCATGTCTTAAGGATGAAAGTGAGTTTCTGGCGATCAAAACGGACATCTGCCCATACCGGTCTATTACAGAGAAGTTCAATATTAAAGTATGATTGGATCTGTTGTTTATGCATCCCGTACAATCACTGAGTAGATCAGTCGTCTAAGTAACAGTCCTCTATCTTAGGAATGAACGAGATGACGTCACTCAGTTCGTCCAGGCTCTCCTGTAGCTGTTCAGCTGTCTGTCTGATCGTCTGGATGAACTTCATGGTCTCTGACTTGACCTCAGCCTTTGGTTCTTCACATCCAGGCTCCAGCTCAGTGATGGAGTCTGTGTCCATCACTTCTAACTTGCTGGTATCGCCAGACTGTTCATTCGCCTTCGCCTGTCGGATGTTGTGGATCTCTCTGGCGTCCATGGCGATGAAGAAGATATCAACCGCTACAAAAAAAGCGGAAAATATTCCTGTCGCCACCTCTGCCACACGCACTGCCCTGGCAGTTTGGGCTGCCACCTTGCCAATATTGGCCACCCGGAGTAGTCTGAAGAGCTCTATTGTGCCCGCAAGGCCTTTCCCAGCCCTCACCCCAGCACTAGCAGCGGCCTCTACATTGAAACCGGCACTTTTTATCTTAGAAGAGCTACTTTGCATGAGTGTCTCCAAACCCTCAGCGATGTCTTGCAGAGATGTCACCACAGAGTTCATCTTCTCCTGGAACTCCTTGATGATGTTCTTGATGGCTCGGCGGTCGGTGGACTGATTGACCATGTTGGTGATGTTTGATACTCCGGCTGTGGCTCCACCAGCGACAGCCACCCCAATACCAACCCCGGTGACGATCAGGGAGGCGCCCAGAGTGAAGGGAGCCAGGATAAGCCCCACTATAGAGGTGATTCCTCCAGCTGCTCCAATAACACCTCCCGTCAGACTGCCTATGGTGGTGCCTTTGTGCATACTCTCCAAGCCGTCTGCCAGAGTTCTCAGCTTGTCCAAGGTGGTCTGGAGTTCCTCCACAGTTTTCTCACTCTATAGAAATGCATGAATACATTTAGATGAATGAATGAATGGAAATGTAGATTGTTGGATGGATAAACATACATATTGAACAATTGATTGATTGAAATTGTATAGCAAACCTTTTTTGTGATGAAACTGATAATGAAGGGTTTTGCCATGATGTCAGCAGCTGAAGGCCTAATGGTCGGGTCTTGTTGGAAGATGTCACACAGGAGGTCGCGGAGCTCAGATGAGAAGCTTTCTGGGAGAGATGGGTAAGAACCTCCCAATATTTGGCGGATGAGCTTGATTGTGTTCTCTGCAGTGAACTGTGAAGAAAGAACTGTCTATGATCACCCAATATCCTTTAGCTAGGTGGTGGACAGGCAAAATAGAATGCATTCAATATGTGTCGGAATAATTGGATGTTGATTGACCCTTCAAGTCAGAATTTTGCAACCTGAGTTTACAAGTTTTGGTATATGATCTTTTAACTTTTCAGCTGAAAAGTGATTATACAGAGCAATCTTACAATCTTAATAATTTTTATAAAATACAGGTTGTTAGTTTGACTTTGTCAATGTTAGCTATCTTTAGCTAGCTGGGTAGATACTATTATCTCATTAGTTGAAGAATTATTCCTACTTTAAAACCATTTGACTACACTCAACCTTAACTGGAAAATGCGAAATTACAATGGGCATTTGAATGCAGGATTACTTACTGCACACTGAAGCATACACAACTCATACAGCACGCATCCCAAGGACCAAATATCACTGCAAAGATGGAAAATAAATAAATAAATTCTCATGTTATTCTCATTATTTTACACTGCATAACCCTCACATGTATAGTTTCACATTTATAACCCCATAATAAAGCCTTCATAGATATGTCATAAACATATCCTGTGTGTGTGTGTGTGTGTGTGTGTGTGTCATGACAGCTGATCTCTGAAAATGTCAACTTATTTTACATTTTCATTATTGTCTTGGCCATCTTATTGGCTTGGCTTACCTAACATACAGTATGGCTTGTGACATCACTTTGACATATTTTATGATACCATATCATAGGCCTTGTGACAGAAGGTTCAAGTTACAGTAAATGATTGATTATCCACCCTCAAATGTTTTGTTAGCTTTAGTGATTTCATTCTCACCTCACTATACCTTCAACATTTTGGGTAATTACTAACTATTTAATCAATATCTTAAAAAAAAAAAAATCAGGAATATATATTTAAATATGCATGTTAAATATTTTCTACCTTTTGGTGTCATATATTCCACCAGTTAGAATCTCTGGGCCTAAATAACCCACCATTCCATCCTCGTTGGTCGTCCTGATAAAAGAAATTGGAACATGAACACAAAAAAAATACTAAAATACTCATTGATGTAATCAAAAATGCTCAACTATTAATGTATTTAACTATTAATATGTGTTGTGTAAATTCATCATGAGCCAAGTAACATACTTTTCATTGACACTTGCAAACGCTCCCAAACGAAGTGTTTCAAATTCTGTGAGGAGTACGCTCTAGTATGGATCATAAAAGATCATTGTACAGTTGAGGCGTTAAGCAACAGTTATATGACATTCCATTATTTCATTTAGGCACTGACATGAATCATATCAAAAGTTTTTGCAATCATCTCTATTTCTATTGCTGTGAATTCCATGTCAACAATCCCACCCAAATCATTACGTGTGGTTGATTGTTTAAGAAGGCTTTACATGTGTCATTGTAAATACAAAATTGTTCTTAACTGACTTGCCTAGTTAAATGAAGGTTACATTTTAATAAAATAAAATAATAATAACTAGGCTTTACATAAAACCTGACATTTTTTCAACTCTCCTTTTTCTTAAAAAAAAATAATCCAGGCTCTCTTTAAACTAATAGCCTTTGCATGATGTTCTATTAGCTGTACCTGGGGTCTCAGTTCTCTGTGAAGAAGGCCCTGGTCATGTACATGCTTCAGGGCCATGCAGATCTTGACAAACCAGTCCATAATCTGTGAAGGTATCAAAGTGATTATATATTTAGCCTAAAATAAAAAATTAAAACAGTTGTGGTGTGGAATTTTCTAGTTATTACTTCAGCTACCTTCTCAGAGTACTCTTCTGTAGGGTTTGTCATCTGCTCTTGTATCTTCTGTGACAGATTTCCCTTTGCACAATGGTCTGTCACTATATAGTAGCAGTTATCCTCTGTGAAAATGTATTAGTAGTTTGTGTGTGAATTCTACCTGAGAATTCTAATCGTGAAACATATTAATACTGTAGTAGTTCACTTGTTGAAGTTGCTGATACTGTATTACCTTGTAATTCCAATACATTGTCTCTGAAACAAATAAAATACATTTAAATACAAATGTAACGACAACGATAATGATGTAGTTACCTAGAAATGAGTTGTTGTAGCTTACAATGTGGGGGTGACTAATCTGTCTGAGGCTTTCAACACTGGAGTTCAGGACAGATGTCTGTCAAAACAAATGATACGTGACTTATTGAAAGATATATGCATGTGAATTATGTATTTTATCTTTATGAACACAGTCATTATTGTTGCACCTGCAGAGTTGCCTATAATTGAAAACCAATTATGTATCCTATCCCTCTGTGATCATTCCAAAAAACTCTAAGATATAATCAATTCAGAAATAACAAATAGTTCTCACATACCTCATTGAGTTTGATCTCTTTAATGAAGAACTGGTCACCATGTTTGTCAGTAGCTATGACACCGTTCTCTACCTCCTTCTGGGTAGTGTATCCTTTCTTCTCAAGGACACTCTGTGTTTTCCCCATCTTTAGATTCCACTGGAATCTGTGTTTCACTCATGTCAATGAGCAATGCAATATTATTTGAAAATCAATAAAAAAAATTGCAATATACACTAAGTGTACAAAACTTTAGGAACACCTTCTTAATATTGAGTTGCACCCCCTTTTGTCCTCAGAACAGCCTGAGTTCGTCTGGGCATGGACTCCTCAAGGTGTTGAAAGTGATTCACAGGGATACTGGCCTATGTTGTCTCCAACGGTTGCCACAGTTGTGCCAAGATGGCTGGATGTCTTTTGGGTGGTGGACCATTCTTGATACACAGGGGAAGCTGTTGAGCGTGAAAAAAACCCGGCAGCGTTGCAGTTCTTGACACACTGAAACCGATGCACCTGGCACCTACAACCATACCCCGTTCAAAGGCACTTACTGTAAATATTTGGTCTTTCCCATTCATCCCCTGAAAGGCACACATACACAATCCATGTCTCAATTGTCTCAAGGCTTAAAAATTCTTCTTTAACCTGTCTCCTCTCCTTCATCTACGCTGACTGAAGTTGTTTTAAGAAGTGACTTCAGTAAGGGATCATATCTTTCACCTGGATTCACCAGTCTGTCATGGAAAGTTTAGGTGTTCCTAATATTTTGTACACTCAGTGTATAAACACATTTGCGTTTGCGGTAATACAAACATACCAGTAAGGTGTATATGTTATTTACACAGGCTTACCTTTGCTTGTCTGTCTGCTGGTTGTGCTGTTGGTTTACCTAAACTCTGATTTGAATAGGAGTTCCAGTCTTATGTGCAGGGCTCCTCTGCTTCTGTGGCATGATCAAACTAACCCACCCACACCCATATCCGCATTACATGTTCAGCAATCCTGGATCAACTATCAACCATTGTGTCAGCTGGGAGGGACTACAGCGAAGTTTGAGCTAAACTAAAGCATTCAGATCATGTGATTTACAAGACCTCATAAATGCCTTTAGGCTAAAGTGAAAGCATTCACAAGTTCAAGTGTTGAAACAAGAGCTGTATACTGTCGTCAACTTGTTTATTTTGTCATGTTTTTTATTGTCCTCTGTACCTGAAACACATGCGTATTATCAGTTGAACAGGGTGAAATAATTATGTGTTTTCCTTTTTGGCACACTGCTAAAAAATAAATTACAAATTCATATTAAAAAGTCAACAGATATGAGAAAACGGTTTAACATACTGTACATGCATCAGTTTGCTATTTTATTTTTCATCTTATGTTTCATTAAAACAGTTTGCGAGCTGCTTAGCTCTGCTTACCAGCTGGCAGATGTGGTAGAGTAGTATTGCTTTGGGAATTGTCTTTGGTTAAAGATTAATAGGAATTCAAAGGTAGGCTATCCAACTCTACCTCTGAGTGATTTTGTGAGGAAAAATTCCATTTCAAATACTATAACAATATTTGCATCACAAGTCATATCAACCTAGCTTTGAGCTCATGGTTCTAAGAGAGCGAATGGCTGATCAAACTGGAGTCTTGTATGTGAAAGAACATGACACTAGACTCATGTTTCTTCAACCTTGGTAAACTGAAATAACATGGTCATTTTTATTCCAATAATGATTCTCAGATGGACTGCTGCTTACCTCCAGTCTCCCCTATCTCGCCTTTAGGTCCGGCTGGTCCCACATGACCCTTTTCTTCCTAAAAAAATACGACAAACATGATAGCTCTCACCAATCTTAGGACAGTCTGTAAAAGGCGGCATATAAAGTCATATCACAGTTGTATCACACACTACACTGCCATGTGGAGGTACTGTTGTCTACTCTACAGTCTCCGACAAACACTCTCAGGTTGTTTATTGGTTGTTTATTGGTTAAAGCTCTATTCAACCAGGTTAAGTGCAGAGAGCAGTGTGTTAGAGCAGTTACTACTAGTTTATTCATGACGTAACATGCAACTGAAGCCACTGCAATGAATGAACACATTGACAACAAATACATTTTTCAAGACAGACCTTGGGTCCGATGTGGATGACACTCAACTACTTTAAAGTCAGCCTGTTTTGTTGGAATGGAATTTAGGCCTTCCATGGTGACGTCACCATGTGATACATTTGTTCAAATAGACCAATAACTGTAACGCTCGTCTGAAGAAGAGGACCAAAGCGCAGCGTGGTACGTGTTCATGATGATTTATTCAAACTGAACACTGAAACAAATAACAAAATGAAACAGTTCTGTCTGGTGCAGACACAAAACAGAAAACAACAACCCACAAAACACAGGTGGGAAAAGGCTGCCTAAGTATGATTCCCAATCAGAGACAGCGATAGACAGCTGTCCCTGATTGAGAACCATACCCGGCCAAAACATAGAAACACAAAACATAGAAATGAAGAACATAGAATGCCAAACCCAAGTCACACCCTGACCAAACCAAATAGAGACATAAAAAAGGCTCTCTAAGGTCAGGGCGTGACAATAACAAAGAGAGTTCGAAACCTCTCTGTCAATAACAGCAACAAAAAATCCCCTTCCCACTCAGAACACTCACAGACAGTCCTAGCAAATGTCTTGCTTGAGCTGCTCGCAGACAGTCCTAGAAAATGTCTTGCTTGAGCTGTTGCCCTTTGCGAAGAAGCATTTTTATTTTTGACCATTTTAACTGAAAACAATCACAGTTACCCAGAAATGAGTCAAATATTGAGATAAAAACAGCTGCGTTGGACCTTTAAAAAAGAGTAAGTTACACAACAAACAGACTCTTAGTAAGCTCTATAATAACAGTACCTCAATACGTGTTCCCTATTCTGAAATGTAACCTAGGAAACACATATTGAGGTACTGTTATTATACAGGGCGTAGCCTTATTAGTCCCGTCCTTGAGACAGCTTGCTGAGAGTTTGTTTCTTGTGTAACTTGCTCTTTATTAAATATGAATATGCTAAAGGGGTTATTAAGGATTGGCCTAATATATGGCTAATGAGACGTAATAAAGGCCTTATAAGATACTTATGCACACTTCTAAACTACAAATGAGTGGCTAATATTTGCACCTTCAAATAAAGTGTTACATGACCCGGGAAAACATTCCTGTTGGCCAATAAGAGTTCTGATATGCTCCTGGTCAAGCCGCACAGCTAGGAGTCAAGGCCCAAAAGTATGGAAGAAAAAAGTTAAAAATTGACTTTTTGTTGTCGTTTTCTTTTACCCTACCCAGAGTTTGAGACAAAGAAATCACTTGAGGACTGCAGTCATAGGAACGACCCTAGGAACTGCTCTTACATCTCTGTCACAACCAGCTCACCTTACATAGTGGAGATGAATTAATGAAACCCCCAGAGAGACTTGGGGAATACCTGGGGATCATTAGGGAAATACAAAACGAATCAAAGCATGGCAATGCAAAGTATCCAGGGCGGCTTTGCCTCTAGGGCAGAAACTAATGCAATGAAGTGGTAAAGTTTAGGCAAGTAAGTTTTGATATTGTTTACGTTTGGGCAAGTAATTCCAATTGGTTAAGGTTAGGGTGGGATTCAAACCAGTGACCTTGTGTATGGCAACCCACTTGGACAGTTTTACGAATCAGATGCTTAGACATTACCAGAACCTCTCAATTCATCATCAATTATTAAAACATATGTACTTAATTCATTCATAACAAACAGATTAAAATGCTGATATTAAAATTGTAAACATAAAAATAAAAAAAGATAATCCTAAAATATAATGAATCTCACCTTTGTATTAAACCTTTTTCTTGCCAATGAGTCAATGATTGTGTTGTATGAAAATGAGACAGTTTTTTTTTAAATCGCCTTGTACAATGGAACAACAATGGACTTGATCAGTAAGTGGTATTACCAAAATTGGTACAGTGGATTCATCCTCCTCAGGTGTAAACCGTCCTGTGTAAACTTCCATTATTTAATACTTAGATTATTTATTTCAGGTGGAGGTGATAAATTAAATTGCCTATGATCCTCATATAAAAATAATCTCTACCTGTTCTTTAAAACTTGACCCTGAGGTCCAGTCATTGGCTTTCAAAAAGTGTTCTATTTCTTGCGGTCCGTTGAGGATGATGGTAAGCTTCAGAAAACCGTATTTGAAATGTAAATGTTTTGACTATGCTGACACCAATTGTTGCACGTATACTAGCATGCTTACACACACACACACACACACATACACACACACAAACAGGAACGAGGATGTGTTTTGAAGGATTGTTTTGAAATGTATTATTAACATTTTGCCTTATTCTTCTCCTGCTGGTGAATTTGCCTCTACCTCCACCACACTTTAGACAGATTTCTCAATTCGACTTCCCTCAAGCCCTGTGAAGCCATTGATTCGCCGTGAATAAAGTCAAATTTTTTTTTGTAATTTATCATATCATCTGTGGTCATTGTTGACTGTGGTCCTCTACAGCAGGTATTTCCAAACTGGGGTACACGCGCAATGCTGTCGGGGGTATGCCAAATAAAAATGTAATTCACATTTTAAAAATGCACTTTTTTTTTTTTTTTACTCTTTTTTTTTCCTTCACATTTTCAAACAGTCCATCTATATTTTCCAATGGGTCGAGGTTTTTTCTCGCCTGAGTAGCCTCGTTTTACTGCCAAAAATACAATAAAACCATCTAGTGTTCAGCAAAATAACAACACAATGTCAAATACAGGTAACCTAGTCAAAAAAATGAACATCCAATCACATTAACCGCTACTCTCTTGCGGGAATTCCACTAACAGTCCGTATGCAGCCAAACGTAGCTGCTGCTCATGTTGGTATCTGTGCTGATGGCGCAAAAGCCATGACAGGGAGACGTAGTGGAGTGGTAACGTGCGTGCAAGCAGTTGCTCCCGACGCCACTTGGGTACACTGCAGCATCCACCGAGAGGCTCTTGCTGCCAAGGGAATGCCTGACAGCTTGAAAGACATTTTGGACACTACAGTGAAAACAGTTAACTTTGTTAAAGCATGGCCTCTGAACTCTTGTGTATTTTCTGCACTATGCAATGATATGGCTCAGCGACCATGTAACGCTTTTACAACATACGTGCTGGTTATCAAGGGGCAAAGTATTGACACGTTTTTTTTAATTGAGTGATGAGCTTAAAGTTTTCTTTACTGACCATAATTTTCACTTGTCTGGCCGCTTGCATGATGATGAGTTTCTCACACGACTGGCCTATCTGGGTGACGTTTTTTCTCACCTAAATGATCTGAATTTAGGATTACAGGGACTCTCCTCAGCTATATTCAATGTGCGGGAAAAAATTGAGGCTATGATTAAGAAGTTGGAGCTCTTCTCTGTCTGCGTTAACAAGGACAACAACACAGGTCTTTGCATCATTGTATGAGTTTTTGTGTGCAAATTAACTCAAGCTTACGGACAATGTCAAATGTGATATAGCGAAGCACCTGAGTGAGTTGGGTGCGCAATTACGCAGGTACTTTCCCGAAACGGATGACACACACAACTGGATTCGTTATCCCTTTCATGCCCTGCCTCCAGTCCACTTACCAATATCTGAACAAGAGAGCCTCATCGAAATTGCAACAAGCGGTTCTGTGAAAATTTAATTTAATCAGAAGCCACTGACAGATTTCTGGATTGGGCTGCGCTCAGGGTACTCGGCCTTGTCAAATTGTGCTGTTAAGACACTGATGCCCTCTGCAACCACTTACCTATTTGAGAGTGGACTCTCGGCCCTCACTAGCATGAAAACTAAATACAGGCACAGACTGTGTGTGGAAAATGATTTAAGACTGAGACTCTCCAATACAACCCAACATTGCAGAGTTATGTGCATCATTTCAAGCACACCCTTCTCATTAACCTGTGGTGAGTTATTCACAATTTTCGATGAACAAATAAGGTTTTATAAGTAAGATGGTTATATAAATAGCAAAATTATTGATTATTATAACACTTCCCATGAGCCGGGTTGTGACAAAAACTTACACTCATTCTTATGTTTAATAAATGTATCGTATAGTGTGTGTGTGTGTGTGTGTGGCAGGCTTACAAGGATGGAAAAAAAAAACATTTGTTTGGACTATAAGAAATTTGGGAACCACTGCTCTAATGCCGTTGAGCCCGTTGATTATTACTTGAGTCAGCCAGTAGGTGGCAATGTAGTACAGTCATGTTGAAAAATCACTCACATTTTTTTTTTTTTTAATTGTGTGTTAGTTTTTCCAGGCCTGTTGATACTGTTGATCTACTCAAACCTCTTCTACCAACCTGAAACCTGGGGTGCTACCAAAGGAGCGCTCTACAGCCAAGTTAAACATTGAACCAGCTTCATATTCTCTGTATAGTGAGCAATTAGTGGGGCGTTTTCTATACAGTAGTCTCGGCTGTTAATTCAAATGTATGTGTATATTTTCTCCTGTCAAATAGTATTTTTTGAAGAATTGCTTTTATTTGTTGAAATGTACACATAACACAAAACAAACATAAATACCAATAATATACCATTCCAATACCAGAGTATACTTCTCAATGCTAATGTTAAAACTGTAATACATGTTTTTGTGTTCTGAAAATATGATTTCTAAGGATGTTTTACACATGCTCTTTATCTAATGTTTGAGGCCCTTGCTCTACTAGGAGCTGAAAGGAATACGTTAAGTCAAGTACCTGACATAAAACAGTGTTGGGTTTTGGTTGCCTCCAATGTTGAGCCAAGGAAGTGAAGAGGTGTAAAAATTACCTTTTTGGGGTATTTTTTTTCATGAATAGAGATGTATATTTATCGGCCGAAATAATGGAAATGCTTGAGTAAATGAGGAATACAAAATGTATGGAAAGCAGGTGCTTCCACACAGGTGTCGTTCCTGAGTTAATTAAGCAGTTAACGTCCCATCATGCTTAGGGTCATGTATAAAAATGCTGGGCAGGCCATTATTTTGGCAAACATGGCTATGCCCCCATGGGGTGACAAGGTCCCGTCAACAGGGCACGAGTGGTCACTGAATGGTTTGATGAGCATGAAAACGATGTAAACCATATGCCCTGGCCATTTCAGTCACGAGATCTCAACTCAATTGAACACTTATAGGATCATCTGGAGCGGCGATTTCCACTAACATCAACAAAACACCAAATGATGGAATTTCTCGTGGAAGAATGGTGTCGCATCCCTCCAATAAGAGCCCCAGAAATGTGTTGAGTCTATGCAAAGTTTAATTGAAGCTGTTCTGGCTTGTGGTGACCTAACGACCTATTAAGACACTTTATGTTGGTGTTTCCTTTATTTTGGCACTTACTTGTAGGCAGCTCTTTATTCATTCATTCATTCATGATACTATAACGACATTATTTGTAAAGCACTTTTCATATATTGTGTTTAAAGTGCTACAGTCTATGTGTATTTATACATTTTGTTGTTAGCTCGTCGTTTATGCTTTCTAAATGTTACGCTTTTGGTTCCAAACATGGCCACCTTTACCAACTGTCTGATGAAGCACCCTACAAAGGCATGACTCATACAACAGTACGCAATCCGAACTAACCCTGAGTGATTCTGTGTCAGCTTTTGAGTGTGCAGCGCATTAAAAGTTGTCCGTTTGAGGGTCAACTGATTAAGCAAATATACCCACGAAAGGTCAAACATGCATTGGAAAAAACGTTGTTTGGGAAAAAAAATGGATACAAATATTTCCATAATTGCACATTTAAAACATGTTTCATTTGAAAGGGTAATCAGGAAGAACAGTTCACCATCCAGTGGCTTCATTATTGGACAGACACACAAGCTCGCACGCACACACACACACACACACACATTCCTGCCAATTTGTGGTGTCATCTATGAGAATGTGTGCCAACACTCAAGACAAACATTTAAACACACACTCACACTTTCACCAACATAAAACCACATCAGCAAAGACAAAATAAAACAAAGATTCTAAAGGGGATGAGATGGGGGGGGGTACATAGGGAAATTCCAACCACATATTCATCATCTGAAACACCACCTGAACCAACATCAAACACCTGGAAGCCATGTATTTGACACCATTCCGCTCATGCCGCTCCAGCCGTTACCATGAGCCTGTCTTCCCCAATTAAGGTGCCACCAACCTCCTGAGACATCAATATATGCTACGTTTCGTGGTCAACAGAATAGAAGAAGACAGGTCTTGATGTTTGGTGTTGATGGTGGTGCTGGAGGTGATGAATATGAGGTTGAAATTGTGAAAATGTTAGCATTGGGCCTTGTATCACCGGATCCATTCTGTACGCTATCGTCTTACTACCCCCAACTAGAAAGTGTTTCACTATGTATGTTTAATGGCATGCATTTATAAGCATATAACTTCAGATCAGACATGGTCTTTTAACCCAGAACCAGAGCGTCTGAAAAGGCACCCTACGGTATTCCCAACCCAGTGACAGTAGTGCACTATGTAGAGAATAGGGTGTCATTTGGGAATGCAGCCTTGCCAGTGTCAGTGGCAGTAAAGATGCAGGATTTCTGAGTTCATGGTGTGTCACCTTCAGATCATCATTACAGCATCATCATACCTAGCACACCAAGCAGGATCAGCAGAGCTGTGAAGGAGGAAGAGAGAGAGAGAGAGAGAGAGAGGAAGATTGGTTGTCTACTGAAGATTTTATAGGATTTTATGAGATAAGGTACTACGGTAACACTTTATAATAACTTCCATGAATATACAGTTATAAAAAGTCATACATGTTTATAAAGGCTTTATCAATTAATACAAATCATTTATTGATAAACGATATTAATTGTTTAGAAATGAAGCAAGTGCTCATGACTTGTAGTGCTTTTAATCCTTAGAAACGGCTAGACATTTTTACAAATATTGAAATACTAACATTTAATCAATCATGTTATCAGTTATTATTATAAAGTGTTAGCAGTAGCTATTTCCAATGGGGTTGGTACCTTGAGACAGGGTGTGCTGCAGGCCCAAGGCATGGCTGGAGGCAGTGGTGGGAGTAGCAGCAATGTTGGAAGTAGCAGTAGTGGTGGAAGTAGCAGTAGTGGTGGAAGTATTAGTAGTGGAGGAAGTAGAATTAGTGGGGGCGGCGTTCAAAGAGTTGATCACAGTACTGTTGGGGTTGGCCAGGTCCACGGCTGCATTGCTGACCAGGACAACCTTAGGAGTACCCAGGGTTCCTGGGGGAGGAGAAAAAGATGAGCAAGAGAGAGAGACAGGGAGAGTTAGAGATGGCCCAGAAAGAGGGGATACAATGTCCACAGGGTGTTTGGAGGTATAGGGTGAAGTTGCCTGTATACGCTGATCTTGGGTCAGTTGAGCATTTCCCCCACTAATCGTTAAGGTTGGGATTGGGGAAGAGGAAGCTGGTCCTAGGTCTGTATCTAGAGGAAGCTTCACCCTGGAGCGTGTTTGGATGAGTGCCTCACCGTTAATTACGGTCCCGTTGGAAACGGAGAGGACGAAGCTGGTGTCAGCGCTCTTGGTAGCTTCTGGGAGAGTAGCAGAGAAGGTGCACTGGATGATCTGACCGTTGACAGAGCCCTTCACAGAGTCCACAGGCAGCTACACAACACAAGAGTCCCAACGTTATTAGTCAAAATGGACATTAGCCAAATGTCAGTAGGCCTAGAATTAGTCAGGTACATTGTTATTCTCCATGGCCTTGTCCCAAATGGCACCCGAGTGTATATGCACTATTGGGATCAAATTTAACTTAAATGACCACTCAGAAAATGTTTTAATTCAAGTTCATGAATTACTCTTACTCTTGGCTCTAGATCTTGTTCAACTCACAACTTCATTGGGTGAATATCAGTTAACTGCTGGAATTTGCCTGAAATCAAACCTCGCTCCTGAAAGGCGTTCCAGGAAGGCAGAAGTGAAACAATTGTTTCCGATTGGTTCAACTCACCGTGCCAGTGACAGTCAGAACTTTATTTAGGAGGAGAGTGGTGAAGAACTTCATTGTGCCGTTGTTGTTGGCACACACGTAGGTAGTGTCATTAACGCCCTACAGAGGAGAGCGAGAGGATGAATTCAAATAACTATAAATAAATCTTTTTTTTTTTAAGTCATTAATTAAATATCCATCTCAAGATCCCAAATGTATAAAATCCAGAATTTCCTGAAGTGAATTAAGAGTCTATTGACCTATGTGTTAATCTAAGTAACATAATTCAAAAATCTGCATCAAAATCTGTCCGTTTTTGCATGGGCTGCTTCTCTATCCATCGTATCCGCCCATGTCGGCCTTCCACATCTGTGGTGGAAGGTGGTCGAGCTACAGTACAACGTTGTCAGACCATGAGACACCCCCAAAATCGGTCTATTCACCAAAACATCTGTAGCGTGCAAACTAATATGGCCACTCTATGGAAAGATGAGACTCTCACGAACACAATGGTGTTCTCAGTTTCGCTCTACCCCCCCCCCCCCCCCCCTCCCACGTTACTCGTCTGAAGTTGGTACCGCCGGTGTGCCAATTTATGTCTATAGCGTCCGAACCGTTTGGGCTACAAACTAATATAACCCCACTATGGAAAGGGAATATTATCACGAACACAATGGTGTTCTCCGTTTTGTTCTACAAGTGTCACGGGTCTCTCCTGAAGGTAACTGGTACCTGTAAAAAATAAACGAATGGAAGCATGGAGGTAGTTTTGTGCCAACAAAAAAAAAGTGGTTAAGCGTGTCCAAAAAACAAGATATAAACCATATGATTTATATTTGGACTTTTTTGCCTTTTAAAAATTTGCCTACAGGGGTCATAACGTTTCAAATGAAATAACTAAATGAGACATAGTATGACCATCTTAAAACAATGTCATATGTTAGCTTAGTAGACTTTTAGAGGTTAAAATGACTTTCCTCCTATCACAAATCCCAACTCACTTTTCCTGGGTATTGTGAAATGTATACTAATTTGAAGGCAGTTTTCCATACCAGGGTGGTGTTTTTGGACAAGCCTACAGCGATGTAGCCTCTGGACTCTCCTCGTAGCTGGAGGGAGAAGGTCTGTCCCGAGGACTGCCGCGTGGAGACGAAGAAACATGAACCAGCCATGGCCGGGTCACAGTCTGATGGCTCAGCAGCACAGAACTGAGTCTTTCCACAATCCGCCCTTGAGATGTTTTGCTGTGTATGAAGAGTCCCTCATTAGTTGCTGTTGTGTTTGTCATTCATTTTAGCTTAAAGGGTCAATATGCAATTGGTAGACACATTTTTTTTACTTTTAAATCAATGATATTGATTCTTGACGAATACAAAGAATAAAGCTTGTTTTACTCCATTGTTTGCCTCATTGTTTGCTATGTGAGATAGTGCAGTTGAAACTCCCAATCAGGCACTCTATTGCTTGATCTAATTCCTGTTTCCATGTCAGTCTGTGAGGTTTATTGTTGAGGAAAGAAAGATATAAGATTAGAGAGGGAAATAGTGATAGTTGAGAGAGGAAAAACAGAAAGAGTGAGAGAAAATGTTTTTCTTTTGTAGTCTGAAACTGTGAGACATGTAGCCTAGGTAACTCACCGTGAGAGCTGGGACGGTGGTGTTGACAACAGTGGGGGCTATTGCCGTGTTGGATGTAATTGTCGGTTTAGGTGCCATTGTAGTGGTGGGTGCCATTGTGGCGTTGGGTGCCATTGTGGCGTTGGGTGCCCTTGTAGTGGTGGGTGCCATTGTGGCGTTGGGTGCCCTTGTAGTGGTGGGTGCCATTGTGGCGTTGGGTGCCCTTGTAGTGGTGGGTGCCATTGTGGTGGTGGGTGCCATTGTGGCATTGGGTGCCATTGTGGCTTTGGGTGCCATTGTAGCGTTGGGTGCCATTGTAGTAGTGGGTGCCATTGTGGCATTGGGTGCCATTGTAGCGTTGGGTGCCATTGTGGCGTTGGGTGCCATTGTGGCGTTGGGTGCCCTTGTAGTGGTGGGTGCCATTGTGGCGTTGGGTGCCATTGTAGTGGTGGGTGCCATTGTGGTGGTGGGTGCCATTGTGGCATTGGGTGCCATTGTGGCGTTGGGTGCCATTGTAGCGTTGGGTGCCATTGTAGTAGTGGGTGCCATTGTGGCATTGGGTGCCATTGTAGCGTTGGGTGCCATTGTGGCGTTGGGTGCCATTGTGGCGTTGGGTGCCATTGTAGCGTTGGGTGCCATTGTAGTGGTGGGTGCCATTGTAGTGGTTGGTGCCATTGTAGCGGTGGGTGCCATTGTGGCGTTCAGAGTCATTGAAGAGTTCTGTGCCTCGGCTCCCATCGCCATGCATGCCATTACCATGATGACTGCGATCATTAGTCTGCTGCTATTGTCCATTCCTGATACAGTAACAGAGATCCAGGCGATTAGGATAATAATAATGATAATATTAACAATATGTCACGTTCTGACCTTTATTTCCTTTGTTTTGTATTTATTTAGTATGGTCAGGGTTTGAGTTGGGTGGGCAGTCTATGTTTGTTTTTCTATGTTTTGGGGTATTTCTATGTTTCGGCCTAGTATGGTTCTCAATCAGAGGCAGGTGTCATTAGTTGTCTTTGATTGAGAATCATACTTAGGTAGCCTGGGTTTCACTGTGTGTTTGTGGGTGATTGTTCCTGTCTCTGTGTTTGCACCAGATAGGACTGTTTAGGTTTTCACTTTCTTGTTTTGTTAGTTTATTCGTGTACAGTTTCTTTATTAAAGTACAATGAATAACAACCACGCTGCATTTTGGTCCGCCTCTACTTCACCTAAAGAAAACCGTTACACAATAACAATAATGAATAAAAAGGACAGCTACAATTAAACATTTACAAGTGTAATAATCACCAGTCAGATGCATTGCACCATCATGTTGATTATGATACTAAACCTATTTCAAAAGCTTTGAGATGTATTCATGGGAATATAAAATTATCATACCAGTTTGAATAAACACATTAACATACATTGGTCAATAAAGATCTCATGGCACTAATCGTAAGAGTAGGGGTCTTAACCCCAGTGGCAAATTGTCCTATCTTGCCCGTAAATGAGAATGTGTTCTCAGTCAACTTAACTGTTAAAATAATGGTTCAATAAAAAGAAATGAAAATGCCAGTGAATAAACATAGGCCTGCCATTATTGTGGTAATTGGTAATTAATTGTTAATATCATGGGTGGTGAATTCGACAACAACGAAACACTGCATAGTGAATGGGTAAGCTTGTTGAATTAAGACTAGACTGTTATTGTTTTTACATGATTAATTAGTTGCCTAGATCCACTAATTAAATAATGTGACAAAAACAACGAAAAACGTCCATAGGCTATTCCAGGGAGAAAAGGTTCATAAATTATAATCTGATAGTATTTATAAAACTAACCAGCGCCAAATAAATCAAGAAACGTAATAGAATTTGATTTTAAAACAAAGAATGAGTTGTTGTTTTAAAACATCCACATGATTAGATAAAAGTGATAACTTTACCTGTGATTTGGAGACTTGCACGATTCCGTGAGGTAAAAAGCATCGCACCACACCTTGAACAAGTTGTGCTCACGGGTACTGTAAATACAGCTATACTGTTAAAACAGAGGTGTGGTCGAGGGGAAGATTCTCTCAAACACCCGCTATTTACACAGCATTTGCGAGGGGAGGAGGGACAAAGGATGGAGAAACCTGCTTCTCTCCTCAGGTGCTGCCTTTCTGGGAGGGTGTACTGAGTGGAAACAATTGTTGGTCATACGCCTGATACTCAAACAATAGATTGTGTCGAGTCACTGCACCCTTTTCATGGATCCGATGTCTTCTATTCCCTTGCGTATTAAATATGCTTGGAAACTATATTGCAAAGAAAGAACAAATAATAACATCATGAAGTTAGATACAATAGACACAATCTAGACCTAAATATAATCTACTCCTAATAACATTTTAATTGTATTAAAATGTTTCCTTTTTCCTTCATCTTGTTCAACTGTTGCCATGCACCTTTTTCCACATTTTGTTACGTTACAGTCTTATTCTAAAATTGATTAAATAAGATGTTTTTTTTCTAAGCAATCTACACACATTACCCCATAATGTCAAAGTGGAAACAGAATTTTTGAATTTTTGCAAATGTATTAAAACTAGATCTGGGGAAGGATACCAAAACATTTCTGTAGCATTGAAGGTCCCCAAGAACACAGTGGCCTCAATCATTCTTAAATGGAAGATGTTTAGAACCCCAAAGACTCTTCCTAGAGCTGTCCGCCAAGCCAAACTGAGCAATCGGGGAAGAAGGGCCTTGGTCAGGGAGGTGACCAAGAACCCTGTCACACCCTGATCTGTTTCCCCTGTCCTTGTGATTGTCTCCATCCCCTCCAGGTGTCGCTTGTTTTCCCCAGATCATTTATGCCTGAGTTTCCTGTCTCTCTGTGCCAGTTCGTCTTGTATTTCCAAGTCAACCAGCGTATTTTCCCCGTGCTCCTGCCTTCTCTATTCTCTTTTTGCTAGTCCTCCCGGTTTTGACCCTTGCCGGTTTCTGGATTCTGTACCCACCTGCCTGACCATTCTGCCTGCCTTGACCTCAAGCCTGCCTGCCACTCTGTACCTCCTGGACTCTGAACTGGTTTTGACCTTTTGCCTGTCCACGGCCATTCTCTTGCCTACCACTTTTTGGATCAATAAACATCTAAGACTCCAACCATCTGCCTCCTGTGTCTGCATCTGGGTCTCGCCTTGTGCCCTGATAGAACGAACTGGCCATGACAGACCCAGCAGACTTGGATTAGCTCTGCTACGCTGTCTCCCTGCAGGGAGCCACTATTGGGAGGCATGAGGAGCTACTACAGGACCAGTTGGAAGGGCTTTGTTCCCTGATGGAACACCACAACCAAGGGTTTAAGGCTAGCATGGAGCTAATTAAGGAGTTTACTCATAAACTGTCTGCCATCCCTGAGAAACCCCAATCTCCCGGTACATTTTTTCCTTTTAGTGTTGAGTTGGTACAGCCTACCCAGGTTCCCCGAGAACCATGCTTACCTCCTCCGGAGAGATATTCTGGGAATCCTGGTATCCTTTGGGGTTTTCTTTCTCAATGCTTTCTCATTTTTGAGCTACAGCCATCTTAATTCCCTTCGGACCGATTGAAGATAGCGTATATTATTACGCTAATGTCAGGAAGGGCGCTCTCCTGGGCCACGGTTGTTTGGGAGCAACAATCTACCCTTTGTTGTCATCTGGAGGAATTCATGGCAGAGGTGAGGAAGGTATTTGATTCACCGGTATCCGGAAGAGGGGCGGCCAGTAAGCTTCTTGAATTATGTCAAAACTCCCGTAGTGTGGCAGACTACGTGGTTGATTTTCTTGGCCGCCAAGAGTGCCTGGAACCCAGAGTCTCTTTTCGATACCTTTCTTCACGGACTATCTGAGGTGTTTAAAGATGAGCTAGCTGCTCGGGAATTACCGGTGGACCTCGACTCCCTCATCGCTCTCACCATTAGAGTTGATGGATGTTTAAGGGAACACTGGAGTGAGAAAAGGAAAGGCCTCGGGCACACTAGTTCATTTGCTAGGGCTTGCTCGCCTTCGAAGGAATCCGGAAGTTTCCGAAGGCAGTTTTTCAGAGAGGAACCGAAGCCACCCGAGCCCCCTCGTGAATCATCTACGACCGGTGAGTTGGATACTCCTGAGCCAATGCAACTGGGAAGAGCTCGGTTATCGGTTAGGAAACGCTCACGAAGGTTGAGTTCTAACTGTTGTCTGTACTGTGGTTAGGCAGGACATTATATAACTAACTGCCCTATTAGGAAACCCCTGTCTCTGGTCGGTACAAGTACTCTGGTTAGCCAGACTGAGAATTCCTTCATTCCCATCACCCGCACACCTTTGTTTGTGCTTTTGCTGTGGGGAGACCAATCTAAGTCTCTCCGAGTACTCATTGACTCTGGGGCTGATGAAAGTTTTATGGATGCTACCATGGTTGCTGAATTGGGTATTCCCACTCAACCTCTCTCTGTCCCTATGGATGCAAGGGCACTGGATGTCCGTTCTATTGGAAGAGTCACCCACAGCACTGTGCCCGTTCATATACGGGTATCAGGAAACCATAGTGAGACTATACAGCTTCTCCTCATCGATTCACCCATTGTTCCTGTGATTTTCTTGGCTCCAGAAACACAATACGGTTATTGACTGGACCACAGGCTCCATCCAGGGTTGGAGTCCGTTTTGTCATTCTCATTGCCTTAAACGGCACAGCCGTCCTTGAGACGTTCCCCTCAGGACGTGAGCAAAGCCACGGGTGTCTCTGCCGTCCCCACTGAGTACCATGATCTCCTGAAGGTTTTCAGTAAGGCACAGGCTACTTCTCTTCCTCTGCACCATCCTTATGATTGTGCCATTGATATCTTCCCAAGCACCACACCACCTCGCTGTCCTCTATATTCTCTATCTGGCCCAGAGACCAAGGCGATGGAAGAGTATATTGAGGAATCTCTGGCTACTGGAGGCATCCGTCCATCTGCATCTCCTGCTGGCGCAGGGTTTTTCTTTGTGGAGAAGAAGGACAAGACCCTGAGTCTGTGCATTGACTACCGGGGTCTTAATGATATAACAATCAAGAATCGATATCCCCTACCACTCCTCTCCTCGGCCTTCGAACCTCTCCAGGGAGCCACCATTTTTTCCAAACTGGAACTTCGGAATGCCTACCACCTGGTTCAGATACGCGAAGGAGATGAGTGGAAGACAGCCTTTAATACAGCCAGTGGACATTATGAGTACAAGGTCATGCCGTTTGGACTCACAAACACCCTGGCTATTTTTCAAGCTCTGGTAAATGATGTGCTTCGGGACATGCTAAACCATTTTGTGTTTGTTTACCTGGACGACATCCTGTTTTTATTCCGGTCTGCCCAAGAACACGTTCTTCATGTCAGACAAGTCCTCCAATTGTTTGTGAACGCCGAGAAATGTGAGTTTCACCCCTCAACAATCTCCTTTCTGGGATATGTCATCGCTGATGAAAATGTCCAAATGGATGAGGAAAAATTGAAAGCGGTGGTGGAGTGGCCTCAGCCTACGTCCAGGGTGCAATTGCAACGTTTCCTGGGGGTCGCTAATTTCTACCGCCGTTTCATTCGGGGCTACAGCACTCTGGCGGCCCCCCTCTCGGCACTCACCTCTCCCAAAGTTCTGTTCACATGGTCTCCAGCGGTTGACAAAGCCTTCGTGGCCCTGAAACATCGGTTCACCACAACACCAATCCTCGTCCATCCGTATCCATCCCGTCAATTTGTGGTAGAGGTTGATGCTTCTGTTATTGGAGTGGGTGCCATCCTGTCTCAGCGATCTGCACAGGACCAGAAGCTCCATCTTTGTGCCTTCCTGTCTCATCGTCTCAGTCCGGCAGAGAGTAACTATGACGTTGGCAAAAGAGAACTCCTGGCTGTCAAGTTGAGGCTGGAGGAGTGGATGAATTGGCTGGAAGGAGTAGAACAGCGCTTTGTGGTCTGGACCGACCCACATATTTGGAATATCACCGTACAGCCAAGCGCCTTAACTCCAGGCAGGCCCAGTGGGTTTTTTTGTTCACCAGATTCAACTTCACCATTTACTACAGCAAAGGGTTAAAAAATGTGAAGCCGGAGGCCCTCTTCCGCATATACAGTTCCTCTACCACACCCTCGGTCTCCGAAACCATTCTCCCTACCTCATGCCTTGCTCCTTCAGTGGATTGGGGTATTGAAACCTTTAGTCGCAAGTCCCAATATTCCCAGCCTGAACCTGAAGGGGGCCAGGCTAACCGATTATTTGTTCCTAACTCAGTACAATCCCGGTTCCTGGAATGGGCTCATTCCTCAAGGCTGACCTGTCATCCAGGTTCCCGTCGTACCCTAGTCTTCATCCGACAACGTTTCTGGTGGCCCACAATGGTTCCTGACGTCTCTGCCTTAGCAACCGAGTGCACAGCTTGTTCTCTCGATTCTCCAAGGCCGCCCATTTCATCCCTCTCCCCAAACTACCCTCTACCAAGAAGATGGCCCAGCTTATGCTGCAGCACGTCTTCCGGATCCATGGACTCCCGGTGGACATGGTCTCCGACCGGGGTCCTCAGTTCTCGTCACAGTTCTGGAAGGTGTCCTGCACCCTTATTGGATCGTCGACCAGCCTGTCCCCTGGATTTAATCTCCAATCCAACGGCCAGTCGGAGCGAGCCAACCAGGACCTAGAAACCACCCTGAGATGCCTGGTCTCAACCAACCCCACTACCTGGAGCCGACAACTGGTCTGGGTGGCGTATGCCCGGAACACCCTTCCCTGTTCGGCCACGGGACTCTCTCCTTTTGAGTGCTCTTTGGGGTATCAACCTCCACTCTTCCCGGAACAAGAGCAGGAGGCCAGCGTACCCTCGGCTCAGATGTTTGTCCACTGACTGTCTATGTACCTGGAGAAGAGCTCGGGGGGCAATTCTCAAGACCAACTCCAGGTATCGTCGACAAGTTGAACGTTGTCGGACCCCAGCTCCCCGCTACCGCATTGGGCATGGCTTTCCACTCGGGACCTGACCCTGGAGTCCCGCAAACTGATCCCCTGTTTCATTGGTCCTTTTCCCATCTCTAGAGTCCTTAGTTCCACTGCTGTCCATCTTGTGTTACCCAGTACCCTCCGTATTCACCCTACCTTCCATGTGTCTAGGATTAAACCTGTGTCTCACAGTCCTTTGTCTTGTTTTTCTAGGCCCATCCCTCCCCCCGGGTCATCGATGACCAGCCAGAATATACGGTGAGATGCCCCTTGAGGGTTCGACCACAGGGTAGTTTCCAGTACCTGGTTGACTGGGAGGGTTATGGCCCGGAGGAGACGTGCTGGGTCCCTGCTAAAGACATCCTGGACCCAGCCCTCATTGACGATTTTCCCCGCCGACACCTCGGTCAGCCAGGTATGCGCCCAGGTAGGATGCCTCTGGGGGGGCTACTGTCACACCCTGATTTGTTTCACCTGTCGTTGTTGTGACTGTCTCCACCCCCTCCAGGTGTCGCTTGTTTTCCCCAGTGTATTTATCCCTGTGTTTCCTGTCGCTCTGTGCCAGTTCGTCTTGTATGTCCAAGTTTGTCTTTTATTGCCTTCAATAATCTCTTTTTGCTAGTCCACCCGGTTTTTACCATTGTCTGTTTGTAATTGCCGAAAGCTTTATCCTCTTAGGAGAGGGCGGGATCAGATCTCCAATCGTTGATGGGGCTGACCAATCAGCTGCTTCAAATCCAGGAAGCCATTTCCTGAAATACACATACATACATATACACAAACAAACCCAAAACACAGAAACTCGGGAACATAACACGCCCACCCCAAAACCTGCAAACTCCCAGTTTGCAACAATAAAAACCAACACTCATCCCCAGTTAATAAACCCGTGATAGAGCGTCGGTAACCACATTTGCCGAACCCTTCACATAGTTAATCTGTATATTGTATCCTTGTATAATCAGAGCCCACCGCATAAGGCGCTGGTTCTGATTGTACATTTGCTTCAAAAACACCAAAGAATTATGGTCCATGAAGACCAGTACAGGCAAGGCACTGTAGCCCACATATACCTCAAAAAACTGTAAGGCTAGCAATAAAGCCAGCGTCTCTTGTTCAATGGTGGAGTAATTTGACTGACACGAGTTGAACTTACAGGAGAAGAAACGGACGGGCCGATCCACTCCCTCTTCATCTTCCTGCAAGAGAACCGCACCCACCCCCACTATACTAGCGTCTACCTCCAACTTAAAATGTTTGTCAAAGTTGGGGGCGGCAAGCACTGGGGCACTACAAAGTAGCGCTTTGGCGGACTCAATAGCATAGTTACAGTCCTGGTACCACTTAAATGGTACTTTAGGACTAAGAAGAGATATAAGGGGAACTACTACCATTGAAAAATTATTACAGAACGTACGATAGTACCCTACCATCCCCAGGAATCTGCGCAACTGGCGGCGAGTTGTGGGAGCAGGAAAAGCAACAATTGCTTCCACTTTGCCAGTTACTGGGCGCACTTGATCTTGTCCCACCCTGTTCCCTAAGTAAGTCACAGTAGCCTTCCCAAACTCACACTTAGCCAAATTGAGGGTTAACTTCTTTGGGACAGGGGGGCAGTATTGAGTAGCTTGGATAAAAATGTGTCCAGAGTAAACTGCCTACTACTCAGTCCTAGAAGCTAGAATATACATATAATTAGTAGATTTGGATAGAAGTAGCGGCTACAAAATACTTTCAACAACTCTGTCTCTGCTCAACAACCAACACAGGACATCCAAGAAGCTCTCCCTCCTAACAAAGGAACACTGGCTTTGATCCAGCTGCAAAAGGAGTTTGTAATTGCCGACAGCTGTATCCCCTAAGGAGAGGGCGGGATCAGACCTCCAATCGTCGATGGGGCCGAGCAATCAGCTGCTTCGAATCCAGGAAGCCATTTCCTGAAATACACACATACATATACACAAGAAAGACACAGAAACTCGGGAACGTAACACCTGATAAACCCGATGGTCACTCTGACAGAGCTCTAGAGTTTCTCTGTAGAGATCGGAGAATGTTCCAGAAGGACAACCATCTCTGCAGCACTCCACCAAGCAGGCCTTTCTGGTAGAGTGGTAGAGAGACTGAATCCACTCAGTAAAAGGCACAAGATTCTCTGGTCTGATGAAACTAAGATTGAACTCTTTGGCCTGAATGCCAAAGAGAAAACTGGCACCATCCCTACAGTGAAGCATGGTGGTGGCAGCATCATACTGTGGGGATGTTTTTCAGTGACAGGGACTGGGAAACTAGTCAGGATCGAGGCAAAGATGAACGGAGAAAAGTACAGGGAGATCCTTGACAAAAACCTGCTCCAGAGCACTCAGGACCTCAGACTGGGGCGAAGGTTCACCTTCCAAGAGGACAATGACGACAAAGCCTATTTCCCCTCAGGAAACTAAAAAGATTTGGCATTGGTCCTGAGACCCGAAAAAGGTTCTACAGCTGCAACATCGAGAGCATCCTGACTGGTTGCATCACTGCCTGGTATGGCAATTGCTCGGTCTCTGACCGCAAGGCACTAGAGAGGGTAGTGCGTATGGCCCAGGACATCACTGGGGCTAAGCTGCCTGCCATCCAGGACCTCTACACCAGGCGGTGTCAGAGGAAGGCCCTAAAAATTGTCAAAGACCCCAGCCACCCCAGTCATAGACTGTTCTCTCTACTACCTTATAGCAAGCGGTACCGGAGTGCCAAGTCTAGGACAAAAAGGCTTCTCAACAGTTTTTACCCCCAAGCCATAAGACTCCTGAACAGGTAATCAAAGGGGTACCCGGACTATTTGCATTGTGTGCCCCCCCAACCCCCCCGACACTCTTTTTATGCTGCTGCTACTCTCTGTTTATCATATATGCATAGTCACTTTAACTATACATTGATGTACATACTACCTCAATTGGGCCAACCAACCAGTGCTCCCGCACATTGGCTAACTGGGCTATCTGCATTGTGTCCCACCACCCGCCAACCCCTCTTTTACGCTTCTGCTACTCTCTGTTCATCATATACGCATAGTCACTGTAACCATATCTACATGTACATACTAGCTCAATCAGCCTGACTAACCGGTGTCTGTATGTAGCCTCACTACTTTTATAGCCTAGCTACTGTATATAGCCTGTCTTTTTACTGTTGTTAATTCCTTTACTTACCTATTGTTCACCTAATACCTTTATTGCACTATTGGTTAGAGCCTGTAAGTAAGCATTTCACTCTAAGGTCTATCTATACCTGTTGTATTCGGCGCACGTGACAAATAAACTTTGATTTGATTTGAAGCAAACAGCCAAGATAACGCAGGAGTGGCTTCAGGACAAGTGAATATCCTTGAGTTGCCCAGCCAGAGCCCGGATTGAACATCTCTAGTGAAACATGAAAATAGCTGTGCAGCAACGCTCCTCATTCATCCTGACAGAGCTTGAGAGGATCTGCAAAGAAGAAAGGGAGAAACTCCTCAAATACATGTGTGCCAAGCTTGTGGCATCATACCCAAGATGACCTGATGCGGTAATCGCTGCTAAACGTGCTTCAAAAAAGTACAGAGTAAAGGGTCTGAATACTTATGTAAATGTGATATATTTTTTATCTATATTTTTTAGACATTTTCAAAAATGTCTAAAAGCCTGTTTTTGCTTTGTCATCATGGGGTATTATGTGTAGATTGATGAGGGGGAAAAAACAACTTAATCCCATTTCAGAATAAGACCGTAATATAAGAAAATGTGGGAAAAAGTCAACGGTCTGAATACTTTCCAAATGCACTGTATTTCGTATTAGTTGTTGACTCTGCCGTGGGTCATATTGCCCAACCATTCTGGCGTCACTTTGTGTTTGACAAGACAAATGTCATGTGAGACACACGCACACACACACACAAACACACACACTAACTGGTGCATCCACTGAAAAATGCCCAGCCGATCTCCTAGCTGCATTGTCTGAACTTCACTGTTGTGTTATTTGGTAGATCCTCCTAACAACCCCCTAACTAAGCTATAGTTACTGTATTTAACTGTCATTAGAGTAGAAGAATAGACATGGTAAATTGAATGGTTCAAGGTGTCCTTGTTGCTACCAACAAAGTCAAGGTATTGGAGTGGCCATCACAAAGCCCTAACCTCAATCCTATAGAACATTTGTGGGCAGAACTGAAAGTGTGTGCTAGCAAGGAGGCCTACAAACCTGACTCAGTTACACCAGCTCTGTCGGGAGGAATGGGCCTAAATTCACACAATTTATTGTGGGAAGCTTGTGGAAGGCTACCCGAAACGTTTGACCCAAGTTAAACAATTTAAAGGCAATGCTACCAAATGCTAATTGAGTGTATGTAAACTTCTGACCCACAGGGAATGTGATGAAATAAATAAAAGCTGAAATAAATATACTATCATTCTGACATTTCACATTCTTAAAATTAAGTGGTGATCCTAACTGACCTAAGATTGCACATTTTTACTAGGATTAAATGTCAGGAATTGTGAAAAACTGAGTTTAGATGTGTTTGGCTAAGGTGTATGTAAACTTCCGACTTCAACTGTATATTAGACGTGATGGTATGACGGTGTGTGATAGTATGACTGACATAGCGTGATGGTATGACAGAGCTGTGATGTAATGTCTATGAGGTAAGGAGATCTACATGGGAAGGTAAGGTCAAATAGGGAGGGAACCACTGCACAAAAGCAGTCCATACAATAGGAACCCCGAGCCGAGTTAAAATACCGACCTGAAAGGGTTGGGTTTGTACAATCAATATGGTGGGAGCCGTGCTCTCACGTACTCCAATTATTTACCAGCGATGGAAGTTGGGAAGGAAGAATTAATTTAGGGCCACAATGAACTTGAACAAAGTGGAACATTTATACACTAGCAGTAAAAGTGGCATACATATTTAAGATGCATGGCATGACAGATTTCACACACACACACACACACACGCACACACCTCAAGTCTCGTGACCTTAATTGCAAGGGTAAAACCAACTCCGCACGCACTAACACATGCACACACACACACACACTCTCTGACAACACACAACTTTAGCTTGTACACGGTATGTCAAGCCAAATAATATTTATTGTCCATCTCTTTTGAGAAAACAGACCATTTCCCCACATCTGTGTGACTAAGGAGGAGTGTGTTTTCCTTTCAGATGTCAGCAAACAGAATGACAGCATGAGGTCGTTCAAACCTGTCTATCTGCTTTCAGTGGGTACAGTGTCACTCTTATCCAAAATAAGTAATATAGAGGAGCTTTGCTAGACAGTCCTAAATTGGTGTTTGAGATTGTGAGTAATTTCAGCCAATAAGGGGTTAAACTAGTGAAAATTCTGATGGACAGAAAAACAGGAGACTTAAGAGCACTGTTAAAAACAGGTTGCCCAAGGCATTCTGAAGAATTTAAAGCGGAATCAGCAGTAGAAACAATGACAAAGCCCACTCCCAAGGAGGCCTACAAACCTGACTCAGTTACACCAGCTCTGTCAGGAGGAATGGGCCAAAATTCACCCAACTTATGTGGGAAGATTGTGGAAGGTTACCTGAAACGTTTGACCCAATTTAAACAATTTAAAGGCAATGCTACCAAATACCAACTGAGTGTATGTAAACTTCTGACCCACAGGGAATGTGATGAAAGGAATAAATAAAAGCTGAAATAAATCACTCTCTACTATTATTCTGACATTTCACATTCTTAAAATACAGTGGTGATCCTAACTGACCTAAAACAGGGAACTTTTATTTGGATTAAATGTCAAGAATTGTGAAACATTTAGTTTAAATGTGTTTGGCTAAGGTGTACGTAAACTTCCGACTTCAACTCTATTTAATCTGCAGCCTAGTAAACTGCATTGTTTCCCGAGTCATAATGTCAGGTCCACACACCATATCATCGCGTGACTCCAACTTTACTTCGATATGATGGTTATTTTATCAATATTTGCGCATAAAGGCGTTTCCACCACCATTTCTCGCCTCATTAATTTGACGGATACAAAACGATCACACCATGTCGAACGAGCAAATTATCTGTCAGCATTTATCAAATTGTACCGTAACCACCTGTTTCCATTACAGCTGTACTGACTTTACTCGCATGAAAACCGTGGATAGAAACATGGTTAGTGTCACAGAAGAGGAGCGTGTTGTCTCTCCGTTGTTTCGTTCAAACAGAACCGCAGCCTGATGTATATCAATCCTGTCTAGCTGTTTGGAGTGGGTACAGTAGGCTCTGTCATCGTGGCTCATAGAGTAGTTAACCTTGACACATGTATGTTTGAGATTATGTGGGTGTTCTGAGGGACAGAAAAAACAGGGGTACTTTAGACCTCATACTTTAGAACATATGGGGACTTATATCCAAGTTGTCCGAGAAATTCTGAAGAATTTAATGAAGATCATTTAAAGAGTGCCAAATTAATGTGTAGCTTTCTGGCTATGGGGAGTAAAATCACTTTATTTTATTTTATTATTATTATTATTTATTTTTTTACAGTTGTTTCAGTCAGTCGGGCACTCTATTCACCAAGACCTGTCCCCGACTCACCAAAACACTATTTCATCTCACCATCCTCACGTTGCACTCATCTTTCGCCCCCAGAATACTTTATTTTACTGTAACTGTTACAAAAGCATATCTGTCATTCTATCCACCCGTCTCTTCCTCCGACTGTAAGTTTCGTCTTTCATCAGACAGGTGCCCGCCCTGCTGCCATTGGACCTCTCCCAAGGCCATGGTTTCTCGTAAAAGCAAAACGTTTTGCCTCCAACGTGTCATTGACAATGGTAATCAGTCTGAGATTCTGTTGACTGTACGCTTGTTGACTAGGGGACCGTTTGTGTTTGTTTGTGTCTTTCGGATCATTCCATGTAGTCCTACAACCATTTAATTCCTATGTATGTTTGTCTGTCTGACTTCCACATAGCATACGTATTAGCCTATACCGGAGAGCTATGCGTGGGTATGCCTGTGCACCAAGCTTTCTTTCTTTTTTAAATGTACTGCCATTCTATGTGTTCTGATTCTATATCAAATGTATTCTGAGGTTTATAGATGGGTTGGTTGTAGACACGTGCACAACTATGGGACAAAACAGACAGGGTTGACATCAGTCAAAACACCTCAACACAAGACATGGTATCAAGAACAAGATAAAAAAAAACTAGCTGAAATGGTCCACCTACGATTCCCCAGGCAGCTTTTTGCCATAGCTGCTAGCTATTTGGCCATTCAGAATCACAATAACGCACATGGGACTTCTGCTCCATTGAATCGAGCTCATCGTTTTCATGATGTCAGCTAACCCGTCTATTACTAAGCCCCTAAACCTAACACTAACTTTGCTTATTATCCACAAGCCGACTCAACCCTAACCCTAGCCATTGCCCTTACCCTAGCTTCATGTCCACATGCCAGTTCAACCCTAACCCTATAGCCTCAACCCTAACTCTAAACCCTAACCCTAGCTTCATGTCCACACCCCAGTTCAACCCTAACCCTATAGCCTCAACCCTAACTCTAAACCCTAACCCTAGCTTCATGTCCACACCCCAGTTCAACCCTAACCCTATAGCCTCAACCCTAACTCTAAACCCTAACCCTAGCTTCATGTCCACACCCCAGTTCAACCCTGACCCTAGCTTAATGTCCACACCCCAGTTCAACCCTGACCCTAGCTTCATGTCCACACCCCAGCTCAGGAAGTTCCCAAAGTAAGTTTGCTGATTGCATTTTTATGTTGACATGAAAGTCTGAAAGGCACTTGAAGTAAGGAGTATTGTTTGGTTGCCCGAAGATTGTGATCACTTGCCCAAAAATGGAAATGAGCTATTTATACGCAGAGGTGCCACATATTGCCTGCCTTTCACCTACAAATACACTCTTAGAAAAAAAACTGCTATCTAAAACGTAAAAGAGTTATTCGGCCATCCCCATAGGAGAACCCTTTGTAGAACCCTTTCCACAAACTTGAAACTTTCACTTAAACAATGGTAGGAACCAGAAAGATCAGTGTTAGATTACTTAAATTCTTTGCAGATGGTTGTTTTCATAAAAAAAATCACCGGCCCCGATGGGGCAACCGCAGAGCAGGCTCAACTTGCACTATTGCTCAGTTCACTTGCCCCAGGCAATAGGGCAACCCTAAAGCGGCAATCAGCGGTAGAAACAATAACAAAGTGATCTACCTGCCCGGAAAAGCTGAGGGATGGGACTGAAGAAATGTAACCACTTTCAAATTTGTGGGATTTCTGCAAATGTTTATCATTATTTTTCACTGATCTTAAAGAGCCACTGAACATGCCAATTGGCAGGTGTGTTTTTCTGTTGCTCATTAGAAAAATTAGATTTCAGTCTTGGAGGTGCGTTTACTGACCAATTCCACGTTTGGTTAATGATGTTTTTATCCAATGAGACACTGAAGCTGATCTTAAAGAGCCACTGAACACGGCAATTAGCAGTTCTGTTTTTTTTTTTCAATTGTGAAGTGCTGTCTTATGAAAACCGACGGAGCTGCTGGGCAGGTCTGAATCACTTTCTATGCTATTGAATAGAGAGCAAACACCACACCTGTTCACCCCATCTTTGTGGACAAATGGACATCATCAAATAAAACGCAACCTTCAACTACCCGGTGTGACGCACGGATGTTCCAAACTCCATTTTAGACGAGACTGACTTTATGACCAAAATGATCCTATTTACACTTTGTAGTCAATTTTGAAACTATAACAATTGTCTATGACTGTTATCAATGCCACAGTGTCCGTTTTCAAAGGGATTTGTTGCTTTTCAAAGGCAGTCTGTCTTTATCTTTCTTTGTACATAATGTTTCCTCCATCGGTATCTATGACCGGAAATATCCTATATTTCTCGTAAACGTAGCTTAACAAGGACAAGGATAATAAACATCCAGCTGGTTTTTCAATTCATAGGCAGGACAGAACGGCATTGTCAGGTAAACTCAAGGGGGTGGTGGTCTCTTTGTTAACAACAGCTGGCATACAATCTCTAATATTAAAAGAAAATTCCACCCCAAAACTACCTTTTGGTATTTGTTTCATTTGTCCATTGTTGACATAGTCCCAAACTTTTTTGTTTTTCTGCAATCAAGTTTTAAAGACATGTGCCTTTCAAAATACAGAAATAATTTTGTATTTTGAAAGTTACATATCTTGAAAACTTGATTGCTGACAAGCAAACATTTTGGGGACTATGTCAACAATGGACTAATGAAACAAATACCAAAATCTAGTTTTTGGGTAGAGGTTTCCTTTAAGGAAGTCTCAAGGTTCTGCTTGCCCGAGTTAGAATACCTCATGACAAGCTGTAGACCATAGTATTTACCAAGTTTACCGAGTTTACATTTATATTTTTCGTAGCTGTCTATTTACCACCTCAAACTGATGCTGGCACTAAGACAGCACTCAATGAGCTGTATAGGTTCATAAGCAAACAAGAAAATTCTCATCTAGAGGTGGCGCTCCAAGTGGCAGGTGATTTTCATTCTGGAAAACTGAAATCTGTCATACCTAATCTTACCTCATTTCTACCAGCATGTCACCGGTGCAAATAGAGTCGAGAAAACTCTAGCTCACCTTTACTCAACACACAGAGATGCATACAAAGCTCTCCCTCGCCCACCATTTAGCAAATCTGACTAGAACTCTATCCTTCTGATTCCTGCTGACAAGCAAAAAACTCAAACAGGAAGTACCAGTGACGTGCTCAATATGGAAGTGGGCCGATGAAGCGGATGCTAATCTACAGGACTGTTTTGCTAGCGCAGACTGCAATATATTCCGGGACTCAGTTTTGCAATTCGCATACTGCCCCAACAGATCCACATATTACGCAATCTCTATTGCATTCCACACTGCCCTTTCCCACTTGGAAAAAAGGAACACCTACGTGAGAATGCTGTTCATTGACTACAACTCAGTGTTTAACACCATAGTGCCCTCCAAGCTCATCACTAAACTAAGGACCCTGGGACAGAACACCTCCCTCTGCAACTGGATCCTGGACTTCATGACATTACGCCCCCAGGTGGTGAGGGTAGGCAACAACACATCCGCCACTCTGACCCTCAACACGGGCGCTCCTTTAGGGGTACGTGCTTAATGCCCTCCTGTACTCCCTGTTCACCCACTGCTGATTGGTCGAGTGCAACTCCTGTACGGACTCGGGAGAGGCGAAGGTCAAGAGCCATGCATCCTCCGAAACACGACCCAGCCAAGCCACACTGCTTCTTGACACACTGCTCGCTTAACCTGGAAGCCAGCCACACCAATGTGTCGGAGGAAACACTGTACACCTGGTGATTAAGTCAGTGTGCATTGTGCCTGGCCCGCCACAGGAGTCACTAGGACAACGCTGGGCCAATTGTCCGCCGCCTCATGGGGCTTCTGGTTGGCTGCGATACAGCCTGGGGTCAAACCAGGATCTGTAGTGACGCAGCTAGCACTGCGATGCAGTGCCTTAGACTGCTGCGCCACTTGGGAGGCCCCACATGGAAACTTTTTGCGCAACATTTTTGACTCATCACATATGCTGCTGCTACTGTTTACTAATCTCTCACTTTATTCGTAGTACATAGCTACCTCAATTACCTCATACCCCTGCACATTGACTCGGTACTGGTACCCCTTGTACATATAGCCAAGTTATCGTTACTCATTGTGTATCTATTATTACTTTTATTATTACTTGTTCTATTCTATTTTTCTATTGTTTCTCTATTTTCTTTCTCTCTGCATTGTGGGGAAGGGCCCGTAAGTAAGCATTATTGCTCCAGGGTTGACAAAGATAATAGTGGTCCTTGGTAGCTCAGTTGTAAACGCCAGGGTAGTGGGTTTGATTCCTGGGACCACTCACACAGTCTTGGAAAGCACAAGTGTTTAATGTATTGTACACTGTGTGTATATTCATTTTAAATTGATGTAGATGTAATCTTGAATCTGCCACATCTAAGTCTGACATTTTCATCAATCAAGCTCAATCAAACCCCATACCTGTAGAGGCAGCGCCCTCTTCCTGTGACAGAGAGAAAAACATCGTCATAATACTGTAGGTTAGTCGGTACGTTCCTTTGCTGCTCAGATTCCTTTGACTTAAAACTACAAGTGACCCTCTAGTGGTTTTAAATGATAACACACCCTTTAATCCTCCGCAAATTCAACTGAACACATTGCAGCGTTAATATTCATTGGGAAGGATCACAATTTAAAATAATCACCCAATATTCTGGTCTGACAGGAAACAAAACAAAAATTCAAATTAAGTGAGAAATCCTTTATTACCAAGTTCGGAAAAATACTTGATTTAACATAGTCCCAAACATATCTATTGGTCCTACTACATGTATAAATAAAAAATATCACATGTAATCTACAATATTACAATACAAATAAATAATACAAATATATTACTATTCAACTAAAACAAAAAAAACGATATATTTCACAGTAGGGGAAAGTGGGGTAAGTTGTTCCAAAGGGGTAGCTCTGCCATGTGACAAATACAGTACCAGTCTAAAGTTTGGACACACCTACTCATTCAAGGATTTTTCTTTATTTTATATTGTAGAATAATAGTGAAGACATCAAAACCATAAAATAACACATGGAATCAGTAATAGTAATCAAAAGTGTTAAACAAATCAAAATCTATTTTAGATTCTTCAAAGTAGCCACCCTTTGCCTTGATGACAGCTTTGAACACTCTTGGCGTTCTCTCAACCAGCTTCACCTGGAGAGCTTTTCCAACAGTCTTGAAGGAGTTCCCACATATTCTGAGCACTTGTTGGCTGCTTTTCCTTCACTCAGCAGTCCAACTCATCCCAAACCATCTCAATTGGGTTGAGGTTGGGTGATTGTGGACGCCAGGTCATCTGATGCAGCACTCCATCACTCTCCTTCTTGGACAAATAGCCCTTACACAGCCTGGAGGTGTTTTGGGTCATTGTCCTGTTGAAAAACAAATGATAGTCCCACTAAGCACAAACCAGTTGGGATGACGTATCGCTGCAGAATGCTGTGGTAGCCGTGCCGGTTAAGTGTGCCTTGAATTCTAAATAATTCACTGACAGTGTCACCAGCAAAGCACCCCCACACCATCACACCTCCTCCTCCATGCTTCAAGGTGGGAACCACAGATGCAGTGATCATCTGTTCACCTACTCTGTGTCTCACAAAGACACGGCGGTTGGTACCAAAAATCTCACATTTGGACTCATCAGACCAAAGGATAGATTTCCACTGGTCTAATGTCCATTGCTCATGTTTTTTTGCCCAAGCAAGTCTCTTCTTATTATTGGTGTCCTTTAGCAGTGGTTTCGACAAGAAAGGCCTGATTCACATAGTCTCCTCTGAACAGTTGATGTTGAGATGTGCCAGTTACTTGAACTCTGTGAAACATTTATTTGGACTGCAATTTCTGAGGCTGGTAACTCTAATGAACGTATCCTCTGCAGCAGAGGTAACTCTGGATCTTCCTTCCTGTGGCGGTCCTCAGGAGAGCCAGTTTCATCATAGCACTTGATGGTTTTTTCAACTGCATTTCAAGACACTTTCAAAGTTCTTGACATTTTCAGAATTGACTGACCTTCATGTCTTAAAGTAATGATGGACTGTCATTTGTCTTTGCTTATTTGAGCTGTTCTTGCCATAATATGGACTTGGTCTTTTACCAAATAGGGCTGTCTTCTGTATACCACCCCTAACTTGACACAACACAACTGATTGGCTCAGCATTAAGGAACGAAATTCCTCAAATTAACTTTTAACAAGGCACACCTGTTAACTGAAATGCATTCCAGGTGACTACCTCATGAAGCTGGTTGAGAGAATGCCAAGCGTGTGCAAAGTTGTCATCAAGGCAAAGGGTGGCTACTTTGAAGAATCTCAAATATATTTTGATTTGTTTAACACTTTTTTGGTTACTACATGATTCCATATGTGTTATTTCATGGTTTATGTATTCACTATTATTCTGCGATGTAGAAAATAGTCAAACTAAAGAAAAACCCTTGAATGACTGGAAGAGTTAGGAAGAGGTAACCATGGAAAAAGTGTTAAACAAGTTAGGTCCAAAAAACATATTTTCACAAAGTCAAAATAATTTGTGTTATGCTTGTATCCAGTTGTGGAAAGATTACCCAATTATCATACTTGAGTATAATAGAAAAATTACTCAAGTAAAAGCAAGTCACCCAGTAAAATACTACTTGAGTAAAAGTCTAAAAGTATTTGGTTTTAAATATACTTAAGTAATCAAAAGTAAATGTAATTGCTAAAATGTACTTAAGTATCAAAAGTAAAAGTATAAATAATTTAAAATTCCTTATATTAAGCAAAGCAGATGGCCACATGTTCCAGTTTTTATTGTATTTACTGATAGCCAGGGGCATGCTCCAACTCAGACATCATTTACAAACGAAGCATGTGTTTAGTGAGTCCCCCAGATCAGAGGCAGTTGGGATGACCAGGGATGTTCTGTTGGTAAAAGTGTGAATTAGACAATTTTCCTGTCCTGCTAAGCATTCAAAATCTCACTTTTGGGTGTCAGGTAAAATGTATGGAGTAAAAAGTACATAGGTTTCTTTAGGAGTGTAGTAGTGAAGTAAAATTTGTCAAAAATATGAATAGTAAAGTACAGATACCCACAAAAACTACTAAGTAGGACTTTAAAGTATTTTTTACTTATTAAGTACTTGACACCACTGCTTGTATCTAAACTAAAGTAGATTGTTCTATACATCATTTGAGGTCTTTATAAGCTAAAATTGAAGTCTTATACCAACAGAAGCATGAAAGTGCATCCTTGTGTGGTCTAATATAGTCAAAATTGTTGCCAGGGTCAAATTGAGCCATTGGCTATCAATATACCCCATAAAAATGATTATTACATTGTCAGTTTTATGCATAACAAGTATCATTTTTTGAAGACACCTTGATTAGTCATAATTACTCAAATGATGAAATATGCCTTCCTCGGTTAGGTTCATCCCCCTCTAAGGCCCTCAAATGAAGTGTTTTCTTCCTAGGTGTAATGCAAGGCATTATCACTGGGATATGAGGTTAAACCAGGGCCTGAGCCTACGTTAAAAGTGTTTTGAAAAGTACAAAGTGTTAGAAATGTGTCCCTATGCTCAATTTATCCCAAAACCAAGTGACTACTTTTGTTGGACAAGCTGTGTTTTCAAAAGTGTTTTGTTTACATGAATTCTGATTATTTCCAGAGATACATGACATCCTGAAATATATTTCAATATCTTTGTTAGAAAGAATACTATATTTAGCTTGACCTAGTGATGCTGAATGTAAAAAATGGGTCATCATTCCAAACTCTCCCCTACTAACCAGTCATAAAAATGAGTAAAATATAGAAATAGACTAGAAGACTAGTGACACCATCGGTGTTACATTAAATAAGGCACTACATTCTCAACTGAAAAATAAAGTGGCAATTTGGCAAAGTTTGGCCATGTCAAAAACATTCTAGGCACCTTTTTGGCTTAAACATAGCACAGATTAAAGGTCTACTGCATGTAAAGGAATAAGTAACAAAAAAAATTGGTCAACATTTTTGGTCAAACGCCTTCGGTTTCACAACCGAAAACTTCCCTCCCTCCCTCTCTTCCTTCACTCATTCTTCCAACTGGGCCAGTTTCTCTGGATCAGACTCGTACACCTCCTCCTCCTCCTCCTCTTCCTCCACCACCTCGATCCCATCCATAGTTTTCTGCAGTTGCTCTTTGATGCGGTTGAGCTCCAACAGTCCATTCTGAAGATCCTTACACACTTCCCTGATCTTCCCAGCGAACTCCGTCTTGGCTCCTTTGTTGAGCTCGATGGAGTCTTTTGCCAGGAAGAACACATCCAGGGCCAGGAAGAGACCCGACATTACTCCTGTGGTGACACTCATCACCTAAAAAAAATAAAAATAAAATTTGAACAAGCTAATCAGCACATGGAGAACATCAAGAACTGAACCATTTGTGATCTATTCTATATTGTTTGTTTTGATCAGTGATTTGTTTTCTTGTCTTTTCCTTTTCCCTGTTTGAAACCCAATCTAGGGACGGACGCTGCAAATTAGCGCCAACTTGATGGGGCAGCTCAGTGTAAACAAGCGTAGCGGTAGAGTCAGTATCTTATGGCAAGGTAATCTGTATCTAGCAATGTCTTGTCTTGCATGCCTCGCAAATTCACCAAAGTAGCCTACAGTTTGCCTCTTCCTCTCTGGTTTTATTTCAATTAAACACCTTTCCCCGGGCCTTTATAGCCTGGCCTTTATAGCCAACTTTCCCCAGGCCTTTATAACACAGAAAATAATGTTTTGTGATAACTGCACTGCGATTATAATTTTGTGCGGCGGAGTAAGCAAGTATCCCAATTGAGTTGAAATATTTGAACCTTTAAAAATGTCCACACCCCTAATCTGTACCAAACAAATAATGTATTATCATCATCATGTACCTGGGCTGCCTTGGCCGCTCCGCCTGCCACGTTGAGAACCTGCACGGTGTTGATCAGACTTTCTGTGTTGATTAGTAATGCCTTGCCGGCCCGGCCACCCTCCTTCATCACGTGTTTGACATTCTGGTTGAGATATTTCTTAGAGATGCTGTCCACGTACTGATCAAAGTCCCACTCCTCCAGGGTCTCCATACCGACCTGAGGTGGATTGAGAGATGGAGAAAGAGAAAGCGCAAGGGAGAAATAAAAGGGAGAGTAAGAAAAGAAGCAACAGCGTGATATAAAGTCAGAGGTCAAGACACCCAAATCATCCCCCTCCTCACCTCAGCTGCACACTGCTGGGTGAAGTTTCCCCTAGGCGCAGATCTAGGATCACCTTCCCCTCCTCCAATTCGAAACCTCACCATTAGTGGTGAAAATACTAAACTAACTAAGATCAGCATCTAGGGCAGGGATAGGCAACTAGGTTCAGCCGCGGGTCGATTTGTCAGAGTGAATGGTCGGGGGGCCGGAACATAATTCTGATCATTTATACACCGCAAATTGACCACAGCTAAGCCCAAAAAGAGATTGCATTTGAAAATAACAAGAATTTCATACCTAGATTACATTGAGACACGATCATGTTTCTTTTTTCAACTAAACCAAATGTCCTTTTTGCTGAATTCCTGGTGATTTTACCATTTAAGATTTTTTTTTTTTTTTTACTTAAAACTAAAATTCCAAAAGATAGATAACTACAAAATTTGGGGGGCCAAAAGAAAAATCACTCGTGGGCCAGTCCTGACACGTGCGCCGCATGATCTAGGGACAACTCCACCCTTCACCCACCTGCAAAAAGTCCAGACACTCCTTGATATCCTTCATCTCCTCCTGGTAATCCTGAATCATCTTCTCCACCTTCTTCCTGTCTGTCTTGGAGTGCACCGTATCGGTAATATTTGCAGAGGCTGACGCTACCCCGCCCGCCGTCGCAACGCCGATGCCCACCGCCGTGACGATGAGCGACGTTCCCATGGTGAACGGCGCCAAGATGAGGCCGGTGATAGTGGTGATGCTCCCAGCAACGCTGGCGACTCCGCCCCCCACGCTGGCCTTCACAGTCTTCTTGTGGAAGCTGTCGGCGGCGTCGGCCAATGATAGGAGCTCCAGGATGCGTTGCTGTAAGGAGGCCCCGCGCTGGTTGAAGAGACGCACGAAGAGACGGGCCGCCATGAAGACACGGTCCGCCACCGCCTCCACTGCCCTGAGAGAGAGAGGGGAAGGAGGAGAAAGAGAGTGACGGAAAGGGGAAGGACAAATAAGAAAAGGTGGCGAATAATTGAGAAAGAAAAGAGAGGGAGGGGTTTGTAAGAACTTGTATCCTTTTTCAAACAACGATACCTTGGGAATCCTGGAGAAATAAGCCTGATCTTACACTAGAAATATTATGTCTCGGCGTTATGCAGTTCAGTTGGGTTCCCTAAAAACGTTTAATACACGTTGTATGAAATCCCACATTGACAATTTCTCTTAAAACGACACAACCAATGAAAATGCTTACATCTCGCCTTCATCCGCGTCAAAGGTGTTGGACTCCTTCCACGTTTCCCAACCTAAGGGGAGCAGAGATATAAGCTGTAGTTACTGTAAACAACGACGGGAGAACGCACATGTACACTGGTGAAAAATAGTGCTCTGTGCCAAACATACCCTCTACTGTTTGCCACCAATCCATAAGACCTTCCTCCTTCTAAGAATAAAATACTATTAGTCACATACACATAATGCAGTATGAATACACAGAGGTATATTTTTTATGCCCACCAGTGTCACATTGAGTCATATGTTTTAAGGTTATATTGCGATGTAAAGCATACATGTACAATAACCAACATCCAGTGTCATAGTAAATTATGAAGTGTTATAATGCAACACAGGGCATGTAATATACGTACATACAGTATATCACAAAAGTGAGTACACCCCTCACATTTCTGTAAATATTTGAGTATATATTTTCATGTGACAACACTGAAGAAATGACACTTTGCTACAATGTAAAGTAGTGAGTGTACAGCTTGTATAACAGTGTAAATTTGCTGTCCCCTCAAAATAACTCAACACACAGCCATTAATGTCTAAACCGCTGGCAACAAAAGTGCGTACACCCCTAAGTGAAAATGTCCAAATTGGGCCCAATTAGCCATTTTCCCTCCCCGGTGTCATGTGACTCGTTAGTGTTACAAGGTCTCACGTGTGTTAAATTTGGTGTCATCGCTCTCACACTCCCTCATACTGACTGGTCACTGGAAGTTCAACATGGCACCTCATGGCAAAGAACTCTCTGAGGATCTGAAAAAAATAATTGTTGCTCTACATAAAGTTGGCCTGTGCTATAAGAAGATTGCCAAGAGCCTGAAACTGAGCTGCAGCACGGTGGCCAAGACCATACAGCGGTTTAACTGGACAGGTTCCACTCAGAACAAGCCTCGCCATGGTCGAGCAAAGAAGTTGAGTGCACGTGCTCAGCGTCATACCCAGAGGTTGTCTTTGGGAAATAGATGTATGAGTGCTGCCAGCATTGCTGCAGAGGTTGAAGGGGTGGGGGGGTCAGCCTGTCAGTGCTCAGGCCATACGCCGTACACTGCATCAAATTGGTCTGCATGGCTGTCGTCCCAGAAGGAAGCCTCTTCTAAAGATGATGCACAAGAAAGCCCGCAAACAGTTTGCTGAAGACAAGCAGACTGAGGACATGGATTACTGGAACCATGTCCTGTAGTCTGATGAGACCAAGATAAACTTATTTGGTTCAGATGGTGTCAAGCGTGTGTGGCGGCAACCAGATGAGGAGTACAAAGACAAGTGTGTCTTGCCTACAGTCAAGCACGGTGGTGGGAGTGTTATGGTCTGGGGCTGCATGAGTGCTGCCGGCACTGGGGAGCTACAGTTCATTGAGGGAACCATGAATGCCAACATGTACTGTGACATACTGAAGCAGAGCATGATCCCCTCCCTTCGGAGACTGGGCCGCAGGGCACTATTCCAACATGATAACGACCCCAAACACACCTCCAAGATGACCACTGCCTTGCTAAAGAAGCTGAGGGTAAAGGTGATGCACTGGCCAAGCATGTCTCCAGACCTAAACCCTATTGAGCATCTGTGGGGCATCCTCAAACGGAAGGTGGAGGAGTACAAGGTCTCTAAAATCCACTAGCTCCGTGATGTCGTCATGGAGGAGTGGAAGAGGACTCCAGTGGCAACCTGTGAAGCTCTGGTGAACTCCATGCCCAAGACGGTTAAGGCAGTGCTGGAAAATGATGGTGGCCACACAAAATATTGACACTTTGGGCCCAATTTGGACATTTTCACTTAGGGGTGTACTCACTTTTGTTGCCAGCGGTTTAGACTTTAATGGCTGTGTGTTGAGTTATTTTGAGGGGACGGCAAATGTACACTGTTATACAAGCTGTACACTCACTACTTTACATTGTAGCAAAGTGTCATTTCTTCAGTGTTGTCATATGAAAAGATATACTCAAATACAAAAATGTGAGGGGTGTACTCACTTTTGTGATATACTGTACATCCTCACTGCAGCCATCTCCAGTGTCATAGTGTTATAATGCAATATAAGGAATGTCATAGTGAGTTCGGAAGTATCATAATGCAACATAGTACATGTGATACATACATCCTCACTGTCCGGTGGGTTTCCTTCACCAGGTACTGGCACTGCAGCCATCTCAAGTGTCTGGACATCCACTAGGCCCGCCTGGGCTGTGGGCTGAGCATCAGTATTCTGTAGGAAAAGAAAGATGAGTATAAGTGAAAATATTATTAAACTGTAATATTATTCATGTGAAAATTAAGAAAATAACACACCTAGAGTAAAAAAAAGACAGGCATAACTAAGACCAAAAGGAAGAGAGTGGAAATATGGTTACTTTAGCTTCATAGCCAAACAGGGCACCAGGGAGAATCCTTCGGATTTGGAATGTCTACCAGAGAAACAAACAGACAGACACATAAGAACACACGCCCTATGAAGAGGCCCTATGTAGATGATGTACTTAAATAGGATGATAGTGTTATAGTGTAGTACTTTGTGACAACTGCTGATGTAAAAATGGCTTTATTAACTGGGTGGTTCGAGCCCTGAATGTTGATTGGCTGACAGCCATGGTATATCAGACCGCATACCACGGGTATGACAAAACATGTATTTTTTACTGCTCTAATTATGTTGGTGACCAGTTTATAATAGCAATATGTTTGTGGTATATGGCCAATATACCATGGCTAAAGCCTGTATCGAGGCACTCCGTTTTGCGTAAGCATAAGAACGGCCCTTAGCCATGGTATATTGGCCATATACCACAATCCCTCTGGCCTTATTGCTTAATTTTAAAATACATTTGATTGTATAATATAATAGTATGATTAAATAAAAGAGCGACATGCCCCAGTCCTTTTCTTATTTTCTTGTGGTGGTGGAGGTCCACTTTTCACTGAAGAAGTTGCTTCGTTGTCTGTGTACCACACGGTCTGTGACAAGGGATGGAGCAAGTTGTTATTTTAGCTAACCCTGTGCCGGAAATATGCAATTGCATTTTATTTTGCAGGTCGGGACATCACAGACGCGCTGTCGTACCTGATTCTCCGCAGGGCTGAAGACGCTGGTGTCACTCAGACTGTCAGAACTGGAGGATGAATCGCTGTATGACGGCTGAGTCTCCTGAAATGGAGAGGAAGGGAGTGTGAGGAAGAGAGGGGGAGTATTTAAATAATTTGCCATTTTGCATATAGTGACATTCTACCAGGTTTCACAAACCTCTCCTTCGAGTACCCCGCAGCCAGTCCTCGTCTTCGATGAGCTCCAGAACAGCTGATTCAAATGTCCTAATCATCAAGCCCTTCATTTGTTGAATCAGCAGTGCTAGTTCTGGAATAGATCAAATAACTGGACTGGCTGGGGTTACTCCAGAACCGGTTTGGGAAACTCTGGTCTAAACTATCGGAACTTCCTTTGCATCACGACAAGGGTGTGTAGGCTACCTGGGTCAGTGCTGTAGATTTGAATGGGTTGACTTTCTGCATCATTCCCTTGAACATCCCAGGGTTCTGAAGAAAAAAAAACAGGTGAACACAGAAATCACTTAGTAGTGATAATAAAATGTTCCTCTATTAGCACGGTTCTATTTCTATACTAAGAATGTGTATGCCTCAGCACCTGGGATAAACAGGTTTACCTGTTTGCCTGCAGAACTGTTACTCTCAGCCAGACTACCAGAACTGGAGGAAAGATCACTGTGTATAGACTGGGTGTCCTGAAAAGAAGGCAGAGAGAAAATAGTCCATTTGAATATTTAGCACAACTTTGCAACATGATACAGGTTGATCATAATCACCACCACGGCTACCTGAATCGGTGTTGTAGATTTGAAAGGGTTGGCTTTTTGCATCATTCCCATAAACATTCCAGGATTCTGCTGCTGCAACACACAAGGTTGAACACATGGCACACAAATCTTCTGTATGACAGCAGAAGAAAAAAACGTCTTTATGAGTACATCTTATTTATGCCTCATGAACACGTTTACCGGTTTGCTTTCTGGCAGCTTTTCTGTGGTATGGTGATCCACACAGTCGGTTAGAGGGTCATCCTTTATCACCTAAAATACACACAAATGGATACCAAATGTAAAACATAGTCTTGAATAGGAAAGGACTTGTGTTCTGATAACCTTGTACATGTGCAGTTTACACTAGGGGACATTTTATGGATAGGTCTAAATGGTACAGTTGAAGTTGGAAGTTTACATGCAGTAAGGTTGGAGTCATTAAAACTCGTTTTTCAACCACTCCACAAATGTCTTTGTTAACAAACTATTGTTTTGGCAAGTCGGTTAGGACAAGTCATTTTTCCAACAACTGTTTACAGACAAATTATTTCACTAATAATTCACTGTGTCACAAGTCCAGTGGGTCAGAAGTTTACATACACTAAGTTGACTGTGCCTTTTAACAGCTTGGAAAATTCCAGAAAATTATGTCATGGCTTTAGAAGCTTCTGATAGGCTAATCGACAACATTTAAGTCCATTGGAGGTGTACCTGTGGATGTACTTCAAGGCCAACCTTCAAACTCAGTGCCTCTTTGCTTGACATCATGGGAAAAATAAAAAAATATCTGCCAATCAGCCCATAATTTGTAGATCTCCACAAGTCCGGTTTATCCTTGGGAGCAATTTCCAAATGCCTGAAGCTACCATGTTCATCTGTACAAACAATTGTTTGCAAGTATAAACACCATGGGACCACGCAGCCGTCATACCGTTCAGGAAGGAGACGAATTCTGTTTCCTAGAGATGAACATACTTTGGTGCGAAAAGTGCAAATCAATCCCAGAACAACAGCAAAGGACCTTGTGAAGATGCTGGAGGAAACAGGTACAAAATTCTTTATATCCACAGTAAAATGAGTCCTATATCGACATAACCTGAAAGGCCGCTCAGCAAGGAAGAAGCCACCGCTCCAAAACCGCCATAAAAAAGCCAGACTAATGTTTGTAACTGCACATGGGGACAAAGATCGTACTTTTTGGAGAAATGTCCTCTGGTCTGATGAAACAAAAATAAAACTGTTTGCCATAATGACCATCGTTATGTTTGGGAAAAAAAGGGGGAGGCTTGCAAGACGAAGAACACCATCCCAACCGTGAAGCACGGGGGTGGCAGCATCATGTTGTGGGGGTGCTTTGCTGCAGGAGGGACTGGTACACTTCACAAAATAGATGGCACCATGAGGCAGGACAATTATGTGGATATACTGAAGCAACATCTCAAGACATCAGTTAAAGCTTGGTCGCAAATGGTTCTTCCAAATGGACAATGACCCCAAGCATACTTCCAAAGTTGTGGCAAAATGGCTTAAGGACAACAAAGTCAAGGTATTGGAAGTGGCCATCACAACACCCTGACCTCAATCCTATAGAACATTTGTGGGCAGAACTGAAAAAGCGTGTGCGAGCAAGGAGGCCAACAAACCTGACTCAGTTACACCAGCTCTGTCAGGAGGAATGGGCCAAAATTCACCCAACTTATGTGGGAAGCTTGTGGAAGGTTACCCGAAACGTTTGACCCAAGTTAAACAATTTAAAGGCAATGCTACCAAATACTAATTGAGTGTATGTAAACTTCTGACCCACTGGCAATGTGATGAAAGAAATATTCTGACATTTCACATTCTTAAAATAAAATGGTGATCCTAACTGATCCTAAGGAATTTTTACTAGGATTAAATGTCAGGAATTGTGAAAAACTGAGTTTAAATGTGTTTGGCTAAGGTGTATGTAAACTTCCGACTTCAACTGTATATACTAACTTTTTTGACTCATCACATATGCTGGTGCTATTATTTGCTATCTGTCACTTTGTTCCTAGTTATATGTACATATCTACCTCAATTATCTCACTCCCCTGTACATTGACTCGGTACTGGATACCCTGTGTATATCGTTACTCATTGTGTATCTATTATTCGGTGTTTTACTTTTCTATTATGTCTCTATTTTCTTTCTCTCTGCATTGTTGGGAAGGGCCCCTAAGTTAGCATTTCACTGTTAAGTCAACACCTGTTGTTTATGAAGCACGTGACATACACATATATATATATATTTTATTTTTATTTTGTATATATGCTGTATTGTACCTGTCTTCCTGTAGAAGCCAGACTGTCAGCACTGGAAGACAGATTGCTGTGTATGGCCTGAGTATCCTGAAAACGAGGAGAGAAATGGAGAAATGAGGAAAACGGTGAGTTAGAGTATTTGGCACAGCTTGGAATTTTACATAACCAAAAGCATCTGTCCAAAACTGTTTCATCGCAATATGATACAGCATTATCATCATCACCATCATCGACATAAGTACCTGATTCTGTGCTGTAGACTTGAATGGGTTGACTTTCTGCATCATTCCCGTGAACATTCCAGGGTTCTGCAAAAGCAAACCGCATGACATACAAATCCCTTTCAGGATGATCCGCTCTTAAAGTTCCTCAACTCATTATTATACTGAACATGGATAAACATCTTTACCTGCTTGGCTTCAGGTAGCTTCGCTGTCACTTGGTGATCTACAGTGTCTGTCGAAGGGTCCTCCTTTCTCACCTGAAACACACACAAATAGATAATGAATGTACAGAATAGTCTTCAATAGGCCTTGGTGTGTAACTTGGCAGACTACATGGTAGGACATTATTTTGACATGGGCTGTACTTGTCTTTCTGTTGTGGTGTTCTCGGCCAGACTGCCAGCACTGGAGGACAGATCACTGTGTATCGACTGAGTGTCCTCAAAACATGAGGAGAGGAAGGGAAAGGGAGAGAGAGAAAAGAGGGAATTTGAATATTTACTGCTTTGCATGAGTAACGTCATTCTAATTATCAGTCCTAAATATTTACTATTGTTTTGCAATATGATACAGGGTGAACAAATGTATTTCAGGAGACTACTGTAATGTGACCAAGTGAACTCATCTTCACGACCTGTGTCTGTGCTGTAGATTTGAAAGGGTTGACTTTTTGCATCATTCCCGTGAACATTCCAGGGTTCTGGAAGACCTGAAAGATGCACAAGTGACACAAAAAGTCCTTTCAGTACAGCAGCAACAATACCATTTTACTCTACTCACTAATATAGTCCTATAATCAGGATAATGATGCTTTAGATTCAAGGATGAACAGACAGGTTTACCTGTTTGCCTTCTGGTAGCTTTTCCTGATCCACAGTGTCTTTTGGAGGGTCCTCTTTTCTCACCTAAAACACACACACACACACAAATTGGTACTAAATGTAAAAAACATAGTGTTGAACAACATAGACATGATCAACTGGATTATGGCTAATACCTGTGTAGAGGACCTGAATGGGTTGACTTTCTGTGTCACTCCTTTAAACACACCCAGGTTCTGCAACACATACAAGCATTATGGTTCCCTCAATTATATCACACAGATCTTTTTTTGTTAATTATTCATGAAAAGGACCAGAAGTCTGACAAGTCGGATCAGTTTAGATACAGAGTATGCAGAGCATAAATCTACCTGTTTCGCTTCAGGGACATTTCCATCCAAAGTCTTCTCTGACACTGGATCTGTAGCTGTACTGGCTGTAGAGGAGGCCTGGGTGGAAGAGAAGGATCAATGAGGATCTTTGGTGTTTGTTTCCACTAAAAATAGTAGCCTGTGCCTGTATTTATAAAGCGTCTCAGAGAATGAGTGCTGATCTCGGATGACGTTCTCCCTATCTTATTCATTATGATCTGAAAGGCTAAACTGATCCTAGATCAGAACTCACTACTGTGAGGCACTTGTTTAATACAGTCCCTGGTCCCAGATCAGTTTATCCTGCCTTGCCAAATAGAAAAATATTATATTTGTATGCCTTGCCAACTCCTACGGGAGTTGGTGTGACAATGACCTTAGGAGTTTGCAAAGCAAAGGTAACTGAACTAAATGACTATCGCCCACAGCACTCACTTCTGTCATCATGAAGTGCTTTGAGAGGTTAGTTAAAACCTCTTAAGAATCCTCCCATTTCTTTCAATTTTCTCCTAAAATGACATACCCAAATCTAACTGCCTGTAGCTCAGACCCTGAAGCAAGGATATGCATATTCTTGGTACCATTTGAAAGGAAACACTTTGAAGGTTGTGGAAATGTGAAAGGAATGTCGGAGAATATAACACAATATATCTGGTAAAAGATAATACAAAGAAAACAACAACCGTTCTTTTGTATTTTTTTGTACCATCATCTTTGAAATGCAAGAGAAAGGCCATAATGTATTATTCCAGCCCAGGTGAAATGTAGATTTTGGCCACTAGATGGCAGCAGTGTATGTGCAAAGTTTAAGACTGATTCAAAAAACCATTGCATTTCTGTTCAAAATGTTGTATCAGACTGCACAAATGTGCCTAATTTGCTTATTAAGGATCATATCACCTCTATCTTACCTGACACCCTAGACCCACTTCAGTTTGCTTACCGCCCCAATAGATCCATAGATGAAGCAATCGCCATCGCACTGCACACTACCCTATCCGATCTGAACAAGAGGAATACCCATGTAAGAATGCGGATAATTGACTATAGCTCAGCATTCAACACCATAGTACCCTCCAAGCTCATCATTAAGCTCAGGGCCCTGGGTCTGAACTGCGCCCTGTGCAACTGGGTCCTGGACTTCCTGATGGGCCGCTCCCAGGTGGTGAAGGTAGGAAACAACACCTCCACTTCACTGATCCTCAACACAGGGGTCCAACAAGAGCGCGTGCACAGCCCCCTCCTGTACTCCCTTGACACAACAATAGAAGGCCTGATTACCAACAATGACGAGACAGCCAACAGGGAGGAGGTGAGGACCCTGGGAGTGTGGTACCAGGAAATTAACCTCTCACTCAACGTAAACAGAATAAAGGAGATGATCATGGACTTCAGGAAACAGCAGAGGGAGCAAGCCCCTATCTACTTTGACGGGACTGCAGTTGAGAAGGTGGAAAGATTCAAGTTCCTCTGTGTACACATCACTGACAATCTGAAATGGTCCACCCACAGTGTGGTGAAGGTGGCACAACAGCGCCTCTTCAACCTCAGGAGGCTGAAGAAATGTGTCTTGCTCCTAAAAACCCTCACAAACTTTTACAGATGCACAATTGAGAGCATCCTGTCGGGCTGTATCACCGCCTGGTACGGCAACTGCAACACCCACAACCGCAGGGCTCTCCAGAGGGTGGTGCGGTCTGCCCAACACATCACAGTGGGCAAACTACCTGCCCTCCAGGACCCCTACAGCACCCGATGTCACAAGAAGGCCAAAAAGATCAAGAACAACAACCACCCGAGCCATTGCTTGTTCACCCAACTATCATCCAGAAGGCGTGGTCAGTACAGGTGCATCAAAGCTGGGACTGAGAGACTGAATAACATCTTCTATCTCAAGGCCATCAGACTGTTAAATAACCATTACTAGGCGGCTTCCACCCATATATGAAATCCTGAACCTTAGAGGCTGCTGCCCTAGATACAGTACCAGTCTGTCACGCCCTGATCAATCAATCAATCAAATGTATTTATAAAGCCCTTCTTACATCAGCCAATGTCACAAAGTGCTGTACAGAAACCCAGCCTAAACCCCCAAACAGCAAGCAATGCAGGTGTAGAAGCAAGGTGACTAGGAAAAACTCCCTAAAAAGGCCTGAACCTAGGAAGAAACCTAGAGAGGAACCAGGCTATGAGGGGTGGCGATTATAACAGAACATGACCAAGATGTTCAAATGGAAAAGATCTTATCTGTTTCTCCTGTCGTTGTGCTTGTCTCCACCCCCCTCCAGGTGTTGCCCACCTTCCCCATTATCCCCTGGGTACTTATACCTGTGTTCTCGGTTTGTCTGTTGCCAGTTCGTCTTGTTTATCAAGTCAACAAGCGGTCTTTCACAGCTCCTGCTTTCCCCCAATCTCTCTTTTTCTCGCTCTCCTGGTTATGACCTTTACCTGTCCTGACTCTGAGCCCGCCAGCCTGACCACTCTGCCTACCCCTGACCCTGAGCCTGCCAGCCGTCCTGTGCCTTTGCCCCTACTCTGGATTACCGACCTCTGCCTGACCTGACCTGACACTAAGCCTGCCTGCCGTCCTGTGCCACTACTCTGGATTATCGACCCCTGCCTGCCTTGACCTGTCGTTTGCCTGCCCCTGTTGCTGTAGTAAACATTGTTTTTTCAACATAGTCTTCATTCAAGGGCTTTTCTTTATTTGTACTATTTTCTACACTGTAGAATAATAGTGAAGACATCAAAACCATAACATAACACCAATGGAATTATGCAGTAACCAAAAAAAGTGTTAAACAAATCAAAATATACTTTATATTTTAAATTCTTAAAAGTAGCCACCATTTGCCTTGATGACAGCTTTGCACACTCTTGGCATTCTCTCAACCAGCTTCATGAGGGATGCTTTTCCAACAGTCTTGAGGAGTTCCCACATATGCTGAGCACTTGTTGGCTGCTTTTCCTTCACTCTGTGTTTGAACTCATCCCAAACCATCTCAATTGGGTTGAGGTCAAGTGATTGTGGAGGACAGGTCATCTGATGCAGCACTCCATCACTCTCCTTGGTCAAATAGCCCTTACACACCTGGAGGTGTGTTTTGGGTCATTTTCCTGTTGAAAAACAAATGATAGTTCCACTAAGCGCAAACCAGATGGGATGACGTATCGCTGCAGAATGCTGTGGTAGCCATGCTGGTTAAATGTGCCTTGAATTCTAAATAAATCACAGACAGTCACCAGAAAAGCACCACCACACATCACACTTCTTCCTCCATGCTTCACAGTGGGAACCACACATGCAGAGATCATCTGTTCACCTACTCTGCATCTCACAAAGACACAGCGGTTGGATCCAAAAATATAAAAATGTTATCAGACCAAAGGACAGATTTCCACTAGTCTAATGTCCATTGCTCGTGTTTCTTGGCCCAAGTAAGTCTCTTCTTATTATTGGTGTTCTTTAGTAGTGGTTTCTTTGCAGCAATTCGACCATGAAGGACTGATTCACGCAGTCTCCTCTGAACAGTTGATGTTGAGATGTGTCTGTTACTTGAACTCTGTGAAGCCTTTATTTGGGCTGCAATCTGAAGTGCAGTTAACTCTGCAGCAGAGGAAACTCTGGGTCTTCCTTTCTGTGGCGGTCCTCATGAGAGCCAGTTTCATCATAGCGCTTGATCATTTTTGCGACTGCACTTGAAGAAACGTACACATCTTCTGGATTGACTGACATTCATGTCTTAAAGTAATGACGGACCGTTGTTTCTCTTTGCTTATTTGAGATGTTCTTGCCATAATATAGACTTGGTCTTTTAGCAAATAGGGCTATCTTCTGTATACCAACCATACCTTGTCACAACAGAACTGATTGGCTCAAACATATTAAGAAGGAAAGAAGAAATTCCAGAAATACATTTTTAACAAGGCACACCTTTTAATTGAAATGCATTCCATGTGACTACCTCATGAAGTTGGTTGAGAGAATGCCAAGAGTGTGGAAAGCTGTCATCAAGGCAAAGGGTGGCTACTTTGAAGAATCTCAAATATAAAATATATTTTGATATGTTTAACACTTTTTTGATTACTACATGATTCCATATTTGTTATTTGATAGTTTTGATGTTTTTCTACAATTTAGAAAATAGTACAAATTAAGAAAAACCCTTGAATGAGTAGGTGTGTCCAAACTTTTGACTGGTGCTGTACATAGACTCACTGGCCATTTTAATAATGTTTACATATTTTTGCTTTACTCATCTCATATGTATATACTGTATTCTACCCTACTGTATTTTAGTCTATGCCACGCCGACATTGCTCGTCCTACTATTTATATATTTATTCATTACATTATTTTACTTTTAGATGTGTGTATTGTTGTGAATTGTTAGATATTACTGTACTGTTGCAGCTAGAAACACAAGCATTTCACTACACCCGGAATAACATCTGCTAAACATGTGCATGTGACCAATAAAATGTGATTTGATTTGAGCAGAACTAACTGATCTGGGACTAGGCTATGAAAATAGTAATCTATTTAACATTACTGATGTAGTAACCTGTGTCGTGGTTTTGAACGGGTTGACTTTCTGCATGACTCCCATCATCCCAGTCCTCTGTTGGAAAGCAACAAACAAAAACACAACTCATCACAAAATCTACTTACAATGGGCAGAGAGAGCATGCTCAGTTGTAGCCTTTTATAACCTTGGATTTGGGGAGCAGCTACCTCTCAGTGTTATTCTACTGAAAACAATTGTTTGATCATGGTTAACAGTCAATTGCATCAACTGCATCGTTGTATCGTCTGTAAAAACAACAAACTTTTCGTTAGTGTTGTGTTCACCGACGATACAATGGGGATGTATTAGCTGCTCTTAGCAAAGTGGGCATATTTACATACACTGGCGTTGCTTTCAGTTGTATTGGGTTGCACAAAAACAGTCTGCGGGAATCCAGAAGTGAAATACAATTCCATTTCAACTTACTGTGCCAGTGGACAGGAAGGTTGGTCATTATGACGGGGGAATTTGAAACAAAATATCGAAAGGATTGTATTATTAAACAGACTTTCCAAACGTGGGTGTGTCGTCGACCCACTTCCTCTCGGCTTACCTCATGTCAAAATATAAGTCCAACACAAGTTATTCCTTTTTTGCCCACTTATGGCGCATGTGCAGGACATCTATTTTGACATGAGGTAAGCCGAGAGGAAGTGGGTCTACGACACACCCACGTTTGGAAATTCTGTTTAATAATACGATCCTTACGATATTTTGTCTCAAATCACCTCTGTCATAATGACCAAATATCCTACCCACCGGCACAGTAAGTTGAAATGGATTTGTATTTAACTTCTGTCTTCCTGTGGACTGTTTTTGTGCAACCCAATACAATTGAAAGCATTGCTAGTGAATGGAAATACACCCGTGTTGCTAAAAGCAGGTTATTTTGGGCTTAGGTTTAGGGTTAGAATTAGTGTTAGGGTTAAGGGTCAGTGGTTAGGTTTAGGGAAAATAGGATTTTGAATGGGAATCAATTGTTGCTCCCCAAAAAGTCCTCACAAGTATACTAAGACAGAGATGTATGTGTGTGTCAGTACAGCATTTTAAGTCACTCTTCTAAGTCACCCCCCCACTCTCACCCCCCTACGCTGCTGCTACTCTCTGTTATTATCTATGCATAGTCAATTGAATAACTCTACCTACATGTACATACCTCAATTACCTCGACTCCGGTGCCCCCGCACATTGACTCGGTACCGGTAACCCCTGTATATAGTCCCGCTATTGTTAATTACTGCTGCTCTTTAATTATTTGTTGATCTTATCGCTTAATTTTGGGGGTATTTTCTTAAAACTGCATCGTTGGTTAAAGGGCTTGTAAGTAAGCAGGTGTAAGGTTGTATTTGGCGCATGTGACAAATACAATTTGATTTGATACCTGTGAGTTACTGCTCGTATCATTCTCTTTGTTCAAGCGGTGTGCGGTTGGGTTGCTCATCTCCTGTGTGAAGACAGAAGACATCAATATCATGGACCAAATGAATGAGTAAAACGAATTAATTACAAAAAGAACGATGAAAGAAACACTATTTGTCCGTTCAATAGGACACTTTTTTTGTATCAGGATTCACACAACCACATACACACATCACATGAGCTCACTGGATTCAATGGGACACTGGGGGTGGGGTGGGGGGTAAAAACAATGATACGTTTATAACATTACTGTGCTTTACAGTTTTTACAAACTAGTACTTAAACTACTACTACTAATGTTGATGGTTGTAGAAATCATTGTCCCATTTAACCATATTAACAAACATCTCATTTTCAAACTTCACATTTCTCGAGTATAGGCTACTTACCGTAATGATCGAGATCAGCAAAATGCCTGCGATAAGTGATCGGTCTGTTCGATACTTTTCGGTTTATCGTTCCAGCTCTAGTGTGTGTATTCAATCAGTGTCCTACCTCACTGCTGGGTCTGGGAGGAACCACTGGAGAAGACTTGTTGTCCCTTCGCGGACTATTCATACTGTGTTACATTCACAAAAGTGACACATGAGAAACACATGACTCGAATAGAACACACACACAATCAGGTTGTATAGCACCCGTGTGTTATATGTGTCCCTATAACCACTGATACCGGTCAGATACATAACTACCTTGAGTTGACTTTGACTAGGTTAATCAATGTCAATACAACACACGACTGGGATATATTTAGCCTACTACAATAGCGTTGGTTGTTATCACCACTCACAACATTATGCAATACGATAATATGAAGCATTAAAGCCTACCTTAATATGGCACATATAAGTTATAATTGAGGTGTTACAGTAGGGCTGTAGAAAACGCGAAGGAAAACACTTCTGATATTCCGTCACTTCCCTTATGACTTGTCAAACTGGTTTTGCAGCGATGGGAACTAACTAGCCTACTGACGCGGAATATGGTCAACACAAACTTGACGGCATTCAACTTTGTTCTTTCTGCTGCGGTTTGTTAAACTCATTTTATCTGAAATTCCGTCACTGCCCTTGTGACTTGTCATACTGGTTTTGCAGCGGTGGAAAATAGCCTACTGACGAGAAATAGGGTTTTTATTTTTTTAGGCAAGTCAGTTACGAACAAATTCTTATTTACAATAACGGCCTACCCTGGGCGTTTTGTGCGCCACCCTATTGGACTCTCAATCATGGCCAGATGTGATTCGAACCAGGGACTGTAGTGATACCTCTTGCACTGAGATGCAGTGCCTTAGACCGCTGCGCCACTCGGGAGCTCAAGACAAACATGACTGCATCCAACGTTTTTCTTTCTGTTCCGGTTTATGATAAACTCATTTTATCGCAAATAGGAGCAGTACACCAGACCCTCGAGTCGGAACCCAACTGTGAAAGCCAAATGCCCTGTATCTGCGCTTTGTGAAAAGTTTGAGATGTAAGAACTGAGAAGACCCGCCCACTAGTATTGATGATTTTTTGCAGAGTTATTGAGGGGGTTCGATTAATCTGGCCCGGGGTTTACCGGCATATGTCCCGTCATATCCTCGGGCGAAGCCTGGGAGGGCGGAGCGCCCATCTCAAATCAAACAGTAATTTGCACCGCTCGGTCATGTTGTCAACAAGGTTGCATCATCCAGGAATATTTATTCCATAAAATAAACGTTTGAATTTTCAAACTAGTTTTTATTGGGAAGGCGGATTAAAGAATTTGTTTAAAAAAAACACACACAAAAAAAACTTTAGAATAGAAACATAGAATCCTACTCATTAATACATGTGCTTAATTACGTAACTTTTGTTTTAAATCGAGCCGAATTTGCCTTCTGACAGAGTGGCGCACCTGTCCCACTGAGCTATAATAAGAACTAGAGCCTGCCTCCAATATGTCCAACCATTGTTTTCAACATATTCTACTCTCTGTCGCATACAATCTTTCGTGGGGGCTGACATCTTGCGAGTTCCGGTTTCAGGAGTCCATTAGTGCATACGCACTAGTACTGAAGCCCAGACTGACGTCCACCAAATATATGTTGTCTAGCCTGCTTTTCAACTAGTTAAAGATAGCTAGGTGGAGTCTGTGTGTGTACTTCGGTTTGTACCACCGCATGGTAAAACAACGCACGCATTGAAACTATTGAATGCATGCGGTTCACAGAACGCACCGTAACGTTTCGGACTGCTCCATTGACAATTAACTACTTCCCCAGGATGCAAAGAGTTTGATGCATCTGGTGGACATGAGGCTTGAGCACCGAGCATGATGGAGTGGGGACCTGCATTCCAGCACCGGATTGTGGATCTTGATTAGAGGGGAAATATGCAGGCACAAAAGCACAACCACTGGAAACATGAAATAAATGTTGTCTACAAGGAAATTATTCAGGACAAAGACTGTGCTCTAGCTTGCTCTATATGTGCACCTCAGAAGACAGTTGGATGATATTTACTATTGAACGCAACACAATCACAACAGCAACCACGGCTTGGTTCATATATAGCTTGGTAACGTCAGGTGTACTCTGGGAGCTGTAGTCCTCTTATTACAGCAAAACAGGTGTTTTTGATTTTGTTCAATTTTTTTGTTGTTGAAGACTGATCACATCAAATAAAGACAACAGTTCTTTAGTATAAGCTACATTATGTGTTTAGGTCACAATACATTTCCTTTCCTCCATTTACATTTAGAAAATGTATAGAGTAAGAGTGTAACGATGCTGTATCTGGTGTGTGATCACCGTCCTGAACTGTCCCCACTAACTGAGTTGACCCTGCCTCTTAAGTGCATTGAAGTGCCAGTGCACCAGTAGATACACGGATGAAATGTTGCTTTTCATTTGCACTCAAATGGTTTGAGATGTTTCCTCTACCTAGTAGAGACAGTTTGGAATGGAAAGACAATGCTGTCTCAAACTATCGTACAAGATGGTCTGGAGTATTAATACACACACATAATTGTGTTATTCAAAGGCTGTCCCATTCCTAGGAAAGCTGGGCAGCAAAGTTATACAAACAATAGCATTACTTGTTGAGTCAGACGAGCATCATTTCATGTATAACTTTATTCTTAGAAATGTATGGGTTGATCACATCAGCCAAAGCAAAGTAGCAGTTACTGTAATTCTCACCAAAGGATAAAGTGATTATCAGATTAAGCATGGGGAGACATACAACAAGACATTAAATAATACATTTTATTTATTCAACCCAACTGACAAAAGTGGAACTTGCAATTGCCATATCAGCAGATTTGATTGGAATTTGATTCAATACAGAATCAAAACAAAATCAGTAGACAGTAAAAACTATCACAAAATGAGAAACTAAACATCCATAAAAGCAATCATACTTGATCAGTACTCTAGATCTCGAGGGCCACCACTCTACATACTAGTGACTGCCAACCAGAATAGTATTGTCCTCACTAAAGTGCCTGTGAGAGGAAGCTATTAGACTATTGAGACACAGCCATAGTGTGTCCTCAAGGTGAAAAGGTGATGAATGGGCCCCAATGGGCCTCCCGCCGACCCCCGTGAGGTCCGTGCAGGTGAACATAATAATGTCACTCGGTTTTTCTAGTAACAGGAACTGCAAGAAGTCAGCCATCATGGCGCGGAGATCTGGGTGCTGCTGCAGGTATGAGGCATACTCCGCATTCAACACCATGTGTAACACACAGAAAACACAAGTCAGGTCACGTTGGAAACTTAGGGGTTAGTGGTTTGAGAGTATGGGGCTAGGCCAGGGTTAGAGTAGAGGGTAAGGTGTAGGGATAGACTTAATATGTCACCTTTCTGACCAGGAAATTGGAGTGCATCTGCATATCCTCAACACACCAGGTGCATTTTCTCAAACCCCGGCTTATCTTCCCTCACCTTTGACACACATACACCCAAACATGTAATTATTGGAACACTCCTAACAGTGTAATGTAGCAGTAGTTCCAACACCGAGGGAGGTCGATTAACCTGAGCCGCGGTGCACCCGGCTATGGCCCTTGATGTTAACGAGCAAAAGCTGTGATGGAGGAGCTTTTCAAATCGAACAGTAATCTGCGCTGCTCGGTCATGTTGTCAATAAGGTAGCATGGTGCATCATTCAGAAAGATACATCTATTTTCAATAAAAGCATATAGTACTAGTCAAAAGTTTGGACACCTACTTATTCAAGGGTTTATCTTTATTGCAGAATAATAGTGAAGACATCAAAACTATGAAATAATACATATGGAGTCATGTAGTAACCCCAAAATATATATTTGAGATTCTTGCCATAATAGCTTCTGTATACCACCCCTAACTTGTCACAACACAACTGATTGGCTCAAATGCATTAAGAAGGAAAGAAATTCCACAAATGTACTTTTAAGAAGGCACACCTGTTAATTGAAATGCATTCCAGGTGACTACCTCATGAAGCTGGTTGAGAGAATGACAAGAGTGTACAAAGCTGTCAAAGCAAAGGGTGGCTCCTTTGAAGATGTTTTACACTTTTTTTGGTTACTACATGATTCCATATTTGTTATTTCATACTTTTGATGTCTTCACTATTATTCTTCAATTTCGAAAATAGTAAAAATAGAGAAAAACACTTAAATGAGTAGGTGTGTCCCAAACTTGACTGATACTGTATGTTCACATTTTCTAACTAGTTTTAATTGGGAAAGCAGAAAGTGTTTTTATCAAAAGCAATCACTTTTGCATGTGAAAACAAAGAATCCTAGTCATTACTCCATGTGCTTAACCTACGTCACTTTTGTTATGAGCCGACTTCGCAGTCAGCCAGAGTGTGGCGCCTGGCTTACACCCTGGAGGCACCACAACCGGGAGGCAGCCCGGTTCCAAATAGAATGCAATACATTTTTAGCCGGTGCAAAACACGCCTACACTTGCACCCGGGCGAGATTAATCGAATCCCCTCACTGCCAAGTGGCTGCAATGTTCTCCACCGAGTCCGCTCCACACCAAACATTCCCAGTGCAGACTTAGAAAGTCCAACTCTCAGACACTCCCTCATCTCAAACTTCCTCCATCACCTGTATCTCGACTTCCTCCTCCCTGTCTTACTAGTGATGGCTATACCACAGGGAGTGCTGTTGATATCTCCATGGCTGTGTGCGTACAGCAGTATGCTTCCTGCAACTGGCCCTCTCCACAGTCACCTTGAATTCTCCCAGCTCTCCACTCCTCTCAGACACAGAAAGTCTTCAAACACACACTGCAGTGCTGCACCCCCACAGTCCCTACTCAGAGCACACACACACACACACAATTCAAGTAGCTATTAAACAAACACACCATCACATGACTAGCTAGTAGCCTACAAGAAAATAGACTGCGTATAAACATAAGCTATGTTTTTCACAGAGACACACAAAAGCAAGTGTCAGTCGTTATTAACTAGCTAGTGTAACAGTATAACTTTCGTCCGTTCCCTCGCCCCTACCTGGGCTCGACCAGGGACCATCTTGACAAATCAACAACAGCCACCCACGAAACATCGTTACCCATCGCGCCACAAAAGCAGCGGCCCTTGCAGAGCAAGGGGAACAACTACTTCAGGTCTCAGGGCGAGTGACGTCACCGATTGAAAGGTTATTAGCGTGGACCACCGCTAACTAGCTAGCCATTTAACATCGGTTACACCAGTTAACGCTACTTTAACGTGACTGTACTGATGACACACAAACCCTTACTAGCATTGGCTGGATAGCAAGTAGCAAGTCTATCGGTACAGTAACGTTACAGTAGCGTTAAGCTAGTTAGCTAAGGTAAATATCACTAATGTTTGTTACCACAGCCACAGTCATAAACCCTGTCTATTTCCACAATTTCACTTCTTAAAAACACATTTTAAACCTAATCTTAACCCCACTGCTAACTTTATGCAGTGTATCGAGTGGAAATTGTTAGCTAGCTAATTTATTCTCATTTAAGTTAATTTATGTGCACAATCAACTAACTAGCTAGCTTGTCTAGCCTCAAACAGTTGTGATGATTTGGCCACAAACACAAATTACATTCACCTGAGGCTGTGTGATATGAGATCACTGAGAGCAGGTCCTGGATGAGGGTCATGGCTAGAATAGATCTAGCTAACCCTAACCCTTGTCCTAACAACCTAATTATCCTAACCTGCTGCATAAATTAACACCCAGGCCATCCTACAATCTAAACTTGATGCCCTCAATCTCACACAAATGATCAATGAACCTACCAGGTACAACCCCAAATCCGTAAACACGGGCACCCTCATAGATGTCATCCTAACTAACTCGCCCTCCAAATACACCTCTGCTTTCAATCAAGATCTCAGCAATCACTGCCACATTGTCTGCACCCGTAATGGGTCTGCGATCAAACGACCACCCCTCATCACTGTCAAACGCTCCCTAAAACATTTCTGTGAGCAGGCCTTTCTAATCGACCTGGCCGGGGTATCCTGGAATGACATTGACATCATCCCATCAGTAGAGGAGGCCTGGTTATTCTTTAAAAGTGACATCTTAAATAAGCATGATCCATTGAAAAAATGTAGAACTAGGAATAGATATAGTCCTTGGTTCTCTCCAGACCCGTCTGCCCTTGGCCAGCACAAAAACATCCTGTGGCGTTCTGCATTAGCATCAAATAGCCCCCGTGATATGCAACGTTTCAGGGAAGTTAGGAACAAATATACACAGGCACCTAGGAAAGCTAAGGCTAGCTTTTTCAAACTGAAATTTGCACCCTGTAGTACAAACTCAAAAAAGTTATGGGACACTAAAGTCCATGGAGAATAAGAGCACCTCCTCCAAGCTGCTCATTCAAGAGGCTAGGAAACACTTACCACCGATAAATCCACTATAATTGAGAATTTAAATAAACATTTCTCCACGGCTGGCCATGCTTTCCACCTGGCTACCCCCTTGCTGTGGAGGGTGCCCGGCACCCTCCACAGCAACCCGACCAAGCCCCCACCATTTCTTCTTCACCCAAATCCAGATAGCTGATGTTCTGAAAGAGCTGCAAAATCTGGACCCCTACAAATCAGCCGGGCTAGACAATCTGGACCCTCTCTTTCTAAAATGATTTGCCAAAATTGTTGCAACCCCTATTACTAGCCTGTTCATCCTCTCTTTCGTATCGTTTGAGATTCCAAAAGATTGGAAAGCTGCCACGGTCATCCCCCTCTTCAAAGGGGGTGACACTAGACCCAAACTGCTACAGACCTATATCTATCCTACCCTGTCTTTCTAAGGTTTTCGAAAGCCATGTTAACAAACAGGTTACCGACCATTTCGAATCCCATCGCACCTTCTCCGCTATGCAATCTGGTTTCAGAGCTGGTCATGGTTGCACCTCAGCCACTCAAGATCTTAAATGATATCATAACCGCCATCGCTAAGAGACATTACTGTGCAGCCGTATTCATCGACCTGGCCAAGGCTTTCGACATTCTTATTGGCAGACTCGACAGCCTTGGTTTCTCAAATGATTGCCTCACCTGGTTTACCAACTACTTCTCTGATAGATCCTGTTGTCCGGAGGGCCTGTTGTCCGGACCTCTGGCAGTCTCTATGGGCGTGCCACAGGGTTCAATTCTCTGTATACATCAATGATGTTGCTCTTGCTGCTGGTGATTCTCTGATCCACCTCTACGCAGACGACACCATTCTGTATACTTCTGGCCCTTCTTTGGACACTGTGTTAACTAACCTCCAGACAAGCTTCAATGCCATTACAACTCTCCTTCCGTGGCCTCCAACTGCTCTTAAATGCAAGTAAAACTAAATGCATGCTATTCAAATCGATCACTGCCCGCCCGTCGAGCATCACTACTTTGGACGGCTCTGACTTAGAATACATGGACATCTACAAATACCTAGGTGTCTGGTTAGACTGTAAACTCTCCTTCCAGACTCACATTAAGCATCTCCAATCCAAAATTAAATCTAGAATTGGCTTCTTCAAAGCATCCTTCACTCATGCTGGCAAACATACCCTCGTAAAACTGACCATCCTACTGATCCTCGACTTCGGCGATGTCAACACTCTACTCAACAAACTGGATGCAGTCTATCACAGTGCCGTTTTGTCACCAAAGCCCCATACACTACCCACCACTGCGACCTGTACGCTCTCGTTGGTTGGCTCTTACTTCATACTCGTCGCCAAACCCACTGGCTACAGGTTATCTACAAGTCTCTGCTAGGTAAAGCCCCGCCTTATCTCAGCTCACTGGTCACCATAGCAGCACCCACTCGTAGCACATGCTCCAGCAGGTATATCTCACTGGTCACCCCCAAAGCCAATTCCTCCTTTGGTCACCTTTCCTTCCAGTTCTCTGCTGCCAATGACTGGAACGAACTGCAAATATCACTGAAGCTGGAGACTCATATCTCCCTCACTAGCTTTAAGCACCAGCTGTCAGAGTAGCTCACAGATCACTGCACCTGTATATAGCCCATCTGTAAACAGCCCATCTATCTACCTCATCCCCATACTGTATTTATTTATCTTGATCCTGTGCACACCAGTATCTCTACTTGCACATTCATCTTCTGCACATCTACCATTCCAGTGTTTAATTGCTATATTGTAATTACTTTGCCACCATGCCCTATTTATTGTTAACTCTTACCTCATTTGCACTCACTGTATATAGATTTTTGTTTTCTTTTTTTCTACTGTATTATTGACTGTGTTTTGTTTATTCCATGTGTAACTCTGTGTTGTTGTATGTGTCGAATTGCTATGCTTTATCTTGGCCAGGTCGCAGTTGCAAATTACAACTTGTTCTCAACTAGCCTACCTGGTTAAATAAAGATGAAAGAGAAAGGAAAAAAAAGTTATTCCAACCTGCTAGGTAAAGTCAAATCTGTTAATTTGACAAAAGCTGGATCCCTTCTATTCATGAGGACCCTGGACGAGAGTGCATGAATGATTTTCATTGTTTTTCCTTCTTTGTGTGCATGTCACACAAGCATGTCCAGGTAATAGCATTAATTTAAAATGTTAATAACTTCGGCTGTGAGTGAAGGAAAAAAAAAAATCTGCCTCAGACAATTCATGGAAAAATGTAATGGATATTTTTGGCACAAATGTGATAACGAAAGTGTCTTTTTGAAAATGGACTTACTATGGGGACATCTACGGGAATTGTCTTTCTGGGCTCAGCGTTAGTTAAACTGAAGTACTGTCAGTCTCCTCTGTGTACATGAGATGGCCTGCTTCCCAACTGAAACCCTGGGGCCATGACCTGACCAAGGTCCAGGTTTCCAGTCTGGAAGCACTCTTTTGACTGCACCTACAGTATTGCTTCGGTACTGCAGTTTAACTGAATCACAGCCGAGAAAGACAATTCCCATTGACAGCGCCAAAAGAGAATTCAAATCTGAAAATTCCTAATAAGACACTTTAATCATCAACTTTGTGCACAAAACATCCATTAAATTATTCAAATTGTCACCGAGGCAGATTTGTTTTCCATCACTCACAACTGAAAATATTAACATTTTATATTCCTGCTCGGAGGTCATGACCCCAGGAAGCCAGGGGAAGTGCTGGTTGGCTTGTTCAGCTGTCCACATGCTCAGACAGAGTTCTGGGAGCATGCAGGTGGAATAATCCCAGTTATAAAAATGTCAGCTATCACTAAATGGCGTATGCTAACGCGAGTAGATTCAATTGAAACAAAGTTTGGCTATTACAATGAGACAGATATTTGTGAAGCATTCGGTTGGCGTTTCCACTCATTACCATATACCAAATATGGTAATGAGAGGAAGCCCAGTGAGAAAAGAGCGGGATGGATTTTGGGCGACGTTATGCAAATGTCCTCATCGATTAAACATTTGATCTCAATACAGTTCCTTGACCAATTGTCAAATATATATTTTTTAAAGCTTTGTTTTGGAATGCTAGGGCAAATTGATATATTGCACACGCACACTTCACACAGTATGCATTCCCAAACGGAAATACGCAAATGCACGCCAGTAGGACCTCGCTAGCTCATGCTTGGCTCTGCCACCCTACTTGTTCTGCCCACTATGATTCATTTGTTCCCATTGGTAACGTCTGTCGGTTAGTTGTACACATATTTTGTCTAGTTCTTATTATAACTCAGTGCACCTGGTTCACTCCCATGAGTCAGCCCGGTTCCAAACTAAATGTAGCAACTTTCAGCGGTGCAAAACAAACACGCCTTCACGGACGCCTGGGCGAGATTAATCGAACCCTCTCATTAGTTACACTCCCGAGTTGGGTATTTCCAATTTGATGAAAAAGACGTGGATAAAATACTGACATTTACATCAGTAACAATCAAGGTTGAAATGTTCAAAGTGAAAAGTTTACAACCAGATCAAATGCATAATTATCTTTATTAAACACAACTCCAATAGCTGCCTCATTGCGCTATTAGTCATCATCAACATTGCACATTTCATTTGGTTACAGTATAAATAACCTATTTACTAAACTTTGAAATATATACTCGTTTTAAAATAATAGCTAGATTAGATCCATGGCATATCACAGGAGTGTAGCCTAAGCTAGTTATAAACACGTATCCAAGATCTTAGGCCTACTACTTCACAATCCAGTAAAGTCATACATACAAGTTCTTTGTAAGTAAAAGCTTATTATGCTGCATAGTTGTCCAAATTGCTGAATGCAATCAGAGTTTGTAACTTCATTTATTACAAGGCAAATGTTCAGTTTCTCCTTTTCGTTTAAAGAGGAACAGGAAAGTTGGGAAGGTCCTCGTTAGGTTTAGGTTAAAAAAAAATCAAGATCTTGAAAACAAAATCCTCAGCTTGGACAGTAGAGGGGGGCCATGAGTTGCATAAGACACATTGCATTGTGGGAGTTGAACTGTTTCATATATTGCCATTAGCATCCTGCAGCTCCTCCCTGATAGCATTCAGCTCCATCAGGCTCTCGTGCAGCACCTGAGCTACTTGCCTAATCTTAAACACCACCTCTTTCTTAAACCCTTTCTTTAGCTCACGAGAGTCCTTGGTGAAGTATTTATCCATTCCTTTGAAGAGGCCCCTGAGGGCCACGGCAGCTCCTTCTGTTACCTCTGTGGCCCTCAACACAGGTCTATCCACTAGGCTGACCATTTGAACGGCCCTGCGGACCTCCCAGTCTCCAGAGTAGTGCTGGGTTCCTCTCCGGAGGAGAGGATGCCCCCTGAGTCTATACAGCCCCTCGCACACAAACCTCAAGATCTTCACCAACTCCTCCATCCTCACCTCATAATCCTCCAGAACCACCTCCACTTTCTTCCTGTCCTGCATGTTGTTCACGTTGTCCGAGATGGTCGCCGAGGCCGACGTGATCCCTCCGGCCGCCGCCACTCCGACGCCCACAGCCGTGATGATGAGCGAGGCGCCGAAGGTGAAGGGGGCGAGGGCCAGGCCGACGATGGCCGCGCCACCCCCGACGGCGGCGGTGGTGCCGCCGGTGATGTTGCCAATCTTGGCCTTCTTATGGAAGGAGGTGATGTCGTCGGCGAGGGCGTAGAGCTTGATGACGTACTGCCAGAGGACCTCGGCACGCTCCGTGAACACCTTGTTGAAGACACTCAGGCCGCGGTGCACCTTCTCCGCCAGTAGGGTGAATGACCTTGAGGGGGGAGAGAGAGAGACAGAAGGACATGGCAAGAGAGAGGAGCAAGAGGGAGGCAGAGAGAACAAGTATTCAAACATCAGCAATGTTTCACGAGATTGACTACTGATTACGTTGTTATCACCACAAAGAGGACATACCTAGTCTCATCGTCCTTCACCGTCTTGTCTTCATCATCTGAAGGCAGCTCATCCCATTCTGAGGCACAAGACAATTCCCAGATTACAAACGGTGTGTGTGTGAACACATGCGTGTGCATGCAAACGTGCTTGTGAGTGCATGCACATGTGTATGTGTACGCACGCGTGTATGACTCACGTTCCACAGTATTCCACCACTCCATCAAGCTGTCAGTGTCCTGTGAGACGGAGAAACGCTGATATCTTTGGACATTGCTTTCACACAGTCACATTTTCAAACTGTTACCATTGAAATAGGGCAGATGGTGATTTGTGAGCGACATTTGACTCGTCAAATACTGACCCCCTCTTCCTCCTCCTCATCCTCCAGACCGTCTGCAAGCTGTTCATCAATCTGAGCAGAACGCCACTCAGCCTGCGAGAGAGAGAGAAGAGGGGACAATGTGAGAAAGAAGTGAGAGGGAGTAGGAGAGATTGCTGGTTGAGTTTGAATCTATTTGCTGTGCATACCTTATTATCCTTACAAAGGGATAGTCTGCACTGCCTTTTATGAGAACCATGGCCTTTGCCAGCTTTCCCTCCCCCTGAGGCCTAAAAATCCCTTACAGTATGCAGCAGATCCGGTTCAGTCACATGACCGACGGGAATGTGCCACACAAGACAAAGACAGAAGCCAGCCAGACCCAGACCATAGTTGTCGACAACAACGTGGGTGTGTGTGGCTGTTTTTTTTTTAAAAGCTATTATGTTAGTCATACAACACCGATCAAGACAACTACCCATGGTTTTCAGTCGTTTCAGGTCTGTCTCCAATATAGGACAATGATTCAGCACAAATGTACATGTTGGATGTGTTCTTGTATGGGTCTACCTCTGCAGCCTCTGAAAAGTAGTAGTCACTAGATGTGGCTCCTGGTGGGTACTCGGTCATCCTTTCATCTCTCGCTTTAGTCTGAGAGAGAGAGAGAAACCAACACTAACATCAGTAAACATATGGCAGTAACACCACACACACACACACAATTACCTTAGTTTCTTTGCGATGCTTATGAGGGGCTTTAAATTTGAAAGATTTCTTCTGTAGAGGAAAGATGGGATATAGATTAACAGCGGGTTAAAACAAATAAAAATCACACAGTAAATGAAGGATGTTTATGAAGTAGTAGCAGTACCGGTTTGCAGTCTTCTATATCATCCTGTCCATAATAATCTCCATGCCCTCCTGCTGAGAAGAGATCCGACCTCCTCTGAGAAGTGTCATCGTCCAGAAAGCCCTCCTGGAAAACATACCACAGGAATGTCAACATTCTTCCGCTGACAAAATGTAAAGTGCGCACAAAAGCCGTATCTTTGGACCAATAGAAATGCCCTCACATGGGACGCTCGTCGAGGTGTGTAGCGCTCGGAACCAATCTGTGACTTTTCATATGGAAACATTTCCTAGAATAAAGGAATGAAAGTACACAGACCTGTTTTAAAACTAATACAGATGTTCTTTATAGGCCAATAATGGCAATGTAAATCTGTTAAAAGAAAAATATAAAAATTGATACATTCTCTAATAAACAGACAACACACTCAGAGGGCCTACACAAACATAATAATTACCTGGATTTGGCTTGACTTGCGCCGACTTGCAAGGTGGTTCTTAAATTTCGATGGTTTCTTCTGTTAAAGAGAGATGACATTTAGAGCACGAGTGGGATCCATCCAAAGCTTAAGAGGAGAAAGTTCTACTGTGTAAAGGAAAAGAGACGTACCGGTTTCCAGTCTTCCATCTCGTTCTGTTCATCTTCTATCTGTCCAGCATAGAAGAGATCTGCTCCCTTCTGAGGCACATCACTGTCCAGAAAGCCCTCCTGGACAAAAACAAGAGACGCTTTATAAGTTGGGACTCAACACGTATCTAACTTGTAAATAGACAGCGCATCCAAATTTGCTCACATGGGAAAACAGAAAAGTTGGCAAACCTCTGATCTCCTTTGTGGGGAGTACTGTTGTGTGCTACTAGTCTGAGAATTCTCCTCAGCGCTCTGTAAGAATGAAAAATAATGCACCAACATTCACAACTTGATCATCTTGTTTGATAAAGAAAAAAAACGGTATTTTCCAAAAATATAAAGCACAACCACACAGAAACCAACAAAAAACCTTTACCCCTGATTTCCGACGATTCATATGTAGGAGTTTTAATTTGAACGGTTTCTTCTGTAGGAGACAACGTTTATCATGTCATTAGGTTAAATAAAGAGCAGACAGAGGAAGTGAGGGATGTGAGAGAAAGAGGGAAGTACCGGTTTGCAGTCTTCCATCACGTTCTGTTGATATTCTTCTACCGCTCCTGCTGAGGAGAAACGTGCCCCCTTCTCAGGCAAGTAATCATCCAAAAAGCCCTGCTGAAAGAAAAACATGAAATAAATCAAACATTTATACTGTCATGTTACATTTTCTTTGTACATTGAACAGCATAGACTAAATTTGAGTTGGCACAAATACCAACACAACTACACAGACAATCACGACAGACACACATCCAACCTTGGGGTGTGACTGCGGGGTGTAGCCTTTCACTTCTTCTGTTTCCTCAAAAATATTAACCTACAAAAGAATAAACAAATGTTGACTGTACATACAGTAGTACTGTGTACATAGAGTACACGCATAGAAACTCACAGTACCTTGGACTCCTTGCGTGGTGTATAACCATGGGCACCTTTAAGTTCATCAAGAGGTTTCTCCTAAGAAACACATAATTACTGCATATGGACAAGTGAAAAAGTGTATAGAAACGAACATAGTGTTTGTCACAAGTATTTCTACACACAGTATATACATACATGAATCATCTTTGAACCTCTGCGAGGTGTGTATTCATGAGCGCCTGTTGGTTCATCCTGGGAATTTAACAACAAAACATTATTGGCGTTATATCAGTTTTTGCATGAATACAAAAGCATGTGCATTTAGCCTACTGTACACGTTTCCCTCCTTACCTTTTCGAGGCAGATTGCGAACCCTCTGTGAGGCACAAACTTAATTTTGACACCTTTACTTTTTTTCTGTGCAGAAAAACAGATGCAAACAGTCTCAACGATAGAAGTTTGATACATTTTTCATACGAAACAGTTGTCAACTTCCTAAACGTGTTAAGCATGAGACAAAGCATACAAATCCACCCGTCCCATCACGTTCCTCTGGCTCCTCTTCAGAGTTCTCATCCAAACCCAGGGCCTGTTAAACGACAAACCCATATGTGGTGTTCCACAGGGATCAGTGTTAAGACTGCAACTTTTGTCAGCAGTTTATACTGCTGACATTTATACAATAAAAGCGGCATTGGTTTTGATGAGTAGTCTTTCATAACAAAAATAAACCTAGAAATATAGACATAAAGAAGATGGGTACCTGTTTGGAGTCTTCGATCCAATTATGTTCTTCATCTTCATTCTCCCCTGCAGATATGAATCCTACTTCCTTCTGAGGAAAGTCATCGTCTAGCAAGCCCTCCTGGAAAACACACCACAGGAATATGTGAACACAGATTTTGTACACAAATATATTGCTCTTTTTGTTTACAAACACACAGATATAAAAAAATATATATACATTCGCTCTATGTTGAGGCAAATGTAGGCCTGAAGCTTTTTCAAGATGGTCAGCTGAAAACCGATCCTAAAAATTAAAAAAAATATTAAAAGTTATTCCAACAAATGTTAAATTATTTTAAACTCCCCTTCCCTAAATGATATGTTCAATTATACCTTAGATCCTCTGCGATGCACAAGGGGCATTTTGAATTTGAATGATTTCTTCTGTTAAGGGGAAGAGAGTTCAAACAATTACAATACTAAATTAATGAAATCCACACAAAATCTTTCAAAACTAACTGGTTAAAAAGAAATACCGGCTTGCCGTGCTCCATGTAATTCTCCTTATCTTCGTAATCTGCAGAGAAGACATCTACCCCTTTCTTTGGGAAGTCTTCATCCAAAAAGCCCCCCTGGACAACACGTTAAAGTAATTAATACTGTATTAAACGTCTTAATTCATTACAATCTTTACACAGGAACACACTCACCTTTGACCGCCAACGGAGACTATTGCTCTCGCCATCCTTGGATTCAGAAAATCTCTCCTAAACCAAAAAAATGACATTAAAACATTGACAATAAGCATTTCCATATAGCTACCTACACAATCAAAGATAACACAGTCCTCACCTTTGACCCTCGACGTAGTGTGCCGCTGTCACTATCCTTCAGGTCTTCAGAATATTTATCCTGTAGAATAAAAACATGTTTATTGACTACAGCAGCAGAACATATATACATTATTCATAAAAAAAAAAAAAGATTTACCTTTGACCCTCTTCTGGAAAGAAAGGATACCTTGAACGTCCTCCCCCTTTTCTGAAATAAAAAAAAGGAAAAAGTTGAAAACAAAAGGATATAAATGTAGAAACGGACACTTAAAATACAGAACGAATAACAAATAAGAGTGTGAGACGTACAGTTTTCGCACGTTTTCCGGCGCCATTCTCTTCCAGTTCTTCTACACTCCCCCCATCAGAGTCTGACGCCACCTGAGATAGGAGAGAGCGAGAGCGAGATGAGCGAGGGACAGAAATAGCACCCACAGTCACACCTTCAGTATCAATTGACCACCACTAAGCACACATTTGAGAACAACTGTGATGTGGCGACTTTACCTTCATCGACTCCCTCCTAAGCCTCAGTTTGCCAGACTGACGAGGGGAAAAAGATAATCAAACAGTTGATTAACTTTTAGGCTAGTCAATGTACAATAGATTCATGTTAAATAAAATACAGTAATATTAGGTAGGAGTGTGGCAAGGAGTTGATCATTTCATGCAAACAATGAACGTGTAGAAAAAGCCATTAAATTAGTTCTTACAGGTTTCCAGTCAGGATTGAGCTCAGGACTGTTTTCAGGCCAATCCTCCACACATCTCTCCTGTTTTGGGTTTAACAAAGTAAACCCAGTTCAGTACACACAGCAATAAGACAGTCAAAGAAAAAAGTTCAACATTCATTCTGTCCAAGTGGTGCCCCTCTAGTACATACCTGGCCAGTCAAAAGAATGTTCTCAAATACCTCCACTTCCTCTAATTTGTTGTCCTGTAAAACCAGAATGTTATTCTCAGATCAACAGAGAGAGAGACGACATGTTCCTACACGACACCGTCTTGTCTACTGAAAGTTGTAGAAAAGTTCTGTCATTTAAAGGCTGTTCAACTGATTGTGGTAGGAATAGACTTAGTATGTATAGACTTACTTGGCACAGAAACTTACCTGAGCTGTGTTCTTCGTCTGAGGGCCTGGTTTAGGATCTGGTCGCTCAGCTTCGGTCTAAAGACATAGCAGAAACCCAATGAGATACAAGTGAATCACAGACAGACATTACAATAATTGGTATGCTTACATACATGGAGAAAAAGGGACAAATAAAAATGGTGGAGGTGTCCTTACACGACTCGGTAACTTGGGCTGCCTTTTTTGAGGAGGTGGTTTGGGAGGGCTGTTGGAGGTCTTCACCTGAGAGGTCACAACATGTCACTCTTTGCAGTGTTGGAAAGAGAGGTCACACGGATATCAAAGACTGTACGAAGACGTGAGGGAAAAAAAAGACTTGTAGGTAACTACCTGGGGGGTACCATTGAAAGCCTCCGTGGGGGACAGGGATCTGGCATGGAGAGTACCATGTTTCATGGCAGTAGAGGTGGGTTGGAGAACATGTTTGGTTCCGTGAGGGGTCATCAGGAAGATATCATACTGTTCATCAGAGGGTGTTGCAAGGTTGAAATCCTGCGTGTTGGAGAGTGATGCATTGAAGAGCTCAGCAGTCTTCTCAAAATCTGACCCTGAGAAGATGTCTGTTTTCTGCCCTGGCGAAGTCTGGAATAAAGGTGTGGACTGCTTGACTGTAGAGTCAGTACTGAAAGAAGCACTCTGAAAGACGTCACTGGGTGAGGAATGGAAAATGTCCCATGTCCTGGAAGGCAGGGGCTGAAAGATGTCTGGTGTCACATTGGAAGAGGGAATTTGGAAAGGGTCATTTGACCTAATAGGCGTGGCTTGAATGAGATTGGGAGTGTCAGAAGGAGTGGATTGGAAGGGGTCCTTTGGAATGGACAAAGGGGCTTGGAAAAGGTAATCTCCCTTGGTGGGAGGAGCATTGAATAGGGACTCTCCCTTGGTGGGAGGAGCATTGAATAGGGACTCTCCCTTGGTGGGTGGTGCTTTGAATTGGTAATCTCCCTTGGTTGGAGGAGCTTGGAATGGGTTTGGTGTTTTTGAAGGCTGAGTTTTGAATAGGTCATGTTGGTTCGAAGGAGTTGCCCAAAGCTCCAGTCTTTCAGCAGGTGTGACAAATAAAGGACTGTGGCTCACATTTGGTGTGTTTTGAGTTAGGGCCGTTGTTTTGAAGAGATCCGGTGACCGTCTTTCAGACATGGTTTTGAAGATATACGTGGGCTGGTCAGACGGTGTGGTCTGAAGGTTGTCGCCTGTCTGTTTGTCAGGTTGGAGGCCCTCTGGTGTGCTCCGGACCTCAGGCGGAGGAGCAAAGACGGTGACTAAACTCTGCCGACGTAGAACCTCTGAATCCTGATTCTTCGTGTCCCCGTCAATAGTCACACTGCTGGATTCCTGTGGGTTAAAAATGAACTCATGGTGTGAGCAATTTAACACATCAGTCAAACAAAACAGTCATTGTCAATAGTATTGCACATATGTGTCATACCACCATACAAATGGAAGGCTAGAGATCTGGTGGAAATGCAATGTCGCTGATAAAGACTCACTTTCATATAAGAGTAGAATGGATTCTCTTTTGACAAGCTACGATTGATTCCATTCTGAGAGAGAACGAGATTAAAGCATAAAATTGGGTAACAAATAAATGGACATTGTTTAAACATTTACCATTGCCAGTTGCCCTATAATAATTCAGTCTAACCTGCTTCAGGCGAGTGTCAGAGGAATCTCTGGATTCTGAAGTGGAGGGGATAGGAGTCTGAAAGAGAATATGGAAGATTTCAAAAAGAGTGTTATCATATCCCTTCTATGAGCTTGTGTCCTCCAAGCCCCCCCCCCCCCCCCCGATATAGCCAGAAGAACTGGCCCGCCCTCAGAGCCTGGTTCCTCTCTAGGTTTATTCCTAGTTTCCTGCCTTTCCAGGGAGTTTTTCTTAGCCACCGTGCCTCTCCATTGCTTGCTGTTTGCTGGGTTTCTGTACTAGCACTTTGTGACATCTGCTGATGTAAACAGAGCTTTACAAATACATTTGATTTTGATTTGAGATTGTGTGTCAGTGTTGTTTACCCTGTATTGTTTGCGGAAGGGACTCTGGGAAACTCTCCTCAGCATCCCCTGTAGTCTCATGATGCTCTGAAATAATTTAAAAACAAATATTAAATATGACTCCATGAATGAATTCCTATAGGTAAAGCTTTCTTGCTTGTCTATACTCTAAGTGTATACATTGCTTGCTGGTCTACTGTGTCTATAGTGGATAATTAACCTTGTGTTGTGTACAAAAATGGTCAGGAAAACTACACCAGACAACCTAACAAGGAGCTGTACAAATTACACACTCTGATAGTATCGGGAGGTGGGTTGATTTCTCAGGCTGTTTCGCAATATTCTTAAAGGGTGATAGAGTACATAGGTATCAAAAACACCTGACATCACAAGCAACATCATTTCTCAATCAACTGCCCTGAAAGAATGTCAGACACAATGCCATGCCAACACAGTTCCTGAGCTACAGCTAATGAGACTGTAGGGCCTACTACTGTACTTTGTGGCTAAAAACCTGACGACATACTTTGTACAGTTAGTTCAAGGTTTAAAATATGCAGTCAATAAGCTTTATTTTAGGACACAAGAGGTGAGAGGAGTTCAACTGGTGGTATTGAACAAACGCATCGCAAGGCTAAGTTCATCTTTAGAACCACGATATGGTTCTAACGATAAACTTTGCTTCATTATGCTTTTGGGAAACCTGTCCCAGATTCTTACTCACCGGTCTTCTCTCCCCCAAAAAACCCTCCACCGGCTCACTCTGTGCCCCTTCCCTCTCCTCCTCCTTATCCTGACAGAGAAAGAAGAACACATCAAAACACAATGGAGTTTGATCATCTTGTAAGAAAAGTAAAGTGTTGGACGTTCTACTCTTATTGAACTGAAATCATCTTTTAGAATTATTCAAGAGTTCAAAGAGTTGTGATTTGACGCAAACGCACGTGTCCGTAATAATTCCATGGTAGGCCTATCACTTATCATGAAAACATTTAAATTAGTTTGATCTCACCATGATTGCTGTGTTGATATCCGATCCAGCAAGCTATTGTCTGCACTAAACGAAAGTTTGCACTGAAATGAACTCGGTAGTTGCCAAACTAGTATTTCCAACCGCGCGACTTGGCAAGCGGTCCACGCTGCGTGTACTGGTGATTGGATGATTGATGGACAGAATACGTAGGCGTGTTTGATTTCCCTCCCCTTCCCTTCTTCATCCAAGCGATAAAATGCGACCGGACCAGTTGTCCTCGCCACAAGGAGAATGTGCGGTCAATGACGCGCACAGGTGTGTTGTGTTCCTATACATTGGTGAAAGATACATTGGTGCCAATTTACATACCTATTAGCTAGTACGCCTAAAACTACAGGTGGCTTGTAAATGTGTGTGCGCATCTGTCTGTCCGTCTCTCCATCTGTCTTTAATGGTCCCTATGAACCCCCCCCCCCCCCTCCCCCCGTGTGTTCATTTGAAATGGAGTCAGTGATTTAAGTTGATGTTGGATGGATGTGTAGATAGATACATGTTGTTCTCTGTGTGTGTGTGCGCGCGTGCGTGCGTGCCTGTATTATTTATCAGAGAGAGAGAGAGAGAGAGAGAGAGTGTGTGTGTGTGTGTGTGTGTTTGTGTGCGTGCATGCCTGTATAATTTCTCAATGAAACTTGTTTAGGGCAGTTTTCATAATGTCATTACATCATTGAATTCTAGCTCTATCTCTGAAAATATGCAATTGTCTATGTATTGCAAATAACTTGGGTGAAGTAAAATGTAATTTGCATTGCAATATGAAGTCACATAATTTGGTTATCTACATAAAGTACCGCTTTTATATTACAGTATATTAGCCCGGATGACATTTTCTACGCATGAGTTTAGCTAGCCAACGTCACCATGACATAGCCTACAAGTGTGATTGGGGATTTCTATTGGAGAAGCGTCTTAATACTGTACAGTCAAAACGGCTCAGTGCAGTCAAAAACGTGTTTTCCTGTTTATATATATATATATATATATATATATATATATTTCCACACTATGAGGTTAGAATAATACTTTGAAAACTTGAAAATTATGATAATGCCCTTTTAGTGTAAGAGCTCTTTGAAAAGATTGTCTGAAATGTCTGCCTGTTTTGGTGGGATGGAGCAGTAGATGAGTTAATAAACCAACGAGAAAATGAGTTCCAAACCTCTCTGTCAATAACAGCTAGTTTTCAGTTTCCCCTCCCCACCCAGACCACTGCCAGACAGTCCAAGCAAAGTTCTTGCTTGAGAAATTGTTCTTCGCTAAAAAATTTGTTTCATTTAGAATTTTTTATTTGAAAATCCCAATAAGGTACTTAATTAATTGTTACCCAGTAATGAGGTAATAATCATGGCTGCATTGGACATTTAATCGAGACAGATTTAGTTGAAATTGTCTCAAAACATTTATTAAACAATATTCATGTTGTTAATTCATGTCAGTGTCACAAAACTTGGAGAAGGGAACAATATTAATGTTTTTCATAACCAAAACTGGAAATTTTAAATGCCTTGTTTATATAAATCTGTGTGATTTAAGATTGTGCATGGTTTGTGGTATGCAGTATGCCCAAGCTAAACTTGTTTTTGTTATTTTTATAGTCTCAATTGTCTTAAGGCTTAAAAATCCTTATTTAACCTGTCTCCCCCCGTTCATCTACACTGATTGACTTGGATTTAACAAGCGACATCAATAAGGGATCATGGCTATCAACTGGATTCACCTGGTCAGTTTATGTCGTGGAAAGAGCAGGTGTTCTTAATGTTTGTATACTCAGTGTATAAAATATATAATGAAACCAAAATTAAAGGCTTGAATTACAGCCCAATTTGTTAATGTAACAAGTATTTCCATGGAATTTAATCAAGATTGTTTTCCCAAGGTCTCCTCATTTTGGGCTTCTTTGAAGGTAAGACCAATCGAAAGATCATTATATTAAATTCATATGAGAATTAAGAACATTGATTACATGTATTTAATGTCTTAAATTAAATGTACTTGTAAATTGTAGGTGTCTGTCATACACATTACGATTCAATGCCATAGCACCGCCTGGACTTTGATAAATTACATTGGCACTTGGATTGGAACCGGTGCTATGGTCAGATGACATGAACATAGAGCTCTTTGGCCACGCACACCAGGGGTGGGTGTGGTGTTGAAAAAAAGAAGCACACTGTACGCAGAAAAGTACCTCATACCTACAGTAAAAAAATGGTGATGGATCTTTGATGTTATGGGGCTATTTTGCTTCCACTGGTCCGGGGGCCCTTGTTAAGGTCAACGACATTATGAACTTTGCCAAGTACCAGGACATTTTAGCCAAATCAAGGATCTTGGAAAGATTCTGTATGGCAGAATGGTCTAAGATCCCTCCCAACGTGTTCTGAAATCTCATAAAACATTTGAGAAAAAAGCTGTCGTTATCCTCGCAAGGGGAGGGTGCTAGAGTATGGAAAACAGGGCTGCCAATAATTTTGCCCCTCATCTTTTTTCATAGTTTCTTTTAACTTGTATATTACAAAATACAAAATATATTTCTGAGTAATTGTATTAGTATAAAATAATACAATGTACCTTTTTTTTCCCATACAATATACTGAAGCACATCATTTGTATTATTTATTTTATACAGTCTTTTTTGCTAATCTTTATCAAGGGTGCCAATAATTATGGACCTAGCTGTATAGGGAGGAGGTCAGAGACCTGGCAGTGTGGTGCCAGGATAACAACCTCTCCCTCAACGTGATCAAGACAAAGGAGATTATCGTGGACGACAGGAAACAAAGAGGGCCGAGGACACCCCCATTCTCATCGACCGGGCTGTAGTGGAGCAGATTGAGAGCTTCAAGTTCCTTGGTGTCCACATCACCAACAAACTATCATGGTCCAAACACACCAAGACAGTCATGAAGAGGGCATGAGGAGACTGAAAAGATTTGGAAAGTGTCCTCAGATCCTCAAAAAGTTCCACAGCTGCCCCACCGGGAACATCTTGACTGGTTGCATCACTGCCTGGTATGGCAACTGCTCAGCCTCCGACCGCAAGGCACTACAGAGGGTAGTGGATATGGCCTAGCACATCACTGGGGACAAGTTTCCTGCCATCCAGGACATCTATACCAGGCGGTGTCAGAGGAAGGCCTTAAAAATTGCCATAGACTCCAGCCACCCTAGTCATAGACTGTTCTTTCTGCTACCGCGCAGTACTGGAGCGCCAAGTCTAGGTCCAAACGGCTTCTTAACAGCTTCTACCCCCAAGCCATAAGACTCCTGAACAGCTAATCAAATCAAATGGCTACCCACACTATTTGCATTGGAACCCCCCCCCCCCCCCCCCCCCGCTGCTGCTACTCTCTGTTTAATATCTATGCATTCACTTCACCTCTACCTACATTTTTTATTTATTTTTTTACTTCAATTTATTCTTAAGACTTATTTTTCTTGGTAATTGTTGGTTAAGGGCTTGTGACAAATACAATTTGATTTTGATGCATTTTGAATACATACAGTACCAGTCAAACATTTGGACACACCTACTCATTCCAGTTTTTTCCTTTATTTTTCTATTTTATACATTGTAGAATAATAGTGAAGACATCACAACTATGAAATAACACATATGGAATCATGTGGTAACCAAAAAAGTGTCAAACAAATCAAAATATATTTTATATTTGAGATTCTTGAAAGTAGCCACCCTTTGCCTTGATGACAGCTTTGCACACTCTTGGCCACATTTCAATATTTGCAGTGTGTAGTGTGTTAGCAAATGATGATACTTTTTTTTAACCTTTGTTTAACTAGGCAAGTCAGTTAAGAACAAATTCTTATTTACAATGATGGCCTACCCCGGCCAAACCCTCCCCTAATCCGGACGAGGCTGGACCAATTGTGCGCCACACTATGGGACTCCCGATCACGGCCGGTTGTGATACAGACCAGGATCGAACCAGGGTCTGTAGTGATCGCTGCGCCACTCGGTAGCCCAAATGAAGTGAGCAACAGCAGCAGAAAGTTACTATATATGGATAAGTACAGCGGAAGAGGGCTAAACTGTGACTTGGTCATAGCTGTTCTCGAACATAAACATACATACAATAGACATTCACTCCTATATACTGAGCAGAAATATAAATGCAACATGTAAAGTGTTGGTCCCATGTTTCATGAGCTGAAATAAAAGATCCCAGGAATTTGACATACACACAAAACGTATTTCTCTCAAATATCTGTCTGTAATAAAGCCCTTTTGTGGGGAAAACTCATTCTGATTGGCTAGGCCTGACTCCACAGGGGGTAGGCCTATACCCTGCCAGGCCCACCCATGGCAGCACCCCTGCCCAGTCATGTGAAATCCATAGATTAGGGCCTAATGAATTTATTTCTATTGACTGATTTTCTTATATGAGTAAAATCTTTGAAATTGTTGCATGTTGCTTTTATATTTTGGTTCAGTGCATATCTATATATATATATTTACAAGCAATTCCCAATCATCTCTCTTACTTAAACTCACTCCAATGCCATTTTGAATACTAATAATGACTAATAATGTCACGAGTCAGACCGAGGTCGTTTCCGATCCCGGGCGTGTGGCGCTCGGCGGTCGTCGTCACCGGCCTATTAGCTGCCACTGATTGTCTTTCCTCCCCCTCCTTGTATGTTTATTGGTAGCACCTGTTTATGTATGATTAGTTTGTCTTTATTAGACAGCCGGCCCGCCTGGTTGTTGTGCGGGATTATTTCAGTGTAACCTTCGGCTCTGTTGTAGAGGTACGTGTTAGTGCCTGGTCGTGATTTTTCCGTGGTACATTTTCATTCCCTGTGTTTGGGGCCGTTACGATTGTGAGCACCCTGTTGGTGCTATTAAAGACGCACAGCATTGCACTCTCTGTCTCCTGCGTTTGACTCCACACCCACGACACCCGGAGCATTACAGAATCCCGCACCTCAAATTGAATGGAGTCAGCAGGAGCAGCAGCCAACCCTCTCCCATCGATGGAGGAACGGGTTCTCCACCACACCACCGTCCTCCAGCGGATCGGATCCGCGATGGATCAAGTGATGGAGAGAATGGACAGATGGGAGAGGAGTGGTCTCCTCTCTCCACCTTCGGCACCCCGGCTCCGGACTCCCCATCTCCCGACTCCAGCACCCTCCGTCTGACGCTACCGAGGGCTTACGATGGAGCGGCGGCGGGTTGCCAGGGGTTTTTGCTTCAGGTGGAGCTATACCTGGCCACCGTCAGACACCGTCAGATCTCCTGCCTCACGGGTCGTGCTCTGGAGTGGGCGAACGCAGTCTGGAATGGCCCAGACTCTGCGCGGGAGCACTACCCAGAGTTTTCCCGCCGTGTTTGATCACCCTCTAGACGGCCGAGCGGGGGGAGAACGACTATTTCATCTCAGGCAGGAGAGGAGGAGCGCCCAGGATTACGCGCTGGAGTTCCGGACCTTGGCAGCAGGATCTGGGTGGAACGACAGGGCCCTTATGGACCACCACAGGTGTAGTCTCCGAGAGGACGTCCGCCGGGAGTTAGCGTGTCGGGACACCGCTCTGTCACTGGATAAGCTGATTGACATGTCCATTCGACTGGACAATCTGCTGGCTGCCCGCGGGCGTTCAGAGAGGGTCCTGTGCGTTCCACCACCCAGCCCCTCCGCTCCCATTCCGATGGAGTTGGGAGGGGCTGCGCCGAGGGGTACCGGAGGAGGAGGCCTTCCCTGCACCAACTGTGGTCGGAGAGGACACACGTCTGATCGGTGCTGGGGGGGTCCGTCTGGGAGTAGAGATGGCAGGCGGAACGCTTCTCGGTCACCCCAGGTGAGTCAGCATCAAACTCACCCAGAACCCCTTGTTGGCCACATGTTTGTCTTAACTTTTTTTCTTCACTTTTTTCCCTCTTCCCAGCATAGGGCGCTAGTCGATTCAGGCGCAGCTGGGAACTTTATGAATCGCGGACTCACCCTTAAATTAGGGGTTCCGCTGGTGCCGATAGATTCTCCTTTCCCCGTGCACTCCCTAGATAGCCGGCCATTAGGGTCAGGGATGGTCAGGGAGACCACGGTCCCACTGGACATGGTGACGCAGGGGAATCGTATCAGTTTTTTTATTATTGATTCGCCTGCGTTTCCAGTGGTGCTGGGGACTCCCTGGCTGGCCCGGCACAATCCTAAAATTTCGTGGAGACAGGGGGTTCTCCAGGGGTGGTCAGAGGAGTGTTCTGGAAGGTGTTTGGGAGTTTCCATCGGTGCCACGTCGGTGGAGAGTCCAGACCAGGGTTCCATGGTGTGCATTCCCCCCGAGTATGCCGATTTGGCAATCGCTTTCAGTAAAGTGAAAGCGACTAAATTACCACCTTATCGACCGGGAAGGGATTGTACGATAGATCTCCAGGTAGACGCTGCGCTTCCCAAGAGTCACGTGTACCCGCTGTCCCAGGAGGAGACGTTGGCAATGGAGACATATGTCACGGAGTCGCTGGGACAGGGGTACATTCGGCCCTCCATTTCACCCGTCTCCTCGAGTTTCTTTTTTGTGAGAAAAAAGGAGGGAGGCTTGCGTCCGTGTATTGATTATAGAGGTCTAAACGCCATCACAGTGGGGTATAGTTACCCTCTTACCTCTCATCGCTACGGCAGAGGAATCATTCCATGGAGCGCAGTTCTTCACAAAACTGGATCTCAGGAGCGCGTATAGTCTGGTGCGTATTCGGAAGGGAGACGAGTGGAAAACCGCATTTAGTATCACATCAGGCCACTATGAGTACCTCGTCATGCCGTATGGGTTAAAGAATGCTCCAGCCGTTTTTCAATCCTTTGTAGACGAGATTCTCAGGGACCTGTGCGGGCAGGGAGTGGTTGTTTATATCGATGACATTCTGATCTACTCGGCCACTCACACCGCGTATGTGTCTCTGGTGCGCAAGGTGCTTGGTAGACTGCTGGAGCATGACCTATACGTCAAGGCTGAGAAATGTGTGTTCTCTAAACGAGCCGTCTCTTTTCTGGGATATCGCATTTCCACCTCGGGGGTAGTGATGGAGGGCGACCGCATTAGGGCCGTGCGTAATTGGCCGACTCCGACCACGGTAAAGGAGGTGCAGCGGTTTTGGGGTTTTGCCAACTACTACCGGAGGTTATCCGGGGTTTTGGCCAGATAGCGGCTCCCATTACCTCACTGCTGAAGGGGGGCCCGGTGCGGTTGCAGTGGTCAGCAGAGGCGGACGGAGCATTCAACAAGTTGAAGGCGCTGTTCACTGATGCACCCGTGTTGGCGCATCCGGACCCCTCTCTAGCATTCATAGTGGAGGTGGACGCGTCTGAGGCTGGGGTGGGTGCCGTGCTATCACAGCGCTCGGGTACGCCACCAAAACTCCGCCCCTGCGCTTTCTTCTCAAGGAAGCTCAGCCCAGCAGAGCGTAACTATGATGTGTGGGACCAGGAGTTGCTAGCGGTGGTTAGAGCTCTGAAGGTGTGGAGACACTGGCTTGAGGGGGCTAAGCACCCCTTTCTCATCTGGACCGACCACCAGAACCTGGAGTATATTCGGGCAGCTAGGAGACTTAACCCACGTCAAGCAAGGTGGGCCATATTCTTCACCCGGTTCCGGTTTACTTTGTCTTATAGACCGGGCTCCCAGAACGTAAAGGCTGACGCACTGTCCCAACCTTTACGACACGGAGGATGGGTCCACCGAACCTACTCCCATCCTTCCCGCCTCAAAGCTGGTAGCACCAGTGGTATGGGAGGTGGACTCGGACATCGAGCGGGCGTTACGGGCTGAACCCGCGCCTCCTTAGTGTCCAGCGGGGCGAAGGTACGTGCTGCTTGGTGTTCGGGACAAACTGATTCGGTGGGCTCACGTCCTACCCTCCTCGAGTCACCCTGGGGTGACGAGGACAGTGGGGAGCCTTCAGGGGAGGTATTGGTGGCCTACTTTGGCTAAGGACGTTAAGGGTTATGTCTCCTCCTGTTCAGTGTGCGCTCAGAGTAAGTCTCCTAGGCACCTTCCTAGAGGGAAGTTACAACCCCTCCCCGTTCCACAGCGGCCATGGTCACATCTGTCCATAGATTTCCTGACCGATCTTCCGCCGTCTCAGGGGAACACCACGGTTCTAGTGATTGTGGATCGGTTCTCTAAGTCCTGCCGTCTCCTCCCGTTGCCCGGTATCCCTACAGCCCTACAGACTGCGGAGGCGTTATTCACCCATGTCTTTCGGCACTACGGGGTGCCGGAGGACATCGTTTCTGATCGGGGCCCCCAATTCACGTCTCGGGTATGGAGGCCGTTCATGGAACGCTTGGGGGTCTCTGTCAGCCTGACCTCCGGTTATCACCCTGAGAGTAATGGGTAGGTGGAGAGAGTGAACCAGGAGGTGGGTAGGTTTCTGCGGTCGTATTGCCAGGATCGGCCAGGGGAGTGGGTACGATACATTCCCTGGACTGAAATGGCCCAGAACTCACTACGCCACTCCTCTACTAACGTGTCCCCTTTTCAGTGTGTGTTGGGGTACCAGTCGGTCCTGGCACCATGGCATCCGAGCCAGACCGAGGCTCCTGCGGTGGAGGAATGGGTACAGTGCTCCAAGGAGACCTGGAGGGCCGTCCAGGAATCTCTACAACAAGCGAGTGGACGGCAGAAGAGGAGTGCTGACCGCCACCGCAGTGAGGCCCCCGTGTTTGTACCGGGGGACAGGGTCTGGCTCTCGACCCGAAACCTACCTCTCCGCTTGCCCTGCCGGAAGCTGGGTCCGCAGTGTGTAGGGCCCTTTAAAGTCCAGAGGAGAATAAACGAGGTGTGTTATCGATTACAACTCCCTTCCTATTATCGTATTAACCCCTCGTTTCATGTGTCTCTCCTCAGGCCGGTGGTAGCTGGTGCCCTGCAGGACAGTGAGGTACCGGAGGTCCCCCCCCCCCCCTCTGGACATCGAGGGGTCCCCGGCGTATACGATCCGGGCCATTCTGGACTCAAGACGCCGGGTGAGGTGCCTGCAGCACCTCGTGGACTGGGAGGGGTACGGCCCGGAGGAGAGGTGCTGGGTACCGGTGGGGGACATCTTGGATCCATCCATGTTGAGGGATTTCCATCGCCTCCATCCGGATCGCCCTGCACCTCGTCCTCCGGGGCGACCTCGAGGCCGGTGTCGGCGCGCTGCGGGAGCCGCGCGTCAGGGGGGGGGGGGTACTGTCACGAGTCCGACCGAGGGTCGTTTCCCTTCCCGGGCGTGTGGCGCTCGGCGGTCGTCATCACCGGCCTATTAGCTGCCACTGATTGTCTTTCCTCCCCCTCCTTGTATGTTTATTGGTAGCACCTGTTTATGTATGATTAGTTTGTCTTTATTAGACAGCCGGCCCGCCTGGTTGTTGTGCGGGATTATTTCAGTGTAACCTTCGGCTCTGTTGTAGAGGTACGTGTTAGTGCCTGGTCGTGATTTTTCCGTGGTACATTTTCATTCCCTGTGTTTGGGGCCGTTACGATTGTGAGCACCCTGTTGGTGCTATTAAAGACGCACAGCATTGCACTCTCTGTCTCCTGCGTTTGACTCCACACCCACGACACCCGGAGCATTACAAATAATGACTAATAATGAAGAAAAAAAACATAGTCAAGATTTATTTTTTCTTCTTTTAATATTATAGAATTTTTTAGGTTGTTCATTGTATTATACAAACCAATTAGCCACACAAGTACGTTTGATTGTATGTTGATATTCTTTAACTTTTTTTAGGTTAATTATTGGTATTATTCTTCCTTTTTTTTGGGCTAATGCTAAAAAAGTTACACAAGAACACACTATTGTCTAACCTTTGAGCTAACTGGGACGGTAAACTAACACTTCACGTAGTAAAACAATTGTCCAAAGTAAAGGTGGATAAAATAATAATTGAAGGTAAATCAAGAATAAACACAAAAGAAATGGACAAGTGTACATTCACACAACCCTAGCCCACTCTCAACTCAAACAATAAGTTCTGCCCCCTTTTCCTGGTAAACTATTAAGCTTCATCCGTTTTCATTTTTTTGGTAGAGGCTCCCTTGCAAGACTGGGAGGAGCCTTATCATTCCTTCTGTTCTTCAGTCTTCATCACCCTTCTCCTCATTATCAATATAACATTCCTGTTATTATCTAGAAATATCACCACCACCATCATCAAAATACACCTAATCAAACCGACTTAACTTCGGATTCTTCAATATCATCAACCATCCAACCCGCTCTACTACAACAAAGTGATGTATGGGGAGGAGATCTGAAGAGAATGGGAAAGAAACAAGCAAACCCCAAACAGGTTTGTAAAGTTCAAAGTGATCAAAATGTGACATACGCCATTATGAATGATTGCACGCAACTACAGAAACCAAAAAGACACACTCTCTCTCTCGCACACACACACAGCTCTCCAAGTGTGTTCTGTTTTAATCGGGGCCTTTAACAGTGTGTTCATTGATCCAGATCAGGGCAGTGTTGAGCTCCACATGGATGTGCTGTTAAGAACAAATTCCTATTTACAATGTTGGCCTAGGAACAGTGCGTTAACTGCCTTGCTCAGGGTTAGAAAGACAGATTTATAACTTGTCAGCTCAGGGATTCAATCTAGCAACCTTTCGTTTACAGGCCCAACGCTCTAACCACTAGGCTACCTGCCACCCCAAATTTGTACACACAGGGAACAGTTCCTATAGTATAACTGCTGGATGGCAGGTAACCTAGTGGTTACGAGCGTTGGGCCAGAAACCAAAAGGTTGCTGGTTCGAACCCTGTAGCTGGCTAGCTGAAGATCTGTTATTGTGCCCTTAAGCAAGGCACTTAAACCTAATTTCTCTGGATAAGAGCATCTGCTAAATGACTAAAATGTAAAATCAGTGTGGACAGTCAGGCTTCTAGGTTTAGGGTGTAGTAGTTGGCTATTCCCTGTTGGCAGTGAAGGGGCTGGTTCATTGTCAGATCATAAGAAGGTCCAATGGGACATGGGGTGGACTCTCCTTTCCTCACCTCTCCTCTTAAATTGTGCTTAGAATGTATGAGAGCTTTCAAATACACACACACACACTTGCACATAAACACAGTCAGAAACAAACACACACACACAACCTAAAAATGGCCTTGTTCACGTACACTATCCAGTACCTTCCACTGCATGACAGAATTACAGATAGCATTAATTCCCGCTCACATCTTTTGGAACAAAAAGCACCCTCATAGCTCCAAATTCAGACATGCTATTGGTTCTCGGCTGTCAATCTGACACAGACATGCTATTGGTGCTTTCAGCTGTCGGTCATGATCAGTGCATCACTCTAGGGCTATGCAACGCCTACATCTAGCGATCACAAAACATGTATAGTGTGCTTGTCCAAGAAGGTATTAGCTAGCTTATCCCTTTGATAAAGACTAAAGTATGTTAGTAGTGTATGTATGCAGGTAAATGTATGTCATCATAAACCCCATAGCACAGTGACCCCCGAAGATGTTATTTTTTACAGGGGCAGCCATAGTGGTACAGCGCCCCTGAAGCAAATTAGGGGTTAAGTGCTTTCCTCAAGGGCCCATCAACAGATTTTTCACCTTATTGATGGTCAAGTCTGGAACTGCCATCAGCATTGGACGCACTGATTTACAGTTACTGATTTAATGGCATAGTTCACTCACTCATACAATGTCATTCTTCATCAGCCATCCCCATCTTCATTATCATCCTCTGCTATTCCTCAATCAGCTACATCACAAACACACATGTACCAACAAACTCATCTTCACATTTAAAAGAAAAAGGAAACATCTATTTTCACATGAGCTGAAATCAGATACACTTTTAAACAGGGCCAATGGAAGAAAGTATCTACCTGGCAACAGCGAGGAGGAAGTAGATTCTCACTGGCCGTTGCTATGGTTAAGGATCAAGTGACCAATGAGAAACCTCAACCCTTCACTGAGGCAGGTTACAAAAAGAAAAAATGAAAAAGACCAAACAAGTTTTATTAAAAGAGTTGACGGACACACATTTTCATTTGAAGTATTTCTGCTATAGTCTTTTTCCCCCTTGTATTTCATACTTCAAAAATAAAGATCATTTTTTAAATAATACTACTATGACATTATTGTCATTGTCATTATTAATAGTGTTAATATCATCATAATCTTTCTCATTATCATAATTATTTATACTGGTGAACACTACGGTGAGATCACTACAGGCCACTTCCACTCTCTAGGTTAATAGGCTCTATTGGCTAACAGATGTTCTGATAGAGGGGGAGAAAGGACTGCCGACGCCCCTAAAACACACGTTCCTTGCTACCCTTTTCCTTATATTCCCTCCCTTGTTCCTAAAAACTTCCTTTCTTCCATTCCCGTTTTTCGTTTATCCATTCCCTTTACCCTTCGCTGTCTGGGTGAAGAGATTAATAGATGACAGTGTTTAAGTAACTGTCTTTCATTCTCCCTCTGTCCCTCTACCTCTCCTTTACATCCACGTTCCCATAAAACCTTCTCTCTCAGCTGGTCCTCTGCCCTCTACCCATCCCTCGCTCTCTCTCCATTCCATCCTCCATCCCCCTCTCTCTCTCTCTCACACACACTCATTCTCTGTCTCTCTCTCTCTCTCTTCAGCAGGACACCTCCATGGTATGGGAGGGGCTGGGGGGCATCTGCCCACCCTGAGAGCTCTGAGACAGGGTACGAGAACGCTCGCGCTCCCCCTCCATGGAGTAAGAGGAAGACAGCGAGGTGGTGCGTGAACGAGACAGGCGGGTCATGACGGAGGATGCCACTGTGGGAGAGGGAGCAAGAGGGAGGGTGGAAAAGAGCGAGAGAAGGAGGATAATTAGATTGATACAGAGAGACAGAAGCACAAAGGTCACAGTAGGTCGTCATAGCCACATATTAAAAACTAAGGCAAACTTACTGTAGCCCATCCCCTGAATGAAGTACTTGAAAGCCTCGGTCAATTTGCTGGGCTTTAAGTAAACACAGAAGGTAAATTCGATATCCATAAAATACGTAATATAAAATCTATATTTGTACAATGACATGGACATGCAGGAATTACAATAGTTACTGGATGGTTAGTTGTATTCATCATGATATATGCTGTATTTCTGTATTAGCACCAAAACACATTCACAGCTTGTATGAACTAAAAATATATGTATTTAACAACTTGGCATGTTTAATGTGTCTTACCTGGGTAAGCTGGGGAAGACCGCCAGCATCTGCCATCTGAAGAAGAAAGATGACAACTTTGTGTTTAGTAGCAACTGAATGTCTGAGGGAAACGGCTTGTGTGTGTGGTTTGTTTTGATGACTGAGGGGGTGATGAAGAAAGCTTGAGTACCTTGAGAAATGAGGTTGTTGTTGGGTCCAGTTTGCTGTTGCACTCCACCTGGTGGACATGGAGGGAAAAAACTTGGAATTAATCCACATCACCACATTCACTTCACCTGGGTGTGTTCGGTGCCTACGCGGTAGGCCTACGTGGTAGGCCTACATTAAGATATAAAGCCGAAAACGTACAGCAGCCTCCTCATACGGCGCCTGATCCCCGACCACCAGCATCACAGGACACCTGAGAAAGAAAAGAGAGAGAGATAGACAGAGAGAGACAAAAGAGATAGATTGAGAGAGATAGCGAGACTCTTAGGTATATTCAATGGAAAGAGTGAGACACATATTCTATACTATTGTCACAGCTGATGTAAGTGGTCTGATGGTGAAATGCTTACTTGAAGTTGCTGGTACGGTCAAGGATCAGATCCCTACGGCTGGAAAAGAGGAAAGGAAAGGTTACACTATTGTAGGTTTGTTAGTATGTATGTGTGCACGTGTGCATGTGTGTGTGCCTGTGTGTACCTGTTGTAGCCCCTCCAGAAAAGCTCAATGTTCATGAGGTTGGGGGCTTTAGAGATGCGATCTCTGTGGGACTTCACCAGGTCTGCGTTAGCTGACATCTCCTCCTACAAACCAAGACAGAAATGATACAATAACAATGTAGTTATAGTATTATAAGTATTATTATATTATTATTATAAGATAAAGAAAAATAGTTAAATAAACCCACATCGGGTTCCAGTCTATGATAACACACACATCATTTGATACCACACACACACACACACACACACACACACACACATAATTTGATACCACACACACACACACACACACACACACACACACACACACACACACACACACATCATTTGATACCACACACACACACACACACACACACACACACACACACACACACACACACACACATAATTTGATACACACACACACACACACACACACACACACACACACATCATTTGATACCACACACACACACACACACACACACACACACACACACACACACACACACACACACACACACACACACACACACACACATCATTTGATACCACACACACACACACACACACACACACACACACACACATCATTTGATACACACACACACACACACACACACACACACACACACACACACACACACACACACACACACACACACACACACACACACACACACACACCTGACTGAAGAGATGACTCAAGATCTGCTCTGTGAGAGAGGATGTCAGGGTAGTGATCTGGAAACAGAAAGAAAGAAAGAGAGAGATTGAGAAATAAAGGGAGACAGAGAGAGGGAGATAGAGAAATAGCGTGAGAGAGAGGTATAGTTAGGACAAATCAATAACATCTTAGTCAATATCATGTATACAGTAAAACCACCATGAATACAATTCCACTATCTATTTTCCTCATCTACATGTTACTTTATGAAATTGCCAACATAATCAAACTATCCCATTGTCTGAGACAGTAATGACTGTTTATTAACTGCTAGATCAAGAGTAATGGATATACGTACTGGTAATTGAGTATCTACTTGAATTGTAATGTAGATGTCAACACAACAACACAGAAGAGTAATGGTGATATTGAATAGGATATGGGATTGATATTGTCAAATTGATGGAAATGCTGCTAGTACTCATGAATATAGTCCAAAATCCTCTGGGCTTCTGAGTGATGATAATAATAATAATATTTCATACTAATGTTGCCAGTATTATACAGATGTAGGATCTTAATTGAATCAGTCTTTTTTTTGCTGAGAATTTTCCTGCCCGGCAGGAAATGCAAACTTGTAGTAAATTTGTGTTTTCAAAAGGCTAAAGTTTGTCATTTCCAGTGTGACATTTCCTGTTGCGGAAATGATTATTTTCCTGCTATAGAAAAGTGGCTCAAATTAAGATCCTACATCTGTGAGCATATTGAAGAGACAGTAACCTTCTGGGCAGCCCAGTCCATCCACCCTCTAGCCTGAGGGTCAATGTTGACGAGAACGAGACCTTCAACTGAGTCTGGGTGGGCCATCTGAGAGGACGGAGGAGAGAGAAGGAAAGAGAGAGAGAGAGAGAGAAAAAAATTGGTCAATTGTATGTTGAGACTGTTGAATTGTAGAAATTGAAAAAAGAAGCGAGCATTGGTATACACTGTGGAGAGCACCATATAGCAAATATATGCTAAGCCACGTTAGTCCAATGCACAGACTGCCAAGAGACTGCCTAACAGAAGCTAACAGAATGGTATACTGTGATTTTTCCCAGGGCAGCTGTATAAACCGATACAGGGGGCAGTAACATAACAAGGAGAAATCAGACACTCACTGTGAACCTGGAGAGAATGTACGCCCCAGCTCCCACTCCAACTCCGATGACAGAACGGAAACTAGAACAGTGAGCGAGAGAACAAACTTAGTGACAGATGTTCTAGTAGTGCCAATATGTCTGTGTTTCAGTGTTGTGGACTCCAGTAGATGTTTATGAAACTACGTTATAAAACACTATTTTGCTTTATAGTGGACATGCTGGTAAAACAAGAGAGTATTACGTAATGACGGTGACATAAGTCTGACTCACTTGAAATATGTCAGGACTGCAGGGATCATCTCTGCAATTTGCTCCATGGACGGATACTGGTATCTAAAAAACATGAGCGGGAACATTTGTTTATTATGAACACTTAAATACAAACACGCACACACACACTAGTCCTGGGCGGTGTACTGTACATACCGGGGTATTTTGAAATAGTGACGGTATGATTTTCAATACCGTCAACAAAAATATACAAAATAAATTGAGCCAGTCACACGGAAGTTTCATGTTAAACTTGAAATTCAATACGAATGTTTGCCAGCGAAACGTCTTATAAGTTAACTAGCTATCTAAGATGTGCCAAATACATTTTCTCCAGCTCAGGGCTCCAGCTATGCATTTGGTTTGCTAACTTGCTAGCTATAGGCGGCTAGCTTGCAAGATCAAGCTTAATGGTAACAGCAGAGACAATCAATCCCCTCCTGGATCAAGTGTGAGTAGCCTTTTGAGACAGCTGTATAACATTATGAGCTAGGTTGTCTGTCCTTGCATTTAGTTGATATTTGCTTGCGCTTGTTAGCATTAGCTAGTGTCCGCTATGGGAATTCCCTAGTACTTTCTTAGCATTTGTTAGCGGTATGGTACAGGAACGGTATTAAGTTATGAAAGTCTGTGTACAGTCCAACCCTAACACACACAAACGCACGCACGCACACACATGATATGCATACCCCATAGGATAGGTGGCGGCCCCCTCCTCTTGGCCAGGAGCATCAATGTGGACCAGAGTGAAGTTTTTCACTATCTCCTGCATCTCCTCAAATTTAAACAGAGGAGAGAAGCAGCTTTTACCTGTGAGAGAGGGAGAGAGAGAGAGAGAGAGAGAGAGAAAGAGCGAGAGAGAGACAGAGATAGGAGAGAAAGGGAGAAAGGGAGAGAAAATGGGAGAGAGAGAAAGAGAAATAGAGAGAGAGAGAGAGAGCGAGAGAGAAATCGAAAGAGAAAGTGAGAGAATTACAAGCATAAATTAAGAAAGGGCAGGCGCTGAGCTGAAGGGGAAACTCAAAATGAAAGAGGGGAAGTTGCTGGAGGGGATGAAAGAGAAAGACAGAGAGAGAGAGAAATATTAAGACGTAAAGAGAGAGAGAGAGAGAGAGCCTCACTGTCCAGGCCCACATCGTGGAAGGTGAGGATGGCGGGACGGCGTGTGTTAGAGGTTCCATGGAGAGTCACGTGGAGGAGACCATGAGGTGTCTCAATACTGTGTTCCTGGAGGATGACAGAGAGAGAGAGAGAGAGAGAGAGTTACATACACGTGCACATATGAACATTCAGGCACTAATACACGCATACACGTATGTAACACGTACGCACACAAATATATGTTGAGAAAACATACTTTCACGTGACACGAGACACATGCACACACATACTGTACGTACAGTTACAAGAAAATAAACTATTCTTACCTGGCCCTGGTCCAACAGTATTCGAGCTGCAGCCTCAGCATCCTAGCAAGATGGATAGAAACCATGAAGCAGCCAAAACAAGACACATTTCCGGCCACACAAGACCATAGTGAAATACATCTGGAACCTCCCTGGGATGCTAATTGTGCAGCTGTTCATTGGCAAAGACATTTCACAGAATCAACTCACTAACATGAGTCCTGAGCCCGTATTCACAAAGACTCAGTGGGAGTGCTGATTTAGGATCAGTTACTATATTCATTGTAATTATATGGACAGGTGGGGCCTGATCCTAGATCAGCACTCCTACCACGAGCCATTTTCTGAATATGCCTTTGAGTCTGCAGTTCCCCTAACTGTCCACCACCTGCAGTTGGCAGCAGTGAGAGTACATTCCTCAACCATACTCTCCAGCTCTGCAGTATATAACAACATCAGGGAGAGAGGAGCCTCATCTCTCACACCCTCAGGGTGACATCAACCGAGCGCTCATATCTGAGCCAGCCTAGCAACTACACACATACATGTACACACACAAAATACAGTATATGCATGTATGTGGCATGTGGAGATAGGGTGTGACAGCATGTATGTATGATGAGGCAGGATGAGGGGTTATGTATGTAAGTACACTCACTGACCTTTGCAGGATCGGGCTGACCCGGAAGTAAAGGCTTCTCCTCCGTAATGGCGATCTCCTGCATCTCAGTCGTCATGGCGTCACTTGTTCACGTCCTAGAAAGATAAATGAATGTATACATGAAAATGTAATCTAATATTATAGCATTTGTCTCTCTCTCTGTTTGACTCACACACACACACACACACACACACACACACACACACACACACACACACACACACACACACACAAACATAGACACACATGAACATAGACACATATGAACATACACATATGAACTAGACACACATGAACATAGATACACATGAACTAGACACGCACGCTCACTCACGCACACAGTGCACATCCACACACCTATTTGATCTTCTATCCTCATGGGGACCTAAAATGGATTTCCATTCAAAATCCTATTTTCCCTCATCCCTAACCCTAACCTTAAACCTAACTCCTAACCCCTTACTCTAATTCTAACCCTAATTTCAACCCTAACCCTAATCCCTAAACTTAAAATAGCCTTTGTTGTCATGCGAATGTGGAAAATGTCCCCAGGAGGGAGAATTTTTCTTGCTTTATCATTGTGAGGACTTTAGGTCAACACAAGCATAGAATAACCCCCCCACCCCAATTTTAATTAGTTAAAATTGAAATAATTAACTGGGAAGACAAGAGGAAGAAAAATAATGAAGGGATAGAGAGATAAAGCGGTAGAGACAGACAGGCAGGCAGACAGACAGACAGACTAGGGGCAACGTGAGCACCTATTACCATCTAGTAGACTCGTGGCTTGCTAGGGAGTTGTTGATGAAGACAGAGGATGGGCCTAAACAGCACGTTTCATCCATTTTAAAGTCTTAACCTTATCCCAAAACGTAACCCTTACCATAACCAAGTTAACTAAACCCTTACCTACTTTTGCTTCACCTATAAACGTTTACATTTGACCTGAACGTTGGCTGGGGGACCTTATTTAGAAACCAATAGCCTGACTCCTCCCTGTGTACGGGTGTGTTGACTGTTCATAGCTAGAGCTGTGTGTGTGTGTGGCCCCTAGGGTGCCTGTGATTAGTCATCAGAGAGCGTCACCCCGACACGCAGTCTGCACACATCTGTCGTTCTCTCGTCCCCTCTGTCCTTTCCTCTTTTTCCTTCACTCTTTCTCCCCCCCCCTTCTCTCTGTTTGTCTCTGTCCCCTTCTCTATTTCTCTCCTTCTCTCTCCCCCCTCTCTATTTCTCTCCTTCTCTCTCCCCCCTCTCTATTTCTCTCCTGCTCTCTCCCCCCCTCTCTATTTCTCTCCTGCTCTCTCCCCCTCTCTCTATTTCTCTCCTTCTCTCTCCCTCCTCTCTATTTCTCTCCTTCTCTCTCCCCCCTCTCTATTTCTCTCCTTCTCTCTCCCCCTCTCTATTTCTCTCCTTCTCTCTCCCTCCTCTCTATTTCTCTCCTTCTCTCTCCCCCCTCTCTATTTCTCTCCTTCTCTCTCCCCCCTCTCTATTTCTCTCCTGCTCTCTCCCCCCTCTCTATTTCTCTCCTTCTCTCTCCCCCCTCTCCATTTCTCTCCTTCTCTCTCCCCCCTCTCTATTTCTCTCCTTCTCTCTCCCCCCTATCTATTTCTCTCCCCCTCTCTATTTCTCTCCTTCTCTCTCCCCCCTCTCTATTTCTCTCCTTCTCTCTCCCCCCTGTATATTTCTCTCTTCACAGCAACTTGGTCTTATCAGGCTCATTGGAGTGCTGTGGTCTTGACAAGGAGTTTGGTGCCACAATTTGGAAAAAATGACTTCATTACTTATCAGTAACACACAGACAAAGACACACAGTCACATGTACACACAGTCACACGTACACACACACACTAGAAATACACCTTCCACAATAATTGAATACTCCTAAATCTCAGATATAAGCATCCTAGATATAAGTATAAGAATCAATATTTCAGGTTGACAATACCACATAATCAACTTGTGCCATATACTTTTTATTTTCATTGGGTCGTGTCAAATCGGCCATATCCAAAATTGTAACTTGTGGCTAACTAGTGGAGAATCCCTCCCATAGAATTATCTAGCCTATTCTGTCAGGCTGTGGACATTTAGAAACCGGATATCCCTCAGAAGCAGAGAAAAAGAAGAATAAGAAACTCATCCATCATATCAGAATGAACCAGCCAGATATATTTTTTAAAATTACATTTCGTCTTGCAATATTGACTGTAACACACGGTCAGTGTTGTACTCTGTTATTGTGAGATAGTGGTGAAAACTAAACTATAACCCGTTTTCCCTTCGTAATGGTATTAGCATAGCTAATGTAATGTAGATGCACATTATTATGAAAAACTGAAATTAGCATGTAAATTAGCATGCTAGCAAGCGACTGGATGTCAAAGGCCACATTACAGCAAACTCATTACATGGAAGGACTTGGTCATCAGAGAGAAAATCATCAAATCCAATGGGTTATACACAATACAAACCATAATGATAAATAACAATGTGAAAGTTGGAAAGTTTTCAGACCCCTTGACTTTTTCCACATTTGGTTTCGTTACATCCTTTTCCCCTCATCAATCTACACACAATACCCCATGATGACAAAGCAAAAACAGGTTTAAAAAAAAAGAAGTCATATTTACATAAGTATTCCTTTACTCAGAACTTTGTTGTAGCACCTTTGGCAGCGATTACAGCATAGATTCTTCTTGGATATGGCTCTACAAGTTTGGCACATTTGGGAAGTTTCTCCCATTCATCTCTGCAGATCCTCTCAAGCTCTGACAGGTTGGATGCACAGATATTTTCACGTCTCTCCAGAGATGTTCGATCGGGTTCAAGTCCGGGCTCTGGCTGGGCCACTCAAGGACATTCAAAGACTTGTCCTGAAGCAACTCCTGTGTTGTCTTGGTTGTGTGCTTAGGGTTGTTGTCCTGTTGGAAGGTGAACCTTCGCCCCCAGCCTGAGGTCCTGAGCGCTCTGGAGCAGGTTTTTATTTTATCAAGGATCTCTCTGCTCTGTTCATCTTTGCCTTGATTCTGACTAGTCTCTTAGTCCCTGCTCCTGAAAAACATGGTTTTTGCTCTGACATGCACTGTCAACTGTGGGACCTTATATAGATAGACAGGTGTGTGCCTTTCTAAATCATGTCAAATCAATTGAATTTACCATAGGTGGCCTCCAATCAAGAAACATCTCAAGGATGATCAATGGAAACAGGATGCACCTGTAGCTTAATTACTTGTCTCATAGCAAAATGTTTGAATATTTATGTAAATAAGGTATTTCAGTATTTTATTGAAAAACATTTGCAAAAATGTCCAAAAACTTTTTGCACTTTGTCATTCTGGGGTATTGTGTGTAGATTGCTGAGGATTTCTTTTGTTGATTTAATAAATTTTAGAATAAGGCTGTAACGTAACACATTTTTGGAAAAAGTCAAGGGGTATTAATTATTTCCGAAGGCACTATATATCAGCTCTCTGCAAATGATCAGCAACAATGTGTTATCTACTGCTAGGGATTGTTAGTTAGGCATCGACTGGACAGAGAAAATAATTCACTTAACACCAATATTTCACACATACTGTACTTCCCTCCATTACACATCATCTCCATGTCGACTCAGTCCCTGCTATAGAACTTGAATCCTCCCTAAGTCCCTCCCTACCTCCCTCCCTCTATACATCCATCTCCCTTTCCCTCTCTCTCTTTTGCCCTATCCTTCTCTCTCAAACAAACTCTCTTGCTTTCTCTCTCCCTCTCTCAAACACACACACTCTCTCTACCTCTCTCCCCCTTTTTCCGTCTATCTCTCTCTTTCAGTGAGTCAGTGCGTTGTAGAGCATGTAATAACTGTAAAACTGCTCAGGGAATATGTCACTACAGAGAGGGGAGATTGGCTAAGAGACTGTTGCCAGCTGAAAAACAACACACACAGTCTCTCTCCCTCCTCTATCTCCCTTTCCTTCTCCCTCTTCTCCCTCTCCTTCTCATAATACCCTCTTGGTATTATGGATGTTTTTCAACTGCTGCTTAGCTTCTGTTATCATTTCCTGAAGCGATGGGCAGGCTGACACGCTAATCAGCTTTTAAGCACCAGAAATTACTAGAAATTTCTCACTGGATAATTGTGTATACACAAGCTTTTAATACACTGTTCGGTGGAGTAGTCAGAATAGCTGCCATGTGTCATTCAATATGTTCGGTTGAAAATCATGATGCTTAGGTAGGAGACATGGTTGTGTTTAGGAGGGTGCAACATTCTGAACACCGTAGATACAATTTTGGTGTACGGGGTCAAGTTTCCATATCACCCTTGACTATGGCTGTTGCGGTGACCGTATTACCGCCAGTCATGAAGGCAGTCAAATTCCACGTGACCGTTTAGTCACGGTAATTAGGCTTCTCCAAGCTTTGATGCTGCTGCTGGTCATTAGTAAACTTGCTAACTGTCTGGAACTCAGCACTCTATTGTCCCTCTAATCACTCTGACGTCAATGCAAAAGTAATTGAAAATCTAATCAAACACTTCATGAGAGCCCATGAGCTCATGATGCGCAACATTTCTATAGGCTATGCAACTGCGCGAGAAAACAGAGTGATGGCCTCTACTAAAAAGAGGAAGGTCCTATCAGCTTTCTATAGGCTAGGCCTACTATATTTATTTCTCAACTTTCCTACTAATAAGCCCATTGCTTATCTTTACAACAGGAGTATAGCCTACCTGGCTTTCATGAAAATGAACTACGGGAAAAGTGTCCTCCATTCACTATTTAAGTGCATAGATAACATATATTTTTTCCCCTGCCCGTTTTAAGACAGGTGCATGATAATGGTCAATTATAAATCAAAAGAAATTTCACACATATACTATTTAGTATATGTAAAGACAAGATTAAATCAACAATAGTCTGATGGGTAACAATATTAGCCTATCACTTGTGAATTATATATTATCACTTGTGAATGATGCCCAGCGTAAGGCAAGAAAAAATTAATTTTTTGAGACTTTTTCGCGTGAGTTAAAATTTTTGGGAAGATAATTTTCACCATAAAAATGCACCTTTATAATAAAAGCATTACATGCATAATCGCATTTGCGGTCACTTTTAAAAATGGTGTGTTTTCCCCCTAAGCCTACTGCGCTTATAATAGCCAAAAATAAATAAATAAATAGCCAAATAGTTTATCACATTTTAAGCTAAATTCTGATCTGTTGCGTGAGCCTCATTGCTTAAAAAAGTGGTCGCATTAATTTGGGATCTATCGCATGCCACAACTGTCCCAGACTATGTTTGGAATATTTACTTCTCGCACCGAATAGGTAACTTTTTGTACTATGGGGGATAGTAGATTGACATAGATTAGTGCTTTTGCTGTTCGTTAGGCCTACTCATCTTGTTGGCTGATGAAAAGTAAATGTGGACAGTTCTTACAATATCTTCAATATGCACCTCGGAATTGGATAAAGACGCATGCAGGGCATCCCCGAAGTGTCTGTCTTCACTTGTAGCCTGTGAGAATGACCCGATCACATGATGGAGAGCCATGTGCGTGAGAGGTGCTTCAGAGCACACAGTACTCCGGAAGAAGTGAACAACGGCCACTGGACGCAAAAGGCATGGATTTTTTGAGGGTGCATTTACGGCCACACAAAGGGGATGGCCCTAGGAAATTCAAGGCATTATCAAGTGCTTGTCAAATTGTGAATGAGAGACTGATGAAGTGTGTACAGCCTGCAGAAAAAACAAACAGAGCTTATGCCTTTCAAGCAACTTTTTTCAAATCATCATTAGAGATGCATCATACAGCCTTACAATGTATTAAAAATAAAAACATATAGCCCTAAATTTGTATCACAACTAAAGTTACATTAATAACTCTAAATTAAGCATATAGAAGTACCTATTTCTTTGTTAATCACTCAACACAGAATAGATGCATGTGCACACTCCCTCGTTTGGAGAAAATATACTTTCTATTTTATTCAACTTTGTTCAATTCTATTCTTCATACTATAAAATAATTCTAACCAAATCGTGTCTGCTAAATGAACTAGTGTAGCCACATCCATATAGCATAGTGATATCAAAACATAAAGACAACTCATGTCGAGACTGCATTTTCTTCATATCATGTTTCTTTAGACCTGTCTAAAATAAATAATGGATTTATTGTGAAGGTGTAGGCTATATTACATGGATTTATTAGACTACTGTGTAGATGTTCCAAAGGTCTGTATCAGTGGCTTGTAGGCTATGTGTGGAAGACAGGAGATGCTAAATGTGTTCATGTTAATTAACGGTCAATTACGGTGAGATCGACAGTTATTTGCCTGACAATCACCGGCTGATGAAATTTCGATACCGCCACAGCTCTACCCTTGACACAGAATCATTACTGTTCTATATCATTTATTTATATCTCATCGTTCTGAAAATGCAACCCAGGTATGAGGTACAGTATCAGAGTAACTCATGGATTCACCATCAAATACACTGATATTTCTCGATATTCACATAGTTCAGCGCTCTACTTCAAGTGAGCTTTGATTGCTAGCTTTGAACTGCTATCAATCGGTCTTGGATCACTTCACAAAACGTCAACAATTTTTCTTCCTCCCTGCTGTGACTGATGGATAGACTTATTGCACTACAGAGACAACCAAGTGTTACAGTATTGACACAGATATGGGCCTGTATTCATCACGTGCCTCATGAGTAGGAGTGCTGATCTAGGATCAGTTACTCTTTCTCTAAGACACTTTTTAGCTTTTTTTTAACACAAGCCCTGATCTCTCCATTGGCTCTGTGAATAGAAGATGATCATGAGTGGATCTGATAACAAACACAGAAGCATAGCTAAAGGATTAGCAAGTTATCCGAGGAAACATCCTTCTGGCCGCTATCCTCTACACAGAGACGCATCTTTCTTAGTACACAGATGAAAAAATCCTTCTCTGATGCAAGGCTAATACAGGTCAGTACCTTTTATATCTGCTTTGTGCCTCTCTGGTCTCTGTTGGTTCTCTGTCCACCCTTCATTGATCAATCATTGACTGACTGACCAGAGAGTCTACTCCACTCCACTCTAGACACCTAGTCTATAGTCAGCAACATACACACTGCCAACTACAGGCCATAGTCAACAGAGCATCATGAAAACCTCTGGAATCTACAAACCCCTCAAGGACCTGAATTAGGGACACCTGCTCTAAAAGCTTGCACTATCCTTACAGGGTTGTCTGCCTAAAGCGATAAAATAGAAGATACATTACATTATTTCTATGAAAAAAGCACTGTTACAGTAAGTGAATCCCTGTGGTAGAATATCAGTTGTGGAGTCGGACATTACTTTCTCCATATTTCTGGGTGGCTTCAGGATATTCAGGATCTATAGCTCACATCCTGCTGCTCACTGAGGTGTGTCCAGTGTTACTGTGTTCCTGTGCTGAGTGCTAACACTACTGTGTGTGTGTGTGTGTGTGTGTGTGTGTGTGTGTGTGTGTGTGTGTGTGTGTGTGTGGCCTACTCACCCTGCGGTGCCCCTCTGAGAGGCCAATCCGTCTCTAACACACCTGCAGTCAGACATGAGCTGAATAACTATCAGTTCACATTGATATATTTCTCGTTTTCCCTCTTTTTCTCAATAATATATCTCTTTCTTTTCTAGCTCTCTCGGTTTCGTCTCTCTACTTCTGTCTCTGTTTTGTCTCTGTCTGTATAGCTCTCTCTCTCTTTTTCCCTCTACTTCTATCTTTCTCTCTCCTCTCTTTACTAGCTTTGTCTGTTTTTCTTTGTTGTTTTCCATTCTGTCTCTCTCACCCTCTCTCTTCACCTTTCTCTGTCTCTTGTCAATCTCTTTCTATCACACTGCCCCTACTATTCACATCTCGCTCAATCTTTATTCCGTTTTTCTCTCATTCACTCCCTCTCTTTTCCTTTTCATCTCTCTCAGACTATCTCTCTCCATCCAACAACAAGCGTCCAGTGAAAAGGGAAACAGGGTAAACAACCATGTTGGCAGGAGCTCCCCTCTCTCATTTGGCCCCTCTCTCTCTATTGCCCAAGCGCCAGACAAAAAACACACACACACACACACACACACACACACACACACACACACACACACACACACACACACACAAAAAGTGGAGTCTAAATCTGGAATGTAGGCTGAAAGGTTGAGATGATAAATATTAAACGATGTGTTGTGGTGGGCGTGTGTGCGTGCGTGCGTGTTTGTGTGTGTGTTCACGGGTATGCAACATGAGACGTGGCGAATGGCTAAGTATTCAGGGGTTAAGTAGCTTAAGTAGCTGTTATGTCATGTGTATGAAGTCCGTTCAGATGCTTATAGATGCATTATGAAAGCTTTATGTAGAGACATTGTAAGTCATAACATGAGGTGCTGATGGGTTAAATTGCAAGAGTACCCTGGAGCCTAGCAGCATCATGCTCTAATACTCTTGTGGTACCACACCTGATCTGCACCATATTTATACATACATAGTCTTATGGAATAGTTTAGGTAGTTTAGGCAGCACACTACAGCTCACTACTAGTTCCACACTTCATTCCCCCAGGGGGCAGCAGAAACCTTGTCCAAGTGCTGAGCCTGGTTGATAAGCACATCAGGTGCAGAGTTGGTTTGGTGGCCCTCATGGGTTGATTTTGTTTCGAATCTTTAGTTTGGGCTTGCCTGTTTGTAGTGTCCTTTTTGTACATATTCATGTTTCGTCACCATCTGAACAAATAATAACTTACTTAGACTGGCCAACCTAGAGGTCAAGAGAGACAGAGCTGGCCATGGACCAAGGTAAGTTCGCTGTCTCTCTGGGCACAGTACATTCAACACCTTTGGCGCATACTCTGATTTCTCAAATACATGCACACATTCATTCAGGTTACAGACTCTGTAACTAGGCCTAGGACCCCTAGACAATGCGAGGGCAACAATATACGTAGGCTAGGTATTGGGTTTGTAACATACTGTATAGGAGCTCGTCCGTCATAAATGTTAACAGATGTTAGCATTTGGGGTTGTAGATGGCTGTGAACTGGTGTGGTTCGGCAGTGTGGTTGTGCATTTGCTGAGAAAGTTTGTAGCACGAGTTTGTGTCGAGCAAGTATCCTAGGTGAGGTTTGCAGCAGCGCTAGTGTGAGTTTCAAGGTGCAAGTTAGCAAGATAGCTGATGGCTTTGGCCGACAGAAATGCTCGCACACGCTTTTTCAGTTCTGCCCACATTTTCTATAGGATTGAGGTCAGGGCTTTGTGATGGCCACCCCAATACCTTGACTTCGTTGTCCTTAAGCCATTCTGACACAACTTTGGAAGTATGCTTGGGGTCATTGTCCACTTGGAAGACCCATTTGCGACAAAGCTTTAACTTCCTGACTGATGTCTTGAGATGTTGCTTCAATATATCCACATAATTTTTGTTCCTCATGAAGCCATCTATTTTGTGAAGTGCACCAGTCCCTCCTACAGCAAAGCACCACCACAACATGATGCTGCCACCCTCGTGCTTCACGGTTGGGATGGTGTTCTTCTGCTTGCAAGCCTCACCCTTTTTCTTCCAAACATAACAATGGTCATTATGGCCAAATAGTTATATTTTTGTTTTATCAGACTAGAGGACATTTCTCCAAAAAGTATGATCTTTGTACCCATGTGCATTTGCAAACTGTAGTCTGTTTTTTTATGGCGGTTTTTGAGCAGTGGCTTCTTCCTTGCAGAGCAGCCTTTCAGGTTGTCGATATAGGACTCATTTTACAGTGGCTATATATACTTTTGCACAGGCTTCCTCCAGCATCTTCACAAGGTCCTTTGCTGTTGTTCTGGGATTGATTTGCACTTTTTGCACCAAAGTACGTTCATCTCTAGGAGACAGAACACATCTCCTTCCTGAGCAGTATGACAGCTGCGTGGTCCCATGGTGTTTATACTTACGTACTATTGTTTGTACAGATGAATGTGGTACCTTCAGGAGTTTGGAAATTGCCCCCAAGGATGAACCAGACTTGTGGAGGTCTACAATACTTTTCTGAGGTCTTGGCTGATTTCTTTTGATTTTCCCATGATGTCAAGCAAAGAGGCACTGAGTTTGATGGTAGGCCTTGAAATACATCCACAGGTAGACCTCCAATTGACTCAAATGATGTCAATTAGCCTATCAGAAGCTCCTAAAGCCATGACATAATTTTCTGGAATTTCCCAAGCTGTTTAAAGGCACAGTCAACTTAGTGTATGTAAACTTCTGACCCACTGGAATTGTGATACAGTGAATTATAGGTGAAATAATCTGTCTATAAACAATTGTTGGAAAAATGACTTGTGTCATGCACAAAGTAGATGTCCTAACCGACTTGCCAAAACTATAGTTTGTTAACAAGAACTTTGTGGAGAGGTTGAAAAACAAGTTTTAATGACTCCAAACTCAGTATATGTAAACTTCCGACTTCAACTGTAGATAGTGTGGTCTACAGCTTATCATAAGGTACTCTACCTCAGGCAAGCAATACCTTGAGACTTCTTTAATATTAGACATCGCGCACCAGCTGTTATTGACAAATAGACACACATCCCCACCGCTCGTCTTATCAGACGTAGCTTCTCTGTTCTGGCGGTGCATGGAAAATCCCACCAGCTCTATATTATTCATGTCGTCGTTCAGCCACGACTCGGTGAAACATAAGATATTACAGTTTTTAATGTCCCGTTGGTAGAATAATCTTGATCGTAGGTCATCAATTGTAATTTCCAATGATTGCACGTTGGCCAATAGAATAGATGGCAGTGGGCGTTTACTCACTCGCCTACGAATTCTCAGAAGGCAGCCTGCCCTCCGCCCCCTTTCTCTCCATCTTTTCTTCATGCAAATGACAGGGATTTGGGCCTGTTCCTGGTAAAGCAGTATATCCTTTGCGTCATACTCGGACTCGTTAAAGGAAAAAGCTTCTTCCAGTTCGAGGAAGTAACTGCTGTTCTGATGTCCAGAAGTTAGCCACCCACTACTGCGCTATTGGTGTTTGGGTGTCAGGTTTTGATTTAGCTGACACATTTCTAATTGAGCAATAAAAGGGAGGAGATTTTTCCCAGTCATGAGTTCAGGTTAGTGAGGATTCACTGGGAGACGCCATGTCTGAGTTTTACAAGTGACACGGCTGTGTCTTGTGATGAGAATCAGGAACTTGAAGAAGTGAGTTTGGTGGAAAATCCAGATAAGGGTTGCCAGGGTTGGGCAACTCCAGTCCTAGGAAGCCGCAGTGGTGTCACACTTTCCCCCCATCCCTAGCAAACACAGTTGATTTAACATATTCCATTCTAAACTGAAGATCATTATTACTTATTGGAGTCAGGTGTGTTAGCTGGAGCTGTAGCAAAACTGTGACACCAATCAGGCCCCCGAGTTGCCCATCCCTGAGCCAGATCCAGCGATGTTTGTCATTTCCGGTTCTTGAAGAGCAGTTGACAGTTCCTGCAGTATGTTGACCTAGTGTGTCTCCTGTTAAGGTGGAGGAATGTGATAACAGTTACCCTCCAGTGAGTGCTCAGGGCTGGAGGAAAAGGCATTGGGGAACATGTATTGTGTTCTTAGTGAGTTTGCTGCAGTCGCGGTTGATGTTCACTTGTCTCAGGTGATGGTTGTTCCAAGTCTCACATCGCTGGCTACATCAGATGGTGCTTGTCCATAGGACGAGTGAATGGACTTGTTCTCTCAGTTTAAAACCAGAGGGATTACAGGCTATCCTTTGGTTTGATAAAGTCAGATACTTTTGTCAGGAAGAAATTACCTGAGCGCAGAGCGGAGAATTTGATGGTTTGGGGTTTTGACTGGTTTCCGGTTTTGAGAATGACCTTATCTCAGAGTAGAGGGTTTCTGTAGTCAGGTTGTGTAACTGCAGCTTTAGTGTTTATGTTGGACATATTGTCTCTTCAGGTAAGGAGGTTTTATGGAAATTGAGAAAAATAGATATGTGACTGTGACGTTTCTTATTTTATTTTCTTGTTGGTGGAGGTGTTATGGAATAGGTTAGGTAGTTTAGTGCACTTTGTTTATGCCCATTTAGCATCGTTCACGCTCTTAAGCATTAGATCCTCTTAAGATCTCTTAAAGAATTCACATGTGAACACGTGACTGCCGTTCATGTGCTAAAGCAGTAAGGTAGTGCTTAAAAAACAAATAAAAGATTCAGATTAAAATACTTTATTATTAACGTCTAGTGCTAAAGATTGTAGCCTACCATTAGGAAAAAGTAAAAACACAAACACAAAAGTAAAAACATTATCTAGACCTAGGCCTATATCATGAGATCCTTTGTGTGACTTTGGTTCAGGTCATGCTATGATATGATATAAACAAAGGAATCTAGCCTGCGAGTATATTCATGTCCATGTAATGTCGATGGCCTTCTCATTGCCAAAGTCCTGATCTTCTCAAAAATGTTTGCTGTATTTTGTCCAGTCCAGGCGATGCTTGCCCATCTCTGGGAGGAAGGACATCAGCGTTGAACTGCAGCTGAAACCTGATTATAAAACACCCGAAGTACTGCTTGTTCACCATTGTTCATCTCCTTGTACTGGTGGTGGAGAGCAGGTTCTTATTATGCTGAAATACAAAATCCAGAAACATAGCTTAAAACATGAATGAATTCATCTCCTCTAGTTCGTTATTGCTTGTTGACCGCTACAGAGCTCCGTACTAAAATACCCTGTACACACTCAACCTACTTCCAGCCAAACTATTACAACGCAGACACTAAGAACTAGCTAGATTTGTAAAACATGTAACTTTATAATTACCAGCTGGCTAAACTAGATGTCAATTGTATTAATCTAGTTAGCCAGCTAGTTGAACATGCAAAAAACTACCTTGCAATCTGTAATCTATTGTAGATAGATTTTTGCAAACATGTGATGGTAAAAAAAAGCCTTTCCATCTAACAGAATACTTTTCATTAGCATCTTCGCTAATAGCTGCACAAAGTGGTAGCCCTTAGCGCACCGCACATACACAGAGAGTGGGAATTCTTGTTGGCTCTTCAGAAAGTTGCAGGGAATACGAATCACTGATGCATACTAATACATTTGCCCAGGTTTATCATAAGACATGAACATATCATTCATTTTCAATACATTTAGTCGATTCCCTACTAAGTTCAACACATGTTTGAATATTGTTAAACTCTGTTTTAATGTATGGATTCCGTGTGTCCGTCCACGTTTTCCTCAACGCAGATTTTATAGGGCCCTAGTATAACTTTGAGAAGAGGCTAACAGAGAGCGAAAAAAGCAGAGAGACCGAGAGAAAGAAAGAAGGATAACATTTCTAAAGGAAAATAATGAGCAACTCTAGCCACCATGGAGATAACAAGAGGTGCCAAAGCTCTCCTAGCTGTTTTTCTTTCCTCTCCCCTCTCTCTCCCAACTTTTTCTCTCAACTCTTTACACTGTTTTTTCCCCCTGTTTTTCTCTGAGACCATAATGGTGCACCTGTTCATGAATATGACTCAGTAGTTCACAGTGATTAAAATCAGGGCTAACCACTGTGCTACAATACTACACACTCAAACACTTGCACACACACACACACACCCCTACGCCCAACGCACACACACAAATTTGACCTTCAAGCTAGGGGATATCGCTAGGCAAGAGCTGATCAAGATATGACCAGTAACTGTAGGAGGCCACCGTGGAGCAGCAAGATGTCTTGGCTGCATTCAGTTTTCAACGAGGAGGTCAGCAAAGCCAACATTAATCCAACGCCTACCTGCTGTGTGAATAGCAAACTTGAATCTAAAACAATAAAACAAGAGGAATCATACCTTAAACATCTCTACAGATCAAATGCACATCAGAGTTGTATAATGTTATTCGGTTATCAGTGACGAAGTCAAAGACACCAAGTCCAATACCAACCATGTACCTGTAGTGCAAACCACAACTTCAATCAGTTATCTACCAATCAACTGTAGCTTACATCAGACAGTGGCATCACAACAACATTTCAGAAATGCTCAACTGCAATGGGTTATCGGTTATCTACTGCCAAGTCTTGTTAGTTATTGGCTGATAGTGGTGTGTATCATGGATGCTAAGGGAAGCCAGGCTTCCCCCAAAAAATGTACCAAGAAATAAAGAAAACAAATATTAAATAATGTATCTTTCGTCTCTCTGTGTTTCATAATGTTTCTTCAATGCGCAAGAGGCTGAATGCTTCTCACCGGAGAAAGCATCTGAGCGAGCGAAACAGCACCCTTCTGTCTCTGTATGTGTAGGCCACCTATTTGATGCTGCCTGGTCAAAAAGAGTTTGACATTGCTGCTTGCCGTAGTACTGAATGCAAGGGAAGCCAGCAAGCATTTGGCCTACCTTGAAAAACAAATGTATAAAATAATAGCCGGTCAGTGTTGAGCTAAACTGAGTGAGCTCAACTGTGAATGGTCCTGGCACACCAAAACAAAGTGTCAAGGGAAGCCAGTTTGAATTTGGCTTCACTCCAATAACATCACATTGAGAGCAATACATCATTGACAGAAACAACTTGAATTGTTGCATCTCATTCTGTTGTTGTCCTCTACTGGCTAGCTAGCTAGCTAAAATTGGCCCATCCCTAAATTAGCCACGGATGGAGATAGGGATTTGGACTTGTGGTTTTACTTAATTCTCCTTACTGGCCAATGATTAGAACAGCGATTCTAATCCAACCATAAATTCATACATTGTGCCCCTGGCCTGACAGGATGGAAGTTCAATACGTAGCTAGGCTTATGAAGGCTTATGTTAACTAGCTAACATTGCAAATGAAAGGAAGTTAGGCTAGCGAGAAAGCATTTTAGCAAGATAGCCTAGGACAATAGAAAATAAAAGTGTGTACTGTATGACTGTATCCAGGCTGAATCACATACGGCCACGATTGGGAGTCCCGTAGAGCGGCAGACAATTGGCTGGTTTAGGTCATCATTGTAAATAATAATTTGTTCTTAACTGACTTGCCTAGTTAAAAAAAGGTTACATTTTTAAAAAAAAGTCAGACTGTTTTGTCAACATTGCCGTTTCTCATCAAATAGGATGAGTCAACATGTTTTTCTACTTGCACGCACACACACAAACACACACACTCTTAGCATTCTCTCAACCAGCTTCATGGGGTAATCACCTGGAATGCATTTCAGTTAACAGGTGTGCCTTTTTCAAAGTTAATTTGTGGAATTTCTTTCCTTCTTAATGCGTTTGAGCCAATCAGTTGTGTTGTGACAAGGTAGGGGTGTATAAAAAAGATAGCCTTATTTGATAAAAGTTCAAGTCCATATTATGGCAAGAACAGCTCAAATAAACAAAGAGAAACAACAGTCAATCATTACTTTAAGACATGAAGGTCAGTCGATCAGGAACATTTCAAGAACTTTAAAAGTTTCTTCAAGTGCAGTCGCAAAAACCATCAGGCGCTATGATGAAACTGGCTCTCATGAGTACCGCCAAAGGAATGGCAGACCCAGAGTTACCTCTGCTGCAGAGGATAAGTTCATTAGAGTTACCAGCCTCAGAAATTGCAGCCCAAATAAATGCATCACAGAGTTCAAGTAAGAGACACATCTCAACATAAACTGTTCAGAGGTGGCTGTGTGAATCAGGCCTTCATGGTTGAATTGCTGCAAAGAAACTACTAAAGGACACCAATAAGAAGAAGAGACTTGCTTGGGCCAAGAAACACAAGCAATGGACATTAGACCGGTGGAAATGTGTCCTTTGGTCTGGTTCCAACCGCTGTGTCTTTGTGAGACGCGGTGTGGGTGAACGGATGATCTCTGCATGTGTAGTTCCCACCGTAAAGCATGGAGGCGGAGGTGTTATGGTGTGGGGGTACTTTGCTGTTGACACTGTCTGTGAATTATTTAGAATTCAAGGCACACTTAACCACAGCATTCTGCAGAGATACGCCATCCCTTCTGGTTTGGGTTCAGTGGGACTATCATTTGTTTTTCAACAGGACAATGACCCAACACACCTCAATGCTGTGTAAGAGCTATTTAACCAAGAAGGAGAGTGATGGAGTGCTGAATCAGATGACCTGGCCTCCACAATCCCCTGACCTCAACCAAATTGAGATGGTTTCGGATGAGTCGGACCGCAGAGTGAAGGAAAAGCATCCAACAAGTGCTCAGCATATGTTAGAACTTCTTCAAGACAGTTGGAAAAGCATTCCAGGTGAAGCTGGTTGAGAGAATGCCAAGAGTGTGCAAAACTGTCATCAAGGCAAAGGATGGCTTTTTGAAGAATCTCAAATATTAAATACACTTTGATTTGGTTACTACATGATTCCATATGTGTTATTTCATAGTTTGGATGTCTTCACTATTATTCTACAATGTAGAAAATAGTAAAAATAAAGAAAAATGTTTGACCAGTAGTGTGTGTGTGTGTGTGTGTGTGTGTGTGTGTGTGTGTGTGTGTGTGTGTGTGTGTGTGTGTGTGTGTGTGTGTGTGTGTGTGTGTGTGTGTGTGTGCGTGTGTGCGTGTGTGTGCAAGTAGAAAAACATGTGACCGGTAGTGCACACACACACACACACACACAGAGAGAGAGAAATCAGAACCATGTTCAAATCATATTTAAGTTGTTTGGATTAAATCGCTTTTGGTATCTTTCAGTTGTCACTGTATTAGACTAAGCGTAGGGGATTTGATGATGTTGAAATGTTGAAGTTGCACCACTACTGTTGACTGTACAGGAAAAGCATTCAATTACAGAGAGCTGTGATTATGGACTGCTGGTACAGTAGCCTATGACAGGGCTGATGGGAAAGACATTAGACTTGACTTTATCCCTTTTGATCCCCTTTCAGAGGATGGGGATTTAGCTTAGTGGGCTAACACAGTCTTTTGCTGGGCAGAAGACCTGGGTTCAATTCCCTGTTTGTTACAGGAGTATAGGGCAGAGACAATACAATGAGAGTAAATCTGGACATCTAAACCAGATAGCATAAAAAGTAGCCAATAGTGAGTAGTAAGACATTAACCTTGTTTCTAAGACCAAATGTGGAACATATTACTTTTTTCTGATTAAGATGGAGTCTCCCTTTCCCAAAGCCACTTTGCATTACTGTCTGTTGACTAGCAGATGCACCAACAAAACCCATTTGACTTCCAGATATATTTGAAAATGCTTTAGTTCAAAGCGTTGGGGTAGTGAGTGGTTGTTGTTGTTGTTCTGGATGGCAAAAATCTACATTCATGTTGTTAATTCAAGCAGACGTGTGCGCCAGTGTGCGCACATGCCAGCGCGTGTATGTGTGTGTGTGTAGTCATGGACACCAATTGCCAGTAAAGCCTCTAAATGAACAACTAATGAAGAGATTCACATGTAAATGAAAAGGAGGTGTGCATGTACACAACAAGAAGAGCCATAACAGATACAGTAACTAATGGATATTATTACAGTAGCCTACGTTGTATTGTAAGTCACCAAATGTGGGACTCCTGAGTGGTGCAGTGGTCTATGGCATTGCATCGCAGTGGTGTGGCTAGCTGTGCCACTAGAGATCCCGGTTTGAGTCCAGGCGCAGCTGTACCCTGTGCACGTGACAAATAACCTTTGATTTGAAATTGGAATACATCGCTCGTTGAGACTGGGTTGCAAAACATGAGTCAGTACGAGTTGTGAAAGAGACCATTTTATACATTTGGGGATCTAAAATGGATCCACCCACACACCAAAAAACAATACATATCTTACAGCACTAAACCAGCCTCCGTCACACACACACACATCACTTCCACACACCCCCACCTACACACACACACACACACACACACATCACTTCCACACACCCCCACCTACACACACACACACACACATCACTTCCACACACCCCCACCTACACACACACACACACACACATCACTTCCACACACCCCCACCTACACACACACACACACACACACACACACACACACACACACACACACACACACACACACACACACGCACACACACACATATCTGAGGGCTTCCCACCGAAACACCATAAGGTACCACCCTACCACCCATAGCTAAATGGACCCAGCGATAGAAACATGAATGAGGGAGGGAAGCACAGAGGGTTTTGATGTTTATAAATATGGTTGTGCTGAGCGGCTGTGAGCGCTGTGTGTGTGTGTGTGTGTGTGAGAGGGCGGTGTGGGAACAGACAGAGTATTGTCCTGCCTGGCCTATCTGTGTCTGGCCCTGAGCCACAGCTAAAAGAGACATGCTGTACATGGATAGAGACTGACAACTCACTGATACAGTCAACAACACGGCTAGAGAGACATACTGTAGAACTGCATTCATACAGTCAACAACACAGCTAGAGAGACATATTGTAGAACTGCATTCATATCCTCAACACAGCTGGAGAGACACTTTAAAACTGCATTCATACAGTCAACAACACAGCTGGAGAGACATACTGTAGAACTGCAATGATACAGTCAACACAGCTAAAGGAGGGACATATCGTACATGGATACTGACAGCTCACTGACAGCAACCACACAAACACAGTCAACACAGCTATAGTCAACTCACTGACACAGTCAACACAGCTATAAGAACACAAGCAACTCACTATCACAGTGAACACAGATAAAAGAAACAGCTAAAGGAGGGGCATATTGTACAATGACAACACAGTCAACTCGATGACACTGTCCACACTGCTAAAAGAACGCAATCAACTCAATAGCACAGCCAACACAACTAAAGGAGGGACAGGCTGTATACTGACACACACAGTCAACTCACTGACACAGTCAACAATAGAGCTAAAGAAGAGACAGTGCATTATTCTCGAGCATGTAGCGAATAGGGTACCATTGCGGAATACTGTACTGTTCAGTGACAACCACAGTCAAAGCAAAAGGAGACACACTGCACCCTAACATTGTGAAGATACTCAAGGAGACACATACAATAGCAGTCAACACAACAGCATTCCAAATACCATGGTCAGCATAAGAATAGACACATTCCCCATTAGTGGAAACTGGAGACATCAGTAGTGGGCTTGGTAGAGATTCCCAATGCCTTAACGTCCAATAATAGCAGGGTAGACCTACACGACCTACTTAAAATATGCCACTCCAAAAGGACCTTCAGCACCCCACCCACAAACTGCTTGGAATGACAATCACTCAATATTTACATGATAAATATGTTTACAACCAGGTGTGTGTGTTTGTGTGTGCACTGTAAGCTATTTTCTGTAGCCTACATATCTGAGATGTTTGAAATGTACGGAAAACAACATCAACGTCGATGAGTCCACATGCAGCGCGAGCTGTGCGACACACCTCCGTTTGACATTGACACACATTTCCCCCGTGGCGCTCGCGCGCACCAACAGCCTCGCAGCCTGGGGTCGATCCCCATCTCCCAGCCCGAGACACACACAAATACAAACGCATAAGGTATATCAATATGACTTGAACACCGTTACAAGCCTATAGATTTACATTTTGGCCAACATTTTGAAATAAAAAAAAACAAGACCGTCTGATTGGAATATGAGGAAGGGGTAGAGGGGGGCGGGGGCATATAGTAGGCTAATGTCCCTTCAGAGTTCAAGTTCATGCTTATTTCGTGTAATTCAATCAATGGCAGTATTCGGAAACAAGCTTCCAGTGGTTTCAGTCTGGTTTTATCGGGGTTTCTGTTCTGTCTGGGGAGTGAAAACGATGAACAAAGACCATCAATTGCAGCACCACAGGAACACACTCTCACCCACACCACAAAATGGCTTTACCTATTAACCGTCGTGAAAATATGATTTTTTTTATGCCTATCCCATTGTTTGTGATGATACAGAGCGTCTGCTAAACCATTTCATTCTTGATTTTGAAACTACTTATTTTCTTTGGGGGGGGGGGGGGGGGGGGGGGGGATTTGTGTATTAGTATTGCACTCTGTTAGAAACTTACTGCACAGATGGAGCTAGAAACGTAAGCATTTCGCTGCACCTACTTTAACATCTGCTAGTCTGTGTAAACGACAAAATTAATTTTGATTTGATTTGACCAGACACTGCAATGTTTAGTAGACTAGACAATTGCATGGTTTGACTCAGCTGGGTAAAGATTGGGGTCACAACTCAAATGATCATAACAAACTGTAACATTCTCACCATGTACACTTTTACAGAATTGAAAAAAAATGCATCTACATCTGAATTTGGTGAATAAATTGCAAGACGTTCTAGTTTTGTCCAATCTTGTCCTAAACGGGTTGTTTTTTAGTTGCATTGTTGCACGATTGCTGATTTGTTATTTGAAAATTAAGACAAAATACTTGCCTAAAATAACATGAGAAAAAAATACACCAACAGACAATGTTATTAACATCTATTACATGTAATAAAATAGGCTACTTACCCTAAATTAACAAAAATGTTCAGCCAAAATAAGGACTTATTTATAAAATATATGCAAACGACACAACTCCTGTCTCTTCTTTAGTTATTTCTTGTTTTTCACGCGTGTACCTCGTCGGAAGCTCCCGACAGTCTTTCTTGATATTTCACTTTCGTCCACGTTTATTTTTCGCTGATCGTTTTTTTTTTACAGTCCTTTCTCCAGTAGGAAGAAAAATCCTACAATAATATGGACCCGTCAATCAAGCGACAAGTTACTTTACTATGATATTAGGGGAGGACAACTATGTTGTTATCAGGCATATCCGTTAGGCTACCAATATTTATAATATATTTTCATAAAAGCTTCAAACTGCAGGACTGTATCCTAAACGGATAACTACAACGGTTATCTAACGACTAAATGGCGATGTGATATTGGCGAAAACTCTTCGTCTCACCCTCGGCTCCCCCTCTCTCGGTTATGGTAGGCGCCCGTTGTTGAAATTACTTGTGGAACGAAACGCGAACGCATTCCAAGGTTCTGGTTAGTGATGGGCATTCCGGCTCTTTTCAGTGAGCCGGCTCGTTCGTCTAAGCTCCGAAAAGAACCGGCTCTTTTGGCTCCCAAACGGCTCTTCAATACAACCTGAACAGCATAATATAATATTGCACCATGTCAAAGAAAAATAAATAACAATTTGCAAAACTGCAGCATCCCACAAATTTAACTAAATGTAAAAATGGATGCTGTTACACATGTGTATTTAAAGTATGACTTTTTTAATGTATATAAACAAAGTGCATATAAATGTAACAATTCAAAACAAATACAATCTGAACAACATAATAATAGAATATTGCACCATATCAAAGAAAAATAAATAACAATGTGCAAAACTGCAGCATCCCACTTAAAACATTAAACTGGTCCCTCTTTTCTCTCTCTTCTTTATTGCCATGTTACAACCAACAGCACACAGCACTGCTGACCATATTTTGCTTTTATGAGAGATTTGCATTTCAGAAATGCAAGCTGTCTCACTTTCGAGGGGCTGATGCGGTTTCTTCTCTCAGTAATTATTTGTCCCGTTTTCAAGAAGACCCTCTTAGAGGGAACGGATGTGGCCACAATGGAGAGTCTCCCTGTTATGACTTTAGTAAGCCGTGGGTAGACAGAGGCCTTGTTCTTCCATCAGCTTAGAGGATCTGCAGATCTTTGGGCTTTGAGGGGCTCATCCAAATAGGATCGGACCTCCATTATGGCATCTGCTGAGGGATTCCTTCGTGCTGCATCCCCAGTTGCTCTCTCGTCAAACAGCATCCAAACAGCAGACGTTTGTGGCACTACTGCTGGTGCTTCTGCTCCATCGGATTCCTCTTCTTCCTGTTGCCCTGGTGCCTGAGCCAGCTGACTGCTGGGGCTGTCCCTCCCTGCTGCTGAGGTTATTCTTTGAAGAGGCTCATAATTCTCTCTGGCACCACTGAAGGCTAACTTCTTAAACCTAGTGGTCAAGTGCAGCGGTTTCTGATAGCACGTGATTATATTCCATTTTGTGGAACTTTCTGTCCATTGATGAACATAGGGTGTCCATCAACTCTGTCACATGTCCTGTGGTTACATTTGCTTCTCTCTGGCGGCTGGCTTTGATTCGCAGCAGACCCTTACACAGGGGTATCATTTTTGAGGCTGTCACATAGCTGAAAAGAGAGAACAGTAACTTATTAGTTCAGGTTCATGTTTTGTCTACTGATACTACATTCTCATCTACTGGTCATATACATATATAATACTGGATTAAATAATGATGTAGTAATAATTGCTTACTGTACCTCTCTCCTCTGATCTCCACAGTGACCTGCTCAAAGGGTTCCAGGACTCTGCGCACTTCCTCCACCACCTCCCATTCCTCTTGGGTCAGAGCATCAACAGGTGCATTGACATTGGCCAGGGTAGAGATGATGGCATCCTTTGACTCAAGAAACCGCTTCAACATATAAAATGTTGAATTCCACAGTGCAGTCTTGTTTAGGCCTCAGCTCAGGCATCCCCATCTGGCATTGTGTAGACTTAAGTTTTTCAGCACCTACTATGCTCCTGTGGAAGTATTCCACAGCTGCTTCCACTTTGTCCACAGTGGGCTTCATCACCTTCAGAGCATCTCTTACAATCAGGTTGATTGTATGGGCAAGACATGGATGATGGGTCCATTTTAAAATGTTCATGGTTTTGGTTATGTTAGCTGCATTGTCGCTAACACAACAGAACACTTTTCCATCTACTTCCATCTACTCTGGCCACTCTCAACAGTTCCTCTGGCAAGTTCTCTGAGGTGTGTCTGTCGCTGAACTCAAAGCAGTCCAGAAGACAGACAGCTAGACATCGAAAAATCTTCAATGAAGTGACATGTAACCGACATGTAAGAAGTGGTTACCCTTGATGTCCAGCAGTCAGTGGTAAGGCAAACTGCAGTAGCTTTTTGGACTCTCTCCCTCACGGAAACCTGTGTGCTCTCGTACAGTTATGGAATAATTGTTTTTGAAAGGGTTTTCCTGCTTGGAATTGTGTATGTTGGATAAAGACTATTGCTGTAATTTCTAAAACCTCTGTCCTCCACGATTAAAAATGGCTGGAAATCGGTGGCAATCATTTAGCCAATGCAATATCAATTTGGCCTTGTTTTGCTACAGACATAGACTTTGGCATGAACTGGTCCACAGAAGACTGCGTTGCTGTGGGTCGCGGAGTAGGCCTACTTGACTGAGTGGATACATCTCCACGTGTGGAGGTGCTGGCTCCACCACTATCACTAGCAGGACCGCTAGTTTCTCGAAGCTCAGCTACAGCTACGTAGCTTCACAGTTGGGTGCACAGTTCCCATATGCCGTGTAGGTTGTGCGTAGAACTGGTTTTATATGAGATTTTGTTTTGGAAAATTCTACACTGTGCTTTAACATTGTCTACAGTATTAAAATGCATCCAAACACTTTTGTGCTTCCGACTCATTTTCCAGTTGTTGTTTCCACAGCTGTCCTTCCTCTCTCTCCTCGGCTGCTAAGTGTGTGAGTTGGCTCGGCCCTCCCTCACGCATCTTTGCTTCATTGGTTGACACCGCGTGTCTGATTGACAGGAACAACAGGTGAGGCTGTTAGTCTGAGCAGACAGTCAGAACGAATGTGTGTGTGCTTGAGCATTTAGGCCTAAATTATTTTATTTTTGGTTATTGGAATTTGTTAATTCATATCTTAATTTTTAAAAAAGTTTTATAAATAGATTTGGCTCTTCTGATATGCGAGCCGGCTCCCAATGTTCACCTACAAGAGCCAGGTCTTAGAGCCGACTCGTTCGCGAATGACCCATCACTATGCCAGATGCAGATATGTTGAGGGGAAAAGCAGCGTGCTATTTGGGGATTGCCAAAGGATACTGTTATATAAATATTCATACACATAGCTCATATAAACAAAGACATTCCGTCGTAAGAACACATACACCCAGCCAGAAGACTGACCCCCTCTTCCTTATATAAACACACATCTCATCTCCCTCTAACTGGCCGGTCCCAAGAGCAAAGAACTTTTGCTGTGCACCAATGGGGCCCGCTCTGGCTAGAGCAAGGCCCGCCTCCAACCCTCCGACCAGTCAAGAAGACCGAAACGACAAGACTCCACCTACTTTATTCTATGTATAAAAATGTGTGTAACCATTGTATAGGCCTCTTTTTCACCTGGCTCCTTGCCGAGTCATGTGAACTAGGTCCGTGCACGTAAAACTGCGGGACAAGATATCTCTGACTCATTAAAACTGTCTTTTGTTACAACTGAAATCCACTCTGTCCAGCGTCCGTGATTTGGTCTCAACTCTCCAGTATTTGAACACTAACAGAATTGGTAGCAGAGGTTGGTTGTTCTTGAATTCGATCTATTATAAGTTAGTGTGAGAGGACGAGACTGATCACGGCTAAAAAATCAGACGGAAGAGTGACTTCCCCAGCCATTCATCTTGCCTCAGGAAATCTGATCGGAGCGCTCTATATAAAGGTGAGCAGAGCCCGTTATATCGAAATCTGCATATTGTATTATAGTCTAAACCAAATTTTGATCAGAAAGTACTGGGCGTGAGTATGAATCGGTGCCCAAATTTTTTACATAAGAACCTAAGACATTGATTAAAGATATCTTGTTTTGTAAAAAAAAAAAATATATATATATATATATTCTTATTAATGGGCCTATACTCAGTTATTTTAATAGGAATGTGTGAATTGTGATTGACCAATGTGTTAAATTCCTCCAGGGACCCTATTTGTTCTGAAATCTGCATAGAAAACTGTCCTAATTATATATGTATTGGGTTGTGTATAGAGGTGACGTTAAATAGTGGCTGTGTTTTAACACGTAATGGACACAATTATGGATGTTGGAAATTCAATGAGAATTTCATACGAATGAATGAATTATAGATGAACCGAATCTGCAAGTTAGGTCTTGTGGAGGTGTGGTTATAGATGAACCGAATCTGCAAGTAAGGTCTTGTGGAGGTGTGGTTATAGATGAACCGAATCTGCAAGTAAGGTCTTGTGGAGGTGTGGTTATAGATGAACCGAATCTGCAAGTAAGGTCTTGTGGAGGTGTGGTTATAGATGAACCGAATCTGCAAGTAAGGTCTTGTGGAGGTGTGGTTATAGTTGAATGATAGATGAACCGGATCTGCAAGTAAAATCTCCTGTTGATGCATATAACATCGAATAGGTCTTGTGGAGGTGTGGTTGGATTGAATGAATCTGCATGAAAAATGCCCTATTAAAAAAGCTGTGTATTATTTAATAGGTTTTGTAAGAGGTGTAGTCGAGTAGATACAGGATATGTAAGTTTGGCCTTCCACTAGACAGAGATCGGGAATGATGTGGCTATTGCACATCAAACAATAAACATAAGATGAACCAGAGTTGACATTCCATGATTTGGAGATGGGGGAAATTAAATTGAAAGAAACGTTTGTCGCGGAGTAGGTTGGGATACGTAACTGGGCTATTAGGCACACGTGCTGAAAGACAAAGCCACCTTAGTATCGAATGGCCGTGCAACTTTGACAGCAGCCGGGCTGGAATACTGATTTTCGTTTTTTTTCATTCCTGTTGATATTGCCTAAAGTTTAAAATTATTCTGACAATTGCTATAGAATCGCTGGAATTTACTGATATAAGTTCATAAAGGAACTTACTGAATTGTTTCTAGAAAGTATTTAAATAAGCCGCCGAGCTTAGTACAGACTTTGTTTTACAGACGCTAAAAGCTACACACTGATTTTGGGGTTTTTCTATTCTATCCATATTTCCTAAATATATAGAATTATTCTGACAATTGCTATAGAATCGCTCGAATTTACTGATATAAGTTCATAAAGGAATTTACTGAATTGTTTACAGAAAGTATTTAAATAATTCACTGAACAACTTTTAGTTGTCTAGAAATTCTATCTATATTTCCTAAAGAGCTAGAATTACTCTGAAAATTGTTATAGAACCGCATATATTCACTGATATATTGTTCCAAAAGGAAATCGCAGAATCATTTATAGAAAATACCTAAACGAATCGCTGAACAAATTCAAATAAAATACCGGTGAAATACACACGTGGCGGGCGTCACATACTGATAACCCCCTTTGTCTCGACCAGGGACAGGCTAAGCATACAACGATAGAAATAAACACCACATAGTAAGAATTGAATATACCTAAATAACGCATTATACACATTATCAGACGAACTAGATAAAATGTCTGCAGCTACCACGCCCAAACTAAAATTCAATGATTATTTAGATCAGAGTATGATTGATAGAGCGGGAGGTAAAAAACAGTATGGGAAAGTGGAGAAAGTGTGGAAAGGATTACGGATAAGATGGACACAAGCAGGTTATTTTAGCGGAGGACCACCTACAGGGGGGAAACTCCAAGATATGCAGACAGAATTAGAGGACGCAGTAGAGCATGCAAAAGCGAGTGAGGCGGAGAGAAACAACATACACAGGTTCAAAAAAGTAGGTACAAGAGAGAGAGAGAGAGCAGAGGGGGAGCTCAAGATAGGTACATGGGCCATACAGGAGAGTAGGAGGGTGCTGCCCAAAAACACACCAGACATGATGGGCGTGGCTATTGTGGCGTCGGGGGATGTTAAAGCTCCGCCTGAGAACTTGCCCACGGCTCCCCCTGTGGCCGTTTCTCCCTCACTATATCCACAATTGACAATGGAGGCAGTTCAGCCCCAGCCATACTCAAAGGGACAAAATCACCGGAGCCCGTCACACAACCCATTCCTACCCAGGGCACCTCCCACAATACAGGCTCCAGTTCTGAGAATAGACCAAGGGGAGTTAAAAGGGGAAATTACCCTGGGGATAACGGCTGGCCATATGGTATGTGAACAGTTCGAAACTGGGATTCCAGGAGCAGGAGACCTCCCCCAGGAACGGAGGCCGCAATGCTCCTCTGTGAACTCTCTCACCTCTGAAACCAGAGGACACTTACAAACAAGATTAGATTCAAACCACTTCTATCAGACGGATAGGGAGGACTGTCATCAGAACATGGATATCGAAAACGAAGAAGAAATTGACATGGTGCTCACCCCAGCTCCGATGGGAGCTCCAAACGTGACTAAGATGCAGGAGCTGCTGAAATCATCAATAGCTCGAGCTAAGGAACTCAGGGAGCTAATAGCTAACCAAGATAACAACAGAGAGGGAGCCTACCGTGTGGAAGGCATAAGGAGAGGAACAGTAACCAAAGTTACCGAATCAATGGGGTCCGAAACACTCCGTCGGTCCTCCAGAATTGCTGATAGAAGAGAGCGAGAGCAGGAGATGGCAGGACAGTACCCCCTGCGACCGACACCAGGTGATGCACACACTGTGGAGTACCAGCCCTGGAAAATGACTGATTTAACAACACTGATGGGACAGATGCCTAGCCTACATGGAGGAGCTTCAGCGTGGCTACTTCAACTGCAGACACTTACGTCAGGCCTGCAACTCTGCCTAGGAGACATGAAAGCACTTCTAGCAAGAGCCACCGACCACGGAACCATGGAGGCCCTCATGACAGCAGCTGACCTTGGATGGCGGGCCCCAACACTGCCCATAGACCACTTCCGTACCAGATTATGGGAAGTTCTACGGAGAGCATACCCTACAGAAAGAAACCATGCCACCTTATCCTCCTTTACAATCAACCCAGGTGAGCAACCTGCAGCATACCTGGACAGGGCTAAGACCACATGGAGATCGGTCCACGAAGAACCATTCGATCACACTGATACCACACTCAGCATGTGGAAGGAAATGGTGGTCAACGGGTGTCCTGGAGATGTTAAAACCAAACTCAGAGGAACGGTAGGGTTGATTGCACTTCCTCTGACCCAATTCAATACGCATGTGCACCACCATGTGACCCAGCACAACAAGGAAAGAGGGGGTGCTGAGAGCCAGGTGCAGTCCCTCCAGGTACAACTCCTGAAACTCCAATTGAAGGAAGCACAACAAGGAGAAAAACCTAAGAAACAGATGGTGGCGGAAGAAACGAAGGAGCCGGGAACCAAAACAGACATCTCCCAAATCGTGGCACAGACTGTCTCTCAGATGATCCAACAGCAGGCAGCCCCACCACCCCAATACCCTCACCCACAGCAGTTTATCCTGCAACAACAACACCCAGTATGGGCTCGACGGGGTCCCTACACTGGACAACACAGAGGGGGAAACTACCAGTGTTTTAACTGCGGAATTAACGGTCATTTTGCCAGAGATTGCATGAAACCACTCTCCCCGCAGCAACAGCAATGGAGAGCAAGAGGAAGTGGGGGAAACCCACCTCTGCAACATCAGCAACCAGGACCCACACCCATGCATCAGCAACAGCCAGCATACAACCACCCAGAATCTAGCCACATGCAGCAGGAGCAGCAAGATTACAACCAACCCTCCCACTTCAACACCTGATCACCCAGTAAGAATGATGAGGATGCCACTCCTGCCGATGACCACACTGTCTGAAGCCCAAGAAGTGTACTGGCTAAAATGCCTACCCACAGGGCCTGCCACCCCTCACATCCAGTTTAAGTTCAACCAACTGAAAGCTCAAATCTACACTCTGCACCCATATAAGACTCCCCAAGCTGAGATCCATTGCACACTCAATGCAACAGAAACTGATGACTGCCTCTACACTGCAGACTGGGACGAAGACATGATGCACCTGACCCCACCTATCAGGTGTTGTACCATTGGGTGTGGCCCAGAGGGGGTGGCAGCACCGGTCATCCTACGATCAAGGAACCTCCATGCACCCCTGGCCTGGACGGCTGAAGCATCAACAGCCATAGCATTCCTGAAAACAGATCTATCAGCGGCAGCAGCTCTGACTGCACCTGACTACAAGAACAAGTTCCATTTGGATGTTTCTGAAAGGGAAGGATTCACCTCATCCGTCCTATTCCAGAAACAAGAGGGGGAGAGAAGGGTCTTGATGTACTACTCTTCAAACTTGACCACATTGAGGTAGGACAGTCAACATGCTCCAGATACGTTGCTGCAGTAGCAAAAGCTATTGAAAAAACAGCTCACCTCGTGATGTCACCCTTCAATCAGCCATCATCCCTCAACCAGCATCGGCCAAATTAGCTGAAATCATCGGATTGACGCAGGTCCTCATCAGAGGAAAAGGAAAGACTGAATATCTATACAGACTCAGCCCATGCCCATGAAGCAGGCCACACTGATGGACCCAGAACTTTTATGAGAAACACATGGCCCCACACACGAAGGCAAACTAAAGACCCTCCAAAAAGGCCTCGCACATCTGGTGGCACCCTCACATAAAAAATATGACTGACTTATTTTATGACGATTATTTATTTTGTGACGAATGCAATGGTTGTGACAGACACAACCCAAAGAAACCATATCAAACACCAATGGGCTCATACGTAATACCTAATGCATGTTTTCAGGATATTAGGATAGACTACACCGACATGGGCCCCAAAAATTTATCTAAAGGCAAACTCTATCTCCTAGTCATAGTAGATAGGTTCTCCAAATGGGTAGAGGCAATACTAACAAAAGGGGAGGATGCTAGGTCAGTCTTTTAAGTGGCTACAAACCAAACTAATACCCAGGTATGGCATCCCAAGACAAATCAAATTTGACAAATGGCTCACATTTAACAAACACCTGAGACAGGTGGAAGAAAGATTTGGCATAACCCACAGATTTGGATCTGTGTACAGGCCCCAATCCCAAAATCTGGTGGAACGTCAAACCAAAAGCAAAAGCTAAGATAGCTAAAGTATGTGCCTCATGGGATAATGACTGGTAGAGTCATGCATGGTCCACCAAGGGAGGGAGGTCATATGCCCGCCCTTGATGTACAACAAATTGTAATGTCTAATTATGTGAAAAACTGACGGTTCTCTCTGCAGCACTCTCTACCCAGGTTCACAAGGTCCAGGAGGGGGAGCTGCCGGGGGACACGACACTACTGAAGGTAAAGGTTGGTGACGGGGTGAGGGTTACAGTCCACAAGAGAAAGTGGCTGGAACCCAGGTGGACTGGACCGTACGAAGTGAAGGAGGTTACTTCACACTCAGTCCAGGTCAAAGGTAAATCAGGCACACCTTGACACCGCCTTACACATTGCACCCCAGCCCCAATTCCTTCTAGAACACTGACTGAAGTCAGAGCTGATTTGAGCGGCCTAAATTCGATTCCAAATGAAGACACTCCTTCCTCAGGTGATGCGGCATCAAACTCCGCCTCCCCTGAGAAGGGAACCTCGCCCAGTTAGAGGGAAATTTCTCCCTCTCTGGGTGAGGCTGGGGATATCTGGTCCCTTATTTGTGATATTCATACTGATATTTGGAGTAACCCTAGGACTTTCACATGGTTAATTGAACAACTATTTCACCCTGCCACATCACATACACCAACCCCTACACATGTCCCTAACTCCTTTCCTGATATCACTCCCTCCAATCACTCCCGTCCCAAACGTAGCACTACACCTACAGACCCACCATGCAAATCAGACAAGGTTAGGAGCACCACCTTATGTATACCCACGATTGCAACCGCCACCTTTCTGCTATAGTTTTCACGTCTAATAGACGTGAAGAGGGGGATTTGTTATATAAATATTCATACACATAGCTCATATAAACAAAGACATTCCGTCGTAAGAACACATACACCCAGCCAGAAGACTGACCCCCTCTTCCTTATATAAACACACATCTCATCTCCCTCTAACTGGCCGGTCCCAAGAGCAAAGAACTTTTGCTGTGCACCAATGGGGCCCGCTCTGGCTAGAGCAAGGCCCGCCTCCAACCCTCCGACCAGTCAAGAAGACCGAAACGACAAGACTCCACCTACTTTATTCTATGTATAAAAATGTGTGTAACCATTGTATAGGCCTCTTTTTCACCTGGCTCCTTGCCGAGTCATGTGAACTAGGTCCGTGCACGTAAAACTGCGGGACAAGATATCTCTGACTCATTAAAACTGTCTTTTGTTACAACTGAAATCCACTCTGTCCAGCGTCCGTGATTTGGTCTCAACTCTCCAGTATTTGAACACTAACAATACACACCTTAAGTAAAACAGAGAAAGAAAGGCAAAAAGGGTTTCAGGAAGGATGTCAAAAGATACCCGGTTGGAAAGAGAGACTGTAAAGACCAACGCCAGACAGGAGAAGCAGGTACGGGGAGTCAAACATTTATTCAGGAACGGACATAGAACACGACAGGAACAGCATCAGCACACGGGAAAACAAGAACATTTGACAAACAATCCCTAAGCATGGAACAGAGCTAGGAAACAGACAGATATAGGGAAGGAAATTACGCAAGTAATTGAGTCACCGTGAGTCAAATGAGCGCTGATGCAAGAGACTGGGAAAGTCACGTGTGCGTACTGAAGGTGGCTTGAGTGCGTAATGTTGGGGAGTCTGGCGCCCGACGCGCCAGAGGAAGGAAGAGCCGGGGCAGGTGTGACAAAGACAGGGAATGGGGTTTGAAAGAAAGCTTATAGTAGTCAAGACTGCTAATTACAGTGACATTTGGGGGGGTCTCTATAGTGTACATTGCACGAAAAAGGTTTAGGGGCCTAATAATAAATACATTATTTAACGGTAAAAATGCGTTTAGTTGCTTTACCCTCTAATAGGCCTACACCACTGCCAGGAGCCTACCCTCTCAGATGAGGCAATTTGACACAAATGAACACACGCATAACAGGTAGCCTATATTCAATATCATTTTTATTTTATTTGTATTTTATTTAACTTTTATTTAACTAGGAAAGTCAGTTAAGAACAAATTCTTATTCACAATGACGGCCTACCAAAAGGCAAAAGGCCTCCTGCAGGGACAGGGGCCTGGGATTTTAAAAAATTAAATAAATACAATATAAATATAGGACAAAACACACACCACAACGAGACAACACAACATTAAATATAGAGATACCTAAGACAACAACATAACAAGGCAGCATTACATGACAACACAGCATGGTAGGAACACAACATAACAAATTGGTAGCAGCACAACATGGTAGCTGCACAAAACATGGTACAAATATTACTGGGCACAGACAACAGCACAAAGGTCAACAAAGGTAAAGACAACAATATATCTCACGAAGCAGCCCCAACCGTCAGTAAGAATGTCCATGATTGAGTCTTTGAATGAAGAGATGGAGATAAAACTGTCCAGTTTGAGTGTTTGTTGCAGCTCGTTCCAGTCGCTAGCTGCAGCGAACTGAAAAGAGGAGCGACCCAGGGATGTGTGTGCTTTGGGAATCTTGAACAGAATGTGACTGGCAGAACAGGTGTTGTATGTGGAGGATGAGGGCTCCTATCTCAGATAGGTGGAGTGAGGCCTAAGAGAGATTTATAAATAAGCATCAACCAGTGGGTCTTGCGACGGGTATACTGTAATGAACAGTTTACAGAGGAGTATAGAGTGCAATGATGTGTCCTATAAGGAGCATTGGTGGCAAATCTGATGGCCGAATGGTAAACAACGTCTAGCCGCTCTATAGCACCCTTACCTGCCGATCTATAAATTATGTCTCCGTAATCTAGCATGGGTAGGATGGTCATCTGAATCAGGGTTAGATTGGCAGCTTGGGTGAAAGGGGAGCGATTACGATAGAGGAAACCAAGTCTAGATTTAACTTTAGCCTGTATCTTTGATATGTGCTGAGAAATGGACAGTGCACCGTCTAGCCATACTCCCAAGTACTTGTATGAGGTGACAACTTCAAGCTCTAAACCCTCAGAGGTAGTAAAAACACCTGTGGGAAGAGGGGCATGCTTCTTACCAAACCACATTACCTTTGTTTTGGTGTTCTGAACAAGGTTAAGGGTAGAGAAAGCTTGTTGGACACTAAGAAAGCTTTGTTGTAGAGCATTTAGCACACAATTCAGGGAGGGGCCAGCTGAGTATACAACTGTATCATCTGCATATAAATGGAAGAGAGAGCTTCCTGAGCTATGTTGTTGATGTAAATTGATAAGCGTGTGGGGCCTAGGATTGAGCCTTGGGTTACTCCCTTGGTGACAGGCAATGGGTGAGACAGCAGATTTTATGACTTTATACACTGCACTCTGAGAGAGGTAGTTCGCAAACCAGGCCAAAGACCCCTCAGAGGCACCAATAGTCCTTAGCCGGCCCACAAGAATGGAATGGTCTACCATGTCAAAAGATTTGGCCAAGTCAATAAAAATAGCAGCACAATATTGCTTAGAAGCAAGGGCAATGGTGACATCATTGAGGACCTTTAAGGTTGCAGTGACACATCCATAACCTGAGCAGAAAATGTATTGTATACCCGAGAGAATACTACAGACATCAAGAAAGCCAGTCAGTTGATTATTGACAAGTTTTTCCAAAACTTTTGATAAACAGGCTAAAATAGAAATAGGCATATAACAGTTAGGATCAGCTTCATCTCCCCCTTTAAATAAAGGAAGAACTGTGGCTGACTTCCAAGCAATGGGAACCTCCCCAGAAAGGAGAGATTAAAACGTTTGGAGATAGGGGCAGCAAACTTAAAGAAGAAAGGGTCTAAACTATCTGACCCAGATGTTTTTTGGGGGTCAAGTTTAAGGAGCTCATTTAGCACCTCGGACTAAGTGACCGTCTGCAGGGAGAAACTTTGTAGTGGTGTAGGGGAAAAGAGGGAGGAGCATCGGGGTAGTTGCATTAGAAGGGGTGGGAGATTAGGAAATGTTGGACGGGCAAGGAGGCATGGCTGAGTCAAATAGGAATCCTGACTTAATGAAATGGCGATTAAAGAGCTCAGCCATGTGCTTCTTGTCAGTAACAACCACATCATCAACATTAAGGGACATGGGCAGCTGTGAGGAGTAGGGTTTAGTCTCCATGTTTTAATTGTTTTCCAGAACTTCTTGGGGTTAGAGCCACAGAGAGAGAACTGCTCTTTAAAGTAACTACCTTTGGCCTTCCGGATAGCCTGAGTGCACTTATTTCTCATTTGCCTGAACGATAGCCAGTCAGCATGTGCTGAGCCTTTCGCCAAATGCAATTCTTGAGGTGGAGTAACACTGCAAGATCACGGTCGAATCAGGGGCTGAACTTATTTTTAATTCTCATTTTCTTTATGTTTGTTAACAATACCACTGAAAATATCAAAAAAGAAGAATCAAGCGTCTTCGACAGAGGGGATCAAGCCGATTCTATACCATTTTACAGAGGCCAGTTCATGAAGGAAGGCTTGCTCATTCAAGTTTTTTAGCAAGTGTCTATGACAAACCAGGACAGGTCGTTTCACTGAGCAGCCATTACAAATACAGGCTGTAAAACTGTGATCACTAAGGTCATTACAGAAAACACCCGACTGATACCCATCAGGATTATTTGTGAGGATAACATTGAGGAGAGTAGCCTTTTCTGGGTGTTTGGAGTCATACCTTGTGGGATTGGTGATAATCTGAGAAAGATTTAGGGAGTCCCATTGCTTTAGGATTTGGTCAGGTGGTTTAAGCATGTCCCAGTTTAGGTCACCTAGCAGAACAAATTCAGACTTAGTGTAAGGGGCCAGGAGAGAGCTTATGGCAGGTAGGTTACAGGCTGGTGCTGATGGAGGACGATAGTACCCAGCAAACAGTCAGAAAATAGCTATTTAAAGTTTAATGCTTAAAACCAGAAAATCAAATTGTTTAGGGACAGACTTGGTGGAGACAATCGAGCACTGAATGTGATCCTTGGTAAAGATTGCCACTCCCCCACCTTTGGAAGACCTGTCTTGCCGAAAAGGTTATAACCAGAAAGGTTAACATCAGTATTCAAAACACTCTTCCTTTAACCACGTCTCAGTAATGACCAACACATCTGGATTGGAGCTGTGAACCCACACTTTCAATCGATCCATTTTAGGTAATAAGCTTCTAGTGTTAACGTGCAGAGAACCCAGGCTTTTACGAGAGCAGAAATCAGTGAAGCAGATATCAGACCACAAGTCAGAATTGGGGCTACCAATTGTAGATGGGCCAGGGTGTACATGCACATTTCCAGATATCATCAACAGTAATACAATCAAGACACGAGTTGAATCAAAACATGTTTACACCCTAATTCACGAGTTGCCCATAATTCATGAGTTCAATGCTTGGAGTCTTCACAGATCATGTGACATAAAACACTACTTTTCTTTCCTTACATAAATTACATTTATGACAGAGTTATTTGTAATTATTAAGCATTTAACAATTTAATCAGAACACTGAACTTAAACCCTGTACGATTCCTGGATCTTGAAAAACTAATGAAAATGCACTGTAAGTTAAACTATGCCTACATAAAATGTAATTATGTTCTGCCGTGAAAACAATTCTCATGGGCAAACAAATCCCAATTAATGTCGACCTATGCCATTGCAAAATCGAATCATTCTAACCGAGAGAGTCAACTATAGGCCTACTGTCATTAATGTTGGATGGATTAGATGAGCATTGGTGTCTGGCTGTAGGCTAGTTGTCTAGCGATATTGTCAACCATCATCAGCTGATCCAGGAAAGAAAACAAATGTTGATAGAAAATAATAAAGATAAATAAATGGTCTAGTAGTGCTGGCCACGGAACAGAGAACACCAATACCCGTGCGCCCGTGAAAAACAAAGCAATGAAACAGTTGACGGACGAGCAAACAATGATAAATCAACGGATAAATCTAATCCATTGGGAAAAGGCTATTTTTATCAAGGGCGCGTGGCAAACAAGTGGCAAAAATAAGCAAGTACGAAGGGAAATCTATGCGTTTAAAGGAGCTCCGGTGAGGCCGAAATTCAGCACTACTGAATGGATAGGATGGTGGACAGGGAAGACGTTTGTGCAGCCATTTAAAAATAAATCGTTATAACATGACAGAGAGGTGGGGGGGTGTTTGTTTTATTTGGAAGCTTTTATTTTCATATTTACCACTGCATTTAAACAAATAGGAGAATGGTTAAATTAGCATTATTTAGAGACCACCCCCAAAGTTTGATTTGTGTTGCATTTAGGGGAGCTAATGTCTCATTCAGGGGAGCTGAGCCCCCCTTGGATCCCCCATAATTCGCAGCCTGATAGTAGGCCTACAGAGGTGGTGGTGGTGATGGTATCGGAACAGTTTGAGATAATGTATTAACGGTTAGGCTACACAACATTTCTCTCCTTGGAGAGAGAAAACATTATTTATTTGTGTGATTAAAGTTTTCAGTTTTTTCAGTTTTTGATTTGTTAAAAAGTTTAAAATATCCAATAAATGTCGTTCCACTTCATGATTGTGTTCCACTTGTTGTTGATTCTTCACAAAAAAATACAGTTTTATATCTTTATGTTTGAAGCCTGAAATGTGGCAAAAGGTCGCAAAGTTCAAGGGGGCCGAATACTTTCGCAAGGCACTGTATGTCTCAAATCAACTCATTCTTCCATAACATTAGCAAAGGTTGTCACCCAACAAGCACACTTTGTCACTCATAAAACAATGACCTAAAAAACCCTAATAACAGGTAGCATTACACAATGTTTTCTTTACAAAAACAAGAATGACACCTCTCTACTGTTTAGAATTCACTGCAGTATATGGTGCAGGAATGAATAAGTAATGAATATGCTTCAATATGTTTTATGTCATTTTTTGGCTTTGAGTGATTCCAAAATAAAATCATTTGTATATACACCATCTACCGATACAGATACCGTAGCATTGCTAGTCAACCCTGTCTTCTGCATTTGGCCACAGGTTCTTCTCCAGGTTCTTATCACATCTTATGTCATCTTGGGCAATACACCTAGGAAATAATCTTTTGGCATGCCTGGTTCATCCCTGGCAATCTTCTTCCTCTGTCAGCCACTTCTCTATCTCTGGCTGGGTCCATGTTTACATTACAGTACAGCATTATTCCTAAGATGTCCCCTTTTGTATAGACGGTAATGAAATTGAAAGACTAACACCTGGGTAGGTGTTCAGCTACAATGGGAATCAGCTGTGGTTGGTCTAATTGTTTTGATAGTATTTCCTTTTTTAGATTTGGAATATATTTCAATACGGTATGCCTGTAGAAATGTAGCAAATTGCTGTCTTATTCAATTTTGTGTTATGTTAGGTTTTGAACTTAAGTTTAACAGTTTTGAAAAGAGTATGTAAACATGTGTAAATTGGCCTGTAGGTACATAGAGTTTTGGTGGTGGTTGTGTCTGAGTGAGAAAATAATTCATGAAATTTGAAAGATGTAGTCATTGAATGCATTTTGTGCCAAAGCAATGAAAAATGATCCACAGTTTAACCCACATAGACTGCTGTTGTGCTCACTGTGTGAAGAGTTTTGAAAAAGTTACATAAGTACTGAGAAATGGGTCCTAGCAATTGTAAAAAAAAAATTTTTTAAAAATGTAACTGGTCTTATCAGCCGCAAGCAGCAATGATTTGGTTGAAAGGGTTCAATTTGATATCCATAAGTCATGTCCATGCATCAGAATTTGCAGGCCATTAACATGATCAACCGTGAAGCGTAGACCACATGGAAAAGGGAAGCTACAGTATATGCAGCCTACATCTTTCAAACCATTCGACATCCCATTTGTATTTCTATCTATTATGGATCCCCATTAGTTCCTGCCAAGGCAGCAGCTACTCTTCATGGGGTCCAGCAACATACAGTTTAAAATACTACATGACATTACATTTCATAACACCTTACCCAACACATTCAGTGTGTTCCCTCAGGCCACCACATATTTACCATACAACATCCATGTGCACTTGTGTGTAGAGTGCATGTGTTGTCATGTTTACAGTATGTGTCTGTGCCTGTGTGTGTGTCTCTTCACAGTCGCCGTTGTTCCATAAAGTGTTTTTGTATCTTTAAAAAAATATGTAATTCTACTGCTTGCATCAGTTACCTGATGTATAATATAGTTCCATGTAGCCATGGCTCTATGTTGTACTGTGCACCTCCCATGTCTGTTCTTGACTTGGGGATTGTGAAGAGACCTTTGGTGGCATGTCTTGTGGGGTATGCATGGCTGTCTAAGCTGGGTACTAGTAGTTTAATCTCGGCGCATTCAGCATGTCAACACTTCTTACAAAAACAAGTAATGATGATGTCAATCTCTCTTCCACTTTGAGCCATGAGTGATTTGCATGCATATTATCAATGTTAGCTCTCTGTGTACATTTAAGCGCCAGCCGTGCTGCCCTGTTCTGAGCCTCCTCCTCTTTGTGGCACCTAAAGACATGACTAGGACCTGCCTTGTTGATAGTGTTGATAGTGTTGTTAAAAAGGCAGAAGTGCTTTATTATGGACAGACTCCCCCCCCATCTTAGCTATTGTTGTATCAACATGTTTTGACCATAACAGTGTACAATCCAGGGTTACTCCAGGCAGTTAAGTCTACTCATCTTGCTCAATTTCCACATGTTTTATGACAAGATTTAGCTATGGTTCATACTTTAGTGAATGATTTGTCCCAAATACAATGCTTTTAGTTTTGGAATATTTAGGACTAACTTATTCCTTGCCACCCATTCTGAAACTAACTGCAGGTTTGTTAAGTGTTGCACTCACTGTAGTAGCTGACATGTTTAGTGTTGAGTCATTTGCATACATAGTCACACTGGCTTTACTCAAGGCCAGTGACATGTCATTAGTAAAGATTGAAAAAAGTAAGGGGCCTAGACAGCTGCCCTGGGGAATTCCTGATTCTAACTGGATTATGTTGGAGAATCTTCCATTAAAGAACACCCTCTGTGTTCTGTTATACAGGTAACTCTTTATCCACAGTATAGCAGGGGGTGTAAAGCCATAACACATACGTTTTTCCATCAGCAGACTATGATCAATAATGTCAAAAGCCTGACTAAAATCTAACAAATCAGGTCCCATAATCTTTTTATCATCAATTTCTCGCAGCCAATCATCAGTCATGTATGTAAATGCTGTTGTTTTTGAATGTCTTTCCCTACAAGTGTGCTGAAAATCTGTTGGCAATTTGTTTATAGTAAAATAGCATTGTATCTGGTCAAACACATTTTTTTCCAAAACTTTACAGGCTGATTGGTTGGCTATTTGATCCAGTAAAGGGGGCTTTACTATTCTTGGGTACCAAAATTACTTTTGCTCCCTTCCAGGCCTGAGAGCGCACACTTTCTAGTAGGCTTACATTAAAGATGTGGCAATATCTTCCGCTCTTATCCTCAGTAATTTTCCATCCAAGTTGTCAAACCCTGGTGGCTTGTCATTGTTGATAGACAACAATCCTTTTTTCACTTCTTCCACACTCAATTTACGGAATTCAAAATTACAATGCAATGTTATACTTTGATACGTGGATGTATAGTGTCAGCGTTTGTTGCTGGCATGTTATGCCTAAATTTCCTAATCTTGCCAATTAACAAAATAATTTAAGTAGTTGGCAATATCAGTGGGTTTTGTGAAGAATGAGCCAACTGATTCAATGAATAATGGAGCTGAGTTAGCCTTTTTACCCAACATTTAATTTAAGCGTCTTACTATCATTCTTTATTTAATTTATCTTTGTTTCCTAGTGTAGTTTATTCTTGTTTATATTCAGTATAGTAACATGATTTTTCAATTTGCAGTATGTTTGCCAATTGGTTGTGCAGCCAAACTTATTTGCCATTCCTTTTGCCTCATCAATCCACAGGTATTTAACAGGTTTTACAGTCAATTTCCTAATGGGTGAATACTTATTAATAACTGGGATAAGTAATTTCATAAATGTGTCAAGTGCAGAGTCTGGTTCCTCCTCATTACACATCACAGACCAACAAATGTGACCGGCCGGCTTGATTCGGTCTTATGTAGCTAAATGTGTTTTTTTACATTGGATAAAAGTAAAGACTCAGAGCTAGAAAAGGGTATATCATACACTACAGTTGAGGAGCAATGGGAAAGTAATTCTTCTTTGAAAGTTGATAAACTTGTAACCTCACTTTTGAGAAAATGTCCTTTGAATGTTTTGGTAAACCTATTGGAGAGCTCGTCTTTGTGTACACCCACTCAGCATCGTTCACACCCTCTTAAGCCTTAGCCCCTCTTTAACGATTCACATGTGAGGCCATGCACTAAACAACTAAAGATTTCAAGACTCAAGAGTGGTTTATACTATCGGTGTATTCGTAAATTCAATCTGGAGCGCCAGAGAGCATTGATAGATTGTCCGTTCATAAATTTAGAGTGTTTCGGTTTTGGAGTGTTCAGAGTGCACACTGGATGCTCTGGCCGAGGAGTAGGGTTGATCCGAGCATTCTAACCTAATAACGGCAGTCAAGCTCCCAAGCTAACAGGCTAACGTTGGCTAGCTTGCTAGCTACTTACAGACACATGAGAAAACAGCTCACTCTGACCATGTTACTCGCCCTAGCAGAGCTGGTTAGGCTGTTTTTATGTTATTCAGAGTGTTGGTAACTGTAACTGTGCTCCTGGAAACAATTTAATTATGTTTTTTTTGTTGACGTTTACTGACCGGCCATATTCAATGAGGGTTGAGCGATCGTAAATTCGTCAGTTATTCTGCGCTCTGGCATACTCACACAAGAGCCAGAGCGAATTTACCAGTCTATCGACAGTTGTCGCAGTGGCATCATGAACATTCTATTGAAATGGTTACTTGCATAGTGGAGTCTTAGACATGTTTAGACATGTAGCTAGCTAGCTAAACAATGAACCATACTCCCAACTCATAATGTTACTACCTTGCATGAATCTGCAGGTAGCTAACCAACCAGGTTCAATGTTAGCTAGCTAACATTAGGCTATACCTAGCAATACAAATTGCTCTGAGATAAGAATAATTTTACTACACAGATCATACACGTAACGTTAGCTAGCTACCTAACTGTACATTTTAACTTGAAATGAAAACAACTTTCTGACAAAATTAGAAACGTGTAATATGAAAATGTAGCTAGCTAGACAATACATGGATGGACACTTCTTCCTCTGTCACAGATGCCATTTTTGCCCTTAGTTTGAAGATGTAATCCGGAGACAGGTGTTTTATACAGCCTTCTGTGTGTTCTCTTTTAGACTCCCTCTGCATATTTGCAATCAAAAATATTATTTAAATCAACAACTTAGGAATCACTACAAAACATATTGTATGACCTTTTATCGGTTATCAAGGGGCAAAGTATTGACACGTTATTTTGAATTGAGAGAGAAGCTTAAAGTTCACTTTACTGATCATCATTTTCCCTTGTCTGACCGCTTGCATGATGACAAGTTTCTCACACGACTGGCCTAGCTGGGTGATGTTTCTTCTCACCTAAATGATCTGAATCTAGGATTACAGGGACTCTCCGCAACTACAGTGCCATGCGAAAGTATTCAGCCCCCTTGAACTTTGCGACCTTTTGCCACATTTCAGGCTTCAAACATAAAGACATAAAACTGCATTTTTTTGTGAAGAATCAACAACAAGTGGGACACAATCATGAAGTGGAACGACATTTATTGGATATTTCAAACTTTTTTAACAAATCAAAAACTGAAAAATTGGGCGTGCAAAATTATTCAGCCCCCTTAAGTTAATACTTTGTAGCGCCACCTTTTGCTGCGATTACAGCTGTAAGTCGCTTGGGGTATGTCTCTATCAGTTTTGCACATCGAGAGACTGACATTTTTTTCCCATTCCTCCTTGCAAAACAGCTCGAGCTCAGTGAGGTTGGATGGAGAGCATTTGTGAACAGCAGTTTTCAGTGCTTTCCACAGATTCTCGATTGGATTCAGGTCTGGACTTTGACTTGGCCATTCTAACACCTGGATATGTTTATTTTTGAACCATTCCATTGTAGATTTTGCTTTATGTTTTGGATCATTGTCTTGTTGGAAGACAAATCTCCATCCCAGTCTCAGGTCTTTTGCAGACTCCCATCAGATTTTCTTCCAGAATGGTCCTGTATTTGGCTCCATCCATCTTCCCATCAATTTTAACCATCTTCCCTGTCCCTGCTGAAGAAAAGCAGGCCCAAACCATGATGCTGCCACCACCATGTTTGACAGTGGGGATGGTGTGTTCAGCTGTGTTGCTTTTACGCCAAACATAACGTTTTGCATTGTTGCCAAAAAGTTCAATTTTGGTTTCATCTGACCAGAGCACCTTCTTCCACATGTTTGGTGTGTCTCCCAGGTGGCTTGTGGCAAACTTTAAACAACACTTTTTATGGATATCTTTAAGAAATGGCTTTCTTCTTGCCACTCTTCCATAAAGGCCAGATTTGTGCAATATACGACTGATTGTTGTCCTATGGACAGAGTCTCCCACCTCAGCTGTAGATCTCTGCAGTTCATCCAGAGTGATCATGGGCCTCTTGGCTGCATCTCTGATCAGTCTTCTCCTTGTATGAGCTGAAAGTTTAGAGGGACGACCAGGTCTTGGTAGATTTGCAGTGGTCTGATACTCCTTCCATTTCAATATTATCGCTTGCACAGTGCTCCTTGGGATGTTTAAAGCTTGAGAAATCTTTTTGTATCCAAATCCGGCTTTAAACTTCTTCACAACAGTATCTCGGACCTGCCTGGTGTGTTCCTTGTTCTTCATGATGCTCTCTGCGCTTTTAACGGACCTCTGAGACTATCACAGTGCAGGTGCATTTATACGGAGACTTGATTACACAGGTGGATTGTATTTATCATCATTAGTCATTTAGGTCAACATTGGATCATTCAGAGATCCTCACTGAACTTCTGGAGAGAGTTTGCTGCACTGAAAGTAAAGGGGCTGAATAATTTTGCACGCCCAATTTTTAAGTTTTTGATTTGTTAAAAAAGTTTGAAATATGCAATAAATGTGGTTCCACTTCATGATTGTGTCCCACTTGTTGTTGATTCTTCACAAAAAAATACAGTTTTATATCTTTATGTTTGAAGCCTGAAATGTGGCAAAAGGTCGCAAAGTTCAAGGGGGCCGAATACTTTCGCAAGGCACTGTATATTCATTGTGAGGGACAAAATTGAGGCTATGATTAAGAATTTGGAGCTTTTCTCTCTCTGCATTAACAAGGACAACACACAGGTCTTTGATTTATTGAATTATTTTTTTGTGTGCAAATGAACTCAAGCTTACGGACAATGTCAAATGTGATATAGCGAAAAATCTGAGTGAGTTGGGTGCGCAATTACCAAGGTACTTTCCTGAAACGGATGACACAAACAACTAGATTCATTATCCCTTTCATGCCCTACCTCCAGTCCACTTCCCGATATCTGAACAAGAGACCCTCATCGAAATTGCAACAAGCGGTTCTGTGCAAATTTTATTCAATCAGAAGCCACTGCCATATTTCCGGATTGGGCCGGGCTAAAAGTAGCCTGCCTTGGCAATTCGCGCTGTTAAGACACTGATGCCCTTTGCAACCAAGCACCTATTGGAGAGTGGATTCTCGGCCCTGAAAACTAAATACAGGCACAGACTGTGTGGAAAATGATTTAAGACCTCTCTCCAATCGGGGTGGCAGGTAGCCTAGTGGTTAGAGTGTTGGGCCAGTAACCGAAAAGTTGCTGATTGAATCCCTGAGCTGACAAAGTATAAGGGCTCAGGGCCAGATGCAGATGGTTTGAGTGTTTGGTATTAATTCGTTCCAAAAGGGATAGGCAAGAGAATAGTCGTGGATAGGCAAAAGTTCAAAATCAGATCAGAGTCCAGGAGGTACAGAATGGCAGGCAGGCAGACAGGTACAGAGTCCAGAAAACAGGCAAGGGTCAAAACCGGGAGGACTAGCAAAAGAGAGAATAGCAAAAGCAGGAGCACGGGAAAAACACTCTGGTTGACTTGAAACAGACAAGACAAAATGGTACAGAGAGACAGGAAACACAGGGATAAATGCACTTGGGAAAATAAGCGACACCTGGAGAGGGTGGAGACAATCAGAAGGACAGGTGAAACAGATCAGGGTGTGACACAATGTTAAAATCTGTTGTTCTACCCCTGAAAAAGGCAGTTAATTTCCTAGGCCGTCATTGTAAATAAGAATTTGTTCTTAACTGACATGCCTAGATAAATAAAGGTTCAATTAAAAAAGAATTACAACCCAACATTGCAGAGTTATGTGCATCCTTTCAAGCACAGTCTTCTCATTAACCCGTGCTGAGTTATTCACAATTTTCGAGGAACAAATAAGGTTTTATATGTAAGATGGTTAAATAAAGAGCAAAATGATTGATTATTATAATATTATTATTTGTGCCCAGGTTAATAAGAGCTCTTCGTCACTTCCCACGAGTCGGGATGTGACAAAAACTCAGTCATTCTTATGTTTAATAAATGTATCGTATAGTGTGTGTGGCAGGCTTACGATGCACTGCTCTTAACTAATACAAAAATAGGTTTGTTTTATAAGTGTGACATAGATTTGTTTCAACAACAGCAACTGAGAAATGTAACCACTCAAACACATACACAGAGATGAAGGGGCTGACAGTCCATTAGAGTTACATGATAATTATAAATTATAAATATATTATAAACAGTCCATCCAAATTTATTTCAAACAAAAACAGAAATTTCACATTTCCTTAAGTATTCAGACCATTTACTCAGAACTTTGATGAAGCACCTTTGGCAGCGACTACAACCTTGAGTCTTCTTGGGTATGACGCTACAAGCGTCGCTGCACAGCTTTTTCAGGTCTCTCCAGAGATGTTCGATCGGGTTCAAGTCCGGGCTCTGACTGGGCCACTCAAGGACATCCAGAGACTAGTCCCAAAGCCACTCCTGCATTGTCTTGGCTGTGTGCTTAGAGTCATTGTCCTGGTGGAAGGTGAACCTTCACCCTAGTCTGAGGTCCTGAGCGCTCTGGATCAGGTTTTCATCAAGGATCTCTGTACTTTGATCCGTTCATCTTTTCCTCAATCCTGACTAGTCTCCTAGTCAATGCCGCTGAAAAACATCCCCACAGCAAGATGCTGCCACCACCATGTTTCCCCCGTAGGGATGGTGCCAGGTTTCCTCCAGTTGTGACGCTTGGTATTCAGTCCAAATAGTTCAATCTTGGTTTCAGAATCTTGTTTCTCATGGTCTGAGAGTCCTTTAGGCAAACTCCAAGCGGGCTGTCATGTGCCTTTTACAGAAGAGTTGCATCCATCTGGCCACTCTACCATAAAGGCCTGATTGGGGGAGTGCTGCAGAGACGGGAGAAACTTCCAGAAGGACAACCATCTCCACAGAAGAACTCCGGAGCTCTGTCAGATTGACCATCGAGTTCTTGGTCACCTCCCTGACTAAGCCTCCCTTCTCCCTCGATTGCTCAGTTTGACCAGGCAGCCAGCTCTAGGAAGAGTCTTGGTGGTTTCAAACTTCTTCCACTTAAGAATGATGGAGGCCACTGTGTTCTTGGGAACCTTCAATGCTGCCAATATTTTTTGGTATCCTTCCCCAGATCTGTGCCTCAACAAAATCCTGTCTCGGAGCTCTACGGACAATTCCTTCGACCTCATGTCTTGGTTTTTGCTCTGACATGCATTGTCAACTGTGAGACCTTATATAGACAGGTGTGCCTTTCCAAATCATGTCCAATCAATTAAATTGACCACAGGTGGACTACAATCAAGTTGTAAAAACATCTCAAAGATGATCAATGGAAACAGGATGCTCCTGAGAAGTCTCATAGCAAAGAGTCTGAATACTTATGTAAATAAGGTATTTCTGTTTTTTCGCTTGTCATTATGGGGTATTTTGTGCAGATTGATGAGGATTTCTTTTCATTAATACATTTCAGAATAAGGCTGTAACGTAACAAAATGTGGAAAAATTGTCAAGGGGTCTGAATACTTTCCGAATACACAGTACACAATTCACATCCCTTGAGTTTTTCCACATATTGTTGTGTTACAGCCTAGCCCCTTGTGGCAAAGGCGGTGTGTTGATAAAAGTTGGCCATCATGTCATCGTGAAAAGCATAGTGAAAAGCAGCCTCCGGGTGCATGGTTTCCTGCTTGTTTCTAGCCTTGTACAGTTCGTTAAGGGTCAGATTGCTGTATATATTCCACCTCAGGACAACAACAACAATCACAATAACAGATGAAAACTGAGGTAGAAGGATCTGCGATTGACCATCAAGTATTCCTAGAGTTTGCACACCATCCGTTGTTGTTGTTGATGAAGAGACATACCCCCCCCCCCCCCTCTGGATTTCCATGAATCCGAGTCCTGTCCGCTCGGTAAATGGAAAATTCATAGAGCTGGATAGCAATGAGGGATATCCTGTCCAAAAGCCATGTTTCAGAATATTAGAATATTGCAGTTACAAGAGTCACGTTGATAGCAAATCTGTGATCGGAAGTCATCCATCATGTTATCAAGTGACTGTACATTCGCCAATAGAATGGAGGGAAGTGGGGAGCGGTTTTCCCTTCGCCTTAAACTCGACAGGCCACCTGATCCTTTGCCTCTTCTTCATCTGTGTTTCCTTCAAGGTAGCCCGACGATTGAATTGGAGGTACATAAAGAGCACAGGGCGATGAGTCAAAGTCAAGGCCGAAATTGAGGTTAGTACTGCCAATTTATGTTGATCATAGCCAATGATTGTGGTTACATTTAGTCCAATTATTTTCAGATAAAACGCCAAAAGAGGCACAAAATAGCAAAGTTGGTGTTGGAGCTCTCAAGACAGCAGCCATACAATACAGCACCATGCTTAGCACTCAATGTGTGTGTTTGTGTTTGCATGAAGTGGAGTGTCTGTGTGTAAGGGCTGGGCGGTTTATCATATTTTACTATATACCGGTATTGATGCACAGACCCGTTTGTTTTTTTACTTTACCTTATATAATTGCATTTCAATGTTTTGTTTGTTAAATGTGATACGCAACTCACTTTTTATAGTTTACTCTGCTACTTGAGTCATCTCTCTCATCAAGCCCGCCCCCTGTCACTCAAGGAGCACAGTTGTCGTTGGTCGACCACGAGACCATTTGTTGTTGCTTGACCGTTCATTCTTCAGTCTGCATGGTCAATGCAGCAGATGCAACAATATGTTGATGACAACGATGCGGCTTCTTAATACAAATCTACAAACGTTCTATAATTATACACTATTAGTTTGTTTATCTTACTGTCTGCAAACAGCTAGTTTGTCTGGCTAAAACAAATTGTGTTAGCCGCAAATACTAATCGCTTGTTAGCTGACTAGCTTGCTAGCTAACTAATACATGTACTGCATCAGAGCAAACATAGGTCAAATCAAATTTTATTGGTCACATACACATGGTTAGCAGATGTTATTGCGAGTATAGCGAAATGCTTGTGCTTCTAGTTCTGACAGTGTAGCAATATCTAACAAGTAATATCTAACAATTCCACAACAAATACCTAATACACATAAATCTAAGTAGGGAATGGTATAAGAATATATAAATATAAATCTATGGATGAGCAATGTCAGAGCGGCATAGGCTAAAGTGCAATAGATAGTATAGAATACAGTATATACATGTGAGATGAGTAATGCAAGATATGTAAACATTATTGAAGTGGCATTATTAAAGTGACTAGTGTTCCAGTTATTAAAGTGGCCAGTGATTACAAGTCTCTATGTAGGCAGCAGCCTCACTGTGCTAGTGATGGCTGTTTAACACATTTTAAAAATCGGCCGATTAATCGGTATTGGCATTTTTGTCCTCCAATAATCGGTATCGGCGTTGAAAAATCATAATCGGTCGACCTCTAACCTGTACTGACCTCGCCTTCTGGATGGTAGCGGGGTAAACAGGTAGTGGCTCAGGTGGTGGTTGTCCTTGATGATCGTTTTGGCCTTCCTGTGACATCGGGTGCTGTGTGTGTCCTGGAGGACAGGTAGTTTGCCCACAGTGATGTGTTGTGCAGACCGCACCACCCTGTGGAGAGCCCTGCGGTTATGGGTGGTGCAGTTGCCATACTAGGCAGTGATACAGCCCGACAGGATGCTCTCAATTGTGCATCTGTAAATGTTTGTGAGGGTTTTAGGTGAAAAGCCAAATTTCTTCAGCCTTCTGAGGTTGAAGAGGCGCTGTTGTGCCTTCTTCACCACACTGCCTGTGTGGGTGGATCATTTCAGTTTATCAGTGATATGTACTCAGAGGAACTTAAAACGTTTCACCTTCTCCACTGCTGTCCAGTCGATGTGGATAGAGGGGTGCCCCCTCTGCTGTTTCCTGAAGTCCACGATCATCATCTTTGCTTTGTTTATGTTGAGTGAGAGGTTATTTTCCTGACAACACACTCTGAGAGAGCTCACCTTCTCTCTGTAGGCTGTCTCGACGTTGTTGGGAATCAAGCCTACTACTGTTGTGTCATCTGCAAACTTGATGATTAAGTTGGAGGCATGCATGGCCACACAGTGATGGGTGAACAGGGAGTACAGGAGGAGGCTGAGCACACACCCTTGTGGGGCCCCAGTGTTGAGGATCAGCGAAGTGGAGATGTTGTTTCCTACCTTTACCAACTGGGGGCGGCCCGTGAGGAAGCCCAGGACCCAATTGCAAAGGGCGGGGTTGGGACCCCGGGCTCCGAGCTTAATGATGAGCTTGGAGGGTACTATGGTGAGCTATAGTCAATGAACAGCATTCTTACATAGGTATTCATCTTGTCCAGATGGGATAGGGCAGTGCGATGGCGATTGCGTTGTCTGTGGACTTATTGAAACAGTAAGCAAATTGAAGTGGGTCTAGGTTGACAGGTAAGGTGGAGGTGATATGATCCTTGACTAGTCTCTCAAAGCACTTCATGATGACAGAAGTGAGTGCTACTGAGCGATAGTCATTTAGTTCAGTTACATTTGCATTCTTGGATACAGGAACAATGGTGGCCATCTTGAAGCATGTGGGGACATTAGACTGGGATAGGGAGAGATTGAATATGTTTGTAAAAATACCAACCAGCTGGTCTGCGCATGCTCTGAGGACACGGCTAGGGATGCCTTTCGAGGGTTAACAGGTTTAAATGTCTTACTCATGTCGGCCACTGAGAAGGAGAGCCCACGATCCTTGGTAGCGGGCCTTGTCGGTGGCACTATATTATCCTACAGTTGTCACAATCGTCGAAATAACATTCGGACCAAGGCGCAGCGTGATATGGGTTCCATCTTTAATTTAGTGAAACGCACAAAACAAATAAAAAAGCAACCGAAACGTGAAGCTATGGAGTGCTCACAGACAACTACACATAAACAAGATCCCACAAAAAAACAGTGGGGAAATGGCTGCCTAAATATGATCCCCAATCAGAGACAACACTAAACAGCTGCCTCTGATTGTGAACCATACCAGGCCAACATAGAAATAAAACAACCTAGATTACCCACCCTAGTCACACCCTGACCTAACCAAAATAGAGAATAAAAATGCTCTCTATGGTCAGGGCGTGACAACAGTGGGCAAAGAAGGTGTTTAGTTTGTCTGGAAGCAAGACGTCGGTGTCCGTACGTGGCTGGATTTCCTTTTGTAGTCCGTGATTGTCTGTAGACCTTGCCACATACATCTGGTTTCTGAGCCGTTGAATTGCGACTCCACCTTGTCTCTATACTGACATTTTGTTTGTTTAATTGCCTTGCGGAGGAAATGATTACTCTGTTTGTATTCTGCCATATTGCCAGTCACCTTGCCATGGTTAAATGAGGTGGTACGTGGTTTCAGTTTTTTGAGAATGTGCCATCTATCCATGGTACTGGTTAGGGTAGGTTTTAATCGTCACAGTAGGTACAACATCTCCTTTACACTTCCTTATAAACTCACTCACCAAATCAGCATATACGTCGATATTATTCTCTAAAGCTACCCGGAACATATCCTAGTCCGCGTGATCAAAACAATCTTGAAGCGTGGATTCTGATTGGTCAGCATTGAATAGTTCTTAGCATGGGTACTTCCTGTTTGATTTTCTGCCTACAGGAAGGGAGGGAGCAAAGTGAAGTCATGCTCAGATTTGCCGAAAGGAGGGGAGGGCCTTGTATGCATCGCAGAAGTTAGAGTAACAATGGTCCAGTGTTTTCCAGTGCGAGTGCTACAATCAATATGATGATACAATTTGGGTTGCCTTTCCTTAAATGTGTTTTGTTAAAATCCCCAGCTACAATAAATGCAGCCTCAAGATATACAGTGCGGAGAAGAAGTATTTGATCGCAAAATCGTCAGTGTTTCCTACTTACAAAGCATGTAGAGATCTGGCATTTGTATCATAGGAACACTTCAACTGTGAGAGACAGAATCTAAAACAAAAATTCAGAAAATCACATGGTATGATTTTTAAGTAATTTATTTGCATGTTATTGCATGACATAAGTATTTGATACATCAGAAAAGCAGAACTTAATATTTGGTACAGAAACCTTTCTTTGCAATTACAGAGATCATCATACGTTTCCTGTAGTTCTTGACCAGGTTTGCACACACTGCAGCAGGGATTTTGTCCCACTCCTGCATACAGACCTTCTCCAGATCCTTCAGGTTTCGGGGCTATCGCTGGGCAATACGGACTTTCAGCTCCCTCCAAAGATTTTCCATTGGGTTCAGGTCTGAAGACTGGCTAGGCCACTCCAGGACCTTGAGATGCTTCTTACGGAGCCACTCCTTAGTTGCCCTGGCTGTGTGTTTCGGATCATTGTCATGCTGGAAGACCCAGCCACGACCCATCTTCAATGCTCTTACTGAGGGAAGGAGGTTGTTGGCCAAGATCTCGCGATACATGGCCCCATCCATCCTCCCCTCAATACGGTGCAGTCGTCCTGTCCCCATTTGCAGAAAAGCATCCCCAAAGAATGATGTTTCCACCTCCATGCTTCACGGTTGGGATGGTGTTCTTGGGGTTGTACTCATCCTTCTTCTTCCTCCAAACACGGCGAGTGGAGTTCCTCATGATCATTGATGCCCCATGAGGTGAGATCTTGCATGGAGCCCCAGACCGAGGGTGATTGACCGTCATCTTGAACTTCTTCCATTTTTTAATAATTACACCAACAGTTGTTGCCTTCTCACCAAGCTGCTTGCCTATTGTCCTGTAGCCCATCCCAGCCTTATGCAGGTCTACAATGTTATCCCTGATGTCCTTACACAGCTCTCTGGTCTTGGCCATTGTGGAGAGGTTGGAGTCTGTTTGATTGAGTGTGTGGACAGGTGTCTTTTATACAGGTAACGAGTTCAAACAGGTGCAGTTAATATAGGTAATGAGTGGAGAACAGGAGGGCTTCTTAATGAAAAACTAACAGGTCTGTGAGAGCCAGAATTCTTACTGGTTGGTAGGTGATCAAATACTTACGTCATGCAATAAAATGCAAAATAATTACTTAAAAATCATACAATGTGATTTTCTGGATTTTTATTTTAGATTCCGTCTCTCACAGTTGAAGTGTACCTATGATAAATATTGCAGACCTCTACATGCTTTTTAAGTAGGAAAACCTGCAGAATCGGCAGTGTATCAAATACTTGTTCTCCCCACTGTATGGCTTCCAGTTTGCACAAAGTCCAATGAAGTTCCTTGAGGGCCGTCGTAGTATCGGCTTGAGGGGTATGTACACGGCTGTGACAATAACCGAAGAGAATTCTCTTGGGAGATAATATGGTCAGCATTTGATTGTGAAGAATTCTAGGTCGGGTGAACAAAAGGACTTGAGTTACTGTATGTTGTTACAATTACACCATGACTTGTTAATCATGAAACATACACCATCGCTCGTCTTCTTCCCTGAGATATGTTTATTCCTTTTGGCGCGATGTACTGATAATCCCAGTGGCTGTACCGACTCTGACAGCATATCCCGAGAGAGCCATGTTTCCGTGAAACAGAGTATGTTACAATTCCTGATGTCTCGCTGGTTCGGCCACCCTTGCCCGGATTTCGTCAACTTTGTCATCTAGGGACTGGACATTAGCTAGTAATATACTCAGAAGCGGTGTGTGGTGTGTGCGCCTCCGAAGTCTGACTAGAAGACCACTTTGACTCCCTCTCCTCTGGCGGAGTTGTTTTGGGTCGACCTCTTCCAAAAATTAAAATGCCCTGGGTGTTGAGGACAAACGATCGACTTTGGGTAAGTGGTATTCCTGGTCATAGTGCTGGTAAGTTCACGTCACTCTGATATCCAATAGTTATTCCCGCTGTATGTAATAACACTTAAGATTTTCTGGGCTAACAATGTAAGAAATTATACATAAAAAATGAAATAATGCAAAGGAGTAGAAGGACTTCCTAAGGACTAGGAACGAGGCAACCAGTTCTAGCGTAGGCCTACATCATCATGTTGTTGGTGCAACAGTATCTTCTATATCAGAGAGGAATAGGCGAAGCATGACTATGTTAGCTCCATGAAGTAAGAGATAACATTTCATCACAGACTTTCTAAACCCGGAGGTGCAACATTGCGAGACTTCCGGAAATGCTTGCGAAACAGACCAAACAGCCCAGGCCAGGATTTGAGAAGTCAATGAGAAAAGTGATTTTTCCCCCCCCCTTTGTTGTTAATTTTCTAACAATCTAAAGGCAAACCCTATATTTGAGCCAACGTCTTAAATAGTTGAACATGTTATGTGTTTTGCTAGCCAACATCGCCATGACATTGCCTGCGTGTGTGATCAGCGTTATCAGGGATTTGTTGGGTTTCTATCTTCATACTGTACTGTCTTTGGTTTTATATAACCAAATATATGGTCCCACTCCCCTGGGAAACACCGAACAACACTTTGGTTTCTACCCTGTCACAAGAAAGCCTACATAGAGATCATGTTAGTATTCTTATTCCTAATTCTATGAACACCTCCCAGGCTTTTTCATTCATTGTCATTGTCAAACAACACTATTACATTTGAACTATAGAATTAGAATAATCTTTCTATTTCCATGATTCCAACAGTTCACCCAAGTGTTTTGATCTAAATTGCAAGTCAAATCTCAGTTGCAATATTTGGTTAAAAATAAGGCCTAGATTGTTTGCCCATGTTGTGCAGCCCTACGTGGCAGTGTGGCAATGATCTCAAATAAGATCAACTTTTTGTCATGCACAACTCATTAAGCAAATGTAGAACTTTTATTATAAAACACTGTCAAATACCATCCAGAAAATATTGTAATATGATATTTTGGCCATATCGCCCAGCCATAGTGTGTGTTAGTGTGTGAAGTGGAATGTGTGTGTATTTCAGGGGAGTGTTCCATCCCTCACAGGTCAGGTCATATATCGTTCACTGGAAACAGTATGAAACTCAACAATGGAAAAAGCATAGAGTTTGCCAAGTCCCTGCACAATCACTAATGTCAACAAAAGAGCTGTGTCAGTTAAACAAAAAGAGCTGTGCAGTGTGTGTGTGTGTGTGTGTGTGTGTGTGTGTGTGTAGCTGCGCATGCGAGTGCGTGCACAAGGCTATAAAAAAACAACATAAATGTTTTATCAGTTATTTAACCGGTAGCTTTTGGAGAGGTCCATCCATACGTCCATGTTGTTAATTTCACCGACGCCGACCTCTCCACTCCCACTTCATTATCTGAATGTGTGTTGCTCAAATAACAGTCCTCCTACTATTGTCTTAGACTAGATAGTGTGTCGATTCCACCTGCACCAATCTGTCTCGTATCTTGCAAAGGGTAATGTGATAGATCAAAAGTAATCCGGCTACCTAGGTAACATCTTTTGTTGAACCTCATTGTGCTTCATTGAGCAGAATTTTGGAGTTTTTTGAAGTTTGGCTAGCATAAATTTATCCAATAGCTGACCCAGTCACTGAAATCATCTTTGACTGAAACGATGCTGCTGACCAACCAGCTACCTACTTATGTAACTATGTAATGGAGCAGCCGCAAGCATGACCCCGAGCAGCAACTTCATTACAAGCATGAGCGTGGGAAGCTTTTGAGAATTCTGCCAGTGTTGCCGGGGACATGGATCTGCGTGGCTGCGACTAGTTTGGGGAGGGAAAATTTGCAGGCACCCCAGTGACCACAACCACTAGAAACATGAAAAGTAATTTGTTATGCAGTTGCATGCAAGTAACTTGCTGAGGACTGAATCAAATGTGCTCTAGCTAGCTGTGACTGTTGGGGCGCCATCCTTTCGAACCCCTGCCAAGAGACCTCTTCAACCTGTCTTTTCAACATGAGTACAGCATGAGGTACTTTATTTTTGTCCTGCTATTCAAAAAAACGAATAAACAAGTGCTGCGTCAGAGTAAGAATGACAAGATGAAGAAGGCCTTACAGACGTGGAAGGTTGTGCATCCTGACGTAAAGGATCTGCTCCTACTTACATGGATTATTTTGTATATGTTATCTGCAAATATTTCTCTAAAGTTATCATTTTAATGCATGAATCATCTAGCTAATCTGTTTGGCTGGCAAATTGGCTGAACCATGCGCCGATTGAGCAATGTCTGTTGTCCCCTCCAGAGATTGGACAGTTTGATGAGCCAAGCTGGTGATCCATCTTCTCCCCATCTGTGGGCATAGTGTCCATCAACAGGGCACGGATTATCCTCAGCCTGAGGACTGAGGAGGATGTGGTCAGAGGGAGAGTTACTGGGTGATAAGGGATTTCCCGAGGCATGCATCTAAAAATATAATGGATGGGAATTATAGTTAGCAGACTACTTCATTGTAAGTCAGAAACTTAGTTGTGCAGCTGTAAAGATATTGCACATGCATACATTCACCATGTCTACCATTTTGAGCAAAAAAACACGAGAGCTCTTGTTTATGTTGATAATCAGAGAAGACTGAACACTTCGACATCTTCATGTTATCAACCGCTAACACTAGTGTCGAGAGGGGTGAAATCCCACAGAGGAGAGGACAGAGGACACGAGAAGTGACAGAAGACAAGTAACAGGAGAGATGAGAAGACAGGAGAGACAGAAGAGGAGCGGAGAAGATAGGAGAGAGAGGACAGGAGAGAGAGGACAGGAGAGACAGAAGACAGGAGAGAAGTGACAGGAGATAAGTAACAGAGGAGAGACAGGAGAGACAGGAGAGAGGACAGGAAACCGTCTATGGAACCGTCATTAGAAAGCACATACACCACCAATAGAAGAATCCACCATTACACCTCCAATAGTTAGCTAACATTAGGTAAACGAGCATAACGTCAGGTAAACGAGCATAGATAGCTTGTAAATCAAGCCAGTTATAGCTAGAAGTCAACAGGGTTGGTAGATTACTTTCTAAATGTAATCCGTTACAGTTACTAGTTACCTGTCCAAAATTGTAATCAGTAACGTAACTTTTGGATTACCCAAACTCAGTAACGGAACCAGATTACATTAAGTTACTTTTAGATTGCTTTCCCCTTAAGGAGGCATTAGAAGAAGACAAAAGTGTATGTTACCAATTGAATGACATCTATTGCAGGATAAATCAATGTTAACGTTTACATAAATTATATCTTCACATTAAAAACCAAATCATAATTCCATGCAGTCATTGCAACAAATGTTATATCCCTTGATCTTCATGAATAGGAGTTATTAGCCAGCCATATGGAAGTATAGATTAGCCAAATTATTTTACCTGAGCATAACCCCAAAACTAAAGACTTAATAGCCAGCCCTACTCTATTGTTTATGATTATGTTGTCATGGAGGACTGATTGGCCTAGAAAAGCTGAGGTATGGGCCTGGAGAAATGTAACCACTTTTAGATTAATAGACAGAGCTATGGATGCAAGGACTGATCATCCATGATATCAAAATTATTGTTTTAACCATGTAATGAGGCTATACGGTGTTTATATTTTGGGTTCCCATGGAGTGTGAAAGTTGAACTAAACTCATGAGGCATTTACAAGTTCTATTCTTCTAGAATCAATGGAATATATATATATATATATATATATATACACACACACACTCAGCAAAAAAAAATCATCTCACAGTCAATTGCGTTTAATTTGTAAATATTTGTATGAACAAAACAAGATTCAACATCTGAGACAAACTGAACAAGTTCCACAGACATGTGACTAACAGAAATTGAATAATGTTTCCCTGGCCAAAGGGGAGGGGCACAAATCAAAAGTAACAGTCAGTATCTGGTGTGGCCACCAGCTGCATTAAGTACTGCAGTGCATCTCCTCCTCATGGACTGCACCAGATTTGCAGTTGTTGCTGTGAGATGTTACCCCACTCTTCCACCACGGCACCTGCAAGTTCTCAGACATTTCTGGGGGGGGAATGGCCCTAGCTCTCTCCCTCTGATCCAACAGGTCCCAGAAGTGCTCAATGGGATTGAGATCTGGGCTCTTCGCTGGCCATGGCAGATCACTGACTTTCCTGTCTTGCAGGAAATCACAGACAGTAGGAGCAGTATGGCTGGTGGCATTGTCATGCTGGAGGGTCATGTCAGGATGAGCCTGCAGGAAGGGTACCACATGAGGGAGGAGGATGTCTTACCTGTGACACAGCGTTGAGATTTCCTGCAATGACAAGCTCAGTCCAATGATGCTGTGACACACCGCCCCAGACCATGACTGACCCTCCACCTCCAATTCGATCCCACTCCAGAGTACAGGTCTCGGTGTAACGCTCATTCCTTTGACGATCAACGTGAATCCAACCATCAACCCTGGTGAGACAAAACCGTGACTCGTCAGTCCTGTCTGGTCCAGCGATGGTGGGTTTGCGCGACGTTGTTGCCAGCAATGTCTGGTGAGGACCTGCCTTACAACAGGCCTACAAGCCCTCATTCCAGCTTATTGCGGACAGTCTTGAGCACTGATGGAGGGATGGTGCGTTCCTGGTGGAGCTCGGGCAGTTGTTGCCATCTTGTACCTGTGATGTTCAGATGTACCGATCCTGTGCAGGTGCGGTTACACTTGGTGTGCCACGGCGAGGTCGATCAGTTGTCCGTCCTGTCTCCCTGTAGCGCGGTCTTAGGCATCTCACAGTACGGACATTGCAATTTATTGCCCTGGCCACATCTGCAGTGCTCATGCCTCTTTGCAGCATTTCTAAGGCACCTTCACGCAGATGAGCAGGGACCCTGGGTATCTTTCTTTTAGTGTTTTTCAGAGTCAGTAGAAATGCCTCTTAGTGTCCTAAGTTTCCCTAACTGTGACCTTAATTGCCTACCGTCTGTAAACTGTTAGTGTCTTAACGACCGTTCCACAGGTGCAAGTTCATGAATTGTTTATGGTTTTTTGAACAAGCATGAGAAAGTGTTTAAACCCTTTACAATGAACAACTGTGAAGTTATTTGGAAGTTTACGAATTATCTTCGAAAGACAGGGTCCTGAAAAAGGGACATTTATTTTTTGAGTTTATTTTTTGAGGGGGGGGGGGACAAGACAAACTGGCACAGAGAGATAGGAAACAAAGGTATAAATACACCAGGAACTAAAGGGGAAAACAGGAGACACCTGGAGGTGGGTGGAGACAATCACAAAGACAGGTGAACCAGATCAGGGCGTGGCAGACATCGCTTGGACTGTGGCCTACTAAAGCCTGTGCTCTTTTCCCACTGATGATCGAACACATTTGGTGTTTGTCATCATAGTGGTTTCTGATTTGTGGTCAGACTCGCTCAGGTGGAACAAACTTAAGCCTTTTTTTCCAATGTTGATTTGAATGGCATTGAGAAAACAGAGAAGTGGCAAATGTTTTTTTCACAAACAACCTTTCTGAATTTAAAAGTAATCCTCAAAGTAATTATCTCGTGTTTCAAAAGTATCTGTTAATCTGATGACAATATTTTTTGCTGGTAACGTAACTGATTACAGTTGTTGTTTTCTTTTTTACATGTAATCCGTTGCTCCCCAACCCTGGGAGTCCCAGTAGTTCTTGTTGCTAATCTTATTGTTGCTTCTGTTTTTCTGGCAGTGTTTAACAGGTGCAAAGAGTTCCCAGTCAAGAGTGTTTGAGTGATTTCCTTTCGGTGTTCATGTGACATAAGCTCGCCGACGTCACCGCATGAATCTAAAATGTTATTATAAACTGGGTGGTTTGAGCCCTGAATGTTGATTGGCCGAAACATGTATTTTTACTGCTCTAATTATGTTGGTAACCAGTTTATAATAGCAATAAGGCACCTTGGGGGTTTGTGGTATATTGCCAATATCGACTCTGTGTTGCATTGTGCATCAGAACAGCTCTTAGCCAGTGGTATATTGGCCATATGCCACACCCCCTAAGGGCATAATTGCTTAAATAACTGACTGAGTGATGGAGAGAGAAATTGGCCTCAGTGACAATTACTTGAATAGTGCAATGGATGTTTTGTTTATTAAGTTGATGACTAAAGTGTCTTATTTGGAATACAACACAAATTATTTCTCTATAGGGCCGTCTATGAGAATTGTCTTTCTATGCCATACTTCAGCTGAACTGCAGTACCGGAAATACCCTCTGAAGATAAGTTGTAGCCTCCCGAGTCAGCTGTTGTACTCCGCTGACCCGCAGAGAAACATGCTGATCTAGAGACAGACTGATTTCTGATGAAAGTCAGTTCCTCTTAATTGTGGGGCTGCAATGTCTACAACTTCAGGGTCATTTTAACAGGCTAAGCAAGCTTTTTATGTCAGTGAAGGACGTGTTAGCTACCTAACTATGTCAGAAAGCTAGCCAGCTACAACAGTTAGCTACACAGCTGATCAAGTCACTGCAATGTGACCAAACTCCTTGCACAGAATTTGTGCAGGAGATTATTTTTTTCTCACAATTGCAAATTATTAAATCACTGTCAAAACGTTTATAATAATTTAGCTAGCTAGTTATTCTGCCTAATTCATGGTGTCATACGAGGGCGCAGTGATAAAATACATTTATATTTTTTTATGGGGAATGCTTGTTATTTGAATATGAGTTCCACATCCTACGAGAGAGATCAGTAGAAGGACTAGCGTAGTGAGGAGTGAAGCCATCTGAGGTGAGACAATGTCCTCCTACAGTACTGATCCACCTGACATGGGTTCAAACTGTATTAAAAATCTTTTAAATACTTTCTGTGCATGATCGAGCTTTACCTGGCACAATGGTACAAATAGAGTCTCAAGTGCATCCACCCCACACCTTTGGCACTCCAGACAGGGCTTAATCTAACGCTCACAAGTATTTGAAAAATATTGAATACTTTTGAATCCCAGGTCAGTATGCTAGACAGGGCTGTAATCCATATAGTTGTGATTAGATTAGAGCTGCTGCGTCACTCGATACTGTGATAGAACTACGCCTTGGGCTGTCTGGTCCACCACCACGTCCCTATTGTAATCAACCACGGGGGTGAGAAGGCAGTCTATCATTCTCCACCAGGCACGTCCACATATCCAGGTCAGGTTTATCAAACAAACTTTGGTTCATACTAACACATTCTCATGTCCTGTTATGTCATCTCAACTCTGCATATTCAGATTGTTCCGCCAAGGACACTCTTTTCAGTTTGAGTCTGTTATTCCTTGGGAACTGGTCCTATATCCAATAAATTTCAGTATTACACTATATATACAAAAGTATGGGGACACACCTTCAAAATAGTTAATTTGGCTATTTCAGGCATACCTGTGTATGATGGGTGTATAAAATTGAGCACACAGCCATGCAACCAGACAAACACTGGCAGTAGACTGGCCTTACTGAAGAGCTCAGTGACTTTCAATGTGGCACCGTCATAGGATGCCACCTTTCCAACAAGTCAGTTTGTCCAATTTATTCCCTGCTAGAGCTGCCCCAGTTAACTGTAAGTGCTGTTATTGTGAAGTGGAAACGTTTAGGAGCAACAACGGCTCATCCGCCATGTGGTAGGCCACACAAGCTCACAGAATTGTACCGCCGAATGTTGAAACACGTAGTGTGTAAAAATCGTCTGTCCATGGTTGAAACACTCACTATCGAGTTCCAAACTGCCTATGGAAGCCACGTAAGCACAAGAAATGTTCGTCGGGAGTTTCATGAAATGGGTTTCCATGGCCGACCAGCCACACACAAGCCTGAGATGACCATGCGCAATGCCAAGCATCAGCTGGAGTTGTGTATAGCTCGCCGCCATTGGACTCTGGAGCAGTGGAAACACGTTCTCTGGAGTGATGAATCATGCTTCACCATCTGGCAGTCTGACAACTGAATCTGGGTTTGGCGGCTGCCAGGAGAATGCTACCTGCCCAAATGCACAGTGCCAACTGTAAAGTTTGGTGGAGGGGTAATAACGGTCTGGGGCTGTTTTTCATGGTTCGGTGCTTCCAACTTTGTGGCAACAGTTTGGCGAAAGCCCTTTCCTGTTTCAGCATGACAATGCCCCCGTGCACAAAATGAGGCCCATACAGAAATGATTTGTCGATCTGTGTGGAAGAACTTGACCGGCCTGCGCCGAGCCCTGACCTCAACCCCACCGAACACCTTTGGGATGAATTGGAACGCCGTCTGCGAGCCAGGCCTAATCGCCCGACCTCACTAATGCTATTGTGGCTGAATGGAAGGAAGTCCCTGCAGCAATGTTCCAACATCTAGTGGAAAGCGTTCCCAGAAGAGTGAAGGCTGTTATAGCAGCAAAGGGGGGGGGACCCATTACATATTAACAGACATCATTTTTTAAAATGAGATGTTCGACGAGCAGGTGTCCACATGATGTTGGTCAAGTAGTGTGTATATACACTGCTCAAAAACATAAAGGGACCACTTAAACAACACAATGTAACTCCAAGTCAATCACACTTCTGTGAAATCAAACTGTCCACTTAGGAAGCAACACTGATTGACAATACATTTCACATGCTGTTGTGCAAATGGAATAGACAACAGGTGGAAATTATAGGCAATTAGCAAGACACCCCCAATAAAGGAGTGGTTCTGCAGGTGGTGACCACAGACCACTTCTCAGTTCCTATGCTTCCTGGCTGATGTTTTGGTCACTTTTGAATGCTGGCGGTGCTTTCACTCTAGAGGTAGCATGAGACGGAGTCTACAACTCACACAAGTGGCTCAGGTAGTGCAGCTCATCCAGGATGGATGGTATGAGGGCCCGACGTCCACAGGTGGGGGTTGTGCTTACAGCCCAACACTGTGCACAACGTTTGGCATTTGCCAGAGAACACCAACATTGGCAAATTCGCCACTGGCGCCCTGTGCTCTTCACAGATGAAAGCAGGTTCACACTGAGCACATGTGACAGACGTGACAGAGTCTGGAGACACCGTGTAGAACGTTCTGCTGCCTGCAACATCCTCCAGCATGACCGGTTTGGTGGTGGGTCAGTCATGGTGTGGGGTGGCATTTCTTTGGGGGGCCGCACAGCCCTCCATGTGCACGCCAGAGGTAGCCTGACTGCCATTAGGTACTGAGATGAGATCCTCAGACCCCTTGTGAGACCATATGCTGGTGCGGTTGGCCCTGGGTTCCTCCTAATGCAAGACAATACTAGACCTCATGTGGCTGGAGTGTGTCAGCAGTTCCTGCAAGAGGAAGGCATTGATGCTATGGACTGGCCCGCCCGTTCCCCAGACCTGAATCTAATTGAGCACATCTGGGACATCATGTCTCCACCAACGCCACGTTGCACCACAGACTGTCCAGTAGTTGGCGGATGCTTTAATCCAGGTCTGGGAGGAGATCCCTCAGGAGACCATCCGCCACCTCATCAGGAGCATGCCCAGGCGTTGTAGGGAGGTCATACAGGCACGTGGAGGCCACACACACTACTGAGCCTCATTTTGACTTGTTTTAAGGACATTACATCAAAATCAGACTCCAAATCCAGACCTCCATGGGTTGATAAATTTGATTTCCATTGATCATTTTTGTGTGATTTTGTTGTCAGCACATTCAACTATGTAAAGAAAAAAGTATTTAATAAGAATATTTCATTCAGATCTAGGATGTGTTATTTTAGTGTTCCCTTTATTTTTTTGAGCAGTGTATTATTACATGCCACAGTACACTGTCCCATCTCTAGGGACTTCTGTCTAACAAAGAAAAGTCCTGTTTCAGTTCGGGTGTTTGATGGTCTTCTAACCCAACTCTTACTAGGTCCTACATCACCGCAAGATGTTGTTCTTCTGCCAAGCGAATACCCATTCCAGCTGTTCAAAGGTTTCCCTCTATCCCAGTCTCCCTGGGTCCTAAATTCCAGCAGAATATCCTTGTTTTGACCCAACCTCTGTCCCCCTCTTTGTTTTTCTATGTCTCTCACTCTCATCCTTCACCATTATTTTTGTTTTCAATTAAATGTAATATTATTATTTTTTCTAATTTCTTCTATATTGTACTTTTTATTTTTGTGGTTTTTTTTCCCTTCAGATGATCAAAGCAAAGTCAAAGTCTAAGGGTCACAATCACCGTCGTCTTTGTATGTTTGACCCTGACTGTCCTGGTCCTCTCTTTGCTGGTTTCTTAGTTGGTGATGGGTTAGAGCTTCAGAATATCGTCTCCACTCGATCCCTGATCTCCTTGCAAGATCCTTTTTAGTCAGTTCAGCTGTCCCCCAATTTTCCCGTTTTGGTCCTCTCTCTCGCTCTTCTGTTGTGTTGGCTTATAGCTCTTCAGAACATGGCCTTTCTTTCAGATGGTTTTGGATGTTGTTCTGGATGGCGTGTCTGACCTGATAACTTTGTGGCTGGCGACACCTTTTGGGACAGCAAATTCATCAGGGATATCAAATTCATCAGGGACCTCGTAACTCTAGATAAGAATAGCATACAGGGAGTTTTACTATGACTTTGGCAGTGCGGGACAAACCAAGTCTTGGGCCCTGGGAAAGAGCATGTTTTAAAAGGCCTGCCTCTTGGCATCGGAGAGAACATTTAGCAGATAATTAAGCTAATTTCCTTCAATTCTACACATTTTGTCATTGGGGCCGAGAGATTTTGTTGCAGCTTTTAAGCTAATATCCTGAAATTCTATACATTTTGCCAAGAGGTAGAGAGATAACTTTGCAGTTTTAAGCTTAAAGCAAGAGTGCCCAATTGAAACAAAGGGATGGGCCTGGAGACATTTAACCAATCAAATTCATAGACAGAGCTATGGATGCAAGGACTGACATCCATGATATACCAATTATAGTTTTAACCATGATTTGAGGCGATACAGTGTTTGTTTACAAACATTGGCGTAAAACAAGCTATTGAGTCCTGATGGGGCACAACAGTTGAACTAAGCTCATGATGCATTTATAAGTTATATTCTTCAAGAATCAATGGGTACATAATGGTATTCCAAACCCAAAAATGGATGTAGCAACTAAAGATTCCAGTTTAAATTAGTGCTGCTTGAAAGTATGTGAACCCTACAGGGAATGTCATTATTTCGCACAATTTAAAATAAAAAAATCCTTATTTAAACCCCAATTCGTAATAAATACATTCCAAGTAAATGACAGAAACAAAACAAAAAATCTAAATTTTCATTACTTATTTAACAAGTGGTTTATTGAACAGAAACCGATTTGATGTGCAAAAACGTGAACCCCTCAGTCAATAGCAGCGATAACTTGGATATCTCCTATAGCCAGCAATCAGTCTCTGACATCTGTTTTGGGGGATTTTTGCCCACTCCTCCAGAACTCAGCCAATTGAGTGAGGTTCGACGGTTGTCTGGCATGAATTGCCTGCTTCAGGTCCTGCCACAGCATCTCAATTGGATTTAGGTCAGGACTTTGACTTGTCCAATCCAAAACAAATCTTCTTTCTCCTGGGCTATTCTTTGGTAGATTTGCTTGAATGCTTTGGGTCGTTGTCTTGTTGCAAGACCCATTTTCGGCCTAGCTTTAGCTCCTTGACTGATGGCCTGGCGTTCTGTTCAAGAATCTCCTGGTAATACCTCAGAATTCATGGTTCCCTTGACGATGTGGAGTCGTCCAAGTCCAGAGGAGGAAAAGCAGCACCAGATCTTGACATTCCCACCACCATGCTTGACTGTTGGGATAAGGTTATTTTGGTGGTAGGCAGTGTTGGGTTTTCGGCAAATATAGCGCTGTTGATTGTGACCAATAAGGATCGAGACCAATTTTGGACTCATCGGTCCAGACAATGGACTTCCAGAAACCTTCAGGTTTGTCCCAGTGGTCTCTGGCAAAGTTAAGAAGGGAAGATTGGTTATTTTTTTGACAGCAGAGGCTTCTTCCTAGGAACCCTCCCAAGAATGGCATTTCAATTCAGTGTTCTTATTGTTGAAGCATGCACAGTTACCCGAGACGCAGCAAGGGTGGTCTGCAAAATCTCTAGATGTTATGTTTGGGTTGGCTTTTACCTGATTTATTATTGTTCTTGTGGCTCTTGGTGATATTTTGGAAGGGCGTCCACTTCTAAGCCGAGTTGCTGTCATGTTAAATGCTCTCCATGTGTAAATGATTTTCCTCAGTGGACTGATGGAGCTCAAATCTTTTTGAGATGATTTTATAGCCTTCCCCAGACAAGTTCTACTTTGATTGGTTCAATTGGTACCCAATTATTTACCCACCTGATTCTACTTACCTACTTGACTTAACACAATGCAACTCGGGGTTCACTTATTTTTGCACCTGCACCAATTCCTTTTTAATTGTGTTCTACTACACGTATGCTTTCCTTACACCAGCATATGGTATTGGTAAATATAAACCTGTTATGTCAGATCAAAAAGACGGATTCTGATTAAAAGACGATTATGGTAAAATCTGTAATTGCACAAGGGGTTCACATACTTTCAAGCAGCACTGTATGTTAAAATAATAAATATGGAGAAAAATGGCAGACTACAAGAAGATCAGGCAAGAAGTATAAAGTTAAAAGCATGACTCATTGGTGGAACACTGAATACCAATATCCCTTTGAGCCTCCCAGGCCCATGTTGCCCAGGATTAAGCACATACATGGTTTATTAATAATATGACATTGTATTCTATTGTATTACACCCTCAATGTATTCCAAGGATCCCTCAGGGAACATGTTTTAAATCTGTGATTAGCTACAAATTATAATGTAAATGTTATTTTTTTCAAATGTGTTCACTGGCTATTGTATAGAGAAAGAGATTGATGTTGGATGTCCTTATGTGAAGGCCTACCTTTAAAAATTTGTTTTTTTAAATGTAGATTCAAAGATAAACAGCTGGATGACATCTACAACCGGAAGGAAAAGATAAAACGTGCAGGAAAGGAGTGATGGTAATGTAGTCGTTTTGTGTTTGCGGTAATGCAGTCAAAGGAAGGTTGAACAGTTCTTACCTATGCTGTTTCATTACAGATGCAAAGGTTTATGTGGACCCGCGGAAGAAAGGTAAAGGTGCCGACAATGAAAACAAAATCCACAATGATTTTAAAAGTCAACGTTTCTATTGTTGCAATTTCGCCAATGTATGTTATGGCTGAAAAGTGACATTTTGCTTGTTAAGAGGCAATACGCTCGCTCCTCTTATGGAGTTTAACTTTCCTTTGTGGCTGTGAAAATATTTAGTTTCAGTCCCTTTTTATGTCTGTTATCCCCACAGATCAGCCGAAGGTAGCTTTTTCAGTTAGACTTGATGAAGTTTGTACCTTTTTTAATTATACAGTGTATTCAGACCGGTGACTGTTTTCCACATATTGTTGCGTTACAGCCTTATTTAAAAATTTTAAAAATCCAATTAAAAAAATCCCTCATCAATCTACATACAATACCCCATAATGACAAAACAAAAACAGGTTTTTAGACATGTTTGACATGTTACGTTTACATCAGTATTCAGACCCTTTACTCAGTACTTTGTTGAAGCCCCTTTGGCAGCGATTACAGCCTAGAGTCTTTGTGGGTGTGACGCTACAAGCTTGGCACACCTGTGTTTGGGGGAGTTTCTAACATTCTTCTCTGCAGATCCTCTCAACCTCTGTCAGGTTGGTTGGGGAGCGTTGCTGCACGGTTATTTTCAGGTCTGTGCAGAGATGTTCGATCAGGTTCAAGTGCAGGCTCTGGCTGGGCCACTCAAGGACATTCAGTCCTGCAGAAATGTTTTGTTACCCTTCCCTAGATCTGTGCATCGACGCAATCCTGTCTTGGAGCTCTACAGACAATTCCTTTGACCTCATGGCTTGGTTTTTGCTCTTACACGCACTGTCAACTGTGGGACCTTATTGCAAACAAGTGTGTGCCTTTCCAAATCATGTCCAATCAATTGAATTTACCACAGGTGGACTCCAATCAAGTAGTAGAAGCATCTCAAGGATGATCCATGGAAACAGGATGCACATTAGTTTAATTTTGAGTCTCATAGCAAGGGTCTGAATACTTATGTAAATAAGGTATTTCTGTTTTTTGTTTTTGAATACATTTGCAAAAATGTCTAAACACCTTTTTTTCACTTTGCCATTATGGCGTATTGTGTGTAGATTGATGTAGAAAAAAAATATTTAATTTATTTTATAATAAGACTGTAATGTAACAAAATGTGAAAACAAGTCAATTGGTCTGAATTCTTTCTGAATGAACTGTACCTAGTTCCTGTTTTACCAAAGGTATATTTTTCAGTTAGACTTGATGGTGGGACTCTTTGACCCCATGGCACCACTATCACCTTAGTCACAAGAAAGTCAATATAAACATTGGCAACGAATACAACACAAACACATGCACTTTTTGTGTCATCTTCTCTGTCATTTTGATCAAAATAAGCTTTCCCTCCTCCACAATAATGTCTTTCCTCTCAATGGTCTCTGTCACATGGATCTTTACAGCACCAGTTAAAGGAGTCTACTAATTCACTTTCAACTACTACAAGAGAAATGGAACAGCTATTGCCAATGGATATGATCACAACTCCAGCGATGGTGATGACATGGTGAGTACCGTGTCCTTGGAGGTGGGGAATCGGGTCTGGGTGACCCTCATCGATCGCAATCCCATTGGGGTTGAGGAACTGATCACCACCTTCAATGGTTTCCTGCTCTTCCCCATGTGAGGAGAGAGCAGGGCCCGCATTCATAAAGCGTCTAAGAGTAGGAGTGCTGATCTAGGATCAGTTTTCCTTTTTTTAGATCATAATGAATCAAGGCCCTGGTGTTTAGAAGCAATACGGTGTAGAGAACCTTACATATGTGTTTGTACAGCCAATGTTAGAAATGTCAACTTTGCATGTTTTAGATTCTTCAAAGGAGCCACCCTTTGCCTTGATGACAGCTTTGTTGAGACAGCTGCAGAACTTTGGGAGAATTTTAGTTTTCCTGAGGCATTAGCAGCTAGGGATTGTGTCCCCACTCCAACGTGATTGGCCCTGTGGGCGATTGCATTGGGAGTGAAATCACAACATCCTGCCTGACCTACTTGAAGGAAAATTTCATCCCAAAACTATGTTTTGGTATTTGTTAAGTAGTCAAACATTAGGAACACCTTACTAATATTGAGTTGCACCCCCCCCCCCCACCCCTTTTGCCCTCAGAACAAATTTGTCAGGGCATGGACTCTTCAAGTTCAAGGCCCATGTTGACCCCAAAGCTTCCCACAGTTGTGTCAAGTTGGCTGCATGTCCTTTGGGTGGTGGACCACACACAGGGAACTGTTGAGCCTGACAAACCCAGCAGCGTTGCAGTTCTTGACACAAACCAGTGTGGCTGGCACCTACTACCATACCCCATTCAAAGGCACTTAAATATTTTGTCTTGCCCTTTAACCCTCTGAATGGCACACATACACAATCCATGTCTCAATTGTTTCAAGGCTTAAAAATCCTTCTTTAACTTGTCTCCTCCCCTTCCTCTACACTGATTAAAGTGTATTGAAAGCAGGGGCATTCAATAAGACATCAGCACAGATCTCTTTCACACTGCCTCTCTCTCCCTCTTTCCCACTTTCTTTCTGTTACTCCCTCTCCCTTTTCCTATTTTTTTCTCTCCCTCTCTCTGTTTCTCCCCCTCCTCGCTCTGTACCTCTCCTTTTGGCTCTCTATTACTACCACCCTCTCACTCTCTCTGTCCCCCTTGCTCTCTCTTTCCCTCTCTCGCTCGGTTCCTTTCTTTCTTTCTTTCTTTCTTTCTCCCACCTTCTCTCCTCTCTATTTTCTTCACTCTCTTGCACCCTCCCCCTGTCAAATGTGTAAAGCATGGGGATTTTCCAAGATTGAAAAAAACCCAGACATTGCTGATGTTAGATTTGTCACTTAAAATTAACTTTGTGATTTTCAAAAGCAGCTGTATAGTCAGCTTTGTGGTCCTGTGTGTATTGTGTTATACAGGGATATTCCTGGTTGACTACCACTCTGTGGATATATTGTGGACACACTTTATTGTCTGACCTCGATAATGGCTCAGGAGGGAGAGAGGGATGGAAAGAGCGGTAGAGGAACTGATAATGACAGAGGATGTATGGCGAGAGGAATATAAAAGCGAGGGACGGCATCAGAGGGAGATATAACTAATCCTCTCCCTCCCTCCATCCCTCCGTGACTGTGCATCGCCAAAGGGAGAAAAAAGGCAGGAAACAAAACAGCCCTAAGCACTAGCTCACCCTCCTCTCTTCTCCTCCTCTCCTCCTCTACTCCACGAACACACTGTCTCACACACAGACTCCCTCTCTTTCCCTCTCACTCATTTCTTCTAAAATACTCCCTCACTTCCTACCTCCCTTCTGGCCCCCTTGACCTGTTTCTGTCCTCTCTTCTCTCTCCTAACCATTGGTTTTGTTCTCTTCTGGAGTTCTCTTCTCATTGACATTCAGTCCAGCTCTGAGGCTAGTTGCAGGGCAACCACGGCACAATACCATTCGTAAATGCAAATGCGCATGCACACACACACACACACATACGCATGCATGCACGCACACACTGCCCAGTGGGAGACGCTGATAAATCACCCTCTGGGCTTACAGCTCCATCTCTCCTTCTCTCTCCCCCTCTTTCTCTCGCTCCCTCTTTCTCTCGCTCCCTCTCCCCTTGTCCCATAACCTCCCTGGCACTACAAAGCGCTCCTCTTTCATCTCACACCCTTCTCATCCCATCTCATCCCATCTCTCACTCTCCCATCTCTCACTCTCTCTTAGCCACAATGACCTCTGTTTAGGTTACATTCTCTTCATCATATTAGTATTCCGTCCTCCCAACCAACTACCTGATACTAAATAATATCTAGTTGTAGCCAGCTCCAGCATCTCCAAGGTAATCTGGCCTACCAGCCTGCTCTCTCTTCAAACCTATATGCAGTAGCAATTGAGACTGGGAACGAGGTTCTCTCCAAGGATTTAACCAAGAGTGTTATCAGTGCTGTGCGCGTCCTCAGAGTTTGTTACTTAACAATACAGTTTTTGTGACAAAACCAACAACAGAAACGCATTTAACTTGAATTTTTCATTCAGTACATTGGAATTTAACGGTAAAAGTAATCTTTCTGTTCAAAACATCCTCATGCACAGCTTTTTATCAGCATAAAGTCAGTTTGATGGGAAGATTTCTCTGGTGGGAATTATTGTTTTAAGCAGATTTTATAATATTCACATGAAAATCTTTTGCATTTTGCATGGAAACCTAGCTATATACAGTGGGGCAAAAAAGTATTTAGTCAGCCACCAATTGTGCAAGTTCTCCCACTTAAAAAGATGAGAGAGGCCTGTAATTTTCATCATAGGTACACTTCAACTATGACAGACAAAATGAGGAAAAAAAATCCAGAAAATCACATTGTAGGATTTTTAATGAATTTATTTGCAAATTATGGTGGAAAATAAGTATTTGGTCAATAACAAAAGTTTATCTCAATACTTTGTTATATACCCTTTGTTGGCAATGACAGAGGTCAAACGTTTTCTGTAAGTCTTCACAAGGTTTTCACACACTGTTGCTGGTATTTTGGCCCATTCCTCCAGGCAGATCTCCTCTAGAGCAGTGATGTTTTGGGGCTGTTGCTGGGCAACACAGACTTTCAACTCCCTCCAAAGATTTTCTATGGGGTTGAGATCTGGAGACTGGCTAGGCCACTCCAGGACCTTGAAATGCTTCTTACGAAGCGACTCCTTTGTTGCCCGGGCGGTGTGTTTGGGATCATTGTCATGCTGAAAGACCCAGCCACGTTTCATCTTCAATGCCCTTGCTGATGGAAGGAGGTTTTCACTCAGAATCTCACGATACATGGACCCATTCATTCTTTCCTTTACACGGATCAGTCGTCCTGGTCCCTTTGCAGAAAAACCTAATTGGTGGCTGACTAAATACTGTTTTGCCCCACTGTACTGACCAGTTGAATCCAGGTGAATGCTATGATCCCTTATTGATGTCACTGGTTCAATCCACTTAAATCAGTGTAGATGAAGAGGAGGAGACAGGTTAAAGAAGGATTTTTAAACCTTGACAATTGAAAGATGGATTGTGTACGAATTGAGGCTGTTCTGAGGGTAAACGGGGGTGTAACTCAATATTAGGATGATGTTCCTAATGTTTTGTACTCTCAGTATATAATAACAAAGCATTGTATCATAAATTACTTATAACTAACATATTATATACTAACATATTAACATAACAAAATCGTATAATAATGTAATATAATAAAATCACATTACAAAAATATAAACGCAACAAGTTTTAGTTCCATGTTTCATGAGCTGAAATAAAAGATCCCAGAAATGTTCCATATGCACAAAAATCGTATTTTTCTCAAATGTTGTGCACAAATTTCTTTACATCCCTGTTAGTGTGCATTCTCCTTTGCCAAGATAATCCATCCACCTGACAGGTGTGGCATATCAAGAAGCTGATTAAACAGCATTATCAATACACAGATGCACCTTGTGATGGGGACAATAAAAGGCCACTCTAAAATATGCAGTTTTGTCACACAACACAATGCCATAGATGTCTCAAGTTTTGAGGGAGCGTGCAATTGGCATGCTGGCTGCAGGAATGTCCAACAGAGCTGTTGCCAGATAATTTAATTTTAATTTCTCTACCATAGGCCGCCTCCAACGTTGTTTTAGAGAATTTGGCAGTACGTCCAACCGGCCCCAAAACTGCCGACCATGTGTAACCACGCCAGCGCAGGACCTCCACATCCGGCTTCTTTACCAGCAGGATCGTCTGAGACCAGCCACCCGGACTGCTGATGGAACTGAGGAGTATTTCTGTCTTTAATAAAGTCCTTTTCTGTGAAAAAACTAATTCTGATTGGCTGGGCCTGGCTCCTCAGAGGGTGGGCCTATGCCCACCCATGGCTGCGTCCCTATCATGTCAAATCTGTAGATTAGGGCCTAAGGAATTTATTTAAATGAACTGATTTCCTTGTATGAACTGTACAATTGTTGTGTTTATATTTTTGTTCTATATATATATATATATATATATATATATATATATATGTATTTATATATTACAGATGATATACTATGACATTGTTGAATACTCGTTTCTGATTGGCTTGAAGGGCATTCTAGAGCGTGCATTCAATTTCTATATTTCATTCTTACATGTTCTATGCTTGAGCTGCTTTTGAAAACAAAAGTTGAATTGATAACATTATTGGCCTTGTTGAATTTGATTTTCATAATAGCAAATATAGGACTGATGGTTTGGTTAGCTAAACTAGCAAGTCTGTTTGTTTGCTGACCAAGGCAACTACTGTAGTAGCTATCGAGTAAACTTGCTGGCTACTTCAGTGGATGTTGAACACATTTCTACCTGTTAAATATATATATATATATATATATATATATATATATATATATATATATATCCATGGTATAAAAGGGATAATCAACGCAGGGTTCTATGTGTTCTCTGGAAAATAATGAACGATGAAAGGTTAGCTCCGCTAGTAATTCGTTGTGTAATACACCTTCCAAGTCGTTCATTATTTTCCATGGAATGCATAGCCCCTTGTTGATTATCCCTTACATAATATACTAAGATCATATCATATACCAAAACTAAAGAGAGTTACTTCCCCTATTGTGGCCTTTGCTCAGAATGTGAGGGTTGGTTGAATACAAATTGACTCAGGGAGAGAGAATCATCTGTTGAACATTTCCTTCACATCTCCTGTTCCGGGAACCTTACAAAACCTTTTCCACATGTCCTCTATCTCTCCATCCTCATCCCTCCATCTGTCATCCACTCCTTTATTTGTCTCTCCTCGTTATCAGTCTTTTTTACACCCTGTCCTCCTTTTATTCACTATTTTCATCTAACACTTATCTACTGATCACCATCTGTCCTCCCGAAAATCCTGTCCGTAATAAAAGAGGGATGAATAATTATCTTTCATCGTCACTTTTTTATTTTTTTATTTCCTGTTCCATCTGTCAATCTGTCCATTCTGATTCGAGGACCTCTGTTTCTCAGAGGCCAAGATAGTGTGAGGGACATGCTGATTCCTTAGCTATCACAGGAACTGTGGAGTGAACATGAGCCTATAAGAGAAAGCAGGGCAGAGAAGACAGGACTAGGAGGAGAGGAATGGAGAGAGTAGAGGAGGGAGGAGAGGTATGTTGAGTCCTAGATAAGAATGTATCATTATAGTCAGATAGGCCCAGACCTGCTCCGTACTCTGTAAACACACACTGCATGCACCCACGCACTCCACTTGCATACCATATCCAAAAGCAAATAGCTATGCACTGAATACTTACAGTCATTCCCATTGAGCACATACGTTAGTTCAATGTCTAGTTTTGATTTACATTTGGCTGAGATGTCAACTAACGTGGATTCAACGTGAAATCAGCCCAAGAATGTCAACCGTCATTGGATTTGGGTTCAAAGTCGGGTAAAAACATGACTAAATTCCCTGACTAAATTCCCTGGCGTTGACGCCTTTTTGCAAATCCAATCAGTTTCCCACGTTGATTCAACATCATCACCATGCCATTTCTTTGGGTTGAAATGATGTGGACAACATTGATTCAGAGAAAGAGAGAGAGAGAGAAAAACTTCTTTATTCCCCCCACACATGTCACTTCATCTTGATTACAAACAGCTCTAAGACATTCTGGACTGGAACGTTCCCACTTGGATTTTTTTTATTCACAAGCACAGTCCGTGTAATGATTAACTGAAATCACATGGCAACCGAGACAAACAAACATGAATAATGCCCTTTTTAGAACTCAAGGTCAAATAAGGTCAAAGTCCTTATGTATTTCCTGATAAACACAAACAATGAAAATTGTTCAAGCCAATAAAAACGGCATACAGAGGAAAATCCTGACATAACATCCTCCTATACAAGTCTGTATCATTGTTAACCTTGTAAAATCTTCCAACTCGTGTGCCACATTTTATCGTAGCCTCAGTGTAAAACTGTCGATGCTCAGTGCCACCTGCTGATGTAAATGCAGCAGTACAGCACCCTCTCAGCTATCCTCCAGTTCAGTGGGTTTTCAAACCTCGGGGGCAAGGGTTCCCAAACCATTTTTCACTCAGGGCTATCCACTATTTATGACAAAAACTGTTCTCACGCCTCTTGTTGGTGGAGAGAATTTTGCAGGTTTAAAGCTTATTTCCTGCAATTCTACACATTTTGTCTGTCATGGGTAGCAAAGAAAATGTTCTGGTTTTAAAGAAACATTTTCTTGCATTTCTATACATAGCTCTCTAAAAGGTATCCAACGACTGATATGAAAAGAGGACAACTGCGGATTCACTACCCAGTTTTGAAATTGCACCTCGTCCATTCTACCATTGCACCTTTCAAGAGTAAGTTTAAAGCCGAACTCAGTTTAAAACTGAGTTCCTTAAAAAAAGTGTTAACTCACACGCCTCACAGTTTGGGAACTAACACTCTAGGGCTCTCAAACTCAACTCTGGACTTCGAAGCCAGTTTCACTGCATTTTTTATTTCCCTCTAGTCAGGGACTGATTTAGACCTGTGACACCAGGTGTGTGCAATTAATAATCAGGTAGAACAGAAAACCAGCAGGCTTTGGCCCTCATAGGGTAAGAGTACCCCTGCTCGAGGGGACCCCCAGACATTTCACAATTTTTTTTAGTTGACAAGTTGAATAGCTCTGGAATAGATCAAATACATGGAATGGCTGGGGTTCCCGCTGAGAAGTTTCAGAACCACTGCATCCAGAACAGGGTTGGGGTCAATTCCATTTCAATACCAATCAATTCAGAAAGTAAACCAAATTCCAATTCCAAATGTTCCTCATTGAAAGTTAAAATGTAAATGTCAGTGTGCTTCCTGAATTGAAATGAAATTGATCCAAACTGGAATAAACGAAATCTCAATGACACGTAAAGAAACATCCTGACCACGCTCTCTCTCTCTCGTTTCCATTCACTTCACAGAATGTAAGCTTACGAGATCAGGATGGTCGAACAAGGCTACAACATAATACAAAAGAGACATCAAAAGAGAAGAAGAGGGACAGATGTTTCCTTGACATACAGTCAACAGTAGAGTGTTAGTGAATGTGTATGTGGGAGCGCACATTCGGAAGTGCAGTATATAGTTGAAACGTCCATTTGAATACAGAGCTCAGTAAGTACAACTGTCCATGTATGTGTGTGTGTTGGCATGTACAGTTATACACATTTTGTTGTGTGTTGGTCAAGGTTTGTGTGCGTGTTTGCGTTGCTTAAGCATCGTCTCCGTTGGCGCCATCTCCATCATCCTCTCCTTCTTCCTCTTCCTCATCGTTATCCTCTCTTCCTCGACTCTGTACCCGCGGACAGGATTCAATGAGCTGACATGAGACACCGCCTGCCTCCCAAATGGCACCCTTTCCCCTACGTAGTGCACTACTTTTGACCAGAGCCATAGTCAAAAGTAGTGCACTGACGGCCACTGCTTCCTCCTCAATGTTATACTTCACACTTCAACTCCTTTCCATCTGCACTTCTCCGTTCCCCACAGTTCCTTTCCCCTCTCAAGTGTGGCTCAGTTTGTAGAGCATAGCACATGCAACACTGGGGTTCTGGGTTCGATTTCTGAGGGGGACCAGTACGAAGTATGGAAATATATGCACTTACTACTTACTGTAAGTCGCTCTGGATAAGAGCTTCCGCTAAATGACTAGCTAAAATGTAAGCTACACCTCCTCTTCCTCCAGTAGGTCTCCCTCCTCCTCCTCTTCTGAGTCGTTGAGAGACTGGTTCTCTCTCGCCCTCTTTAGACTTTCCTCCTTCCCTCCGCAGTTGAGGAGATGAGACACCTCCCCTGTCTCCGGCTTCCCACTACTCTCCATGTCTAGAGGGAGAGCCAGAGAGATTTTAATTGATTAAAAAAATGAGTTGCTTTATACATATTTATGTCTGAAAATGCAGTGGGCAACGAGTGTACATCCATCACTCGTGTCTGTCCCCGTCCTACCGGACTTCTTGCTGTGGTCCTTCCCCATGCGCTCCAGACTCTCCAGCAGGTAGTCCACTTTGTGTTTGATCTGGGCCAGCTCTCTCTTGATGGTCTGCAGGTCATCTCTCTTCACTGGGTTAGGAACAGGGGGGAGAGAGGAGAGAAGGAAGGAGGAGAGAGTCAGAGGCATACATTTACAGTCGGTATGGATGTCACTTGAGAGAATTAACATGGATGCATGTGTCTACAGGGTAAATGAATAATGGGTAACTGGCCTGAGTGAATTTGGAGTTGGTAAGTGTGTGTCAGGGACGAGATCAAGTTAAACCGTTGTGTAGTTAGCACGAGTGTGTTTGATCAATGTCGGAAGTGTCGAAAGCGTCTGTCATTCCAGGTATGCGTGTGGCACTGACTGGTGCGTGAGGTTGAGGTCCTGTGGCTGCTCCTGAAGGTGGAAGATGAGAAGCGGGTCTTGGTGCGTCGGCTGCCCCCTCCACCTCCACTCAAACTGACCCGGGGATGTTCGGAGGGGATCGCCGGCCGAGACAGGGGTGGAGGCGGAGGGGGGGCACACGGGAATGGTACGAGTACATCCTACAACGGCAACACAAAACAGGCACACACACAGGTTATACGACATAAGGCTGTTACAAATGTAATGGGTTCAATGTGTAACATCTCTCAAAAGAACGCAGCAGTTTAAGAAGGAGGTACAGCAAAAATATCAGATTCTTTATCCCTTTCAAGTACAGTGTGTGTGTGGCAACGGCGAACCAAAGACTTACAGGTCATAGTAATCTCTCTGGAAGTCAAGTCATAGTCCAAATCAAATGAAGAACTGGGCGGGCGGACAGACAGACGGCCAGGGTGGTGGGAGAGAGAGAGAGTGAGCGAGATTAACTGAAACACTTGGTACAGGTCCTATTTAATTGTTTTTATTCACACAGAGAGGAGTTGAGATACACCTGTACATGTCTCCTGCGGAGCGCTTAACCGTCTTCAATCTCTGAGGCTTCGGTTCACAAGCGAGGTTAATGTCTGGGGGGGAAGACATACAGAAAGAACAGAAATAGAGCAGAGGGGGGAAAAAAAAGGGAAAATCAAGAGAAAGTTATATCTTGACAGGGGGTGTAACATCCACATTATCACATGTCCCCACATTTACTATGCCTTTGGAAGAGGGGAAACATATTGGAGGAAGAGTGGGGACACGGGAGCAGGAGTGGAATACCGCTACCTGTCCTACAATCATCCTCCCGTCCTCGCCCGCTACAGCGGCCCGGGCGTTCCTCTCATTGGCGTACTGGACGAACGCGAACCCCTTGTGGATGGAGCAGCCCACAATCTTGCCGTACTTGCTGAAGAAGAAGAACAACGAGTTCATTTATTGTCCAATGTACAACGAAGGGAAATGTGTCTTTTGTACATCTGTGGCTGTCCATTGGATATTTTCACGCTACACAATAATTGCCCTTCTGGGACAGCATTGAATTGGATTCTTCTGCTCTATCCCAACCCCGCCGAAAGACACACATACAAAGAGGCTGGTGATGTTGGAGCAGAGAGCAGCCAGAGTATCGTGCTACCTACTTGAAGATGGCCTCCACGTCTGCCTTGGTGACCAGGAGTGTGTTGAGGGTCCGTCTTGTTGGTCACGTTGCCGGACATCATGCTACAGGAGGTGAGAGGCCGGCTGGTGTGTTTATGAGGGGGAAATGAAGGGAGGAGAGGAAAGAGAGAGGAAGAGGGAGAGAACGGAGAAGTTGAGATATGCATGTTTGTGACTGTACGGGGCTGCTTTACAAAATAAACTGGACCTGATTTGAGAGTCTGCGTCCATACACACACACACACACACACACACACACACACACACACACACACACACACGATTGGTTGTTTAAAACAAGCATCCCATTCATTATGTTTGTCGGGCTACTTTAGATGATGGCTTACAGCAATGACTGTGCATAGGAGGACTATAGGCCTTTTCCACTTTTCTGTGCCTATAATCTACATATAATGGTTTTGTACATAGGAAGGTGGGTGGGGGTTCTCCTATTTACACACACTATTTGTGTGTCAGCAGAGCTTTTGGTTATGTTTCAGGATTTATACCGGAAGGTCTCTGCTTCTACATGTAGAGAACTTATTTGGAAGGTTGAAGTAACCAGAACTCACTCCATGTTGCCTGTGCCATGGGCGGGCGTGGTCTGCCTGTTTCAGTTGGAGAGAAGAGTGTTGTTATTTGTCAACTGACCCTGAGCTAGGCTATGCATCGTGGGATACGTAGTGCATCTATGGAGTGATGTCTCTAGAACTACAAAAGTCTTCAGAAAGTGAAGTGTTTCATATTTTTGGATCAGTGCTGCTCCCATGAGGTACTTCAAAAATATAAAATATATACAGTATATATGCCTCACTAAAAAATAAAAAACATGGAGTCATGGAGGTAAAAGAAAAAGGAGAGGATGGCCCAAAAAAAACCTGTTGGATGAATAGTATTATCATATAAAACAAGACAAATAAGTTAGAAACCGATTCATTGGGCAGGTCAATGAGCCAATTCAGAAAACCCCAAAGTGCTTAAGAATATTACTGTACATAGATAGACAAACAGTATGAATCATAACTGGCATGTGAGGCCCAACATACTGTAAGAGACACTTGATAATATAATAGTATAATAGTGCACTCTCGATGAGGTGTCGCACAAATATCTGAACAACAACAATATAAATGTCTTCGGATCCTTGAAAAATGCTATATAAATCTCATGTATTATTAATAATATGAAGTGATTTTGGCATACCGTCTTTCATTATACATTTCTGTAAATCAAATCAAGGGACATGTAATTAGTTGGCGTGGTGAAGAAAGAGGACATTCCTAAATGTCAATCCCAAAGCAGAGTACCTCTTGGCCCACAGCCACTTTCCTAATGATAAAAACAGATGTTACAATGGACCACGACACAGCCAAGGGAAGTTCCACATCCGTCTCTGCACCGTGTACACACACACACACACACACACACACAATCATTTTGGATGAGACTGTTGCGTCTTGTGTTGGGTCTGGTTGTCTTGCCAAAAGCACGAATTTGTGTGATGATTTTTTCTTTGCTGGCCAGTTGACGGGGTTGCTATCCACCAGCATCCATATGAGACTAGAATACAGGCAGTGCATGTGACCCGAATCAAGAGGTGATGCAATACACACAGCTGGGTACTATTTCAGAAGGTCCGGTTACACAAATGTCAGAGGTGGCAAAGGGCCGGATGGATATTGTTATTTATCGGCGTAGTAACAAACCCCGACCTCGATACCCATGCGAACCCAAACTGTTGCCATTTTAAAGCTCAATTATGGCAATTGTACACATTTTGCCATGTCTAATGTGTTTTCCTACCTGAGTGACTCAGCAAAATCAAATGGGGGCCACCTGGGATGTCAAGAGTAAAAATGCATAACAAGAGGAAAACATGTCCACATGCACTAACAAATTTCTAAATTAAATTGCACCTCGTGCAGACATTCTACGATTATAACTCTCAACAGCAGTAAGTTGAAAGCCCGACAGTTCCTACATTTTTTATTTGACAAAAATGTATGTCAGGACCGCAGTCCATATCCACCCCTTTCTAGGTCCAGATATGAACCGTGGTCTGCCAGTTGAGTGTGGCTGGCGTAGGGTCTAGGGGTTGATTTGTCATTGGGCCCTAATCTGGCAGATGTCAAACTCAGAGGAGGGGTACAAACCAATCGTGCTACATAATTCCCTTAGTGGATGACAAAACTCCCCATTAGAGGTATTATTGTACAAGGAGTGAAAAGAAACACACAGCATGTGGAGTTGTTTCATAGCGTAGAGCGCTTTAGGTTTACATTGTGGGTCGCCGTTTCTGACCAGCACATTCGATGATTGCCTGCCTCCAATTTATTCAGTTCCCAGGTGAACAATTTCATAAAACATTTTTATCATGAAAAACAACTGGTAAAGTAGGGGTTCAATGTGAAATGCAAAATAATAGGCTAATCAAAACTACAACAATGGAGAGTAGTGATTGGCTATCACAACAGCAGCAGAAAACTCCTTGCTTTGGGATTTCGAAAAGGGGGAAAAGACTACTTCAGAAAGGCAGAGAGAATAAGCTAAACTGGATTCAAAATCTATAGCCAATCACTACTCTCCATTGTTATAGGTCTGATTAGCCTAGTAGTTTGCATTTCACATTAAACCCCTTTAACCATTTAGCTGTGGTGACTAGGAAAATGTAAATCACAGGCAGAACCTATTCATAGACGTGCTTATTGATGAAGGTAACTTCTTCCCAGGGGACTTTTGATACAGCCCCTACGCTTGATCTAAATGTGAACAGGCATAACAGGCATCTTTCATATCAGCAAGAAATCATTTTCACACAAAAAAAGTTTCATTAATACACATCTTTATAGGGTTAGGGTTAATGTAGGCGTGGCAGGTAGCCTAGTAGTTAGAGCGTTGGGGCAGTAACCAAAAGGTTGCGAGATTGAATCCCCGAGCTGACAAGGTAGAAATCTGTTGTTCTGAACAAGGCAGCTAACCCACTGTTCCTAGGCTGTCATTGTAAATAAGAATTTGTTCTTAACTGTCTTGCCTAGTTAAATAAAAAATAAAGTATTTCCACACTGCCATATCTCCATGTTATAGTATGTGTTTAAGGAAGACAGCTAATTTCCACAGGTGGTCGCCTCTATCTAGCATCCTCTGAACACCTCTGCAATGGAAGAAAGCCACCAGAAACATGTTGTAACCTAAAAATACTGTCGGGTTGCAACTGTGATAAAGCCGGATAAAACAGTGTACAGGGCGGCAGGTAGCCTAGCGGTTAGTGCGTTGGGCCAGTAACCTAAAAGTTGCTGGTTTGAATACCCAAGTCGACATGGTGAAAAATCTGTCTGTGCCCTTGAGCGAGGCACTTAACACTAATTTGCTCCAGGGGCGCCTTACTACTATGGCTGACCATGTAAAACAATTCAATTTACTGCACCTATCCGGTGTATGTGACAATGAAACACATTTTTTTAAGTGCATCTTTTGCTGTTGTGAAATTATTTTTATGTGATATGAAAGTTTCTAGAACTATATTGCAATTGAGAATCGATTCACATTTAGATGGAGTATTTGTCTGTTTTGGCTGCTAGAGCCTGTCTACTTTTGAAAATGAACATATAAGGTCATATATGGACCTTAGGGAGTAACGGTAGGCTCATCTACACTGCTTAAGACTACATTCTTGGGCTAAGGCAGACCCTAAAGACCAAAACTGTGCACAAACTGACTCACACAGGAGATAAATTATTCAGTTGTGGCGACTGTGGGAAAAGCTTCAGTCTCAAAGGTTACCTAAGGAAGCACAAAGCAACTCACACAGGAGAGAAACCATTTATCTCTGGAGAATGAATGGTCAGACTGGGGTTATTGTTGATACATTAAATATATACTTTCCAAAAAAGATCTCCGTCCATTTGTCAAAAACGATTTTTCATTAATTTTGAACTAATTCTGCTAATTCATGATATTGAGTATTGATATACAATCGACTCCTGAGAAATAAATTATTCTCCCAGATCATCCTATACTTATGATAACCACTGTTTATCTAATGTTTTTTATTTTTTAAAGGTAGGCATCGTTTCACTTTACTAGTCTGTGGACTGGCTGCCTTGCACAGTAGTAAACCCCCAACCAGCTGGCGGGGCTGTTGTGTTTCTGAGCTTGCCACTCGCTAGCTAGAACCAAGGAATCGTCTAAAATTCCTGGAGTAGAACACGGAAGTAGGATTGGAGACGAATTTGTTTTGATTTTGAACATTCATTCTGTTGACTAAAGAAATACCAACTGACTCAGTTGAATTTGCAACGCAAAACTAATTTGATAGAAAATGTCTAAACTAGAGTTCTTGCGTGTGTTTTTGAATGAGCGTTTAACGGCTGCTGCTGTGGAGATTTTCGGGGCAGTTGAGGAAACGGTAGTGGGGTACCAGGAGGAGAATGATCGGCTACGGAGACTGCTGTGTATCACACCAAAGATAACATGTATAGGTTCGTATGTTTACTGAACACAAATATAAACGCAACATGTTACAGTTTATATAAGGAAATCAGTCAATTGAAATAAATTAATTTGGCCAAAATCTATGGATTCCACATTACTGGGAATACAGATATGCATCTGTTTGTCACAGATACCTTAAAAAAGGGTCGGGGCGTGGATCAGAAAACCAGTCAGTATCTGGTTTGACCACCATTTGTCTCATGTAGCGCGACATATCTCCTTCGCAAGGAGTTGATCAGGCTGTTGATTGTGACCTGTGGAATGTTGTCCCACTCCACTACAATGGCTGTGCGAAGTTGCTTAATATTTGCGAGAACTGGAACACGCTGTCGTACAGGTCAATACAGAGCATTATAAACGTGCTCAATTGGGTGGCAAGTCTGGTGAGTATGCAGGCCATGGGACATTTTTAGCTTCCAGGAATTTATGTTCAGATCCTTGCAACATGGGGCCGTGCATTATCATGCTGAAACATGAGGTGATGGCAGCGGATGAATGGCACAGTCATGGGCCTCAGGATCTCCTCACAGTATCTCTGCATTCAAATTGCCATTGATACAATGGAATTGTGTTCATTGTCAGCAGGTTATGCCTGCCCAAATCATAACCCCACCGCCACCATGGGGCACTCTATTCACAACGTTTACATCAGCAAACCGCTCACCCACACAACAACATACACAGTGAAGTCTGTTATGATGGCGAACTGCAGTCAGGTCAAGACCCTGGCGAGGACAACGAGCAAGCAGATGAGCTTCCCTGAGGCGGTTTCTGACAGTTTGTGCAGAAATTATTGGTTGCGCAAACCCACAGTTTCATCAGCTGTCCGGGTGGCTAGTCTCAGATGATCCCTCAGGTGAAGAAGCTGGATGTGGAGGTCCTGGGCTGGTGTGGTTACACATGGTCTGCAGTTGTGAGGCTGGTTGGACCTATTGCCAAATTCTCTAAAATGACGTTGGAGTCGTCTTATGGTAGAGAAATGAACATAAAATGATCTGGTAACAGCTCTGGTGGACATTCCTGTAGTCAGCATGCCACTCCCTCAAATCTTGAGGCATCTGTGGCATTGTGTTTTGTGACAAAACTGCACATTTTAGAGTGTCCTTTTATTGTCCCCAGCACAAGGTACACCTGTGTAATAATCATGCTGTTTATTCAGCTTCTTGATATGCCACACCTGTCAGGTGGATGGGTTATCTTGGCAAAAGAGAAAGGCTCACTAGCAGTGATGTAAAGAAATTTGTGCAAAACAAATTGCTAGAAATAAGCTTTTTGTGCGTATGGGAACATTTCTGGGGTTGTTTATATTTCAGCTCATGAATCATGGGACCATCACTATACATGTTGTGTTTATATTTTTGACAAGTAAGTCATTTTACATAATAAATGTCAGTTTAAGTTTTGAACATTTGTAAATGAATTAAAATATATTTTTTTAAGAGGTTGGCTTATTTGGAACACCTATAATTTTTTATAATATAATAATTTATAATGACTTTAAATAAAGTCATAGAACTTCACAAGAGATAAATCTGTCATTTTATATCTACTCCTACAAAATTTAGGGCAGTAAATGTTAGAAATGTCTAAACTTCGATTCTGGTGGGCTTAATAGGTACACTTAAATAGGTATACTTTGAAGGTACTTCACACTGAAGGAAGTTAAGCGACATGAAACCCATCCTTAACAAAATATTGTTCACTTACACCTCAGTGCAGTCAAAAAAGTGATTTCCTGTGTTTTATATTTTTTATGATAAAATTATGATGATGCCCTTTCGGTGTAAGAGCTGTTTGAAAAGAGCCATTTCATCCCGTTTTGGTGGGATGGAGTTTTGGCCTGCCTGGTGACATCACCAGGCGGTAAAGGAGTTAATAGACCAATAAGAAAGAGTTCCAAACTTCTCTGCCAATAACAGCTTTTTTGTTTTGTTGCCCATTTTTGTAATCGGAAGACAAAACTCTACACACATTTTACATACGTGCCACTTTTTTCTTCTTTTTTAATATAGTTATTTGATATATCAGGGTAGGGCTCGATTCAAATAGAAGGCAGTCAATTCAGAAAGTAAACTAAAATTACAATTCAATAATTGTAAAATGTTCATTTATTTCCAATGAATTCTCAATGAACTGACAAGTAGAAGCTATTTCTTTCCAAACTATTTACATTTCAGAATTTTAAAGAAAAATGACCTGAATTGACTGCCTTTTATTTGAATTGAGCCCAGCTCTGACATCTGGATAGATTGTACTTAAACATATCAGGTAAATGTGAAATAGTGTTTTCAGTCAGAACTATTATAAATCATGAGCTTTTAATCCTACCCCTTAGCTACCCTCAGCCAACCCCACCTATTTCTGTACACCACCCACTTATGATTTCCATGTGCCATACATTTTGAGCCTTTCTAATTGCATAGTATCTACAGATTGTAAGTCAAAGATTTATATTTTTGCTAAGCATTATTTTGTTTATTGACTATGGTTTTCCAAATCTCCCAACTGTGCTATTTGTAGGGTTAGTTTTAGGTGAATGGAGTGATTTTTCTGCCATTCCTGAACCTGTGACCAGAAACAAGCTACATAGGTTCAATACCAGAATATGTGATCTAGTGATTCTGTCTCTTTGCAACTTTAAAAAGCTAGTTTTCAGATTTCCCATTCCCCACTCAGAACATTCCCAGACAGTCCTAGCATAAATCAAGGAATAGCTCTTTGTTAAGAAACTAAACTATATGACCAAAAGTATGTGGACACCTGCTCATTGAACATATCATTCCAACCATGGGCATTAATATGGAGTTGGTTCCCCCTTTGCTGCTATAACAGCCTTCACTCTTTCGAAAAGGCTTTCCACTAGATGTTGGAACATTGCTGCGGGGGACCTCCATGCAGCCCCAAAAGCTTTAGTAAGGTTGGGCACTGATTTTGGACGATTAGGCCTGGCTCGCAGCTGGTGTTCCAATTCATCCTTAAGGTGTTCTATGGGGTTGAGGTCAGGGCTCTATGCAGGCCAGTCAAGTTCTTCCACACTGATCTCAACAAACCATTTTTGTATGGACCTCGCTTTGTGCACGGGGGCATTGTCATGCTGAAACAGGAAAGGGCCTTCCCCAAACTGTTGCCACAAAGTTGGAAGCACAGAATCATTTAGATTCTGTAGCTTTAATATTTCTATGGGGCCTAGCCCGAATCATGAAAAACATCCCCAGACCATTATTCCTCTTCCACCAAACTGTACAGTTGGCACAATACATTGGGGCAGGTAGTGTTCTCGTGGCATCTGCCAAACACAGATTTTTCCTTCGGACTGCCAGATGGTGAAGCGTGATTCATCACTCCAGAGAATGCGTTTCCATTGCTACAGAGTCCAATGGCGGCGAGCTCCCGAAAGAACAGTTATTGTGCTGACGTTGCTTCCAGAGGCAGTTTGGAAGTTGGTAGTGAGTGTTGAAATCGAGGAAAGACGATGTTTACGTGCTGCACACTTCAACACTTGACGCTCCCATTCTGTGAGCTTGTGTGGCCTACCACTTCACTGCTGAGCCGTTGTTGTTCCTAGACGTTTCCATTTCACAATAACAGCACTTACAGTTGACCGGGGTAGCTCTAGCAGGGCAAAACATTTGACATACTGACATGTTGGAAAGGTGGTATCCTATCATAGTGCCAATTTGAAAGTCACTGAGTTCTTCATTCAGCCCATGCTACTGCCAATGTTTGTCTATGGAGATTGCATGGATTCGTGCTCAATGTAATACACCTGTCAGCAACAGTTTGTGACTGTAATAGCTGAATTCCTGATACTTGCTGGTTGAAAATGCAATCTACACAGGATCTTCTAATCAGCCTGTTTGCATGGGTGGGAGTTTTGGCTTGCCTGGTGACATCACCAAGCGGTAAATTGGTTGATATACCAATAATAAAGACAGTTCCAAACCTCTCTGCCTATAACAGCTAGTTTTAAGTTTCCCCCTCCCCATTCAGACCACTCCCAGACAGTCCTAGCCAAATTCTTGCTTAAGAGCAATTTTTTTGCCATTTTAATGGGAAACTATTACAGTAAGGTGCCTAATTGTTACCCAGAAATGATTTGATATTGATTTAAAAACAGTTGCATTGGTCCTACATGTAGTTCACTACTCCCCAACACTGCCAATTAGCTAGGCAGGCCAAACGCATTTTCATGATTAACTAATATCATAAAAATCAATAAATCATAGCACTTTTTGGGGCTCGTTCTACAGTTTTTACCTGATTAAGTTAGTCCCTGTTGATGAAAAATTTTCTTAAAAGTACTGTTTCTGCTTGCTGTGGTTGTGGATTTTCGATGTATTGCCCAGTATCAAAACCCTAGTTTCAAATGTCCAATTTCATAACCAATATGCTGAACTTAGTCGTGATATTTGACCAAAACATAAAAAAATACTCTACACGTCACACTTGTGTTCAGATAACTTTTATTTTGCTCAGTTAGCACCTTATCTACCACATAGAGGCACTCTTTCCTCAGGTCTAAAAAATATCCCAATGCCCCAGGGCAGTGATTGTGCCCTGTGTAGAGTGCTGTCCTTCGGGTGGGTGTCCTGACGGGTGTCCTGACTCTCTGTGGTCACTAAAGATCCCATGGCACTTATCGTAAGATAAGTGTCCTGGCTAAATTCCCAAGCTGTCCCTCATACCATCACGGTCACCTAATCATCCCCAGCTTACATTTGGCTCATTCATCCTCCTCCTCTCCCCTGTAACTATTCCCCAGCTCATTACTGTGAATGAGAATGTGTTCTCAGTCAACTTACCTGATAAAATAATGGTAAAATGAAATAAGACCATACTACTTCTGAATGTTTAGTGTAGCTAGGTGTACTCAGGCATGTCTAAAGGCTGATGACTGTATGATTCAGGTGTTCGATTTAATTATGTGGTATATAGCAAACCTCTGCTCCTCTTCTTCCTTCCAGACTCCCTGCAGCTCTCTCCCATAGTTTCAGAAGAAGAGGCTCCCCCTGAGCAGCAGCACTGTGAGCAGGAGTGGAGCCCCAGTCTGGGGCAGGAGGACCCAGGGCACACACAGATTAAAGAGGAACAGGAGGAACTCGGCACCAGTCATGAGGAAGAGCAGCTTCAAAGGCTGGAGGCTGATATCATAGAGTTTAAATTCACTCCTTTCTGTGTGAAAAGTGAATGGGATCAGGAAGACCCACTTTGGTCCTTGACTCTTCCCCAAACCCAGACTGTGGAGAACAGAGACAGTGACTCTAAACTAGTGGATTCTAAACCTTTTGGCACTGTGACCCACCTAAAGGGTCTCGAGAATCCCTGTGACCCTCCATATAATCAAAACAATGACTCCAGCTATTTCTCAATTGTAAGCCGCAACCCAGTAGGACTTGACATTAGCCCACCATTGGGGGAACAATGTTCCAAACCCACCACCATGTCTAGAATAACTCACCGCTGCTGTGACTGTGGTGAAACATTTGCTCAGAAAGCTGACCTGCAGAGGCATGTTACTCTCCCCGAGAAGAGACCCAGTGAATGCCGCTTCTGCAAAACAAACTACAGCTCCACCTGTAAACTGGAGGCACATGTCCGACTCTGTCATGGTGGGAAACCCTACACCTGTCCTGTTTGTGGCGAGACCTTCAAAGTGAAAGGAGATCTTTCCAAACACACGATGATTCACACAGACGAGAAACCATTTAGCTGTAGCTGGGATGACTCTGGGAAGAGCTTCAATCTCAAGGAACACTTAACCATAGATATACTGACCGGAAAGAAACCATTTAGCTGTGGTGTCTGTGGAAAAGGCTTTAGTCAGAAGGGTTCCCTTAAGAAGCATATATTTACTCACACGGGAGAGAAACGATTTACCTGTAGTGACTGTGGGAAAGGCTTCCATCAGAAGTGGACCCTATCTGAACATATACGTACTCACACAGGAGAGAAGCCGTTTAGCTGTGGTGACTGTGGGAAAAGCTTCAATTTGAAGGGGAACCTAAGGAAGCATAAACTGACTCACACAGGAGATAAACCATTCAGTTGTGGTGACTGTGGGAAAAGTTTCAATTTGAAGGGGAACCTAAGAAAGCATAAACTCACTCACACAGGAGAGAAACCGTTTAGCTGTTGTGACTGTGGGAAGAGCTTCAATCTGAAGCAACACCTAAACATGCATAAATTGACTCACACAGGAGAGAAACCATTTAGCTGTGGTGACTGTGGGAAAAGCTTCACTCAAAAGTCTAGCCTGCTGACACATGTGAAAACAATCCACAAAGGAATAAAACTGGAGGAAAATTGATAGAGGCAATTCAATTATGACAAATAGATATTATGTAAGAAGAAGGAAATTAAAGGGTAGGATGTGGACATCACTCGTGGGGGGGGGGGGGGGGGAATTAATGATGAACAGAGTATTTTAGGAAACACACAGACCTGCTGTTCAAAGTCTGTTGATGTTTTCACGGCATTAGAAACAGGAATTCCTCTTAGTTTGTTTTGGAATTTCTCTCAGGGCGATGAGAAAATGGTCTGACTGATGTTATTTGTACATAATATTTTTTTTAAAAAGGAACTTTCCATAAAATGCTATAAACTGTTTCTCATCCATTTTGACCTAATGCTGCTTATCTATATGATAACATAAGCTGCAGGAGAGTACAATTTTGGTCTGATTTTCTTCATTTTAGGTTAAAAAGAAGAGTGTCGTCCTCTTACATCTGTCTGTACACTTGATATGTCGCTGTGGTTTGTATAATATTATTTAAGATCGTGCTGTCATAATGCATTTGATGTAAGCAATTGTGGGCCCATTTTGAATCTGTAGAATGACTCCATTACCCACAATGCTCATCGACTGGATTTTTACACAATTACCATGGCAATTATGCGTCACAATAATAATATACATTTTTGCAACATGCAGCAATCCATGATATTGAAGGTAAGGTAACACTTTACTTGACACCCAGCAGCATAACACATTATGACACGGTCATAACTACTTTATGGCTGGTAATGACACCTACAGTGCATTCGGAAAGTATTCAGGCCCCTTGACTTTTTCTACATTTTGTTACGTTACAGCCTTATTTTAAAATGGTTTAAATAGTTTTTTCCCCTCATCAATCTATACCCCCTAATGACAAAGAAAAAACTTTTTTTTAGACATTTTACAAATTGTATTACAATTAGACTGAAATATCACACATAGATTGCGTCGCTGCGCAGCTATTTTCAGAGATAGTTGTCCTTCTGGAAGGTTCTCCCATCTCCACAGAGGAACTCTGGAGCTCTGTCAGAGTGACCATCGGGTGTTTGGTCATCTCCCTGACCAAGGCCCTTCTCCCCCGACTTCTCAGTTTGGCCAGGCGGCCAGCTCTAGGAAGAGTCTTGGTGGTTCCAAACGTATTCCGTTTAAGAATGATGTAGGCCACTGTGTTCTTGGGGAACTTCAATGCTGCATAGTTTTTTTTTGTACCTTTCCCCAGATCTGTGCCTCGAAAAAAATTATGTTTCGGAGTTCTACAGACAATTCTTTCGACCTCATGGCTTGGTTTTTATAAATACCTGTTTTCACTTTGTAATTATGGTGCATTGTGTGTAGATTGATGAGTATATTTTATTTATTTAATCCAGTTTAGAATAAGACTGTAACGTAACAATGTGGAAAAGGGGAAGGGGTCTGAATACTTTCCAAATGCATTGTACATAAGTGTTTAAAGCCACATTTATTCACTTCAGTTTTTTCCCTGCCAATACGATTTTTTTTTCATTTGAAAGTTTGTTTCTGAAGTCCTTAGTTGTTGTAATGAATTCTTTAGTTGTGTTTTTTTCTTCCCATCATTTTAAATCACTTTATGACACTGTCGTACAGCCTTGTGATCATCGTGTGTCACTTTACTTGGACTAAGAAAATACACTTTATAACACTGTCAAGAAGCATTATGACCGTCATAATCATATAAGCCAGATAGGCCTGTCAGGTAAATGCCCTTATGTCAGTCATCAGTCAAAAAGAGGGTGTCTTGTCCTGCTCCTTAAATCTGGTCCCCCATTCATCCCAGTCATCAGAAACTGAGCTTTTGGGTAGGTGCATGTCTGACATGAATGTGTGCACATTTACAATAATAATAATTTAATAATGGTCAATTTCAGAAAATGTTACATAACATTAACATACTGTTGACATGTAATGGCATGTTTTGCCTTGTGTGGTAGGTTTTGTGGGTTTTGACACTCTTATGTAGGTGTCATAACCAGCCATAAATTAAAGCAATATACACACTATATATACAAAAGTATGTGGACACCCCTTCAAATTAGTGGATTCGGTTATTTCAGCCACACCCGTTGCTGACAGGTGTATAAAATCGAGCACACAGACATAAAATCTCCATAGACAAACAATGGCAGTAGAATGGCCTTACTGAAGAGCTCAATGACTTTCAACGTGGCACCATCATAGGATGCCACCTTTCCGACAAGTAAGTTAATAAAATTTTGTTTCACCTGGTGCTGTTATTGTGAAGTGGAAACATCTAGGAGCAAGAATGGCTCAGCCGCAAAGTGGTAGGTCACACAAGCTCACAGAAAGGGAGCGGCGAGTGCCGAAGTGCGTAACAATTGTTTATCCTCGGTTGCAACACTCACTACCGAGTGTCGGCTGGAGTGGTGTAAAGTGTCAGCTGGAGTGCCAAGCGTCGGCTGGAACCAAGAGTCGGCTGGAGTGGTGTAAAACTTGCCGCCATTGGACTCTGGAGCAGTGGAAATGAGTTCTCTGGTGCGATGTATCACGCTTCCTCATCTGGCAGTCCGGTGGACGAATCTGGGTTTGGCAAATGGCAGGAGAATGCTACTTTCCCAAAGTCATAGTGCCAACTGTAAAGTTTGGTGGAGGAGGAATAATGGTCTGGGGCTGTTTTTCATGGTTCGGGCTAGTCCCCTTAGTTCTAGCGAAGGGAAATCAACGCCACAGCATACAATGACAGAAGATTCTGTACTTCCAACTTTGTGCCAACAGTTTGCGGAATGCTTTTTCCTGTTTCAGCATGACATAGCGAGGTCCATACAGAAATGGTTTGAGCATCCTGTCGGGCTATATCACCGCCTGGTGCGGCATCTGCACCGCCCACAACCACAAGGCTCTCCAAATGTGGTCTGCCCAACGCATTACCGGGGTCAAACTACCCGCCCTCCAGGACACCTACAGCACCCAATGTCACAGGAAGGCCAAAAAGATCATCAAGGACGTCAACCACCCGAGCCATTGCCTGTTCACCCCACTATCATCCAGAATGCGAGGTCAGTACAGGTGCATCAATGCTGGGACCAAGTTACTGAAGAACAGCTTCTATTTCAAGGCCATTAGACTGTTAAACAGCCATCACTAGGACATTAGAGGCTGCTGCCTGTAGGCATAGACTTGGAATCACTGGCCACTTTAAGGAATGGAACACTAGTCACTTTAATGATGTTTACATATCTTGCATTACTCATCTCATATGTATATACTGTATTCTATACTATTCTACGGTATCTCATTCACTTAATAATGCTTACATATCTTGCATTACTCATCTCATATGTACGTATATACTGTTTTTCTATACTATTCTACTGTATCTTAGTCTGTTCCGCTCTGACATTGTTTGTCCATATGTACTCTGCATAGTCTTAATTACTACTTAGATTTGTGTGTATTGGGTATATGTTGTGTAATTTGTTAGATCTTACTTGTTAGATAGTACTGCACTGTGGGAGCTAGCACATGCATTTCGTTACACCCACAATAACATCTGCTAATCACTTGTATGTGACCAATAAAGTTTGATTTGAACTGCGCTGCTTTGCTTATAGTCTACAGGGGCCCGTGCGTAAGATCTTCAACGACATATGTCATGACCTGCTGCCCTGTTTCCCTAATTCTTAAACCAGCGTTTCCCAAACTCCGTCCTGGGGACCCTAAGGGGTGCACGTTTTTGTTTTTTCCCTAGCAATACACAGCTGACTAAAATAATAAAAGCCCAATGATGAGGTGATTATTTGAATCAGCTGTGTACTCCTAGGGCAAAACCAAAACATGCACCCCTTGGGGTACCCAGGACTGAGTTTGGGAAACGCTGTCTTAAAAACTAACCCTCAAATCCTTTCAAATAATGCTGTTAAATAAAGCTAGGTATATAATGAGTCAAATAAGCATTAGGCCTAAAAAAATAGGCAACAAACGTTAGCTGGTAGATGCCAGCCCACACCGTTCACACCGGCCCTAGCCTACAATACTACAAGGGCTCCAGAGTGCAACTATTAAAACCATGAATTGATCAAACAGTAGCCTAAAGTGCATTGAAGGCCCAATGATTTCCCTGTGTTTATATACAGTTCCAGTCAAAAGTTTGGACACACCTACTCATTCAAGGGTTTTCTTTATGTTTACTATTTTCTACATTGTAGAATGACAGTGAATTATATAGTAACAACAACAAAAAAGTGTTAAAAAAACCAAATTGATTTTAGATTCTTCTTTTAGATTTTAGACCCTTTGCCTTTGACAGCTTTGCACACTCTTGGCATTCTCTCAACCACCTTCACCTGGAATGCTTTTCCAACAATCTTGAAGGAGTTCCCACATATGCTGAGCACTTGTTGGCTGCTTTTCCTTCACTCTATGGTCCAACTCATCCCAAACTATCTCAATTGGCTTGAGGTCGGGGGATTGTGGAGGCCAAGTCATCTGACACAGCACTCAATCACTCTCCTTCTTGGCCAAATAGCCCTTAGACAGCCTGGAGGTGTGTTGAGTCATTGTCCTGTTGAAAAACAAATGATAGTCCCACTAAGCGCAACCAGATAGGATGGCGTATCGCTGCGGAATGCTGTGGTAACCATCCTGGATAGGTGTGCCTTGAATTCTAAATAAATCGCTGACAGTGTCAGCAGTAAAGCACCATCACACCTCCTCCTCCATGCTTCACGGTGGGAACCACACATGCGGAAATCATCTACTCTGCTTCTCACAAAGACACAGCGGTTGGAACCAAAAATCTCAAATTTGGACAGATCAAAGGACAGATTTATACCGGTCTAATGTCCATTGCTCGTGTTTCTTGGCCCAAGCAAGTCTTATTATTGGTGTCCTTTAGTAGTGGTTTCTTTGCAGCAATTCAACCATTAAGCTCTGTTTCACACAGTCTTCTCTGAACAGTTGATGTTGAGATGTGTCTGTTACTTGAACTCTGTAAAGTATTTTTTACGGCTACAATTTCTGAGGCGTGTAACTCTAATGAACCTATCCTCTGCAGCAGGGATAACTCCGGGCCTTCCTTTCCTGTGGTGGTCCTCATGAGAGCCAGTTTCATTTTAGCGCTTGATGGTGCACTTGAATAAACTTTTAAAGCTCTTAAAATTTTCCAGATTGACTGACCTTCATGTCTTAAAGTAATGATGCACTGTTGTTTCTCTTTGCTTATTTCCCATAATATGGGCTTGGTCTTTTACCAAATAGGGCTATCTTCTGGGTACCACTCCTACCTTCTCACAACACAAATGATTGGCTCAAACTCATTAAAAACTCATTAAGAAGAACTTGCACAAATTAACTTTTTTAAAAGGCACACCTGTTAATTGAAATGCATTACAGGTGACAACCTCATGAAGCTGGTTGAGAAATTGTGCAAATATAAATATAATATTGTCTCAAATATAAAATATATTTGGACTCGTTTAAAACTTTTTTGGTTACTACATGATTCCATATGTGTTATTTCATAGTTGATGTCTTCACTATTATTCTACAATGTAGAAAATAGTCAAACATAAAGAAAAACACTTGAATAAGTAGGTGTGTCCAGACTTTTGACTGGTACTGTATGTGTATATATACACTGCTCAAAAAAATAAAGGGAACATTTAAACAACACAATGTAACTCCAAGTCAATCACACTTCTGTGAAATCAAACTGTCCACTTAGGAAGCAACACTGATTGACAATACATTTCACATGCTGTTGTGCAAATGGAATAGACAACAAGTGGAAATTATAGGCAATTAGCAAGACACCCCCAATAAAGGCGTGGTTCTGCAGGTGGTGACCACAGACCCCTTCTCAGTTCCTATGCTTCCTGGCTGATGTTTTGGTCACTTTTGAATGCTGGCAGTGCTTTCACTCTAGTGGTAGCATGAGACAGAGTCTACAACCCACACAAGTGGCTCAGGTAGTGCAGCTCATCCAGGATGGCACATCAATGCGAGCTGTGGCAAGAAGTTTTGCTGTGTCTGTCAGCGTAGTGTCCAGAGCATGGAGGCGCTACCAGGAGACAGGCCAGTACATCAGGAGATGTGGAGGAAGCTGTAGGAGGGCAACAACCCAGCAGCAGGACCGCTACCTCCGCCTTTGTGCAAGGAGAAGCAGGAGGAGCACTGCCAGAGCCCTGCAAAATGACCTCCAGCAGGCCACAAATGTGCATGTGTCTGCTCAAACGGTCAGAAACAGACTCCATCAGGGCCCGACGTCCACAGGTAGGGGTTGTGCTTACAGCCCAACACCGTGCAGGACATTTGGCATTTGCCAGATAACACCAAGATTGGCAAATTCGCCACTGGTGCCCTGTGCTCTTCACAGATGAAAGCAGGTTCACACTGAGCACGTGACAGACGTGACAGAGTCTGGAGACGCCATGGAGAACGTTCTGCTGCCTGCAACATCCTCCAGCATGACCGGTTTGGCGGTGGGTCAGTCATGGTGTGGGGTGGCATTTCTTTGGGGGGCCGCACAGCCCTCCATGTGCTCCCCAGAGATAGCCTGACTGCCATTAGGTACCGAGATGAGATCCTCAGACCCCTTGTGAGACCATATGCTGGTGCGGTTGGCCCTGGGTTCCTCCTAATGCAAGACAATGCTAGACCTCATGTGGCTGGAGTGTGTCAGCAGTTCCTGCAAGAGGAAGACATTGACCTGACCGAATCCAATTGAGCACATCTGGGACATCATGTCTCGCTCCTTCCACCAACGCCACGTTGCACCACAGACTGTCCAGGAGTTGGCGGATGCTTTAGTCCAGGTCTGGGAAGAGATCCCTCAGGAGACCATCCACCACCTCATCAGGAGCATGCCCAGGCGTTGTAGGGAGGTCATACAGGCACGTGGAGGCACACACACACACACTACTGAGCCTCATTTTGACTTGTTTTAAGGACATTACATCAAAGTTGGATCAGCCTGTAGTGTGGTTTTCCACTTTAATTTTGAGTGTGACTCCAAATCCAGACCTCCATGGGTTGATAAATTTGATTTCCATTGATAATTTGTGTGATTTTGTTGTCAGCACATTCAACTATGTAAAGAAAAAAGTATTTAATAAGAATATTTCATTCATTCTGATCTAGGATGTGTTAATTTAGTGTTCACTTTATTTTTTCGAGCAGTGTATATATACACAGTAAACACAATCATAAATCAATGGCAAGGCAATAGCAAAAACGTCAAAATCATAAACACATTTTTTTCAGCTGACAGTTCACATTGTAACGATCACATGGATGATTCAGTCTGTTTGATGACATCATCAGATGGTAACTCGTCTTGAGGAGATTTGGCTGTTGAACACAAGCCTATAAGAATATCATGGACAGAGATTAGCATTGGAGTTAAACTGATTCAACTGCACAACAGAGGTAATGGAAAGGTTAGTTTGCCTTTAAGGGTAAAAAGTGTCCATAGAAGACGTTTAACAGAAATAGCTGCAACTTATGTCTATTTAAATTTGAAATTAACAATTTCAGTCAACATTACTTGATAACAGTATTCTTGTATTTGTATTTATTAGGGATTCCCATTAGCTACTGCCAAGGCAGTGATATAAGAGCATAAAGATACATAAAGAAGGAGTATACTGAAATAAAGTGGTCACCTCAAGCCCTGCAACATTTTATCCTCAGCACAATAGACACCAGTAGAAAGGGAGACACCACCAGTAAATCACACAGCAGCCTGGGCAGCAGAGAGATGGAGACAACAGAACCTGGAGAGAATATCAAACACATGTTTTACCATCAACACACACACACACACACACACACACACACACACACACACACACACACACACACACACACACACACACACACACACACACACACACACACACACACACACACACACTGCTCTTCTCACCTCTCACTGTCACCCAGCTCTCTGGTGATTCTCCTTCATTAGATTTACACTTATAGAAGCCTTCATCTGACTTGGACACTGCAGGGATGTTCATCTCTCCTGTGGTTTCACTCCTGATGAGTACTCCATCTTTGTAGAAAAAAAAATAAACACAGATGACGTTTCTTTTTTTGCTGAGTTTATAAATGTCCACTGTCTTTCCATTTTCTTCACACAGAGAGAGTACAGAGACCAAAAACACCAAAACACCACTCATTAATCTCTTAGCACAGTTTACTATAAATGTAGCGAAAGAACTCTCAACGACTTACAATAATAACATATATTATACTGAATGTGGCATATATCTTTAAATATTTACATATCTGATTGTGTGGGTCCTATTTTACTTCATTAAAGTCCACCCCCTCCCCAACATTCAGCAGAAAAGGAGGAGATGACAGGAAAAGAGAAGTGGGGTTGGATCTGATAACCCCTCCTCAGATCACAAGTACAAACCACACTGTGTTTAATGTTTAATGTTTAATTATTCACCAGAAATGCATCATATACTGCATGGGCGGCATCACAAAAACATGCCAGTCTGAAGTAAAGAATAATAAACCCTTACAAAAAAAAAGCTCTGTCATGAATTAAGACAAATTAAGACAGATACAGCTCAATGAAGTGTGGTATTTAGGGCATAACTGCAGTTATCCTAGTCCGGCTGTAATAAAAGCAAAAATTCGATACAATCCCGTATTGACTTAAATTTAAATGAATGACAAGCATTTAGCACAGGGTCGTAATGTCTTTGCATTCAAGAAGCACTGCAACAACTGCTGACCCAGCCACGCCATCGGCACTCATTCAAAACTGCTGAATCACTTCATCACGATATGTTCCTGAATATAGGTATTATGTAGGTGTTATCACACAGTAATAAAGCAAAAGATCCTGAATATTCAACCAATCACTGATGACTAGGCAATCTACAGTCAACACACACCATATAAAGACCAGCAACGAAGTTAGAGAAAGCTGACGGTTTTCCTTACTTCATCATTCAACCAAGCTCATGCAGTAGATCCTGTTTGGGGATGATTCTACCCTCTTGGTTTCACATTAGAATAAGGAGACCGTTGAAAAGACCCTAAGCAGCCAACTGACTAAAGTCAGTAAGTGGTTATCCATTTAGGCAAGACAGAATGTATCCTGTTTGGCAAGAAAGCACATTCAATACAAAGCATGAGCAGGAGAAAGTTTTTTTAATATTTTTTTTACAAAACTTACCATAGTGGAAGTTGGAGAAGCAGGAGAAGGAGTATTCCCTGTTTGGAGAAGCAGGAGAAGGAGTATTCCCTGTTTGGAGAAGCAGGAGAAGGGACCACCAGACATCTCTTTAAGGTGTTGTATGACTGTTTCCTCTGTCTGTATGTCCTTATCTATCACTGTCAGCTAGCAGTTGACTATCCAAAACACACAGAGAAGAAAGAGTAGAGTAGAGAAAGAGCAGAGACCTCCTTTTGACAAGGGCTTCCTGTATGTTAGCTGAAAAAGAAGTTACATTCTATAGTTGCTCTCTGAAAATAACCCTTCACTCAGCTTGAGAGTTAGACGATGAGACGTGGCTGTGTTTGGGGTCTGTCACTGTGTTGATCAGTCTGATGGTGGTGGTTTTGCGGCATGTGTTTCCTAGCTGCTGCTGGTTGTGTGGTTAATGGTCGTGGTGTTTCACAGATACTGGTAGTTTTGTTACAGACGACTCAAAGTTGCAGAGAAAGAAAAATGAGGGAAAAATAGAGAGACAGAGAAAGAAGAGAAAGAAAAAGAGGGGTTAGAGAGAGAGAGCTAGAGAGAGCAAAAAATATAACCGTGTGTGCATTTTCATCTTGGCTTCATATACCTGCAGACGTGTTTGCATGACTTCTTCTGCATGCTCATAGGTCAATGTGGCTGAGGGACATGAAACACATGTCAACTTTTTCTGAAGGTACTGGGTCCCAGGTTACTGACAAAGGCCCCCCTTCTACGTTTCAGGTAACATCTTGTGGTGATGTCACTTTCTGTGACTTGTGGTCTCCGTGGCGACCTGTTTCTGTTTATCAGGAGCAGTGACAATGACCTGGCTGCCGGCTGTCTGTCTGACCACATAAACATAAACACATAGACACAGAAACCCTCTAACTGGAACGGTGACCTTCCAGACCATGCAGGGACACTGGAAATAGCAGTAAGAGTCACATACCACTAATGTCATTAATCGTCATGATCTGTCTGTAGGATGAGGAGGCAATATGGGATAACTGGTAGTCATGCATACATAGGTCACTAGTTGGAATTCAACACAGCAATGAACATATTCAATATTGGTTCCATGTAAATACCACACCCTGGCTAATGTGTCTTACCTTTGCTTACTTGGAAGACCACTTTGCCATCATAGATGTGCATGTCCACATTTCAATATTACAAAGGAAGTGATACACAGTACCAGAACTAACCAGGTCCTCAGAACTCATATTTGATGAGTAAAATACACTGCTACATTGTGTATTAATTTATGTAACAGTTGAAAATTACTTTTCTTTTTCTTGTCTAACTTTCTGTGTTGAATCTGTAAATCACATCACTTGGTCCAGCAGTAGCAGCACCAGCATCTGAAATATACAGGTAATACACCAATATCAATCTTAGTATGCTAGTAATATTAAACATATGAAGAACAACTGCAACAACAACTCAATACTGTATTCATGCTAAACTTAACATACAGTCTACAGTACCACTGTCATTATTGTCTGAGAGAATGATTGTTTTGTCAATGTTAGCTCCAGCTGTTGGTCAAAGGAGAGGAAGATTAATGGGTTGGTTTTCCCTCAGCTTGCCTAGGGACATAGAGTACGGTAACATGTTGTATGCAAAGTGGATGGTGAAAAGTCAGTGTGTGAAGTTACAGAGAGAGGAGAGTGACAGTGGTCTGGACTAAGAGACTGACCATGCTGCAGACGTGTATACCCAGGATCAGGAGTTCGGACCTGGGTAGATCCTTGGTCCTGTTGGGGGTCCAGGTTGGTCCTCTGGGGTTGAGGCGGCCTACAGGGAGCGAGACACTCATGAAACACAGAGATGATATTTTGCTGTATGAAAAGGACCGTAGTTAAAACATTTTTAAAAAGACAGGTGTACTCACGAGAATATCCTGTTGCAACAGGAACATGTAAAGAAAAATGCATACTATTATATCAGGTCATTAATGTTTTGAACTTTTCTCCTAAACATGAACAAAAAAGTTGAATGAGAAATGATAAAGGTCTCACATTTGGCATTTTTATATGGACACAGCAGTACCAGGAGTACGACCAGTAGAACATCAGAAAGAACCAGGACCACAACCACTCCTACTAGGACTGATGTAGAGGGTCCCGGAGTTACGCCTAGAGAGAAAACAGAAAATCACCATCAGACTATGTAGAACATAATTAAAAGTAGTGAAAAAAAGTGGACATTTTACTTGACAAATGAGATCAGATGACCAGCCTGAGCTTGCAACTCCAAACCTACAGTATGCTTTTAATCACAACAAATCACTGATGAGCACAGATTTTATAAAAATGTAATGTTATCATAATTATTTTCGCACCTCCCACTGTCACCCAGCTCTCTGGTGACTCTGCTTTATTAGATTTACACTTATAGAAGCCTTCATCTGACTTGGAAACTACAGGGATGGTCATCTCTCCTGTGGTCTCATTCCTGATGAGTACTCCATCTTTGTAGAAATCAACATTGGGGTTCAGGTTTGTTTCCTGATATCTCTTTGTACAGCACAGAGTCTCTCTCAGTTATGGGATAGGCCGGGCTCTCCAGGTCCACAGCACCAGCTGTGTAACATAATATATAAACATAAACTGTAATTCTGGAGTAATTACTCACAATATATACAGTTGAAGTCAGAAGTGTACATACACCTCAGCCAAATACATTTAAACTCATTTTTTTCACAATTTTCACAATCAGCATGACTAACCGGTACCGGTATATAGCCTCACTACTTTTATTGCCTAGCTACTGTATACAGCCTGTCTTTTTACTGTTGTTTTATTTCTTTACTTACCTATTGGTCACCTAATACCTTTTTTGCACTATTGGTTAGAGCCTGTAAGTAAGCATTTCACTGTAAGGTCTACCTTACCTGTTGTATTCAGCGCACGTGACAAATAAACTTTGATTTGATTTAATCATAGGGAATTTTTACTGTCTTAGGTCAGTTGGGACCACCACTTTATTTTAAGAATGTGAAATGTCAGAATAATAGTTGAGGGAATGATTTATTTGAGCTTTTATTTCTTTCATCACATTCCCAGTGGGTCAGAAGTTTACATACACTCAATTAGTATTTGGGAGCATTGCCTTTAAATTGTGTAACTTGGGTCAAACGTTTCGGCTAGCCTTCCTCAAGCTTCACACAATAAGTTAGGTGAATTTTGGCCCATTCCTCCTGACGGAGCTGGTGTAACTGAGTCAGGTTTGTAGGCCTCCTTGCTCGCACACGCTTTTTCAGTTCTTACCACACATTTTCTATAGGATTGGGCTTTGTGTTGGCTTTGTGTTGGCCACTCCAATACCGTGCCTTTGTTGTCCTTAAGCCATTTTTCCACAACTTTGGAAGCATGCTTGGGGTCATTGTCCATTTGGAAGACCCATTTATGACTAAGCTTTAACTTCCTGACTGATGTCTTGAGATGTTGCTTCAATATATCCACCTAATTTTCCTTCCTCACGATCTCATCTAGTTTGTGAAGTGCACCAGTCCCTCCTGCAGCAAAGCAACCCCCCAACATGATGCTGCCACCCCCGTGCTTCACGGTTGGGGTGGTGTTCTTCGGCTTGCAAGCCTCCCACTTTTTCCTCCAAACATAAAGATGGTCATTGTGGCCAAACAGTTCTATTTTTGTTTCATCAGACCAGAGAACATTTCTCCAAAAAGTACGTTCTTTGTCCCCATGTGCAGTAGCAAACCATAGTCTGGCTTTTTTATGGTGGTTTTGGAGCAGTGGCATCTTCCCATCTTCCTGATTCTGTACTCAGTCTCTGCTTTGGAGTAGACTGACTTCCCACTGTTATAAAAAGCATACTCAATCTCTTCTCCTCCCTGTATGTCAAATTTGAGAGTGACAGTCTCTCCACTAAATATCTGGGGCCAGTTGTGTGTGTGTGTGTGGAGGGCCACAGGTCTCTCTGCACAGACACATCACAGACAACTAACTGAATAAACAATTGCACAACTTTATCATACACCTTAGAATGTAAAATAATGTTGATCAGCATTCATCACAACATGACCATGGCACTCTGAACTGTCTGACTTACCAAGATCTAGTCATCAGAATACTGACATACACAGTGATGTCTTTGTACACGCACACACACACACACACACACACAATTACTCACCAATCACAGTGATAGGATCACTGATATGGATCTGGACTGGATCTCTCCCTGACACCAGTAGAGACCCTGGTCAGACTCAGCAGCACTACTGATGGTGAAGGTGGCTCCTGTTGTAGTGTGTCTGCCAGACAAGGTTCTTAGTGTTGTCTTTGTACCATGTGTAGCTCCATCCACTGTCAGACCCCACTGAACACGTCAGAGTTACTGTCTCTCCAGTGTATGCAGGGTTTGGTGTTATGTTGAGTGTAGCTTTGGGCAGGGCTGTGAGAAAAGAGCATAATTTGAAGACCTAGATACCTGCTTAGCAATTTCCAGAGTAGATCGACACTCACTGAAGCCTTCCTTGGGCAGAGCTGTGGAAACACAGTTATATCTGAAGACAAATGCAGTCAGAGTGCAAATCTCTCCAACACATGATCTTACATCTTTAACCAGGTAAGTCAGTTAAGATAAAAATTCTTATTTACAATGACCACCTGGGAACAGTGGGTTAACTGCCTTGTTCAGGGGCTTATCTTTACCTTGTCAGCTCAGGGATTCGATGCTTTAACCACTAGGCTACCTTCCACCCCTAACTACTGGACAGTAATTATACATTTTTATATTCATACTGACACACAGACCATGTGTACATGATTGACTCAATATAAAGTGTCCATTTTGTTTGATAAAAAAAATAAAAGTAACTCACGACAGGATCACTGATGATTGATGATATTGTCACGCCCTGGTCTTAGTATTTTGTATTTTCTTTATTAATTTGGTCAGGCCAGGGTGTGACATGGGTTTTGTATGTGGTGTGTTTTGTCTTGGGGTTTTTTCGTACCTATTGGGATTGTGGCTTAGTGGGGTTATCTAGCATAGTCTATGGCTGTCTGGAGTGGTTCTTAATCAGAGGCAGGTGTTTATCGTTGTCTCTGATTGGGAATCATATTTAGGCAGCCATATTCTTTGAGTGTTTTGTGGGTGATTGTTCCGGTCTCTGTTTGTTTGCACCAGATAACCTATACAGCCTTTCATGTTACGTTTGTTGTTTTTGTATTGTTCGTTTTTTTCGTCGTCATTAAACATGTATCAAGAATACCACGCTGCATTTTGGTCTGACTCTCTTTCACCTAAAGAAAACCGTAACAGATATAGATCTGGACTGGATCTCTCCTTGACACCAGTAGAGACCCTGGTCAGACTGCAGCTCTACTGATGGTGAAGGTGGCTCCTGTTGTAGTGTGTCTGCCAAACAAGGTCACTACTAGTGTTAGTCACTACTTAGTGTTGTCTTTGTACCATGTACAGTATACTTCCAACTGCTGTCAGACCCCAATGAACACGTCAGAGCTACTGTCGCCATTGTATTCAGGGTTTGGATTCACGGTCAGTGTAGTTTCAGGAAGAGCTAAGAAAACAGAAAGCAAATATGAAAACATCTGGATACATGCTTGGTAACTTAATAAATATATAGATAGTACCAGTCAACAGTTTGGACACCTTTTCATTCAAGGGTTTTTTCTACCTTGTCCTATTTTCTCCATTGTAGAATAATAGTCAAGACAACCAAACTATGAAATAACACACATGGAATCATGTAGTAACCAAAAAAAGTGTTAAACAAATCTAAATATACTTTATATTTGAGATTCTTCAAAGTAGCCACCCTTTGTGTTGACAGCTTTGCACTATTTTTTATTTGATTAATTAAGTTAAACTTGGACAAATGAAATGTGTGTACCAATAAGTTAAAAGTTTGATCGTAGTACTATATAACATATTTCTTCAATTATTACACACAATTTGAATTTATCAGTGGAGGAATCTGAACAGCAATGGTAGACAAGCATTTTTAAAACAACTAGATAGCCTCCTTAAAATGGGTCCCAATGTCAAGTGGTTATGGGCATGGAGGCACTGATGTGAATGAGAGATAAGATGACTTACCTGTCACTGTCAGTCTGACAGCATCACTCCACTTAGAATGCTTCTTCTGATCAATATGTTTACCCAGACACCTGTAGTCACCACTGTCTGAAATCTTAACCTCACTGATCTCAAATTCATGCTTCCTACTGAGAGAGTCTGCATCATCTTTGCTCCATGTATATTCTCAGTCAGTGACTTCTCCCCTCTGTATGTTACATCTGAGAGTGACAGACTCTCCACTGAATATATATGAAGATTTGGGGTGTATGGTCAGAAAAGCCTTTGGCACTCCTAAACAAAATAAAAACAGCATGACACAATTGCTTTACACATGTTATTGAGACACTCAAAACACAAAATATGTCTATCCAAAAGCAGCTTTAAAAAAATCACAAAGAAATATGATGAAGTATTAAGAGATGAAATCTTGATCAAGTGTACAAATATCTTCAGTGTCCAGAGTAGATGTGGGTACTCAGCACTACAACAAAGAAAGTAACATTACTCCAATATTAGCTTGAAGTAAATAACAACATGCCATATTCATGTTACTGATTACCAAATCGATCCTGTACTTTATTTTAAAGGTGCAATCTGCGTTTTCTACATAGATTTCTGCACTATTAAATTAATTACAGAAATTCAAGTCGTATCCCCTCATAACCCAAAATAAAAGGTTATTTTACGACAATTATTGTAAACAATGTAGATGAGCCGTATACCATAACATGGTATACCATAACATGGTGGCATGGTGAGTGTTTTGTGGTAGTATGAATTATGGACTGCAGCTTTAAAAGGCCACTGACTTCCCATGTTCTGCATACAGAGAGAGTACAGAGACCAAGAACACTAAAACACCACTCATTAATCTCTTAACACAGTTTACTATAACTGTAGCGAAGGAACCATTTACAATAATCACAACTTGATGCTACAACACATCCAACAAATATTGCATTTTGTATTGATTGTCATTGCCAGCCCATTTTGCAAGCACTGAGTTAGCGTCAATCTTTAGTTCCAGAGTGATGACCTGGTTAAATGCACACCGTATCAGGTTTCAGTTATGACCTAGATGCAGCCAGTGTCTAAGAAAAAAAAGTTTATTTATAGTACAGGGGCAGGCAAACCACAGGTCAAAGGCAGGCAGAGGTCAATAAACCAGAGAGGGTACAAAAGGTCCAGAACAGCAGGCAGTCTCAGGGTCAGGGAAGGCAGAATGGTCAAATCCTGGGAGGACTAGAAAACAGGAGCAAGAAACAGACGTGCGCAGGGGAACAAACGCTGGTAGGTTTCACGAAACAAAACGAACTGGCAACAGACAAACAGAGAACACAGGTACAAATACACAGGGGATAATGGGAAAGATGGCTGACACCTGGAGGGGGGTGGAGACGAGCACAAAGACAGGTGAAACAGATCAGAGTTACACACCACCACACTAACATGGTCTGCATGGCATTGGCTAAACAAGTTCAGGGTCTCACCGAGATGCAACATCAATGTAGGGTGGTCAGTCTCTCACTTCATATTTCCACCATATATGCAGAAATGCTGAAATGTCATTTTAGTGCCATTTACATTTACATTTTAGTGCCATTTTCTCAATAAGGGATATAACACCAAAATCAAAGCTAAAGCATGAAACTGTCTTCATTTCCATGAATGTCTTATTCCCTTTTCCCTTAAATTCTTATTGTCACGTCTAATCAAGGTGGGTGGAATCAGGCGCAGAGAGCAGATAGCGATATAACATTTTATTCTCCGGTGAACAAAAACAAACACGGTCAACCCAAACACACACAGGGTGAAATTATCCAACACAGGATGACAGAGGTCGCAGAAACAGGAGGTGCTGGAGAAGGGGTTGCTAGAGATGAGGTGGGGAGGCCACTCCTCTCCCATCGATCCCATCGATCTCGAATCCAGAATGCCTCGAACTGTATACGCCGGGGGCCCCTCGATGTCCAGAGGGGGCGGCGGGACCTCGACACCTCGCCTACTTGCAGGGGACCAGCCACCACCGGCCTGAGGAGAGACACATGAAACGAGGGGTTAATACGGTAATACCTAGGAAGTTGTAACCTATAACACACCTCGTTTATTCTCCTCAGGACTTTGAACGGCCCCACACACTGCGGCCCCAGCTTCCGACAGGGCAGGCGGAGAGACAGGTTTCGGGTCGAGAGCCAGACCCTGTCCCCCGGTGCAAACACGGGGGTCTCAATGCGGTGTTGGTCAGTGCTCCTCTTCTGCCGTTCTCCCGCTAACCGTAATGAGTCCTGAACGGCTTTCCAGGTGTCCTTGGAGCGCTGTACCCATTCCTCCACCGCAGGAGCCTCGGTCTGACTCTGATGCCATGGAGCCAGGACCGGCTGGTAACCTAACACACACTCAAAAGGAGACAAGTTAGTAGAGGAGTGGCGTAAGGAGTTCTGGGCTAGTTTGGCCCATGGAACATACCTAGCCCACTCACCAGGCCGGTCCCGGCAATAGGAGCGCAGAAACCTGCCCATATCCTGGTTAACGCGCTCCACCTGCCCATTACTCTCGGGGTGAAAACCTGAGGTTAAGCTAACCGAGACCCCCAGTCTCTCCATAAACGCCCTCCACACTCTGGACGTAAATTGGGGACCCCGATCAGAGACGATGTCCTCAGGCACCCCATAGTGCCGGAAGACATGGGTAAACAAAGCCTCAGTAGTCTGCAGGGCCGTAGGAAGACCGGGCAACGGAATGAGACGACAGGACTTAGAAAACCGATCCACAACGACCAGGATCGTAGTACTTCCCTCGGACGGGGGAAGGTCGGTAAGAAAATCCACCGATAAATGTGTCCACGGCCGTTGTGGAACGGGGAGGGGTTGTAATTTCCCTCTAGGTAGGTGCTGAGGAGCCTTGCTCTGAGCACACACTGAGCAGGAGGAGACATAAAATCTCACGTCTTTAGCCAGTGTGGGCCACCAGTATCTCCCTCTCAGACTCTGCACTGTCCTCTTAATACCAGGATGACCCGAGGAGGGAAGAGTATGAGCCCACCTAATCAGCTTGTCCCGGACTACCCTCGGCACGTACCCTACTGGACAGTTAGGAGGAGCCGGTTCTGACCGTGAGGCCCTCTCTATCTCAGCGTCCACCTCCCATACCACCGGTGCCACGAGACATGACGGTGGAATGATGGGAGTTGGCTCTACTGACCGTTCCTCGGTATCATAGAGGCGAGACAGTGCGTCAGCTTTGGTGTTTTGGGAGCCTGGCCGATATGTGAGGGTAAACTGGAACCTAGAACATGGCCCATCTAGCCTGACGTGGATTTAGTCTCTTAGCTGCCCGGATGTACTCGAGATTACGATGGTCAGTCCAGATGAGAAAAGGGTATTTAGCCCCCTCAAGCCAATGTCTCCACACCTTCAGAGCCTTGACTACAGCTAACAACTCCCGGTCCCCCACATCATAGTTTCGCTCCGCTGGGCTGAGCTTGCTCGAAAAAAAAAGCACACGGACGGAGTTTGGATGGCACGCCCGAGCGTTGGCACACGGACGGAGTTTGGATGGCACGCCCGAGCATTGGGACAGCACGGCTCCAACCCCAGCCTCGGACACATCCACCTCCACTATGAACGCTAAAGAGGGGTCCGGATGCGCCAACACGGGCGCATTGGTCAACAGCTCCTTCAGACGACTGAAAGCTCTGCCCGCCTCTGCTGACCAGCGCAAGCGCACCGGTCCTCTCTTCAGCAGTGAGGTGATGGGAGCAGCCACCTGACCAAAACCCCAGATAAACCTCCGGTAGTAATTAGCAAACCCTAAAAACCGCTGCACTTCTTTCACCGTGGTCGGAGTCAGCCAATTACGCACGGCTGTAACGCGATCATCCTCCATCACCACCCCGGAGGTGGAAATACGATACCCCAGGAAGGAAACGGACTGTTTGAAAAACTCACATTTATCCGCCATGCAATACAGGTCATGCTCCAGTAGTCGCCCAAGTACCTTACGCACCAGAGACACATGCTCCGCGCGTGTAGTCGAATAGATCAAGATGTCATCCATGTACACTACCACTCCCTGCCCGAGCAGGTCTCGGAGAATCTCATCTACGAAGGATTGGAAAACGGCTGGAGCATTCTTCAACCCGTATGGCATGACGCAGTACTCATAATGACCAGAAGTAGTACTAAATGCGGTTTTCCACTCATCTCCTCCCCGGATACGTACCAGATTATACGCGCTCCTCAGGTCCAGTTTTGTGATAATCGCACCCCGTGAAATGATTCCATTGCCGTAGCGATGAGAGGTAGTGGGTAACTAAACCCCACTGTGATGGAATTTAGACCTCTATAATCAATACACGGACGCAGACCTCCATCCTCCTTCTTCACAAAAAAGAAGCTTGAGGAGACGGGTGATATGGAGGGCTGAATGTACCCCTGTCCCAGTGATTCGGAAACATATGTTTCCATCGCAACTGTCTCCTCCTGGGACAATGGATACACGTGACTCCAAGGAAGTGCAGCGATTTCCAGAAGGTTTATCGCACAGTCCACTCAACGATGAGGTGGTAATTGGGTCGCCTTCCCTTTACTGAAAGCGATAGCCAAATCGGCATATTCAGAGGGAATGCGCACGGTGGAAACTTGGTCTGGACTCTCCATCGTAGTCGCACCAACGGCAACTCCTATACACCTACCTGAACACTCCTCTGACCACCCCTTAAGAGCCCCCTGTCGCCAGAAAATCACCGGGTTGTGTTTAGCTAACCAGGGAACCCCCAACACCACTGGAAACGCAGGTGAATCTATAAGGAACAGGCTAATCTGCTCCTTATGATCACCCTGCGTTACCATGTCCAGTGGCACCGTAGCCTCCCTAATCACTCCTGACCCTAATGGTCGGCTATCTAAGGAGTGCACGGGGAAAGGTCGATCTAACGACACCAGGGGAATCCCTAGCCTTAACGCAAGCCCACGATCCATAAAATTCCCAGCTGCGCCTGAATCGACTAGCGCCTTATGCTGTAGAGAGGGGGAAAACCCAGGGAAAGAAATCAATACAAACACATGACCGACAGGAAGCTCTGAATGAGTTTGGTGCTTATTCACCTGGGGTGATCGAGCAGTGTTCCGCCTGTCCTCCCGACTCCTAGACGAGTTCCTCCAGCACCGGTCGGACGTGTGCCCTCGTCGACCACAACTGGTACAGGAGGACACTCCTCCTCCGGTCCCCCTTGAAGCCGTACCTCCTAATTCCATAGGGATAGGAACAGGGGGCTGGGGATAGGAAACGACAGGACCTGATCCGAACGCCCGCGAGCAGCCAGCAGGTTGTCGAGACGGATAGCCAGATCGATAAGTCCATCCAGTGTGAATGTGGTGTCCCGACATGCCAGCTCTCTGCGGACGTCCTCACTGAGACTACATCTAAAATGATCAATCAAGGCCCTGTCGTTCCATCCTGATCCTGCTGCCAAAGTCCTAAACTCTAGGGCAAAATCCTGTACGCTCCTCGTCTCCTGACGCAGGTGAAACAGTCGTTCACCCGCCGCCCGACCCTTGGGTGGATGGTCAAAAACAGCTCGGAATCGGCGGGTGAACTCTGGGTAATTATCCTTAGCCGAGTCCGGACCATTCCACACTGCTTTGGCCCACTCGAGGGCTCGCCCAGTCAAGCAGGAGACGAGGGCGCACACGCTCTCCTCTCCAGAGGGAGCAGGACGCACGGTAGCCAGGTATAGTTCCAGCTGAAGGAGGAAACCCTGGCACCCAGCCGCCGATCCGTCAAACTCCCGTGGGAGTGTCAGCCGAAGAGCCCCAGAGCCAGATGTGGTCGCAGAAACAGGAGGTGCTGGAGAAGGGGTTGCTAGAGATGAGGTGGGGAGGCCACTCCTCTCCCATCGATCCATTCTCTCCATAATTTGGTCCATTGCAGAACCAATCCGGTGAAGCACGCTGGTATGATGGAGGACCCTCTCTTCCATCGATGGGAGAGGAGACGCTGCTGCTCCTGCTGATTCCATGGTGGTGCGGGATTCTGTCACGTCTAATCAAGGTGGGTGGAATCAGGCGCAGAGAGCAGATAGCGATATAAAGTTTTATTCTCCGGTGAACAAAAACAAACACGGTCAACCCAAACACACACAGGGTGAAATTATCCAACACAGGATAACAGACTAACCGGAGAATAAGAAACACAAAAACACCGATAGAAGAAAATGAATGACAACATAAACAATCCCGCACAAAACAAGGGTGGGACAACCTACATTATATACAGACACTAATTAACTAAACAACACACAGGTGCAACCAATCAGACAAAACCAACAGATACACGAAAAGGGATCGGTAGTGGCTAGTAGGACGGTGACGACGACCACCGAGCACCGCCCGAACGGGCAGGAGAGCCAACCTCGGCGGAAGTCGTGACACTTATTAAATGAGGTAATTCGTGTTGATAAACAAACACACTAACTCAGAACTTACATAGTAGCAAATGTCACTTGTCCCCGCAGACAAGTGACTTTCGACAACTACAGTCCTTCTGACAGACCCTTCTACTTCCTATATGATGACAGTCTGCTTAGATCACGCCTGTTCACAGAAAAACAGAGGGAGAAAGATTCAAGAGATACTATTTTTTCTCACAGGTAGCAGTTGATAGCGTGTTTATATACCGACCAACTTGTCCTTATGGTTGGCTACATGGTCTCACACGGGTTCCTTCCTCATTATTGGAAGAATTGAGAAAAGAAACCTGAATTGATGAGATCAGAGCTTGTGGTTGGATAGTGTCCAGATGTTTGTTTTATGTTGCACCCACCATGCACCGACAGATAGATAGGGATAAAGATAGATAGAAAATAGATAGTGTACTGTAGGCCTCCACTCAAACATTTTCTCAGTTGTCAGGTGGCAAGCCTAGCCAGCTACCTCTTCAGTCACCCCTTCAATTATGAGTTAAGTTAGATACTGTCTTCATATATATATATATCTTATTGTGTTGTTTATGGTTGTATTTCAATTTGTATGTTTATGTGTTGTGTATCAGGGCTATTGTTCATGTTCTGTATCGTGTGGATGTGTGTGTGTGTGTGTACATCAGAGACAGAGCTGTGCAAAATGTATTACCACTGACCAGAGATGGGAGGAGTAACTAGGTAACTAGATTCCCAGGTTAAAGTGTAGAGTTTCATTAGTTTCACATCATTACATGTTGAATACATATTTTTGGGCTACTATTTACATCTAAAAATATCTAAGTGGTTTGATGTATAGTGTAGAGTGTGTGACACTGTGCCAAGAAACAAGGTGGAGATCTGGGGTTTCTTATCGCCCCCTTCAGGACAGGCCTGTAACTACTCATCTTTCTAGTGGCTCACAATAAAGAATCTAATAGTCAATGCTCACATAGCAACAACAGAAATCCTCAGTCTACTGGGTCTACCCTCTTATTCCTTCCTCTCTCTATGTTATCATATTAGTACAGACATGGACCACTACTGTATTGGTTCATATCAGTAGAAGTCAAATCTAAATGTGGTTTACAGAAGACTGACAGCACTATGGTGCATAGAGATTTTGTTAGAAAGTGTTGCTTTACATCAGGGGTGTCAAACTCAAAATCAGCATGTTGAAAAAACAATGAATTTGTGGGATATTATGTTTTTTTTAAAAAAACATTTACATGCGTAAAACTGCAACCCAAACTGCCTATTGTTTTGTTAGATAAAAATATGTCCTTTCATAATGTCCACGAATGTACATAGGATGCTGTATATATTGCATTTTAACACATACATATATATATATATTTTTTTAAAGATCAATAATATTTGTCCAGCCTTTGCTGCTATGCTTGCAGATAGATGTGCACAATATGCAAAGACCCTAATCATAAACTATTTAATAACTCCAAATAACAAAAACGTAGCTCGGTGGTTGAAACATTCAAACGAAAAACATTTTTTGCACTACATGGATCACCCGTGCAGTTAAATGCAGCATTGCTGCATGGTGCACTCAAAATGTCTTGTAGTTGAGTAGCCTAGGCTACTACTCAAATGTTTCTGTAACAGGCCTACATGTTTTCCTTTTCATTGTGTTTTGTTGCAGGTTTTGCTTTTATGGTTATTCGTTGTCAAGCTTTAACCTTGGTTGAGCTAACGTGCGCTAATGTGATTAGCACAACGTTGTAAGTAACAACAACATTTCCCAGGACATAGACATGCTTTATATGGGCAGAAAGCTTAAATTCTTGTTAATCTAACGGCACTGTCCAATTTATAGTAGCTATTACATTGAAAAAAGACCGTACTATTGTTTGAGGAGAGTGCACAACAACAAAAAACGTTTATCTTGGCAACTGGTTTGATACATTCACCTCTGAAGGTAAATAATATACTTACATTCAGTAACCTTGGTCTGATTTATCATCCCGAGGGTCTGAAACTATGCACTTACACTGTTGCCTTCTAGTGGCCAACATCTAAATTGCGCCTAAACTGCAATATTATATTATGGCCTTTAGCTTGCATTTCAAAGATGGTGGAAATAAAGGAAGAAACGCATATTTTTTTGTTTGCATTATCTTTTACCAGATTTAATGTGTTATATTCTCCTACATTAAAAACCAAAGCCAGACAAACATTTCAGTAGCCTCTGTGGCATGTGTTTGTACACTTTCACTCTGCTGTGCAAGTTAAAAAGGGCACATGAAAGCATCGGAATTTATGTTGATTTCACTGATGTGAGTGCATCAGGCAGTAATTTCATAAGTAGATGACTCAACTGTTGACTCATTTATACTCGTTCCTCAGTGGGAGTTGGGATTTGCAAAAAATGCAGCACATTTCCAATTTAGAAATGTGTATAGTATGTGTATGTGAGAAATAGGACAAATAAGCACCCACCTGAAAACAAAAATAAAACAATTTAGGAAAAGCTCAGTGCCGTTATTCTCGCAAGGTAAGATATTGAAAGGTATTGAAAAAAGGATGACATTAATTTTGAGAAGAAAAATAAAAATCGAACAATACAGATCAGTATTTGCATTATTTATTTTACACTGTCTTTTTGCTTATCTTTATACAGGGTGCCAATCAAATCAAATTGTATTAGTCACATGCACCGAATACAACAGGTGTAGTGAAATGCTTATTTAAGAGCCCCAAATCAACAACGAAGTTTTAAAAAATACAGATAAGAATAAGAAATAAAAGTAACAAGTAATTAAAGAGCAGCAGTAAAATAACAATAGCGAGACTATATACAGGGGGCTACCGGTACTATTCAATGTGCAGGGGCACCGGTTAGTTGAGGTAATATGTACATGTAGGTAGAGTTATTAAAGTGACTATGCATAGATAATAACAGAGAGTAGCAGCGGAGTAAAAGAGAGGGGGGGCAATGCAAATAGTCTGGGTAGCTATTTGGTTAGGTGTTCAGGAGTCTTAGGGCTTGGGGGTAGAAGCTGTTTAAAAGCCTCTTGAACCTAGACGTGGCGCTCCGGTACCGCTTGCCGTGCGGTAGCAGAGAGAACAATCTATGGCTAGGGTGGCTGGAGTCTTTGATCATTTTTAGGGCCTTCCTTGACCCCACCTGGTATAGAGGTCCTGGATGGCAGGACGCTTGGCCCCAGTGATGTACTGGGCCGTTCGCACTACCCTCAGTAGTGCCTTGCGGTCAGAGGCCGAGCAGTTGCCATACCAGGCAGTGATGCAACCAGGATGCTCTCGATGCTCTCGATGGTGCAGCTGTAGAACATTTTGAGGATCTGAAGACCCATGCCAAATCTTTTCAGTCTCCTGAGGGGGAATAAGTTTTGTCATGCCCTCTTCACGACTGTCTTGGTGTGCTTGGACCATGTTAGTTTGTTGGTGTAGTGGACACCAAGGAACTCAACCTGCTCCACTGCTGCCCCGTCGGTGAGAATTGGGGCGTGCTCAGTCCTCTTTTTCCTGTAGTCCACAATCATCTCCTTTGTCTTGATCATGTTGAGGGAGAGATTGTTGTCTTGGCACCACACGGCCAGGTCTCTGACCTCCTTTCTATAGGATGTCTGATCATTGTCTGTGATCAGGCCTATCACTGTTGTGTCATTGGCAAACTTAATGATTGTGTTGGAGTCGTGCCTGGCCTTGCAGTCATGAGTGAAGAGGGAGTACAGGAGGGGACTGAACACGCACCCACGAGGGGCTCCTGTGTTGAGAATAAGCGTGGCAGATGTGTTGTTACCTACCCTTATCACCTGGGGGCGGCCCGTCAGGAAGGCCAGGATCCATTTTGCAGAGGGAGGCGTTTCGTCCCAGGGTCCTTAGCTAAGTGATGAGCTTTGAGGGCACTATGGTGTTGAATGCTGAGTTGTAGTCAATGAATAGCATTCTCACATAGGTGTTCCTTTTGTCCAGGTGGGAAAGGGCAGTGTGGGCGGTATGCAAATTGGAGTAGGTCTAGTGTTTCTGAGATAATGGTGTTGATGTGAGCCAGCCTTTCAAAACACTTCATGGCTACAGACGTGAGTGCTACGGATCGGTAGTCATTTAGGCAGGTTATCTTTGTGTTCTTCGGCACAGGCACTATGGTGGTCTGCTTAAAACATGTTGGTATTAAAGACTCAGACAGGGAGAGATTGAAAATGTCAGTGAAGACACTTGCTGAATGGTCTTGGTAATCGTTCTGGCCCTGCGGCCTTGTGAATGTTGACCTTGTTTGCTCATGGCAGAATACAGCTCATTCAATGCTGTCTTAGTGCCAGCCTCTGACTGTGGTGGTATGTAAAACAGCTACGAAAAATACAGATGAAAACTCTAGGTAGATAATGCTTATAGCTTATCATGAGGTACTGCACCTCAGACGAGCAATAGCTCGAGATTTCCTTAGATATCGTACACCAGCTGTTATTTTCTTAAACACATAGTCCTCCGCCCCTTGTCTTACCAGACACCGCTGTTCTATCCTGCCGGTGCTGTGTATAACCGCCCAGCTGTATGTTGATAGTGTCGTCGTTCAGCCACGACTCCGTGAAGCATAAGATATTACAGTTTTGAATGTCCCGTTGGTAGTTTAATCTTCCCGCATAGGTCATCTATTTTATTGTCCAAAGATTGCTCCTTTGCTAGCAGTGGGGGTTTATTTGATCGCCTACGAATTCTCAGAAGGCAGCCCGCTCTCTGGCCCCTTTTTCTCTGCCTCCTCTTCAGGCAAATCACGGGGATCTGAACCTGTTCCCGGGAAAGCAGTATATCGTTTGCGTCAGCCTCGTCGGAATGGTTAAAGGAAAAAATGGATTCTGCCAGTCCGTGGTGAGAAATCGCAGTCCTGATGTTCAGAAGTTATTTTCGGCCATAAGAGACGGTAGCGGCAACATTATGTACAAAATAAGTAAGAAATAAGTTACAAATAATCCAAATAAACAAACAAAAAAACACAATTGATTGGGGGCACGTCTGCCTTCTTCTTCGCCAATCATTTTGGACCTGACAGTTTATGAAAAAGTTTGCCCGGGGTAGGTGGTCATTGTAAAATAAGAATGTGTTCTTAACTGACTTGGCTAGTTAAATATAGGTTAAAAAAAAATATATATATATATATATACAGTGGCAAGAAAAAGTATGTGAACCCTCTGGAATTACCGGGATTTCTGCATTAAATGGTCATTAAATGTGATCTTCATCTAAGTCACAGCAATAGACAAACACAGTCTGCTTAAACTAATAACACACAAACAATTATACGTGTTCATGTCTTTATTGAACACACTGTGTAAACATTCACAGTGCAGGGTGGAAACATTATGTGAACCCTTGGATTTAATAACTGGTTGACCCTCCTTTGGCAGCAATAAACTCAACCAAACGTTTACTGTAGATGTAGATAAGACCTGCACAACGGTCAGGAGGAATTTTGGACCATTCATCTTTACAAAACTGTTTCAGTTCAGCAATATTCTCAGGATGTCTGGTGTGAACCTCTCTCGAGGTCATGCCACAGCATTTTAAAATCGGGTTGAGGTCAGGACTCGAGATGGCGTATTTTCTTCTGTTGAAGCCATACTGTTGTTGATTTACTTCTGTGTTTTGGGTCGTTATCCTGTTGCATCACCCAACTTCTGTTGAGTTTCAATTGGCGGACAGATAGCTTTACATTCTCCTGCAAAATGTCTTGATAAAATTGGGAAATCATTTTTCCGTCGATGATAGCGAGCTGTCCAGGCCTTGCGGTAGAAAAGCAGCCCCAAACCATGATGCTCCCTCCACCATACTTTACAGTTGGGATGAGGTTTTGATGTTGGTGTGCTGTGCCTTTTTTTCTCCACACATAGTGTTTTGTGTTCCTTCCAAACAACTCAACTTTAGTTTAATCTGTTCACATAACATTTTGCCAAAAAAACATACAGGTGCTCTTTTACGAACTTCAGACCTGCAGCAAAAACATTTTTGACAGCAGTGGCTGACAGCACATTACAATTCTACCTGTGATTACAAAAGTACAATGATTAATGTTTTCCTTTAGCTTGAGGTTAAGAATCAGTGATAGACCTTGCAAGGGCATGAAAAGGTCAACTGTAGAAAGTCATATGTCTGTGTGTTAAAACTGTACTTTAGGTAACAAATGGACAATAGGGAACCAAGAGTTCCTGTTGTTGCTATGTTCCAGTCTTACTTCTGCTAGCACATGATAGCAATAAGGAGAAGAGTGATTGGGAAACTAACTGCCAATAACGCAATAAGCTGAACCCCACCTAGCAGAGACATCTTTGTATTAGCAACTATGAATTATGAGCTTATATGGTATTAAAGTTAAGGGACATCACATCCTCAGTAGGGGATAAAAAGGGAGTGTGCTGAGTGTGTTACTTGCAAATTACTGTAAGTGTATACTCCGGGTTGCAATCCGGCTTGCAATCCTTATTAAACAAACTAACCTCTGATCAAAGAGGTTTCCTGTGGTCTCTTGTTTAACATGGGGCAGAATTCCCCTACAACACTCTAGGAATCTTCTTAACCCCATTCAGCATTCTGCACTGTGCTCTTGCAGTCATTTTTGCAGGACGGCCACTCCTAGAGAGAGTAGCAACAGTGCGGAACTTTCGCCATTTATAGTCAATTCATCTTACCTTGGACTGATGAACATCACAGCTTTATACATTTGTAACCCTTTCCAGCTTTACACAAGTCAACAATTCTTAATCTTATGTCTTCTGATCTCTTTTGTTCGAGGCATGGTTCACATCAGGCAATTCTTCTTGTGAATAGCAAACTCACATGTTGTGAGTGTTCATAGGGCAAGGCAGCTCTAACCAACATCTACAATCTTGTCTCATTGATTGGACACCAGGTTAGCTGACACCTGATTTCAATTAGCTTTTGGAAAAGCCATTAGCCTAGGGATTCACAAGCTTTTTCCAACCTACACTGTGAATGTTTAAATTATGTATTCAATATAGAAAAGAAAAATACAATAATTTGTGTGTTATTAATTTAAGCACACTGTGTTTGTCTGTTGTTGTGACTAAGATGAAGATCAGATCAAATTTTCTGACAAATGTATGCAGAAATCCAGGTAATTCCAAAGGGTCACATACTTGTTTTTGCCACTTATATATAGATTCCTAAAGTCTCTCAGGCTCATGCTGATTAAAAGCTGCAAAGACCAACGACTCCATTTCTCTGTAGTCGGTAAACACAGTGTAACCAAACAATGTCATAATCAGTTACCACATTTATTGTGCGTATATGTGACCCGTTTCAGGAAACTAGGCATATGTCGCAAGTCACGACTTCACAGGACAGCTATTTGAGCTTTAAAATTTTTTTTTAAAGCATTTTTTGGCAGTAATACCTTCTGTAAGCTGTGAACTTTCATGTGCTAATAACAAACTTACAAATACAATTGTTAAATTACGAGCCTTCTTGGACTTCATGGCGTAGCTATTTGGAGGTCAACTGCATGTGGATGTTCTTGAGTTACAGTCTGTCAACTGTTCAAAGTAACAACCCAGGAAAGTAGTGATCACAGTGATAGATTGAATGTAAAATAGATACATTAAAAAGTGAACTACAGAATATGTATGCTGAAAGGACATTGTCATTCCTCTCTTTGAAAAGGACACAGAACATTGGACTTTTTCCACATTTTGTTACGTTACAACCTTATTGGGGTGGCAGGTAGCCTAGTGGTTAGAGTGTTGGGCTGGTAACCGAAAGGTCGCAATATCAGATCCATGAGCTGACAAGGTAAAAATCTGTTGTTCTGAACAAGGCAGTTAACCCACTGTTCCTAAGCCATCATTGAAAATAAGAATTTGCTCTTAACTGACTTGCCTAGTTAAATAAATAAAAAAATCTAACATTTTTGAAATATATACACCACTGTTCACAAGTTTGGGTTCACTGACAAATGTGCTTGTCTCTGAAAGAAAGTACATGTTGTGTCCATAAAATAACATCAAATTGATCAGAAATACAGTGTAGACATTGTTAATGTTGTAAATGACTATTGCAGCTGGAAACCGCAGATTTTTAAAATGGAATATCTACATAGGCGAACAGAGGGCCATTATCAGCAACCATCACTCCTGTGTTCCAAAGGCACGTTGTGTTAGCTAATCCAAGTTGATAATTTTAAAAGGCTAATTGATCATTAGGAAACCCTTTTTCAATTATGTTAGCACAGCTGAAAACTGCTTTTCTGAATAAAGAAGCAATATAACTGGCCTTCTTTAGACAAGTTGAGTATCTGTAGCATCAGCATTTGTGGGTTCGAATACAGGCTTGAAATGGCCAGAAACAAATAAGTTTCTTCTGAAACTCGTCAGTCTATTCTTGTTCTGAGAAATTAAGGCTATTCCATGCGAGAAATTGCCAAGAAACTAATGATAGCAATTGCTTAATTAGCGTTATTATGCAAGTTGAGTGGACTTAAAAAGGACAAGAATTTGAGCCAATGTGTTCGTGTCTTTAATCAACAAACTCTGCTTGAAGTCAGTTGTTGTAATGCTCCGGGTGTCGTGGGTGTGGAGTCAAATGCAGGAGACAGAGAGTTCAATGCTGCGCGTCTTTTAATCGCACCAATGCACCACAGGGTGCTCACAAAAACGTTACGTTCCCAAAACACAGGGAATCAAAATGTACAATGGGAAACAATCCCGACCGGACACTAACACGTGCCTATACCACAGAGCCGAAGGTTTACATAGAAATAATCCCGCACAACAACCAGGCGGGCCGGCTGTCTAATAAAGACAAACTAATTAAACATTCACAGGTGCTACCACTCAACATACAAGGAGGGGAAGGAAAAACAATCAGTGGCAGCTAATAGGTCGGTGACGACGACCGCCGAGCGCCACCTGCCCGGGAAAGGGAAACACCCTCGGTCGGACTCGTGACAGTACCCCCCCCCTGACGCGTGGCTCCCGCAGCGCGCCGACACCGGCCTCGAGGTCGCCCCGGAGGACGAGGTGCAGGGCGATCCGGATGGAGGCGATGGAAATCCCTCAACATGGAGGGATCCAAGATGTCCCCCACCGGTACCCAGCACCTCTCCTCCGGACCGTACCCCTCCCAGTCCACGAGGTACTGCAGGCCCCTCACCCGGCGTCTTGAGTCCAGAATGGCCCGGATCGTGTACCCTTCCTGCTCATCCTGACATGACCCTCCAGCATGACAATGCTACCAGCCATACTGCTCGTTCTGTGTGTGATTTCCTGCAAGACAGGAATGTCAGTATTCTGCCATGGCCAGTAAAGGGCCCGGTTCTCAATCCCATTGAGCACATCTGGGACCTGTTGGATCGAAGGGTGAGGGTTAGGGCCATTCCCCTCAGAAATGTCTGGGAACTTGCAGATGCCTTGGTGGAAGAGTGGGGTAACATCTCACAGCAAGAACTGGCAAATCTGGTGCAGTCCATGAGGAGGAGATGCACTGCAGTACTTTAATGCAGCTGGTGGCCACACCAGATACTGACTGTTACTTTTGATTTTGACCCCCCTTTGTTCAGGGACACATTATTCAATTTCTGTTAGTCACATGTCTGTGGAACTTGTTCAGTTTATGTCTCAGTTGTTGAATCTTATGTTCATACCAATATTTACACATGTTAAGTTTGCTAAAAAATAAACACAGATGACGTTTCTTTTTTTGCTGAGTTTATAAATGTCCACTGTCTTTCCATTTTCTTCACACAGAGAGAGTACAGAGACCAAAAACACCAAAACACCACTCATTAATCTCTTAGCACAGTTTACTATAACTGTAGCGAAAGAACTCTCAACGACTTACAATAATAACATATATTATACTGAATGTGGCATATATCTTTAAATATTTACATATCTGATTGTGTGGGTCCTATTTTACTTCATTAAAGTCCACCCCCTCCCCAACATTCAGCAGAACAGGATGAGATGACAGGAAAAGAGAAGTGGGGTTGGATCTGATAACCCCTCCTCAGCTCACAAGTACAGCTACGAAAAATACAGATGAAAACTCTAGGTAGATAATGCTTATAGCTTATCATGAGATACTGCACCTCAGACGAGCAATAGCTCGAGATTTCCTTAGATATCGTACACCAGCTGTTATTTTCTTAAATACATAGTCCTCCGCCCCTTGTCTTACCAGACACCGCTGTTCTATCCTGCCGGTGCTGTGTATAACCGCCCAGCTGTATGTTGATAGTGTCGTCGTTCAGCCACGACTCCGTGAAGCATAAGATATTACAGTTTTGAATGTCCCGTTGGTAGTTTAATCTTCCCGCATAGGTCATCTATTTTATTGTCCAAAGATTGCTCCTTTGCTAGCAGTGGGGGTTTATTTGATCGCCTACGAATTCTCAGAAGGCAGACCGCTCTCTGGCCCCTTTTTCTCTGCCTCCTCTTCAGGCAAATCACGGGGATCTGAACCTGTTCCCGGGAAAGCAGTATATCGTTTGCGTCAGCCTCGTCGGAATGGTTAAAGGAAAAAATTGATTCTGCCAGTCCGTGGTGAGAAATCGCAGTCCTGATGTTCAGAAGTTATTTTCGGCCATAAGAGACGGTAGCGGCAACATTATGTACAAAATAAGTAAAAAATAAGTTACAAATAATCCAAATAAACAAACAAAAAAACACAATTGATTGGGGGCACGTCTGCCTTCTTCTTCGCCAATCATTTTGGACATGACAGTTTATGAAAAAGTTTGGCCGGGGTAGGCGGTCATTGTAAAATAAGAATGTGTTCTTAACTGACTTGGCTAGTTAAATATAGGTTAAAAAAAGTTATATATATATATATATACACACATTGGCAAGAAAAAGTATGTGAACCCTCTGGAATTACCGGGATTTCTGCATTAAATGGTCATTAAATGTGATCTTCATCTAAGTCACAGCAATAGACAAACACAGTCTGCTTAAACTAATAACACACAAACAATTATACGTTTTCATGTCTTTATTGAACACACTGTGTAAACATTCACAGTGCAGGGTGGAAACATTATGTGAACCCTTGGATTTAATAACTGGTTGACCCTCATTTGGCAGCAATAAACTCAACCAAACGTTTACTGTAGGTGTAGATAAGACCTGCACAACGGTCAGGAGGAATTTTGGACCATTCATCTTTACAAAACTGTTTCAGTTCAGCAATATTCTCAGGATGTCTGGTGTGAACCTCTCTCGAGGTCATGCCACAGCATTTTAAAATCGGGTTGAGGTCAGGACTCGAGATGGCGTATTTTCTTCTGTTGAAGCCATACTGTTGTTGATTTACTTCTGTGTTTTGGGTCGTTATCCTGTTGCATCACCCAACTTCTGTTGAGTTTCAATTGGCGGACAGATAGCTTTACATTCTCCTGCAAAATGTCTTGATAAAATTGGGAAATCATTTTTCCGTCGATGATAGCGAGCTGTCCAGGCCTTGCGGTAGAAAAGCAGCCCCAAACCATGATGCTCCCTCCACCATAATTTACAGTTGGGATGAGGTTTTGATGTTGGTGTGCTGTGCCTTTTTTTCTCCACACATAGTGTTTTGTGTTCCTTCCAAACAACTCAACTTTAGTTTAATCTGTTCACATAATATTTTGCCAAAAGCGCTGTGGAACATACAGGTGCTCTTTTACGAACTTCAGACCTGCAGCAAAAACATTTTTGACAGCAGTGGCTGACAGCAGTGGCTGTCTACACATTACAATTCTACCTGTGATTACAAATGTACAATGATTAATGTTTTCCTTTAGCTTGAGGTTAAGAATCAGTGATAGACCTTGCAAGGGCATGAAAAGGTCAACTGTAGAAAGTCATATGTCTGTGTGTTAAAACTGTACTTTAGGTAACAAATGGACAATAGGGAACCAAGAGTTCCTGTTGTTGCTATGTTCCAGTCTTACTTCTGCTAGCACATGATAGCAATAAGGAGAAGAGTGATTGGGAAACTAACTGCCAATAACGCAATAAGCTGAACCCCACCTAGCAGAGACATCTTTGTATTAGCAACTATGAATTATGAGCTTATATGGTATTAAAGTTAAGGGACATCACATCCTCAGTAGGGGATAAAAAGGGAGTGTGCTGAGTGTGTTACTTGCAAATTACTGTAAGTGTATACTCCGGGTTGCAATCCGGCTTGCAATCCTTATTAAACAAACTAACCTCTGATCAAAGAGGTTTCCTGTGGTCTCTTGTTTAACATGGGGCAGAATTCCCCTACAACACTCTAGGAATCTTCTTAACCCCATTCAGCATTCTGCACTGTGCTCTTGCAGTCATTTTTGCAGGACGGCCACTCCTAGAGAGAGTAGCAACAGTGCGGAACTTTCGCCATTTATAGTCAATTCATCTTACCTTGGACTGATGAACATCACAGCTTTATACATTTGTAACCCTTTCCAGCTTTACACAAGTCAACAATTCTTAATCTTATGTCTTCTGATCTCTTTTGTTCGAGGCATGGTTCACATCAGGCAATTCTTCTTGTGAATAGCAAACTCACATGTTGTGAGTGTTCATAGGGCAAGGCAGCTCTAACCAACATCTACAATCTTGTCTCATTGATTGGACACCAGGTTAGCTGACACCTGATTTCAATTAGCTTTTGGAAAAGCCATTAGCCTAGGGATTCACAAGCTTTTTCCAACCTACACTGTGAATGTTTAAATTATGTATTCAATATAGAAAAGAAAAATACAATAATTTGTGTGTTATTAATTTAAGCACACTGTGTTTGTCTGTTGTTGTGACTAAGATGAAGATCAGATCAAATTTTCTGACAAATGTATGCAGAAATCCAGGTAATTCCAAAGGGTCACATACTTGTTTTTGCCACTTATATATAGATTCCTAAAGTCTCTCAGGCTCATGCTGATTAAAAGCTGCAAAGACCAACGACTCCATTTCTCTGTAGTCGGTAAACACAGTGTAACCAAACAATGTTATAATCAGTTACCACATTTATTGTGCGTATATGTGACCCGTTCCAGGAAACTAGGCATATGTCGCAAGTCACGACTTCACAGGACAGCTATTTGAGCTTTAAAATTTTTTTTTAAAGCATTTTTTGGCAGTAATACCTTCTGTAAGCTGTGAACTTTCATGTGCTAATAACAAACTTACAAATACAATTGTTAAATTACGAGCCTTCTTGGACTTCATGGCGTAGCTATTTGGAGGTCAACTGCATGTGGATGTTCTTGAGTTACAGTCTGTCAACTGTTCAAAGTAACAACCCAGGAAAGTAGTGATCACAGTGATAGATTGAATGTAAAATAGATACATTAAAAAGTGAACTACAGAATATGTATGCTGAAAGGACATTGTCATTCCTCTCTTTGAAAAGGACACAGAACATTGGACTTTTTCCACATTTTGTTACGTTACAACCTTATTGGGGTGGCAGGTAGCCTAGTGGTTAGAGTGTTGGGCTGGTAACCGAAAGGTCGCAATATCAGATCCATGAGCTGACAAGGTAAAAATCTGTTGTTCTGAACAAGGCAGTTAACCCACTGTTCCTAAGCCATCATTGAAAATAAGAATTTGCTCTTAACTGACTTGCCTAGTTAAATAAATAAAAAAATCTAACATTTTTGAAATATATACACCACTGTTCACAAGTTTGGGTTCACTGACAAATGTGCTTGTCTCTGAAAGAAAGTACATGTTGTGTCCATAAAATAACATCAAATTGATCAGAAATACAGTGTAGACATTGTTAATGTTGTAAATGACTATTGCAGCTGGAAACCGCAGATTTTTAAAATGGAATATCTACATAGGCGAACAGAGGGCCATTATCAGCAACCATCACTCCTGTGTTCCAAAGGCACGTTGTGTTAGCTAATCCAAGTTGATAATTTTAAAAGGCTAATTGATCATTAGGAAACCCTTTTTCAATTATGTTAGCACAGCTGAAAACTGTTTTTCTGATTAAAGAAGCAATATAACTGGCCTTCTTTAGACAAGTTGAGTATCTGTAGCATCAGCATTTGTGGGTTCGAATACAGGCTTGAAATGGCCAGAAACAAATAAGTTTCTTCTGAAACTCGTCAGTCTATTCTTGTTCTGAGAAATTAAGGCTATTCCATGCGAGAAATTGCCAAGAAACTGAAGATAGCAATTGCTTGATTAGCGTTATTATGCAAGTTGAGTGGACTTAAAAAGGACAAGAATTTGAGCCAATGTGTCCGTGTCTTTAATCAACAAACTCTGCTTGAAGTCAGTTGTGTTTGAACAAGCTTGTTGAGTAAAATTACAAATTCATGTTTACTCAAAACAACTCAAAATCATGCCAATCATTATCATCATCATTATTCCAGCATGATCTCTTGCTGGTTGATTTTCAAAATGCTTTGTTTCAATACCTGTGTATTTGCATGTACTTCGATTGGTCGATTAATATTATTCTAATATTATTCTACATAAACATAAATAACATAAATGTTTCTAAACTAATCCAATCTGTTAGTAGTTGGTGTTATTTCACATATTACTGATATGGCTGTTCCAGTTCATATGATTTAGGCAGTCTCTAATCAATCTTCCCTACCCCAGCAGTCATTCTGAATGCAGGTTGCGTGTGATTAAATGTTCCAATTGTTGGATAACTTTTGCTGAATCCAACAGGAATTACACATCACTTTGCAAGCCAGCATAATGTAACTTGCAGGCGTGATGTGGCCTGTAAACCAGGAGTTTCTGATCAGTGTGTTAGAGTGTTGATGGAATTTATATGAATGACTAGAATATTCCACCCTGAAGCCATACAATCGTATGAAATTGAATAGAATCATGTATAACAATAGTCTGTACAATATGTCTATTATAGTATCTTAAAAACAGAGCAAGATTCGGTGCCGACCTTGGCTGGGGTCACTGAGAGTACTTCCCAGGGTCTCCCTATCTTGAGGGAGGATGGAGTAAGTCTCACGGATTCCCCTAATCTTTGTCGGCTTGGTAGCAGGATGTGTGTGCGTATGTTTGTGTGAATGTGTGTGCGTATGTTTGTGTGAATGTGTGTGCGTATGTTAGTGTGAATGTGTATGTTTGTGTGAATGTGTGTGTGTATGTTAGTGTGAATGGGTGTGTGTATGTTAATGTGAATGGGTGTGCGTATGTTTGTGTGAATGTGCGTGGGTATGTTAGTGTGAATGGGTGTGTTTGTGTGAATGTGGGTGCGTATGTTAGTGTGAATGGGTGTGCGTGAGAAGCCAGTATAAAATGAATTGTTTTGTACAACAGACCAGCGCTCTCGTGAATAAACCTTATTGACTATTTTAGCTGGGCCTCCGTCTGTTCCATTTCAATCAGTATCTTACAAATCCTGGTTTTAGCAGACTTGAGTAGTTTAATTGAGTTGGCTTATGAACATTGAGAACATAATTCTCGCGACATAATTCTCTAAGCCCTCAAAGCCTTTATGATATATACTGTTGGGTTCTGGGAATATGAAACATACTTATTCATGTCACTGAGGGAGAGAAGGTCATGTATAACGTTGACATTATATCAGGGATCCTATTGAAATATTGAGTGCTTAGGGTTAGAGGGTCTACGCCAGAAGTTAATGGTTATCTGTAGGAGGAAGGTATATAGTGGGTGCTATTACGTTTGGAATGTCCTGCGTGCAGGGAAAGTGATCACGTGGCAGTCATTGATAAGGGGAGAGGGCCATGGATTAGTGATGAAGGGGGTCGAGGTCAGGTCAGGTCACGTTAAGGGATAAAGAAAAGTTTATGGCTGTAGTACTTAGTTTCCTGCCTAGCAGTAAAGACACAATGTTTGCTCAGATGGGTGGGAGGAGACTCAGCCTAGGAGGAAGGGTAAAACATCAGTGCTTTTGTGAAAATGTTTTTTGTCTAATGCAGTTGTGTTGATACTCTGGGAAGACTATACTTGGTTATGCTTTCATAGTGTCCATTGAGTTTTTACTCTGAAAATTAGAACCCAACGGCGCTGTGAGCAGGGTACACCACGATGAGCGTTCGAACTAGAGATTCCGAATCAGTGAAACAGGAGCCGGCACCAGAAATAAGGTAGGCACACTTCCTACACCTGTTATCACCAATTCTAACATCTTGAGGAGATGACAGTTGTAGGCTGAACCACTTATAGGATACGGACCTACAAAGCCTAAGCTTAGTCCTAAGCTTAGTCCCATTGTATTACGTCCGGTCGTAGCTTTGTGGTATATGGTAAGTCCCGAAAGGTAAACCCGAACAAGTTGATACCTGTAGAGGATGAGTCCTAGGGGGTAAATCCCGAGTAGGTTGGTTCCTGCTAGTACCATAAAGTATATGGTATGCCCCGGAAGGTAAGCCCAAAAAGGTTGGTACCTGTAGGGTAAGTCCTAGGGGGTAAATCCCGAATGGATTAGTTCATGGGACTACTATAAGAATAGGGTGAGTCCCGGAAGGTAAGCCCGAACAGGCCAAAATCTGCGAATGGTAAGTCCTAGGGAGTAAGACCCAGATGGGGTCAGTTCCCTGCTAAACCTGTAAGGAGAGGGTGAAAGTCTCAGTCAAAGTGGCCATGCAGCAGTAGAGTATGTGTGGATGGATAAAGGGACATGCTTGTGTACTTGACATTCAGGGTTAGAAGAAAAGCAGTAAGATATTCGAACGCTGTTGGATTTGGGTGTATTAGCACTACGGGAGTCTTGACGTAGCTGGAACAGCTTATGAGTAGCCTCTTTTTCCCGGACAACGGAGAATCAAACACCTTCCGAACTTCTGCCACGAACCCCTCTAGACTGAGGCAGACGGTGGACTGTTGCTCCCACACCGCCGTAGCCCAGGCGAGTGCCCTCCCGGACGTCAGCGTTATGATGTACGCTATCCTCGAGTGGTCCGCGGGGAGTGAAGAAGGCTGCAGCCCGAAAATGAGGGAGCACTGGGAGGGAAAAACCCTGCAGGTTCCCGGAATCTCCAGTGTAGCGCTCCGTAGGATTCTCGGAACACTGAGATAGGCTGGGAAATTAAGAGTGTGACCCGCTGCCCGGTGGGGAATCTGCGGAATTGCTCCAGCAAAGTCTTGGACGCTTGGTCATGGCGTTCTTCCTGGGTATGGATCCCTCCATAAGACATTGCAGTAACTCCTCGTGTCGTCCAATGGTGGCTCCTTGCAGGGAGACAGCATTGTGGAGCTGGTCTGAGTCTGCTGGGTCGGTCATGGCCAGTTCGTATTATCACGTATTAGGGCAGGGAGACAGCATTGTGGAGCTGGTCTGAGTCTGCTGGGTCGGTCATGGCCAGTTCGTATTATCACGTATTAGGGAAGACCCAGAGGCAGACAGTGTCGAAGTAACAAAAGTTTATTACTAGAACAAGGGGCAGGCAAAATGACAGGTCAAGGGCAGGCAGAAGTCAGTAATCCAGATCAGAGTCCAAAAGGTACAGAACGGCAGAAAGTCTCAGGGTCTCAGGGCATGCAAAGGTCAATAATCTAATGTGGTGGGACAAGGTACAGGACGGCAGACAGGCTCAGGGTCAGGGCAGGCAGAATGGTCAAAAGGGGAAAACTAGAAAACAGGAACTAGAAATAGACAGGAGCAAGGGGACAAACGCTGGTAGGCTTGACGAACAAAACAAACTGGCAACAGACAAACAGAGAACACAGGTATAAATACACAGAGGATAATGAGGGGAGCTGGGAAACACCTGGTGAGAGGTGGAGACGAGCACAAAGACAGGTGAAACAGATCAGGGTGTGACAGCCCTATACTTCTACTCCAATGATTTGAAATGCCCCCTATTCAAGCCTGCCAGCAGATCTACAGAGGCCCCCACTCTCTTGTTGATGATCAGAGGAAACCCACACCTGAAACACACACATTCTAATACTTGTTACAGTGTGCCTACATGAATAATTACACAATAATACACTGCAATGCAAAGTCCTACCTAATCAATAATAGATAATAATGGATTGGATTTATATATCGCATTTCCAGGTTTCGTTTATGCTGTATGTGGCACATCACATATTTTCCCTTTATATCTTTACATATCTGAGTGTGTGGGTCCTTTTTTACTTAATTAAAATCCACAGCCTGCCCGGTCTCTCCAGTCCCCCGGTAAGCACAGGAAGTTGGCGCAGGTCTCCTGCGCTGGGCAGACGGGAGACTCCGGCAGCGCTGGGCAGACGGGAGACTCCGGCAGCGCTGGGCAGACGGGAGACTCCGGCAGCGCTGGGCAGACGGGAGACTCCGGCAGCGCTGGGCAGACGGGAGACTCCGGCAGGGCTGGGCAGACGGTAGACTCCGGCAGGGCTGGGCAGACGGGAGACTCCGGCTGGGCAGACGGGAGACTCCGGCTGGGCAGACGGGAGACTCCGGCTGGGCAGACGGGAGACTCCGGCAGCGCTGGGCAGACGGGAGACTCCGGCAGCGCTGGGCAGACGGGAGACTCCGGCAGCGCTGGGCAGACGGGAGACTCCGGCAGCGCTGGGCAGACGGGAGACTCCGGCAGCGCCGGGCAGACGGGAGACTCCGGCAGCGCCGGGCAGACGGGAGACTCCGGCAGCGCCGGGCAGACGGGAGACTCCGGCAGCGCCGGGCAGACGGGAGACTCCGGCAGCGCCGGAGAGGAGGAAGGCTCCGGCAGCGCCGGAGAGGCGGGAGACTCCGGCAGCGCTGGAGAGGCGAGGCGCACTGTAGGCCTGATGCGTGGTGCTGGCACTGGTGGTACTGGGCCGAGGACACGCACAGGAAGCCTGGTGCGGGGAGCTGCCACCGGAGGGCTGGTGCGTGGAGGTGGTACTGGGTAGACCGGACCGTGCAGGCGCAATGGAGCTCTTGAGCACCGAGCCTGCCCAACCTTACCTGGTTGAATGCTCCCGGTCGCCCTGCCAGTGCGGCGAGGTGGAATAGCCCGCACTGGGCTATGCAGGCGAACCGGGGACACCATGCGCAAGGCTTGTGCCATGTAAGCCGGCCCAAGGAGACGCACTGGAGACCAGCTGCGTAGAGCCGGCTTCATGGCACTTGGCTCAATGCTCACTCTAAACCGGCCGATACGCGGAGCTGGAATGTACCGCACCGGGCTATGCACCCGCACTGGGTCCAGTCCCCCGGTAAGCACAGGAAGTTGGCGCAGGTCTCCTACCTGGCTTCACCACACTTCCTGTGTGCCACCCCCCAATACATTTTTGGGGCTGACTCTCGGGCTTCCTACCGCGCTGCCGTGCTTGCTTCTCCAACTCCATTCGTCTATACCCCTCTTCGCACTGCTCCAGCGAATCCTCCAGCGAATCCCAGGCGGGCTCCGGCACTCCTCCTTGGTCGACCGCCCACCTGTCTATTTCCTCCCAAGTAGTATAGTCCAGACATTGCTGCCTCTCCTGCTGTTGCCCGTTACCACGCCGCTTGGTCCTGTTGTGGTGGGTGATTCTGTAACGGTTTTCTTTAGGTGAAGTAGAGGCGGACCAAAAAGCAGCGGGATTATATTGATTCATGTTTAATAACAAAAAGGATAAACACGAACACTACAAAAACAACAAATGTGGAAAACCAAAAACAGCCCTGTCTGGTGCAAAACACAGAGACAGGAACAATCACCCACAAACTCACAGTGAAACCCAGGCTACCTAAGTATGATTCTCAATCAGAGACAACTAATGACACCTGCCTCTGATTGAGAACCATACTAGGCCGAAACATAGAAATACCCCAAAACATATAAAAACAAACATAGACTGCCCACCCAACTCACGCCCTGACCATACTAAATAAATACAAAACAAAGGAAATAAAGGTCAGTACGTGACAGGTCATATATTTTATTCCTTTGACAGTTTCCTCCCTATTGATGAGATGTATTTGAGAGGTATTTTGTTTTCACGTTAACTTGTGTAGATTTTTGTTTTCATGTATTTTCAAGAGGACCACGATGGGGAAATGTTTTTAAACTTGTTTGTGGTTGTATTGTTGTTAATGGTTGTATTGTGTTTAAAAGGTTCAAATCAATACAAATCATTATACAACTAACCATAGTGGAGGTTGGAGAAGGAATATTCCCTGTTTGGAGAAGCAGGAGAAGGGACCACCAGACATCTCTTTAGGGTGTTGTATGACTGTTTCCTCTGGCTGTATGTCCTTATCTATCACTGTCACTGATAGCTAGCAGTTGACTATCCAAAACACACAGAGAAGAAAGAGTTGAGGAGAAAGAGTAGAGACTTCCTTTTGATGAGGGCTGCTGTTCTATAAAATAATTCCTGTATGTTAGTTGAAAAGGAAGTCACATTCTACAGTTGATCTCTGAAAATAACCCTTCACTCAGCTAGAGAGTTAGACGATGACTTTTGGGGTCTGCCACTGTGTTGATCAGTCTGATGGTGGTGGTTTTGGAGCATGTGTTTCCAAGCTGCTGCTGACCACATAGACATTAACACATAGACACAGAACCCCCCTAACTGGAACGGTGATCTTCCAGACCATGCAGGGACACTGGAAATAGCAGTAAGAGTCACACACCACTAATGTCATTAATCGTCATGACCTGTCTGTAGGATGAGGAGACAATATGGGAAAACTGGTAGTCATGCATACATAGGTTGGAATTCAACACAGCAATGAAAATATTCAATATTGCTTCCATTTAAATACCACACCCTGGCTAATGAGTCTTACATTTGCTTACTTGGAAGATCCCTTTGCCATCGTAGACGTGCATGTCCACATTTCAATATTAAAAAAGTGATACACAGCAACAGTACTAACCAGCTCCTCAGAACTCCTACAAAGTATATAACATCATAAAACTGAGAAGAACTGTTCTTTTCAGGCACACTCTTCCCTAATAAATCATTCTGAAAAATGGGGTTCGGCATTTGAACTTTGTTCATGAGGCATTTATGTCCAAAAATGGTACAGAAATAGCAGATTGCCCCTTTAATTTGCGACTCTAGGGGCAGTATTTTCATTTTTGGAAAAATAAAATTGCGTTTTAAACGGGATATTTTGTCAGGACAAGATGCTAGAATATGCATATAATTGACAACTTTGGATAGAAAACACGTATCCAAAACTTTAAAGATATTGTCTGTGAGTATAGCAGAACTGATGTTGCAGGCGAAAGCCTGAGAAAAATCCAATCCGGAAGTGCCCCAGGTTTTGAAAGCGCTGCGTTCCAATGAGTCCCTATTGAGCTGTGAATGTGCCATCAACGAGCTTACGCTTTCTATGTATTCCCCAAGGCGTCCACAGCATTGTGACGTAGTTTTACGCATTTATGTTGAAGAATAGCCGTAGGCAGCTACATTGCGTAAGTGGTCACATGGTGGCTCCGAGAGAGATTCTCGTGTAAAATACAGAGGTAGCCATTACTCCAATCGGTCCTACTGAAAAACGAATTCTCCCGACGGATATATTATCGAATAGATATTAGAAAAACACCTTGAGGATTGATTATAAACAACGTTTGCCATGTTTCTGTCGATATTATGGAGCTAATTTGGAATATTTTCCGCCGTTTTCGTGACTGCAATTTCCGGGCGATTTCTCAGTCAAACGTGAAGAACAAACGGAGCTATTTCGCCTACAAAAAAAATATTTGGGGAAAAAATGAACTTATGGCTATCTACCTGGGAGTCTCGTGAGTGAAAACATCCAAAGTTGATTAAAGGTAAACAATTTAATTTGATTGCTTTTCTGATTTGTGACAAGGTTGCCTGCTGCTAGCAAGGCATAATGCTATGCTAGGCTATCGATAAACTTACACAAATGCTTGTCTAGCTTTGGCTGTAAAGCATATTTTGAAAATCTGAGATGACAGGTTGATTAACAAAAGGCTAAGCTGTGTCTCAATATATTTCATTTGTGATTTTCATGAATAGGAATATTTTCTAGGGGTATTTATGTCCGTTGCGTTATGCTAATTAGCGTCAGGCGATGATTATGCTCCCGGATCCGGGATAGGGAGTCACAAGAAGCCCTTTAAATCATACATTTGGGAGCCTAAGATCTATACTAGGCTGAAAGGAGGTTTGACCAAATTAGGTTTTATGGAAACATTTACAATGACAACATCCATTTACTGTAAGAAAGCACTCATTCCATCAGGTGGATAAAAAAAAAAAAAGTTTATAAAAAAGCATAATGCAAAGATAATGTAAAAGTACAGGCCATTAGAAGAAAACATGAATAATACTTATAATATTTTGGAAATTCATATGCAAATATGTTATTCTATCATCTGAATAACAGACATAATAAATTAAAGATAACCATTGTAATACATTTACAACAAAACAGTACAATTCAATACACAACACAAAGCAGATACAATTACTGCAGCTGCAGATAAGATCCATTATCATTACACCACACAATACAAAAAGCTGTTACAGTAATACACAATCAAACCATGCTTGCCTTGCGAAAGTATTCGGCCCCCTTGAACTTTGCGACCTTTTGCCACATTTCAGGCTTCAAACATAAAGATATAAAACTGTATTTTTTTGTGAAGAATCAACAACAAGTGGGACACAATCATGAAGTGGAACAACATTTATTGGATATTTCAAACTTTTTTAACAAATCAAAAACTTAAAAATTGGGCGTGCAAAATTATTCAGCCCCTTTACTTTCAGTGCAGCAAACTCTCTCCAGAAGTTCAGTGAGGATCTCTGAATGATCCAATGTTGACCTAAATGACTAATGATTATAAATACAATCCACCTGTGTGTAATCAAGTCTCCGTATAAATGCACCTGCACTGTGATAGTCTCAGAGGTCCGTTAAAAGCGCAGAGAGCATCATGAAGAACAAGGAACACACCAGGCAGGTCCGAGATACTGTTGTGAAGAAGTTTAAAGCCGGATTTGGATACAAAAAGATTTCCCAAGCTTTAAACATCCCAAGGAGCACTGCGCAAGCGATAATATTGAAATGGAAGGAGTATCAGACCACTGCAAATCTACCAAGACCTGGCCGTCCCTCTAAACTTTCAGCTCATACAAGGAGAAGACTGATCAGAGATGCAGCAACAATGCAACAATGCAAAACGCTATGTTTGGCGTAAAAGCAACACAGCTGAACACACCATCCCCACTGTCAAACATGGTGGTGGCAGCATCATGGTTTGGGCCTGCTTTTCTTCAGCAGGGACAGGGAAGATGGTTCAAATTGATGGGAAGATGGATGGAGCCAAATACAGGACCATTCTGGAAGAAAACCTGATGGAGTCTGCAAAAGACCTGAGACTGGGACGGAGATTTGTCTTCCAACAAGACAATGATCCAAAACATAAAGCAAAATCTACAATGGAATGGTTCAAAAATAAACATATCCAGGTGTTAGAATGGCCAAGTCAAAGTCCAGACCTGAATCCAATCGAGAATCTGTGGAAAGAACTGAAAACTGCGCTACAAAGTATTAACTTAAGGGGGCTGAATAATTGTGCACGCCCAATTTTTCAGTTTTTGATTTGTTAAAAAAGTTTGAAATATCCAATAAATGTCGTTCCACTTCATGATTGTGTCCCACTTGTTGTTGATTCTTCACAAAAAAATACAGTTTTATATCTTTATGTTTGAAGCCTGAAATGTGGCAAAAGGTTGCAAAGTTCAAGGGGGCCGAATACTTTCGCAAGGCACTGTAGCTGTTGATAAATAAAATAAGAAAAAAATCCTTAATGTACAAGGTGTTATTGTGTGAGTGTGTGTGTGCGTGCGTGCGTGTGTGTGTGTGTTTGCGTGTGTCCCGCCATCCCGCTATCCCTCCATCCCTCCATCCCTCAAGGACCTGCAACATTTCACCACACAAAGTAGTTTAGGACACGCAGTCAAACAAACTCTTAAGAATCAAACAAATAGACGTCCTTTAAGTAGTGTTGAAATCTAGCTTGAAATATACTTATTCATGTTATCATTCTAGAATCGATTGATTACTTCACGTGTATAAGGAATGTATATGTTGGGGCCAATGAAGGGTAGATGGGAACTAGGTGTGTGGAAAGTTACTGAGTGTAGAAAGTTCATATTCTGTTCCATGTTTCTAAGGAGGGAGGTGAAGGGCAACAGTTAATCACTGATAAGGCAGGCCAGCTGCGGAACTAGGGAGGAGTGAAGAATGCGTCTTGAAGTCGAATCAACAGATGAAGTGAGAAGAAACCTCTGGGAGGGAGGCCAGAGAGGCCCAACACAACGACTCGTCTACTACAGTCCTATCTCACACATACACTTCCATGCCCACAAATGTTTTAGTATCAGGCAGGTCTGACTACACCAGTGAGAGGTACCAATTAAATCCCTGCCTAGCAACGGAGATGTATTGGTTGTATAGATTTGTAAGGAGTTGACCTCGCCTAGTGCAAAGTTATAAATATATGTGCTTGTGTATTCATGCCTTGTCTTTGCAGATGTATGACCCAGTGCGGGAATAAACTTGGTTTGAGCTTTTTCTAGTTGTCCGTCTGAGTTTTTACTACAGTTTGTCCAGAACCTAACAATAGATTAAGTATACTTTGACATTGAAGAATTAGTTCCATATTAGTATCATATTAAATATCAATAGCATACGACTATAATTAGTCTTATCTGTGGATGTGCCTGGCTTCACTTTAGAATAGACCAAATATGCCTCAGGTGGATTTGCAGTTTCTATAAGGGGTAAGGATAACACATTAGAATAATATAACCAGGCCTCCCAAGTGGTCTAAGGCACTGCATTGCAGTGCTAGCTGTGCCACTAGAGACTCTGGGTTCGAGTCCAGGCTCTGTTGCAGCCGGCCGCGACCAGGAGGCCCATGGGGCGGCGCACATCGTTAGGGGAGGGTTTGGCCGGCAGGGATATCCTTGTCTCATCGCGCACTAGCGACTCCTGTGGCGGGCCAGGTGCAGTGCATGCTGACACGGGAGCCAGGTGTACGGTTTCCTCCGACACATTGGTGCGGCTGGCTTCCGGGTTGGATGGGCATTGTGTCAAGAAGCAGTGCAGCTTGGTTAGGTTGTGTTTCGGAGGACGCATGGCTCTTGACCTTCGCCTCTCTCTCTCTCAGAGTTGCAGCGATGAGACAAGACTGTAACTACGACCAATTGGATATCATGAAATTGGGGAGAAAAAAGGGGTGAAAAAAACAAATATATATAACCAGTGAATATACAGAATAATATACAGCTGGTGGTTAGAGAGTTGGACTAAGCTGACAAGGTACAAATCTGTCGTTCTGCCCCTGAACAAGGCAGTTAACCCTCAATGATGGCCTGTTCCTAGGCCGTCATTGAAAACTAGAGTTTGTTCTTAACTGACTTGCCTAGTTAAATAAAGGTAAAATAAAAAGAGGAGTGAGGGGAAATATGGAGGGATGTCTAGTCTTACCTTTCTTCTTTGGCTTTGGCCTTCTGTTTAAGCTGATGAAAATGGACAAATGAAAGAATGAGATTATTGCATCTTCATCAAAATTCCAAAATCGCACATTTAGATTTCACTGATTGCCAACCTGTAGAATGGGTCTCACCTGTGGCCTTCCCTGTCTTGACCTCAGAATAGACTGGATTTTCTTTTGGATCAGCTGGCATTTCTGAGGAGGAGGACTTTTTTTATGAGTGAAAAACAATGCTGCATTTTGTATTAATTTATGTGACGGTTGAGAATTACTTCTCTTTTTCTTGTCCAACTCTTTGAGTTGAATCTGGGCGTACATCACATCACTTGGTCCAGCAGTAGCAGCACCAGCATCTGAAACATACAGGTAATACACTAATATCTCTACTTAGTGCAACAACAACTCTATACTGTATTCATGCTAAACGTAACATACAGTATACGATACCATTGTCATTATTGTCTGGGGGAGTGATTGTATCGTAGATGTTAGCGCCACCTGTTGGTCAAAGAACAGATAGAAAGATGAATGTGTTGGTTTTCCCTCAGCTTGTCTAGGGACTTAAAGTACAGTAGCATGTTGTATACAAAGTGAATGGTGAAAAGTTAGTGTGTGAAATTACAGAGAGGGGAGAGAGACAGTGGTCTGGACTGAGAGACTGACCATGCTGCATACGTGTATACCCAGGATCAGGAGCCCGTCCCTGGGTAGATTCTTGGTCCTGTTGGTTGGTGCTCTGGGGCTGGGGGAGCCTTACAGGGAGAGAGATAGTCATGAAACACACAGATTATATTTTACTGTATGAAAAGGAACATAGTTGAAAGACAGGTGTACTCACGAGAATGTCCTGTTGCAACAGGAATCTGTAATGAGAAATGCATACTATTATATCAGGTCATTAATGTTTTGAACTTTTGCAATTAGAATTTTTTTCTCCTAAACATGAACAAAAAAGTTTAATGAGAAATTATAAAAGTCTCACCTTTGGCATTTTTATATCGACACAGCAGTACCAGGAGAATGGTCAGTAGAACACTAGCAACAACCAGGCCCACAACCACTCCTACTGGGTCTGATGTAGAGGGTCCAGGAGTTACGCCTGGAGAGAGAACAACAAATGGACAAAGTGAAACAATTCTGTAGATACATTATATATATTTGGCAACTGACTTGAGATCAGATGACCAGTCTGAGCTTGCAACTCCAAACCTGGAGTATGCTTTTTAACACTACAAATCTCTGATGACCAGAGATGAAAATGTAATGTGATCATTATTATTTTCTCACCTCTCACTCTCACCACGCTCTCTGGTGACTCTGCTTTATTAGATTTACACTTATAGAAGCCTTCATCTGACTTGGACACTGCAGGGATGGTCATCTCTCCTGTGGTCTCATTCCTGATGAGTACTCCATCTTTGTAGAAATCAACCTTCGGTATTGGGTTTGTTTCCTGATATCTATGTGTACAGCGTAGAGTCACAGAGTCTCCCTCAGTTATGGGATAGGCAGGGCTCTCCAGGATCAGATGGCCAACTGTGTAACATAATATATCAATAAAACTGTAAATCTGGAGTAATCACTCACAATATATTAACATCTGATGAGCTTGTATTCTATGAAATGCAACCATTCAGTTACAGAATTAAACATCATTATCATACATTGTAATGTAAGAAAGTGTTAGTGAATGTTGGACAATAGACGTACCAGCCACTGTGATGTTGACAGCATTACTGTACTCTCCTGATCCAGACTCACACCAGTACACTCCACTGTCCCATGAGAATATAAACATTATGGTACATTTGGATCCTGCTATTGATCCCCAGATAGAGCCACACTCTGACTCCACTGCTTTCTCTCTGTATCTCTTCAGTTTCCATCCAATAGTGTTCCCCTTCTCCTCACAGCTTAGTGAGAGAGACTTTGATGTAAAGTGTTGAGTTCTGTTAGGTTTCATTTTGAGAGACACCGAAGGTTGCGGCTCTGAAACAAAGAGTGACAGAGTCAAATTATAGTTATATATACACATGAGGGGGACTTAAGTATGATTAAATGCAGTTTCAATGCAGTTAGTTACCTCCTGACCAGAGAAACTGAGGTTTACTGTAGAGTGTGTCATAAACTGGGTCTCCTCTTCCAGCTCTACACACATATCCTCCTGTGTGACTAGGACCAGCAGGGATCAGAGTGTAGGAGTCTTCACTAGTCCCATTGCCAGATAGAGGCTCTACAGAGTAGGACCTATCTGACAGGGAGAGTAACCCAGCTGTGTAGGGAACAGTTCTGTACCAGAAGAACCTCCAGCCTGTAGATGACTCTTTAACCCCACAGCTCAGAGTAACAGAGTCTCCAGGGTTCAGCCACTGAGGAGAGACACTCAGGACAGCTTGGGGTTGATCTGTTACAAAGGATAATGACACGATTAAATTAGTTAAATGTTCAAATAATTTAAGATAAAATAATTACCCATTTTGTTATTATGGTATAGTACCTTACCCTAAAATCTAAATATAATTGATCATTGATCTCACTGTCTGCTATATGACCTCATTCCTTATGTCTTTTTTCTCACTATTCTGTCTCTTTCTTTTGCAATCCCATAAAAACAGACTTACCTAACACAGTTAATTGTATATCATTACTTGTCTGGGAGTGTTTTAAGCCATTTCTTTTCTGAAGACCTTCACAGGTATATAAACCATTCTTTGCAGGATCGATTCTGTACTCAGGCTCTGTTTTGGTGTAGACCAACTTCCCACTGTTATAAAAAGCATACTCAATCTCTTCTCCCCCCTGTATGTCACATCTGAGAGTAACAGTCTCTCCACTGAAAATCTGGGGCCAATTGAGTTGGAGGGTCAGAACAGCCGCAGGTCTCTCTGCACAGACACAACACAGAAAATAAACATTATCACATAGCTTAGAATGTAAAATAATGTTGATCAGAATTTTCCACAACATGACCATATCATAAATTGTCATTTCTGAACATACGTATGCAGTCTGAACTGTCTGACTTACCAAGATCTGGTCATCAGATTGCTGACATATACAGTGATGTTCACACACACACACACACACACACACACACACACACACACACACACACACACACACACACACACACACACACACACACACACACACACACACACACACACACACACACACACACACACACACACACACACACACAATTACTCACCTTTCACAGTGATAGTGACAGGATCACTGATGATTGATGATATGGATCTGGACTGGGTCTCTCCCTGACACCAGTAGAGACCCTGGTCAGACTCAGCAGCACTACTGATGGTGAAGGTGGTTCCTGTTGTCAAGTGTCTGCCAGACAAGGTCACTACTTTCTTAGTGTTGCCTTTGTACCATGTATAGCTCCAGCCACTGTCAGACCCCACTGAACACGTCATAGTTACTGTCTCTCCAGTGTATGCAGGTTTTGGTGTTATGTTGAGTGTAGCTTTGGGCAGGGCTGTGAGAAAAGAGCATAATTTAAAGATCTGGAAACATGCTTGGTAATATCCATAGATTTAGCTGTTGTTGGAACGTTTTCATACTATAAAAATACTAGGAAAAAAATACTTGTCTGTGTGCCAGTCACTCCCTCCTTTGGCCTTGGAGGAGATACGGTCTGAGACAAGTTGTGTGGGGTAGTGTCTGGAACTATTGTACGTCATCTCTGATGTTACACCTATCCTGGGATAGTGTATGACCCAGAGGCTCACTCGCCTCAGGACTACAATTGATTTAAGCCCTATAAGTAGTTGGTGTTTCTGTACCAGGGACGAGATCAGAGCCTCGTCTTAGGGGCCTAAGCTCTGTACAATAAGAACAGTTTTCATAACAAATACTATCTGGCTGGGGGATACTCCTTGATCATATATCAAGTCTCACCTTGTGACCCATTCCATACATCTGTTGTTTGTCATGGAGACTTGCTATAAAATGTATTTTGTATTCTTTGTGTTAGAGCTGCTAGCCACAACACTTGGGAGTGTTGAGTTGACCAGCCTCATTATTGTAGAAGCAATTGCTCTGTGTTCCCTTATTAATAAGGTTTGAATAAAGTAATATCCTGATTGGTGATTGACCTTGTCATTATTTATTAGAATTTCCACAACAGAAAACAGCCTCAATTCTTCTTGGGTAAGACGCTACAAGCTTGGCACACCTGTATTTGGGGAGTAATCTCCGATTCTTCAGGTTGGATGGGGAGCATCGGTGCCCAGCTATTTTCAGGTCACTCCAGAGATGTTTGATCGGGTTCAAGTCCGGGCTCTGGCTGGGCCACTCAAGGACATTCAGAGAGTCCTGAAGCCACTCCTACGTTGTCTTGGATGTGTGCTTAGGGTCACTGTCCTGTTAGAGGGTGAACCTTTGCCCCAGTCTGAGATCCTGAGTGCTCTGGAGCAGGTTTTCATCAAGGATCTCTCTGTACTTTGCACCGTTCATCTTTCCCTCAATCCTGACTTGTCTCCCAGTCCCTGCCGCTGAACAAAATCCCCACAGCATGATGTTGCCACCACCATGCTTCACCTTAGGGATGGTGCCAGGTTTCCTCCAGTTGTGACGCTTGGTATTCTGGAGTGCCATCTTGGTTTCATCAGACCAGAGAATCATTATTCTCAGGGTTTGAGAGTCCTCTAAGTGCCTTTTGGCAAACTTCAAGCGGGCTGTCATGTGCCTTTTACTGAGGAGTTGCTTCCACCTGGTCACTCTACAAGAATGGCCTGATTCCTGGAGTGCTGCAGAGATGGTTGTCCTTCTGGAAGGTTCTCCCATCTCCACAGAGGAACTCTGGACCTCTGTCAGGGTGACCATCAGGTTCTTGGTTACCTCACTGAACAAGGCCCTTCTCCTCTGATTGCTCAGTTTGGCCGGGCGGTCAGCTCGAGGAAGAGTCTTGATGGTTCCAAACTTCTTCCATTCGAGAATGATGGAGGCTACTTTGTTGATGGGACCTTCATTGCTGCAGACATTTTTTGGTAACCTTCCCCAGATCTGTGCCTCGGCACAATCCTGTCTCGCAGCTCTACGGACAATTCCGTTGAGCTCTGCGCTGTCAACTGTGGGATCTTATATAGACAGGTGTGTACCTTTTCAAATTTCCAATCATGTCCAAACAATTTAATTTACCACAGATGGACTCCAATCAAGTTGTAGAAACATCAAGGATGATAAATGGAAACAGGATGCACTTGAGCTCAATTTCGAGTCTCTAAGTACATAAATAAGACACTTGCCAGTTGGTCAGCACATGTTCGCAGTACACGTCCTGGTAATCCGTCTGGCCCTGCGGTCTTGTGAATATTGACCTGTTTAAAGGTCTTACTCACATCGGCTGCGTAGAGCGTGATCACACAATCGTCCGGAACAGCTGATGCCCTCATGCATGTTTCAGTGTTACTTGCCTCGAAGCGAACATATAAGTTATTTAGCTCATCTGGTAGGCTTGTGTCACTGGGCAGCACTCGGCTGTGCTTCCCTTTGTAGTCTATAATAGTTTGCAAGCTCTGCCACATCCGACGAGCATCGGAGCCGGTGTAGTACGATTCAATCTTAGTCCTCTATTGACGCTTTGCCTGTTTAATGGTTCGTCGGCATAGCAGAATTTCTTATAAGCTTCCAGGTTAGAGTTCCGCTCCTTGAAAACGGCAGCTCTACCCTTTAGCTTGGTGCGGATGTTGCCTGTAATCCATGGCTTCTGGTTGGGGTATGTACGTACAGTCACTGTGGCGACGACGTCTTCAATGCACTTATCGATGAAGCCAGTGACTGACGTAGTGTACTCCTCAATGCCATCAGAAGAATCCCGGAACATATTCCAGTGTGTGCTAGCAAAACAGTCCTGTAGTTTAGCATCTCCTTCACCTGATCACATTTTTAATGATCGAGTCAATGGTGCTTCCTGCATTAATTTTTGCTTGTAAGCAGGAATCAGGAGCATAGAATTATGGTCAGATTTGCCAAATGGAGGGTGATGGAGAGCTTTGTATGCATCTCTGTGTGTAGAGTAAAGGTGGTCTAGAGTATTTTTAGGTAAAACTGATTTAATTTTCCTGCGTTAAAGTCCCCGGCCACTAAGAGAGCCGCCTCAGGATGAGCGTTTTCCTGTTTGTTCATGGTGGGCTTAGGGCCAGCATCGGTCTGTGGTGGTATGCAGACAGATACGAAAAATACAGATGAAAACTCTCTAGGTAGATAGTGCGGTCTACTGCTTATCATGAGATACTCTACCTCAGGCAAGCAAAACCTAGAGACTTCCTTAGATATCGTGCACCAGCTGTTGTTTACAAATACACATAGACCGCCACCCCTTGTCTTACCAGAGGCTGCTGGTAAGACAATCCTGCCGATAGAGTGTATAACCTGCCAGCTGTATGTTATTAATGTCGTCGTTCAGTCACAACTCGGTGAAACATAAGATATTACAGTTTTGAATGTCCCGTTGGTAGGATATCTCAGCTTTTAGTTCATCCCGTTTATTTTCCAACGATTGTACGTTGGCTAACAGTACCTGATCCTCACTAGGCACTCCGATCTCCTTCAGTGAAATCTCCATCTCTCTCTCCTGCAAATGACGGGGATGAGGGCCTGTTCGGGTGCCTGGAGTAAATCCTTCTCGTCCGACTCATTAAAGAAAAATGATTTGCCCAATTCAAGGTGAGTAATCGTGTTCTGATGTCTAGAAGCTGTTTTCGGTCATAAGAGATTGTAGCAGCAACATTACATACAAAAAAGTTACAAACAATGTGAAAAACAAACAAAATAGCACGGTTACCCTTTCTAGGGCAGGGGTTCCGCTAACGGAACACCTCGACAACATTCCGCTGAAAAGGCAGTGCGTGAAATTCAAAAATATTTTTTGGAAATATGTAACTTTCACACATTAACAAGTCCAATACATTAAATGACAGACAAACATCCTGTTAATCTACCCATGGTGTCAGATTAAAAAATATATTTAGAGCGAAAGCACAACATATGATTATGTTAGGTCATAGCCAAGTCAAAAAACCACACAGCCATTTTTACAGCCAAAGATAGGAGTCACAAAAAGCAGAAATATAGATAAAAGTAATAACTAACCTTTGATGATCTTCATCAGATGACAGTCATAGGACATCATGTTACACAATACATGTATGTTTTGTTTGATAATGTGCATATTTATATCCAAATATCTCAGTTTACATTGGCACGCTACGTGCAGTAATGTTTTGATTCCAACACCTCCGGTGATTTTGCAGAAATACTCATAATAAACATTGATAAAAGATGCAAGTGTTATTCACAGAATTAAAGATAGACTTCTCCTTAATGCAACCGCTGTGTCAGATTTTTTAAAACTTTACGGAAAAAGCATAATCTGAGAACGGCGCTCAGAGCCCAATCCAGCCAAAGAAATATCCGCCATTTTGGCGTCAACAGAAGCTAGAAAAAACACTATAAATATTCACATACCTTTGATGATCTTCATCAGAAGGCACTCCCAGGAAACACAGTTCGACAATAAATTACTGATTTGTTCCATAAAGTTCCATAAAGCCCATCATTTAGCCACTTGTTGTTAGCGTGTTCAGCCCAATAATCCATCTTCATGAGGCGCGAGCACTTCCTCCAGACAAAAACTTGAAAAGTTCCATTACAGTCAGTAGAAACATGTCAAATGATGTATGCAATCAATCTGTAGGATTTTTAAAACTTAAATCATCAATAAGGTTCCAACCGGAGAATTTCATTGTCTGAAGAAAAGCATTGGAACGATAGCAAACTCTGTCGGGAGTGCGCATCATGAGACCGAGGCTCTCTGCCAGACCACTCACTCAAAGAGCTATTATGAGCCCCTCCTTTATAGTAGAATTCTCAAACCAGTTTCTGAAGACTGTGACATCTAGTGGAAGCCCTAGGAAGTGCAACCTCATTCATATCTCACTGGGATTTCAATAGGCACTGTTTTGAAAATCAATTTCTCACTTCCTGTTTGGATTACTTCTCAGGTTTTTGCCTGCCATATGAGTTCTGTTTTACTCACAGACATCATTCAAACAGTTTTAGAAACTTCAGAGTGTTTTCTATCCAATAGTAATAATAATATGCATATATTAGCATCTGGGACAGAGTAGGAGGCAGTTCAGTCTGGGCACGCTATTCATCCAAAAGTGAAAATGCTCCCCCTAAGAGACAAAATCGGCAGCCATCTTCTACGGTGCCATTACAAAAGTGTTCTGACTTCTGTAGTTAGTACCGTAACTATACTTTTTTACATTCATATGGACACACAGACCATTTCATGTGGACACATCGACCACACAGACCATTGAGTGACTCAATATAAAGTGTCCATTTGTATGATAAAAAACTAAGTAAAGTAACTCACCTTTCACAGTGATTGTGACAGGATCACTGATGATGGATGATATGGATCTGGACTGGATCTCTCCCTGACAACAGTAGAAACCCTGGTCAGAATCAGAAGCTCTCCTGATGGTGAAGGTGGTTCATGTTGTAGTGTGTCTGCCAGAGAAGGTCACTACTTTCTTAGTGTTGTCTTTGTACCATGTATAGTTCCAGCCACTGCCGACTGAACACGTCAGAGTTACTGTCTCTCCAGTGTATGCAGGGTTTGGATGTACGGTCAGTGTAGTTTCAGGAAGAGCTAAGAAAACAAAAAGCAGAATATCAAAACATCTGGATACATGCGTGATAACAAATGAATACATAAACTATATAGTTTATGTATTGTACCAGTCAACAGTTTGGACATACCTACTCATTCAAGGGTTTTTCTTTATTCGCTACATTGTAGAATAATAGTGAAGACTTGAAAACTATGAAATAACATACATGGAATCATGCGGGAACCAAAATAGTATTAAACAAATCTAAATATATTTTAGATTTTAGATTCTTCAAAATAGCCACTCTTTGCCTTGATGACAGCTTTGCACATTCTTGGCATTCTCTCAACCAGCTTCACCTGGAATGCTTTTACAGCAGTCTTGAAGGAGTTCCCACATATGCTGAGCACTTGTTGGCTGCTTTTCTTTCACTCCGCGGTCCAACTCATCCCAAACCATCTCAATTGGGTTGAGGTGGGGTGATTGTGGAGGCCAGGTCTTCTGATGCAGCACTCCATAACTCTCCTTCTTGGTAAAATAGCCCGTACACAACCTGGAGGTGTGTCGGGTCATTGTCCTGTTGAAAAATAAATGATAGTCCCACTAAGCCCAAACCAGATGGGATGGCGTGTCGCTGCGGAATGCTGTGGTAGCCATGCTGGTTAAGTGTGCCTTGATTTCTAAATAAATCACAAAGGGTGTCACCAGCAAAGCACCCCCTCAACATCACACCTCCTCCTCCATGAGTCACGGTGGGAACCACACATGCGGAGATCATCCGTTCACCTACTCTGTGTCTCACAAAGACACAGTGGTTGGAACCAAAAATCTCAAATTTGGACTCATTTGACCAAAGGACAGATTTCCACTGGTCTAATGTCCATTGCTCGTCTTTCTTGGCCCAAGCAAGTCTCTTCTTATTATTATCTCTTCTTCTTATTGTCCTATAATAGTGGTTTCTTTGCTGCAATTTGACCATTAAGGCCTGATTCACACAGTTTCCACTAAACATTTGATGTTGAGAGGTGTCTGTTTCTTGAACTCTGTGAAGCATTTATTTGGGTTGCAATTTCAAAGGCTGGTAACTCTAATGAACTTATCCTATGCAGCAGAGGAAACTCTGGGCCTTCCTTTCCTGTGGCGGTCCTCATGAGAGCCAGTTTCATCATAGCGCTTGATGATTTTTGCAACTGCACTTGAAGAAACTTTCAAAGTTCTTGAAATGTTCTGTATTGACTGACCTTCGTGTCTTAAAGTAATGGTGAGCTGTCGTTTTTCTTTGCTTATTTGAGCTGTTCTTGCCATAATATGGAATTGCTCTTTTACCAAATAGGGCTATCTTCCGTATACCAACCCTACCTTGTCACAACACAACTGGCTCAAACGTATTTAAATGGAAAGAAATTCCACAAATTCACTTTTAACAATTATTCTACGATGTAGAAAATAGTCAAAATCAAGAAGAACCCTGGAATGAGCAGGTGTGTCCAAACTTTTGACTGGTACTGTATATATTGTTTGTATTATTATTAAGTTAAATGAAGACAAATGCTATTAGTGTACCAATCAGTTAACAGTCTTTCGTAAAGAACGCTACGTATCGAACCTACAGATTCAGATTCGATACCCGTGCCAGCCGCCACCGGGAGACCAATGAGGCAGCTTTTGGTTTTAGTTTAGAATCCTCCAATCCTCTATATGTAATTATTGGCCGAGAGTCACGCCATATTTTTCGATATACTGTAGGCCTACCATAGGCGACATGAGTCCCACTGTCATGTTGTGTCTTGTCTCTGTCCTTTCCCTTCACCCTGTCTCCCTCTGCTGGTCGTTGTTAGGTTACCTTTTCTCCCCCGCTTTCTCCCAGCTGTTCCTTGTCTCCTCTAACTACCCATTCACCCCGTTTCCCACCTGTTCCCTTTTTCCCTCTGATTAGGACCCTATATCTCTCTCTGTTTCTGTTCCTGTCCTTGTCGGATTCTTGTTTGTGTTTCATGCCTGAGCCAGACTATCGTCATGTTTGCTGTAACCTTGTCCTGTCCTGTCGGAATCTGCCGGTCTATCTGAGCCTACCTATGTTTGGTTATTAAAGAAGCTCTGTTTAAGTTAGTTCGCTTTTGGGTCCTCATTCACTCACCATAACAGAAGAATCCGACCAAGAATGGACCCAGCGACTTCGGATCCTCTCCACTCAGCCGTCGGGATCCAGGGAGCGATGCTAGGCAGACACGAGCAGGAAGTGTCTGCTGCTCGACATGCCGTTGAGACCCTGGCCACCCAAGTCTCCAACCTCACAGAACAGGTTCACCATCTCCGCCTCGATCCACCGGCCACTTCCAGGGCTTTCGAATCTCCGGAGCCCAGAATCAATAACCCGCCGTGTTACTCTGGGGAGCCCACTGAATGCCGCTCGTTCCTCACCCAGTGTGATATTGTGTTTTCTCTCCAGCCCAACACTTACTCCAGGAGCACTGCTCGTGTCGCCTACGTCATATCTCTCCTTATTGGACGGGCTCGTGAGTGGGGCACGGCAATCTGGGAGGCAAGGGCTGAGTGTACTAACCAGTATCAGGACTTTAAGGAGGAGATGATACGGGTTTTTGATCGATCTGTTTTTGGGGAGGAGGCTTCCAGGGCCCTGTCTTCCCTATGTCAAGGTAATCGATCCATAACAGACTACTCTATTGAGTTTCGCACTCTTGCTGCCTCCAGTGGCTGGAACGAGCCGGCTCGGGAGCTGAGCCTATGCAGCTGGGAGGTATCCGCATCTCGACTAAGGAGAGGGAACGGAGAATCACCAACCGCCTCTGTCTCTATTGCGGTTCTGCTGGTCATTTTGTCACTTCATGTCCAGTAAAAGCCAGAGCTCATCAGTAAGCGGAGGGCTACTGGTGAGCGCTACTACTCCTGTCTCTCCTTCAAGATCCTGCACTACCTTGTCGGTCCATCTACGCTGGACCGGTTCGTCAGCTTCCTGCAGTGCCTTAATAGACTCTGGGGCGGAGGGCTGTTTTATGGACGAGACCTGGGCTCGGGAACATGACATTCCTCTCAGACAGTTAAGGGAGTCCACGGCCTTGTTCGCCCTGGATGGTAGTCCTCTCCCCAGGATTCAGCGTGAGACGCTACCTTTAACCCTCACTGTTTCTGGTAATCATAGCGAAACCATTTCTTTTTTGATTTTTCGTTCACCTTTTACACCTGTTGTTTTGGGCCATCCCTGGCTAGTTTGTCATAATCCTTCCATTAATTGGTCTAGTAATTCTATCCTCTCCTGGAACGTCTCTTGTCATGTGAAATGTTTAATGTCTGCTATCCCTCCTGTTTCCTCTGTCTCTTCTTCACAGGAGGAGCCTGGTGATTTGACAGGGGTGCCGGAGGAATATCACGATCTGCGCACGGTGTTCAGTCGGTCCAGGGCCACCTCTCTTCCTCCACACCGGTCGTATGATTGTAGTATTGATCTCCTTCCGGGAACCACTCCCCCCCGGGGTAGACTATACTCTCTGTCGGCTCCCGAACGTAAGGCTCTCGAGGATTATTTGTCTGTAGCTCTTGACGCCGGTACCATAGTCCCCTCCTCCTCTCCCGCCGGAGCGGGGTTTTTTTTTGTCAAGAAGAAGGACGGGTCTCTGCGCCCCTGCATAGATTATCGAGGGCTGAATGACATAACAGTTAAGAATCGTTATCCGCTTCCTCTTATGTCTTCAGCCTTCGAGATCCTGCAGGGAGCCAGGTTTTTCACTAAGTTGGACCTTCGTAACGCTTACCATCTCGTGCGCATCAGGGAGGGGGACGAGTGGAAGACGGCGTTTAACACTCCGTTAGGGCACTTTGAATACCGGGTTCTTCCTTTCGGCCTCGCTAACGCTCCAGCTGTCTTTCAGGCATTAGTCAATGATGTCCTGAGAGACATGCTGAACATCTTTGTTTTCGTTTACCTTGACGATATCCTGATTTTTTCACCGTCACTCCAGATTCATGTTCAGCACGTTCGACGTGTCCTCCAGCGCCTTTTAGAGAATTGTCTTTTTGTGAAGGCTGAGAAGTGCACTTTTCATGCCTCCTCCGTCACATTTCTCGGTTCTGTTATTTCCGCTGAAGGCATTAAGATGGATCCCGCTAAGGTCCAAGCTGTCATTGATTGGCCCGCCCCTAAGTCACGCGTCGAGCTGCAGCGCTTTCTCGGCTTCGCGAACTTCTATCGTCGTTTCATCCGTAATTTCGGTCAGGTGGCAGCTCCTCTCACAGCCCTTACTTCTGTCAAGACGTGCTTTAAGTGGTCCGTTTCCGCCCAGGGAGCTTTTGATCTCCTCAAGAATCGTTTTACATCCGCTCCTATCCTTGTTACACCTGACGTCTCTAGACAGTTCGTTGTCGAGGTTGACGCGTCAGAGGTGGGCGTGGGAGCCATTCTTTCTCAGCGCTCCCTCTCTGACGACAAGGTCCACCCATGCGCGTATTTTTCTCATCGCCTGTCGCCGTCGGAACGTAACTATGATGTGGGAAACCGCGAACTGCTCGCCATCCGGTTAGCCCTAGGCGAATGGCGACAGTGGTTGGAGGGGGCGACCGTTCCTTTTGTCGTTTGGACTGACCATAGGAACCTTGAGTACATCCGTTCTGCCAAACGACTTAATGCGCGTCAGGCGCGTTGGGCGCTGTTTTTCGCTCGTTTCGAGTTCGTGATTTCTTATCGTCCGGGCTCTAAGAACACCAAGCCTGATGCTTTATCTCGTCTCTTCAGTTCTTCAGTAGCCTCCACTGACCCCGAGGGGATTCTCCCTGAGGGGCGTGTTGTCGGGTTGACTGTCTGGGGAATTGAGAGGCAGGTAAAGCAAGCGCTCACTCACACTCCGTCGCCGCGCGCTTGTCCTAGGAACCTTCTTTTCATTCCCGTTCCTACTCGTCTGGCCGTTCTTCAGTGGGCTCACTCTGCCAAGTTAGCCGGCCACCCTGGCGTTCGGGGTACGCTTGCTTCCATTCGCCAGCGTTTTTGGTGGCCCACCCGGGAGCATGACACGCGTCGTTTCGTGGCTGCTTGTTCGGTCTGCGCGCAGACTAAGTCCGGTAACTCCCCTCCTGCCGGCCGTCTCAGGCCGCTTCCCATTCCCTCTCGACCGTGGTCTCACATCGCCTTAGATTTTGTCACCGGACTGCCTTCGTCAGCGGGGAAGACTGTTATTCTTACGGTTGTCGATAGGTTCTCTAAGGCGGCTCATTTCATTCCCCTTGCTAAGCTTCCTTCTGCTAAAGAGACGGCACAAATCATCATCGAGAATGTTTTCAGAATTCATGGCCTTCCGTCAGACGTCGTTTCGGACAGAGGTCCGCAATTCACGTCTCAATTTTGGAGGGAGTTTTGCCGTTTGATTGGGGCTTCCGTCAGTCTCTCTTCCGGCTTTCACCCCCAGTCTAACGGTCAAGCAGAACGGGCCAATCAGACTATTGGTCGCATCTTACGCAGTCTTTCTTTTCGCAACCCTGCGTCTTGGTCAGAACAGCTCCCCTGGGCAGAATACGCCCACAACTCGCTTCCTTCGTCTGCGACCGGGCTATCTCCTTTTCAGAGTAGCCTCGGGTACCAGCCTCCGCTGTTCTCATCTCAGTTCGCCGAGTCCAGCGTCCCCTCCGCTCAGGCTTTTGTCCAACGTTGCGAGCGCACCTGGAAGAGGGTCAGGTCTGCACTTTGCCGTTATAGGACGCAGACTGTGAGGGCTGCCAATAAGCGTAGAACTAAGAGTCCTAGATATTGTCGCGGTCAGAGAGTTTGGCTCTCCACTCAGAACCTTCCCCTTAAGACGGCTTCTCGCAAGTTGACCCCGCGGTTCATTGGTCCGTTCCGTATTTCTCGGGTCATTAATCCTGTCGCAGTTCGACTTCTTCTTCCGCGATACCTTCGTCGCGTCCACCCGGTCTTCCATGTCTCCTGTATTAAGCCCGTTCTTCGCGCCCCCGCTCGTCGTCCCCCCCCCCCCCCCCCCATCCTTGTCGAGGGCGCACCCATCTACAGGGTCCGCAGGATTTTGGACATGCGTCCTCGGGGCCGTGGTCACCAGTACCTTGTCGATTGGGAGGGGTACGGTCCTGAGGAGAGGAGTTGGGTTCCCTCTCGGGACGTGCTGGACCGTGCGCTGATCGAGGATTTCCTCCGTTGCCGCCAGGTTTCCTCCTCGAGTGCGCCAGGAGGCGCTCGGTGAGTGGGGGGGTACTGTCATGTTGTGTCTTGTCTCTGTCCTTTCCCTTCACCCTGTCTCCCTCTGCTGGTCGTTGTTAGGTTACCTTTTCTCCCCCGCTTTCTCCCAGCTGTTCCTTGTCTCCTCTAACTACCCATTCACCCCGTTTCCCACCTGTTCCCTTTTTCCCTCTGATTAGGACCCTATATCTCTCTCTGTTTCTGTTCCTGTCCTTGTCGGATTCTTGTTTGTGTTTCATGCCTGAGCCAGACTATCGTCATGTTTGCTGTAACCTTGTCCTGTCCTGTCGGAATCTGCCGGTCTATCTGAGCCTACCTATGTTTGGTTATTAAAGAAGCTCTGTTTAAGTTAGTTCGCTTTTGGGTCCTCATTCACTCACCATAACACCCACATGAGTAATGTGCTGTTAAAAGTGGTGTATGTCTTATTTATTTAAAGAACATATTGAAGTTAGAAGCAATAGGATTTGAAGCACAAAGTAAAAAAATACAGAGCGGTGTTGGTAAAGGTCCAGTTGAAGTCGGAAGTTTACATACACCTTAACCAAATACATTTAAACTCAGTTTTTCACAATTCCTGACATTTAATCCTAGTAAAAATTCCCTGTCTTAAATCAGTTAGGATCCCCACTTTATTTTATGAATGTGAAATGCCAGAATAACAGTAGAGAGAATGATTTTTTTCAGCTTTTATTCCTTTCATTACATTCCCAGTGGGTTACAAGTTTACACATACTCAATTAGTATTTGGTAGCATTGCCTTTAAAGTGTTTAACTCTGATCAAACGTTTCAGGAAGCCTTCCACAAGCTTCCCACAATAAGTTGGCTGAATTTTGGCCCATTCCTCCTGACAGAGCTGGTGTAACAGGTTTGTAGGCCTCCTTGCTCGCACACGCTTTTTCAGTTCTGCCCACACATTTGTCTATGGGATTGAGGTCACTCCAATACCTTGACTTTGTTGCCCTTAAGCCATTTTGCCACAACTTTGGAAGTATGCTTGGGATCATTGTCCATTTGGAAGACCCATTTGCGACCAAGCTTTAACTTCCTGACTGATGTCTTGAGATGTTGCTTCAATATATCCACATTTTGGAGGTTATTTTGTTTTCAAAAAAACTAAAGTGAGCGATTGTAATCTGAATAAAAGGCCAAAGGCCAAAACATTTATTTCTGTTTTTAGAGGCAGAGAAACGCTGGGCCAATTGTGCGCCGCCCTATGGGACTCCCAATCACGGTCAGATGTGATACATAGTAATAATAATACTTTTTGATGTATTATTCGTTTTGTCTTTTCTGATGGATTAAACTGAAATTGCAACCAATCACGGCCAACCTAACTAAGAAATACATTTGACGATAGAATTCTCCCTCTACCCTCCTTTTAGGCAAGCCTATTGTCCAGCTACCTGCTAATAGCCATAATGGCGCTATATGACGTGACCATGTGTGTTTGAAAGAGTATTGTCCTGTAAGCAACTATTTGTTTACCTTCATTAGACAACTTTGTTCCAATATTTCTGTAATTCAGTAATATTTATTACCATAGTAATTTGTTATGTATCCATATCTAAATAAACATCGGCATTTTGAAAGAGTATTTTTATCATTATTTCATTAACAAAGGCATAAAGATGCAGATGAAGATATACAGTACTGTACATTTGGATAATAAAACATTTAAAGCAAGATATAAGCCATCTGCATGTGTTTATTAGGCTATAGCAGAACAGCAGAACGGTCCGGACGGCCCTTGCTGTGCCTGGTGAGCAGTTGATCAAGTTCTGTTGTCTGAAGAGGAATGGAAATGTCAGGGTGAACCGACGACCTGATGAACCCGCCAGGTATGTTGACTCTCCCTGTCAGATATGGAGTTCCAGAGCTCACAGGTGTGCCTGGCATGGATTGTGACTCCATCTTGTTCCACGCCCTCTTCAACGCGCCATTCTCCGCCTGACTCTCCGCCAATGCCGCCTGGCTCTGGACCAATGCATCAGCTGTCGCCCGTATCTTTGCCCTCACATAATATTTATCTTTCTGCTGGTCTGTCTTCAATGACTCGATCTCGGTCTTAAAAGTTTGAATCTGATCCATGTGCACCTTCATCAGATGAGCAGAATGGTACAGCCCTAAGCCCCCATCGATTACAGTGGCATATGAACAGGTACAGTAGGCGACAATACTGAAAAATAGGCCTAATAATGCTAAAAAATAATGCATAAATAAATCTTAACCATGTGCTGCACATTTTTACATTGTATCCCGTTTCCAGCGAGACTATTCAAGACATCGACTCACTGAATGAGTCGATGGCAACACCAACATCACTATAATCACAGTCAAAAGACAGTTGAAGAAACTTGCATGGACTTATGGAAAAGCTCGGTAAGACATGTTTTATATACATATATATATCGGGGGTTTTTCAGAACATTAACCATGTGTGTTCGCTTGTTTTGTACTGTTCTGTAGTTTCGATGTGATGATTCGTCTGACAAACAAAGAACTTTGCTTCCTGCAGGCCCAGGCTGTTATGCAGAGTGGAGCAAGTGAACCCAAGAGCAGACTCAGACAAGAAGACTGGGATAAGGTTAGGTAGGCTGAGGCTGGAGCGAGGGATGAGGTTGGGTAAGCACGTCCGGAGAGGAATCCAAGGAAGCTGAAGAGTGGGGGGTCCAGGACAGGGTAGCAGGACTGACTAGACATGAGACTAGAGACAGGGACCAGAGTCAGAGCAGATAAAACTGTTTTCCCAGCGTCAGGCAAGGGAAAACAGGCACAACACGAAAACACGATCTATGCAGGAACAAACGGCTAAAAACGCAGACTGACTGAGCAGAGGTTACGATCTGGCAGTGTGGATGTGGCATGGCTGAGTATTTGTAGAGGTCTTGATTATGGAACAGGTTGCAGCTGGTGGGGATCTGCTCTGCCTCCACCACACTTGTCTCCGCCCACACAATCACATACACACACAGAGAAAGAGAGGAAGAGAGCACTGGGGGAATGGCAGCAGGTTGGGGAGACAAAGGAGGAGAAGTGGAGGGTCTTGGAGCTGGGTGGAAGTGCAACTAAAATGTAGTTTAAATAACCATCTGCATTTTGAATGTCTTTTTTTCAAGTTATTTTATTAACGAAAGCATAAAGACGTTGATGAAGAAATACTGTATTGCTGTTTTGAGTTAGAAATGTAACACTTCAGAGTACTTAAGCATCGAATACATTGCAGGTAGGGGGGTGTTCACATCTACAGTAACCGGGCTATAAAGAGTCTATTGTCCTGCTAATCGGGCTACAAGTGTTTGAAAACCTGTTTTCAAAATGCCACCAGCAGTCCATCACTACTGTAAGTAAAAACACAGCATCTTGTTTACATTCTTTATTGTAACCACAATGTAACAAATCATTTGTATCTACCTTTCCAATTAATTTTAGAGTTTAGGATTAATTTGATTAATATTATTGTGTCTCTATTCAAAGAAAAACAAAAAACCCTCTGGGTTTTCGTTAGTATGGATCGGAAAATATGGCGCTGTACAACGTGGCGGTCAGGAGTAGGCTACCATACTGGGCTATTTAGCTAAAGAATCCCCTTGTCGTGCGGGCACGCTGGAGACTGGGGTTCAGGAGTAGGCTGTCCTTGTAAATTGTAAATTGTAAATTATTTCTTAACCTCTCTGGGATATAACCTCTCTGGCCAAAAGCCAGTGAAAATGCAGAGCGCCAAATTAAAATAAATTACTATAAAAATCTAACTTTCATGAAATCACACATGTACGATACCAAATTAAAGCTACAATTGTTGTGAATCCAGCCAACATGTCAGATTTCAAAAAGGCTTTTCGGCGAAAGCAAGCGATGCTATTATCTGAGGATAGCACCTCCGTAAACAAAGAGAGAAAAGCATATTTCAACCCTGCAGCGCGACACAAAACGCAGAAATAAAAACATAATTCATGCCTTACCTTTGACGAGCTTATTTTGTTGGCACTCCAATATGTCGCATAAACATCACAAATGGTCCTTTTGTTCGATTAATTCCATCTGTATATATCCAAAATGTCAATTTATTTGGCGTGTTTGATCCAGAAAAACACCTGTTCCAACATGCGCAACGTGACTACAAAATATCTGTAAACGTTGCCAAAACATTTCAAACTACTTTTGTAATACAACTTTAGGTATTTTTAACGTAAATAATCGATAAAATTGAAGACGGGAGGATCTGTGTTCAGGAGGAAAACAAACTGTAGCTAGCTTTCTGGTCACTCGCCTCTATCTAACAGTACACTTGAAGTGACCCTCATTCTGAACAGGGCTACTTCTTCATTACACAAAGAAAAAACCTCAAACAATTTCTAAAGACTGTTGACATCCAGTGGAAGCGGTAGGAACTGCAAGTAGGTCCCTTAGAAATCTGGATTCCCAATGAAACCCCATTGAAAAGAGTAACCTCAAAAAAAGAGATCTGAATGGTTTGTCCTCTGGGTTTCGCCTGCTAAATAAGTTTTGTTATACTCACAAACATGAGTCAAACAGTTTTAGAAACTTCAGAGTGTTTTCTATCCAATACTAATAATAATATGCATATCTTATCTTCTGGGAGTGAGTATCAGGCAGTTGAATTTGGGCATGCTTTTCATCCGGATGTGAAAATACTGTCACCAAAATGTTAATAACTGACTTGCCTACTAATAAAGGTTACACTAAGAGCATAACATTTCTACACCGTAATTGTAGTCTAACCAATACCCAAAAGGAGATTCAGTAAAAATAAAAATGTCATTGATTTATCAAGACCAGTCCCCATGCTTTTCTCAGAGCAGTGCGAAACGGTGCTAAAATAGTTGTAGGCTATTGCTTCAAATCATATTGCTTCTAACTTCAATATACTCTTTAAATAAATAAGACCTACACCCCTTTTACAGCACATTACTCAACACTAGTGTGACTCATGTCGCCCATGGTAGGCCTACAGTATATCGAAAAATATGACGTGACTCTCCTCCAATAATTACGTACAGTGGGGCAAAAACGTATTTAGTCAGCCACCAATTGTGCAAGTTCTCCCACTTAAAAAGATGAGAGAGGCCTGTAATTTTCATCATAGTTACACTTCAACTATGAAAGACGAAATGAGTAAAACAAATCAGAAAATCACATTGTAATATTTTTAATGAATTTATTAGCAAATTATGGTGGAAAATAAGTATTTGGTCACCTACAAGCAAGCAAGATTTCTGGCTCTCACAGACCTGTAACTTCTTCTATAAGAGGCTCCTCTGTCCTCCACTTGTTACCTGTAATTAATGACACCTGTTTGAACTTGTTATCAGTATAAAAGATACCTGACCACAACCTCAAACAGTCACACTCCAAACTCCACTATGGCCAAGACCAAAGAGCTGTCAAAGGACACCAGAAACAAAATTGTAGACCTGCACCAGGCTGGGAAGACTGAATCTGCAATAGGTAAGCAGCTTGGTTTGACGAAATCAACTTTGGGAGCAATTATTAGGAAATGGAAGACATACAAGACCACTGATAATCTCCCTCGATCTGGGGCTCCTGTGGGGTCAAAATGATCACAAGAACGGTGAGCAAAAATCCCAGAACCATACAGGGGGACCTACTGAATGACCTGCAGAGAGCTGGGACCAAAGTAACAAAGCCTACCATCAGCAACACACTACGCCGCCAGGGACTCAAATCCTGCAGTGCCAGACGTGTCCCCCTGCTTAAGCCAGTACATGTCCAGGCCTGTCTGAAGTTTGCTAGAGAGCATTTGGATGATCCAGAAGAAGATTGGTAGAATGTCATATGGTCAGATGAAACCAAAATATAACTTTTAGGTAAAATCTCAACTCGTCGTGTTTGGAGGACAAAGAATGCTGAGTTGCATCCAAAGAACACCAAAGCTACTGTGAAGCATGGGGGTGGAAACATCATGCTTTGGGGCTGTTTTTCTGCAAAGGGACCTGGACGACTGATCCGTGTAAAGGAAAGAATGAATGGGGCCATGTATCGTGAGATTTTGAGCGAAAACCTCCTTCCATCAGCAAGGGCATTGAAGATGAAACGTGGCTGGGTCTTTCAGCATGACAATGATCCCAAACACACCGCCCGGGGAACGAAGGAGTGGCTTCGTAAGAAGCATTTCAAGGTCCTGGAGTGGCCTAGCCAGTCTCCAGATCTCAACCCCATAGAAAATCTTTGGAGGGAGTTGAATGTCCGTGTTGCCCAGCAACAGCCCCAAAACATCACTGCTCTAGAGGAGATCTGCATGGAGGAATAGGCCAAAATACCAGCAACAGTGTGTGAAAACCTTGTGAAGACTTACAGAAAACGTTTGACCTCTGTCATTGCCAAAAAAAAGGGTATATAACAAAGTATTGAGATAAACTTTTGTTATTGACCAAATACTTATTTTCCACCATAATTTGCAAATAAATTCATTAAAAATCCTACAATGTGATTTTCTTGATTTAAAAAAAAGTTTAAGTGTACCTATGATGAAAATTACAGGCCTCTCTCACCTTTTTAAGTGGGAGAACCTCCACAATTGGTGGCTGGCTAAATACTTTTTTGCCCCACTGTATAGAGGATTGGAGGATATCTGTAATTCAGTGATATTTAATCCCATAGTAATTCATTTTGGATCCATATCTAAATAAACATTGGCATTTTGAAAGAGTATTTTTTTCATTCTTTTATTAACGAAAGCATAAAGATGCCATTATTAGTTACATTGTTTGTGGGAACATTTCCCTAGTTCCCTAGTGTTGCTCTGTGCTACCCAGTGTCGTGTGGTGGGGGTCCATTGTCCATCTCCCTTCCTCATTGGCTAGGTCCATCTTTTGGTGGGGCTCTCCGGCCCATCCAGTGCCCCCTGCCCTCGTGCCTTGAACCTCGTTCACTTTCAATAGATACAGCTGGAGAACTGCAAGGTAATCCCATTGTGTGCCACTCTGTAGCCATGACCAATATGACCACCATGACCAATATGACGAATATGTATTGTCCTATAACAGGGTTAATAATATATATGTGAGAATATCCATGGGGCTTTTATATCATTCTAAATTAATAATAATCACTTTGTTTAAAAAATAACAATATTTTGGAAAATACCGATATTTTGGAGATTTTTTCGTTTTCAAATAATGTAAAATGAGCGAGAAAATGGCCATTCTTGAATATGGGTTGAGACAATGTTACTAATGTGTAAATAAAGCCAGTTTGTTATTTAGAATGATTTATTTATGTTTTTAGAGGGAGAGAAACCAAAAACCTAGTCATTTCATGGTTCTCCCAGTCAAGGACAGCACAGGTATTGAACCAGCATCTATAGCAACACAACTTGCACTGCTATGCAGTGGCTTAAACCATTACGCCACTCAGGAGGTGTACAATGTGACTGGTCGGGAGTGGCCTAAACTACTACAGTAAGAGCAAAATAATCCTAACAAAATAAAATAATAAAAACCATAGTGTAACAGTTTTGGTAAGCAACACCGAAGTCGTGAACAATTATCAGTTTCTATTTAGGTTTATGTCGCCCATTCATTGCCAGTTAGAGACACAGTTGGACCCAAAAGCATAAACAGTGCTCTAACTCCCCCTTGCGCTGGTCTGGAGCAATGAAGTCGTGACGCAGGGTACCGTACTAAACCACAAATTACCTTGAAGTACCGCAGCATAATCGCAAAACCTTTAGTGGAGCAACCACTGCAGGCAGACCTTTTTAAAATGATGAAATAGCCTCATTAAAATGGAGCCCAATGTCAAGTGGTTATGGGCATGGAGGCACTGTTGTGAATGAGAGATAAGATGACTTACCTGTCACTGTCAGTCTGACAGCATCACTCCACTTAGAATGCTTCTTCTGATCAATATGTGTACCCAGACACCTGTAGTCACCATTGTTTGAAATCTTAACCTCACTGATCTCATATTCATGCTTCCTACTGAGGAAGTCTACACCATCCTTGCGCCATGTGTATTTCCAGTCAGTGACTTCTCCCCTCTGTATGTTGCATCTGAAAGTGACAGATTCTCCACTGAATATCTGGGAGGATTTGGGGTGTTTGGTCAGAACAGCCTTTGCCTGTTCTGCACAAAATAAAACCAGCATGAAACAATTACTTTACACATGTTATTTGTTATTTGTTAACATGTTAACACTCAAAAGCACATTTAAAAAATCACAAACAAAGAAATATGATGAAGCATCAAGAGATGAAGGCTTGATCAAGTGTACAAATAACTACCATCGTCATCGTCAGAGTGTCCAGAGTAGATGTGTGTACTCAGCACTGCAACAAAGAAAGTCACAATATTCCAATATTAGCTTGAAATAAATAGCATGCCATATTCATGTCACTGTTTACCAAATCCATAATGTACTTTATTTTAAAGGTACAAATCTTTAAAAGATTTTTTGCACTTTTAAATGAAACATAGCCATTTATTCTTGAAGAGTAGAATTTTGAATTCCCTCATTAGCTTAGTACAACTGTCTTATCCCATCATAACCTATAATATGGTTATTTTATTACAATGATTGTAAACAATGTAGATTAATTAATTTCTTTAGCCCCATCCCTCAGCCGTATACCACAACAAGCACAGGCTGACAATTTTGTGGTATTTTCGATTACATACTGCAGCTTGAAATGTCCACTGACTTCACATGTTGGCACCTGACTTCCCATAAATGGCACTGACTTCCCAGAGAGAGTACAGAGATCCAAAACACCACTCATTAACTTTTTAGCACAGTTTACTATAACTGTAGTGAAGGAACCCTCAACCATTTACAATAATACTACAACACATCCAACAAATATTGCATTTTATATATTCATTGTCATTGACAGCACATTTTGCAACCGCTGATTTAACACCACTCTTTAGTTCCTGAGTGATGACCTGGTTAAATGCACATCACCACGCTAACCAGGTCTGCATGGCATCAGCTAGAAAAGCTCCCATGGAGATACAACATCAAGGTAAAGTGGTCACTCACTCTCGCTTCATATATTCCTACACCATATTTGCTGCAATTTCCTTTCAGTGCTGTTTACTAAGCGTTTGCAATGTTCTCAATAAGGGATAAAAGACCATTTATATTAATGTCCTATTCCTTTTTCCCTTAAATTCTTAGTAAATCAGGTAATAAGATTTCATATACAAACACTAACTCAGTACTTACATAGTAGCAAACAGAACAAGGTGTGCTCCATTCTGTTCCCACAGACAAGTGACTTTCTCTATAACTACAGTCGTTCTGACAAACCCCTCCACGCCGTCACAGAGAAAAACAGAGAAAGATTCTAGAGACATGTACAAAGACAGAAATTAGAATAGCCGTTGATACATTTTGATCAACTTCTTCTTATGGTTGGCTACATTGCCACACACTAGTTCCTTCCTCATTTTTCGAAGACACTAGGATGGAACAAGAATAGAGACCTGAATTGACGAGATCAGAGCTTGTGGTTGGACATCAAAATGTGCAGTTTGTTTCATATTGCACTCACCAAGCACATTGATAGATAGATTGGCAAAAAGTGCTCTTCACTGACGAGTCGCGGTTTTGTCTCACCATGGGGTGATGGTCGGATTCGCGTTTATCATCAAAGGAATGACCGTTATACCGAGGCCTGTACTCTGGAGCGGGATCGATTTGGAGGTGGAGGGTCCGTCATGGTCTGGGGAGGTGTGTCACAGCATCCTCGGACTGAGCTTGTCATTGCAGGCAATCTCAATGCTGTGCGTTACAGGTACGACATCCTCCTCCGTCATGTGGTACCCTTCCTGCGGGCTCATCCTGACATGACCCTCCAGCATGACAATGCCACCAGCCATACTGCTCGTTCTGTGCATGATTTCCTGCAAGACAGCTATGTCAGTGTTCTCAAATCAAATCAAATCAAATTTTATTTGTCACATACACATGGTTAGCAGATGTTAATGCGAGTGTAGCGAAATGCTTGTGCTTCTAGTTCCGACAACGCAGTAATAACCAACAAGTAATCTAACTAACAATTCCAAAACTACTACCTTATACACACAAGTGTAAAGGGATAAAGAATATGTACATAAAGATATATGAATGAGTGATGGTACAGAACGGCATAGGCAAGATGCAGTAGATGGTATCGAGTACAGTATATGCATATGAGATGAGTATGTAAACAAAGTGGCATAGTTTAAAGTGGCTAGTGATACATGTATTACATAAAGATGCAGTAGATGATATAGAGTACAGTATATACGTAGACATATGAGATGAATAATGTAAGGTATGTAAACATATTAAGTAGCATTGTTTAAAGTGGCTAGTGATATATTTTACATCAATTCCCATTATTAAAGTGGCTGGAGTTGAGTCAGTGTGTTGGCAGCAGCCACTCAATGTTAGTGGTGGCTGTTTAACAGTCTGATGGCCTTGAGATAGAAGCTGTTTTTCAGTCTCTCGGTCCCAGCTTTGATGCACCTGTACTGACCTCGCCTTCTGGATGATAGCGGGGTGAACAGGCAGTGGCTCGGGTGGTTGTTGTCCTTGATGATCTTTATGGCCTTCCTGTGACATCGGGTGGTGTAGGTGTCCTGGAGGGCAGGTAGTTTGCCCCCGGTGATGCGTTGTGCAGACCTCACTACCCTCTGGAGAGCCTTATGGTTGTGGGCGGAGCAGTTGCCGTACCAGGCGGTGATACAGCCCGACAGGATGCTCTCGATTGTGCATCTGTAGAAGTTTGTGAGTGCTTTTGGTGACAAGCCGAATTTCTTCAGCCTCCTGAGGTTGAAGAGGCGCTGCTGCGCCTTCTTCACGATGCTGTCTGTGTGGGTGGACAAATTCAGTTTGTCTGTGATGTGTACGCCGAGGAACTTAAAACTTACTACCCTCTCCACTACTGTTCCATCGATGTGGATAGGGGGGTGTTCCCTCTGCTGTTTCCTGAAGTCCACAATCATCTCCTTAGTTTTGTTGACGTTGAGTGTGAGGTTATTTTCCTGACACCACACTCCGAGGGCCCTCACCTCCTCCCTGTAGGCCGTCTCGTCGTTGTTGGTAATCAAGCCTACCACTGTTGTGTCGTCCACAAACTTGATGATTGAGTTGGAGGCGTGCGTGGCCACGCAGTCGTGGGTGAACAGAGAGTACAGGAGAGGGCTCAGAACGCACCCTTGTGGGGCCCCAGTGTTGAGGATCAGCGGGGTGGAGATGTTGTTACCTACCCTCACCACCTGGGGGTGGCCCGTCAGGAAGTCCAGTACCCAGTTGCACAGGGCGGGGTCGAGACCCAGGGTCTCGAGCTTGATTACGAGTTTGGAGGGTACTATGGTGTTAAATGCTGAGCTGTAGTCGATGAACAGCATTCTCACATAGGTATTCCTCTTGTCCAGATGGGTTAGGGCAGTGTGCAGTGTGGTTGAGATTGCATCGTCTGTGGACCTATTTGGCCGGTAAGCAAATTGGAGTGGGTCTAGGGTGTCAGGTAGGGTGGAGATGATATGGTCCTTGACTAGTCTCTCAAAGCACTTCATGATGACGGAAATGAGTGCTACGGGGCGGTAGTCGTTTAGCTCAGTTACCTTAGCTTTCTTGGGAACAGGAACAATGGTGGCCCTCTTGAAGCATGTGTTCTGCCATGGTCAGCAAAGAACCCGGATCTCAATTCCATTGAGCACGTCTGGGACCTGTTGGATCGGCGGGAGAGGGCTAGGGCCATTCCCCCCAGAAGTGTCCGGGAACTTGCAGGTGCCTTGGTGGAAGAGTTGGGTAACATCTCAGAGCAAGAACTGGCACATCTGGTGCAGTCCATGAGGAGAAGATGCACTGCATTACTTAATGCAGCTGGTGGCCACACCAGATACTGACTGTTACTTTTGATTTTGACCCCCCCCCCCCCTTTGTTCAGGGACACATTATTCAATTTATGTTAGTCACATGTCTGTGGAACTTGTTCTGTTTATGTCTCAGTTGTTGAATCTTGTTATGTTCATACAAATATCTACATATGTTAAGTTTGCTGAAAATAAACACAGTTGACTGTGAGAGGAGTTTATCTTTGTAGTGACTCTGTGTTGTCACTTCATTGGAAAACCTACCTGGTCTTTGTGGTTTAACCTTTGTTTGAAAAATCCACTGCTCGACAAAGGGGCTTTACAGATAATTGTATGTGTGAGGTACAGAGATGTGGTGGTCATCCAAAAATCATGTAAAACACTTATTTCACACCGAGTGAGTCCATGCAACTTATTATTTGACTTGTTAAGCACATTTATACTCCTGAAACTATTTAGGTTTGCCATCACAAAGGGGTTGAATAATTATTGACTCAAGATATTTCAGGTTTTCATTTTTTATTAATTTGTAAAACAAATGCAAAAAACATTGACATTATGGGGTATTGTGTGTAGGCCAGTGACACAAAATATATGCATTTAATCAATTTTAAATGCATGCTGTAACAACAAAGTGTGGGAAAAATCAAGGGTTGTGAATACTTTCTAAAGGCACTGTGCGTATCTGTCATTTAATTTTTTTAAATGTATTACCTTTTATGGCAGATGGCCCAGTACAGTGTGTATGGCATTGTGTGGGTGAGCAGTTTGCTGATTTTAATTGTGAAGAGAGCGCTCCATGGTGGTGGGGTTTTTGGTATGGGCAGGCATAAGCTACGGACAACTTACACAACTGCATTTCATCGATGGCAATTTGAATGCACAGAGATACCGTGACGAGATCCTGAGGCCCAATACAATGCCATTCATCCACCGCCATCACCTCATGTTTCAGCATGATAATGTACAGCCCCATGTCGCAAGGATCTGTACACAATTCTTGGAAGCTAATAATGTCACAGTCCTTCCATGGCCTGCATACTTACCACACGTCACCCATTTAGCATGTTTGGGATGCTCTGGATCGACGTGCATGACAGCGTGTTCCAGTTCCCACCAACATCCAGAAACTTTGCACAGCCGTTGAAGAGGAGTGGGACGACATTCCACAGGTCAAAATCAACAGCCTGATCAACTCTATGCGTGAGGCAAATGGTGGTCATATCAGATACTGACTGGTTTTCTGATCCATTCCCCTACCTTTTTTGAAGGTATCTTTGACAAGATGTATATCTGTATTCCCAGTCATGTGAATCGATTAGGACCTCAATCATTTATTTCAATTGACTGATTTCCTTATATGAACTGTAACTGCAAATTGTTGCATGGCGGATTTATATTTTTGTTCAGTATATGTTATGAATTTGAAAAATGTACAATATGATCTGAATTTGCAAATTGATATGTTATGAATTCTAGGTTAAAGGGTTAAGGTTAGGGTTAGAGGAAGGGTTAGCTAAAAGGGTTAAGGTTAGGTTTTGAGTTAGTCATCATGCTAAGTGGTTGCAAAGTGGTAAGTAGTTGAAAAGTTGCTAATTAACTAAAATGACAAAGTTGTCCATGATGAGATTCAAACTTGCGTCCTTTGGGATGTCGGGCGACAAACCCTCAACCTTCTGGCCCATAGCCCTGCGTGACATCGACTATGCCACAAAACCATGCTAAAGTGTTTATGTCGATATCCATGTTTATAAACGCAGGGTTGCTACAGTTATTGTTATTTGTGGTGGTACAGTAATCTTTTTTTTGTATATTATGAGGGTTAAAGGGTCAAACAAAATGTGTACAGTACAAGCAGAGGGTCATGTAAAAATATTTTTTTATGTTTGGGGGGGGGATTTTTGTCCGCAACTCTCGTGCACTCTTAAACGGGAACACACACATTTAACATGAACATATCAGGATATAGTACTGTGAGTAATTCCATTTAGATTGCTTCCGGAGAAGAGTGAGGGAAGGCACAATGTTATCCTGTCTTGGAGTTTCACAGTGGATCATGCTACTACTTCTCCAGCAACGAACAAAGTCGATACGCTTGCATCCGTGACGGAGGACATCTGCATCCATGACTCGACTTGAGAATAAAGGACTCGGACCTCAAACACTAGGGACTTGGGACTCGACTCAGGCTCGTGGTTAAGTGACTTGACTACATCACCGAGGAGAAGGGTTGCAGACACTCCCCTGGATTGGACTGACAGAAGCGATGTAAGACGGACAGTGGGTCTGGATTGACAATACAAATCTTAATGACAGCATCAAGTAAGGACATGTTTAAGGCTAATTTACAGTACACACACACATACACACACTTAAAAGCATGTATACATTGTACACTCAAAAGCATTTATTCAAATACACAATAACAAACACATTCTCACCAGGGTTGGGCTCAATTCTGAACTTTGGAATTGACTGCCATTCAACTCATGAGTTGAAATTCTAATTGAATTGGCCACACCCCACATGATGTATAATTTGAGTTTGAGTGGCAGGGAGTAGAATTGAATTAAGTGCAATTCAAAGAAATTCCATTCAGTCATAGAACATTAGTTTCATTGAATCTGTCATACCTGTATAGTACCTGTGTAGTTCTACCACATAGCCAGCTAGATGTAACAGATCCTACAGAAATTGATTGAAACTTTTCTATTGATATTTGTAAATGCGCTTTCTCATCGATCATTTACATTGGACATTTCAGTCATTTACCAGCGATTTACATTTAGTGAATTTTAGCCAATTAGATATGGTACTTATTACAAAAATGATAACCAAAAAAATATGATATACAGTTGATTGGTTGTCCGTGTCTTTTTATTGCTATTGTTTGGTTGAGCCTGTCATCTCAACCTTCTTTTCAGTTTGTTGAAGATGGGATCAAACACGGGATTCCCATTTTTCTTTTCAGCTGTTTTGTATACATGTATTTTTAATAAAGCATGTACAGATGGAATGATTAATTAAGCAAAATAAGTAATGTTTTTTTTTTTATATTCAATTTCCCCTCATTCTTCCTCGTTCACAATTTCCCGTGTTTTGCTTTTCGCTATCTGAGTCTAGGGGTCAAGTCTTAGTCAATGTAATAGCAGGGTAACTGTGAGAGGGACGGAGGGGTAGTTTATCTCCTATTGAGCAGCTCTGTCTGGTTTGTTGAGATTATTCCTGTATTTGTCCACTGGGCAACACTGTGCTGCTGCTGGTTTCTGTACAGTGCTGTAGATCGATGTGGGGCTCTGCGGCCCTGGTCTGTCTTCTTTTGCAGCGCCCACTTTGTCCACTAGGTGAGACTCTTCTGCAGCTGGTTGCTGCACAGTGCTGTAGATTGCCGCTGACTGTGACTCTGGCATCTCTTCTGGTGACGGGAGCTCCACTCCTGCAGCTCCTGGTTTCCCTACAGTGACGTAGATGGTTGTTACGTCAGAAGCCCCTGTGTTTTGTGGTCCCGGTCTCTCCCCTTGTGGAGCGCTCACTGGGTTGACCTGTTAGGATGTGAGACATTATACTGTATCAACATTCAAATGATCATTCTTTAAAACATTTTGAGAAACATTTGTTCTTTAACTACTGAAAGTAGTCATTCCCTCCATGTGACATGACTACGTGGCGATAGAGCTGGGGGGGGGGAAAACACTTTTTTGAGATACAAGGTTTTTCCGGGACACTGACAATAGATATATGATGGACAGAGATGGTACCTGCAGTGGCAGCTCGTTTTTACGGGCCCTTCTTCTGGTTGATTTGATGCGTCGTATTCCAACAAACACAATAATGAGTAGCAATCCAGTAACACTGCCCACAATGATGCCAACTGGGTATTCTGAAGCTTTCCCACCTTTCACAATGCCTGTGATGTCGCACACACACACACACATTGTTATTCACATTTTCGCTGGAAAATTGTAACATAATTATGTTAACAGAAATTATATTTTGAAACTTTGAAATTGATCTTTTTTTTAACAATGATAGAGGCACAGAAGGTGGAAGCTAGTAAATTGGACTTACATATGTCCTTCATGGGTTGTGAGTTGGTCTCTGCACTGACGTGATTTTTGCCTGTGCACTGGATAGTGCTGTTGTCATTGGAGATGGTGATATTGACTACGGTGAGTGACTGTTGTGACAGTGTGCACTGACGCCCGTTACAGACAGACAATGCCCAGACGTCTTTAACAGAACAGTTCACTGTGATGTTACATTGTCCCCTACTTGAGTTGGAGTAGAGAGACACCACCTTCATGACTGGTATGGAAACAGCTTCTACAAGAACCAGTGGAGTTGGAAAAAAGGTTATATCCATGACAAGAAGAGTCAGAGGAGTGTGAGGAATCTCCTATAGTTTAATCCTATAGTAAAACAAAATAATGATTGTGCATAAACCAGTTATAACCAGTGTGTGGGTAAAATCGCTGGGGAAGCAAAGCCAGAAACAAGCCATCTTACAACTTATGTGTTATATAGGCCTAAGCCTGAAACATTAAGAAGACACAGTGGCAGAATAAATTCAACCACACCTTTGTTTCATCCCAAAACCAAAAGCATATTGCATGTAAGAAACGGTTACATGACCTACAGCATGGTCAAGCAAATGAATGTTTCCAACATTTTGGGACCACAAAACAACTATTGATTTGGAAGCACATAGAGTTAACGCAAGTTGCAAAGAAAACAGCAGCTGCCTCCACTATTGCAGTACCATTTCAACTTCAACATTTTAACATCCTCAAATCACCTATGCTTAGTCTAATACAGTGGCAACTAAAAGACACCAAAAATAATTTAGTCCAATCAACAGTAAGCTAAATATGATGTGGCTGTCCATGGTTCTCATTTCTGTGTGTGTGTGTGTGTGTGTGTGTGTGTGTGTGTGTGTGTGTGCGCAAGCGCCGGTCTGTTTTCGTGCAGTAGAAAAAAACATTTTGAGTCACCCTATTTTGATGTGGCTGTCCATGGTTCTCATTTCTGTGTGTGTGTGTGTGTGCGCAAGCGCCGGTCCGTTTTCGTGCAGTAGAAAAAAACATTATGACTCACTCTATTTTGATGTGGCTGTCCATGGTTCTCATTTTTGTGTGTGCGTGTGCGCGTGTTCGTTTTCGTGCAAGTAGAAAAAAACATTATGACTCACCCTACTTGTAAAGAAATGTCAATGCCATCCTCTCTTTCGTGTTGACAAAACGGTTTATCACTCTGTCATACAGTAAGTAGTACACACTTTCATGTTTTGTTGTCCTAGGCTACCTGGCTGAAATGCTTGCTTGGTAGCCTAACTTTCTTTCATGGGCAACATTAGCTAGTTAACATTTAGCCTTCTACATCTAGCTACATATTGAACTTCCATCCTCTCAGGCCTGGGGCACAATATATGAATTTGTGGTTGGATCAGAATCGCCATTGTAATCTTTGGCCAGTACGGAGAATTAAGTAAAACCACAAGTCCAAATCCCTATCTCCATTCATGGCTTAATTAGGAAAGGGACCATTTTAGCTAGCTATAGTGTAACTAGCCACTGGATGACATCAAGGGCTTCCCTTGACACTTTGTTTTGGTGCACCAGGACCATTCACAGTTGAGCTCTCTACGTTTAGCTCAACGCTGATTGGCTATTATTTATTTTTTTATCAAGGGAAGCCAAATGCTCTCTGGCTTCCCTTGCATTCAATGCTACGGGTGGCAAAAATGTCATACTCTTTTGGACCAGAAAGCATCAGATAAAAGGCCTACACATACAGCGACAGAGGGGAGCTGTTTCACTCTCTAGGATGCTTTCTCCGGTGAGACACATTAAGCCTATTGCAAATTGAAGGAAAATTATGAAACACTGAGAGACAAAAAAATTGTTTTTTTTTTTGTTAGGTTTTTGTGTACATTTTTGGGGGGAGCCTAGCTTCCCTTGGCATCCATGAATACACAACACTGGTTATAACGTAGAAAGCAATGACCGTAGTTGTAGGAAAATGTGGGAAAACATTTGCAGGAATGTTTATAATGTGTGCAGAGGCATAGACTTGACTCTGACATTGGGGGAGGGTACATTTTTCTACGGGGATCCGGTGGTATGGCCCTGGATTATATTTTTTTGAAACCTGTTTTAAATGCTCACTTCTACTAACTTTTGAGAAAATGTTACAGACTAATATTAACTTACACATGTGAAAAATGTACAAGGCTAAGTGAGGCATAGCAGAGGGGCACCTACTCTGGTCAATCAGTCTTAGGGGCATGGCTATTCATACTTACTGAATACCAGAGTGATTGTTAATGTGGATATACACTACATGAACAAAGTATGTGGACACCTGCTCTTCGAACATCTCATTCCAAAATCATGGTTATTAATATGGAGTTGGTCCCCCCCTTTGCTACTATAACAGCCTCCACTCTTCTGGGAAGGCTTTACACTAGATGTTGGAATATTACTGCGGGGACTTGCTTCTATTCAGCCACAAGAACATTAGTGAGGTCGGGCACGGATGTTAGGTGATTATGCCTGGCTCGCAGTCTGCTTTCCAATTTATCCCAAAGGTGTTCGATGGGGTTGAGGTCAGGGCAGTCAAGTTCTTCCATACCGATCTTGACAAACCATTTCTGTATAGACCTTGCTTTGTGCACAAGGGCATTGTCATGCTGAAACAGGAAAGGGCCTTCCCCAAACTGTTGCCACAAAGTTGGAATTACAGAATCATCTAGAATGTAATTGTATGCAGTAGTTTTAAGATTTCCCTTCACTGGAACTAAGGGGCCAAGCCCGAACCATGAAAAACAGCCCCAGACCATTATTCCTCTTCCACCAAACATTACAGTTGGCACTTTGCATTCGGGCAAATAGAATTCTTCTGGCACCCGCCAAACCCAGATCCAACCAATGGCGGCGAGCTTACACCACTCCAGCTGACGCTTGGCATTGCGCACAGTGATCTTAGACTTGTGTGTGGCTGCTCTGCCATGGAAACCCATTTCATGACGCTCCTGACAAACAGTTCTTGTGCTGATGTTGCTTCCAGAGGCAGTTTGGAACTTATTAGTGAGTGTTGCAACTGAGGACAGACGACTTTTACGCGCTTCAGCACTCAGCAGTTCCGATTCAATTATACAGCCATTTGGTACTCAGAATGATTCATTTCCCAGTATTTTTCTCGCTTTCCCTAAGTCAGGAATTGTACTTCTGCTTCTACATAGGGTATGGTTTGAAATGTACTGTAATATTCTCAACTTATAATAGTTATTATACTGTAATAATAACCAGCAACATACACAGTTGAAAATGTAAGTAGGTATAAAAGGTCAAACCGAAATAAATAAATCTCCACTCTACAGAAATATAAAAAATGTATTATCATCATGGCTGCCTTTCTCCTGCATGAAATTAACACATGCAATACACTCTCTAGACCAGGGGTCCTTTTCTAAAATGAGGGCTGCTTTAAAAAAATCAAACATGTCACGAACTACTCGTTTTTTTCTAGCTTTCAAACAGGCACATTCATCTCTTCTCCTCTCCCCTGCAACTCTTCCCTGCGTCTTTAGTCTACAAGAGAAAGTGGGTGCACTATGTTTTCTGTCTATTTACGTGGTCAAATAATGGTTAATAAATAACTCTAAGGGGGCCCTATAAAATATGTGATTTTCTCCCCAAATTATGTTATAAATTTACCCAAATGATGTTCTGTTTCATTTTTCCTGGTTTTATATGTTTTTGTTTTTCTCTCTTAAAATTACAATTGTTCTTAAAGAAACAACAGAATTTGAGGTTCTAAGTCCATGTCAATGGATAAAGCACTTTTTTTTTTAGGTCTGGAAGAAAACTAACACATTTATATGAATTGTGCATCTGGCCCTTTAATTGCTCAGCTAGTGAGTGAGTAATGTGCCTTCTAATTTGCTGTTCCCCTGATGGTTCTGTACTACTGCTGCTAATTTCATGGCAATGTTTGTAAATAACAAATATCAGATACAAATGATAACTACTCATGATACACTTCTGCCAGGTAAGCCTACTTTACAATTAACATATAATTGAGAAGGTTTAGGGGGACATATTTCAGCCTACCCACAAAACAGTTATCACATCAACTGGCTACACACGGAGTGATAGACAAACGCGCGCACCACACAGACAAACAGGGGCAATATTGCTGGAAATTAATTGTCAGATATTGTGCTAGGTTTGGCTTTTTAAGCCGATAATGGCTAACTAGGGGTGTGATGATGTTAAAGTTGCGATTGTACGATTTGTTTTTGACGGCTAGCGGTTGAACACTTGAAAATTGCATGTCCTTTCAGAATTATTTGGTGAGCTACTCATAGGTGATATGCGAGCTACTAGTAGCTCCTAATCGACCTGTTGGAGACCACTTCCTTAGAACAAGGATGAGCAACTTTGATGGTGGTAGGGGACACAAAAACATCTGAACTCATCATGAAGGACCAACGTGGTTTTCTCGGGTCTGCTTACTAACATCCATACCCACACACCCAGTCAGAGCCGGCAATAGCCTTTTTGTGGGCCCTCAGTTAAATTTTGAATTATACTCACCCTGTATTGTTACTTTGTACTCAATAATAGTTTCTAAATTCCATTTTCCAACAGTCGGATAGTAAATTCCACTGTCCGTTTCCTTCAGATTCTTAATGCACAGAGAGTGGTTCACCGGGTTATATTGCACCTTCTCCTTGTATTGAGGAGAGATCTCTTTATTATCAACTATTACATCACTTTTGAATTTCCATTTAAGTTCTTTATGCTCCCCAGGGGATTCAGCAACGGCCAGACACACCAAACCTCCCTTCAGCCCATACTTGTCTATTGACGGAACTTCAGCCCAGGTCCCTAAAGAAAAAGGAAAAGGTTCACCGGGTGCAACGTTTTTTCAGCAGGGGATAAAACACGAATAGCATACCAGGCTAACTATTTACCTTCATATTTTTTTCTAATTCCTAACTGTTATTTGACATTTTTCTTTTGTCCTAAAAGCTTAATTCCCTTTGGAAAGTACATGTGCACCATTTATTAAATCTATAAGTCACCTCAACCTTAACTATCTTGACATTTTTTTTTGGTATGAGTTACCTGTGAGGATGAGTAGAAACCATAAAATGTTCATTGTAGAAGTGTAATAAGTGAGGAAGTCTGGCATCGTTCTCTGTCAAGGTTGAGTTACTCAAAACAAACTAAGTAGGTGATGGCAGTTCCCTGCCCTAAATACGATTCTCACAACTTCCCGCCCCCTCAGTTTAAGCTGTAGTGTTAAGTGCTCACTTGTACTTATTTTAGGGGGTAGATCAGCTTGAACATTGTAGATAGATTATGGCTTCCATCAATGTAATTGTCTGCATAATTTCCAGTCCCCCATATATATTTTTGTAAATATACTGTAATGTGCCCTGCAAAAGTATTCATCCCCCTTGGTATTTTTCCTATTTTGATGCATTACAACCTGTAATTTAAATGGATTTTAATTTCTATCACGCCTTGATCTGTTTCACCTGTTCCTGTGATTGTCTCCACCCCCTCCAGGTGTCGCTTATATTCCCCAGTGTATTTATTCCTGTGTTTCCTGTCTCTCTGTGCCAGTTTGTCTTGTATGTTTAGTCAAGTCAACCAGCGTTGTTTTTCCTGTACTCCTTTTGCTATTCTCTTTTTCTAGTCCTGCTGGTTTTTGACCTTTGCCTGTTTCTGGACTTTGTACCCGCCTGCCTGACCATTCTGTCGGCCTTGACCACGAGCCTGTCTGCCACTCTGTATCTCCTGGACTCTGATCTGGTTTTGACCTTTTGCCTGTCCACGACCATTCTCTTGCATACCCCTTAGGATTATTAAACATTGAAAGACTCCAACCATCTGCATCCGTGTCTCGCCTTGTGCCTTGATAGATGTCATGTAATGGACATACACAAAATAGTCCAAATTGGTGAAATGAAATGGAAAAACATTTTTTTTCAAAAAACTGAAAACTGGTGCGTGCATATGTATTCACCCCTTTGCTATGAAGCCCCTAAATAAAATCTGGTGCAACCAATTACCTTCAGAGGTCACGTAATTAGTTCAAGTCCACCTGTGTGCAATCTAAGTGTGACATGATTTCAAATATATATATATATATACCTGTTCTGAAAGGCCCCAGAGTCTGCAACACCATTAATCAAGGGGCACCACCAAGCAAGCGGCACCATGAAGACCAAGGAACTCTCCAAAAAGTTCTGGGACAAAGTTGTGGAGAAGTACAGATCAGGGTTGGGTTATAAAAAAATATCTGAAACTTTGAACATCCCACAGAGCACCATTAAATCCATGATTACAAAATTGAAAGAATATGGCACCACAACAAACCTGCCAAGAGAGGGCCACCCACCAAAACACATGAACCAGGCAAGTAGTGCATAAATCAGATAGGCAACAAAGAGACCAAAGATAACCCTGAAGGAGCTGCAAAGCTCCACAGCGGAGATTGGAGTATCTGTCCATATGACCACTTTAAGCCGTACACTCCACAGAGCTGGGCTTTAAGGAAGTGTGGCCAGAAAAAATCCATTGCTTAAAGAAAAAAATAAGCAAACACTTTTGGTGTTTGCCAAAAGGCATGTGGGAGACTCCCCAAATATATGGAAGAAGGTACTCTGGTCAGATGAGACTAAAATTTAGCTTTTTGGCCATCAAGGAAAACTCTCTGTCTGGAGCAAACCCAACATCTCTCATCACCCTGAGAAACCATCCCCACAGTGAAGCATGGTGGTGGCAGCATCATGCTGTGGGGAGGTTTTTCATTGGCAGGGACTGGGAAACTGGTCAGAATTGAAGAAATTATGGATGACCTGTTTCAGTCTTCCAGAGATTTGAGACTGGGATGGAGGTTTGCCTTCCAGCAGGACAATGACCCTAATCATACTGCTAAAGTAACACTCGAGAAATTTAAGGGAATACATTTAAAAGTCTTGGAATGGCCTAGTCAAAGCCCAGACCTCAATCCATTTGAGAATCTGTGGTATGACTTAAAGATTGCTGTACACCAGTGGAACCAATATAACTTGAAGGAGCTGGAGCAGTTTTGCCTTGAATAATGGGTCAAAATCCCAGTGGCTAGATGTTCCAAGCTTATAGAGACATACCGCAAGAGACTTGCAGCTGTAATTGCTGCAAAAGGTGGCTCTGCAAAGTATTGACTTTGGGGGTGTTAATAGTTATGCACGCTCAAGTTCTGTTTTTTCTTGTCTTATTTCACAATAAAAAATATTTTGCATCTTCAAAGTGGTAGGTAGGTATGTTGTGTAAATCAAATGATACAAACCCCACAAAAAATATATTTTAATTCCAGGTTGTAAGGCAACGAAATAGGAAAAATGTAAAGAGGGGTGAATTATTTCGCAGGCCACTGTAAATATATACATATATATGTATATATATACAGTGCCTTGCGAAAGTATTCGGCCCCCTTGAACTTTGCGACCTTTTGCCACATTTCAGGCTTCAAACATAAAGATAAAACTGTATTTTTTTTGTGAAGAATCAACAACAAGTTGGACACAATCATGAAGTGGAACGACATTTATTGGATATTTCAAACTTTTCTAACAAATCAAAAACTGAAAAATTGGGCGTGCAAAATTATTCAGCCCCCTTAAGTTAATATTTTGTAGCGCCACCTTTTGCTGCGATTACAGCTGTAAGTCGCTTGGGGTATGTCTCTATCAGTTTTGCACATCGAGAGACTGAAATTTTTTCCCATTCCTCCTTGCAAAACAGCTCGAGCTCAGTGAGGTTGGATGGAGAGCATTTGTGAACAGCAGTTTTCAGTTCTTTCCACAGATTCTCGATTGGATTCAGGTCTGGACTTTGACTTGGCCATTCTAACACCTGGATATGTTTATTTTTGGATCATTGTCTTGTTGGAAGACAAATCTCCGTCCCAGTCTCAGGTCTTTTGCAGACTCCATCAGGTTTTCTTCCAGAATGGTCCTGTATTTGGCTCCATCCATCTTCCCATCAATTTTAACCATCTTCCCTGTCCCTGCTGAAGAAAAGCAGGCCCAAACCATGATGCTGCCACCACCATGTTTGACAGTGGGGATGGTGTTTTCAGCTGTGTTGCTTTTACGCCAAACATAACGTTTTGCGTTGTTGCCAAAAAGTTCAATTTTGGTTTAATCTGACCAGAGCACCTTCTTCCACATGTTTGGTGTGTCTCCCAGGTGGCTTGTGGCAAACTTTAAACGACACTTTTTATGGATATCTTTAAGAAATGGCTTTCTTCTTGCCACTCTTCCATAAAGGCCAGATTTGTGCAATATACGACTGATTGTTGTCCTATGGACAGAGTCTCCCACCTCAGCTGTAGATCTCTGCAGTTCATCCAGAGTGATCATGGGCCTCTTGGCTGCATCTCTGATCAGTCTTCTCCTTGTATGAGCTGAAAGTTTAGAGGGACGGCCAGGTCTTGGTAGATTTGCAGTGGTCTGATACTCCTTCCATTTCAATATTATCGCTTGCACAATGCTCCTTGGGATGTTTAAAGCTTGGGAAATCTTTTCGTATCCAAATCCGGCTTTAAACTTCTTCACAACAGTATCTCAGACCTGCCTGGTGTGTTCCTTGTTCTTCATGATGCTCTCTGCGCTTTTGACAGACCTCTGAGACTATCACAGTGCAGGTGCATTTATACGGAGACTTGATTACACACAGGTGGATTGTATTTATCATCATTAGTCATTTAGGTCAACATTGGATCATTCAGAGATCCTCACTGAACTTCTGGAGAGAGTTTGCTGCACTGAAAGTAAAGGGGCTGAATAATTTTGCACGCCCAATTTTTCAGTTTTTGATTTGTTAAAAAAGTTTGAAATATCCAATAAATGTCGTTCCACTTCATGATTGTGTCCCACTTGTTGTTGATTCTTCACAAACAAATACTGTCACGCCCTGACCATAGTTTACTTTGTATTTTCTATGTTTTGATTGGTCAGGGTGTGATCTGAGTGGGTATTCTATGTTTCATGTCTTGTTTGTCTATTTCTATGTTCAGCCTGATATGGTTCTCAGTCAGAGGCAGGTGTTCGTCATTGTCTCTGATTGGGAACCATATTTAGGTAGCCTGGGTTTCACTGTGTGTTTGTGGGTGATTGTTCCTGTCCTATGTGTCCCTGTGTTCACACTATATAGGCTGTTAGGGTTTCGTTACGTTTTGTTTTGTAGTATTGTATTGGAGATTCGTGTTTCGTATTATTAATAAACATGGATCGTAAACCACACGCTGCATTTTGGTCCGACTCTCCTTCGTATGAAGACGAAACTCATTACAGAATCACCCACCACCAACGGACCAAGCAGCGTGTCAACAGGCAGGAGCAGCGCGAGGAGAAGCGCAATAAGGATTTCTGGACATGGGAGGAAATCCTCGACGGGAGAGGACCCTGGGCTAAACCAGGGGAGTGTAGCCGCACTAAGGTGAAGCGGGAGAAGAAACAACAGGAACAGCCCAAGGAGGAGTACAGTATGGAGTATACTACTTGGGAGGAGATCGACAGGTGGGCGGCCGACCCAGGGAGAGTGCCGGAGCCCGCTTGGGATTCGCTGGAGCAGTGCGAGGAGGGTTACCGTAGAATGGAGGCGGTGAAAGCAGAGAGGCGCTGGTATGAGAAGGCAGCACGGAGACGCGGATGGAAGCCTGAGAGGCAGCCCCAAAAATTTCTTGGGGGGGGGCTAACAGGGAGTATGGCTATGCCAGGTAGGAGACCTGAGCAGACTCCCTGTGCTTACCGGGGGGCTAGAGAGACCGGACAGGCACCGTGTTATGCAGTGGTGCGCACGGTGTCTCCAGTGCGGGTGCATAGCCCGGTGCGGTATATTCCAGCTCCGCGTGTCTGCCGGGCTAGATTGAGCGTCGAGCCTAATGCCATGAAGCCGGCTCTACGCAGCTGGTCCCCAGTGCGTCTCCTTGGGCCGGTTTACATGGCACCAGCCTTGCGCTCGGTGTCTCCGGTTCGCCTGCATAGTCCAGTGCAGGCTATTCCACCTCGCAGCACTGGCAGGGCGACCGTGAGTATTCAACCAGGTAAGGTTGGGCAGGCTCGGTGCTCAAGAGCTCCAGTGCGCCTGCACGGTCCGGTTTTTCCAGTACCACCTCCACACCCCAGCCCTCCGGTAGCAGCTCCCCGCACCAGGCTTCCTGTGCGTGTCCTCGGCCCAGTACCACCAGTGCCAGCACCACGCATCAGGCCTACAGTGCGCCTCGCCTGTCCAGCGCTGTCGGAGCCCTCCTCCTCTCCAGCGCTGTCGGAGTCTCCCGCCTGTTTAGCGCTGTTAGAGCCTTCCTTCTCTACAGCGCTGCCGGAGTCTCCCGCCTGTTCAGAACTGCCAGTTAGCATAGAGCTGTCAGTTAGCATAGAGCTGCCAGTTAGCATAGAGCTGCCAGTTAGCATAGAGCTACCAGTTAGCTTAGAGCTGCCAGTTAGCAAGGAGCTGCCAGTTAGCAAGGAGCTGCCAGTCTGCAAGGAGCTGCCAGTCTGCAAGGAGCTGCCAGTCTGCATGGAGCTGCCAGTCTGCATAGAGCTGCCAGTCTGCATGGAGCTGCCAGTCTGCAAGGAGCCGCCAGAGCTGCCTGTCTGCAGGATGCCGCCAAAGCTGCCAGTCTGCAAGGAGCCGCCAGAGCCGCCAGTCTGCATGGAGCAGCCAGGGCCGCCAGTCAGCATGGAGCAGCCAGGGCCGCCAGTCAGCATGGAGCAGCCAGGGCCGCCAGTCAGCATGGAGCAGCCAGGGCCGCCAGTCAGCATGGAGCAGCCAGGGCCGCCAGTCAGCATGGAGCAGCCAGTCAGCATGGAGCAGCCAGTCAGCATGGAGCAGCCAGAGCAGCCAGTCAGCATGGAGCAGCCAGAGCTGCCAGTCAGCATGGAGCAGCCAGAGCTGCCAGTCAGCATGGAGCAGCCAGTCAGCATGGAGCAGCCAGAGCTACCAGTCATCATGGAGCAGCCAGTCAGCATGGAGCAGCCAGAGCTGCCAGTCGACCAGACTCTTCCAGAGCTGCCAGTCGACCAGACTCTTCCAGAGCTGCCAGTCGTCCAGACTCTTCCAGATCTGCCAGTCGTCCAGACTCTTCCAGATCTGCCAGTCGTCCAGACTCTTCCAGATCTGCCAGTCGACCAGACTCTTCCAGATCTGCCAGTCGACCAGACTCTTCCAGATCTGCCAGTCGACCAGACTCTTCCAGATCTGCCAGTCGTCCAGACTCTTCCAGATCTGCCAGTCGTCCAGACTCTCTCAGATCTGCCAGTCGACCAGATTCTCCCAGATCCGCCAGTCGACCAGATTCTCCCAGATCCGCCAGTCGTCCAGACTCTTCCAGATCCGCCAGTCGACCAGACTCTTCCAGATCTGCCAGTCGACCAGACTCTTCCAGATCTGCCAGTCGACCAGACTCTTCCAGATCTGCCAGTCGACCAGACTCTTCCAGATCTGCCAGTCGACCAGACTCTTCCAGATCTGCCAGTCGACCAGACTCTCTCAGATCTGCCAGTCGTCCAGACTCTCCCAGATCTGCCAGTCGACCAGATTCTCCCAGATCCGCCAGTCGACCAGATTCTCCCAGATCCGCCAGTCGACCAGATTCTCCCAGATCCGCCAGTCGACCAGATTCTCCCAGATCCGCCAGTCGACCAGATTCTCCCAGATCCGCCAGTCGACCAGATTCTCCCAGATCCGCCAGTCGACCAGATTCTCCCAGATCCGCCAGTCGACCAGATTCTCCCAGATCCGCCAGTCGACCAGATTCTCCCAGATCCGCCAGTCGACCAGATTCTCCCAGATCCGCCAGTCGACCAGATTCTCCCAGATCCGCCAGTCGACCAGATTCTTCCAGATTCTCCCAGATCCGCCAGTCGACCAGATTCTTCCAGATCTGCTAGTCGACCAGGATCTGCTGAAACCGCCAGCCAGCCAGGTTCTGGTAGTTTCTACTACCTGCCTGGGCTTCCTCTCAGTGCTGAGCTTCTTCTCAGTGCTGAGCTTCCTCTCAGTGCTGAGCTACCCATCTGTCCCGAGTTACCTCTGTCCCGAGCTGTCCCTCTGTCCCATGTTATCATTGTGGTGGGTAACCTATTTAGGGACGTTTAGGAGGGGGATTAAAACTGTCATGGAGTGGGGTCCACGTCCAGCGCCAGAGCCGCCACCGCGGACAGATGCCCACCCAGACCCTCCCCTATAGGTTCAGGTTTTGCGGCCGGAGTCCGCACCTTGGGGGGGGGGTACTGTCACGCCCTGACCATAGTTTACTTTGTATTTTCTATGTTTTGATTGGTCAGGGTGTGATCTGAGTGGGTATTCTATGTTTCATGTCTTGTTTGTCTATTTCTATGTTCAGCCTGATATGGTTCTCAGTCAGAGGCAGGTGTTCGTCATTGTCTCTGATTGGGAACCATATTTAGGTAGCCTGGGTTTCACTGTGTGTTTGTGGGTGATTGTTCCTGTCCTATGTGTCCCTGTGTTCACACTATATAGGCTGTTAGGGTTTCGTTACGTTTTGTTTTGTAGTATTGTATTGGAGATTCGTGTTTCGTATTATTAATAAACATGGATCGTAAACCACACGCTGCATTTTGGTCCGACTCTCCTTCGTATGAAGACGAAACTCATTACAAATACAGTTTTATATCTTTATGTTTGAAGCCTGAAATGTGGCAGAAGGTCGCAAAGTTCAAGGGGGCCGAATACTTTCGCAAGGCACTGTATATTGTTTTTTTTCCTTCATTATTTTCCCCTAACTTGTCATGCCCTGGCCATAGAGAGGCTTTTATTCTCTATTTTGGTTAGGCCAGGGTGTGACTAGGGTGGGCATTCTAGTTTCTTTATTTCTATGTTTTCTATTTCTTTGTTTTTGGCCGAGTGATGTTCCCAAACAGAGGCAGCTGTCTATCGTTGTCTCTGATTGGGAATCATACTTAGGCAGCCTTTTACCCACCTGTGTTTTGTGGGTAGTTGTTTTCTGTTTCGTGTCATTACCTGACAGAACTGTGCGCTTTCGTTTTTTCATTTTGTTATTTTGTTCAAGTGTGTTTTGGTAAATAAATAATCATGAACACTTTCACTCATGAGTGCTGGAACATAACCCTACAATCCCTCCCCTAATTGGAGTAAACTAATGGACAACAACATTTAGTCTTCTACTTCCAGCATACATAGTTTTTACATTTTATGGACACAGTATATTTTACAATAGTTATTTTTTGTTTGTTTTTAGTCCCATCCTTCAGCTCCAATCAACCCCTCCCATCTAGCTCTGAACACCATCCAGTTTTGATTTCTATTTGCCATATATTTTTCAACTGTGCTGTTTCACAAAAGTTCTGATCCTTTCTTTTCTCATAGTATCACGGCTCAGGATATGACCCAGGTGCAGACAGGAGGCATCAGTTATCAATCATTTATTATAACATGGGGCAAAGGGCAGCTTGAGAACAGGCAGAGGTTCGTAATCAGGTCAGTGAGGCAGGTACAGGATAGCAGGCAGGCTCGGGGTCAGGGCAGGCAGAGGTTCGTCGTCAGGTCAGAGTCAGGCAGGTATAGGATGGCAGGCAGGCTTGGGGTCAGAACCGGGAAACCAACACTTGAGAAATAGGAAAACGGGAAAGCACGCTGGTAAGACCTGACAAGACAGGGCGAACTGGCAACAGACAAACAGAGAGCACAGGTATAAATGCTCAGGAGTTATTGGGGAAGATGGGCGACACCTGGAGGGGGGTGGAGAAAAGCACAAAGACAAGTGAAACCAATCAGGGTGTGACAGATTCTACATATTGTAAATTAAAAGTAAACATTTTTGCTAAGAGTATTATTATATTATTGATCGATTGACTATTACTTTTTAAATCAACCAGCAGTGGTATTTGTAGTGGGGGACATAACTTGGCAGGGGGTCTGGGGGTCCTCCCATTTTTGGGGGGCATCTACAGCACATTTCCTGCATTTCTACACAATATAATATGACCCATGGCCCTTCTTGCTGTCTCTATTTACAACAACAAAAAGTAAGCAAAAATGCCCACAGTTCGGTAATTAAATATATATATAAATATGTTTAAGTGATTGATAAGACTAGATCCATGATAATTCAATAATCAATATTTTGTTGCTCCTTTAACCAATAGCCTAACAAATGAAAAACTCTCACAAATAAAGTACAAAGACAACGTTTGATTGCCTTTAAGACCGACATCCTCTATAACAAATTTCAGCCAGACCGCCCAGCCAACCCGAGCCGCCTACATGCTCGACCCCCACCAGTCTAATCAATAACTCAACTCTCTCCCCAACACAACTTCCTTCCCATCTTTTTTTTATGTCTCGACGGAAAATGTTGTAGTTGGGTATGGAAATCTCAGAAACAATTCTTACTTTTAAAAATCCATCTTTCCAGAAACAAGTCTCTCACTGTTGATGCTTGCTATAGACCACCCTCTGCCCCCAGCTGTGCCCTGGACACCATATATGAATTGATTGCCCCCCCCCCCCCCCCCCATCTATCCTCAGAGCTCGTGCTGCTAGGTGACCTAAACTGTGACATGCTTAACACCCCGGCCATCCTACAATCTAAGCTTGATGCCCTCAAGCAGCCCTGCGCGCCCCACAGCAACTCGCCCAAACCTCCCGCACTTCTCCTTCACCCAAACCAGATAGCTGATGTTCTGAAAGAGCTGCAAAATCTGGACACCTACAAATCATCCAGGCTAGACAATCTGGACCCTCTCTTTCTAAAATTATCTGCCAAAATTGTTGCAACCCCTATTACTAGCCTGTTCAACCTCTTTTGTATCATCTGAGATTCCCATAGATTGGAAAGCTGCCGCAGTCATTCCCCTCTTCATAGGGGGAGACACTCTAGACCCAAACAGCTACAGACCTATATCTATTCTACCCCTGCCTTTCTAAGGTCTTCGATAGCCAAGTTAACAAACAGATTACCGACCATTTCGAATAACACCGTACCATCTCCACTATGGAATCTGGTTTCAGAACTGGTCATGGGTGCACCTCAGCCACGCTCAAGGTCCTAAACAATATCATAACCGCCATCGATAAGAGACATTACTGTGCAGCTGTATTCATCGACCTGGCTAAGACTTTCGATCAAGGCTTTCATTCACAAACCGGCTCAAAGCCCGTAACAAAAAGTGAGACAACGTGGAGATAAATAATAACAAAATATATTTAGTAACTGAAGTAAAGTAAATACAATTAACAATGGTGTGTGTTTAGTCAGTAGTCAGTAGTGCAAGTGAGTGGTCGCTTGTATACATGTTATAATGAGGGGTCTTGAAAGGTGCCAACGCAAACAAACCAAATAGCTACAAAAAATACCACAACCAAAATATGTCTGTGTCTGCATTGAGAGAGTCTCCTCCGTGAATGGGGAAGTGGTGTATTTATCCTGGGACACACCCTAGCCCAGGTGACCCTGCCGGCTCAGCCCACCGACATGCTATTAAGGAAAACAAGAGCAAAGAGAAAGAACTCAGCAGACAGAGTGGGAGGGTCGTCACACCTGGTTCACCAACTACATCTCTGATAGAGTTCAGAATGTCAAATCGGAGGGCCTGTTGTCCGGACCTCTGGCAGTCTCTATTGGGGTGCCACAGGGTTCAATTCTCGGGCCAACTCTCTTCTCTGTATACATAAAGAATGTTGGTCTTGCTGTTGGTGATTCTTTGATCCACCTCTACGCAGACGATACCATTCTGTATACTTCTGGCCCTTCTTTGGACACTGTGTTAACTAACCTCCAGATGAGCTTCAATGCCATTACAACTCTCCTTCCGAGGCCTCCAACTGCTCTTAAATGCGAGTAAAACTAAATGCATGCTCTTCAACCGATCGCTGCCCGCACCTGCCCGCCTGTCCAGCATCACTACTCTGGACGGTTCTGACTTCTGAATATGTGGACAACTACAAATACCTAGGTGTCTGGTTAGACTCCTTCCAGACTCACATTAAACATCTCCAATCCAAAATGATATCTAGAATTGGCTTCCTATTTAGCAACAAAGCATCCTTCACTCATGTTGCCAAACACACTCTCGTAAAACTGACCATCCTGCCGATCCTCGACTTCGGCAATGTAATTTACAAAATAGCCTGCAACACTCTACTCAACAAATTTGATGCAGTCTATCACAGTGCCATACGTTTTGTCACCAAAGCCCCATTATACTACCCACCACTGCGACCTGTATGCTCTCGTTGGCTGGCCCTCGCTTCATACTCATCGCCAAACTCACTGGCTCCAGGTCATCTACAAGTCTCTGCTAGGTAAAGCCCCGCCTTATCTCAGCTCACTGCTCACCATAGCAGCACCCACCCGTAGCACGCGCTCCAGCAAGTATATCTCGCTGGTCACCCCCAAAGCTAATTCTTCCTTTGACCGCCTCTCCATCCAGTCCTCTGCTGCCAATGACTGGAACGAACTGCAAAAATCAATAAAGCTGGAGACTCTTACCTCCCTCACTAACTTTAAGCACCAGCTGTCAGAGCAGATCTCTGCACCTGTACATAGCTCATCTGTAAATTAGCCCATCCAATCTACTTCATCCCCATACTGTGTTTAGATTTATGTTGCTCCTTTGCACCCCAATATCTCTACTTGCACATTCATCTTCTGCACATTCTACCATTCCAGTGTTTAATTGCTATATTGTAATTACTTCGTCACCATGGCCTATTTATTGCCTTACCTCTCTTATCCTACCTCATTTGCACATGTTGTATATAGATTTTTCTACTCTATTATTGATTGTGTCTTTGTTTATTCCATGTGTAACTCTGTGTTGTTGTATGTGTCGAACTGCTTTGCTTTATCTTGGCCAGGTCGCAGTTGCAAATGAGAACTTGTTCTCAACTAGCTTACCTGGTTAAATAAAGGTGAAATAAAAAATAAATAAATAAAAGAGCCAGAGTGACAACAGTACAGTCCCCAAGGGCCAGTACAGTCCCCCAGGGCCAGGACTGAGCAGCCCAGCAGCTAGGGATTGCCTGAATCTCCTCTGACGTGGGCATGTTTTCAATACAGACTATGAAGGTTGCATAGTATACCCTTAATCTTAAAACAAATCTAGTCATACTGTACATAACTTTACATTTCTTCCATACATTGTGGGAGGATAACTAACTTTCCAATGAATGGCAATGCATTTATTAGCCACTATAAATGGTAGGTTGCACAGTTTCTTCTGATAACAGTCTCCAGTATCAACATTTCCAAGCAAACAAAAATAGGGAGGAGGGAGAATCTGTAGACTTGTTGAGATTAAAAAAAACATACTCTTTGTCAGACTTCCTTAAATTAGCATCTGGCTTGTCCAGTGTTTCCTGGACAGAGAGAATAAAGTGTTGTAACTGTAAAAATTCACCTCGCCTCTGTCACCTACTGGTCTTCCTGGCTGCCTGACCCTGCTGAGACCCCTGTCACCATCTGATCCTCCTAAAATGAGGCATGACAAAGAATTACCTTGGTGTACATTTATACATTATATTATCCAAGAATATAATTAATGGTTCAATAATTGAAATGGCCATCATTCCCAGATCCCAGACAGTAGCTTAAAGCTTAAGCAGCTGTCCTGTAGCTATTGTTGTCACACCCTGATCTAATTCACCTGTCTTTGTGCTTGTCTCCACCCCCTCCAGGTGTTTCCCATCTTCCTCATTATCCCCAGTGTATTTATACCTGTGTTCTCTCTTTGCTTGTTGCCAGTTCATTTTGTTCGCCAAGCCTACCAGCGGTTTTCCCTTGCTCCTGTCTTTGTTCTAGTTTTCTCAGTTTTGACGTTTCTGACTTGCAGACTTGTTTACGTGTTGCTGTGCGTTTTGTTGCCAACCTTACTTTGCTACCTGACAACTTAACGGTTTTTACTTTTTAATGACCGTTTATATTTTAGGTTTTTCCCTCACTCAACATTTTCACTCCCGGATGCTTTATCTGGACATGGTTCGTCAGGGCCTCCAACAGCCGAAGCTAAGTAGTAACATGAACATGATGCCTTCTAATTGCAGTCACTATACTCATAATATACAGGAGAACGATCGCCTTACGGCGAGGATAGCTGTGCTACAAGCCCAGCTTCAGACGCAATCGTTAGGCAAGGGTAATTTCAGTGTAGGAAAGGATGAAACAGCATCTGTGCCACCAGCAAGTACAGATAGTAACGTTAGTATAAATCCCTTCGCACGGTTCCCGCAGCCGGACAACTTTCTCACGGTTTCTGGAGGGAAATGCTGTAGGAATGCTCAACCGGTGTCGCTCATTCAGCCGACAAACTTTCAACCGGTTTTCCCCATTAAGAAACGAGTCGGAGTCAGAGGCCGAGCCTTCTCTTGTCTCTACTCCTCCCGTTACGGGGGCTGAGACGCAGACGCTTCCCACCATTAGCTCTGACAAATGGAAAATTCTAGTCATTGGCGACTCCATTACCCGCAGTATTAGACTTAAAACTAATCATCCAGCGACCATACACTGTTTACGAAGGGGGCAGGGCTACCGACGTTAAGGCTAATCTGAAGATGGTGCTGGCTAAATCTAAAACTGGCGAGTACAGAGATATTGTTATCCACGTCGGCACCAACAGTGTTAGGATGAAACGGTCAAAGGTCACCAAGCTCAACATAGCTTCATCGTGTAAATCAGCTAGAAAGATGTCGACATCAAGTAATTGTCTCTGGCCCCCTCCCAGTTAGGGGGAGTGATGAGCTCTACAGCAGTCTCACAACTCAATCGCTGGTTGAAAACTGTTTTCTGCCCCACCCAAAAGATATAATTTGTAGATAATTGGCCCTCTTTCTGGGACTCACCCACAAACAGGACCAAGCCTTACCTGCTGAGGAGTGACGGACACCTGGAGGGGTGCTCTCATCTTTCTATCAACATAGACAGGGCTCTAACTCCTCTAGCTCCACAATGAAATAGGGTGCAGGCCAGGCAGCAGGCCTGCCAGCTTAGTGGAGTCTGCCACTAGCACAGTCAGTGTAGTCAGCTCAGCTATCCCCATTGAGACCGTGTCTGTGCCTCAACCTAGGTTGGGCAAAACTAAACAGTGTTCGCCTTAGCAATTTCACTAGGATAAAGACCTCCTCCATTCCTGTCATTATTGAAAGAGATCGTGATACCTCACATCTCAAAATAGGGCTACTTAATGTTAAATCCCTTACTTCAAAGGCAATTATAGTCAATGAACTAATCACTGATCATAATCTTGTTGTGATTGGCTTGACTGAAACATGGCTTAAGCCTGATGAATTTACTGTGTTAAATGAGGCCTCACCTCCTGGCTACACTAGTGACCATATCCCCCGTGCATCCCGCCAAGGCGGAGATGTTGCTAACATTTATGATAGAAAATTTCAATTTACAAAAAAAAAGATGACGTTTTTGTCTTTTGAGCTTCTAGTCATGAAATCTATGCAGCCTACTCAATCACTTTTTATAGCTACTGTTTACAGGCCTCCTGGGCCATATACAGTGTTCCTCATTGAGTTCCCTGAATTCCTATCAGACCTTGTAGTCATAGCAGATAATATTCACATTTTTGGTGACTTTAATATTCACAAGGAAAAGTCGACAGACCCACTCCAAAAGGCTTTCGGAGCCATCGACTCAGTGGGTTTTGTCCAACATGTCTCTGGACCTACTCACTGTCACAGTCATACTCTGGACCTAGTTTTGTCCTATGGAATAAATGTCGTGGATCTTAATGTTTTTCCTCATAATCCTGGACTATCGGACCACCATTTTATTACGTTTACAATTGCAACAAATAATCTGCTCAGACCCCAACCAAGGAACATCAAAAGTCGTGCTATAAATTCACAGACCACACAAAGATTCCTTGATGTCCTCCCAGACTCCCTCTGTCTACCCAAGGACGTCAGAGGACAAAAATCAGTTAACCACCTAACTGAGGAACTCAATTTAACCTTGCGCAATACCCTAGATGCAGTTGCACCCATAAAAACATTTATCATAAGAAACTCCCTGGTATACAGAAAATACCCGAGCTCTGAAGCAAGCTTCCAGAAAATTGGAACGGAAATGCCGCCACACCAAACTGGAAGTCTTCCGACTAGCTTGGAAAGACAGTACCGTGCAGTATCGAAGAGCCCTCAATGCTGTTCGATCATCCTATTTTTCCAACTTAATTGAGGAAAATAAGAACAATCCAAAATGTATTTTTGATACTGTTGCAAAGCTAACTAAAAAGCAGCATTCCCCAAGAGAGGATGGCTTTCACTTCAGCAGTAATAAATTAATGAACTTCTTTGAGGAAAATATCATGATTATTAGAAAGCAAATTACGGACTCTTTAAATCTGCGTATTCCTTCAAAGCTCAGTTGTCCGGAGTCTGTACAACTCTGCCAGGACCTAGGATCAAGAGAGACACTCAAGTGTTTTAGTACTATGCTGCTCAAAAAAATAAAGGGAACACTTAAACAACACAATGTAACTCCAAGTCAATCACACTTCTGTGAAATCAAACTGTCCACTGACAATTGACAATCAATTTCACATGATGTTGTGCAAATGGAATAGACAACAGGTGGAAATTATAGGCAATTAGCAAGACACCCCCAATAAAGGAGTGGTTCTGCAAGTGGTGACCACAGACCACTTCTCAGTTCCTATGCTTCCTGGCTGATGTTTTGGTCACTTTTGAATGCTGGCGGTGCTTTCACTCTAGTGGTAGCATGAGACTGAGTCTACAACCCACACAAGTGGCTCAGGTAGTGCAGCTCATCCAGGATGGCACATTAATGCGAGCTGTGGCAAGAAGATTTGCTGTGTCTGTCAGCGTAGTGTCCAGAGCATGGAGGCGCTACCAGGAGACAGGCCAGTACATCAGGAGACGCGGAGGAGGCCGTAGGAGGGCAACAACCCAGCAGCAGGACCGCTACCTCCGCCTTTGTGCAAGGAGGAGCAGGAGGAGCACTGCCAGAGCCCTGCAAAATGACCTCCAGCAGAACACAAATGTGCATGTGTCTGCTCAAACTATCAGAAACAGACTCCATGAGGGTGGTATGAGGGCCCGACGTCCACAGGTGGGGGTTGTGCTTACCAGAGAACACCAAGATTGGCAAATTCGCCACTGGCGCCCAGTGCTCTTCACAGATGAAAGCAGGTTCACACTGAGCACATGCGACAGACGTGACAGAGTCTGGAGACGCCGTGGAGAACGTTCTGCTGCCTGCAACATCCTCCAGCATGACCGATTTGGCGGTGGGTCAGTCATGGTGTGGGGTGGCATTTCTTTGGGGGCCGCACAGCCCTCCAAGTGCTCGCCGGAGGTAGCCTGACTGCCATTAGGTACCGAGATGAGGTCCTCAGACCACTTGCGAGACCATATGCTGGTGCGGTTGGCCCTGGGTTCCTCCTAATGCAAGACAATTCTAGACCTCATGTGGCTGGAGTGTGTCAGCAGTTCCTGTAAGAGGAAGGCATTGATGCAATGGACTGGCCCGCCCGTTCCCCAGACCTGAATCCAATTGAGCACATCTGGGAGATCACGCCTCGCTCCATCCACCAACGCCACGTTGCACCACAGACTGTCCAGGAGTTGGCGGATGCTTTAGTCCAGGTCTGGAAGGAGACCATCCGCCACCTCATCAGGAGCATGCCCAGGCGTTGTAGGGAGGTCATACAGGCACCTGGAGGCCACACACACTACTGAGCCTCATTTTGACTTGTTTTAAGGACATTACATCAAAGTTGGATCAGCCTGTAGTGTGGTTTTCCACTTTAATTTTGAGTGTGACTCCAAATCCAGACCTCCATGGGTTGATAAATTTGATTTCCATTGATAATTTTTGTGTGATTTTGTTGTCAGCAGATTCAACTATGTAAAGAAAAAAGTATTTAATAAGAATATTTCATTCATTCAGATCTAGGATGTGTTATTTTAGTGTTCCCTTTATTTTTTTGAGCAGTGTACATTTTAAAAATACCTGTTGCGCATATACTAAATGCTTCAGTCTGGTTTTAGTCTGGTTTTAATTTTTTTGAGCAGTGTATATCTCTTGACACAATGATGAAAATAAGCATGGCCTCTAAACCTTCAAGCTGCATACTGCACCTTATTCCAACTAAACTACTGAAAGAGCTACTTCCTGTGCTTGGCCCTCCTATGTTGAACATAATAAACGGCTCTCTGTCCACTGGATGTTTACCAAACTCACTAAAAGTGGCAGTAATAAAGCCTCTCTTGAAAAAGCCAAACCTTGACCCAGAAAATATAAAAACTATCGGCCTATATCGAATCTTCTATTCCTCTCAAAAAATTTAGAAAAGGCTGTTGCGCAGCATCTCACTGCCTTCCTGAAGATCAACAATGTATACGAAATGCTTCAGTCTGGTTTTAGACCCCATCATAGCACTGAGACTGCACTTGTGAAGGTGGTAAATTACCTTTTAATGGCATCAGACCGAGGCTTTGCATCTGTCCTCGTGCTCCTAGACCTTAGTGCTGTTTTTGATACCATCGATCACCACATTCTTTTGGAGAGATTGGAAACCCAAATTGGTCTACACGGACAAGTTCTGGCCTGGTTTAGATCTTATCTGTCAGAAAGATATCGGTTTGTCTCTGTGAATGGTTTGTCCTCTGACAAATCAACTGTAAATTTCGGTGTTCCTCAAGGTTCCGTTTTAGGACCACTATTGTTTTCACTATATATTTTACCTCTTGGGGATGTCATTCGAAAACATAATGTTAACTTTCACTGCTATGCGGATGACACACAGCTGTACATTTCAATGAAACATGGTGAAGCCCCAAAATTGCCCTCGCTAGAAGCCTGTGTTTCAGACATAAGGAAGTGGATGGCTGCAAACGTTCTACTTTTATACTCGGACAATACAGAGATGCTTGTTCTAGGTCCCAAGTAACAAAGAGATCTTCTGTTGAATCTGACAATTAATCTTAATGGTTGTACAGTCGTCTCAAATAAAACTGTGAAGGACCTCAGCGTTACTCTGGACCATGATCTCTCTTTTGATCAACATATCAAGACTGTTTCAAGGACAGCTTTTTTCCATCTATGTAACATTGAAAAAATCAGAACTTTCTGTCCAAAAATGATGTTTTTGTTCTTCTAGGTTAGACTACTGCAATGCTCTACTTTCCGGCTTCCCGGATAAAGCACTAAATAAACTTCAGTTAGTGCTAAATACGGCCACTTGAATCCTGACTAGAACCCCAAAAAAATATCATTACTCCAGTGCTAGCCTCCCTACACTGGCTTCCTGTCAAGGCAAGGGCTGAATTCAACCTACAAAGCATTACATGGGCTTGCTCCTACCTACAGTGCCTTGCGAAAGTATTCGGCCCCCTTGAACTTTGCGACCTTTTGCCACATTTCAGGCTTCAAACATAAAGATATAAAACTGTATTTTTTTGTGAAGAATCAACAACAAGTGGGACACAATCATGAAGTGGAACGACATTTATTGGATATTTCAAACTTTTTTAACAAATCAAAAACTGAAAAATTGGGCGTGCAAAATTATTCAGCCCTCAGTTAATACTTTGTAGCGCCACCTTTTGCTGCGATTACAGCTGTAAGTCGCTTGGGGTATGTCTCTATCAGTTTTGCACATCGAGAGACTGAATTTTTTTCCCATTCCTCCTTGCAAAACAGCTCGAGCTCAGTGAGGTTGGATGGAGAGCATTTGTGAACAGCAGTTTTCAGTTCTTTCCACAGATTCTCGATTGGATTCAGGTCTGGACTTTGACTTGGCCATTCTAACACCTGGATATGTTTATTTTTGAACCATTCCATTGTAGATTTTGCTTTATGTTTTGGATCATTGTCTTGTTGGAAGACAAATCTCCGTCCCAGTCTCGGGTCTTTTGCAGACTCCATCAGGTTTTCTTCCAGAATGGTCCTGTATTTGGCTCCATCCATCTTCCCATCAATTTTAACCATCTTCCCTGTCCCTGCTGAAGAAAAGCAGGCCCATACCATGATGCTGCCACCACCATGTTTGACAGTGGGGATGGTGTGTTCAGCTGTGTTGCTTTGACGTCAAACATAACGTTTTGCATTGTTGCCAAAAAGTTCAATTTTGGTTTCATCTGACCAGAGCACCTTCTTCCACATGTTTGTTGTGTCTCCCAGGTGGCTTGTGGCAAACTTTAAATTACACTTTTTATGGATATCTTTAAGAAATGGCTTTCTTCTTGCCACTCTTCCATAAAGGCCAGATTTGTGCAATATACGACTGATTGTTGTCCTATGGACAGAGTCTCCCACCTCAGCTGTAGATCTCTGCAGTTTATCCAGAGTGATCATGGGCCTCTTGGCTGCATCTCTGATCAGTCTTCTCCTTGTATGAGCTAAAAGTTTAGAGGGACGGCCAGGTCTTGGTAGATTTGCAGTGGTCTGATACTCCTTCCATTTCAATATTATCGCTTGCACAGTGCTCCTTGGGATGTTTAAAGCTTGGGAAATCTTTTTGTATCCAAATCCGGCTTTAAACTTCTTCACAACAGTATCTCGGACCTGCCTGGTGTGTTCCTTGTTCTTCATGATGCTCTCTGCGCTTTTAACGGACCTCTGAGACTATCACAGTGCAGGTGCATTTATACGGAGACTTGATTACACACAGGTGTATTGTATTTATCATCATTAGTCATTTAGGTCAACATTGGATCATTCAGAGATCCGCACTGAACTTCTGGAGAGAGTTTGCTGCACTGAAAGTAAAGGGGCTGAATAATTTTGCACGCCCAATTTTTCAGTTTTTGATTTGTTAAAAAAGTTTGAAATATCCAATAAATGTCGTTCCACTTCATGATTGTGTCCCACTTGTTGTTGATTCTTCACAAAAAAAATACAGTTTTATATATTTATGTTTGAAGCCTGAAATGTGGCAAAAGGTCGCAAAGTTCAAGGGGGCCGAATACTTTCGCAAGGCACTGTATCTCTCTGATTTGGTCCTGTCGTACATACCTACACGTATACTACGGTCACAAGACGTAGGCCTCCTAATTGTCCCTAGAATTTCTAAGCAAACAGCTGGAGGCAGGACTTTCCCCTATAGAGCTCAATTTTTATGGAACGGTCTGCCTACCCATGTGAGAGACGCAAACTCTGTCTCAACCTTTAAGTCTTTACTGAAGACTCATCTCTTCAGTGGGTCATATGATTGAGTATGGTCTGGCCCAGGAGTGTGAAGGTGAACGGAAAGGCTCTGGAGCAACGAACCGCCCTTGCTGTCTCTGCCTGGCCGGTTCCCCTCTTTCAACTGGGATTCTCTGCCTCTAACCCTATTACAGGGGCTGAGTCACTGGCTAACTGGTGCTCTTTCATGCCGTCCCTAGGAGGGGTGCGTCACTTGAGTGGGTTGAGTCACTGATGTGATCTTCCTGTCTGGGTTGGCGCCCCCCCTTGGGTTGTGCCGTGGCGGAGATATTTGTGGGCTATACTCGGCCATGTCTCAGGATGGTAAGTTGGTGGTTGAAGAGATCCCTCTTGTGGTGTGTGGGCTGTGCTTTGGCAAAGTGGGTGGGGTTATATTCTTCCTGTTTGGCCCTGTCCGGGGGTATCATCGGATGGGGCCACAGTGTCTCCTGACCCCTCCTGTCTCAGCCTCTAGTATCTATGCTGCAATAGTCTGTGTCGGGGGGCTAGGGTCAGTTTGTTATATATGGAGTACTTCTCCTGTCTTATCCGGTGTCCTGTGTGAATTTAAGTATGCTCTCTCTAATTCTTTATTTTTCTTTCTCGGAGGACCTGAGCCCTAGGACCATGCCTCAGGACTAAATGGCATGATGACTCCTTGCTGTCCCCAGTCCACCTGGCTGTGCTGCTGCTCCAGTTTCAACTGTTCTGCCTTATTATTATTTGACCATGCTGGTCATTTATGAACATTTGAACATCTTGGCCATGTTCTGTTATAATCTCCACCCGGCACAGCCAGAAGAGGACTGGCCACCCCTCATAGCCTGGTTCCTCTCTAGGTTTCTTCCTAGGTTTTGGCCTTTCTAGGGAGTTATTCCTAGCCAACGTGCTTCAACACTTTCATTGCTTGCTGTTTGGGGTTTTAGGCTGGGTTTCTGTGCAGCACTTTGAGATATCAGCTGATGTACGAAGGGCTATATAAATACATTTGATTTGCCTGCCTGCTGTTCTGTACCATTGTCACACCACCCTGGATTATTGACCTATGCCTGCCCTGACCTCGGACTGCCTGCCGTTCGGTACCTTATGGACCGATCTGGATTACTGACCTCTAGCTGCCCTTGACCTGTCATTTTGCCTACCCCCTGTTCTAGTAATAAACTTTTGTTACTTCGACACTGTCTGCATCTGGGTATTCTCCTGAAATGTGATAATTGTAGGTGTACCCAGCAAATCAAGAAGGAACCTTTTATCTTTCACTGAATATACTGCAAAATTCACCTGCGCTCTGTAGACTGGTCTTCACTGGCTGTCTGACACTGCTGGGACCCCTGTCACCATCTGATCCTGCTAAGACATGACGAGCATAGTGCTGTATACTGACTGCACTAGAGGGCTGCATTCCCACAGGATGCTTGCGGACAGATCATTGCGGTGCAGTCAGCATTTTTCATGCTTCCGGCGGGAGCGGGCGGTCAGATGATTTTTGGATGTAAATATTTTTGTTGTCCTACGAATTATTATTTGAGGTACTTTTTAGTGAAATCCAATTGGTAGTTTTACAGTCTTGTACCATCGCTGAAACTCCAGTACGTACTCGAGAGGCAAAGGTCTAGAGCCAAGCGTCCTCCGAAACACAGCCACACTGCTTCTTGACACACTGCCTCCTTAACCCAGAAGCCAGCCACACCAATGTGTTTGAGGAAAGTCAGTATGCCTGCGCCCGACCCCCACAAGTAGTCGCTAGAGGGCAATGGGACCAGGACATCCCAGCCAGCCAAACCCTCCACTAACCTGGTCGACGCTGGGCCAATTGTGCACCGCCTCATGGGTCTCCCAGTCAGCTGTGATACAGCCCGGGAACGAACCCTGATCTGTGGTGATTCCTGAAAGCACTGCAATGCAGTGTCTTAGACCGCTGCGCCACTCGGGAGGCCCGCACAGATTATTCTGAAACGGTCCTCTTTCTGCTTTGTATGCGTTAGCCTACCTATTGTCTTTAAAGCACATATTGTTTGCATTATTCACACACTCAGAACCTCTCCTAGTTGGGCGTGACAGTTCAAGTGCTCCTAGTATATGTGGTTACATTGAAATGAATTAGGCTGCCTACATGGGCAGAGAATCATGTGGAAGTTAACTTGAATATGAAATTAACTTAAATATGATCAAACTGTAGTTTACTAGAGTGTTTGTAAATAAATATTGATAATGAAAAGAAGTGGAGGGCGGACAAGCAAAGTGAGTCAAAGTGGGGGGAAAAATGTAATCATCATTGAAAAGGAAAAGACACAACACACACAGGTTAGGCTACTATTGTGAGCGAGCATTGCACCTTTTAATTTTCAGTAAGTATGGATTAGACATGAATTTGTTTCTGCCTGTAAATCGTCCTCCTAAATGGTAGGCTATATCCTATAGGTCGACGCAAAACGTAAGAGGTGTCGCTGTCAACATTCTTGCCTCATCCAGTTCAGTAGCCATACCTGCGAGATCAGATGCGAGTGTAGTCTCAATTAAATAGAGTAGGCAATGGCCTACAGTGCATTCGGAAAGTATTCAGACCCCTTCCCTTTTCTCACATTTTGTTACGATACAGCCTTATTCTAAAATGGATTCAATAAATACAAATCCTCGTCAATCAACACACAATACCCCATAATGACAAAGCGAAAACAGGTTTTTATAAGAAAGAAAAAAACAGATACCTTATTTACATAAGTATTCAGACCCTTTGCTATGAGACTCGAAATTGAGCTGTTTCCACTGATCATCCTTAAGATGTTTCTACAACTTGATTGGAGTCCACCTGTGGTAAATTCAATTGACTGGACATGATTTGGAAAGGCAAACACCTGTCTATAAAATGTCCCACGGTTGACAGTGCATGTCAGAGCAAAAACCAAGCCATGAGGTCGAAGGAATTGTCCGTAGAGCTCCGAGACAGGATTGTATCTAGGCACAGTGGCCTCCATCATTCTTAAATGGAAGAAGTTTGGAACCACCAAGACACTTCCTAGACCTGGCCACCAGGCCAAATTGAGAAATCAGGGGAGAAGAGCCTTAGTTAGGGAGGTGACCAAGAACCCAATGGTCACTCTGACCGAGCTCCAGAGTTTGTCTGTGGAGATGGGAGAACCTGCCAGAAGGACAACCCTCTCCGCAGCACTCCACCAATCAGGCCTTTATGGTAGAGTGGCCAGACGGAAGCAAGTCCTCCGTAAAAGGCACATGACAGCCCGCTTGGAGTTTGCCAAAATGTACCTAAAGAACTCTCAGACCATGAGAAACAAGATTCTCTGGTCTGATGAAATGAAGATTGACCTGAATGCCAAGGGTCATGTCTAGAAGAAACCTCGCACCATCCCAACGGTGAAGCATGCTTGTGGCAGCATCATGCTTTGGGGATGTTTTTCAACGGCAGGGATTGGGAGACTAGTCAGGATCGAGGGAAAGATGAATGGAGCAAAGTACAGAGAGATACTTGATGAAAACCTGCTCCAAAGCACTCAGGACCTCAGACTGGGGCGAAGGTTCACCTTCCAGCAGGACAACGACCCTAAGCACATAGCCAAAACAATGCAGGAGTGGCTTCGGGGACAAGTCTCTGAATGTCCTTTAGTGGCCCAGCCAGAGCCCGGACTTGAACACAATCTAAAATCTCTGGAGAAACCTGAAAATAGCTGTGGAGCGTCGTTCCCCATCCAACCAGACAGAGCTTGAGAGGATATAAAACATTTTTTTTTTAAATGTAACCTTTATTTAACTAGTGAAGTCCTATATGAACAAATTCTTATTTATAATGACAGCCTACTCCAGCCAATTGTTCACAGTCCTATGGAACTCCCAATCACAGCTGGATGTGAACCAAGTACTATATTGACACCTCTTGCACTGAGATGCAGTGCCTTAGACCACTGCACCACTCAGGAGCCCACTCAGGTTCTGCAGAGAAGAATGGGAGAAACTTCTCAAATATAGGTGTGCCAAGCTTGTAAGGTCATACCCAAGAAGACACGAGGCTGTAATCACTGTCAACTTTTTAAGAAAGTACTGAGTAAAGGGTCTGAATATTTATGTAAATGTTACATTTCAGTTTACATTTTTTTAAATTAATTTGCTAACATTTCTAAAAACGTGTTTTTGCTTAATCATTATGGAGTATTGTGTGTATATTGATGAGGAAGAGAAAAAAAACAATTGAATCCATTTTAGAATAAGGCTGTAACATATATTTTTTTATTTTAGTCAAGGGGTCCAAATGCACTGTATGTATACATGGGTGGAGAAGCACGGGGAAGTTATCTTTTCAAGGAAATGTACTTCCTAAATAGGCTTATGATTAGGCTATAGTTTACTACATTGCCTAAAAATAGGCGTAAATATTGATCACCCATATTTCTCGGTCTGAAAATCTTCCTACTCCTAAAAGGTAGGCTATAAAACCCACCCAGCAAACTATCGTTAAAAAGACGTTGAATAGACGACTATGCCTGACTGCTAATATACAGTGGGGAGGACAAGTATTTGATACACTGCCGATTTTGCAGGTTTTCCTCCTTACAAAGCATGTAGAGGTCTGTCATTTTTATCATAGGTACACTTCAACTGTGAGAGACGGAATCTAAAACAAAAATCCAGAAAATCACATTGTATGATTTTTAAGTAATTAATTTGCATTTTATTGCATGACATAAGTATTTGATCAACTACCAACCAGTAAGAATTCCGGCTCTCACAGACCTGTTTAGTTTTTCTTTAAGAAGCCCTCCTGTTCTCCACTCATTACCAGAATTAACTGCACCTGTTTGAACTCGTTACCTGGATAAAATACACCTGTTCACACACTCAATCAAACAGACTCCAACCTCTCCACAATGGCCAAGACCAGAGAGCTGTGTAAGGACATCAGGGTTAAATTGTAGACCTGCCCAAGGCTGGGATGGGCTACAGGATAATAGGCAAGCAGCTTGGTGAGAAGGCAACAACTGTTGGCGCAGGTATTAGAAAATGGAAGAAGTTCAAGATGACGGTCAAATACCCTCGGTCTGGGGCTCCATGCAAGATCTCACCTCGTGGGGCATCAATGATCATGAGCAAGGTGAGGGATAAGCCCAGAACTACACGGCAAGACCTGGTCAATGACCTGAAGAGAGCTGGGACCACAGTCTCAAAGAAAACCATTAGTAACACACTACACCGTCATGGATTAAAATCCTGCAGCGCACGCAAGGTCTCCCTGCTCAATCCAGCGCATGTCCAGGCCCGTCTGAAGTTTGCCAATGACCATCTGGATGATCCAGAGGAGGAATGGGAGAAGGTCATGTGGTCTGATGAGACAAAAATAGAGCTTTTTGGTGTAAACTCCACTCGCCGTGTTTGGAGGAAGAAGAAGGATGAGTACAACCCCAAGATCACCATCCCAACCGTGAAGCATGGAGGTGGAAACATCATTCTTTGGGGATGCTTTTCTGCAAAGAGGACAGGACGACTGCACCATATTGAGGGGAGGATGGATGGGGCCATGTATCACGAGATCTTGGCAAACAACTTCCTTCCCTCAGTGAGAGCATTGAAGATGAGTCGTGGCTCCATAAGAAGCATCTCAAGGTCCTGGAGTGGCCTAGCCAGTCTCCAGACCTGAACCCAATAGAACATCTTTGGAGGGAGCTGAAAGTCCGTATTGCCCAGCGATAGCCCCGAAACCTGAAGGATCTGGAGAAGGTCTGTATGGAGGAGTGGGCCAAAATCCCTGCTGCAGTGTGTGCAAACCTGGTCAAGAACTACAGGAAATGTATGATCTCTGTAATTGCAAACAAAGGTTTCTGTACCAAATATTAAGTTCTGCTTTTCTGATGTATCAAATACTTATGTCATGCAATAAAATGCAAATTAATTACTTAAAAATCATACAATGGATTTTTGTTTTAGATTCCGTCTCTCACAGGAAGTGTACCTATGATAAAAATGACAGACCTCTACATGCTTTGTAAGTAGGAAAACCTGCAAAATCGGCAGTGTATCAAATACTTGTTCTCCCCACTGTTTGTTCAGTTTGGGTTGAAAGGGAGAGTTGAAAAGACATATTTTTTTGTGTCGTTGAAAAGACACCTATAAAAAGACGTCCATCTACGGCCCATTTTGGTTGAAAGTGAAAGTTGAAAAGATGTATTTTTCAGGTCGTTGTTTTATTGACTTGCAAATAACATAATGTCAATGTAACCTATACACATGGACGCAATAACCCCCAAATTTTTTTTATTTATTAACAATCACGCTACTCATTACATTACTCCAGTATTTGCATGAAACATTCAGTCAAATAATGCTATCTAGTACAGAGATAACAGACAAAATATATTTAAGTTCAAATGAATAGAATGTATTATATTCATTGAATAATCATCCATTATTTAATGACAGATATTGTTTTGCTGCGTTAGCAACGGCCCTGTGTGGTGGTGAGGTGGAAACCACCACCCACGGCTCAACCAGGAGCATGCTTGAGGTGGTCTGCCCCGCACCTCGAACATAATGGTCAGTGGTCTTGCTGTTCCATTTCTTGACTGCAGCTAATTAATGTATTACATTAATTCTGAATCAATTAGAAGTGGATAAATGTGTTTGCTTTTCCGTGTCTATCAAATACAAAAAGCAGTTTACAAGATACGTTTGGTTAAAGTTGTTCTTCTCGGGCTGACCATTGATTATGGCCGGACTCAAACGTGCACAAAGTGTTGAAAAGACGAGGGCCTGTTTGAATGGTGCAAGCTGTACCTTTCACTCCTCCCTAATAGACCTTTATAATCACATTCATTGGTAAACTCTGAACACTGCAGCCTAATATATTTGTCAGTACGCAGAGATCGCAAGTAAAAAATGATACTTGAAATGGGGGAAAGTTGGGCCGACTGGTTGCGCAGGAGACAACGGCAATGTGAAACGTATGGAAGACATTTGGCTTGAGCTCATTTGTCTGTGTGTGCTCTTTAGTTACTACATAACTACTCTCACCTTGTCTGGTAGAGTAACAGGATGGATATGGGGAATGTCTGTGCTCTCTGCTCTGGAGGTGGGACTGGCTAGTAGAAGCCCTGGATGATTCTGCAACATTCAAAACCGAGGAATCAACCTATCTTCACGACTTGACCGGTTAGCTGATTATCTGGACTTGTATGGCAAGCTGAACTCTTGACCCACCGTGCGTGAAGTGAGATGGGGAAGGAAAGCATCTGGAACGGCCAGCTGAATCCCTGGATTGTGCAAATCTCTCCAACTCTGCTCTCTTCAAACTACATCTAGCATATTGGCTGACATAGCCCAGTAATACAATGTAAGGATCGTGTTAGAATCTCTGGTAATTTAACAAATATTTGCACGTTTGGTATTACCAATAGGACAAAAAAATTGCTGAGACCATGGCTGGCAAGTGAGCAGCGTCACATATGCCTAAAATTCGGACCAGCTCTTGTGGTAGTGGGTGGGAGTCAGACAGAAAGCCAATCAGTTTCCACATGATTTCAATCAGGAAAATCTTTGTGACGACATTGAATATAACGTGGAAAATGGATTGGATTTGCAAAGTCATCAACGGATTCCCCCGGTACTGCTGCTCATTCTGTTCACCAGCTCCGGAGGTCTAAGTCACTGGTCTTCTAGGAGTCACTGAACTGGATTCATTACCACCAACCCCAGACTATCTTGTCTCATTACGCACACCTGGTTCCCATTCCCCCTGATTAGTATGTGTATATACAGTGCCTTGCGAAAGTATTCGGCCCCCTTGAACTTTGCGACCTTTTGCCACATTTCAGGCTTCAAACATAAAGATATAAAACTGTATTTTTTTGTGAAGAATCAACAACAAGTGGGACACAATCATGAAGTGGAACGACATTTATTGGATATTTCAAACTTTTTTAACAAATCAAAAGCTGAAAAATTGGGCGTGCAAAATTATTCAGCCCCTTTACTTTCAGTGCAGCAAACTCTCTCCAGAAGTTCAGTGAGGATCTCTGAATGATCCAATGTTGACCTAAATGACTAATGATGATAAATACAATCCACCTGTGTGTAATCAAGTCTCCGTATAAATGCACCTGCACTGTGATAGTCTCAGAGTTCCGTTAAAAGCGCAGAGAGCATCATGAAGAACAAGGAACACACCAGGCAAGTCCGAGATACTGTTGTGAAGAAGTTTAAAGCCGGATTTGGATACAAAAATATTTCCCAAGCTTTAAACATCCCAAAGAGCACTGTGCAAGCGATAATATTGAAATGGAAGGAGTATCAGACCACTGCAAATCTACCAAGACCTGGCCGTCCCTCTAAACTTTCAGCTCATACAAGGAGAAGACTGATCAGAGATGCAGCCAAGAGGCCCATGATCACTCTGGATGAACTGCAGAGATCTACAGCTGAGGTGGGAGACTCTGTCCATAGGACAACAATCAGTCGTATATTGCACAAATCTGGCTTTTATGGAAGAGTGGCAAGAAGAAAGCCATTTCTTAAAGATATCCATAAAAAGTGTTGTTTAAAGTTTGCCACAAGCCACCTGGGAGACACACCAAACATGTGGAAGAAGGTGCTCTGTTCAGATGAAACCAAAATTGAACTTTTTGGCAACAATGCAAAACGTTATGTTTGGCATAAAAGTAACACAGCTGAACACACCATCCCCACTGTCAAACATGGTGATGGCAGCATCATGGTTTGGGCCTGCTTTTCTTCAGCAGGGACAGGGAACATGGTTAAAATTGATGGGAAGATGGATGGAGCCAAATACAGGACCATTCTGGAAAAAAACCTGATGGAGTCTGCAAAAGACCTGAGACTGGGACGGAGATTTGTCTTCCAACAAGACAATGATCCAAAACATAAAGCAAAATCTACAATGGAATGGTTCAAAAATAAACATATCCAGGTGTTAGAATGGCCAAGTCAAAGTCCAGACCTGAATCCAATCGAGAATCTGTGTAAAGAACTGAAAACTGCTGTTCACAAATGCTCTCCATCCAACCTCACTGAGCTCGAGCTGTTTTGCAAGGAGGAATGGGAAAAAAATTCAGTCTCTCGATGTGCAAAACTGATAGAGACATACCCCAAGCGACTTACAGCTGTAATCGCAGCAAAAGCTGGTGCTACAAAGTATTAACATAAGGGGGCTGAATAATTTTTCAGTTTTTGATTTGTTAAAAAAGTTTGAAATATCCAATAAATGTCGTTCCACTTCATGATTGTGTCCCACTTGTTGTTGATTCTTCACAAAAAAATACAGTTTTATATCTTTGTGTTTGAAGCCTGAAATGTGGCAAAAGGTCGCAAAAGTTCAAGGGGGCCGAATACTTTCGCAAGGCACTGTATTTATACAACGTTAGGGCATTATTTTGTCTTTTTTTCACCCAACTTTTAACCTAAATCCAATGACATGGTGACATTTTGTTGATTTCACATATAATTTCCGTTAGTTGACAGCTCAACCAAATGTAAATCAAAACTAGACGTTTAACTGACATTTGTGGGCTGTGTCTAAACAGTTAATTAGACATTAACATGGTGAGGGTGAGGGGGTGTAGCTCCCTTTTTAGGTGTGAGAGTGAAACTGACTGCGGAAGGAAGCTAAAAACCACACCGCACACTTCCTGTTTATTGAGTTGTACGATGAACACCTGTTCAGAAGTTATCTGGTTTGAATATACTGTTTTTCCATGGCAAGAAGAATCAACTTTCGGGCCCACTTTTTATGAATATATAAGATATTCATAATTTCCTGGCTGATATTGACTCATAGGTGCTTAATTTAGAAAATGATCTTTCCTACATCTAAATATAATTTAGGACCCTAGCAGGTCCGGTTCCTAAATTTAGACTTGTCTCGGCTCTGGGTCGGGTCTGATATAACAGCCACGGTTCTCAAGTATGTGCAATTAAAATGTATTTACAGGCTGGACCCGTTTATAGACATTTTCATTGGCTAAACGTATTTAGTTGGGTTAAAAGTAGGCCTGTTGTAAAATAAATTGTTAGCCTATTGCTTTCCTTTGTTGGGTAGGCCTAAAGGAGACACTCACCTTTTGTTGCTAGGTCTAATTGCTGCAATATAAGCCTGTTCAAAACTTTGAAGGTTTTGTTTCATGCTGTTGAGACATGTTCTTTGGCCAAATTAAGTTCCAACTGTAATGTTTGTCGCATACAATTACCAGTAGGTCTACTATGCTACTCGAACTCAAACCATGAAAAGGAAAAACCAGAGGATGAGATACAAAACTTAATTTAATGGTGCAATATAACTTTTCACTAAAACAACGACTTGACTGACTTTTGATAATGCCCTAAAGAAGTTAAGAATATTTTGTGAAGGTTTATGGTACATGTATGGCTATTATTAAACTTAGCTACTGCAGGGCTGTGAAGGCAGTGCACACCAGCTCTCCAACTGACTGACTGTTGAACTTGAGGTGAGGAAGAATGCTTTAGGCCTACCAGAGTTAGTCCTTTAATCTAATAATATAATGCTTATCGAAATTAACAAATTAGCCTCCTGTACGCCTATACCTTTTATAGTAGTAGTAGCAGCCATTTGACAATTATCTTTCTCTAGGGCTACACTGTAAAACATTTCCTGTACATTTTACAGTAACTTACTTTCAGAAATTGGCCAGTAGTTACTGTGATCCATTTTACAGTAACATACATTTTAATGTAATCTAATCTACAATACAGTCAGTTACTGTAATCTATTTTACAGTAACAATTACAGCATATTACTGTAATTACCTAGTGACATATTACCCGGTGTTCTTTGCAAGTTTTCAGTTTCACATTTGTTTGAAAAAAAGAAGATATATCAGTAATAGAAAGTACGTTTCTGTAACCTTTATAGAAAATGTTGTAGTTAAGGATACACTGGTCTTCAAAATTACTGTAATTACAACAAGATACCTTATGGTATACATTACATGGCCAAAAGTATTTTGGACCCTTTCAAATGAGTGGATTTGGCTATTTCAGCCACACCCGTTGCTGACAGGTGTATAGAATCGACCACACCACCATGCAATCTCCATAGCAAACATTGACAGTAGAATGGCCTTACTGAAGCGCTCAATGGCTGATGCCACTTAATTTTGTTCGTTAAAAAAAACATTTAATCCAATTTTATTTTTTTAGGGGGTAGATCAGCTTTAATATTGCAGATAGATTGTGGCTTCCATCAATGTAATTGTCTGCATCATTTCCAATCCCTCATATATTTAAAAAATATTTATTTTCCCCTACCCCTACCACCTCTTCCCTAATTGGAGTAAACTAATGGACAACAACTCTGAGGCTTGTAGTTCCAGCTTATATATACTATATACATTTTACGGACACAGTATATTTTACAATGGTTATCTTTCGTTTGTTTCTAGTCCCATCCTTCAGCTCCACTCAACCCCTCCCACCTATCTCTGAACACCATCCAGTTTTGATTTCGCTTTGCCATATGTTTTTCAACTGAAATTCGTCGTGATGTAAACGGGGAATAAGCAGATAACGTCGAAGCAGTGTGCTGATCCATGTATCACTTTATCAAAAGTTCGTCATCAATGACATCCGAAGCTTCATTTGATCACGTGCTTTTTCAAACCGTGTGTTGCAAAATTTAAGATCCCACTGATTTTGCCGTGGTTATGGTGCTTTCATCAATTCCAAACTGGTTTCAAACACCGACCTCTACTGGACACTGTACATCAAATCAAATCAAATTGTATTTGTCACATACACATGGATTGCAGATGTTAATGCGAGTGTAGAGAAATGCTTGTGCTTCTAGTTCCGACAATGCAGTAATAACCAACGAGTAATCTAACCTAACAATTCCACAACAACTACCTTATACACACAAGTGTAAAGGGATAAAGAATATGTACATAAAGATATGAGTGATGGTACAGAACGGCATAGGCATGATGCAGTAGATGGTATTGGGTACATTATATACAGTGGGGCAAAAAAGTATTTAGTCAACCACCAATTCTGCAAGTTCTCGCACTTAAAAAGATGAGAGAGGCCTGTAATTGTCATCATAGGTACACTTCAACTATGACAGACAAAATGAGAAAGAAAAATCCAGAAAATCACATTGTAGGATTTTTAATGAATTTATTTGCAAATTATGGTGGAAAATAAGTATTTGGTCACCTACAAACAAGCAAGATTTCTGGCTCTCACAGACCTGTAACTTCTTCTTTAAGAGGCTCCTCTGTCCTCCACTCGTTACCTGTATTAATGGCACCTGTTTGAACTTGTTATCAGTATAAAAGACACCTGTCCACAACCTCAAACAGTCACACTCCAAACTCCACTATGGCCAAGACCAAAGAGCTGTCAAATGACACCAGAAACAAAATTGTAGACCTGCACCAGGCTGGGAAGACTGAATCTGCAATACGTAAGCAGCTTAGTTTGAAGAAATCAACTGTGGGAGCAATTATTAGGAAATGGAAGACATACAAACCACTGATAATCTACCTCAATCTGGGGCTCCACGCAAGATCTCACCCTGTGGGGTCAAAATGATCACGGGAACGGTGAGCAAAAATCCCAGTTACCACACGGGGGGACCTAGTGAATGACCTGCAGAGAGCTGGGACCAAAGTAACAAAGCCTACCATCAGTAACACACTACGCCGCCAGGGACTCAAATCCTGCAGTGCCAGTCGTGTCCCCCTGCTTAAGCCAGTACATGTCCATGCCCGTCTGAAGTTTGCTAGAGAGCATTTGGATGATCCAGAAGAAGATTGGGAGAATGTCATATGGTCAGATGAAACCAAAATATAACTTTTTGGTAAAACTCAACTCGTCGTGTTTGGAGGACAAAGAATGCTGAGTTGCATCCAAAGAACACCATACCTACTGTGAAGCATGGGGGTGGAAACATCATGCTTTGGGGCTGTTTTTCTGCAAAGGGACCAGGACGACTGATCCGTGTAAAGGAACGACTGAATGGGGCCATGTTTCATGAGATTTTGAGTGAAAACCTCCTTCCATCTGCAAGGGCATTGAAGATGAAACGTGGCTGGGTCTTTCAGCACGACAATGATCCCAAACACACCGCCCGGGCAACGAAGGAGTGGCTTCGTAAGAAGCATTTCAAGGTCCTGGAGTGGCCTAGCCAGTCTCCAGATCTCAACCCCATAGAAAATCTTTGGAGGGAGTTGAAAGTCAGTGTTGCCCAGCAACAGCCCCAAAACATCACTGCTCTAGAGGAGATCTGCATGGAGGAATGGGCCAAAATACCATTAACAGTGTGTGAAGACTTACAGAAAACGTTTGACCTCTGTCATTGCCAACAAAGGGTATATAAGAAAGTATTGAGATACATTTACTTATTTTCCACCATAATTTGCAAATAAATTCATAAAAAATCCTACAATGTGATTTTCTGGATTTTTTTTCTCATTTTGTCTGCCATAGTTGAATGTGATGATGAAAATTACAGGCCTCTCTCATCTTTTTAAGTAGGAGAACTTGCACAATTGGTGGCTGACTAAATACTTTTTTGCCCCACTGTACATATGAGGTGAGTAATGTAGGGTATGTAAACATTATATTAAGTGGCATTGTTAAAAGTGGCTAGTGATACATTACATCAAGATGGCAAGATGCAGTAGATGGTATAGATTACAGTATATACATATGAGATGAGTAATGTAGGGTATGTAAACATTATATTAAGTGGCTAGTGATACATTTTTGTTTCCATTATTCCATTATTTTCCATTATTAAAGAGGCTGGAGTTGAGTCAGTATGTTGGCAGCAGCCACTCAATGTTAGTGGTGGCTGTTTAATAGTCTGATGGCCTTGAGATAGAAGCTGTTTTTCAGTCTCTCGGTCCCTGCTTTGATGCACCTGTACTGACCTCGCCTTCTGGATGATAGCGGGGTGAACAGATATAGTTACAAATATAGTTAGGATTTTATACAAACGTTTCACCTGACCGGTAGCTTATTAGGTAGAGTATGGAACATTCAGGGACATGAGGTTGAGTCCCGTTGAAGGCACACTATTTTAAAATGTTTTGTGTCTTAAGCATCCTAAATTAATGCCATAGATTCCATTTTTGAATAGTCAACTTAAAGACAAAAATGGAAGCATGAAGTAAGATGCATACCTGGTATTTCAACTGTTTATAGGCTACTAAAGCCAACGACTTACCGCTGCACCCTAGAGTTTTGATATAAAGTATATCTGATTATGTACTGCTGGCAAGAAGATATCACTGATAATGACGCTGAGAGTAATTAACCGTTTTTCGGCACAATTTGGTGAAAGCGCCGAAGCCTTCAGGAAGCCTCAGTTTCCCATCACTACAATACACGACTTTGAATTGTATGACAAAAGCTTTTCAGCAATTGCTAATAGTGAATATGTAATTATATATTACAGCATAAAAAAACTGATATTTGGTGTTTTACATCACTTGATTTAAGGCCTTAAAGGCTTCTAAACTGACAGTGACTACAGGGAAAAAACGATGAAAAGGACATGTCTAGCCATTCAACCATTTAAAGGTTTTAGACTTGATGCTACTGATCTGTCCCCTGTATAAATTAAATTGTTAGGGAACTACTACCACATATCAGTTAAATTCTGTAACGGTTCTCTAACCACAGACGCTGGGAGACGGGAAGCAAGTACAGGGCGAGGATTTAATAGTAAATAGACATGAAACTAAACAAGAACAGCATGTGGACAAGCGAAACAGGAATGAAACAGTGACAGATATAGAGACAATCAATGACGTGATGGAGTCCAGGTGAATCTGGGTGCGCGTAACGAGGGTGACAGGTGTGCGTAATGATGAGCAGCCTGGTGACCTCGAGCACGTGAGAGGGGGAGTGGGAGCAGACGTGACAAAATTCGTACAGCATTCTCACTAACAAGTGCAACAAATGTAGCCTATTACAAGACAGGACAATGTTTTTTTTCTTTCTGGGGGATAGATCAGCTGTAATATTGCAGATAGATTGTAGGTTCATTTTAATTGTTTGCATCATTTATAATCCCCCTTATTTGAATGTTTTTCTCTAGACCTGACCATCCCTACCGTGATTGAAGTAATCTACTGTACCTGTAGTTAAATAACGATTCATATATTCCTAATTTCCTTTTTCTTCAAGTGCTAAATTTTCACCCACAGCTGCCAATCCACCATTCATTGCTATCTTAACTCCTGCCTTCCAGTGTCACAGATTAACCTTAATCTTTCTCAGTTTAGCGCTATTTTGTTATTTCCTTTTGCAATATATTTCAACATATGTTAATGAGTCAGAAACAACAATACAATTCACCCACTAGTGTTCTAAAGGTTTTTGGTGCTCCTCTAAGATGTCGCCTCACTGGTTGGCCACCGTTTTGCAAGCTCCAACCCGACTTAGCATTTTTGTGATTATTTTTTAGTTTTACTTTCTTTTCATGAAACTTTTGAACATCAGATCGACAGTTACTTACCTCAATTCTGGCTTCAACTTTGACTTTGACTTTGACTCCCAACTCATCTGCCCTGGGCTCTTTCTGTAATTTCAACCCAATTTTCAGGCTACCCAAGAGGAAACGCCAATGTTACACAGGCAAGAGAGGGTGGATACTGGCAAGATTAAGGTGAAGGGAGAACCGGAAACCTCTTCCCTACATTCTACTGGCCAATGTACAGTCACTTGATAATAAGATGGAGGACCTCCGATCGCGGATTTGCTACCAATGGGACTCTCAAAACTGCAATATTCTCTGCTTTTCTAAAACATGGCTCTCGGACAAGACCCCTCATGGCTATCCAAGTAGTCAATGGATTCTCCATACATGGTGTAGACAGGACAGTAGAGTCAGGAAATTGACTTGAGCTCGGTGGAAGTGTTGACCGATTGTTCACCCATCTTGGAATACCTGATGTTCAAATGCTGACCATTCTACCTCCCGAGGGAGTTTTCATCTGTTATCGTGACTGTTTTATACATTCTACCTCAGGACAAGAAAAAGAACAAGCTGGCACTTAACGAACTGTACGAGGCTATAACCAAGCAGCAAAAACATACATCCAGAGGCTACTTTTCTGGTTGCTGTCGATTTCAACTCCGCGTGAATTAGGACACGTGATGCCCAATTTCCATCAACACAACTCGCCACTAGGGACAGAACAGCTGGCAGGCATAGTCACAGTCATTTTCAACCTCTCCTTGTCCCAGTCTGTAATCCCCCACATGTTTTAAAATGACAACCATCATTCCTGTTCCAAGAACTCTAAGGCTTTATGCCACAATGATTACTGCCCTGTTGCACTCACATCTATAATCATGAAGGGCTTTGAGAGGCTGGTTATGGCAGACATCAGTTCCATCATCCAAGACACCATAGAGCCACTCCAATATGCATACCGCCCCAACAGTTCCATAGACGAATCTCAATTGCACTCCACACTGCCCTCACCCACCTAGATAAAAAATAATATCTATGTGAGAATGCCGTTCTCACATAGGTATTTACTGTGCATTCTACAGTATTTTACTGTAGAACTTACAGAAAAGTGTTTCAGTGTGCTGTAAGACACATTTACGGTATTCTACTGTGCGTTCTATTTTTTTTTTACTACTGTTGAAATTACAGTAAAGTCTTCCATTGTAGGCCTAAGCTTCTCTTCCTTTATATATGTTTTTGAAATATCAGTCATACAGTGGACGCCTACTGTAGGCCTATATGCATGCAATGCCCTGATGCATTTACCACAGTTGAACCGTGAGGTGGACAATTTTTGTTTTACGGAGGATAAAAACAATAGGCTATAAAGTTTTCAATATGCTACGCATTGGAAAAAAGAAACTGTCATTTGTTATTGACAGTTTTTTTAAGGACGCATAACGTTGGATTCTTCCTTCATGTGGTTTTCGGGCAGACTTTGTTGCATATTGCTGCTTTTCACTGTTCAGAAACTGCATTGCACATTTGTTTATACATACATACATACATACATATATACATACATACATACATACATTCTCTGCTGCTGCTGCTACCAATTCAATCTTCTGGGATTTCCTTACCATCTGCGTGGTACAATTAATGACAATAGCAATAAATGCCAATAAGCCAACCTTACTAAAGCACAAAATGTTCGGGTCACTCTGTACTGGCCAACTACTCACAAGGATCCTTTCAGTCTCTCTCACCCTTTGCCTACCATCCTCTACTTTCCTCACTCCCTCAGCATATGACAGTTTCTGCATTGCTCTCAACCTGGAAACTTCCACCTGTCTCACTCGCACAGGACGTTTCTGATCCCAAACAACATGGCCACCCCCACAATTGAAACACTCTACTTTTTCCACCGAAAGGTTACACTCCTTTGTCGCATGCCCTCCTGCACACTTCTCACACCTTGGAATCTCCCTCCTGCATACTGTTGTAACATGACCATAAACCTGAAACACCTTAGTGTGTTCAGAACAACAACTTATACACTCTAGCATGACTTTATCGGCAAACAATCTGCATCAAACTCAGGAGGACAGACGGGGTCTTCTCAGTTTTGCGCTCAACACCAGGTCTGCATTTAAAATAAATAAATGAGGGACAACAAGATGATTTTGCGGAACATTTGCGGGACAGTACATGAAAAACAATGTTAGGCACACTCTGCATAATGGCACGGGCAGTTGAGTTTTGGCCGCATGATAATTTTTTTTTGTTGGGGGGGGACGATTCAACTAACCATCCTAAAATGATGTGGTGTTTTTGGGGTAACAGTAACATTATACTATGTCATTATGTGACCCACCACCCCGATTTGGTCCGATGTAACAACATTTAAAATTCTGTTTTTTTTGTACATTGGATAAAAGTAGAGACTAGAAAATGGTATATCATGCACTGCAGTTGAGGAACAATCGGAAAGTAACTGCTTTGAAAGTTGATCAACTAGTAACCCCACTTGGGGGGGGGGGGGGGGGGACAGGTGTATTCGGAATGCTTTGAACATTAAATTAACACAAAATTCGAAGACTTTGTTAATTTGAGATTTGTGTGGGGGTGAAATTTAAAGTATGCTAATATCTTGTTCAACATATTTTTGGGGTGGTTTGACACTATTCAGAAAATAATTAAATTAGATGGGGAGACAGGCAAATGTGAGAACAGTGGGAATGTCAGAGGGAATACTCTGCACAAGAAAAACGAATGTTGATGGCAGTGGATAACCAAATCATAGATTACAGTTTCCTTGTCCATAGACTGCTTTCAAATATTTTGTAATCTCTTTAAAATAGGGCTGAAATATCACATTTACATAAGTATTCAGACACTTTACTCATTACTTTGTTGAAGCATCTTTGTGAAGTGATTACAGCCTCGAGTCTTCTTGGGTATGACGCTACAAGCTTGGAACACCTGTATTTGGGGAGTTTCTCCCGTTCTTCTCTGCAGATCCTCACAAGCTGTCAGGTTGGATGGGGAGTGTCACTGTGCAACTATTTTCAGGTCTCTCCAGAGATGATCAATCGGGCTCTGGCTGGGCCACTTCAGGCCAGAGTTCAATCTTAGTTTCATCAGACCGGAGAATCTTGTTTCTCATGGTCAGAGTCCTTTAGGTGCCTTTTGGCAAACTCCAAGTGGGCTGTCATGTGCCTTTTTACTGCGGAGTAGCTTCCGTTTGGCCATTCTACCATAAAGGCCTGATTGGTGGAGTGCTGCAGAGTTGGTTGTCCTTCTGGAAGGTTCTCCCAGCTCCACAGAGGATCTCTGGAGCTCTGTCAGAGTGACCATTGGGTTTTTGGTCATTTCCCTGAACATGGCCCTTCTCCCCCAATTGCTCAGTTTGGCTGGGCGGCCAGCTCTAGTAAGAGTTTTGGTGGTTACAAACTTCTTCCATTTAAGAATAATGGAGGCCACTGTGTTCTTGGGGACCTTCAATGCTGCAGAAATGTTTTGGTACCCTTCCCCAGATCTGTGCCTCGACACAATCCTGTTTCGTTGCTCTATCTTCGACCTCATGGCTTGGTTTTTGCTCTGACCATGCACTGTCAACTGTGGGACCTTTATATAGACAGATGTGTGCTTTTCCAAATCATGTCCAATCAATTGAATTTACCACAGGTGGACTCCAACAAGTCAATGTGTCTGATTACTTCCAAATGTACTGTATATCAATTTTCAGGTGGTTTATTCATACTAGCTGAAAACTCATGCCATCCTCTTACACTACATAGACAAAATATATGTGTTTGTGAGTCCCCCTCTACCATCGTTGCATAGCATGTGCACTATACTAAATTGCCCTGGAGCATTTAAAATCCAATGTGTATTTGTAGGAGTAATCCAAAACTGTCCATGAATGGCTGAAAAAATACATAGTCACATATAAATAATTTTCAAAGACACAAGTAGGCATGTCAGACACTAGCAAAATTGTGAAGAAGCGGAATAATCAAATACTGTAAGTGTGGGGAATAACAGTAGGGTTCTTGCTGGCAAGTTATTAATTACACTTTGGATTGTGTATCAATACACCCAGTCACTACAAAGATACAGGCGCCCTTCCTAACTCGGTTGCCGTAGAGGAAGCAAACCGCTCAGGGATTTCAACATGGGGCCAATCACTGGTCACTTTAAAACAGTCACATGGCGGTGATAAGGGAAAACGAAGAATTAATCAACAACATTGTAGTTACTCCACAATACTAACCTAATTAAACAAAATTAAAAGAAATAAGTCTTTATAGAATAAAAACATGCATCCTGTTTGCAACAAGGCACTAAAGTAATACTGCAAAAAATGTGGCAAAGCAATTCACTTTTTGCCCTGAATACAAAGTGTTATGTTTTGGGCAAATCCTACACAACACATTACTGAGTACCACTGTCCAATTTTAGTGGTGGCTGCATTATGTTATGGCTATGCTTGCCATCGTTAAGGACTGGGGAGTTTTTCAGGATAAAAAGAAACGTAATGGAGCTAAGCACAGGCAAAATCCTACAGGAACACCTGGTTCCGACCGCTTCCACCAGGCACTGGGAGATGCATTCACCTTATAGCAGAACAATAACCTAAAACACAAGGCCAAATCTACATTGGAGTTGCTTGCCAAGAAGACAGTGAATGTTTCTGTGTGGCTAAGTTACAGTTTTGACTTAAATCTACTTGAAGATCTATGGCAAGAACTGAAAATGATCAACCAATTTGACTGAGCTTGAAGAATTTAGAAAATAATAATGGTTAAATGTTGCACAATCCAGGTGTAGAAAGCTCTTAGACTTATCCAGAAAGACTCACAGCTGTATTCACTGCCAATGGTGCTCTACAAAGTATGGTCTCAGGGGTGTGAATACTAGATATTTCTGTATTTCATTTTCAATACATTTACACCAATTTCAAAAAAACACATTTTTTACTTTATCATTATTGGGTATTGTGTGTAGATGGCTGAGAAATGTATTTTAGATATTTTTTCTATTCAAGCTGCAACACAACAAAATGTGGATTAAGTCCAGAGGTATGAATACCTTCTAAAGGAACTGTATTTGCTATTCTGTGAGGGCCTACGTTCCGAACCCACTTCGGTGCTTTAGGTGCCAAGGAGTGTAACATGTGTGTAGAAGGGAGATTTCACGATGTGAGAAATGTGCAGGAGGGCATAGTCAGATCGAGTGTACAGTTGGGATAGAGAAAGCACTGTGTCAACTATGGGGGTTCCCATGCAGCCTGGTGTAAGATTGTTTAGGGCCAAGTAGTGTGATGGGGTGGGGTTTTGTTGGGGATAGTGTATAGGTGCAGGGTTAGATGGTGGTGCAATTTGAAGGTTTTCTCATTCTCCTTTTCCCTTTTTTTATAATACTTCCTTTAGGGGAACTGAGAAAGGCAGAAATATCATAAGCGTCTAGTCTGCTGGAAATTCACAAGAAGTCCTTCACCATAGCAGTCATTCTGAGTGCAGGTTTTGGGTGATAAAAGATTCAAATGGTTGGCTATTCATTTTCTGGCTGGATTCCGATAGGAATTACTAATCACTTCACAAACCAGCGTGTTGTAACTCGCAGGTCTGATGTGGTCCATGAGCCAGGATCAGACTATAGTGTTGATGATAACTAAGCCATAACTAAAGGCCTTATGAAATGTATAATTTGTGGTCATACAGGGTTTACTTTAAATTGAAACGCATTAACTTAGGCAGGCGCTTGGTGAAGGCTTCTTTGAATTGCAACAACCATTTCACTGTCACTAACAAATACAGTCATGGGTGGGTATCTCTCACGTTCACTCAAAAGACATGCTGGGTTGTACAGTATGCAAATAGGGCAGTGTTCAAACACCCTCAGTGTTTAAATCCTATACGCCTTGTGCTGAATAAACGTGTTTATGTGACTAAAAAGTGTTACAGCGAACAAAAATGGTGCGCCGTTTACAATCTAAACACTGTGCTGTGTTTTCATCTGAATTATTTGACTCGTTTAAATCCAAATTCAGATCCTAAACACTTTGTTTTACGGTGTAGGGTGATGTTCCATTATTAGAGATGGGCCCTGGCCTGGCAACACATTATAAACAATCACAGACATGGGGCACGTTCAGCAGGACATAGCGTATAAAAAATATTCTATGTAAAACAAACAGCTCTGTGTGACATGTAGAATAAGGAATCAGGTCAGCTCTATTCGTGGTATTTCTATCTGCAACGTTCGACAACGTTTGGCTACTTAATGTGGCCCTGATGAACCAAACCCTCTGACCTACACAGCTCTGACAGGCATTACAAAATACATTTACTGGCACCATAGAAAAGGATGTCAATATCCTCTGAATGACAATGCTAATGATATCATAGTAGAGAGGAGTTGGTGTAATGTACTGTCGTGGCCAAAAGTTTTGAGAATGACACATATTAATTTCCACAAAGTTTGCTGCTTCAGTGTTTTTAGATATTTTTGTCAGCTGTTACTATGGAATACTGAAGTATAATTACAAGCATTTCATAAGTGTCAAAGGCTTTTAATGACAATTACATGAAGTTGATGCAAATAGTCAATATTTGCAGTGTTGACCCTTCTTTTTCAAGACCTCTGCAATCCGCCCTGGCATGCTGTCAATTAACTTCTGGGCCACATCCTGACTGATGGCAGCCCATTCTTGCATAATCAATTCTTGGAGTTTGTCAGAATTTGCGTTTTTGTTTGTTCACCCACCTCTTGAGGATTGACCACAAGTTCTCAATGGGATTAAGGTCTGGGGAGTTTCCTGGCCATGGACCCAAAATATTGATGTTTTGTTCCCTGAGCCACTTAGTTATCACGTTTGCCTCAAACTGTTCATGGATGGTTGGGAGAAGTTGCTCTCGGAGGATGTGTTGGTACCATTCTATATTCATGGCTGTGTTCTTAGGCAAAATTGTGTGTGAGCCCACTCTCTTGGCTGAGAAGCTTTACTGTTGGCATGACACAGGACTGATGGTAGTACCCACCTTGTCTTTTCCGGGGATTCATCAGAGAAAATGACTTTACCCCAGTCCTCAGCAGTCTAATCCCTGTACATTTTGCAGAATATCAGTCTGTCCCTGATGTTTTTCCTGGAGAGAAGTGGCTTCTTTGCTGCCCTTCTTGACACCAGGCCATCCTCCAAAATTCTCAGACTCACTGTGCGTGCAGATGCACTCACACCTGCCTGCTGCCATTCCTGAGCAAGCTCTGTACTGGTGGTGCCCCGATTCCGCAGCTGAATCAACTGTAGGAGACATTTCTGGCGCTTGCTGGACTTTCTTGGGTGCCCTGAAGCGTTCTTCACAACCATTGATCTGCTCTCCTTGAAGTTCTTGATGATCCGATAAATGGTTGATTTAGGTGCAATCTTACTGGCAGCAATATCCTTGCCTGTGAAGCCCTTTTTGTGCAAAGCAATGATGACGGCATGTGTTTCCTTGCAACCAACCATGGTTGACGGAGGAAGAACAATGATTCCAAGCAACACCCTCCTTTTGAAGCTTTCCAGTCTGTTATTCGAACTAAATCAGCATGACAGAGTGATCTCCAGCCTTGTCCTCGTCAACACTCACACCTGTGTTAATGAGGGAATCACTGACATGTCAGCTGGTCCTTTTGTGGCAGGGCTGAAATGCAGTGGAAATGTTTTTTTCTTTGGTGTTCAGTTCATTTGCATGGCAAAGAGGGACTTTGCAATTAATTGCAATTCATCTGATCACCCTTCATAACGTTCTGGAGTATATGCAAATTGCCATCATACAAACTGAGGCAGCAGACTTTGAAAATGTATATTTGTGTCATTCTCAAAACGTTTGGCCACGACTGTACTGTAAAAATGACATTGACATATCAAAAGGCATAAGTGTTCAGGTTTTGAAGTGCATTATGAATACGAAGTACATACACATTCAGAATTGCACTCACATTGACTCATGTAAACATGCTTGCACACACACGCACACAGACACACACACAGCGCATGAAATTAGGAAGTTAGTCCCATTGCTCTCCATTGTGTAAAGTACAATTTTCCACCAAGTTAAAGTGCTTTTAGTATTGTTAACATACATCTTCAATGCATATATTCCAGTGAAAAGAAAAAATAAAAGAACAAACTCTGAACATCAGGGTTGGTGTCAATTCCATTTCAATGCCAGACAATTGAGGATGTACACTGCAATTACAATTATTTTCAATGCTTTTCAAGAAGGACCATTTGGATTTGGATTTTGGTTTACTTTACTTTTTTGACTGGAATTAAAACGTAATTTACCCCAGCCCTGCTAAACATATATTCAGAAGAATGAGTACTGGCAATGTTCGCATCGATAGGGACAAATGCACGTACATACAATATGATATATTCAGTCAAAATCCTTCAAGAAAAAAAGTTTGTTTTCCAGTGCTTCCACTCCCAGTACCTTTTTGTGTAAAAAACAGACAGTACCATGATTCTGTGATTATGTCCAAGTAAACCATGTTATGTTCACATAAACCAGTCAACCTTTATAGTTACACAAGTACTTTCATTAAAAAAAATACAGACATATGAAGTTTAAAAAGCCCCTTTAGTCCATCTTTGATTACAGTACAGTAAACCCAGATCGGATGTACAGTTTGTTGTCCCTTTCCAGGTTATTGCTTGTGGAATCCTCATCAACCACAAGGGGTGATACATTCCCATCAAATCCAAAACACAAGCGCATGTGTGTGTAAGTGTGTGTGTTTTGTGTTCACGTTTCCCAACAGGGGAGCAGCTCTTCTCTATTGCATTCAATAATGTTTTCTCACTTGATAATTGTTCAATGTCCATACATATCTCCTGTCATATCTCCTTGCTCTCTCATTGCATCCTACTAGTGCTCTCTCTCTCTCTCTCTCTAGACATTGCTGATACGGACACTGAGAAGACTACTATCTCGCCCCCTGTCCCTCCCCCTCTCCTCCCCTCTATAGCCCTCCTCCAGTTTGATCTTCTCCGGGTCTGCCCCTTTTTCCGCGCCCCCTCTGTTGCTGCCATGGTAAAGGGAGGAGCGCATGGCTGGGCTTGGGGGCGAGGCCTGTTTGACGAGGGGGGTGGTCTTTGTTTTGGCCACCTTGTCAAAGAAGGCGAAGTCGGCCACATACTTCCCCGAGGGGGACAGGGAGACCACGGGGGGGAACTCGTACCCCCACAGGATCTCATCAGGCAGGTAGGAGGTGCGCACCTGGCAGGTGGCGGAGGTGGGCTCCACCGTGGCACTCATGATCACCAGCAGCTCAAAGTCTGCCAGATCCGGATCCGTCCATCCCCCTCCTACGACAGAGAGAATGAAAGAAAGATACAAACTCTTTAGCACTAAATATGCATGAGCCAGAAGGGGCTGTAACAATAACAGGCTAGATGTTATATCTTGACTTACCATCTGATTTCTCTGCTGAATCCAGATCACAAAATGTATGGACTAAATGACTTCCTTGCATAAAACCAAAGCTAAAGTTGCACCATGGCGACTGAGCTATAAACACAGTCCATTGAGAGAAGTTAGTGTGTGGCCTCTTACCATACACACACTCTCTTTCCACAAGCCTGCTCCAAAACATAAAACCCACACAGCTACTCACAAAAACACACACTTACTGTAAACAAAAATTATTATACTCATAAAGAACATCAAGCACACTGTTCAAGCGGTTGTTCCTGAAATCCGATCACCCATTCATACAAAGACCCATTAAAGAAAACATATACATAATGATACCATTAACATGCGCATCACCTTTCACTAACACACGGCCACCATTACACAAATAATACGCTACAAGGCATATACACTCCAACAAGCACACACCTGCGTCAACAGCCCACACTTTCGTCATCTGTGAAAACAGCCCTTATCCTAACCTGAACCCAGTACTGCTCTCACTGAGGCAAAAACAGTGTTTCGTAACACACACACATGCCCATGCACGAACGCACAAGCACACACACACGTATGCATGCACCAGTGGAGGCTGCTGAGGGGAGGATGGCTCATAATAATGGCTGGAACGGCGTGAATGGCATCAAACACATGGAAACCATGTATTTGATACCATTCCATTCCAGCCATTACCACAAGCCCATCCTCCCCAATTAAGGTGCCAGCACGCACGCACACACACACACACACATACATACATACATACATACATACATACATACATACATATAGTACAAAATGCATGGTATGTGGTAGACAGTCTAGTTAGTCAGAGGAGCTTTTTCTTCAGAACCTGCCCCAGTTCCTACGCCGGTTCCTACGCCAACACCATAACGCCACTATCTCAAACGGCTAAGTCCGCCCTCTCTTGGCACAGGCCTGAGGCCTGAGAAGTGGAGAAGTGGAGAAGTGGAGAAGTAGGCAAAACTTGAGACGCTGCTGACGGTGTTTGCAATTCCCCCAAACAAACAAAAAAACAACTCTCAGAGAATGAGTGCACAACTGGTAGTCACTTATACAGTTGAAGTTGGAAGTTTACATACACTCAGGTTGGAGTCATTAAAACTAGTTTTTTAACCAATCCACAAATTTCTTGTTAACAAACTATTGTTTTGGCAAGTCGGTTAGGACATCTACTTTGTACATGACACAAGTCATTTTTCCAACAACTGTTTACAGACTGATTATTTCACTTATAATTCACTGTATCACAATTCCAGTGGTCAGAAGTGTACATACACTAAGTTGATTGTGCCTTTACACAGCTTGGAAAATTCTAGAAAATTGTCATGGCTTTAGAAGCTTCTGATAAATTATGTCAATTAGCCTGAGTCAATTGGAGGTGTACCTGTGGATGTATTTCAAGGGTTACCTTCAAACTCAGTGCCTCTTTGCTTGACATCATGGGAAAATCTAAAGAAATCACCCAAGACCTCAGAAAAAAAATTGTAGACCTCCACAAGTCTGGTTCATCCTTGGGAGCAATTCCCAAATGCCTGACGGTACCACCATACAAACAGTCCGCAAATATAAACACCATGTGACCATGCTGCCGTCATACCGCTCAGGAAGGAGACGTGTTCTGAACATACTTCGGTACGAAAAGTGCAAATAAATCCCAGAACAACAGCAAAGGACCTTGTGAAGATGCTGGAGGAAACAGGTACAAAAGTTCACAGTAAAACGAGTCCTTTATCGACATAACCTGAAAGGCCGCTCAGCAAGGAAGAACCCACTGCTCCAAAACCGCCATAAAAAAGCCAGACTACGGTTTGCAACTGCACATGGGGGACAAAGATCATACTTTTTGGAGAAATGTCCTCTGGTATTATGAAACAAAAATAGAACCGTTTGGTCATAATGACCATTGTTTTGTTTGGAGGAAAAAGGGGGAGGCTTGCAATCTGAAGAACATCATCCCAACCGTGAAGCACGGAGGTGGCAGCATCATGTTGTGGGTTTGCTTTGCTGCAGGAGGGACTGGTGCACTTCACAAAATAGATGGCATCGTGAGGAGGGACAATTATGTGGATATATTGAAGCAACATCTCAAGACATCAGTCAGGAAGTTAAAGCTTGGTTGCAAGTGGATCTTTCAAATGGATAATGACCCCAAGCAAACTTCCAAAGTTGTGGCAAAATGGCTTAAGGACAACAAATCAAGGTATTGGAGTGGCCACAAAGCCCTGACCTCAATAGAAAATGTGTGGGCAGAACTGAAAAAGTGTGTGCTAGCAAGAAGGCCTACAAACCTGACTCAGTTACACCAGCTCTGTCAGGAGGAATGGGCCAAAAGTCACCCAACTTATTGTGGGAAGCTTGTGGAAGGCTACCTGAAACGTTTGACCCAAGTTAAACAATTTAAAGGCAATGCTACCAAATACTAATTGAGTGTATGTAAACATCTGACCCACTGGGAATGTGATGATAGAAATAAAAGCTGAGAAATCATTCTCTCTACTATTATTCTGACATTTCACATTCTTAAAATAAAGTGGTGAGCCTAACTGATCTAAGACAGGGAATTGTTTCTAGGGTTAAATGTATGGAATTGTGAAACTGAGTTGAAATGTATTTGGCTAAGGTGTATGTAAACCTCCGACTTCAACTGTATGTCATTCAGATGGCTAGCTTCCCGGCAAAGGCTGGCTAGTATTACTTAGCTAGCTAGAAGGATGAAGTAAGAAGCTAACTTGAAACAGAGCCTGCCTCAGCAGGATAAATAAATTGGTTACTAAGTTCTCATAATTACTTTGCATAACAAAGTAGGCTACTGAGACAGACAGTGATGTGGTGCTCAGTGGTGAGGCTGGGGCAGGCTGCAATGCAAACAGGAGGAAGTAGAGGAAAGCAGAGAAAGAGCAGAGAAAGAGGTCAGTACAGTGTTTTCCAAACTTGGTCGGTGCCCCATGTGGGGTCCCTGAGGAAAATCTGTACTAATCTTATCAAACAAGTTAGAAACAAAACAAAAGGATGATGTGTTTCAATATGAACATCTCCACATGGCCTATCTTCAAATCAAAATCCAATCAAAGTTAATTTGTCACGTGCGCCAAATACTTACAGGCTCTAACCAATAGTGCGAAAAAGGTATATGTGTGTGTGTGTGTGTGTGTGTGTGTGTGTGTGTGTGTGTGTGTGTGTGTGTGTGTGTGTGTGTGTGTGTGTGTGTGTGTGTGTGTGTGTGTGTGTGTGTGTGTGTGTGTGTGTGTGTGTGTGTGTGTGTGTGTGTGGTTAAGTAAAGAAATAACACAACAGTAAAAAGACATTTGAAAATAAGAGTAACAAGGCTATATACAGACACTGGTTAGTCAGGATTATTGAGGTAGTATGTACTTGTAGGTATGGTTAAAGTGACTATGCATATATGATGAACAGAGAGCAGCAGTAGCGTAAAAAGAGGGGTTGGCTCTCTACAGATCCCGACCCGTCACTTGCACTGGTTCCTGGATCCCAGTTCCTATTTCACAGTCCCAGCACCAATTTGTGGTTTACAGTCCCGGCCCCCAGCATCTGCACGGTTCCCAGTTTTCCCAGCAACAACAACCTTCGCCAACCCTGGACACAGCAGTGGCTACCACAACTGCCACCTCCACCCAGCCACTGCCAGCTGATTTTATTCAAACATAGACATGCTCTATCAGGTATGAAGGTAAGACCCAGATGCAGACCACATTGAGTAAACAGTAGTTTAATATTCCAGCATGGGCAGACAATAGACAGGTCAAGGCAGGCAGGGGTCAGTAAACCAGAGGTGGGGCAAAGGTACCGGACGGCAGGCTGGGTCAGGGTAAGGCAGAGTTGTCAGGCAGGCGGGCTTGGAGTCAGGACAGGCAAGGGTCAAAAACCAGGAGGGCGAGAAAAGAGAGACTGGAAAAACGGGAGACAAAGGGCTGTGAGACATGGATTTGACTCTGGACACATGAAAGGTGGGATGATCTTGGAGATGGGCCGATAAACTGGGGGGAGAGTTTGCGGGATTCAACGATCCCGGGGAGCCGGTTGATGGCGATCCGCTTATCGTAGATGCCTGGAGGTGCTCTTGAGGAGGGCCGACCGGCTCTCCCCCAGATACGACGACAGCAACGGAAAAACATCTGGGCAAAAGGTATGCCGACCTCCTCTTCCTGCTCAGGAAAGAACGGGGGCTGTGACCCCAGGTAACACTCAAACGGTGATAGGCCCATGGCAAGGAAGGGTGTTGCGGGCATATTCCACCCACACCAGCTGCTGGCTCCAGGTGGTGGGGTTGGTGGAGACGTGCTGCACCCTGAGCTGGGCCATCTCCTTGGCAGAGGGTAACTTGAGGAGAGGAATTAAGTGGGCAGCCTTGGAAAAGCGATCCTCCAGGGTCAGGATTGCGGTGTTGCCAGCAGACGGTGGGAGTCCTGTGACAAAGTCCAGAGGTTGGATGAGGCCAGCTGGAGCTTGGCGAGGGGTTTTGTTTCGTGCACAGACCGTGCAGGCGGCAACAATGGCGGAAACGTTGGGAACCATGGTAGGCCACCAAAAGCATTGTCGCACAAAGGCCAGGGTCTGCTGGGAGCCCGGGTGGCAGGCAAGCCTGGAGGAATGGGCCCACTCCAGGACTGCGGAGCGGACAGCGTCAGCCACGAACATCCGGTTATCTGGACCCCATCAGCGTTCACAGGGACAGCTGCGCCTCCCAGACCTGTTTCCCGATACCCCAGCTGAGTGCCGTCGCCAGGCACAAGGTGGGAAGGATGGTCTCGGGCTCCGGGGTGGTAGCTGTGGGGTTATAGCGACGAGACAAGACATTCGGCTTGATGTTTTTGGACCCCGGTAGGTAGGAGAGGGAAAATTTTAACCGGGTAATTAGCAGGGCCCATCTCGCCTGCCTGGAGTTGAGGCTCTTAGCAGTGCGGAGATACTCCAGGTTTTTGTGGTCGGTCCAACACAATGAATTGATGTTCTGCCCCTTCAAGCCAGTGCCTCCATTCCTCCAATGCAATCTTCATCGCGAGAAGCTCCCGATTCCCCACATCGTAATTCCTCTCCGTGGCGATGAGGCGGTTGGAAAAGGCACAGTGATGCAGCTTAAGATCCCAAAATGCCTGGTTCGTAGAGGTGGGGGCAGACAGGGGGGAAGCCAGGGTGCTGTAACCCCAGATAAAAGGGTGATAAAAGTTGGCGAACCCAAGGAAGTGTTTCAGCTGCACCCTGGACAATCCACCACCGCTTTCACCTTCTTGGGATCCATCTTGACGCACCCAGCAGAGATTCTGTAGCCCAGAAAGGGAATGGTGGAGCTATGAAACTTGCACTTTTCCGCCTTAACAAACAACTGGTTCTTCAGAAGGCGCTGGAGAACCTGCTGGACATGGAGCACGTGCTCTTTGAGGGAGCAGGAGAAGACGAGGATGTCATCAATGTAGACAAAGACGAAATGGTTCACCGTGTTGCGGAGAACATCATTCACCAGAGCCTGCTGGTGAGGCTTAAGGGCATGGCCTTCTCGTATTCGCACCAGGTGCTAGGCGTTACGTAGATCCAGCTTGGAGAACACAGTGGAGCGGCTCAAAGGCCCAGGAAATGAGTGGTAGCAGATAACGGTTCTTTACAGTGATGTCACTGAGTCCCCGGTAGTCGATGCACGGGCACAGGGTCTTGTCCTTCTTTTCCACGAAGAAGAACCCTGCATCACTGGGAGAGGAAGAGGAACAGATAAATCCAGTAGCTAGGGAGTCCCCAATGTAGTCATCCATAGCCTTGGTTTCAGGTCCCGATAGCGAGTACAGACTCCTCCGGGGCGGCGTGGTGCTAGGGAGAAGGTCAATCTCGCAATCATATGGGCGGTGCGGCGGAAGGGAAGTGGCCCGAGTCTTGCTGAACACATCCCGGAGATCCTGGTACTCCGCGGGAATGGTTGAGAGATCAAGAACCACCTCTGAGGACCCAGGAAGACGTCCCGGGGAAGGTTGCACTGACTTCAGACAATGGGCGTGGCAGAACAGACTCCAGCCCATGATGGCACCCATAGACCTGTTGATGAGTGGGTTGTGTCACTGGAGCCAGGAGAATCCCAAAACCACTGAGATCTGGAGGAACTTCATGAGCAGGAACTGAATGGTCTCGCTTTGATTCCCTGACACACCCAGCTTGATGGGAGTGGTGTTATGGGTGACCCGACCTATAGATCGATCAACGCTCTAACATCCACGGGAATGGAGAGTAGCTGAATGGGGATGTTCAGCTTAGAAGCCATTGTGGTGTCCAAAAAGCTCTCACCAGTCCCGGAGTCAATAAGGACCCGGAGAGATTCTGACTGGTTTCCCCACAGCAGAATGACAGGGTACGAGTAAGGGAAGCAGAAAACTTTCCCATATGGCCCACCAGAGTACTCGCTCCTACCCATGAGCCTGGTCTTTTACCAGGTAGAAAGACAAAATGACAAACTCTCGCAATGCAGACAGCTCCTTGTGCTGATCCGGTGTTGACGTTCCGCTGGCGACAGCCCAGCCCTGCCTAATTGCACGGGCTCGGGATACAGTGCCTCGGCCCTCCTCGGTGACTCTTGAGAAAGGTCGGAAAATCTTGGGTGCTCTTGGCCACGGGACCATCAGGGACTTTAGGGATGACTTGGAGGCGAGGTGGAATCCCTGGACATGGGATTCCGAATTTCCTTTCCATCCGTCGTTCCTGCAATCGCCCATCGATGCAGATGGTCAAAGCGATGAGGGTGGTCAACATCTGTGGGTATCTCCCGAGCCTGAAGCTTATCTTTAACCTCCTCGAGACGCCGTGCAGGAACATGACGAACAGTGCTTCCGAGTTCCACACACTCTCCGCTGCCAAAGTACAGAAACCCACCACATAGTCGGCCACAGTGCAGGCAACCTGCCAGAGCTGGATTTGCTTCCAGGCATTTTCTCTCCCAGAGAACGGGGCATCAAAGCCCTTCCTCACCACTCCAATGAACCCCTCCAGGCTTGCGCATATAGTCGGCATATAGCCGGTTCCCATATATATATAGATATATACAAATAGGTGAGAGCCCTTCCAGACATCAACGTGATGAGGTAGGCTATTTTGGAGCGATCCGAGGGGAAGGAGGAGGGCTGAAGCTCTAAATTGCAGGCACACTGAGCTAGAAACTTCCGACAGGTGCTCGGCTCTCCTTTAAAGCGTTCCGGAGGAGGTAACCGAGGCTCCCGGGAAGGTGGAGTGGCCGGTGGGGTGGCGCTGCTAACCGCAGAGTTGCTGAGGGGCGGTGGGGTTACCACGGAATTGCTCCAGCATCATGTCCAACGCCAGGTCATGGCAGTCAGCCAACGTTTGGACCCCCTCCATCAGCCCATGAAGAAATTCCTCGTGCCTACCAATGGAGGCTCCTTGGGAGGAGATGGCGCTGCGCAGCTGGTCCGGGTCTGCTGGGTCAGTCATGGCCAGTTCGTATGATCAGGTATGAAGGTAAGACCCAGATGTAGACCACATCGAATAAACAATAGTTTAATATTCCAACAGGGGCAGACAATAGACAGGTCAAGGCAAGGAGGGGTCAGTAAACCAGAGGTGGGGCAACGGTACCAGACGGCCGGCAGGCAGGCTCAGGGTCAGGGTAAGGCAGAGCTCGATAATCCAGAAGGGGGCAAAGGTACAGGTCGGCAGGCAGGCTCAGGGGTTGGCAGAGTGGTCAGGCAGGCGAGCTCGGAGTCAGGACAGGCAAGGGTCAAAAAGAGAATTTTACTTGACACCGAGCTGCCTGTAAATTACTGTCAAATTCATGGTAACCCCTTTCCATTGCAAAGAGGTCCAGATATATCTACAGAAATCCATCATGAGGAGTTGCGAGCAGAGCTACTGTGAGAGGAGGCCGTATTATAAGCTAGATCCATAGATACTGCAGGGGAAATGACTGTAGTATTATGTACTATTAGTATTATGATACTTCTAATAGTAGTATTATGCATGCTACTTTCATACAGTATTAAGATTTGATCAGATATTACTTACATTTTCAAGGTACACCGCATGAAGCCAAAGCAAAATGGAGTGTTATCTGGGATCAAGCATCATTTAAAAGCCTTATTATGTGTACAGTAATACAATACCATATAATCTGAGCACAGTCAATTTAACAGGAGTCTGGCGGCTCAACTAGACAGAAATTCATGATAGACAGGAAATAGAGAGAGAAAGAGAACTGCTTCGGTGACTAGAGAACGATGGGGTGCACAGGAAGAGAGATGTAGAGAGATAAGCATACATACATACCACACAGTGCTGCAGATAAAACAGAGAGGAGTGAGCGTCAGTATCAGAGAGGAGTGGAGAGGTAGAGCAGTGAAGGAGTGAAGAGATAGGAAGGAGAGTCCATATCAGAGAGGAGTGGAGAGGTAGAGCAGTGAAGGAGTGGATAGATAGGAAGGAGTCAGTATCAGAGAGGCGCGGAGAGAGGAGTGAGAGTCAGTATCAGAGAGGAGTGGAGAGGTAGAGCAGTGAAGGAGTGGAGAGGTAGAGCAGTGAAGGAGTGGAGAGGTAGAGCAGTGGAGGAGTGGAGAGGTAGGAGTAAGAGTCAGTATCAGAGAGGAGTAGAGAGGTAGGAGTGAGAGTCAGTATCAGAGAGGAGTGGAGAGGTAGAGCAGTGAAGGAGTGGAGAGGTAGAGCAGTGGAGGAGTGGAGTGATAGGAGTGAGAGTCAGTATCAGAGAGGAGTGGAGAGGTAGGAGTGAGAGTCAGTATCAGAGAGGAGCGGAGAGGTAGAGCAGTGAAGGAGTGGAGAGATAGGAAGGAGTCAGTATCAGAGAGGAGTGGAGAGGTAGAGCAGTGGAGGAGTGGAGAGGAGTGAGAGTCAGTATCAGAGAGGAGTGGAGAGGTAGGAGTGAGAGTCAGTATCAGAGAGGAGTGGAGAGGTAGAGCAGTGGAGGAGTGGAGAGGAGTGAGAGTCAGTATCAGAGAGGAGTGGAGAGGTAGAGCAGTGAAGGAGTGGAGAGATAGGAACGAGAGTCCGTATCAGAGAGGAGTGGAGGGGCAGCAAAGGAGTGGAAAAATAGAAGTAGGGCAGTGAAGGAGTAGAGAGTTAGAAGCAAAGGAGCGAAGCAATAGAGCAGCAAAGGAATTGAGAGATACACTCTTAGAAAAAGGGTTCCTAAAGGGTTCTTCAGGTGTCCCCATAGAATAACACATTTTGGTTCCAGGTAGAACCAAAACTCCTCTGTGGAAAGGGTTCTACCTGGAACCAAAACTAGTTCTTCAAAGGGTGGGGGACAGCCAAAGAACCCTTTTAGGTTCTAGATAGCACCTTTTTTCTAAGGGTGTAGAGCAGTGAAGGAGTGGAGAGGTAGATCACTGGTCAGTGTGGGTCAGTAATAGCCCTGTGGTTAGTGGTGATGAGAGGTGAGGTGGAGCGGTAGAGCAGCGTAGTAGTGGAGCGGTAGAGCAGCGTAGTAGTGGAGCGGTAGAGCAGCGTAGTAGTGGAGCGGTAGAGCAGCGTAGTAGTGGAGAGGTAGAGCAGCGTAGTAGTGGAGAGGTAGAGCAGCGTAGTAGTGGAGAGGTAGAGCAGCGTAGTAGTGGAGAGGTAGAGCAGCGTAGTAGTGGAGAGGTAGAGCAGCGTAGTAGTGGAGCGGTAGAGCAGCGTAGTAGTGGAGAGGTAGAGCAGCGTAGTAGTGGAGAGGTAGAGCAGCGTAGTAGTGGAGAGGTAGAGCAGCGTAGTAGTGGCGCGGTAGAGCAGCGTAGTAGTGGCGCAGTAGAGCAGCGTAGTAGTGGAGAGGTAGAGCAGCGTAGTAGTGGAGAGGTAGAGCAGCGTAGTAGTGGAGAGGTAGAGCAGCGTAGTAGTGGAGAGGTAGAGCAGCGTAGTAGTGGAGAGGTAGAGCAGTGTAGAGGTAGATCAGCATTCAGAGTGGGTCGGTAATAACCCTGTGGTTAGTGGTGATGAGAGGCCTGTCCTCCTGTAACAGGATCCCCCACCCCTCACTGCATCGGACTGTACCCCATTGTCTTCTAAGGAGACACCCTGGCACCCACTTACACACACATTCCACAAACACACACACACACATTGAGCGAGAGAAAGAGCCCTCTCCCAGTGCGGTCCCTCAAAACACACACATAGTATGTAAGAATACACACATAAACATTCAGTACGCATATATACACATACAGAATGCATGCGCACACACAGACACACATACAAACATGCTCCCCCATCCCTCTACTGCCAATGTCCCCTCTCTCCATCACAACACTCAGCTCGAACCTCCCTAAATTCACCCTTCTCTTTCTTTCCACACAGATTGGTTTCAGTCCCCACACCCCAACGGACCCTCTCCTCCCATTGAGGATCAAGATATGTGAGATGTAAACGATAGCAACAACTTCACCTACTTTACACGGACTGTACAGTACCGTAGTTCACTAAACCCCCAAAAAACACTGCTACAACAGCACCTTGGGAAGGAGAACACTACACTGCACCTGAACACTACAATGTACCTGTAACTACACTATGCCTGCCTACTATATTACTCCCATGTGAAGACATGGCTTTCAGGACACTTGACATAAAATGGGGCCTATAGAACAAGAATACACAACTCCAATGACTCTTCGGGTGTCAGGCAAGGTTACTCATCATACATGCGCAAAGAAAACATAATGGTAGCCTTTTCCTGCAGTCAATGACCAAAAGCGCACTCTTTGGCTTTGTGTGTGGAATGTTATTCATATTTTTCATAATTAATCCAGATTTGGTTTATTTTTTTGAAACGTCTAAAATCTTGTGTTTCTATGTCAAACTGTTTTGTTATATTTCAGTCTTCTGCAATGTGTATAGAAAGTGTAATATTGGGATGCAAACTCAAAATTGAATACATTTTAACTCTATATCTGACAGGTGTCTTCTTTTTTTTAAGCCCGTAACCATGTGTGTGAGGCGTATACTTTTGTTTCACAGTAGATTTGTTTAAGACTACCAAGAATCTCTCTGTGTGACCCTGATTTTGCCCACTGCAATAAAAGTGTCAACGTTATTGAGACTCGTACCCTTGATGGCCCAGGCTCTGAGTGGGCTGCTGTCATCAATGACGTGGTAGAAGGTGAGTGGGAGGATGAGGAAGGGGCTGTCGCTGGACATGTCCACCTGGAAGGGAACGTTCCTCTGGTCCAGTCGCACCGTCTCCCCCTCCTTGGTCTGGGATGTCTGGAGCAACTTCCCTGTTACCTGGTAGCCAAAATGGAGTCATATTAAATTGTATGGCGGTACATGAGTGAGAATCCTGAAGAAGCTTGACAACATGACGACAACCTATATCTACCATGGTGATCCATTTTTTCAGGAACTATGTTTTTTATTTTTGTAATACTCAATCACTAACACACACAGAGACACACACACGCTATCTCTACCGAGCAGCCCAGTAACAGGCTCTTTCGCATGTTGGCCACTCGGATCATGAGGCAGGGTCGGCCCTCGTGATTGGACACCACGGCGTGCCGGCTGAACTTCACTGTCTCGCCTCTCTTCTTGGGCCGCGCCACCTGAAGAAGACGGGGGGGGGAGAGTGTGTCAGAGCCACACAATGTAGCATGGTGAACTACACTACCCACAATGCTACCGGTAACATGTCCTGTTTATTTGTTAGGCTGTTAACAACCTGCCGTCCGTCTCCTTAGCAATACATACAGTACAGTACATGGCATGCACTTCCTATCATTTTAACCTCCAGCCCCAACACACACACACACACATAGATAGATAACCGAGTGAAAAATAAAGAAAGGGCTTGTAAGTCTTATTATTGAGGGGCCAGAATGATAACCCTGACCCTCGTAGATAAGAGGGGAAAGGGGAGGATAATTAACACTGTTGTTTACACAGGAGTCCAGTGCTGAGTAGGGCCAGTGCATATAGTTGTACTGTTGTGTGTTGGACGTCTGGATGCAGTGCATATGGTGGCCAGACTATATTACCGAACATTGGTCATGTGTGTCGATCCAAAGTTCAAATGTGTCATAGTATTGGCACTGAGTGTACAAAATATTAGGAACCCCTAATATTGAGTTGCACCCCATTTTGCCCTCAGAACAGCCTCAATTCGTCTGGGGGCATGGACTACAAGGTGTCGAAAGCGTTCGACAGGGATGCCGGCCCATGTTGACTCAAATGCGTCCCACGGTTGTGTCAAGTTGGCTAGATGTCCTTTGGATGGTGGACCATTCTTGATGTACACAATAATCTGTTGAGTGTAGTGTGGTAATAGGCTTTATTAATGAATGGGATGGTAATAGTAACCATGATATTGATATGCCCAGGACACGATGAGGTACCTTGGCGAGGAAGGTTCCTGTGATGAAGATCTCCAGAACCATGGTAATGACAAGCTGGAGGATGAGGAGGATGATGGCGGCAGGACATTCCTCTGTGATGCAACGAAAGCCGTAGCCAATGGTGGTCTGGGACTCCAGCGAGAAGAGGAACGCCCCTGTTAGGGTCTGCACCTGCATCACACACGGGGTGTGGTTGGACGGCGGGTCAAACTCTGGAAGGAGGGAGAGCAGAGATACAGGGAAAGAGGCAAGGTTCTGAGCAGATTGTTTGACATGCCAGGCGGTTGAAGAACAAATTGCGGATATGACCCGAGAAAGGGCTAAACTAAGGAAGGCACATTCTTACACGTCTCTCATTCTCCCTCTTCTCGACTTACGTTCTCTATCGCCTTCTCTCTCTTTCTCCGCCCCTGCCCTCTCCACCCTCTGCTCCCCCTTTCCCCTCCCTCCATCCTCACCTAGCAGGTCTCCATGCACCAGCGCCACCAGGTACCACAGAACCCCGAACAGGAACCAGGTCCCGGCGAAGGTGGCCGAGAACAGGAAGAGCTTGTAGCGCCACTGCATGTCCAGGAAGGTCGTCCAGATGTCACGCAGGTACAGCGCCCCGCGCCCGCTCACATGCTCGATGCGCACGTTGCTGTGCCCGTCCTTGGAGAGAACGCGTCGTCTCCGTCGGAGCGCACAGACCGTTGCCGCTGCCTCCCCTGCCGCCCCCAGCAGCGGCTTCAGAACCTCTGTCTGCGTCATTGAGTGACACACCTTTTCGGGGGAGGAGCCACGTGAGGACGGGGGAGTGGCCGAGGTCATGGCTGCAGCTTTATGGGAGGAGAGGGATCGAAAACCAGGGTTGAGGGGGAGATTGAGTGGATAAGCGGGAGGAAAAGGAGTGTGAGGGAGAGGGGTGAAGAGGGCAAGGGGGTCAGAAAGAGGAAGATATAAAGTTTATGAAAAACAAGTTGAAAAGATGGGGTTTGTGAGAAAGGAGAGAATAGGAAAGGAATAGAGGAGAAAAGTTGATAAGGGGATGAATGAAAGAGATGACAGGAGTGGAACTTTTTTTGGGGGGGGGGACATGGAGAGAGAAAGATAGGGAGATTATAAATGTAAGTGGACAGAGGCAGGCCTGTTGCTGTCCAAGGTGGTCCATTTAAAACTCTCTCTTACTCGTTCTCTTCATCCCTCTCTTTTCAGATGGAGCAGATGGAGCAGCAGCTCCCCTTTCAAAGTAAAAATCCCCCTTTCAGAGTGAAGTTGCAGCTGTCTTTTCACGTTAAAAAAACCCATCTATAATGCTAAGGGACTCCTGTGTCTGCAGCACATCAGGCTGGCTCGATCGAGATGGACAGAAACAAGGCTCACTTATTCCCCATTCAAGCACTGGAATAGAAAAGCAGCATGGAGTATCAAATCAAATCAAATTGTATTTGTCACATGCGCCACATACTTACAAACCCTAACCCACAAAGCAGTTGGGAGAAAAAAAAATATAGAACTCAAAAAAAATAAGAATAAGACAATAAAAGTAACAAATAAAGACAAAGAAATATCTGTGAATGTGAATATCTGTGAATGAGAGATGCTGGATCAACCGTTTACAAATGTGCTTTAATCCCTGACATGGTCTGACATCTCTTTCATTATCCCTTCATCCCTAATGATTAAAATAAAATAAAAGGTGGAATCGTCTTACTGCTTTACACTTTTAGTGGTTGTGGACTTTCATAAGACCTCAAACTATTACCCTATAATAGGGGGCCTATAATAGTTGATTACGTTGATGATTAGACCCACACTACCCCAGTGGTCTACTACCACGTGCAGCTCAAATGGGACATTCATCGGGTCCTTATACAGCTGTCACTTATTGAGCTTATTTTCACCTCCCAATAAATGTGTTTCGGTGTCCGAGAATGAATTACTTGGTGTGGTTTGTGGATGCAGGATAGCCTGGAGAATATAGCTTGTGTGTTATCGGGGCTAGTAAGAGGCATGTTTCTCTCCTTTGTGGATATGGATACTTGTTGTTTGTGTGTGACTTTGGCCCGAGCATCCTTTTGGATGTCCTTCTGCATCCTCTCTCTCTCCCTCTCTCTCTCTCTCTCTAGCCTTCTTTCTTTCGCTCTCACACTCTTGCCCTCTTTCTTGGCTAAACGGTCCCATTTGTCTCTTCCTGCCTCTGCTTTCCGGACCCAGTAAAAAATAACCAAGCGTAGCAAAGCCAGAGAACTAAGGCACTCTGATACACACTCTCCTTTCTGGCCTTTCTCTCTGTGTCGCCACTCGCTTGCTCTATTCCTTCCTCTCTCTCTCTAGTGCTGGGGCTCACTGTGAGTATGAATAGGGATCTGTTTAAATGTCTGTGCTCAGAATACTAAGATGGGGGGTGAGGCGGCACTTGTGACTTGTGATAGGCTAAGTGCATTCACAGCTGACCTCTGAACCTTACTGAGGCCCCTCCCACACATACAGTAAACACACACTCACATACACGGGGACATGCACAACAATGTTATACCAATGTTAACTTTTCCTGAAAGAATGTTTGTGACACTTTATCATTGTCATAGACCAAACTGTTACAATTATTTCCGCTCAATTCAGTATTCCTTTTAACACTTCTGTGTCTTCCTCTCGACTATAATCTCTCTTCATCCCTTTCTCCCTCTCTCTATCTCCCTCTGTCCTGTGTTCACAAGAATCCTTTGTTTAGAGAGTAGATGAAAGGGACAAAAGCCACCATTGAAAAATACGACTGAGTGAGAGAGAGGGAGAAAGTGTGTGTGTGACCGTATGTGTGTGATCATGTGTGAGTATATGTTGGAGAGTGTGAGGGGGCGAAAGGGGAAGAGAAAGAGAAAGATATGTGGAGAGAGAGATAAAATCCACGTGACAGAGAGAGATAGAAGGTGTATTAAAACAGATTGGTGACAAAAAAGATGCTCATTAGTATTCCTGAGCGTTGCACTTCACCACACTCCTTCCTTCCCCTGTGTGTTCACCCTACCAAAATCCCCAACCTCTATACAACACTCCAACGACCTCCGAGCATTATTTCCCCCCACGCTGCTGACAACTATTTTTGTCTGCTCATACAGGAGTAATACAGGCCCAGTACACTAATATTGTGAAAAATAAAGCCGTTTTTATTCTGATTTATCAGCACCCCTACTTCCATGTACATGGACAGTATAAGGTGTAAAAATCCCCACACAGCCTCTCCAAACACTGCGACAAGTAATCCATACAAATTCTAAAACAACTTCTTAGCCAAACTATTTGTGTTTCAAGTACTCAAACTACCCACACACTGGCCCTTATCTAACATCTCCAAATAACCTTTTCAGTATGTCTTCCACACTGTACCCTTACCAGTTTACTGAGGGCAACAGTGTCAGTTTTACACATTTGTAGACTTGACTTGTCGACTGCAGCCTGGGAGTGAGTGGTCTGGAATGTCCAATTCAAATTTCATGGGGTCAGGTGGTCTTCCTACAGGTGTGATTTAGAACACTCGCCATGGCCAATACAGTATCTACAGTATAATATACAGTATAATATACAGTATAATATACACTAAACGCCAGTATCTAAACACTTTTCTCTTCCACTTTAGACATGAGGCTGTTACTGTTACTGTGTTTAAACAGAAACTCCAGAAACAGCCGTGCCTCCAGCAAAGTGAGGATTGATTCCTAAACAGACTCAACCAAGTTGCCAGAAATGTTTCATAAACACCTGTAGGATCCATTCAGATCAAATACTGTCACTAAATACATAGTTGTATTGATTGACTGTGTAGTCAATGCTGTAAAGGTGACTAGAAAAATGGACAGACTTATTATTAAGGGGTGATGGAGAGGAGGAAGAAAAATGATTCCAGCATCCAAATGGTCATTTTAGATACAGTACATGCAGGTGTTCACAAACTGCAGCCCCTCTTATAAATGCCACAGACACAGCGGGCTACTGTAAAAAAACAACAAAAAAAAACACTCACCTGTAGCCTACATAGTACAGATGTAGGATCTTAATTTGATCACTCTTTTGATTGCTGAGAGTTTTCCTGCACTGCCGGAAATGCAAACTTGTAGTGTATTCAAGGTTTACAAAAAGCTTCTCAATATTTTGATTTGCCCTAACAAAAAAAATATCTACCTCTACAAAAAAAATGCCCATGAATTATAATCCACATAATAATTCACATTTACTGTTCCTGCAGGATTTTTTTCCTTCTGTAACAAACTGGCTCAAATTAAGATTCTACATCTGTAGCACTCATCCTGTTCTCTCTGTGTGGATGCACCTGTGCTCTCTCTGCTTATGTTCTCTTTGCAATACCAAGCCAAAGTAGCATTCAAATGGTTTATTTCTTTATTCTATGGTTATTACTCATGAAGAGTTTTCATCAAGTGAGTGCTGGCCTTTATATATAGGCCACATATCTAACTATCCCCGCTGTCGCTCATGTGAGAAGTCACCACATCCTGTTGCTCTCTCGCTATCATAACAACGTGGAGATGCATTAAGTTATGGGAATGGTGATCTAGTAGTAAAAACTAATTGAATTCAGGCCTATTGATTAATGTGCTGGTCATCACTCACCTTTTGTTGCAATTGTTGAATGCAATTTTGAAACTTGGAAAAAGTTGTTTGTATCGCCCAAAAACCATGAAAAGAAATTGATGTCGCAGAATGAGCAAGTTGACTATTTGCCTTTTTGGTTGATCAGTGCGACCTCGTGCATTTGAAGCAATGCGCACTTGACAGTTCTCTCACGCGGATGTTCACAAGACCCAACTTTCATTGTCTACAGATTTCGATCCTGATTATAGTGCTACATATTTCCGTTGTAATTCTAATAGGCCTAACAACATGACAGTTAGTTCAAATCAACCAGGTTTCAGTAGCTAAGACCGAATTTCGGCTACCAAACACAAATCAGTGGTTGCTCTGAAGCTGAAGTGTCAGTCGGAACCGGTTCCGATTGACTGTTACAGAGTTATTATGTAATAAAATAGTTTCAATGTCCCCGTTGAATCTAAAGCTGTGATGGTCCTCGGGTTCATGTAGAAGTTGGAGTGTCTCTCTTCTCTGACATTTTCTCTTGTCTCTCTTTATAAATGGAAAAAGTAGCCTATTCAGTCACTCAACTGGACTCAGGACATTTTAATTAATTAATTCAACTCTCCTCCCAGTTTCTCCTCCCACCCTCTCGCTCTATCGCTCTCTCTCTCTCTCTCTCTCTCTCTCCTTCCCTGACTGTACACTGTAAATGGGTCCCTTGTTGAGGGTTCCTCGACTGTTCAGCCTTTGTCAACTTTCTCATGTAAATTCCTGATGGTTAAGATACAAACCTGGAAGTTATTTCACTATTAGAAAGCATGTAGGTAAGTTACAAATCAAAAGTAACAAAATACACTTTATTGAGGCCTTGGCTCCTCGCAATTTTGCGTCGGCAAAGTTGGCCAATGGCTTGACTGAAAAATGTTGTCTTTGCTCTGTGAGGCCATGTCATGTCCGCCTGCAAGGAGAGAAACTCTAGCCTACACGTGCTCCTACTGCGAGGACATCATAGCAAATAAGACAACTGGACACTTATGCCTACCCAGAACAGTGAAATATCTATTACATGTTCATATTGATCTCCTCTCTTATAGAATCCTGCTTCTTGGAAAAATAAAAGGACAACCTTTGAAGTTTGTTTTGGCGAGAGCTGAATTTACCGCGTGCCCCAGCTGTGCGTCCCTGGCTGGACCTTTTTCACATTCTCATCAATCTCATGGATCCACCCACCTGCCAACAAGTGTTGTTCCATCCTGTAGTCTACATCCCTCTGAGTGCGGGTTCCCTCATCCGGGCACGGGGCCCCTAAAGAGAGTGCTTGTGTGTACAGTTGATGTCGGAAGTTAACATACACTTAGGTTGGAGTCATTAAAACTTGTTTTTCAAACACTCCACAAATTTCTTGTTAACAAACTATAGTTTTGGCAAGTTGGTTAGGACATCTACTTTGTGCATGACACAAGTCATTTTTCCAACAATTGTTTACAGACCGATTATTTCACTTATAATTCACTGTATCACAATTCCAGTGGGTCAGAAGTCTACATACGCTAAGTTGACTGTGCCTTTAAACAGCTTGGAAAATTCCAGAAAATGATGTCATGGCTTTAGAAGCTTCTGAAAGGCTAATTGACATCATTTGAGTCAATTGGAGGTGTACCTGTGGATGTATTGTGCAAGCATTTGAGAATGGAAAAAGGAATTTGCTCGTGATTACAACCTGTAGGCCTATCAGGGTGTCAGAGTCACACTGCCAATACCTGTGTTTCCGTTCTATTTCTTGTTTCTACGTCTTTTAAAATCAATAAAACTGAGTCGTCTCAGTTGTCTAAGTAACAGTCCTCTAAGGAATGAATGAGATGATGTCACTCAGTTCGTCCAGGCTCTCCTGTAGATGTTCAGCTGTCTGTCTGATCGTCTGGATGAACTTCATGGTCTCTGACTTGACCTCAGCCTTTGGTTCTTCACATGCAGGGTTCAGCTCAGTGGTGGAGTCTGTGTCTATCCCTTCTAACATACTGGTATCACCTGGCTGCTCATTCGCCTTCGCCTGTCGGATGTTGTGATCTCTTTGGCATTCATGGCGATGAGGAAGATATCAACAGATACAAAAATATCTGAAAATGTTCCTGTCGCCACCTAAGCCACACGAACTGTACTGGAAGTTGCCAATGGTGGCCACCCGGAGAAACTGTACCACATTGCCAATGGTGGCCACCCGGAGAAATCGGAAGAGCTCTGGTATGCACCCCAGGCCCCTCCCCAACCTTGCCCCAGCATTTACCCCAGCATTGAAATTGAAATTGTAATTTCCTATGTTAAAAGAGCTACTTGCCCTCAGTGTCTCCAAACCCTCAGTGATGTCTTGTAGAGATGTCACCACAGAGTTCATATTCTCCTGGAACTCCTTGATGCATTTTGCATTATCAGGAGGCAAATATGGAGATAGAAGTGTTACCTATTGCACACTGAAGCGTGTTTAGGATTTTCTCAGGTGAAGAACATGAACATGATTATTATTTTTTTTGCCGGTGGTTAATAGCAGATGTATTGTTGTGTCATTGTATGAAATAATGTTCTCTCTCTCCTTAGCAAGTTATTTTTTGGAACGATTAGATTCTAATTTTAATGATCACATGTACAGAAGTTTCAGGTGTAATTATATGGTACAGTGAAAATGTTCATAACCTGAAAGAGCTCCAACAATGCAGGTCAAAGTGAAATAAAACAATAAAGGTAATAATAAAGAATATAAATGAATATACAAAATATATATACACATATAAAAAATAAATAAAAAAATGTAAATGTCCTGCGGATGAGGATGAAGAAAGGAGTAAAAGAATGAGCGAGACCGGGGAGAGGGTGTTATAGAGAGGAGGGAGAACGCAGAGGAGTAGAAGGGAGAGTGGTATGAGGATCAGAGAGAGAGAGAGAACCAACCAAGAATTCACAAAATGGGACAAACACCAAATTGAGACTCTGCATGCAGAATTCTGCAAAAATATCCCCCATGTTCAACGTAGAACACTAAATATTGCATGTAGAGCAGAATTAGGCCGATCCACGCTAATTATCAAAATCCAGAAAAGAGCCGTTATATTCTGCAACCACCTAAAAGGAAGCGATTCCCAAACCTTCCATAACAAAGCCATCACCTACAGAGAGATGAACCTGGAGATGAGTCCTGGGGCTCAGTTCACAAACACACCCAACAGTGCCCCAGGACACAATTAGACCCAACCAAATCATGAGAAAACAAAAAGATAAATACTTGACACATTGGAAAGAATTAACAAAAAAACAGAGCAAACTAGAATGCTATTTGACCCTAAACAGAGAGTACACAGTGGCAGAATACCTTACCACTGTGACTGACCCAAACTTAAGGAAAGCTTTGACTATATACAGACTCAGTGAGCATAGCCTTGCTATTGAGAAAGGCCGCCGTAGGAAGACCTCTGAGACTATCACAGTGCAGGTGCATTTATACGGAGACTTGATTACACACAGGTGGATTGTATTTATCATCATTAGTCATTTAGGTCAACATTGGATCATTCAGAGATCCTCACTGAACTTCTGGAGAGAGTTTGCTGCACTGAAAGTAAAGGGGCTGAATAATTTTGCACGCCCAATTTTTCAGTTTTTGATTTGTTAAAAAAGTTTGAAATATTCAATAAATGTCGTTCCACTTCATGATTGTGTCCCACTTGTTGTTGATTCTTCACAAAAAAATACAGTTTTATATCTTTATGTTTGAAGCCTGAAATGTGGCAAAAGGTCGCAAAGTTCAAGGGGGCCGAATACTTTCGCAAGGCACTGTATATACCGTACATAATGACATTTGTAATGTCTTTATTCTTTTGCAACTTCTGTGAGTAATGTTTACTGTTCATTTTTATTGTTTATTTCACTTTTGTATATTATCTACTTCACTTGCTTTGACACTGTTAACATATGTTCCCCGTGCCAATAAAGCCCCTTGAATTGAATTGAGAGAAAGAGAGAGGAGGGGGGTAGGAGAAGAAGGTGGAGGAGAGAGAGGGAGGGAGAGAGGGATGAAGATGGAGAGAGCAGGGAAGAAGGAAGGTGAGAGGGAGGGAGGGAGAGAGAGAGCAGGAGAGGAAGGTGAAGCAGAGAGAAACGGGGAGAAGATGAGGGTGAAGAAGAGAGAGAAACAGGGAGAAACAGGGGGAGGAGAGGAGGGTGAAGAAGAGAGAGAAACAGGGGGAGGAGAGGAGGGTGAAGAAGAGAGAGGAACAGGGGGAGAAGATGAGGGTGAAGAAGAGAGAGAAACAGGGAGACGATGAGAGAGAAACAGGGGGAGGAGAGGAGGGTGAAGAAGAGAGAGAAACGGAGAAGATGAGGGTGAAAAAGAGAGAAACAGGGAGACAATGAGAGAGAAACAGGGGGAGGAGAGGAGGATGAAGAAGAGAGAGAAACGGAGAAGATGAGGGTGAAGAAGAGAGAGAAACAGGGGAGGCGAGGAGGGGGAAGAAGTGAGAGAAACGGAGAAGATGAGGGTGAAGAAGAGAGAGAAACAGAGAAGATGAGGGTGAAGAAGAGAGAGAAACATAGAAGATGAGGGTGAAGAAGAGAGAGAAACAGGGGGAGGAGAGGAGGGTGAAGAAGAGAGAGAAACGGAGAAGATGAGGGTGAAGAAGAGAGAGAAACAGGGGGAGGAGAGGAGGGGGAAGAAGAGAGAGAAACGGAGAAGATGAGGGTGAAGAAGAGAGAGAAACGGAGAAGGTGAGGGTGAAGAAGAGAGAGAAACAGGGGGAGGAGAGGAGGGTGAAGAAGAGAGAGAAACGGAGAAGATGAGGGTGAAGAAGAGAGAGAAACAGGGGGAGGCGAGGAGGGGGAAAAAGTGAGAGAAACGGAGAAGATGGCGGTGAAGAAGAGAGAGAAACAGAGATGAGGGTGAAGAAGAGAGAGAAACAGAGAAGATGAGGGTGAAGAAGAGAGAGAAACAGGGGGAAGAGAGGAGGGTGAAGAAGAGAGAGAAACGGAGAAGATGAGGGTGAAGAAGAAAGAGAAACAGGGGGAGGAGAGGAGGGGGAAGAAGAGAGAGAAACAGGGGGAGGAGAAGAGGGTGAAGAAGAGAGAGAAATGGAGAAGATGAGGGTGAAGAAGAAAGAGAAACAGGGGGAGGAGACAAGGGGGAAGGAGTGAGAGAAACGGAGAAGATGAGGGTGAAGAAGAGAAAGAAACAGAGAAGATGAGGGTGAAGAAGAGAGAGAAACAGAGAAGATGAGGGTGAAGAAGAGAGAGAAACAGGGGGAGGAGAGGAGGGTGAAGAAGAGACAGAAACGGAGAAGATGAGGGTGAAGAAGAGAGAGAAACAGGGGGAGGAGAGGAGGGGGAAGGAGTGAGTGGGCAGGTCAGACCACTTGTTGTCTTATTGCTGGTCCATCAGAAGGATGGAAGGATTGTTTCCTCCTTTTCTTGCTTTGTTTTGTCTGTCGATGCATTCGGTTGGTTTTTCCGTCGTATGGCTCCCCCTTCTCTCTCTCTCTCTCTTTCTCTCTCTCTCTCTTTCTCTCTCTCCACTTTCTTCCATCTCTACCTCTTGACACCTCGTTCTGTGTTGTTGGTTTAAAGGTTCAATGGAAAAGCCCCCTGTGGTTCTCACCCACCCACCCACTCACAACCACACACACAAACACAAGCACGCACGCACACAAACACACACAAACACACACAGACACACATACTCTCTCTTCCTTTCAATTAAATTCAAAGGGCTTTATTGGCATGGGAAACATACGTTTACATTGCATTAGCAAGTGAAATGCATAATCAACAAAAGTGAAATAAACCCCAAAAGATTTACAGTAAACATTTCAAATGTCATTCTCTCACTCTCTCTCAATTCAGTTAAATTCAAAGGGCTTTATTGGCATGGGAAACAAATGTTTACACATGTTTTCTCTTTCTTTCCCTCTCTCATCCATGTCTCCTTTCTTATTTCATTGGCTTCACTGCTCACTTGAAAATAGAGTGAAAAGAGAAAGGTGTAGTAGCCTGGAGAGTCCTTGATGACCTTTTCAGTGGGGATTTTAGCATGTAAATCTTGGAGGGGCAAACTCCCCCAATTTTCTTTTTATATATGCCAGCAAAGCCACTACACAACACAACACTAAACAATGCATTAGTTGCACTATAAAGGTGACAAACGGTGACCACAAACTGTTAGGGCTCAGGGATGAACCTACATAAAGCTGTTCCAACAGCAGAGCTTTCTTTTCAGCACCATGGAGTGAATCCTTACCACCGCTACACCTGGCTATCAGCGGAACCTTGTCTGGCAGCGAAACAGTTCATTCAGCCTCATTTACTGCCTTTTAAAAAAAACATAGCTGATATGGCTGACTTGCTTAAACAAATGTGGTTTCTACTGACAATTGACATGTACAAACTATGGCACAAGGGAACGACGAGCGGATGAGAGGCAATCCGTGATTTAGATGAAGACATTCAGGAGCGAGCTAGGTCTGACGTAGTCAATATAACTATTTGTTCAGCACTTCTTAAATGTACAGCCACAGGATTCAGAACATGGGCCATTCTTACAGTATTCTCCCTGTACACCAAGTCAGAACCGAAGGAAATATAAAGGGGTATATAAGCAGACAATGAACGCTTTTACAATATTCAATGATTACATTTTTCTAAAACAGCCTGTAGGCTACATGTGCACCACCAAGTCAGAACAGTAGGCTAAGTTATGAGGGGGAAAGGGACCACAATATTAGGGTGAGGCACATTGGCTACTAACAGCTTACTACACAACATAAACTTTATTTTAAGAATGTGAAATGTCAGAATAATAGTAGAGAGAATTATTTATTTCAGTTTTCATTTCTTTTGTCACAACCCCAATGGGTCAGAAGTTTACATACACCCAATTACTATTTGGTAACATTGCCTTTAAATTGTTTAACTTGGGTCAAACGTTTTGGGTAGCTTTCCACAAGCTTCCCACAATGAGTTGTGTGACTTTGGTCCATTCCTCGTGACATGGCTGGTGTAACTGAGTCAGGTTTGTAGGCCTCCTTGCTCGCACATGCTTTTTCAGTTCTGCCCACACATTTTCTATAGGTTTGAGGTCAGGGCTTTGTGATGGCCACTCCAATACCTTGACTTTATTGTCCTTAAGCCATTTTGCCATAACTTTGGAAGTATACTTGGGGTCATTGTCCATTTGGAAGACCCATTTGTGACCAAGCTTTAACTTCCTAACTGATGTCTTGAGATGTAGCTTCAATATATCCACATAATTGTCCTTCCTCATGATGTCGTCTATTTTGTGAAGTGCACCAGTCCCTCCTGCAGCAAAGCACCCCCACAACATGATGCTGCCACCCCCGTGCTTCATGGTTGTGGGATGGTGTTCTTCAGATTGCAAGCCTCCCCCTTTTTCCTCCAAACATAATGATAGTCATTATGGTCAAACAGTTATATTTTTGTTTCATCAGAAAAGAGGACATTTCTCCAAAAAGTGCAGTTGCAAACCGTAGTCTGGCTTTTTTATGGCGGTTTTGGAGCAGTGGCTTCTTCCTTGCTGAGCGGCCTTTCAGGTTATGTCGATACAGGACTCGTTTTACTGTGGATTTAGATACTTTTGTACCTGTTTCTTCCAGCATCTTCACAAGGTCCTTTGCTGTTGTTAAGGCATTGATTTGCACTTCCCTCACTAAAGTACGTTTATCTCTAGGAGACAGAATGTGTCTCCTTCCTGCGTGATATGACGGCTGCACGGTCCCGTGGTGTTTATACTTGCGTACTATTGTTTGTGCAGATGAACGTGGTACTTTCAGGCATTTGTAAATTGCTCCCAGGGATGAACCAGACGTGTGGAGGTCTACAATAGTTTTTTTTTAGGTCTTGGCTGATTTCTTCTGATTTTCCCATGATGTCAAGCAAAGAGGCACTGAGTTTGAAGGTAGGCCTTGAAATACATCAACAAGTACACCTCCAATTGACTCAAATTATGTCAAGTAGCCTTTCAGAAGCTTCTAAGACCATGGCATAATTTTCTGGAATTTTTCAAGCTGTTTAAAGGCACAGTCAACTTAGTGTATGTAAACTTCTGACCCACTGGAATTGTGATACAGTGAATTATAAGTGAAATAATTTGTCTGTTAACAACTGTTGGAAAAATTACTTGAGTCATGCACAAAGTAGATGTCCTAACCAACTTGCCAAAACTATAGTTTGTTGTACTTCAACTGTATATATATATATATATATATATATATATATATATACGTATATGTGGGTCTCAAAACAGGTTCCTGGTCATAATGACTGGTTGTCACTGGACCTAAAAAAGGAAGATAACTGTCACGCCCTGACCATAGTTTACTTTGTATTTTCTATGTTTTGATTGGTCAGGGTGTGATCTGAGTGGGCATTCTATGTTTCATGTCTTGTTTGTCTATTTCTATGTTCAGCCTGATATGGTTCTCAGTCAGAGGCAGGTGTTCGTCATTGTCTCTGATTGGGAACCATATTTAGGTAGCCTGGGTTTCACTGTGTGTTTGTGGGTGATTGTTCCTGTCTATGTGTTTTCACCAGATAGACTGTTTAGGTTTTCGTTACCTTTCTTGTTTTTGTACTGATTCGTGTTTTACGTTTTTTCATTAAACATGAATCGCAATCGACACGCTGCATTTTGGTCCGACTCTCCTTCTCACCAAGAAAACCGTTACAGAATCACCCACCACAAAAGGACCAAGCAGCGTGTCAACAGGCAGGAGCAGCGCGAGGAGAAGCGCAATAAGGATTTCTGGACATGGGAGGAAATCCTCGACGGGAGAGGACCCTGGGCTAAACCAGGGGAGTGTAGCCGCACTAAGGTGCAGCGGGAGAAGAAACAACAGGAACAGCCCAAGGAGGAGTACAGTATGGAGTATACTACTTGGGAGGAGATCGACAGGTGGGCGGCCGACCCAGGGAGAGTGCCGGAGCCCGCCTGGGATTCGCTGGAGCAGTGCGAGGAAGGTTACCGTAGAATGGAGGCGGTGAAAGCAGAGAGGCGCTGGTATGAGAAGGCAGCACGGCGACGCGGATGGAAGCCTGAGAGGCAGCCCCAAAAATTTCTTGGGGGGGGGGCTAACAGGGAGTATGGCTATGCCAGGTAGGAGACCTGAGCAGACTCCCTGTGCTTACCGGGGGGCTAGAGAGACCGGACAGGCACCGTGTTATGCAGTGGTGCGCACGGTGTCTCCAGTGCGGGTGCATAGCCCGGTGCGGTATATTCCAGCTCCACGTGTCTGCCGGGCTAGATTGAGCGTCGAGCCTAATGCCATGAAGCCGGCTCTACGCAGCTGGTCCCCAGTGCGTCTCCTTGGGCCGGCTTACATGGCACCAGCCTTGCGCTCGGTGTCTCCGGTTCGCCTGCATAGTCCAGTGCGGGCTATTCCACCTCGCCGCACTGGCAGGGCGACCGTGAGCATTCAACCAGGTAAGGTTGGGCAGGCTCGGTGCTCAAGAGCTCCAGTGCGCCTGCACGGTCCGGTTTTTCCAGTACCACCTCCACACCCCAGCCCTCCGGTAGCAGCTCCCCGCACCAGGCTTCCTGTGCGTGTCCTCGGCCCAGTACCACCAGTGCCAGCACCACGCATCAGGCCTACAGTGCGCCTCGCCTGTCCAGCGCTGTCGGAGCCTTCCTCCTCTCCAGCGCTGTCGGAGTCTCCCGCCTGTTTAGCGCTGTCAGAGCTTTCCGCCTCTACAGCGCTGCCGGAGTCTCCCGCCTGTTCAGAACTGCCAGTTAGCATAGAGCTGCCAGTTAGCATAGAGCTGCCAGTTAGCTTAGAGCTGCCAGTTAGCAAGGAGCTGCCAGTCTGCATGGAGCTGCCAGTCTGCATGGAGCTGCCAGTCTGCATAGAGCTGCCAGTCTGCATGGAGCTGCCAGTCTGCAAGGAGCCGCCAGAGCTGCCTGTCTGCAGGATGCCGCCAGAGCTGCCAGTCTGCAAGGAGCCGCCAGAGCTGCCAGTCTGCAAGGAGCCGCCAGAGCTGCCAGTTAGCATGGAGCAGCCAGGGCCGCCAGTCAGCATGGAGCAGCCAGGGCCGCCAGTCAGCATGGAGCAGCCAGGGCCGCCAGTCAGCATGGAGCAGCCAGGGCCGCCAGTCAGCATGGAGCAGCCAGTCAGCATGGAGCAGCCAGTCAGCATGGAGCAGCCAGAGCAGCCAGTCAGCATGGAGCAGCCAGAGCTGCCAGTCAGCATGGAGCAGCCAGTCAGCATGGAGCAGCCAGAGCTGCCAGTCAGCATGGAGCAGCCAGTCAGCATGGAGCAGCCAGAGCTACCAGTCATCATGGAGCAGCCAGTCAGCATGGAGCAGCCAGAGCTGCCAGTCGACCAGACTCTTCCAGAGCTGCCAGTCGACCAGACTCTTCCAGAGCTGCCAGTCGACCAGACTCTTCCAGAGCTGCCAGTCGACCAGACTCTTCCAGATCTGCCAGTCGTCCAGACTCTTCCAGATCTGCCAGTCGTCCAGACTCTTCCAGATCTGCCAGTCGTCCAGACTCTTCCAGATCTGCCAGTCGACCAGACTCTTCCAGATCTGCCAGTCGACCAGACTCTTCCAGATCTGCCAGTCGACCAGACTCTTCCAGATCTGCCAGTCGACCAGACTCTTCCAGATCTGCCAGTCGTCCAGACTCTTCCAGATCTGCCAGTCGTCCAGACTCTCTCAGATCCGCCAGTCGACCAGATTCTCCCAGATCCGCCAGTCGACCAGATTCTTCCAGATCTGCTAGTCGACCAGGATCTGCTGAAACCGCCAGCCAGCCAGGTTCTGGTAGTTTCTACTACCTGCCTGGGCTTCCTCTCAGTGCTGAGCTTCTTCTCAGTGCTGAGCTTCCTCTCAGTGCTGAGCTACCCATCTGTCCCGAGTTATCTCTGTCCCGAGTTGTCCCTCTGTCCCATGTTATCATTGTGGTGGGTAACCTATTTAGGGACGTTTAGGAGGGGGATTAAAACTGTCATGGAGTGGGGTCCACGTCCAGCGCCAGAGCCGCCACCGCGGACAGATGCCCACCCAGACCCTCCCCTATAGGTTCAGGTTTTGCGGCCGGAGTCCGCACCTTGGGGGGGGGGGTACTGTCACGCCCTGACCATAGTTTACTTTGTATTTTCTATGTTTTGATTGGTCAGGGTGTGATCTGAGTGGGCATTCTATGTTTCATGTCTTGTTTGTCTATTTCTATGTTCAGCCTGATATGGTTCTCAGTCAGAGGCAGGTGTTCGTCATTGTCTCTGATTGGGAACCATATTTAGGTAGCCTGGGTTTCAATGTGTGTTTGTGGGTGATTGTTCCTGTCTATGTGTTTTCACCAGATAGACTGTTTAGGTTTTCGTTACCTTTCTTGTTTTTGTACTGATTCGTGTTTTACGTTTTTTCATTAAACATGAATCGCAATCGACACGCTGCATTTTGGTCCGACTCTCCTTCTCACCAAGAAAACCGTTACAATAACAAACATAGACAAGCACATATTCACTTTTCACAGTTTTTACATACGTTTTGCGCTCTGAGGTAACATTCTTAAATAAATAATAATATGTTGATAGCAGAATACACACATGAATCCTTGTTTTCAGTCAAGTATTTTGTTACTGGATTATATTTAGTGTCTGCATCATTCCGAGGTCTGAAAAGTCTATTCCAGTCAACAGCTAAGCTCCATCGCCATCTAGCGGTCATCAATAGCAAACCTCCACAGTGGTAGACAATGCAGGTTGAATTTAATGTGCGTGCTCAAGTTGATGTTATTTGGTTACATTAAAATCAATGATATAAGCAGACCAGACCCAGCTTCTGTTGCATTGGTGTCTATGGGAGATCCACCCCCATTAAGAAGACATGGAACTGGAACATGGAACATTTTTTTCAAAGGTCAACGGCCTGAGTGAACCATCTTCATTTTTTCATCATCTTTGGTTGAAGTGTTTGAAGTCGGCTCTGAGTTCTCAGTTCTAGCAGTAAGGGGACTCAGAGGTTTGCGTGAAGAAATCTTCACACGTTTATGTCAGCCTCTAGACCACGGTTTCCCAAACTCGTTCCTGGCCCCCACTTACCCTAGCACTACACAGCTGACTCAAATAATCTAAGCATGATGATGAGTTGGTTGTTTGAATCCGCTGTGTAGTGCTACGGCAAAAACCCTAGCACTGCAAGGAGCGAGTCTGGGAAACCCTGCTCAACTCTTACCCTACGAGGTCCGGAGCCTGCTGCTATTTATGTTCTACCTGATAATTAATTGCACACACCTGGTGTCCCAGGTCTGAATCAGTCCCTGATTGGAGGGGAACAATGAAAAAAAGCAGTGGGACTGGCTTCGAGGTCCAGAGTGGAATTTGAGGGCTCTAGACATCTAAGGTAAGGTCCCCCCCCCTCCCTCTGTGTGTGGTTGATCCTGTGTATGCCACAACGTAGCTCTATTCTGCACTCCTTAATTGTCAATGAGAGGCAGCATGTCTTTAGAGCCTTCTGGAAATAGATCATTTGATTTTCCTTTGATTTGATTTGGGATGCAGACCTGGTCTACTACACTGTTAGAGAAAATGGTTCCCTATGGAAAAACACAGTATGGTTCCAGGTAGAACCTTTCCACCCAACAAAAGAACCCTTTCAGAACACTGTCTTCCAGAGCCAGGTTGCCTGGCAACATCACGAACATGACGCACGTGCATCACAGGGCAAGAAGGGCCGTGCGTTGTTGTGATTCTGAACTGTCAGATGGCTATCTACAATGACAAGCTGCCAGACGGGGAATCGTAGGCAGCTTGTTTCCGCTAGTTGTGTCTTGTCCTTGATACCATGTCTTGTTTTGACTTATACCACATCCATAATAATATGGCAAAATTTTTAACTACAACTGTAACAATGTATTCGAGAGACAACAAGTGCTCATTGTGAAAATGTACTTGATTTCAATAAGCATTTGGAGGCTAAATATAGTTTAGATGTTGTCAACAGTCCTATGTCCTAAGCCAACCCGTCTGTTTCGCCCTGATGATGTGCACTCATCTGTTTTGTTGCTAGACAACACACCCGTCTATGGAGAAGGTTCTATATGGAAAAAGGTACTGTGTAGAACCCTTGTACTTGTAGAATAACACTTTTAGATGCCTTTTTTCAGAGTGTAGACCGTATAGTCATTGTTGACTTTGTGTGCCCTGGTCTCCTTGACTTGAGGGGGTAGCTATTCACCAATACAAAAAGCTTATATGCATTAGGTACACAGCCCTGTTTGTTACAGTAGATTTCACAGAATCCAAAGGGTAGTTATTATGTAATTGTTATATAATTACTGCATAACCATGTTATTTTAAAGTAACAATACCTGGTAAATAGTAGACTTTGTGTGTGCGTTTGTGTGTGTGTGTGTGTGTGTGTGTGTGTGTGTGTACATGATTGTGCCTGTGCATGTTTGTATATGCACATTCAGTGCCTTCTGAAAGTATTCAAACCCCTTGACTTATTCCACATTTTGTTGTGTTGCAGCCTGAATTCAGAATTGATTAAATAAATAAAACATCTCACCCATCTACACACAATACCCCATAATGACAAAGTGAAAACATGCGTTTTTCTATCACCCCTGAGTCAATACATGTTAGAAGTATCTTTGGCAGAGATTACAGCTGTGAGCCTTTCTGGGTAAGTCTCTAAGAGCTTTGCACACCTGGATTGTACAATATTTACACATTATTGATTTAAAAAAAAAATTCTGCCAAGTTGGTTGTTGATCATTGCTTAGACAGCCATTTTCAAGTCTTTTCATAGATTTTCAAGCCGTTTCAAGTCAAAACTGTAAGCAACTCCATTGCATATTTGGCCTTGTGTTTTAGGTTATTGTCCTGCTGAAAGGTTAATTTGTCCCCCAGTGTCTGTTGGAAAGCAGACTGGATCTGGTTTTCCTCTAGGATTCTGCCTGTGCTTAGCTTAATTCCGTTTCTTTTTATCCTAAAAAAAAACTCCCCAGTCCTTGCCGATGACAAGCATACCCATAGCATGATGCAGCCACCACCATGGTTGAAAATATGAAGAGTGGTACTCAGTGATGTGTTGTGTTGGATTTGCCGTTTTACTTGTCTTATTCCTTCTTTTCACTCTGTCATTTAGGTTAGTATTGTTCTTTATCCATCCTTAATTTTCTGCTCTCAAGCCATTAAACTCTGCAACTTTTTTAAAGGCACCATTGGTCTCATGGTGAAATCCCTGAGCGGTTTCCTTCCTCTCCGGCAACTGAGTTAGGAAGGACGCCTGTGTCTTTGTAGTGCCTGCGTGTATTGATACACCATCCAAAGTGTAATTAATAACTTCAGATATTCAATGTCTGTGTCACACCCTGATCTGGGTCACCTGTCCTTGTGGTTGTCTCCACCCCCTCCAGGTATTATCCCCGGCATATTTATCCCTGTGTTTCCTGTCTCTCTGTTCAAGTTTGTCTTGTTTGCTAAGTCAACCAGCATTTTTCCTTGCTCCATTTTTTCCCAGTCTCAGTTTGTTTCTATTCCTCCTGGTTTCGACCCTTGCCTGTCCAGACTCCGAACCCGCCTGCCTGACCACTCGGCCTGTTCTGACTACCAGCCTGCCTATCCACTTGTACTCTTTTGGACTCGGATCTGGTTTCTGACCCCTGCCTGGCCTGACCTCGAGACTCTCTATCGTCTGGTACTGTTTTGGCTCTGACCTGGTTTATGAACTCTCGCCTGACCCCGACCTGCCTATGCCTACTCCCTTTGTTATAATAAATATCGGTGCTCTACCATCTGCCTCCTGTGTCTGCATGTGGGTCTCGCCTTGTGCCCTTATAGTATGCTTCTTTTTTTTTTACGAGGTATTGTAAAACCTCCCAGGTCTTTGTGGTTGAATCTGTGTTTGAAAGTCACTGCTCGACTGAGGTACCTTACATATATTTGTATGTGTGGGGTACAGAGATGAGGTAGTCATTCAAAAAAATCATGTTAAACACTATTAATGCACAAAGAGTGAGTCCATTTAACTTATTATGTGACTGACTTGTTGAGTACATTTTTACTCTTGAACTAATTTAGGCTTGCCATAACAAAGGGGTTGAATACTTATTGACTCAAGACATTTCAGCTTTAAATTGTTTATTCATTTGTAAGCAATTTGAAAAATATAATTCAACTTTGACATTTTGGGGTTATTTTGTAGGCCAGTGACACAAAATCTCAATAAAATGTTAAATTCAGGCTGTAACACAAAAAAAATGTCAAGGGGTGTGAATACTTTCTGAAGGCACTGTACATACTGTGCTTAGCCTATGTCTGTACAGGCCTGTGTGAGCTCCAGACAGAGCCCAACAGCAGGTCAGTGCCAGATGACTTGCAGAAAGAAAGAACAGGGCACTGTGCTGTTATATAATAGACCAGGGGAATGAGCTGGAGTTTAATAACCGGGCTGGCTGGCTGGCAGGCTCAGGGAGGGAGAAGGGGTGTCCTCCAGTCATAGTCCGGTAAACACACATGCACGCAAGATGCACGCAAGGACAAACATTCACGCAAGAACGTGCACACTTGTACACACACACACACACATGTAACAAAGTAAAACTGTTGATATTGTGAGCGTACCCTTGCTGGTCTGCAAGTACCAGTTGTGTCTCATTTGAAAGCCAAGAGCTCCAGTTTGAAGGAGCTATAGTTGCGGTCTTTCTTCGTTGTTAGATGCATGTTGTAGCTGGCGTAAGTAATTGCTCGCTCTTGGCGATCTTGAACTTGTGCATCTTGAACCAGCCCAACATCTTGAACCAGCCCCCAGCCCTTCAAGGTTGGCACCCGTGTACAGTCGGAAGGGGAGCGAGAAGTCTGCTTAGGCCAGGAAAGGGCCACTCAAAAACGCTCTTCCAACGGTCAAAGGCCTGTTTGCCTGGTGTCCAGGTGACTGGCACTTCCTGTAACAAAGTGTTGAGTGGTACAGACACTTTGGAGAAGCCTGGATGAGATGCCGGTAATAACTAGCAAAGCCAAGAAAGGACCGTACTTACTTCACAGTCTGGAGAACTGGCCACTCCCTCGTCAATTTAGCCTTGGATGGATCTGTATCCACCCCCTTCTAGCTGATGACGTGGTCAAGGTATGGAGTTCCAACCCATGGTCATGCAGCTTCTGGAAAACCTGTTCCAGAAAGGCCAGATGGCTTCCGAAGTCCGGCGAGTACACAATGATGCCGTTGAGGTAAATCAGCAGGGAATCCCCCCAGAGACCACTGCATGAGCCTCTGGAGCGTGGTGGTGGCATTGGTCAAACCGAAACCCAGGGACGTGGTAAAGGCAGTTTTCTCACGGTCCACTGAGCTTTCTTCAGCCTCGTTAGTGACTCCGCTAGGCATCTTTGTGAGTGGCCTCGTTCAACTTCCTGTAATCGACTCATTGCTTGGAGGAGAGCCCTCAACTTGGGTTACAAGCTCGGGGCCCAATACCGCTGTCCACACACACACACACACACACACACACACACACACACACACACACACACACACACACACACACACACAATCTTCCAGTCACATCCTAGTTCCACAATCCTGTACACCTGTGAGGAATGGGAGGAGGTAGGTCTGTGATCTCCACCTGAGAACTCACACATCCCTGTCTACATCATACATGAAGTATGGTGACAGGTCTGTAACACTGTAGGATAGCCCTCTGCTATCTCTCTCTCTCCCCCTCTCTCTGCTTGCTCATTTACTGTATATACAACTGTATATACAGTGTACAAAACATGAGTTTATTTTTTAAAAAATTATCTAACCTTTATTTAACTAGGCAAGTCAGCTAAGAACTAATTCTTATAGCTGAATGCTGAATGCTATGATCCCTTATTGATGTCACCTGTTAAATCCACTCCAATCCGTGTAGATGAGGGGGAGGAGACAGGTTAAAGAAGGATTTTTAAACCTTGAGACAATTGAGACATGGAATGTGTATGTGTGCCATTCAGAGGGTGAATGGGCAAGACAACAGATTTAAGTGCCTTTGAACGTGGTATTGTAGTAGGTGCCAGGCGCAGCGGTTTGTGTCAAGAACTGTGTGTGTATCAAGAATGGTCCACCACCCAAAGGACTAGTAGCTGGCACAGCCACAAAGTCTGATTTTAAACCTAACCTTAACCACGCTGCTAACCCGAATGCCTAACCCTAACCTTCATTTTTGTTTTCATTAACTCTTACAATATAGCACATTTAGACTTTGCAGCTGGCCTATCTAGCGGAAATCACTCAGTTCTGCCTCAAGGACCAGACTCATCCTAAGAAAGCTCAACCTGCTTAAGAGGCATGAGAAGAAAAATGTATATTACAAATTGAACATCTACTTCAGAATAAATCAATGTTAGAGTTTGCATAGCTTGCCATAAATGGATGTTGCATTTTACTGTATGTGTTGGTTATGTAGGCTTCATTGCTTTCTACTACAGATAATAATATGATTAGGCTATATCTTTACTTTTGTCATTCCTTGATTTAAAAAAAAAAATAGGACTTGGAAATATGGAAATATAGATTAGCCAAATTGTTTTACCTAAGAATAACCCCAAAATTAAGGACTATTTAGCCTACTCTGTCGTTCATGATTTGTTGTCATGGAGGACTGATTGGGCTCATTGCTTCGAGTTGAAAAATAAATGCAGCTCTCGGAATTATATGCTTTGAGCACTGCTGAAAAGTGCTCTTTGCACTTGAAAAATGAATTCCATATGCTACATTTGCTATAGGCCTATTGTTTACGTTTTTGGTTGGTGACACTTTGATATCTAGATCATTTGCAGCTGTTAAGTCTTTCAAACATGCGTGAGTTTGAGCATGTGTCCATTAGGCCTATGGACATTTTTGTTTTTTAAATCAGCACGACTATGACTGTACAATAAAAGCCCCGCTCGTTGTCTTATTAAATTAAACTCGGGGGAGTTTAGAAGGGAGGAACTCAAACTTTAGATGGGAGGAACGAAAGGGTGCATTTTTCTTGCAAAACGTTTCTTAAACGTAAGCAAGCGGAAAGAAACGGGGAGGGAGATACCTGAATTTGTTTTAAATAGACACTCTCTGCTCTGTTTGCTTCTGGTTGGAACTTAAACGTTTTTTCGTAAGGAATACACCATTGGTTGCAAAAACAATGATTGATAGGCTTCTAAACCCCTGGGTAGGTATTGATTTAATGGTTATGATCAAGCCTGACCTTTGACTTTTCAGCCTCGAAAACGTGAAAGTGTTTCCGTTCTTATCTTCTCATTTCTCACATCTCTTTCCGTCTGTATGGCTGTATGGCTGTCTCATCTTGTTCAGTAGATCTTCAGGTTACAAAAACCTCTCTCTCTCTCTCTCTCAATTAAATTAAATTCAAAGGGCTTTATTGACATGGGAAACATATGTTTACATTGCCAAAGCAAGCGAAAAAGAAAATATACTAAAATAAAATAAACAATCAGAAGTTAAACTATGAACTCTCTCTCTCTCCCTCTCCCTCTAGAAAGTTCACAATCCTATGTTATGTACTGCTGTTTTGCGGCAAGGTTCTGGTCTGTGTGGCATAATAACGGCTTGTCAACGTTGACTCCATTGTGACTGTGACTCCATCCCGTTGGATAAGCCAGAGGCACACAGGAATGCCTCTGTTCTTATAAAGACCCATCTCACGTCCACGCTATAACTAACACTGTTTAGCCATGGCTATACAAGGCACGGAAATAACTGTCTACAGCACAGCACATACTTCATATCCAGACAGTGTGTTATGTGTAACTACTTTTTTATAGGCCCTGGCACAGTTTCAAGTTTCAGTTTCAAGTTTTATTAGTCATATGTACAGGATACACATGGTACTGTATACACCGTCCAATGAAATGCTTACTTGCAGGTTCCTTCTCGACCATGCAAGAACGATCAAATACTAAAAGATAAGAATACTAACATAAAGTAAATGGCTCAGTAGTTCTTTTAGCATAAGTACAATACCGGAATGCACAATTTAAAGTCCAATATTTAGTAAGAGTCAGCAGCCCACACTATTTATTTGATCCATACTGTATGTAACACACTATTGTTTCCTAGCAGCTTCCAAACTTTCTCGTCCGAGGCCCAAAAATGTATTAAATCCAATCAGATATGCCCCCAATAATTTTCATCTAAAAGGCCACAGTGACTTTTTTTAATGCAACAAAATACACATCAAAACACACGTGTGCATTTTCATTAGTTGCAATCACTGGGCTCTGTGAAATATTCAGATTTTACTACGTGGCTATGTGTTTTACAACTCCAATATGATCAGGTCCAACAGCAATGTGTGCAATGACTTTTACCTCTAACGTCTTAGTCTCTGTTTTGAAACGTGTCTGTATGTCCTGTCTGCTGTTTTTAAAATGTCTGATGTACATATGTTGTCCTTTAGTATATCATGTGTTACATTTTACATGTTCACCTGCTCCAGGGACTGTCATGACTTCTGCTGAAAGTCGGTTCCTCTCCTTGTTCGGGCGGTGTTTGGCGGTCGACGCCACCCGTCTTCTAGCCATCATCGATCTATTTTTCATTGTCCATTTGTTTTGTCTTGTTTTCACATTCACCTGGTTTCAATTCCCTAATTACATGTTGTATATGTTCCCTCTGTTTCCCCCATGTCCTTGTCGGGAATTGTTTATTGTAAGTACGTGTGCTTTATGTGACTGGTGCATTATGGGTTTTGTGTTTTTTGTTTTTTTTTGTATGCCGGTAGTTATGTACATTAAACGGCTCCGACCATTTACCAAGTTCTGCTCTCCTTCGTTTGACCTCCATGCCACCAGCTACGCACCCCTGACAGGGACAGAAGATGTAGACGAACGCATCACTTCTGTGTTGCATGTTTTTGTTGTACACTGTCCCTGTCCAAATAAACGTAATAAATAAATAAAATGTCTTTGGAGGAGCGAGTCAGGAGGTCACCTTTTATAGCACAGGACAGTGAGGTCAGGGAGGTCGGGAGTAGCCTATGACCGTACAGTAGTTGGAATAATAGCATAGATACTCCTTTGCTTTGGACCTAATTTGACCTAATTTTGCATACGTCAAGTGATAATGTGCTTATCATAGTGGTGATCTTGTGTTACATTGAGCCCTTCATATTACTGGTGTTTATGCATGCTCTGAGGATTCCTGTGAAGTTCTACTTTCAATGCTTGATACCTCAACACCCAAGCAAACACCAGGGTGGCTTGTCCTCCTGTTTGAAAGCTATGTTGCTAAGTTAAGGCAACACATGTTTGAGACCAATGTCTCTAAGCTAAGCTAAGGTCATTGTGAACATTCTGCTCCACTTTGAGTAGACTGAAATGTCCGGAAGTGGTGGCGGTAACCCTGAAGGACAGGAGAAAGGAGCCCGTAACCCTGGCCTGGTTTGGCTGGCTAAATACCAAACACAACAGCTGTGTCTGAAATGCACAATTTTTACAATATAGTGCACCACGTTTGACAGGCCTCGTAAGACTCTGGTCAAAAGTAGTGCACTAACCTCTCTCTCGATTGGCTCTCGGCCTCAGCCTTGTCTGAGTCAACATGACCACAGCACAGCACACATTGATGGGCCAGCAGCCCACCCTGTCTGTCCACATCACCGCTGCTGGGCTGACCATCTGTTTCACACATCGACAACACATAAAATGACAAAACACTGACCACCGGTATCTCTGTCTAATCTATGGCCTACCTCTCTCCCTGACACACGTGCCTACATGGATGCTCACAATCCTGTCTTGGAGCAAAGGATCTGAATACTTATGTAAATAAAACCATTCTAAAAACCTGTTTTCGCATTTGTCATTATAGGGTATTTATTGTAAATTGATGAGGGGAGGGGAGAGGGGGGGGGGGGGGGGGGGGGGGGGGGGGTACAATTTAATCCATTTAAGAATATGGCTGTAACGTAACAAAAAGTGGAAAGAGGGGCGGGGAATACCTTCCAAATGCAAATCCATCCAGGGGCAAAAACAAACACACCCCAACCTTGACCAATTCCCGGGAGGATGTTTACGGCCACCCTGATAAGAGCCATATACAGTACACTGCATGAGTAGAGATCTGGCTCTGAACAGACAGAACAGACATTGTTACACCAGGTTAGCTACCAGGCCTATCATTTGGGTACTGTGGTAAGATTGAATTAGTACATCGAGTGGAACCATGGTACTTGGGATGTGGCATGTGACTTCATCAGATGATAGACCTGCTTGAAGAAATCTGGTACCATGTGAGATATACTAGTGTGGTGTATGCAGGACTAACACTGTTTCAGACACAGCAGTGTGCACATTATCAGACATGCAATCAGGTTACAACCAGCACGTATGGTAAACACCTACTGCAGAAACGTACAGAGACATACAGACAGACAGACAGACAAGCAGTCTGACAGACAGATAGACGGAGAGACAGACAGACAAGCAGTCCGACAGACAAACAGACGGAGAGACAGAGAGACAGACACATAGACACACACACTACCACACACACGCAATGACAGTTGACCTGGGATGACATTGGTCGCTAACCCCGTTCAACTAGATCACCCGTTCATCGTACAATTCCTGTGACAGACAGACAAGCAATTAGACAGACAGACAGACAGACAGACAGACAGACAGACAGACAGACAGACAGACAGACAGTTGACCCGGGATGGCATTGGTCCCCATCATGAAGTGTGTGTCCTCAGCAGGCACATTCCTCCGCTGGATAACATTATTATGTGGTCTTTAATAACCCTGTTAGACTACATCCCCCTTTCATAATTCCTGCTGTGTGTGTCTGTCTACTAGTATTTTACCAGGCATTAGGCCTACATCTACAGTGCCATGCAAAAGTATTCGGCCCCCTTGAACTTTGTGACCTTTTGCCACATTTCAGGCTTCAAACATAAAGATATAAAACTGTATTTTTTTGTGAAGAATCAACAACAAGTGGGACACAATCATGAAGTGGAAGGACATTTATTGGATATTTCAAAGTTTTTTAACAAATCAAAAACTGAAAAATTGGGCGTGCAAAATTATTCAGCCCCCTTAAGTTAATACTTTGTAGCGCCACCTTTTGCTGCGATTACAGCTGTAAGTCGCTTGGGGTATGTCTCTATCAGTTTTGCACATCGAGAGACTGACATTTTTTCCCATTCCTCCTTGCAAAACAGCTCGAGCTCAGTGAGGTTGGATGGAGAGCATTTGTGAACAGCAGTTTTCAGTTCTTTCCACAGATTCTCGATTGGATTCAGGTCTGGACTTTGACTTGGCCATTCTAACACCTGGATATGTTTATTTTTGAACCATTCCATTGTAGATTTTGCTTTATGTTTTGGATCATTGTCTTGTTGGTAGACAAATCTCCATCCCAGTCTCAGGTCTTTTGCAGACTCCATCAGGTTTTCTTCCAGAATGGTCCTGTATTTGGCTCCATCCATCTTCCCATCAATTTTAACCATCTTCCCTGTCCCTGCTGAAGAAAAGCAGGCCCAAACCATGACGCTGTCACCACCATGTTTGACAGTGGAGATGGTGTGTTCAGGGTGATGAGCTGTGTTGCTTTTACGCCAAACATAACGTTTTGCATTGTTGCCAAAAAGTTCAATTTTGGTTTCATCTGACCAGAGCACCTTCTTCCACATGTTTGGTGTGTCTCCCAGGTGGCTTGTGGCAAACTTTAAACGACACTTTTTATGGATATCTTTAAGAAATGGCTTTCTTCTTGCCACTCTTTCATAAAGGCCATATTTGTGCAATATACGACTGATTGTTGTCCTATGGACAGAGTCTCCCACCTCAGCTGTAGATCTCTGCAGTTCATCCAGAGTGATCATGGGCCTCTTGGCTGCATCTCTGATCAGTCTTCTCCTTGTATGAGCTGAAAGTTTAGAGGGACAGCCAGGTCTTGGTAGATTTGCAGTGGTCTGATACTCCTTCCATTTCAATATTATCGCTTGCACAGTGCTCCTTGGGATGTTTAAAGCTTGGGAAATCTTTTTGTATCCAAATCCGGCTTTAAACTTCTTCACAACAGTATCTCGGACCTGCCTGGTGTGTTCCTTGTTCTTCATGATGCTCTCTGCGCTTTTGACGGACCTCTGAGACTATCACAGTGCAGGTGCATTTATACTGAGACTTGATTACACACAGGTGGATTGTATTTATCATCATTAGTCATTTAGGTCAACATTGGATCATTCAGAGATTTTCACTGAACTTCTGGAGAGAGTTTGCTGCACTGAAAGTAAAGGGGCTGAATAATTTTGCACGCCCAATTTTTCAGTTTTTGATTTGTTAAAAAAGTTTGAAATATCCAATAAATGTTGTTCCACTTCATGATTGTGTCCCACTTGTTGTTGATTCTTCACAAAAAAATACAGTTTTATATCTTTATGTTTGAAGCCTGAAATGTGGCAAAAGGTCGCAAAGTTCAAGGGGGCCGAATACTTTCGCAAGGCACTGTAAGGATGCACTTTGAGAAGCAAGGTAGGACAAATATTAAGCAAAACAACACAATAACACGCATGCTAACTGGATAATATCACATTAATATCATATTATTCACTGGTATCTGTCTCGTCTATGATGATTCACCTCCACCCGCCCATCACCGCAACACACACACACCACCATCATTCCTGTTCCCAAGAACTCTAAGGCTTCATGCCATAATGACTACCGCACTCTAGTACTCTCATCTGTAATCATGAAGTGCATTGAGAAGCTGGTTATGGCACACATTAACTCCATCATCCCAGACATCCTAGACCAAGACCCACACCAATTAGCATACCGCCCCAACAGATCCATAGACGACGCAATCTAAATTGCATTCCACACTGCCCTCACCCACCTAGACAAGAGGAATACCTACGGTGCATTCGGAAAGTATTCAGACCCCTTGACTTTTTCCACATTTTGTTACGTTACAGCCTTATTCTAAAATGGATGAAAATGTTTTTTCCCCCCTCGTCAATCAACACGCAATACCTCATAATGGCAAAGCAAAAACAGTTGTTTTTATATGTTTGCAAATGTATAATAAAACAAAAACAGAAATACCTTATTTACTTAAGTATTCAGACCCTTTGCTATGAGACTCGAAATTGAGCTCAGGTGCCTCCTGTCCACCTGTGGCAAATTCAATTGATTGGACATGATTTGGAAAGGCACACACCTGCCTACATAAGGTCTCACAGTTGACAGTGCATGTCAGCGCAAAAACCAAGCCATACCAAGCCAAAAACCAAGCCATGAGGTCGAAGGAATTGTCCATCGAGGCATGGATCTGGAGAAGGGTACCAAAAAATGTGTGCAGCATTGAAGGTCCCCCAAGAACACAGTGGCCACCATCATTCTTAAATGGAAAAAATTTGGAACTACCATGATTCTTCCTGGAGCTGGCCGCCCGGGAAAACTGTGCAATCGGGGAAGAAGGGCCTTGATCAAGGAGGTGACCAAGAACCACATGGTCTCTCTGACAGAGCTCCAGAGTTCCTCTGTGGAGATGGGAGAACCTTCCAGAAGGACAACAATCTCTGTAGCACTCTACCAATAAGGCCTTTATGGTGGAGTGGCCAGACAGATGCCACTCCTCAGTAAAAAGAACATGGAGTTTGCCAAAAGGCACCTAAAGCACTCACAGACCATGAGAAAGAAGATTCTCTGGTCTGATGAAACCAAGATTGAACACTTTGGCCTGAATGCCAAGCGTCACGTCTGGAGGAAACCTGGCACCATCTCTACAGTGAAGCATCAGGCTGTGGGAATGTTTTTCAGCGGCAGGGTCTGGGAGACTAGTCAGAATCGAGGGTAAGATTAACGGAGCAAAGTACACAGATATCCTTTATGAAAACCTTCTCCAGAGTGCTCTGGACCTCAGACTGGGGAGAAGGTTCACCTTCCAACAGGACAACGACCCTAAGCACACAGCCAAGACAACGCAGGAGTGGATTCGGGACAAGTCCCTGAATGTCCTTGAGTGGTCCAGCCAGAGCCCGGACTGGAACCCGATCAAACATCTCTGGAGAGACCTGAAAATAGCTGCGCACTGACGTTCCCCATCCAACCTGACAGAGCTTGAGTGGATCTGCAGAGAAGAATGGTAGAAACTCCCCAAATACAGGTGTGCCAAGCTTCTAGCCTCATACCCAAGAAGACTTGAGTCTGTAATCGCTGTCAAAGGTGCTTCAATAAAGTACTGAGTAAAGGTACTGAATACTTTTGTAAATGTGATATTTCAGTTTAATTTTTTTGTAAATTTGCAAACGTTTCAAAAAACCTGTTTTTGCTTTGTCATTATGAGGTATTGTGTGTAGATTGATGAGGGAGAAAAAACTATTTAATTAATTTTAGAATAAGGCTGTAACATAACAAAATGTGGAAAAAGTCAAGGGGTCTGAATGCTTTCCGAATGCACTGCATGTGAGAATGCTGTTAATTGACTACAGCTCAGCGTTCAACACCCTTGTCCCATCCAAGATCTTCACCAGGCTTAGGACCTTGAGACTGAACACTTCTCTCTGCAACTGGATCCTGGACTTCCTGACGAACCGATCCCAGGTGGTGAGGGTAGGCAATATCACCTCCGCCACGCTGACCCTCAACACGTGGGCCCCACAGGGGTGTGTGCTTAGTCCCCTCCTTAACTCCCTGTTCATGGATGACAGCGTAGCCACGCACGACTCCAACACCATCATCAAGTTTGCTGATGACACGATGGTGGTAGGCCTAATCACCAGCAATGATGAGACAGCCTACAGGGAGGCCAGTCACCCGGCAATGTGGGGTTGAAAAAACTACCTCTCCCTCGACATCAGTAAGACCAAGGAGATGATTGTGGACTACAGGAAATGGGGGGGGGGGGTCGAGCACGCCCCCATCCACATCGACGGGGCTGTAGTGGAGTGGGTCGAGAGCTTCAAGTTCCTCGGTGTCCAAATCACTAAGAACTTTAAATGGACCACAAACATGCACAGTCGTGAAGAAGAGCCTTTCCCCTTCAGGAGGTTGAAAAGGTTTGGCATGGGCCCTCAAATCCTCAAAAAGTTCTAGAGCTGTACCATTGAGAGCATGTTGACAAGGCTGCACCACTGATTGGTATGGCGATAGCACCGCCCTCGATCACATGGCGCTACAGAGGGTGGTGGGGACAGCCCATTACATCACCGGGGTCGAGCTCCCTGCCATCCAGGACCTCGATATCAGGTGGTGTGAAAGGAAGGCCCGGAAAACCGTTAAAGACTCCAACCACCCAAACCATAGACTGTTCTCTCTGCTTCTGCACGACAAGCAGTACTGATGCGTCAAGTCTGACACCAACAGGCTGCTGAAAGACTGCTAAATAGCCAACTAAATAGCTAAAAAAAATGGCTAAAAGGACTATCTGAGTTGACCTTATTTTTGCACCGTCTCTATGCACACTCACAGGGCCCTACACACCACACACACTGATACACCAAACACTCACTCCATCACACACACATAATACCCACATACATTTATACTGAATCTACACACACACACCCACTCACATACAAGCTGCTGCTACTCTGTTTATTGTATATCCTGATGCCTAGTCACCTCACCCCTATACATATCTACCTCTATCAATCCAGTATCCCTGCACATAGTAAATATGCTACTGGAACTGACCCTGTACATAATATGCTTGCTTACTTTATCATGTTCTTCTGATTTTTATATCTTGTGTGTTTTTGCTTTGCCTTGCTATTTTTAGTATTACATTGTTATTGACTGCTGCAAGAAAGGAATGTCACTGTACTTGTGCATTAAATCTTGAAACTTGAAAACACACACAACCGTCGTCAGCCGGGCCGGTTGTTGTCTATTGTGCTGATCTTTTATCCCGTCTGAGGTCTGATGCAACAAGGGAACAGAAGAGGGGCAAGGTGACAGGTGCTTTAGAAGGCTCTAGAACATTTCTATTGATCTTTATCGGGCTGTAAACACTGGCAAACGGGGAAAAGAACAAACAGCAGGTCAGCAGGTCAGCTCACTGAGCTCTCTTATTGGTCAAGTGAAAGGCGAGTCCCGTGTAGTTAGAATCTGTCTGCATGTATTTTAGAGCGGGTGACTCTCTTCCTCCCCTCAAAAAGCAATAACAGATATGGAAAAGCACCCAAACAGATCAGGGTGGGGCGGCAGGGTAGCCTAGTGGTTAGAGCGGTGGACTAGGTTGCAAGTTCAAATCCACCGAGCTGACAAGGTACAAATCTGTCGTTCTGCCCCTGAACACACTGTTTCGAGGCCATCGTTGAAAATAAGAATTTGTTCTTAACTTGCCTAGTTAAATAAAGGTAAGTGTCTGAGCAACATAACATGTTCGTGATGGGTGTCAAAGCCAAACAACCTCACAATGTACGTTAGTTGTGTTGTGGTGTAAACACTGTGTTCAAGACTAGTTACTGGAACTAGTCTTGTGACTTCTAAGTTTTTCATGCTAAATCATAAAAAAGAGAGACAAAATACATTTTGGGATGTTCAAAGGCTATTTGTCAAAGGCTATTTAGGCCTAGTTTAAGCCTTGTTTAATCAATCAATCAAACAAATGTATTTATAAAGCCTTGTTAACATCAGCAGATGTCTCAAAGTGCTATACAGAAACCCAGCCTAAAACCCCAAACAGCAAGCAATGCAGATGTAGAAGCACGGTGGCTAGGAAATACTCCCTAGAAAGGCAGGAACCTAGGGAAGAAACATAGAGAGGAACCAGGCTCTGAGGGGTGGCCAGTCCTCTTCTGGCTGTGCCGGGTGGAGATTATAAGAGTCCATTAAGGTCAGATTGGTCTTCAAGATGTTCAGACATTCATACATGACCAGCACTGTCAAATAATAATAGTGGTTTTAGAGGGTGCAACAGGTCAGCACCTCAGGAGTAAATGTCAGTTGGCTTTTCATAGCCGATCATTCAGAGGTCGAGACAGCAGGTGCGGTAGAGTGAGAGAAAGAGAGAGCAAGTCAAAAACAGCAGGTCCGTGACAAGGTAGCACGTCCAATGAAACAGTTCAGGGTTCCATAGCTGCAGGCAGAACAGTTGAAACGGGGAGCAGCAGCACAACCAGGTGGAATGGGAGCAGCCAGGAGTCATCAGGCCAGGTAGTCCTGAGGCATGATCCTAGGGCTCAGGTCCTCTGGGAGGGGAGGGAAAGAAGGATAGAGATTTAGAGGGAGCATACTTAAATTCACACAGGACACCAGATAAAACAGGAGAATTATACCAGATATAACAGACTGACCCTAGCCCCCCGGCACATAGACTATTGCAGCATAGATACTGGAGGCTGAGACAGGGGTGGGTCGGGGGACACTGTGGCCCTGTCCGAAGATACCCCCGGACAGGGCCAACCAAGCAGGACATAACCCCACCCACTTTGTCAAAGAACAGCCCCCACACACCACTAGAGGGATATCAACAGACCAAGGGCAAGGGCGGTTCGTTGCTCCAGTGCCTTGCCGTTCACCTTCGCACCCCTGGGCCAGACTACACTAAATCATAGGACCTACTGAAGAGATAAGTCTTCAGTAAAGATTTAAAGGTCGAGACTGAGTCTACATCTCTCACATGGATAGGCAGACCATTCCATAAGTATGGAGCTCTATAGGAGAAAGCCCTGCCTCCAGCTGTTTGCTTACAAATTCTTGTGACCGTAGCGTATGCGTAGGTATGTACACCAGGACCAAATAGGAGAGATAGGTAGGAGCAAGCCCATGAAATGATTTGTAGTTTTGCAGTAAAACCTTGTAATCAGCCCGAGCCTTAACAGGAAGCCAGTGTAGAGAAGCTAACATTGCAGTAATGTGATCACATTTTGGGGTTCTAGTCAAGATTCTAGCAGCCATCTTTAGCATTAACTGAATGTTTTTTTTTAACCTTTAATTCTTATTTACAATGACGGCCTACCAAAAGGCAAAAAGTCTCCTGCGGGGAAAGGGTACTGGGATAAAAAATTTAAATAAAAATGCTATATAAACAAAACACACATCACAAAAAGAGAGACAACACTACATAAAGAGAGACCTAAGACAACAAAATAGCAAGGCAGCAACACAGGACAACACAGCATGGAAGAAACACAACATAACAACAACATGGTAGCAACATGACATGGTAGCAGCGTAAAACATGGTACAAACATTATTGGGCACAGATAACAGCACAATTATTAGTTAATGTGACGACTGTTGCTCATCGAATGATTAAAGGTTTCTAATTAAGTGATTAACTGAATCAAGCAATTATTAACTCATTAACCTGGGGCACCATGGGAAAAATAGTTTTATTGAGTTTCTATTTCCCAAATTAACTCAAAGAATATCAGAATATCAATTTTACAACAGCCGCTAATTAATCAGTTACAGTCTCGTTCTGAACGACGCATAATCCGGGAATCTGCACAGACCCGGGTCTCACCAATGAGTTCGTACCACACCAATCTTAGTTGAGTATTTATTTACTAGAAAGCTAAAATGATGATAAAAGATATACATACACAAATACACATTCTAGGCTATTGATTAGAACTTAGTATAACGGGCCAACACAATATGGCGCGTATGAACCAAAATGGGGATTTAAAGAGAGAGAAAAAGAGAAAGTACACGAGAGAAATATATATTTGGGTGAATTTGTCAGCTATGCTTATTCTAAACCTAGCCTTGCCCCAAACTGCCGCTCTTATGCGTCAGAATATAATGATGTAATTACATGGGGAAGGTCTCCATGGATTCTCCTCGTGGACGGTTCAGGCTGCTCAATGACGCACTTCTCCGGCGCAACTCTTTGGTTGTCCTCACGATGTCAGTGTCCTTTTGGCTTAGGAGTCTGTTCTCTCACCCTTGCTCTGGAAGGGCTCTTCTGAGGACAGACAGCTCTGTAGCTCAGAGCTCACAGCGTAGGAATGAAACAGTGTAGATACCACGATTCGATGGGGAGTGGAGGCTAGGTATTTCGACTTGAATTCACTCGCTTAGACACAGCTATTCATCCGTAGCTTGGGTAGAAAGAGATTTCTTTGTCTTCAAACTTGTGTTGCGTTTTTGACTTTTTAGACCTCGGCTGCAGCTTGGGTTACTTAGTCCGATCTGTTAATTCTTCAATCACAGGTTTTATACCCTTGGGTCAGAAGTGGGCGTAACCACTTTTAGGGCAATTCTCTGGGCGTACCAAGTTAAAAGGCAAGGTCTAGATTTTACTAAAATCCAATTTTAGACAACTTATCTCACATTTCGTCTTTACCAAAACATTCTGTTTGATTTGGACATTTTTCATACAACGTACAATGTATAAACATCAAACATATACTAAGTAAACTGTTGACGTTACAATGTTTTCGTAATAACGTAATCTATTAACCTTTAATAACAAAACAAAAATGACATACATTTTCATATTCCATCTATCGTCGTGACCACCATTGTGGCTGACGGAAACCATTGTTCCAAAGTCCCTTTATTTCATGTTTAATGTTCTGAGGCTGGTTCTCCATAGTAACAGGGCAAAAGGAATTTGTCTGTGGCCTAAGATTTACCATGGGCGTAAGGGGTCATAAAACTCCCACATCTTCAGACCCCTAGATCTCTCCTCCTCTGTTGGGGTTGAGAGATCATCTGTAGGGTTGTTGTCTCCTGTAACCTGACCTGATCAGGACAGTCATGACAGTAGAGACAACAATACATCACGCAAAGCAGCCACAACTGTCAGTAAAAGTGTATATGATTGAGTCTTTGAATGAAGCGATTGAAATAAAACTGTCCAGTTTGAGTGTTTGTTGCAGCTCGTTCCAGTTTATTTAGTGCTTTATCTGGGTAGCTGGAGAGGAAGGCATTGCAGTAGTCTAATCTAGAAGTGACAAAAGCATGGATTAGCATTTCTGCATCATTTTTGGATTTGTGAAATGTTTCGAAAATGGAAAAAAACTGTCCTTGAAATATTCTTGATATGTTCGTCAGGGTCCAAAGTAACACCGAGTTCCCTCACTGTTTTATTTGAGACGACTGTACAACCATCAAGATTAACTGTCAGATCCAACAGCCGATATCTTTGTTTCTTGGGATCTAGAACTAGCATCTCTGTTTTGTCGAAGTTTACAAGTTTATAAAAAATCTGCCATCCACTTGTCTGAAACATGTCTGAAACACAGGCTTCCACAGAAGTAAATTTGTAGGCTTCACTATATTTCATCAAAATGTACAGCTGTGTGTTGTCTGCATATCAGTGAAAGTTGACATTGTGTTTCCGAATGACATCACCAAGAGGTAGAATATAGTGAGAACAATAGTGGTCCTAAAACGAAACCTTGAGGAATGCCGAAACGTACAATTGATTTGTCAGAGGACAAACCATCCACAGAGAAACTGATATCTTTCCGACAGATAAGATCTAAACCAGGCAAGAACTTGTCCGTGCAGATTTGGGTTTCTAATCTCTCCAAAATAATGTGGTGATTGATATAGGAGCATGAAAGATGCAGAGCCTTGGTCGGACGCCATTAAAAGGTCATTTACCACATTCACAAGTGCAGTCTAGACCCGTGCTATGATGGGGTCTAAAACCAGACTGAAGCATTTAGTATATGCGCAACAGGTATTTTTAAAATGTCTTTTAGGAATGGGATATTTGATATAGGCCAACAGTTTACATTTTCAGGGTCAAGGTTTGGATTTCTCTAGAGAGGCTTTATTACTGCCACTTTTAGTGAGTTTGGTACATATCTGGTGGATAGGGTGCCATTTATTATGTTCAACAAGCACAGGAACTAGCTCTTTCAATAGTTTAGCTGGAATGGGGTCCAGTATGCAGCTTGAGGGTTTAGAGGCCCTGACTATTTTTATGAATGTGTCAAGAGATACAGGATTTAAAAACTTGAGTGTCTCCGTTAATCCTAGGTCCTGGCAGTTCTGTGCAGACAGCTTTGGAGAAATACCCAGGCTCAAGCAGGAGTCCGTAATTTGTTTCCTAATGATCATGATCTATTCATCAAAGAAGTTCATGAATTCATCACCTCTGAAGTGAAAGCCATCCTCTCTTGTTGAATGCTGCTTATTAGTTAGCTTTGCAACAGTATCAAAAATACATTTTGGATTGTTCTTCTTCTCCTCAATTAGGTTGGAAAAAATAGATGATCGAGCAGCAGTGAGGGCTCTTCGAAATTGCACGGTACTGTCTTTCCAAGCTAGTCGGAAGAATTCCAGTTTGGTGGAGCCCCAGTTCCATTCCAATTTTCTGGAAGCTAGCTTCAGGGCTTGGATATTTTCTGGAAGCTAGCTTCAGGGCTTGGATATTTTCTGTATACCAGGGAGCAAATTTCTTGTGACAAAGGTTTTTCGTTTTAGGGGTGCGACTGCATCTAGGCTATTATGCAAGGTTAAATTTAGATCCTCAGTTAATGACAAACCAATTGTTGTACTCCAACATCCTTGGGTAGGTGGAGGGAGTCTGAAAGGGCATCTCCGAATCTTTGGGTTGTCCCGAGAATTTATAGCACAGCTTTTGATGATCCTTGGTTGGTGTCTATGCAGATTATTTGTTGCGATTACAAACGTAACAAGATGGTGGTCCGATAGTCTAGGATTATGAGGAAAAACATTTAGATCCACAATATTTATTCCACAGGACAAAACTAGATCCAGGGTATGACTGTGGCAATCAGTACAGTATGTCCGGAGACAAAGATCCGGACATCCACGATATATCTTGCAACATTTACACACACTGTACATAGATTATTCTATTGTGTTATTGACTGTACTTTTGTTTATCCCATGTGTAACTCTGTGTTGTTTTTCTCGCACTGCTTTGCTTTATCTTGGCCAGGTCGCAGTTGTAAATGAGAACTTGTTCTCAACTGGCCTACCTGGTTAACCTTTCTAGCGCAGGGGTTCCGCTAGCTGAACACCTCGACAACATTCCGCTGAAAAGGCAGTGCGCGAAATTCAAATTATTTTTTTGAAATATGTAACTTTCACACATTAACAAGTCCAATACAGCAAATGAAAGATAAAAATATTGTTAATCTACCCATCATGTCCAATTTCAAAAATGCTTCACAGCTAAAGCACAACATATGATTATGTTAGATCACCACCAAGTCGAAGAAACACACAGCCATTTTTCCAGCCAAAGATAGGAGTCACAGAAAGCAGAAATATAGATCAAATTAATCACTAACCTTTGATGATCTTCATCAGATGACACTCATAGGACATCATGTTACACAATACATGTATGTTTTGTTCGATAATGTGCATATTTATATCCAAGAATCTCAGTTTATATTGGCACCTTACGTGCAGTAATGTTTTGATTCCAAAATATCCGGTGATTTTGCAGAAATACTAATAATAAACATTGATAAAAGATACTAGTGTTATTCACAGAAATAAGGATAGACTTCTCCTTAATGCAACCACTGTGTCAGATTTTTAAAAAACTTTACGGAAAAAGCATAATCTGAGAACGGCACTCAGAACCCAAAACAGCCAGAGGAATGGCCGCCATTTTGGAATCAACAAAGTTAGAAACAACACCATAAATATTCACTTACCTTTGATGATCTTCATCAGAAGGCACTCCCAGGAATCCCAGTTCGACAATAAATTACAAATTTGTTCCATAAAGTTCCATCATTTATGTCCAAATAGCCACTTGTTGTTAGTGTGTTCAGCCCAGTAATCCATCTTCATGAGGTGCGAGCATTTCATCCAGACAAAAACTCAAAAAGTATGGTTACAGTCCTTTAGAAACATGTCAAACGATGTATGGAATCAATCGTTAGGATGTTTTTAACATAAAACATCAATAATGTTCCAACCGGAGAATTCCTTCGTCTTCAGAAAGGCACTGGAACGAGAGGTAACTCTGTCGGGAACGCGCGTCATGAGACCGAGGCACTATGCCAGACCACTGACTCAAACAGGTCTCATGAGCCCCTCCTTTATAGTAGAATCCTCATTTAAGTTTCAAGACGGTTGACATCTAGTGGAAGCCCTAGGTAGTGCAACCTCATCCATATCTCAATGTGTACTCGGTAGGCCAAGCTTTGAAAAACTACAAACATCAGATGTCCAACTTCCTGGCTGGATTTTTCTCAGGTTTTCGCCTGCCATATGAGTTCTGTTATACTCAAAGACATCATTCAAACCATTGTAAAAACTTCAGAGTGTTTTTTATACAATACTAATACTAATAATATGCATATATTAGCATCTGGGACAGAGTAGGAGGCAGTTATGGGCACTCCAAAAGACATCAAAAAGGTTAAATAAAAGGTGAAATAAATCAAATAAAAACAAACCATTGTAAAAACTTACCAGGTGAATATTAAAGACACCAAAAATGTGAATATTATCTGCCACGTTTTTATATGGCCCAGGAGGCCAAGTACTATAAAAAATTATTTAGTAGGCTGCATAGATTTAATAATCAAAAGACGAAAATGCAGTCAATTTTGGGGGGAGAAATTGAAATAAATAGCAACACCTCCGCCTTTGTGGGATGCGTAGGGGATATGGTCACTAGTGTAACCAGGAGGAGAGGCCTCATTTAACACAGTAAATTCATCAGGCAGAGTAGGCCAATCACAACAAGATTATGATCAGTGATTAGTTAATTGACTATGACTGCCTTGGAAGTGAGGGATCTAACATTAAGTAGCCCTATTTTGAGATGTGAGATATCACAATCTCTTTCAATAATGACAGGAAAAGTTAAGATTGCTATGCAAACACCACTATGTTTAGTTTTGCTCAACCTAAATTGAGGCACAGACACGGTATCAATGAGGATAGCTGAGCTGACTACACTGACTGTGCTAGTGGCAGACTCTACTGAACTTGTTATCATCCTGCTGCCTGGCCTGCACCCTATCTCATTGTGGATTTAGAGGAGTTTAGAGCCCTGTCTATGTTGATAGATAGGATGAGAGCACCCCTCCAGCTAGGATGGAGTCCATCATTCCTCAGCAGGCCAAGATTGGTCCTGTTTGTTCGTGAGTCCTAGAAAGAGGGACAATTATCTACAAATTCTATCTATTGAGAGGGGCAGAAAACAGTTTTCAACCATCGATTGAGTTGTGAGACTGCTGTAGAGCTCATAGCTTCCCCTAACTGGGGGGGGCCAGAGACAATTACTTGATGCCGACACATCTTCTAGCTAATTTACACGCTGAAGCTACTGTATGATGCTCTTGGTGACCTCTGACAGTTTCCTTCTAACATCGTTGGTGCCCACGTGGATAACAATATCCCTAAACTTTCGGCACTTGCCAGCACCATCTTCAGATTAGCCTTTACGTTGGTAGCCCTGCCCCCTGGTAAACAGTGAATGATCGCTGGATGATTATTTTTAATTCTAATATTGCGGGTAATGGAGTCGCCAATGACTAGGGTTTTCAATTTGTTTTCAATGATCAACACCGGTTGAGCATTCAAACAGCATTTCTTTCTAGAAGCCTTGAGAAAATTGTCCGGTGGCGGAGACTGTGCGGGGGGGATTTATACTACTATCTGTACTTACTGGTGGCACAGACGCTGTTTCATCCTTTCCTACACTTAAATTGCCCTTGCCTAATGATTGCATCTGAAGCTGTGCTTGCAACACGGCTATCCTCACCATACGGCGATAGTTCTCCTGTATATTATGAGTACAGCAACTGCAATTGGATGGCATAGTGTTAATGTTCCTGCTAAGTTCTTTCGGCTGGTGGAGGTCCTGTAGAACCATGTCCAGATAAAGCATCGGGGATTAAAAAGTCGAATAAAAAAAGTATAGCGAGGAAAAAACGAAGGCGTTGGTAAATGTGTTAAAAGTGAAAAATAAAATAAAAAGTTTGGCAGACAGTCAAGTAGCAACAAACAGCACAGCAGCACAGATGGAAGTCCTTAAGTTGAGGGCAGAGCTAGATTGTAGTGGCAGATTGCACACAGAATGTGTTCCTTTGAGTTATTCTCAAGAAGACATCCCACTCTACATAAAGTGTTCCTTTGGAGAACATAGTTGTTTTGAAGAGAGGCATCCATTTGAGAGGCTTGGTTGAAAATTTTGTTGGCAACTACAAGTACATGAATAATAATCCAGCTATAATACAACAGTAATAGTTATAATAGGAAGATGGTCCCGACAGATACAGCAGCTCTGCTTCTAGCTCCTAAGCAACTTTTTGTGTGTTATTTCTTACATTATTAGCCCAGAATTTTTGTTGGTGTTATTACATATAGCCGGAAATAACTTTTGGATATCAGAGCAGCATTACGACCAGGAATACGACTTCCAGAATTGGATCCTTTGTTTGTACCCCCAAAAGCAATTTATCTTATTCCAGAGGCTGCTCCAAAACACCGCTGGCGGAGAAGAGTTATTCAGAGTGGACTTCTAGTCCGACTCAGGAGCCGTGCACACCACTCAGGAGCCGTGCACACCGTATATTACTCGCTAATGTTCAGTCTCTGGATAACAATGTAGATGAGCTCAGGGAGAGGATCTCCTTCCTGTCAGGACCCGGTTACGAACCCGGGTCTCCGGAGTGAGAAACAGTCACTTAACCTACTGAGCCACGAATAGTCGGCAGAACCCAGAAGATGAGGCAGACACAGCAGTACTTGAGACGGTGTATTTAATGAAGTAAAAAGTCCTTCAGGAAAACATGTAACTTCACAACCTCAAAAGGAATTCCACAAGAACAAAGGTAATCCTCCAAGAAAAAAAGGTAAATCCACAAGGTGGTAGGAATAGCATAAAAAGCCTCAAAAGATACTCAAAAATAAATAAACAAGAACAAAAACAGAATTCCACAAGAGAGTCCACCGGGATCAACAAGAGTTCACAGAATACTAGGGCTGGGTGCTAACATACAAACACAGAGCAAAGAACTGAGGAAAACTAAGGGTTTAAATACAATCAGGGGAAACGAGGCACAGGTGCAAATAATAATGGGGATCAAGGGAAAACAAAAGGTCAAAAAGCACAATGGGGGCATCTAGTGACCAAAAACCGGAACAACCCTGGCCAAATCCTGACAGAATCACCCCCCTAGGAACGGCTCCTGACGTTCCTACCAGCTCTCTCGGGGTGGAGGGCCCTGAACCGACGAATGAGGTCAGGGTCCAGTATGTCTTTGGCAGGAACCCAGGAGCGCTCCTCGGGACCGTAGCCTTCCCGGTCCACCAGATACTGCCAGGACCGCTGCACCCGGCGGGAATCCAGTATCCGATGGACGGTATAAGCCGGCTGGCCTCCAATGACACGAGGCGGAGGGGGAGGTCTGTCTGCCGGGACAAGGGGAGAAAAAACAACAGGTTTTAATAAGGAAATGTGAAACGTGGGATTAATCTTAAGGGATCTGGGTAAGTGTAGGCGATAAGAAACTGGGTTAACTCTCCTGGCAACCTTAAAGGGACCGATGTATTTTTGGGACAGCTTGCGAGACTCCACCCGTAGTGGTAAGTCTCTTGTGGAGAGCCAGACTCTCTGGCCGGGGCGCAGGGTAGGTCCGGGACGGCGACGTCTGTTGGCTTGTTGTTGATACCTCAGTGAGGAACGCATAAGATTAAGACGGGTCTTCCTCCACATAAGCCGACAGCGTCTGACGAACTTCAAGGCTGAAGGCACTCTGACTTCTGCCTCCTGGTCCGGGAACAATGGAGGGGCATAGCCAAACTGACACTCGTGCGGGGACATACCAGTGGAGGAGGAGCGCAAGGTGTTATGCGCGTATTCGGCCCAAACAATGAAGGACGACCATGTGGACGGGTTGTTACGAGTCATACATCGGAGGGTGGTTTCCAGCTCTTGATTCATCCTCTCTGTTTGACCGTTGGACTCCGGATGGTACCCTGAAGATAGACTGGCAGAAGCCGCCATGAGTTGGCAGAAGGCCTTCCAAAACCTTGAGGCGAACTGGGGACCTCTGTCAGAAACCATATCTTGAGGAATGCCGAAGACTCGGAACACATGATTAATTACCAACTCAGCAGTTTCCTTGGCAGAAGGTAACTTAGTCAGATGGACGAACCTGGCCGCCTTAGAAAACCTGTTGATTATGACTAGGATAGTAGTATTGCCATGGGATGGAGGAAGGCCAGTAATAAAGTCCAACGAGATATGGGACCAGGGTCTGTGGGGAACAGGTAAAGGGTGAAGGAGTCCTTGAGGGCGGAGGTGAGAAGATTTGCCCTGGCAGCACACAGGGCAGGCATTGACGAAAGTGGCAACGTCTTCTCTTATGGTAGGCCACCAGAACTTACGCTGGATGAACTCCAAGGTGCGACCTACGCCCGGGTGACAGGTGAGGCGAGAGGAGTGCCCCCACAGAAGGACCTGAGTCCTCACTGCCTTGGGGACAAACAACCGATTGGCAGGGCCTCCTTTCGGGTCCGGTTCGATAGCTTGAGCTCGTCTCACGGTATCCTCAACTTGCCACGAGATCGGAGCCACGATCTTAGCAGGGCGGTTTCGTGGCGTTGGACAGTCTCCTGGTGGCGGGACAGCATGGCAACAAGGTCCTGGGAACTGGCTGCCTCTGGGTTCATCTTTGGCTCTGTGTTTCTGTCAGGACCCGGTTACGAACCCGGGTCTCTGGAGTGAGAAACAGTCACTTAACCTACTGAGCCACGAATAGTCGGCAGAACCCAGAAGATGAGGCAGACACAGCAGTACTTGAGACGGTGTATTTAATGAAGTAAAAAGTCCTTCAGGAAAACACTCTGTCCAAGACAAAAAGGTAAATCCACAAGGTGGTAGGAATAGCATAAAAAGGCAAAAATAAATAAACAAGAACAAAAACTCAAGAGAGTCCACCGGGATCAACAAGAGTTCACAGAATACTAGGGCTGGGTGCTAACATACAAACACAGAGCAAAGAACTGAGGAAAACTAAGGGTTTAAATACAATCAGGGGAAACGAGGCACAGCTGGGTGGGGGCATCTGACCAAAAACCGGAACAACCCTGGTACACTTCCAGAGAAACGCTGTTTCACGTAAACACACTGTCCCCGTCCATACAGCCAGCTGGGTTCTCAGTACATCGCGCAGACAGGAATAAAGAACTCTCCGGGAAGAAGAAAGGCGGGGGTGTATGTTTCATGACTAACTACTCATGGTGTGATTGTGATAACATACAAAAACTCAAGTCCTTTTGTTCACCCAATCTATAATGCCTCACAATCAAATGCCGACCGCATTAACTCCCAAGAGAATTCTCTTTGGTCATAGTCACACGATGTCCCTCAAAGAACAACACTGGACTTTATGAAATACCCACAAGGTCCTCCCCCACCCTTCCTTTGGCAAATCTGATCACGACTCCATTTTGCTCCTCCCTTCCTATAGGCAGAAACTCAAACAGGAAGTACCCTTGCTAAGGTCTATTCAATGCTGGTCTGACCAATCGGAATCCATGCTTCAAGATTATTTTGATCACGCAGACTGTGACTGGAACGAATTGCAAAAATCGCTGAAGTTGGAGACTTTTATCTCCCTCACCAACTTCAAACATCTGCTATCTGAGCAGTTAACCGATCGCTGCAGCTGTACATAGTCTATCGGTAAATAGCCCACCCATTTTTACCTACCTCATCCCCATACTGTTTTTATTTATTTACTTTTCTGCTCTTTTGCACACCAATATCTCTACCTGTACATGACCATCTGATTATTTATCACTCCAGTGTTATTAATCTGCAAAATTGTAATTATTCGCCTACCTCCTCATGCCTTTTGCACACAATGTATATAGACTCCCCTTTTTTTTCTACTGTGTTATTGACTTGTTAATTGTTTACTTACTCCATGTGTAACTTTGTGTTGTCTGTTCACACTGCTATGCTTTATCTTGGCCAGGTCGCAGTTGCAAATGAGAACTTGTTCTCAACTAGCCTACCTGGTTAAATAAAGGTGAAATAAAAAAAATAAAAAATGTTCTGGGTAGCCTCTGAGAATAACATTGACGAATACACGGATACAGTGACTGAGTTCATCAGGAAGTATATAGCAGATGTTGTACCCATTGTGACTATTAAAACCTACCCAAACCAGATACCGTGGATAGATGGCAGCATTTGCGCAAAACTGAAAGCACAAACCACCGCATTTAACCATGGCAAGGTGACTAGGAATTCAGCCAAATACAAACAGTGTAGTTATTCCCCCCGTAAGGCAGTCAATCAGGCAAAATGCCAGTACAGAGACAAAGTGGAGTCACAATTCAACGGCTCAGACATGAGACATATGTGGCATGGCCTAGAGACAATCACGGACTACAAAGGGAAGACTAGTCATGTCTCGGACACCAACGTCTTGCTCTCAGACGAATTAAACATCTTCTTTGCCTCCGAATCGCTACCAAGGACTGTGGGCTCTCCTTCTCCGTGCCCGATGTGAGTAAGACATTTGAGCGTGTTAACACTCAAAAGGGGGGCATCCCTAGCCGCATCCTCAGAGCATGCGCAGGCCAGCTGGCTGGAGTGTTTACGGACATATTGAATCTCTCCCTATCCCAGTCTGCTGTCCCCACTTGCTTCAAAGATGTCCACCAATGTTCCTGTATCTGTAAGGGTTTTCCTGTGGTGAAGTAGAGGCGGACCAAAATGCAGCGTGGTGGTTATTCATGTTTTTAATAAAGAAAACTATACATGAACAGACTAAACAAAACAAGAAAAGTGAAAACCTAAACAGTCCTATCTGGTGCAAACACAGAGACAGGAACAATCACCCACAAACACACAGTGAAACCCAGGCTACCTAAATATGGTCCCCAATCAGAGACAATGACTAACACCTGCCTCTGATTGAGAACCATATCAGGCCAAACATAGAACTAGACAAACTAGACATGTAACATAGAATGCCCACTCAGATCACACCCTGACCAACCAAAACATAGAAACATACAAAGCAAACTATGGCCAGGGTGTGACAGCAAAACCTGAACCTATAGGGGAGGGTCTGGGTGGGCATCTGTCCGCGGTGGCGGCTCTGGTGCTGGACGTGTCCCCCACTTCACCATAGTCTTAGTCCCCCACCTTGTCCGCTTCCGTGGCCTCCTAACCACGGCGACCCTACTTAATGACCCCACTGGACTGAGGGGCAGCTTGAGACAGAAGTGCAGCTGCTCGGGACAGAGGTGCAGCTGCTCGGGACAGAGGTGCAGCTGCTCGGGACAGAGGTGCAGCTGCTCGGGACAGAGGTGCAGCTGCTCGGGACAGAGGTGCAGCTGCTCGGGACAGAGTGGCTCTGGCGCCTCTGGGCTGAGGGGCTCTGGCGCCTCTGGGCTGAGGGGCTCTGGCGCCTCTGGGCTGAGGGGCTCTGGCGCCTCTGGGCTGAGGGGCTCTGGCGCCTCTGGGCTGAGGGGCTCTGGCGCCTCTGGGCTTAGGGGCTCTGGCGCCTCTGGGCTTAGGGGCTCTGGCGCCTCTGGGCTTAGGGGCTCTGGCGCCTCTGGGCTTAGGGGCTCTGGCGCCTCTGGGTTTAGGGGCTCTGGCGCCTCTGGGCTTAGGGGCTCTGGCGCCTCTGGGCAGAGGGGCTCCGGCAGCTCTGGGCAGAGGGGCTCCGGCAGCTCTGGGCAGAGGGGCTCCGGCAGCTCTGGGCAGATGTGAAGCTCAGATGGCGCTGGGCAGACGGGAAGCTCCGGCAACGCTGGAGAGGAAGGCTCTGGCAGCGCTGGACTGAGTAGCTCTGGTAGCGCCGAACAGGCGGGAGACTCCGGCTGCGCTGGAGAGGAGGAAGGCTCTGGCAGCGCTAGATAGGCGGGAGACTCCGGCAGCGCTGAACAGGCGGGAGCCCCTGTAAGGATGAGCCGGAGAGACAGCCTGGTGCGGGGGGCTGCCACCGGAGGGCTGGTGCGTGGAGGTGGTGACGGATAGACCGGACCGTGCAGGCGCACTGGAGCTCTTGAGCACAGAGCCTGCCCAACCCTACCTGGTTGCATGCTCCCGGTCGCCCTGCCAGTGCGGCGAGGTGGAATAGCCCGCACTGGGCTATGCACCTACACTGGTGACATCGTGCGCTTCACAGCATAACACGGTGCCTGTCCGGTCTCTCTAGCCCCCCGGTAAGCACAAGAAGTTGGCGCAGGTCTCCTACCTGGCTTCCCATCGGGCTTCCTTCCGCGCCGCCGTGCTTGTCTCTCCAACTCCATTCTCCTATACCCCTCTTCGCACTGCTCCAGCGAATCCCAGGCGGGCTCCGGCACTCTCCCTGGGTCGACCGCCCACCTGTCTATCTCCTCCCACGTAGTATAGTCCATACTCTTGCCGTCCAAAACGTCCTCCCATGTCCATTCTTCTTTTCGCTGCTGTTGCCCGTTACCACGCTGCTTGGTCCTGTTGTGGTGGGTGATTCTGTAAGGGTTTTCCTGTGGTGAAGTAGAGGTGGACCAAAATGCAGCGTGGTGGTTATTCATGTTTTTAATAAAGAAAACTATACATGAACAGACTAAACAAAACAAGAAAAGTGAAAACCTAAACAGTCCTATCTGGTGCAAACACAGAGACAGGAACAATCACCCACAAACACACAGTGAAACCCAGGCTCCCTAAATATGGTTCCCAATCAGAGACAATGACTAACACCTGCCTCTGATTGAAAACCATATCAGGCCAAACATAGAACTAGACAAACTAGACATGTAACATAGAATGCCCACTCAGATCACACCCTGACCAACCAAAACATACAGTGCCTTGCGAAAGTATTCGGCCCCCTTGAACTTTGCGACCTTTTGCCACATTTCAGGCTTCAAACATAAAGATATAAAACTGTATTTTTTTGTGAAGAATCAACAACAAGTGGGACACAATCATGAAGTGGAACGACATTTATTGGATATTTCAAACTTTTTTAACAAATCAAAAACTGAAAAATTGGACGTGCAAAATTATTCAGCCCCTTTACTTTCAGTGCAGCAAACTCTCTCCAGAAGTTCAGTGAGGATCTCTGAATGATCCAATTGTAACGGTTTTCTTCTATCTCCTCCTCTGATGAAGAGGTAGAACAAGGATCGGACCAAAATGCGGCGTGTAGATTGCGATCCATGTTTATTGTGACTATAGCAACACGAATCTAAATACAAACAGTGCAAAATAATAAACGTAATGAAAACCGAAACAGCCTAAACTGGTGCAAACTAACACTAAGGACAGGAACAATCACCCACAAACACACAGTGAAACCCAGGCTACCTAAATATGGTTCCCAATCAGAGACAATGACGAACACCTGCCTCTGATTGAGAACCATATCAGGCCGAACATAGAACTAGACAAACTAGACATGTAACATAGAATGCCCACTCAGATCACACCCTGACCAACCACAACATAGAAATATACAAAGTAAACTATGGTCAGGGTGTGACAGTACCCCCCCCCCAAGGTGCGGACTCCGGCCGCAAAACCTGAACCTATAGGGGAGGGTCTGGGTGGGCATCTGTCCGCGGTGGCGGCTCTGGCGCTGGACGTGGACCCCACTCCATAATCGTTTTAGTCCACCTCCTTAGCGTCCCTAGATAGGTTACCCTCCTTAATGACCGCTCGGGACAGAGGGACAGCTCGGGACAGAGGTAGCTCGGGACTGATGGGTAGCTCAGCACTGAGAGGAAGCTCAGCACTGAGAGGAAGCTCAGCACTGAGAGGAAGCCCAGGCAGGTAGTTGGATCCGGCAGATCCTGGCTGGCTGGCGGTTCTGGCAGATCCTGGCTGACTGGCGGTTCTGGCAGATCCTGGCTGACTGGCAGATCTGGCAGATCCTGGCTGACTGGCAGATCTGGCAAATCCTGGCTGACTGGCAGATCTGGAAGAGTCTGGTCGACTGGCAGATCTGGAAGAGTCTGGTCGACTGGCAGATCTGGAAGAGTCTGGTCGACTGGCAGATCTGGAAGAGTCTGGTCGACTGGCAGATCTGGAAGAGTCTGGTCGACTGGCAGATCTGGAAGAGTCTGGTCGACTGGCAGATCTGGAAGAGTCTGGTCGACTGGCAGATCTGGAAGAGTCTGGTCGACTGGCAGCTCTGGCTGCTCCGTGCTGACTGGCTGCTCCATGCTGACTGGCAGCTCTGGCTGCTCCATGCTGACTGGCTGCTCCATGCTGACTGGCAGCTCTGGCTGCTCCATGCTGACTGGCTGCTCCATGCTGACTGGCAGCTCTGGCTGCTCCATGCTGACTGGCTGCTCTGGCTGCTCCATGCTGACTGGCTGCTCCGGCTGCTCCATGCTGACTGGCTGCTCCATGCTGACTGGCGGCCCTGGCTGCTCCATGCTGACTGGCGGCCCTGGCTGCTCCATGCTGACTGGCGGCCCTGACTGCTCCATGCTGACTGGCGGCTCTGGCTGCTCCATGCTAACTGGCAGCTCTGGCGGCTCCTTGCAGACTGGCAGCTCTGGCGGCTCCTTGCAGACTGGCAGCTTTGGCGGCATCCTGCAGACTGGCAGCTCTGGCGGCTCCTTGCAGACTGGCAGCTCCTTGCAGACTGGCAGCTCCTTGCAGACTGGCAGCTCCTTGCAGACTGGCAGCTCTATGCAGACTGGCAGCTCCTTGCAGACTGGCAGCTCCTTGCAGACTGGCAGCTCCTTGCAGACTGGCAGCTCTATGCAGACTGGCAGCTCCTTGCAAACTGGCAGCTCCTTGCAAACTGGCAGCTCCTTGCAAACTGGCAGCTCCTTGCAAACTGGCAGCTCCTTGCAAACTGGCAGTTCTGAACAGGCGGGAGACTCCGGCAGCGCTGTAGAGAAGGAAGGCTCTAACAGCGCTAAACAGGCGGGAGACTCCGACAGCGCTGGAGAGGAGGAGGGCTCCGACAGCGCTGGACAGGCGAGGCGCACTGTAGGCCTGATGCGTGGTGCTGGCACTGGTGGTACTGGGCCGAGGACACGCACAGGAAGCCTGGTGCGGGGAGCTGCTACCGGAGGGCTGGGGTGTGGAGGTGGCACAGGATGGGCTAGACCGTGAAGGCGTACTGGAGATCTTGAGAGCAGTGTTGGCACAGGACGTGCAAGGCTAGGGATGTGCACAGGAGGCCTGGTGCGTGAGGCTGCCACCGACTTCACCAGCCGACTAACACGCACCTCAGGACGAGTATGGAGCGCTAACCCAGGTGCCATCAAATCCCCGACACGTTCCGTCGGGCGAATTCCATGCAAAAAGCACCAACACAGCAACTCCCTCATTTCTCTCTCCTCCAATTTCCCCATTAACTCCTTCACAGTCTCTGTTTCGCTCACCTCCAACACCGGCTCTGGTTCTGGTCTCCTCCTTGGCTCCTCACGATAAACAGGGAGAGTTGGCTCAGGTCTGACTCCTGACTCTGCCACACTCTCCCTGAGCCCCCCCCCCCAATAAATTTTTGGGGCTGACTCTGGGGCCTCCGTCCGCGGCGCCTTGCTTGCTTCGCAAACTCCATTCTCCTATATCCTTCAGCGCACTGCTCCATCGAATCCCAGGCGGGCTCCGGCACTCTCCCTGGGTCGAACGCCCACCTGTCTATCTCCTCCCAAGAAGTATAGTCCATACTGTACTCCACTTTGGGCTGTTCCTGCCTGTTGACACGCTGCTTGGTCCCTTTGTGGTGGGTGATTCTGTAACGGGTATCTCCTCCTCTGATGAAGAGGTAGAACAAGGATCGGACCAAAATGCGGCGTGTAGATTGCGATCCATGTTTATTGTGACTATAGCAACACGAATCTAAATACAAACAGTGCAAAATAATAAACGTAATAAAAACCGAAACAGCCTAAACTGGTGCAAACTAACACTAAGGACAGGAACAATCACCCACAAACACACAGTGAAACCCAGGCTACCTAAATATGGTTCCCAATCAGAGACAATGACGAACACCTGCCTCTGATTGAGAACCATATCAGGCCGAACATAGAACTAGACAAACTAGACATGTAACATAGAATGCCCACTCAGATCACACCCTGACCAACCACAACATAGAAATATACAAAGTAAACTATGGTCAGGGTGTGACACCAATGTTGACCTAAATGACTAATGATGATAAATACAATCCACCTGTGTGTAATCAAGTCTCCGTATAAATGCACCTGCACTGTGATAGTCTCAGAGGTCCGTTAAAAGCGCAGAGAGCATCATGAAGAACAAGGAACACACCAGGCAGGTCCGAGATACTGTTGTGAAGAAGTTTAAAGCCGGATTTGGATACAAAAAGATTTCCCAAGCTTTAAACATCCCAAGGAGCACTGTGCAAGCGATAATCTTGAAATGGAAGGAGTATCAGACCACTGCAAATCTACAAAGACCTGGCCGTCCCTCTAAACTTTCAGCTCATACAAGGAGAAGACTGATCAGAGATGCAGCCAAGAGGCCCATGATCACTCTGGATGAACTGCAAGATCTACAGCTGAGGTGGGAGACTCTGGCCATAGGACAACAATCAGTCGTATATTGCACAAATCTGGCCTTTATGGAAGAGTGGCAAGAAGAAAGCCATTTCTTAAAGATATCCATAAAAAGTGTTGTTTAAAGTTTGCCACAAGCCACCTGGGAGACACACCAAACATGTGGAAGAAGGTGCTCTGGTCAGATGAAACCAAAATTGAACTTTTTGGCAACAATGCAAAACGTTATGTTTGGCGTAAAAGCAACACAGCTGAACACACCATCCCCACTGTCAAACATGGTGGTGGCAGCATCATGGTTTGGGCCTGCTTTTCTTCAGCAGGGACAGGGAAGATGGTTAAAATTGATGGGAAGATGGATGGAGCCAAATACAGGACCATTCTGGAAGAAAACCTGATGGCGTCTGCAAAAGACCTGAGACTGGGACGGAGATTTGTCTTCCAACAAGACAATGATCCAAAACATAAAGCAAAATCTACAATGGAATGGTTCAAAAATAAACATATCCAGGTGTTAGAATGGCCAAGTCAAAGTCCAGACCTGAATCCAATCGAGAATCTGTGGAAAGAACTGAAAACTGCTGTTCACAAATGCTCTCCATCCAACCTCACTGAGCTCGGGCTGTTTTGCAAGGAGGAATGGGAAAAAATTTCAGTCTCTCGATGTGCAAAACTGATAGACATACCCCAAGCGACTTACAGCTGTAATCGCAGCAAAAGGTGGCGCTACAAAGTATTAACTTAAGGGGGCTGAATCATTTTGCACGCCCAATTTTTCAGTTTTTGATTTGTTAAAAAAGTTTGAAATATCCAATAAATGTCGTTCCACTTCATGATTGTGTCCCACTTGTTGTTGATTCTTCACAAAAAAATACAGTTTTATATCTTTATGTTTGAAGCCTGAAATGTGGCAAAAGGTCGCAAAGTTCAAGGGGGCCGAATACTTTCGCAAGGCACTGTATCTCAAGGCTATCAGACTGTTAAATAGCTATCACTAGCTGGCTTCCACCCTGTTACACAACCCTGCATCTTAGAGGCTTCTGCCCTATATACATAGACTTGGAAACACTGGACACTTTAATAATGGAACACTAGTCACTTTAATAATGCTGAAAACTTCTTATGGCTGGGGGGCAATATTGAGTAGCTTGGATGAATAAGGTGCCCAAAGTAAACGGCCTGCTCCTCAGTCTCAGTTGCTAATATATGCATATTATTATTAGTATTGGATAGAAAACACTCTGAAGTTTCTAAAATTGTTTGAATGATGTCTGTGAGTTTAACAGAACTCATATGGCAGGCAAAAACCTGGGGAGAAATCAAAACAGGAAGTGAGAAATCTGAGGCTGGTATGTACTCAACACAGTTGCCATTGAAATCCCCTTGAGATATTAATGATGTTGCACTTCCTAGGGCTTCCACTAGATGTCAACCGTCTATAGAAATTTGAATGAGGCTTCTACTGTGTTGTGGGACTGAATGACAGCAGAATGAATCAGGTGTCTGGCAGTCAGCCATTTTCTGGTCATACGCATTGCACGTGATAGCAACCTGCGTTCCATGGCTCTTGAAGACACAAAGGAATACTCCGGTTGGAACTTTATTGAAGATTAATGTTAAAAACATCCTAATGATTGATTCTGTACTTAGTTTGAAATGTTTCTTCGACCTGTAACATAACTTTTTGAAGTTTTTGTCCGACGTAACACTGACCAGAACGAGCGTTTGGATATGAATACCAAACGCTCTAACAAAAGTAGCTAATTGGACATAAATAACGGACATTATCGAACAAATCAAGCATTTATTGTGGACCTGGGATTCCTTGGAGTGCATTCTGATGAAGATCAAAGGTAAGGGAATATTTAGCATGTAATTTATGATATATTTTGACTACAACACAGCGGCTATTTTGACTTGATTGTTCTGAGCGCCTTCTCAGATTATTGCATGGTTTGCTTTTTCCGTAAAGTTTTTTTGAAATCTGACACAGCGGTTGCATTAAGGACAGGTATATCTATAATTCCATGTGTATAACTTGTATTATCATCTACATTTATGATGAGTATTTCTGTTGAATCGATGTGGCTATGAAAAATTGTGTATTATCATCTACATTTATGATGAGTATTTCTGTTGAATCGATGTGGCTATGAAAAATCTTTTTTGGAACTAGTGAATGTAACGCGGCAATGTAAACTCAGATTTTTTTATAGAAATATGAACTTTATCAAACAAAACATACATGTATTGTGTAACATGAAGTCCTATGGGTGTCATCTGATGAAGATCATAAAAGGTTAGTGATTCATTTTATCTCTATTTGTGCTTTTTGTGATTCCTCTCTTTGGGTGGGAAAATGGCCGTGTTTTTCTGTGGCTTGTTGGTGACCTAACAATCGTTTGTGGTGCTTTCGCCGTAAATCCTATTTGAAATCAGACACTGTGGTGGGATTAAAAACAAGAACACCTTTAAAATGGTAAAATATACATGTATGTTTGAGGAATATTAATTATGAGATTTGTTGTTTTGAATTTGGCGCCCTGCACGTTCACTGGCTGTTGTCATATCATCCCGTTAACTGGATTGCAGCCCAAAGAGGTTTAAATCATGTTTACATACTGCTTTACTCATCTCATATGTATATAATGTATTCTATTCTACTGTATTTTAGTCAATGCCACTCCGACATTGCTCAATATAATATTTATATATTTCTATATTCCATTATTTTACTTTTAGACCTAGTAGACCATTGCCATCTTTCATGTTGACTATAGTAGAGCCAGGAACATGTAACAGTGTGTCATAAGTAAATAAAAAAAAGTATTCAGACCTCTACACTTTTTCCACATTTTGTTAGGTTACATCCTTATTCTAAAATTTATTAAATCGACACACAATACCTCAAATTGACAAAACAAAAACAGGTTTTTAGACATTTTTGCAAATGTATAAAATAAAAAAACAGAAATATCACATTTGCATAAATGTTCAGACCCTTACTAAGTACTTTGTTGAAAGACCTTTGGCAGCGATTACAGCCTTGAGTCTTCTTGGGTATGGCGCTACAAGCTAGGCACACCTGTATTTGGGGAGTAACACGGAACACAAACCGGCTGCGCGCGTGCGCTAACGTGCATACATTTATTTTGTCCCCCTACACCAAACGCGTTCACGACACCCAGGTTAAAATAACAAAACAAACTCTGAACCAATGACACTAATTTGGGGACAGGTCGAAAAGCATTAAACATGTGTGGCAATTTAGCTAGTTAGCTTGCACTTGCTCGCTAATTTGTCCTGGGATATAAACATTGAGTTGTTATTTTATTTTAATCCACACATAAAATGGCCAACCGAATCGTTTTTAGTCATCTCTCCTCCTTCCAGGCTTTTTCATCTTTGAACTTATATGGTGATTGGCATCTAAACTTTCATAGTATTACCACGATTACCGGGAAAACAGTTCGTCTTTCAATCACCCACGTGGGTATAACCAATGAGGAGATGGCACATGGGTACCTGCTTCTATAAACCAATGAAGAGATGGGAGAGGCTGGACTTTCAGCGCGATCTGCGTCAGAAATAGAAAGGAGTTCTGTTTTAGCCCTTGGCATCGCAGACGCTCGTTGGCGCGAGCGAGCAGTGTGGGTGCAATAATTGAATAACATGGATTTCTAAATGTATTTTGCGACGCTCGCGCACGCGACGTGTCCGGTCTGGTCAGCATGTTACTCCCATTCTTCTCTGCAGATCCTCTCAAGCTCTGTCAGGTTGGATGGGAGCGTCGCTGAACAGCTATTTTCAGGTCTCTCCAGAGATGTTTAATCGGGTTCAAGTCCGGGCTCTGGCTGGACCACTCAAGGACATTCAGAGACTTGTGCTGAAGCCATTCCTGCGCTGTCTTCGGTGTGTGCTTAGGGTCGTGGTCCTGTTGGAAGGTGAATCTTCGCCCCAGTCTGAGGTCCTGAATGCTCTGGAGCAGGTTTTCATCAAGGATCTCTCAACATCCGCACAGCATGATGCTGCCACCGCCATGCTTCACCATAGTGATGGTGCCAGGTTTCCTCCAGACGTGACGCTTGGCATTCAAGAGATCAATCTTGGTTTCATCAGACCAGAGATTCTTGTTTCTCATGGTCTGAGAGTCTTTAGGTGCCTTTTGGTAAACTCCAAGCTGGTTGTCATGTGCCTTTTACTGAGGAGTGGGTTCCGTCTGGTCACTCTACCATAAAGGCCTGATTGGTGGAGTGCTGCAGAGATTGTTGTCCTTCTGGCAGGTTCTCCCATCTCCACAGAGGAACTCTAGAGCTCTGTCAGAGTGACAATCGGGTCACTCCCTAACCAAGACCCTTCTCCCCCGATTGGTCAGTGTGGCCAGTCGAACAGCTCTAGGAACAGTCTTGGTAGTTCCAAACTTCTTCCATTTAAAAATGATGGAGGCCACTGTGTTCTTGGGGACCTTCAATGCTGCAGAAATGTTTTGGTACCCTTCCCCAGATCTGTGCCTCGATACGATCCTGTCTCGGAGCTCTACAAACATTTCCTTCGACCTCATGGCTTGGATTTTGCTCTGACATGCACTGTCAACTGTGTGACCTTATATAGACAGGTGTGTGCCTTTCCAATTCATATCAAATCAAATTAATTGAACACAAGTGGACTCCTATCAAGTAGTAGAAACGTCTCAAGGATGACCAATGGAAACAAGACGCATCTGAGCTCAATTTCGAGTCTGAATACTTATGTAAATAAGGTATTTGTTTTTTATTTGTAAACATGTGCAAACAGTTCTAAAAACCGGTTTTCGCTTTGTCATTATGTGTAGACTGCTGAGGATTGCTGAGCATTTTAAAGAATGTAATCCATTTTAGAATAACAAAACGTAGAGGCACTATTTTATTTCTTAAAACCATTATTTACCTACGCCAGTCAGGTAAGAACAAATTCTCATTAACAATGACAGCCAACCGGGGAACAGTGGGTTAACTGCCTTGGCGTATTTTTACTTTGTCAGCTCAGGGGTTCTATCCAGCAATCTTTCGGGTTACTGGCCCAACGCTCTAACCACTAAGCTACCTGCCGCCTATAAGGATGTTATATCATTTTACTATCAGGCACACAATCTCAAATGTCAAGTGTTAAATAGCTATGTTTATTGCCCTTACACTATGTTCAAGGTGGTAGCCTACACAAAAAATGGAGGAAAGAGGGATGTGGTGTCCATCACACATGGACCATTTCACTCGTTTTAGAGCTTCTTTCTTATATTTGGAAGAACTGGTAGATCCAAATATTTAAAAAATATTGAGCAACTTTTCTCTCTCTGTCTTTGCTCATTTCTGCCAAAGATCAGGTTGCAACATTTTTACGTGGGTTTTGCGCACGCTTCCATGTGTTTTCTTTGAGTGTGTCGGTGCCTATTACCCAAATAATGCAATAATCATCGGTGGGTTGTGATGAGAGGAGTATATCGAGTCACGCGTGATATTCAAAACAAAAGCATAATTCATGTCCAGGCTGTTGAGTCACTTCCTTATGTGAATCCCCATCATCATATTATATCTTGTCGATACATAAAATGCTGAAAAATAAGCCAGATTTCGCTTTTTCAAATGATCAACAGCAGAACCGTATGAAATACCTGTGGTACAATCAGTAGCCTACACCCCTTTGTTGATAAATATTTATTTGAAGCTTCTGATGTGCTGACCATTCTGAAGAGGCATCTCGGGATTTGCCCTAGAATAAACTCAAACTGATGTACAACATATTTCCACCAGTCACAGTGCGTTATTTCTGTCCAAAATTGCGCAGTTTAAAGGAGGTGTGCTGTGCAGACCAATCCAAACCTCGGGATCTATTTGCGTCACTTGGGGGGAGGGATAACAGAGAGGGGCTCGGTCTATAACTACTCCGCTGACTAAACACTGATCGGCGAATCGAGCGCCAAGGCATTTTAACAGTTAACTGAAAGACTACTAAACAGCTCAACGGTTTTCAACTGAAGATTGTGACCGTTTAAACGATATAACTTTATTATAAATAGGCCTATCACTTTAATGTATTGATTTTAAGTTTACATTTGTAAGGATTGTTTTCCGCTTGACGTTTTGCCGCCAGACAAGTCTATCTGCTGCAGTTACATTAAGCCAATTGATAAATCGCTGCTTTTGAGAGGATTCAAGAGACATTACATTACTTTATCATGTTTCCAGACTCAAGCACCGGGTGAGTAGCATAGACTATTAGCTAAATTTAATTAATTCCTTTCGTGTTCTGGACGCGCTTCTCACATTGTTATGCGGGCAAGTGCGTAGCCTAATAGGCAATTGCATAATTATATCATTGTATTTACTAACAGTACTCATCCGCAACTTGTATTCAATGTGGTGCTACTGTAGGTCTACCACACATGGTCAACTGTGCAAGTGGAGGATATAGTTGTGTGTGTGTGTGTGTAATTTTAGATGAAACACCAGAAATGGATTTGTGTGGATCGGACGAGTCACATGCGATTGGGGCAGCAGAAAGAATTTGATATTTTCATTGAGATTAAATGATAGTTGAAATCATGTTATCGAATAAGAAAAAAAATATCCTCCCGTGTGTGTGTCCTTGGGAGATTCGACACTATGGAGCCTCACACTCATTAACACACAGACTTAGATTATTGCTCAAAGGACACACACACACACACACTTCAACTATGTGTCGTGATCGCATTGACTATGACATCCATTTGTTTTATTATAAAGTATTACTATAAGTAAATTATATTCTAACGTCTATCTCTCTTATTTCTGTGAGTTTCAGGTACAGCTTCGAGGACTGCAAGGCCACAGCAGACTGGCTGTTGGCCCAGACCTCCGTTCGCCCCGTGGTTGGCATCGTGTGTGGTTCAGGAATGGGAGGACTGGCTGACATGCTGAAAGACCAGGTGGCATTCAACTACAAGGACATCCCCAACTTCCCCCAGAGCACAGGCATGTAGTAGTAGTGTATATCTGTCTACTTATTTTCTTATTTGGTGAATCTGCATTGCAGATGTACAGGGCAAGGTATATGGGGTCTATGTTGGCCATGTTACCTAACCAGGGAGAATTCTGGGCTCAGATTATAGCCTATGAAAAACAGCTGCACTCTTAGGAAAAAAAGGGTTCCAAAAGAGTTATTTGGCTGTCCCCATAGGAGAACCCTTTTTGGTTCCAAGTAGAACCCTTTTTGATTCCAAAAGCGTTCTCCATAGAAATCACCTTTTTCTTCTAAGTGTGGTTCTATAAGATGTTTTCTGATTGGTTGCTGTGCGTCGTCAGTGCATTCTAATTGGTTGTTGTATGTTACAGTGCATGGCCATGCTGGACGCTTGGTGTTTGGGACACTGAAGGGAAGGCCATGCGTGTGCATGCAGGGACGCTTCCACCTGTACGAGGGATACGCCATCCAGAAGGTATGTCTGTCTACCAACATACCATGTAGAAACTGTAGGATTCAGACATATGGTGTTCTTCTGGATTACTTTAAATGATAGGTAGAGAAGATGGATTCATTATTATGCCTTTCTTGACAACAAGATGAGTCAGTCAAATACACAGGTAAAATATAAAATATACCATACATAGAAGTAAAGAGAATAAAAACACATAGTATTAAATCAACTAGCCCAGGTATTCCCAAAGTGGGGTACGCGCAATGCTGTCGGGGGTACATCAAATATATATATATATATTTTTTTTCCCCCACATTTTTAAACAGTACATTTATATTTTCCAACGGGGCTATACATTTGGGTGATTTTTTTATTCTTCCCTGTGTAGCCTCATTTCACTGCCCAAAATAAAATTAAACCATCTAGTGTTCAGTGAAATAATAACACAATGTCAAATACAGGTAGCCTAGTCAAATAATTAACATCCAATCACGTTACTCTCTCACTGGAAACCTTCACTCTTGCGCAGACATTTAGAAACGAAACATAACCATTTGAAAAATAAGCCACCGGAGGTTTTGGAGTGAAAGTAAAGACGACTTTCGAGTAGTAAGACGTGTTTAAAAGCAACAGATACCATTAATAAGAAAGGGCTAGAAGATTATTATATGGTGAGCTACCGAGTGGCGAGGACAGGCAAGCCCCATACTTTTGTGGAGGACAGTCAAAAGTTTATACACACCTACTCATTCAACGATTTGTCTTTATTTTTAATATTTTCTACATTGTAGAATAATAGTGAAGACATCAAAAGTATGAAATAACACCTATGGAATCATGTAGTAACCAAAAAACTGTTAAACAAATCCAAATATGTTATATTTGAGATTCTTCATAGTAGCCACCCTTTGCCTTGATGACAGCTTTGCACACTCTTGGCCTTCTGTCAATCAGCTTCATGAGGTAGTCACCTGGAATGCATTTCAATTAACAGGTGTGCCTTGTTAAACGTACATTTGTGGAATTTCTTTATCTTATTGCGTTTGAGCCAATCAGTTGTGTTGTGACAAAGTAGGGGTGGTATATAGAAGATAGCCTTAATTGGTAAAAGACCAAGTCCATTTTATGGCAAGAACAGCTCAAATGAACAAAGAGAAATGACAGTCCATCATTACTTTAAGACATGAAGGTCAGTCAATACGGAAAATTTCAAGAACTCTGAAAGTTTCTTCAAGTGCAATCGTAAAAACCATCAAGCGCTGTGATGAAACTGGCTCTCATGAGGACCGCCACAGGAAAGGAAGACCCAGAGTTACCTCTGCTGCAGAGGACAAGTGCATTAGAGTTACCAGCCTCAGAAATTGCAGCCCAAATAAAAGTAACAGACATCTCAACATCAACTGTTCGGAGGAGACTGCGTGAATCAGGCCTTCATGGTCGAATTAGTACAAAGAAACCACGGACACCGATAAGAAGTAAAGATTTGCTTGGGCCAAGAAACACGAGCAATGGACATTAGACCAGTGGAAATCTGTCCTTTGTGAGACGCAAAGTAAATGAACAGATTATCTCCTCATGCGTAGTTCCCACCGTGAAGCATGGAGAAGGAGATGTGATGGTGTGGGGATGCTTTGCTGGTGACACTGTCAGTGATTAAAAAGAACAGCATTGCTACAACAGCATTCTGCAGTGATACACCATCCCATCTGGTATGTGCTTAGTGGGACTATCATTTGTTTTTCAACAGGACAATCACACAACACACCTCCAGGATGTGTAAGGGCTATTTGACCAAGAAGGAGAGTGATGGAGTGCTGCATCAGATGACCTGGCCTCCACAATCACCCGACCTCAACCCAATTGAGATGATTTGGGATGAGTTGAACCGCAGAGTGAAGAAGAAGCATCCAACAAGTGCTCAGCATATGTGGGAACTCCTTCAAGACTGTTGGAAAAGCATTCCAGGTGAAGCTAGCTGAGAGAGGTGTGTTGAGTGTGCAAGGGTGGCTACTTTGAATAATCTAAAATCTAAAATATTTTGATTTGTTTAACACTTTTCTTTGGTTACTACATGATTCCAGATAATGAAAAACCCTTGAATGAGTAGGTATGTCCAAACTTTTGACTGGGAATGTATGCGTGTTCCAGATCACCCTGCCTATGCGTATCTTCAGCTTGCTGGGTGTAGAGACGGTCATGCTGACCAACGCTGCTGGCGGTCTCAACCAGGACTTCAAAGTGGGAGACATCATGATCATGAAAGACCACATCAACATGCCCGGCTTTGCTGGCAGCAACCCACTTGCTGGAGCAAACGACGACAGGTAGGCTTGGCAAGTGTGTGTGTGTGTGTGTGTGTGTGCATGACAGAGAGAATTTTGTTTAACTTCTTTACGCTCACAATAGTTATGTGTAGGGAGGGATACACTGATATTGTCACGACTCCGACCGAAGGTGGCTCCCCTTCCCGTTCGGGTGGCGCTCGGTGGTCGTCGTCGCCGGCCTACTAGCTGCCACTGATTATTTCCTCCCCCTCCTTATGTGTTTATTGAGTGCACCTGTTTATTAGTCAGCCGGCCCGCCTGGTTCCTTGTGCGGGATTAATTATTGTGACCTTCTGTTTTGTGTAAACTTGTGTGCACGTCTGTGGGTTACGTGTTTTCCCATTTTCGTGGGTTTTGCTGGACAGTTTAAGTCCCCCTGTTTGGGGCGTTTGTTTTGTTATACGCCCTGTGTTTTCGTGGGGTTGGCTTATGTTCGCCGTTTTTTGTGCATTAAAGTAGCACTCCCCTGAACTCTCTGCTTCCTGCGCCTGACTTCTCACCCACTACACTCAGAACGTTACAGATATGACATTTTTGGCCGATACTGATATCCAATATTTTCCTTGCCATAAAACCCGATACCGATAACCGCTATTTAACACTTTAGTGGCCTTTTAAGCATTCTAGTACAGTGAAATAGTTGAAACACACACACGCACACTAACCAAAAAGTTATTTTGTTGGCATTCACGTCTGTCCCCATTACCAGTAAAACATCATCAAAACCTATTTCTTTCACTTACCTGCTGTGCTGTTTCGTTGTTCGTTTGTTCAGTCGTTTCATTCTCAACCAGGATTTCATCATACATGTCAAGCAGTGAAGTTTCAGCTCCGTCTGTGGCCTCTCTTCCTTGGTGCGCGCTGTCACTGTGTCCGTTTCCATCTTGTCCAGCTGTGTATGTAACATTTCACGTAAACCCTGTTTCTTGTCTGCGTCCAAGTAGCGGTCCTTGCACCTAGCATCGAGCATGGTGGCGACACAGTGAAGAGGCTCAGAGAGAATGACACCTAATCGCTTGGTCACAGCCTCTAGTAGAGGACTTTTTTCAAGTTTGCATCCCACGGTCTGTCTGCAGTTTTGTTGAGCAGGCGTTTCATCGCCATAACATCACGTCTGCTGCAGACGTAGTTGATGAGCTTATTTCTCGAGTCAGTTGGTCGAATGGAGCTAGGAGTGTGTTCATGATTCCAAGTTTCAAACATGTTCTCAAATGCCATTGAACAGAGGTAGAGAACCAGGACATTCTTGAGCATGCAATACGGCTTTGCTCAGTACGAAATCCTCATTGACCCACTGTGCTGTCAGACTCTGCATGCTCATGGGGCTGACATCGCTCGTCCAAATGTCGGTAGTGAAGCTAATAAGAGTGACGCTCATAGCAAGTAGCTCATGGAGGTGAGTTTCAACAATACTGTGTAACTCCGGTAGGGCAACATCTGAAAAATAGTGGCTACTTGGTGGTGTGTACCGGGGCTCGAGGTGCTTGACCAGTCGGCGAAAGCCAACAACATCCACGACAGAGAACGGTTGACTGTCAAGGGCAATGAATTCCATTATCTTGGCATTAATGGATTTCACCGTTGAAATGTTCTTGCTCTTTCAAATGACTGCTCGACTTGAACTTGTTTAGTTGTTGGAAGTGTGCACTTTTGTTTTTATTCAGCTTTTTTTTCTAAGTAGTCGCTGAACTTCTGGAGGGTGATGCACTTTCAAATGAGTAATTAGGTCTGTGGTATTGAAAGATTTCTCTTTCTCCCCTCCTCGGGAAATAACAGCAGCACAAACGTTGCAGATGGCCTTTCTGTTATCTTCCTTCGAAACACCAAAATAGATCCACACGGCAGACATTGTGGGCTCGGTTAGGAACGCCGTGTTGCACGTGTAGCGCTGTATTTTTCGTGGCGTCATTACATCATCTACCTACGTTATATAGGTATGCACGTCATCTACCTACGTTGTATGGGTATGCACGTCATCTACCTACGTTATATAGGTATGCACGTCATCTACCTACGTTATATAGGTATGCACGTCATCTACCTACGTTATATAGGTATGCACGTCATCTACCTACGTTATATAGGTATGCACGTCATCTACAGTGCCTTGCGAAAGTATTCGGCCCCCTTGAACTTTGCGACCTTTTGCCACATTTCAGGCTTCAAACATAAAGATATAAAACTGTATTTTTTTGTGAAGAATCAACAACAAGTGGGACACAATCATGAAGTGGAACGACATTTATTGGATATTTCAAACTTTTTTAACAAATCAAAAACTGAAGAATTGGGCGTGCAAAATTATTCAGCCCCTTTACTTTCAGTGCAGCAAACTCTCTCCAGAAGTTCAGTGAGGATCTCTGAATGATCCAATGTTGACCTAAATGACTAATGATGATAAATACAATCCACCTGTGTGTAATCAAGTCTCTGTATAAATGCACCTGCACTGTGATAGTCTCAGAGGTCCGTTAAAAGCGCAGAGAGCATCATGAAGAACAAGGAACACACCAGGCAGGTCCGAGATACTGTTGTGAAGAAGTTTAAAGCCGGATTTGGATACAAAAAGATTTCCCAAGCTTTAAACATCCCAAGGAGCACTGTGCAAGCGATAATATTGAAATGGAAGGAGTATCAGACCACTGCAAATCTACCAAGACCTGGCCGTCCCTCTAAACTTTCAGCTCATACAAGGAGAAGACTGTTCAGAAATGCAGCCAAGAGGCCCATGATCACTCTGGATGAACTGCAGAGATCTACAGCTGAGGTGGGAGACTCTGTCCATAGGACAACAATCAGTCGTATATTGCACAAATCTGGCCTTTATGGAAGAGTGGCAAGAAGAAAGACATTTCTTAAAGATATCCATAAAAAGTGTTGTTTAAAGTTTGCCACAAGCCACCTGGGAGACACACCAAACATGTGGAAGAAGGTGCTCTGGTCAGATGAAACCAAAAATTAACTTTTTGGCAACAATGCAAAACGTTATGTTTGGCGTAAAAGCAACACAGCTGAACACACCATCCCCACTGTCAAACATGGTGGTGGCAGCATCATGGTTTGGGCCTGCTTTTCTTCAGCAGGGACAGGGAAGATGGTTAAAATTGATGGGAAGATGGATGGAGCCAAATACAGGACCATTCTGGAAGAAAACCTGATGGAGTCTGCAAAAGACCTGAGACTGGGACGGAGATTTGTCTTCCAACAACACAATGATCCAAAACATAAAGCAAAATCTACAATGGAATGGTTCAAAAATAAACATATCCAGGTGTTAGAATGGCCAAGTCAAAGTCCAGACCTGATTCCAATCGAGAATCTGTGGAAAGAACTGAAAACTGCTGTTCACAAATGCTCTCCATCCAACCTCACTGAGCTCGAGCTGTTTTGCAAGGAGGAATGGGAAAAAATGTCAGTCTCTCGATGTGCAAAACTGATAGAGACATACCCCAAGCGACTTACAGCTGTAATCGCAGCAAAAGGTGGCGCTACAAAGTATTAACTTAAGGGGGCTGAATAATTTTGCACGCCCAATTTTTCAGTTTTTGATTTGTTAAAAAAGTTTGAAATATCCAATAAATGTCGTTCCACTTCATGATTGTGTCCCACTTGTTGTTGATTCTTCACAAAAAAAATACAGTTTTATATCTTTATGTTTGAAGCCTGAAATGTGGCAAAAGGTCGCAAAGTTCAAGGGGGACGAATACTTTTGCAAGGCACTGTACCTACGTTATATAGGTATGCACGTCATCTACCTACGTTGTATGGGTATGCACGTCAGCTTTGACATCGGTTTTGCACATCGGCGTTAAACTAGACATTCCAATGTTGGCATTTTTAGCTAATATCGGCCCATTCCCATATGCTTACCTATATATCGTGCATCTCTAGTTTTGTGGCATTGAGGTGTAACCATCTCTCCCTTCCTCCCTCCCTCTCTCACTTTCCTAGGTTCGGTGTGCGGTTCCCCTGTATGTCGGACGCGTACGACAGAGAGCTGCAGCAGCTGGCTGTGGATGTGGGACAGGAACTAGGCTACGGTGACTTCCTGCGCGAGGGCGTATACTGCGTCCTGGGCGGGCCCTCATTCGAGACCATCGCGGAGTGCCGCCTGCTGCACAAACTGGGAGCTGACGCTGTCGGTAAGTCTCATCTCCACCGTGCCTTCCCCTAGTTTTAATCACAAGACCGTCTTAATGCTCCGTTCATTGCATTTGACATATTTGCATATTTTACATTTATATTTGACATTTGACATATTGAACTCAAAATCTTCTCTCATATTGAGGAAACATAACTGATGCGGTTATCAAGCGTATTTTCCCTATGTCTGTACTGCTCTAACGTTCTTTCTCTCCATCTCTCTCAGGCATGAGCACGGCTCACGAGGTGATCGCGGCGCGTCACTGCGGCATGCGTGTGTTCGCCCTATCCCTGATAACCAACAGGGCTGTGATGGACTACGACAGTGAGGAGAAGGCCAACCATGAGGAAGTCCTTGAGACAGGCCAGCACCGCGCCATCCAGCTGGAGAAACTGATCTCTACCATGGTCACCCGCATGGAATACAACAACACCAACGCCTAAATGAACGAATGGAACCAACCACCAAACTCATCGAAATAGAATTCCTACAATGGGAATCCCATTTAAGACAATGGGTGGACTGGCGGCCATTTTGAGTGTACCAATAAAGTGTAAGTGAAATTGCCTTGGTCTGAAGTGCAAAACCCATTCTAGGAATTCAATTTCTATGGTAAAACTGGCTCTGGATCAGTAGAAACCGACCGCCTTGAAGTTATGAAACCCAATGACCTGCTTTTGACACAAGATTGCCTGCTCTGAGAGCTGTGTGGAACAGTCACTTACTGGCTGACCTCTCACGCTCACAGTCCCACTTTTTAAAACATTCTTCCCATTTTCAAGACGATGGTGTACATTCCTGTCATGCGCGACTCTACAGGCTGTCTCAAAAATGTTTATCGTTATTATTATTGTCTATTATAAGTTGATAATGTTAACTTAATATTGAGCTGCATGTGTAAATGTCTTGATTTAACTTAACAATGAGAAAGCTATCGATCTGCTGTACATGTCTTTTAACGTATGTATCCTGTCTAATGTACATTAGTTGTTGACATAAAGTGTTATTTTTGCTCTTGTTCTTTTTTTAATATGAATGTGCTTACTAAAGTTTATATTTATTCATGTGATCAAGTCGATTGGAGGATTTATTGGTTAATGATACCGAAGATTGTCTATTATAGTAACAAGATAGTCAAATGACCGCTCTAACAATGGAAATAAATGTTCTCAAAGATGGAAGGCAGACGGGAGGAGGTGAGATCAGGTGGGACCATTCTAGCCAATGAGAGGGCATATACGCATGTGAACAACAGTAGTTTTTCTCAAAGTGGCCTGAATGCCATCACTTACATCAGTACATTTGTAACAGCTGAAACATTACGAAACTTCTATTCGATCAAATACGCTTAATGTAAATCGACACACTCTTATAGACCTCCCCACTTGGGTCTATTTATCACACAGACAAATTGTGGGCGGAGTAAATTATATTATATATAATTATATTATGAATTATAAGTTCAGAAAAGTTTGAGGAAGAAACTTGGGAGTATTTTTCGTGGGTTTATACATTTACAATGGGACACATTCCATGAGTCTGATATTGATTTTTGGAAGAGATGTTAGCTTTGCTCAAAACCCAAATTATGACATATCCACATGAATATAATTGTGTTCCTGGAAAAGTTTATTGAAGTTTTGTATAGATAGAAATGGAAAAGGTACATCATTCCATAATAAGAGCGAGCATAACACAATTCCAGAGTGCGCACTGTAAACAACAGTCGTGATTGCATAATGCATATAAGACATTTTATTATCAACCTACACAGAAAAATGGCAACTATAGAATTGAATGTCATGGCAATAAGAGTGTCATACTGTTTCTGGTTCCCTCAGTCTATTTGGCAAAATGTCTCCAACTGTACTTTTACCCTCCTCCATCCATGAATACATCTGACATTACATGCGATCAGGTTGATGCCTGCTATTCCAATCAAAAATCAGTCATCGCTTATAACCTACATCACAAATACTAAAATACAAATAGCCACTGGGCACACACTGGTTGAATCAATGTTGTTCCCATGTCGTTTCAATGAAATGACGTTGAATAGACGTTGACTTGACGTCTGTGCCCAGTGGGTAGTTTCATGTTCCCCTTGCAGAACACTAAACTTTTTTTTTTAAATAAAAAGCTGTGATATCCTTGAAGTGTCTTTGGCATCCATTAAAAATGAGGATATCAAGTTTTGAGTATGTGGCATTACAAGGATATTGTGGGGGTTTTCCCACTGAAAAGTACTGACATACACGACTTCTAAAACAAATTGTCATGCCGGTGATTCAATCCTCTAAGGATGATGAAGTACTTCCAAATTACAATAGCTCTTTGCCTTCTTTCTCAGCAGAGAAAATCCTTTTGACCCAAACTCCATGCCAACACCCCCATTGCCTATTCCTGAAACACAGGTCACAAAATGGCTTCCAAAAGGAACGTTGAAAATATGACAAGGCAATTGTGAAAATTGGCACAAGATGTAAAACAAAAACTTTAGGAAGTTTCCTTCCTATCCAATAGGAGGCCGTATCAAAATTCCCTGCCGTCTTCCTCTATGTTGTGGCGCCATGTGAGTAGAGTTGTCTCCCTCTGTTTCTAAGGTAACAGGCAATGTTTTGGCACATGATCCCCATATTAAATGTTGTAAACATTACTCAAGTTTTTTTTTATTTTTATCCATGGATCCCTGCAATGCAGAGAGGAAGAGCCAGAGAAAGGCACTTCTGAAATCACATTAGTGTAGTCTGGTGCAATAACATCAGTGAGTCCATCATCTTTAGGCAAACATGGTCAGGGTGATCCACTGTAGACAGAGAGGAGGGGGAGAGGTAGAGAGAGATGCAGCGAGAGAGTACAGAGGAAGGGGAGAGAGCACATAGTCACTTTAATAACTCTACCTACATGTACATATTACCTCAACTAACCGGTGCCCCTGCACATTGACTCTGTACCGGTACCCCCCTGTATATAGTCTCGCTGTTGTTATTTTACTGCTGCTCTTTAATTACTTGTTACTTTTATTTCTTATCTGTATTTTTTTTTTTACTGCATTGTTGGTTAGGGGCACGTAAGTAAGCATTTCACTGTAAGGTCTGCACCTGTTGTATTCGGCGCATGTGACTAATAAAATTTGATATGATTTGATTTGACTTTTACGTCATCAGAACTTTGCTCATTATGAATAGTGACATAAGAATCACATAACAAGGAACCCCTTTCAACTGTGTAGGCTAGCTATGACTGAGACAACACTCTTATACTCCGATCAACTGAACAACAACAAAAACGTAACAGAGAGATAGAAATGTGAGATCAGACCTGGAAGAAGTTGAGTTCTATGACTCCATCAGAATCTGCGTCCATCGTTTTGAAGGTTTCTGTAGGTACAGTAGTGTTACGAAAGTCAGTTAAACATGTAAAGCACCCATACGAATATGACATTCACTATTCTGAACATTTGGATCAAGATCATACATCATTGGCCAATCTGAAACATCAGTGTAAAATATACCTTATACAAGGACATCGTATGGATGATGAATATCATCTATCTATAAGCTGACTCGGTGAGTGAGTTTATAAGGAAGTGTATTGGAGATGTTGTACCCACTGTGACTATTAAAACCTACCCTAACCAGAAACCATGGATGGATGGCGGCATTTGCGCAAAACTGAAAGCGCGAACCAACGTATTTAACCATGGAGGTCTGGGAATATGGACGAATATAAACAGTGAAGTTATTCCCTCCGCAAGGCAATCAAACAAGTGAAATGCCGGTACAGGGACAAAGTAGAGTCGCAATTCAACGGCTCAGACACAAGACGTAGTCTCACGGACTACAAAAAGAAAACCAGCCTCGTCACAGACACTGACGTCACGCTTCCAGACAAACTCAACACCTTCTTTGCCCGCTTTGAGGATAATACAGTGCCACCGTCGTGGCCCGCTAACAAGGACTGCACCCCCCCCCTCTCCTTCTCCGTGGCCGACATGAGTAAAACATTTAAACGTGTTTACCCTCGCAAGGCTACTGGCCCAGACGGCATCCCTAGCCGCATCCTCAGAGCATGCGCAGATCAGCTGGCTGGTGTATTTATGGACATATTCAATCGCTCCCTATCCCAGTCTGCTGTCCCCACATGCTTCAAGATGGCCACCATTGTTCCTGTACCCAAGAAGGGTACAGGAAGAAGTAAATGACTAGTAGCACCCCGTAGCACTCACTTCTGTCATCATGAAGTGCTTTGAGAGACTGGTCAAGAATCATATCACCTCCACCATACCGGCCACCCTAGACTCACTTCAGTTTGCATACTGCCCTAATAGGTCCACAGACGATGAAATCGCCATCACACTGCACACTGCCATATCCCATCTGGAGAAGAGGATTACCGATGTAAGAATGCTGTTCATTGACTACAGTTCACCATTCAACATCCTAGTACCCTCCAAGCTCATCATCAAGCTGGAGACCCTGGGTCTCAACCCGCCCTGTGCAATTGGGTCCTGGACTTTCTGACGGGCTGCTCCCAGGTCGTGAAGGTAGGAAACAACATCTCTACTTCATTGACCCTCAACACTGGAGCCCCACCAGGGTGGGTGCTCAGCCCCCTCCTATACTCCATGTTCACCCACGACTGCGTGGCCGACCATGCACGCCTCCAACTCAATCATCAAGTTTGCAGATGACACAACAGTAGTGGGCTTTATTACCAACAACGATGAGACAGTCTACAGGAAGGAGGTGTGGGCACTCGGAATGTGGTGTCAGGAAAACAACCTCTCACTCAATGTCTACAAAACAAAGGAGATGATCGTGGACTTCAGGAAACAGCAGAGGTAGCACCCCCCTATCCACATCGAAGGGACAGCAGTGGAGAAGGTGGAAAGTTTTAAGTTCCTCAGCGTACACATCACAGACAAACTGAAATGGTCCACCCACACAGACAGTGTGGTGAACCTCAGGAGGCTAAATAAATTTGGCTTGGCAGTCAAAACCATGACAAACTTTTACAGATAAGAGCATCCTGGTTTGGCAACTGCACCGCCCTCAACCACAAGGCTCTCCGTAGGGTGGTGCGGTCTGCACAACGCATCTCCGGGGGCAAACTACCTGCCCTCCATGACACCTACAGCACCCGATGTCACAGGAAGGACAAAAAGATCATCAAGGACAACAACCACCTGAGCCACTACCTGTTCACCCCGCTATCATCCAGAAGGCAAGGTCAGTACAGGTGCATCAAAGCTGGGACCGAGTGACTGAAAAACAGCTTCTATCTCAAGGCCATCAGACTGCTAAACAGCCATCTGGCCACTTTAATAAATGGATCACGAGTCACTTTAAACAATGCCACTTTAAATAATGCCACTTTAATAATGTTTACATATCTTACATTACTCATATCATATGTATATACTGTATTTAATACCATCTATTGCACCTTGCCTATGCCGCTTGGCCATCACTCATCCATATATTTATATGTAAATATTCTCATTCACCCCTTTAGATTTGTGTGTAGTAGGTAGTTTTGGGGGAATTGTTAGATTACTTGTTAGATATTATGGCATTGCACTGTCACAACTAGAAGCACAAGCATTTCGCTACACTCGCATTAAACATCTGATAGCCATGTGTATGTGACCAATAAAATGTGATTTGATTTGACTGTACTCACTGAACATGGTCTCCAGCCTAACCAGGCAGGTAACAAAGTTATCAAAGTCAACTGTCAGGTCGGCCTCAGTGTAGCGCAGAATGATCAGCTGGAACAGGTGGTTCTTCAGCTTGAAGCCTGATGACACAGACAGAAAATTGACAAAGGCAGGAACCATTTAAAATGGGTTTAAACCCACCAGATATGCTTTTATAGGGAACAATGGGTGAAACATATGCATTTCTATTTTCAGTTATTGTCGGTTCGCCATGTGTCCGTACTGTGGCTAAATAAAAGTAGTGATGATGCACTACAGAATAAAAAAAACAGATTGAGGTTTAAGGGAAAGAGCTACTGGACCTGCTGCCTCCAGAGCCATCCTCATCTCATAGGAACTCATGGTGCCTGACTTGTCCAGGTCAAACTGACGGAATACAGTCTGGTGGAGGGTTGGAGGGAGAGAGAGAGAGAGAGAGAGAGAGAGAGAGAGAGAGAGAGAGAGAGAGAGAGAGAGAGAGAGAGAGGGACAGAGATTGAGAGGGAGACGAGTGTAAATGCTCTACGGAGACTGGACAAGGAACTAATGACGAGAGCGAAGGCTCAGTTCAAGCGAATGAAGCAAGTGAATAGGAGAACAGGATTTTCAGCTCGGCTCACCAGGTATCGTTTAATCTTCTCCCACAGCACGTGGAACTCTGCCAGTCCCAGTTTACCACTACCATCAGTCTGAAGGACACGGTCAAGGAATCCTGTTTATACAGACAGTCACAGAGAGAGACCAGACAGATGCCGAAAGACCAGACAGATGGGACTAGTACTGTATAAAGAATTGATTGAAGTACACCAAGGATACGTCCATCAGGTTGATCATAGTGCGACAAGCTTCCGGTCCAAATCCATCTGTCTTCAGATCTTTGTCTGTATGTGTGTGTGTGTGTGTGTGAGACAGAGAGACAGAGAAAAATAGATTTATACGCATCTGTAAAATCCAAATCTGCCTGGAAGGACCGACAGTGTGGGTCTCCGTTCGAAGGATTGTGAAAGATCTCGAGTAGGCTCACATATACAGAGATACAGTGCATTCAGAACGTATTCAGACGTTTCTATAAATGATTTGCAAATGTTTTTTTTTAATTACCTTGCCTAAAAAAATACCTTCCCTGCTTAAATAAAGGTTAAATCAAAAATGTAAGTATTCAGACCTTTTGCTATTTAGACTCTAAATTGAGCTCAGGCGCATCCTGTTTCCATTGATCATCCTTGAGATGTTTCTACTACTTGATTGTTGTCCACCTGTGGTAAATTAAATTGGTTGGACGTTATTTGGAAAGGCACACACCTGTCTATATAAGGTCCCACAGTTGAAAGTGCATGTCAGAGCAAAAACCAAGCCATGAGGTCGAAGGAATTGTCCATAGAGCTCCGAGACAGGATTGTGTCAAGGCACGGATCTGTAGAAGAGTACCAAAAAATGTGTGCAGCATTGAAGGTCCCCAAGAACACAGTGGCCTCCATCATTCTTAAATGGAAGAAGTTTGGAACCGCCAACTCTTCCTATAGCTGGCTGCCCGGCCAAACTGAGCAATCGGGGAAGAAGGACCTTGGTCAGGGAGGTGACCAAGAACCAAATGGTCACTCTGACAGAGCTCCAGAGTGCCTCTGTGGAGATGGGAGAACCTTGCAGGACAATCATCTCTTCAGCACTTTACCAATCAGGCCTTTATGGTAGAGTGGCCAGGCAGAAGCCACTCCTCAGTAAAAGGCACATGACAGCCTGCTTGGAGTTTAGCAAAAGGCACCTAAATACTCTCAGAACACGAGAAGCACGATTCTCTGGTCTGATGAAACCAAGATTGAACTCTTTGGCATGAATGCCAAGCATCACGTCTAGAGGAAACCTGGCACCATACCTACAGTGAAGCATGGTGGTGGCAGCATCATGCTGTGGGGATGTTTTTTAGCGGCAGGGCCTGGGAGACTAGTCAAGATCGAGGGAAATATGGACGAAGCAAAGTACAGAGAGATCCTTGATGAAAGCATTCTCCAGAGCGCTCAGGACCTTAGACTGAAGCGAAGGTTCACCTTCCAACAGGACAACAACCCTAAGCACACAGCCAAGACAACACAGGAGTGGCTTCAGGACAAGTCTCTGAATGTCTGTAAATGTGATTTTTCCGATTTTTAAAATTTATAATAAAGGTGCAAAAAAAAAAAAAAAAAAAAAAGAAAACTGATTTTGCTCTGTCATTATGGGGTATTTTGTGTAGATTTGTGAGAAGAAAAAAAACAATTGAATTAATTTTAGAGTAAGGCTGTAACGTAACAAAATGTGGAAAGAGTCAAGAGGTCTGAATACTTTCCGAATGCGCTGTATAAAGCACAATACTATGTTCTAATTATATTCCTAGGGACTCACGCTTGCTGATGATCCTGTTGAGTATGGTCTGCAGCTCTGTGGCACTGATCTCCATGTCCTGTAGACACAGAAACAGAGCATGAGGAAATACTACAGTTCCCATCAGCCCATTCGCCCTGCTGTCCCCTCACTTCCCCTCCCGAGTCTCCTCACCTCCCCAGCCAGCTGTCTGAACAGACTCTTGAAGCCAGCGTCAATCTGGCTCTCGTCCAGCTGAGACTGAAACAGAGATACAGAGGAACGTCAACTCTTCTTTCTTGTTGGTAGTACTGGTGTTGGCATGTAACAGTATGGGCTTGTTAATCAAACAGGATTCTCCATGGTCTGCATCTGAAATGGAACCCTATTCCCCACACAGTGCACTACTTTTGACCAGAGCCCTAGTCAAACGTAAAACACTATATAGGGAATAGGGTGCCATTTCAGCCCTTGTCTCTTCCCCTCACCTCTGCAGGAAGTTCAGCTGTGACGTCATCATCCAGCTCCCTAACACAGACAGAAAAGAACACTATTATCAATGTCCTTACATTAAATGAATTGCCTTTGTATCGTCCATAATCTCCTCATATGTCCTGTTCACCACTCTGTTTCCATATTACTCACTCTGAGTTAGCTGGTTTCTCAGAGAAAACCCTGAGGACAAAGTCTCCCTCCTTCTGGGGTTCGAAGGTGGAAGGGACGATGATGTACTCCCCGGCGGGCAGCTGGAAGCGAGAGCTCACCTCTCTCAGGTTGATGAAGAGCTCAGAGCGGGCGCTGGAACCGTGCGTCAGGAAGAAATCTCTCTTCAGGTGGATGCCTGATCTACCCACGTACTGAGAGGACAGAGAGAGCAGGGGGAAAATGAACTCACTAACCCCTGACCTCTAACCCCTGATCTGCCCACATACTAAGGACAGAGGGCAGGGGAAAGCAGTATGCGTGAGTTAGTTAAACTAGGTGAACCTAACCCATGTACTGATAGGATGGCGAGAAGGGAAACCTCGGTGTGTGAATTTGTTTAATGACCTCTAACCCTTGACCTCTAACCCCTGTCCCGCCCGCATACTGAGGACAGAGAGAAACGGAAAGCACCCCTGACCTCTAATCCCTGACTTTATGTCTATGCTACCATAGAAATTAGGAGAATGCTACCATGCATCTCCACATGAGATAATTGGCTGTGAGCCTAAGCACAAGCCACATTGACCTTTGAGACATGCAGGTCAATATAGGCCTTTTGGCCACATTCCACTTCAGCTATGACACACTGTCCAACAGGTTCTTAATGCACTGTCCAACAGGTTTTTAATGCACTGTCCAACAGGTTTTAAATGCACTGTCCAACAGGTTTTAAATGCACTGTCCAACAGGTTCTTAATGCACTGTCCAACAGGTTTTTAATGCACTGTCCAACAGGTTTTTAATGAACTGTCCAACAGGTTTTTAATGTACTGTCCAACAGGCTTTTAATGCACTGTCCAACAGGTTCTTAATGCACTGTCCAACAGGTTTTTAATGCACTGTCCAACAGGTTTTTAATGCACTGTCCAACAGGATTTTAATGCACTGTCCAACAGGTTTTTAATGCACTGTCCAACAGGTTCTTAGTGCACTGTCCAATAGGTTTTTAATGCACTGTCCAACAGGTTTTTAATGCACTGTCCAACAGGTTCTTAACGCACTGTCCAACAGGTTTTTAATGCACTGTCCAACAGGTTTTTAATGCACTGTCCAACAGGTTCTTAATGCACTGTCCAATAGGTTTTTAATACACTGTCCAACAGGTTCTTAATGCACTGTCCAAGAGGTTTTTAATGCACTGTCCAACAGGTTTTTAATGCACTGTCCAATAGGTTTTTAATGCACTGTCCAATAGGTTTTTAATACACTGTCCAACAGGTTCTTAATGCACTGTCCAAGAGGTTTTTAATACACTGTCCAAGAGGTTTTTAATGCACTGTCCAACAGGTTCTTAAAACCTCTTTGGGCTAGGGGGCAGTATTTTCACGTCCGGATGAAAAGAGTGCCCAAAGTAAACTGCTTGCTACTCAAGCCCAGAAGCTAGGATATGCATATTATTCGTAGATTTGGATAGAAACACTCTGACGTTTCTAAAACTGTTTGAATAATGTCTGTGAGTATAACAGAACTGATTTGGCAGGCGAAACTCCAAGCATCCACCCAGGTAAAAAATAATTTGAGCTCAATGTGTTTTCCATTAGTTTTCTATGGTAATCCCTTTTTAATAGAAATATGCTTGCAGTTCCTATGGCTTCCACTAGACGTCAACAGTCTTTAGAAATTGGTTGATGTTTTTCCTTTGAGAAATGAAGAAGTATTCCTTTCCTTTCCATGTGTCACACAAAGGGACTCAAGTCTTTTGGAGCGCACGACCTGGAACGCGCTTCACATTGTTTTCGTCCGGTATTGAACACAGTTTATCCCGTCTTAAATGTTATCGATTATTTCCGTTTTAGGGTACATACGTTTAGATTAGGAACGTTGTTTGAAATGTATGGACCAAGTTTACAGGTAACTTATTAGATACTTTGTAGTCATGTTGGGCGTGTTGGAACCGGTGTATTTCTGAATCAAACGCGCCAAATAAATGGACATTTTGGGGATATAAAGAAGGAATTTATCGAACAAAAGGAACATTTGTGATGTTTCTGGGACATTTTGGAGTGCCAACAGACGAAGATCTTCAAAGGTAAGGCGTGAATTATATCGTTATTTCTGAATTTTGTGTCGCACCTGGCTGGTTGCAATATGATTTGTTTGTGTTTGTATGCGGGGTGCTGTCCTCAGCTGGAAGCTGGAATAACAACAAGTTAAGCTTTATTTTGATGTATGTTTTGTGAATTTTTATTATGAGTATTTCTGTTTTTGAATTTGGCGAGCTGCAATTTCACTGGATGTTGTCAAATCAATCCCGTTACCGGGATTCGAGCGGGAATGGGGGCGAAGGGATCCCTAAGAGGTTTTAATGCACTCTCCAACAGATTTTTAATGCACTAAATATCTCTCAAATACAGTAATGCTGTCCATCAAGTGTTTCAATTATTACACAGTTACATCACAACGCAATGTAAAATAATACTGGCCAGCAGAAAATACATACCTCATTAGGAACCTGTAGAAAGACACAGAAAGACAAGAGTTAGATAGAAACATACAGTCAATCCTACTGCTTTGCAAAATATGGAAAAAGAAGAAAACGTCTCTTGCCTCTGTTGGGGTCAAATTGGGGTGAAAGAGATAAGAGACTAGTCAGACATACCACTATAAATCAACTTGGGGAGTGGACATTTACTGCTGAGCCTTTAGATAACACTGAAACTATGTTTGTATAGCCGTGGATGCATGGGCTTGGTCTCATGAGTAGAAGGTAATGACTAAGGCAGTTCCATCACAGGGGGTTGACTACAAGCATGATAAAAGCATGATAAAAGCACTGGACTTTTCCTATTTTGCAGAACTCAGGAGAGACATCAGTTGTATGTGTGATGTTTGATCTTCTGTCTACAGCTGTATTTTTTTACATTTTTTTTAAATTGTGCACATTTTGAGTGTTCCTTATTTGTTAAGTAAAAAACGGAGCCAACATTTGGCGAGCTTGCCAGGAGGGAATGAGTGCAAAGCCACTGCACGGAACCTGAACCACCTTCTCTGATCACCAAATTGTAAGGTAAGCAGACACCTGTTATATCGAAGTCCGTAATTTAAAAGAAGTGGATGTTCAGTGTTTCGCTGGAATGTAAAAGCGCCGCCTCCCTCTTGTAATTGTAAAAACAAAGGAACCTAAAAATGTGCCTGTGTAAGTCAATGAATGTGTGGTAATTGTTGTATGTCAATGTGTGTTATATGTTATATGTATTAAGAACAGTAGCTCGCCTTCTTGCGTGTTGGGGGTGCTGGGGTAACTTCCGGAAGGGTACTCAAAAGTAGTTAGGGAGCAGAAGCTGTATCTAGCGTGAAAGTTCTGAAACAGGCGATAACCTAGAAACCTGGAAGATAGAAATAAACTGTTGTCTGTCCTTATGTGTTTGTTTGGTGTGAGTGAAATGTGCAGTGGATGGGGAGATGAACGAATCGAGAATTGGTTATTTGGTCTGAGGACTGAGAGCTGTTATAAGTGGATTTTTGATAAAGAGGAGGATGAGGAACAGCATGTAGATAAAGGCATGACATTGGAATAGCATAAGAAAGGGATTTTTGGAAGTGAGGACGACAGGAAGGAGTTCTGTCATTGTATAAGAAAAGGAGGGTATGATAAAGATAATACCTATAAGACGTATATTACCCTACACCCTGAGGAACTAGTAAAACCCTCAACATATCTTGTATTAGTTGAAATACGACCTATAATTACTTGTAGAAGGATAGTTAAGGAGCCTTTTAAGTGGAATTGACGTTTTGTTTTATGGGCATATGAGAAGACAGTGGAGGAAATAGAGTTCAATCTGATACAACACCCACTGACATTATTGCAAGTTAGATAATAGGTAGGAAAGGCTAACATAGGGCACCTACACCATTATCATTACACGGCTGACTGTCAAATAAGACCAAGCTGACGCTCACCGTGTCTGCAAAGGCCTGTATAGGGGGTTTTATTAGGTAATGGCCCAATGGTGGAATAAAAAGTTAGGAGTAGGACAGAAGTTATTTGAATAAAAGGTTGAACATACAGTGCCTTGCGAAAGTATTCGGCCCCCTTGAACTTTGCGACCTTTTGCCACATTTCAGGCTTCAAACATAAAGATATAAAACTGTATTTTTTTGTGAAGAATCAACAAGTGGGACACAATCATGAAGTGGAACGACATTTATTGGATATTTCAAACTTTTTTAACAAATCAAAAACTGAAAAATTGGGCGTGCAAAATTATTCAGCCCCTTTACTTTCAGTGCAGCAAACTCTCTCCAGAAGTTCAGTGAGGATCTCTGAATGATCCAATGTTGACCTAAATGACTAATGATGATAAATACAATCCACCTGTGTGTAATCAAGTCTCCGTATAAATGCACCTGCACTGTGATAGTCTCAGAGGTCTGTTAAAAGCGCAGAGAGCATCATGAAGAACAAGGAACACACCAGGCAGGTCCGAGATACTGTTGTGAAGAAGTTTAAAGCCGGATTTGGATACAAAAATATTTCCCAAGCTTTAAACATCCCAAGGAGCACTGTGCAAGCGATAATATTGAAATGGAAGGAGTATCAGACCACTGCAAATCTACCAAGACCTGGCCGTCCCTCTAAACTTTCAGCTCACACAAGGAGAAGACTGATCAGAGATGCAGCCAAGAGGCCCATGATCACTCTGGATGAACTGCAGAGATCTACAGCTGAGGTGGGAGACTCTGTCCATAGGACAACAATCAGTCGTATATTGCACAAATCTGGCCTTTATGGAAGAGTGGCAAGAAGAAAGCCATTTCTTAAACTTCTTGCTCCTACTTGAGACGCAGATGTCTCAAGTAGACACCTGGAAATGCAAATGCGCTACGCTAAATGCTAAATGTACTCGTTAAAACTCAAACCTTTATCAAAATTCACATGCAGGGTATTGAATTAAAGCTACACTCGTTGTGAACCTAGCCAACAAGTCAGATTTTTAAAATGCTTTTCGGCGAAAGCATGAGAAGCTATTATCTGATAGCATGCAACACCCCAAAATGCCTGAATGCAATGTAAACAAAGATATAGCTTAGCCGGCGCTACACAAAACGCAGAAATAAAATATAAAACATTCATTACCTTTGACGAGCTTCTTTCTTGGCACTCCTATATGCCCCATAAACATCACTATTGGGTCTTTTTTTCGTTTAAATCGGTCCATATATACCCAAAATAGCTTTCTATGGAAGCTGTGTCATTCAGAAAAAACATCGTTTTTAAACGCTGCGTCATTTTTTTAAATTAAAAAAGTCGACGATAAACTTTCACAAAACACTTCAAAATACTTTTGTAATCCAACTTTAGGTATTAGTAAACGTTTATAATCTATCAAAATGATTACAGGGCGATGTATATTCAATAGCTCCTCGTTTTCAAATCAATGGCTGCCAATGTGCACATTCAAAACATCCTGGTGGAGACCGGAAGAAATGGAATCCAGTTAGTTGGATTTACCAAGAAAAAACTCCCTTGAAAATGACGACAATGGCGACATCGTGTGGAATCTGTAGGAATTGCATGCAGGTCGATAATTAATTTTGTGCCCTTTTAACAACCCATGAAAGTGACGCATGGAAATAATTTTTAGCTTTCAGAGAGCAGTTTTTCTTGCGCTTTTCAATGAAACACACAATCTGTTATAGTCACAACCGTGATTTAACCAGTTTTAGAAACTTCAGAGTGTTTTCTATCTACACATACTAATCATATGCATATACTATATTCCTGGCATGAGTAGCAGGACACTGAAAAGTTGTGCGATTTTTAACAGAATGTTCGAAAAAGGAGGGGGTAGACTTAAGAGGATATAAAGATATCCATAAAAAGTGTTGTTTAAAGTTTGCCACAATCCACCTGGGAGACACACCAAACATGTGGAAGAAGGTGCTCTGGTCAGATGAAACCAAAATTGAACTTTTTGGCAACAATGCAAAACGTTATGTTTGGCGTAAAAGCAACACAGCTGAACACACCATCCCCACTGTCAAACATGGTGGTGGCAGCATCATGGTTTGGGCCTGCTTTTCTTCAGCAGGGACAGGGAAGATGGTTAAAATTGATGGGAAGATGGATGGAGCCAAATACAGGACCATTCTGGAAGAAAACCTGATGGAGTCTGCAAAAGACCTGAGACTGGGACGGAGATTTGTCTTCCAACAAGACAATGATCCAAAACATAAAGCAAAATCTACAATGGAATGGTTCAAAAATAAACATATCCAGGTGTTAGAATGGCCAAGTCAAAGTCCAGACCTGAATCCAATCGAGAATCTGTGGAAAGAACTGAAAACTGCTGTTCACAAATGCTCTCCATCCAACCTCACTGAGCTCGAGCTGTTTTGCAAGGAGGAATGGGAAAAAATGTCAGTCTCTCGATGTGCAAAACTGATAGAGACATACCCCAAGCGACTTACAGCTGTAATCGCAGCAAAAGGTGGTGCTACAAAGTATTAACTTAAGGGGGCTGAATAATTTTGCACGCCAAATTTTTCAGTTTTTGATTTGTTAAAAAAGTTTGAAATATCCAATAAATGTCGTTCCACTTCATGATTGTGTCCCACTTGTTGTTGATTCTTCACAAAAAAATACAGTTTTATATCTTTATGTTTGAAGCCTGAAATGTGGCAAAAGGTCGCAAAGTTCAAGGGGGCCGAATACTTTCGCAAGGCACTGTATTCGTTAGGGACACTTTCCTACTATAGGATAGTATAGGAAATGTACAACCCTTAGTATACTTGTAAAATTATTTCAAGGAAGTTGAGTTCTGTAGAGATTTCCATAGAAAATGACTTTGTGACGCTATCCCCAGGGGACACTGGTGAATAATATATTACTGTTACTCTACACCCTTAAGATATAACATTAGGAATTGAAGTCGAGCATGCAGTTGTCTACGTGAGGCCCGTGTGTGAAATATATTTGAGTTTAGTAGAACCATTTACTATAGCCTGGAGTAAGTGAGAGTAGAATTAGGATTTCAGTATCACCCACTGTTGTTTAACACACACTGAAAGGAGATAGAGAAGAATTGATCTAGGCATATTCATACATGTTACACCTCAACACCTCGTAAATGGCAAATCCGATGGTCTCCATGTCCTTGCCCTCCTTGCGTTTCTTTCTCCGGTCCTTCTGCATCAGCGCCACCAGGAAGCTGCAATCTGATTGGCCGGCTGTGTCGGGGTGCTGCAAGTCGATCTTGAATTGTGGGTTGATCCAGAATGTGGCTAAGTATTGTGGGGGAGGGGGGGAAGTTATCAGAAGACATTTTCTAATCAACTGTGTACCACTTCTTTATATCCTCCCTCCCTCCTTACCAGGGAAGTTCCTGCAGCCCCCGGCCGTGCTGCCCCTCCTCCACTCCCCCTGGTAGACTGCTGAGCTCCACTTCTTCTGCTGGTTGGCCTCCAGGGCGTCTGCTGTGAGGTTACAGATCTCCAGACGCGTAAACTCACGCAGGAAGTCGCTGAATGACATCCTGAGAGGAGGGATTTAGAGAGCGAGAGGTGCAAGGCAGGGGAGGGAGAAGGGGAGAGGAAGTGTATATGATGCAATAACTAACACATTCTCTCAAGTATCGTACCCAGAGGCCATCAGACTTGGTGACACAAACACACACTCACCAGAACTCTCCGTCCTCACTGCGGTTCTGGAGTCGCCCTCTGACTGACCGGTCCACGCTCTCCCACTCTCTGGAGCTAAAATATTCGCAAATGAAAATACATTACCGACTGTATTCCATATCAAAAGGGATAGAAAACCATTCTCACTAGTTACACAGTATGATATGTAATATGACACCTGCAGTATAAAACCACTCTCACTAGTTACACAGTATGATATGTAATATGACACCTGCAGTACAAAACCACTCTCACTAGTTACACAGTATGATATGTAATATGACACCTGCAGTATAAAACCACTCTCACTAGTTACACAGTATGATATGTAATATGACACCTGCAGGATAAAACCACCCTCGCTAGTTATATGATAGGTAATATGACACCTGCAGTATAAAACCACTCTCACTAGTTACACAGTAGGATACGTAATATGACACCTGCAGGATAAAACCACTCTCACTAGTTATATGATAGGTAATATGACACCTGCAGTACAAAACCACTCTCACTAGTTACACAGTATGATATGTAATATGACACCTGCAGTATAAAACCACTCTCACTAGTTACACAGTATGATATGTAATATGACACCTGCAGTACAAAACCACTCTCACTAGTTACACAGTATGATATGTAATATGACACCTGCAGTATAAAACCACTCTCACTAGTTACACAGTATGATATGTAATATGACACCTGCAGTATAAAACCACTCTCACTAGTTACACAGTATGATATGTAATATGACACCTGCAAGATAAAACCACCCTCGCTAGTTATATGATAGGTAATATGACACCTGCAGTATAAAACCACTCTCACTAGTTACACAGTATGATATGTAATATGACACCTGCAGTATAAAACCACTCTCACTAGTTACACAGTATGATATGTAATATGACACCTGCAGGATAAAACCACCCTCGCTAGTTATATGATATGTAATATGACACCTGCAGTATAAAACCACTCTCACTAGTTATATGATAGGTAATATGACACCTGCAGTATAAAACCACTCTCACTAGTTACACAGTATGATATGTAATATGACACCTGCTGGATAAAACCACTCTCACTAGTTACACAGTAGGATATGTAATATGACACCTGCAGTATAAAACCACTCTCACTAGTTACACAGTATGATATGTAATATGACACCTGCAGTATAAAACCACTCTCACTAGTTACACAGTATGATATGTAATATGACACCTGCAGTACAAAACCACTCTCACTAGTTACACAGTATGATATGTAATATGACACCTGCAGTACAAAACCACTCTCACTAGTTACACAGTAGGATATGTAATATGACACCTGCAGGATAAAACCACTCTCACTAGTTACACAGTAGGATATGTAATATGACACCTGCAGTATAAAACCACTCTCACTAGTTATATGATAGGTAATATGACACCTGCAGTACAAAACCACTCTCACTAGTTACACAGTATGATATGTAATATGACACCTGCAGTATAAAACCACTCTCACTAGTTATATGATAGGTAATATGACACCTGCAGTATAAAACCACTCTCACTAGTTACACAGTATGATATGTAATATGACACCTGCAGGATAAAACCACTCTCACTAGTTACACAGTATGATATGTAATATGACACCTGCAGGATAAAACCACTCTCGCTTGTTACATGATAGGCAACATGAGAGGTGTATAGCAGTGTTTCCTTCTCTTACTTGTCACTCCAGGCACCAGTCCACTCTATCTCTCCCCAGGGGTTGCGGATGCGGACCAGTTTGGTCATATTCCCCCTGTACACCACCTGATGGAGAGGGATACTGCATTACACAGATGTATCGTAGCAGGGGAAATGGCCAACCTTCTGTCAACTCAAATGTGATTGATGTACAGGTAAAGGTAGAGACGTTTGTATTCATTTTAATGCTGTCTTTTGACCCCTTAGTGCCACTCGAACCAGAGCAGTCATTGGCTCACCTCGTCGACCCCGGTCACTGAGTAGGCGTGACCTTTCACCAGCTTCTTAAAGGTCACAGCCTCCATGTCCTGACTGCCGGTGATCTGGGGACAGAAGACAGAGTCCGAGTAAGCGTTTCACTGTGCTGTTTACACCTTCTGTATCCTGGTGCACGTGACATCCGTTGACTTGATTTGATTTGATAGGATACACACACAGGGACTCTTGACACACTGTGACATGTTCCAGTCAGGGACATGATATGACAAAGTCTGTGAAAATGATGACGTCATGCGAAACATCCTGGTTCTTAGCACCGCGTTAAGCTGATTAAAATAGGCAGTGTTTTCTATGACATAATGGAAGAAATGAACGTAACAAATCTGAGTACTGACGTCTATGGAGCAGCCCAGCAGCGATCCTCTCTCCACGGCCCGGCTGATGATACTGTAGAGGTCAGAGGGCGCTTTCCTCAGCTCATACATCTCCGTTACCCCTCCTGTGAAGTCCTCAAAACCCTCTGACGTGCTGCCTCCCGACAGGGCCTCGTAACAGCCATGCAGCCTGCAACGAGGATGGACAATTCTGTATCACAAGACTATTTAAAAACAGACATTTCTGTACAATATACACACACAGGATGTATGCATATAGACATATAATTTTACATCATTTGTATTTACATTTTGGTCATTTAGCAGACGCTCTTATTCAGAGCGACTTACAGATATCATAACCCATAAGAACATACATGTATACAGAGTGAAATAAATGCAAAGCCCATGTATACAGTTGAATCCTTCTAACCACCCTCAAAGTAGAATCTCAATTCAACGGCTCAGACACAAGAGGTATGCGGCAGGGTCTACAGTCAATCACGGATTACAAAAAGAAAACCAGCCCCGTCACGGAACAGGATGTCTTGCTCCCAGGCAGACTAAATAACTTTTTTGCCCGCTTCGAGGACAATACAGTGCCACTGACACGGCCTGCAACCAAAACATGCGGCCTCTCCTTCACTGCAGCCGAGGTGAGTAAAACATTTAAACGTGTTCGTTTAAACCCTCGCAAGGCTGCAGGCCCAGACGGCATCCCCAGCCGCGCCCTCAGAGCATGCGCAGACCAGCTGGCTGGTGTGTTTACGGACATATTCAATCAATCCCTATCCCAGTCTGCTGTTCCCACATGCTTCAAGAGGGCCACCATTGTTCCTGTTCCCAAGAAAGCTAAGGTAACTGAGCTAAACGACTACCGCCCCGTAGCACTCACTTCCGTCATCATGAAGTGCTTTGAGAGACTAGTCAAGGACCATATCACCTCCACCCTACCTGACACCCTAGACCCACTCCAATTTGCTTACCGCCCAAATACGTCCACAGACGATGCAATCTCAACCACACTGCACACTGCCCTAACCCATCTGGACAATACCTATGTGAGAATGCTGTTCATCGACTACAGCTCGGCATTTAACACCATAGTACCCTCCAAGCTCGTCATCAAGCTCGAGACCCTGGGTCTCGACCCCGCCCTGTGCAACTGGGTACTGGACTTCCTGATGGGCCGCCCCCAGGTGGTGAGGGTAGGCAACAACATTTCCACCCCGCTGATCCTCAACACAGGGGCCCCACAAGGGTGCGTTCTGAGCCCTCTCCTGTACTCCCTGTTCACCCACGACTGCGTGGCCACGCACGCCTCCAACTCAATCATTAAGTTTGCGGACGACACAACAGTGGTAGGCTTGATTACCAACAACGACGAGACGGCCTACAGGGAGGAGGTGAGGGCCCTCGGAGTGTGGTGTCAGGAAAATAACCTCACACTCAACGTCAACAAAACTAAGGAGATGCTTGTGGACTTCAGGAAACAGCAGTGGGAACACCCCCCTATGCACATCGATGGAACAGTAGTGGAGAGGGTAGCAAGTTTTAAGTTCCTCGGCATACACATCACAGACAAACTGAATTGGTCCACCCACACAGACAGCATTGTGTAGAAGGCGCAGCAGCGCCTCTTCAACCTCAGGAGGCTGAAGAAATTCGTCTTGTCACCAAAAGCTCTCACAAACTTCTACAGATGCACAATCGAGAGCATCCTGGCGGGCTGTATCACCGCCTGGTACGGAAACTGCTCCGCCCACAACCGTAAGGCTCTCCAGAGGGTGGTGAGTTCTGCACAACGCATCACCGGGGGCAAACTACCTGCCCTCCTGGACACCTACACCACCTGATGTTACAGGAAGGCCATAAAGATCATCAAGGACAACAACCATCCGAGCCACTGCCTGTTTAGCCCGCTATCATCCAGAAGGCGAGGTCAGTACAGGTGCATCAAAGCTGGGACCGAGAGACTGAAAAACAGCTTCTATCTCAAGGCCATCAGACTGTTAAACAGCCACCACTAACATTGAGTGGCTGCTGCCAACACACTGACTCAAGTCCAGCCACTTTAATAATGGGAATTGATGGGAAATGATGTAAAATATATCACTAGCCACTTTAAACAATGCTACCTAATATAATGTTTACATACCCTACATTATTCATCTCATATGTATACGTATATACTGTACTCTATATCATCTACTGCATCTTTATGTAATACATGTATCACTAGCCACTTTAACTATGCCACTTTGTTTACATACTCATCTCATATGTATATACTGTACTCGATACCATCTACTGTATCTTGCCTATGCCGCTCTGTACCATCACTCATTCATATATCTTTATGTACATATTCTTTATCCCCTTACACTTGTGTGTATAAGACAGTAGTTTTGGAATTGTTAGTTAGATTACTTGTTGGTTATTACTGCCTTGTCGGAACTAGAAGCACAAGCATTTCGCTACACTCGCATTAACATCTGCTAACCATGTGTATGTGATAAATACAATTTGATTTGATTTGATTTGATTTCTCTCCTTTTTCTAAACTCCTCCCATCCCTCATCCCTCCTTACTTGGCGTAGGCTTTCTCCAGCAGGGCGCTCCAGAATTCTCCTCCCTCGGCAGAGTGGACAAAGAGTAGCTTCCCATCCTTCACCGGCAGCCTGTCATCGATCACCACCTCCACCCACTCCCCATACTGCCAGAACTACAAAACACAGACAGTAGGGAGACTATCAGAACTACAAAACGCAGACAGTTGAACTACAAAACAGACAGTAGACCTACAACACACAGACAGTAGAAATACAACACACACACATTAGGGAGACTACCAGACCTACAACACACAGACAGTAGAACTACAAAACAGACAGTAGAACTACAACACACAGACAGTAGAAATACAACACACAGATAGTAGGGAGCTCAATATCACTACCTTTACCCACTCTCCAACCTGCCACTGCAATCTGAATAGGGATAGGATGAAGTGAGATGCAGCTAAGCACTGATTTAAGGTCAGTTTTACACGTAGTGTATTAGTAATGTATTCGTTCTTGGTGCTTGTGCAAAGTAGCACAAGCACCAAGAACGAATACATTTAACATTGAAGACAAGCTCTGATTTCCCCTCTAGTGGTGAGGGTGAGCTGATCGCAGAACTGTGCCCAGGGGGTAACTTCTAACCAGAGCGGAGCTTTTAGTCACTTACACCCAATGACCACCAGGTGGCAGAAGTGGCATTAGAACAATATCATCATCAGGCTCAACAGGGAAGAGGGAGGAACTAAGACCGAGGTAACAACCACAGGAATTTATGGCAAGATCTTGAGCAATCACGCTATCTTCCTTCCAATACACATGGGTTCCATGTAGCCTGCCTACACCACTGTGATGTTAGTATGCTTTTAGAGGGCGAAATACAGGCTGTCCAATAATGTATGTCCTATCTCCTCAGCTGCACGTAGCTAACTGATGCAGACCTACGGCAAGGCAATATAGCTCCACCACCACAAAATCACATCAGGGACACCAGAACATTATATAGAGTTTGAGGTATGTGGCTCTGGGATACATGAATGTAACAATACTGAAGTGTCAAAACCAGCAGTGACAATGACACCTAATTAGATTCAAACTGTTCTGACTCGTGACTTCCAAACAGTGGCAGGGGGGAGATGAATGAGCCACAGCTGAGCTGTTATTGTGTGTGTGTGTGGGTTGGTGGTGGTGGTGGTGGTGGGGGGTGTGTGATAGAGACAGGGAGAGATAAATGGTTAATTTTGCATGCTCTGCAGGGCTAAAGTGACTGCTGGGACTGTACGGTCGACTGCAGAACAGAATCACATGATCGGCTGGGTTGACACAGAAGTATTACAACACCCCCTACGCCCACCAACACACACAGAGGGGGAACCAAACTATGAGCCACTGTCTACCCTGTTAGCCTTTATGGGGCAAATCCTAACTTCCACGTTAAGTAGAAAAGTGAACATTTGATGTAGGTGGAAGTTAGTATTCAACCCAATCAAAACTATCTCTTACAGTATCTATTTAGCAGAGTAGAGGTCTGTTCCATATAAATACCAATCCATTTGGGAACTGAATTGCATACTAGTTCAACGGAAGGGAGAATTGAACTAAAATTGATCCCAACGCTTTCACAACGCTATCTGATGTAAACACACCAGTGCTGGCTACAAGGAAAGTAAACCAAATATCCACATCTGCGTAGCAAGCTTGAGGGAGTGTAGTTTGTCCCAGAGCCGCAGCACTTCAACTGTGCAGTTCCTTTCACCTTCTGATAATAATATCCTATCAGCAACCTAGAGATTTTCAAACTGAAAATTACAGGCATACTGTAGTCTGTTTTTGCAATACAGGATTTGTTGAGTCTCACAGCTCATCTCTGCGCCTAGCTAAGCACATACCGCATTCCCAGAATCTGCAGCACAGCTCCCCCTTTGTCTGGCTAAACCAATTAGAACATCCAATTACATTTGGGAGGATGAGTCACCCAGGCGTACGAGATCTGGCACAGGATCAGGAGATCGCAACAAAACACTATTATTGGGTTTAGACGGTGTGTGTGTGTTTCTTAGTATCTTTGTGGGGACCAGAAGTCCTCAAAAGGATAGTGGAACCGGGTAAAATCAGAAAAATCTGGACATTTTGCCGGGTCCCCACAGAGAAAAAGGCTATTTTAGGCTAAGGGGTTAGGTTTACGGTTAAGGTTACAATCAGGGTTAGAATTAGCAATAGGGGTTAGGTTTAGGAGGTGGTATTAGGTTTAGGGTGGTTAGGGTTAAGGTTAGGTTAAGGGAAAACATGATTTTGAATGGGAATACATGTTTCGGTCCCCACGGGGATAGTAAAACAAAGTGTATGTGTGTATAGAGGGAGATCTCAACAGAACAATGTATTACTGGGTTTAAACCTTCAACTGTTAACTAACACACAGGCCACACAATGGAGGAAGGGATATATGGTGAATTAGATCACATGCACATAGAGTTGAAGTCGGAAGTTTACATACACCTTAGCCAAATACATTTAAACTCAGTTTTTCACAATTCCTGACATTTAATCCTAATAAAAATTCCCTGTCTTAGGTCAGTTAGGATCACCACTATATTTTAAGAATGTGAAATGTCAGAAAAATAGTAGAGAGAATGATTTATTTCAGCTTTTATTTCTTTCATCACATTCCCAGTGGGTCAGAAGTTTACATGCACTCAATTAGTATTTGGTAGCATTGCCTTTAAATTGTTTAACTTGGGTCAAACATTTCAGGTAGCCTTCCACAAGCTTCCCACAATAAGTTGGGTGAATTTTAGCCCATTTTTCCTGACAGAGCTGGTGTAACTGAGTCAGGTGCCGTCCCTAGGAGGGGTGCTTCACTTGAGTGGGTTGAGTCACTGATGTGATCTTCCTGTCTGGGTTGGCGCCCCCCCTTGGGTTGTGCCATGGCGGAGTTCTTTGTGGGCTATACTCTGCATTGTCTCAGGATGGTAAGTTGGTGGTTGAAGTTATCCCTCTAGTTATGTGGGGGCTGTGCTTTGGCAAAGTGGGTGGGGTTATATCCTTCCTGTTTGGCCCTGGGTATCATCGGATGGGGCCACAGGGTCTCCTGACCCCTCCTGTCTCAGCCTCCAGTATTTATGCTGCAGTAGTTTATGTGTCGGGGGGCTAGGGTCAGTCTGTTATATATGGAGCACTTCTCCTGTCTTATCCGGTGTCCTGTGTGAATTTAAGTATGCTCTCTCTAATTCTCTCTTTCTTTCTCTCTCTCAGAGGACCTGAGCCCTAGGACTATGCCTCAGGACTACCTGGCATGACTCCTTGCTGTCCCCAGTCCACCTGGCTGTGCTGCTGCTCCAGTTTCAACTGTTCTGCCTGAGGCTATGGAATCCTGACCTGTTCACCGGACGTGCTACCTGTCCCAGACCTATTATTTGACCATGCTAGTCATTTATGAACATTTGAACATCTTGGCCATGTTCTGTTATAATCTCCACCCGGCACAGCCAGAAGATGACTGGCCACCCCACATAGCCTGGTCGCTCTCTAGGTTTCTTCCTAGGTTTTGGCCTTTCTAGGGAGTTTTTCCTAGCCAACGTGCTTCAACACCTGCATTGCTTGCTGTTTGGGGTTTTAGGCTGGGTTTCTGTACAGCACTCTGAGAAATCAGCTGATGTACGAAGGGCTATATAAATACATTTGATTTGAGGTTTGTAGGCCTCCTTGCGCACACACACTTTTTCAGTTCTGCAATTTTCTATAGGATTAAAGTCAAGGCTATGTGATGGCCACTTCAATACCTTGACTTTGTTGTCCTTAAGCCATTTTGCCACAACTTTGGAAGTATGCTTGTGGTCATTATCCATTTGGAAGACCCATTTGCAACAAAGCTTTAACTTCCTGCCTGATGTCTTGAGATGTTGCTTCAATATATCCACATCATTTTCCATCTTCATGATGCCAACATAATGCTGCCACCCCCGTGCTTCACGGTTGGGATGGTGTTCTTCAGCTTGCAAGCCTCCCCCTTTCTCCTCCAAACATAACGATGGTCATTATGGCCAAACAGTTCTATTTTTGTTTCATCAGAAAAGAGGACATTTGGACAAAGTAAGATCTTTGTCCCCATGTGCAGTTGCAAACCGTAGTCTGGCTTTTTTTATGGCGGTTTTGGAGCAGTGGCTTCTTCCTTGCTGAGCGGCCTTTCAGGTTATGTCAATATAGGACTCGTTTTACTGTGGATATAGATACTGTTGTACCTGTTTCCTCCAGCATCTTTACAAAGTCCTTTGCTGTTGTTCTGGGATTGATTTGCACTTTTCGCACCAAAGTATGTTCTTCTCTAGGAGACAGAATGCGTCTCCTTCCCTTGCGGTATGACAGCTGCGTGGTCCTATGGTGTTTATACTTGCATACAATTGTTTGTACAGATGAACGTGGTAACTTCAGGAGTTTGAAAATTTCTCCCAAGGATGAACCAGACTTGTGGAGGTCTACAATTTTTTTCTGAGGTCTTGGCTGATTTTCCCATGATGTCAAGCAAAGAGGCACTGAGTTTGAAGGTAGGCCTTGAAATACATTAACAGGTACACCTCCAATTGACTCAAATTATGTAAATTAGCCTATCAGAAGCTTCTAAAGCCACAACATAATTCTCTGGAATTTTCCAAGCTGTTTAAAGGCACAGTCAACTTAGTGTATGTAAACTTCTGACCCACTGGAATTGTGATACAGTGAATTATAAGTGAAATAATCTGTCTGTACACAATTGTTGGAAAAATTACTTGTGTCATGCACAAAGTAGATGTCCTAACCGACTTGCCAAAACTGTAGTTTGTTAACAAGACATTTGTGGAGTGGATGAAAAACGAGTTTTAATGACTCCAACCTGAGTGTATGTAAACTTCCAACTTCAACTGTATTTAACGCATGAATGAGTTTATATGCCAGTAGGTTCATAGACACATAGCCATGTTATTTCCTCTCATGCCAACAAGTAAACTGTTTAGGACATAAATAAGTAGGCTATGACTGTGGAAATAAATGTGACAATGAAAACATGTTGCAATATTTCTGCAATCAGTCAATCATATTTTTAAATAGGGGTTTCTTATTGTCACTTCCTTTTGGCAGAGGACTGGGGGTGTACATTCCAGTTAATGTGTTAGTAGTGTTACTTCTGTGTGGTATGCAAATGTATGTCACGACTTCCGCCGAAGTCGGTCCCTCCCCTTGTTCGGGCGGCGTTCGGAGGTCGACGTCACCGGCCTTCTAGCCACCGCCGAGCCACTTTTCATTTTCCATTTGTTTTGTCTTAGTCTTACACACCTGGTTTCACTCACCCAATTACCTGTTTATTATTTAACCCCCTGTTCCCCATGTTTGTTTTTGAGTGGTTGTTCTTTGTAAATCGGTCCGTTATTGTGGGCTTGTAATATTTGCCTTGTATTTTTGTATTTTGAGTAATGTACGTTGATTACTCATCTCTGCTGTCCTGCACCTGACTCTCTACACCAGCTACACACAGGACGCTATTACAATGTAATAGTACTGTGTTTGCATTAATGAATGTGTTCATGATGGATGTGCTGTGTTTAGCTTGGCTGCCTGCTGCTCAGTCTAGCAGCACTAATGGTTACTCTGAATGACTGGGCAGTGGTCAGCACTAGGCTAGCAGGCTCCGTATTGGCTCCTGTCGCTGTGTGTGTCTCTCCGTCTCTGTCCTGGCACCCTGCCCCCCAGCTGAGTCGGACTCTATTAATGTGGGCAGCTGGCTGCCATCAAAGGGTTCGGTGAGAGGAAAGCTGAGTGAAAGTGAGGGCCGCTACAGTGGGCACTGGACACGGACACGCAAGCACCACCTGGTCGCCCATGCATGGAGACGTCCATTTAGAGGGCAACTGTGGTGTCGCTTTAAGGTCCTATACAGAGAATGATAGGTGTGTCTGTGTGTCAGAGGACTGGTTTTGTGTACAAAGCAAAGGTCATCGTGATAAGGCCTGGCAAGAAGCAGGAAGCGTGCCTTGGAGTGAATTAAGGTACATTTCTTGTTTTTAGTAGCCCACATGAGATGGAAATTTGTCTTCTGCTTTTATCCACTCCTCCATCCATCCACCCACCCTTCTCTCCCGATATACATACGAACACATATTAGGTTGGAGATGCTGGAGCAGAGGGCAGCCGCATGTGCTGCATCCAATGAGCAGTTTAGGGGGTGAAGTTTCTTGCTCGAGGGAACATCGGCGGTAGCTGGCACCTGAGATTGCCTCCGGTTGCCAGCTCACTCCCCGCCACAACTTCGAGTTCACTTCAAGAGTAGCTGAATATCTGTATATTAGTATATATTATCGTATAGATGGATATACAGTCAAATCAGAAACAGGAAGTGAGTGTGTGGTGACCTGGAAGTGGAAGATGCCAGCGTACTGGCCTCCGAAGTCCTGTCCATGAGGCACCACTCTGTGGAGGAGGTTGTCGTTCAGAGTCAATGAGGCTATGGCTGCCAGCAACCAGCAGTCACCTGAATCACACACACAAACACACACACACACACACGCACACACACACACACACACACACACACACACACACACACACACACACACACACACACACACACACACACACACACACACACACACACACACACACACACACACACAATAGTCAGTGTCTCTACCTCGGAACTGCAGCTCAATACCTTTCACACACACACACACACACACACACACACACACACACACACACACACACACACACACACACACACACACACACACACACACACACACACACACACACACACACACACACGCACACACACACGTACACACAAGTACACACAAGTACACACAAGTACACACACAGGAACACACACAACATAATACATCAGACATAGGTAGACTATGTTAATGATAGCAATGCATTGTATCAGTCCCTTAAAAAAAAGTCACCAAACATTCATCAGTCGGTAGTGTTTGTTTTGACCCCCTGGAAATACTCTGGCCGTTAGTCATAGCATACAAGTAACGCCCATAGCCCGTAGCACGGTAAGACAAAACTCCTGGCCCTGTTCATCATTCACCTCTTCAAAAGTTCCCAACTGTTCTTCCTTTGAATCATTCCGAGCCTCAAGGCTAGGTGAAGCTAACTGACTAAACTCTCTGCTCTGGTTAGACTTATTAATTACAGACAGATACTGCTGTCTGTTTCTCACTGCTGTGAGAACGGAGCACTTCAGGCTTAAGTGGTGAAAACATTGTAATACTGGAATGCACCTTATAAGGAAAGCGTAACGAGAGAGAGGTCCGAGAATCTGTTCACACACACTTCATCCTGACCCTATGTAACCTCCAAGGAGTGTGTTCGAATTTGAACTGTCTGGACCGACAGTATGCTGATTACATAGCTCGATCTACTGTAACTCTAACAGAAGAGGTCATACAATACAATGCCCATGCAGGGTAGAGGCATAGGCTGAAAAGCCCACAGAAGACGCCACGGTTGGGTTCGGCGTGCTGAAAAAAAAGATAGTAGTACTGCTTCCTTCTAATGTGACATGATCTGTAAATAGGGGTGAACGCCTATTGTTATCCAAACGCAGACGAAGGCTGTATGCTACTGCTAAAAATACATTCAAACTTAAAGACTACTCCAGCGAGGGCAGGTTTTATGTATGCCTTTTAAACCCCGGCACCCAAATACTCTTTGCTACTACACACTTTAGAGTTGAGCACGCCACTTCCTCTTTCTGGGCTCGGCATGCCGCATATTTAAGAGAGGGGTAGGCAGCTCTCTCCCGGCATTTGATTCAGTACCAAGAGATGAGAAGACTTTCAAATCAACCATTCGGCTCAGAGTTAGTATGCGATACAGTACCAGGCAACGTGTATACCTGCCCTATGTTTACTGTAGTGGTGGTATAGTGCCAGTGCATCTCAGCCAGAGGGAGGTTGTTACTTTGTTTATAGATGTGAGATAGCAGAGCAGAGTGTAAATTATGCATCGCACACAGTGTTTGTAGAGGAAAACACAAGAGTACCAAGATTGCAATCAAATCAAATCTCTGCGTGCGCTCTCTATCTCTCTCTCTCTCTCTCTCTCTCTCTCTCTCTCTCCTGACTAAGTGGTTGTTCCATCGGGCTCTCAGGCTCTCCACCAACCCTCCTTCTGAGACCTGGACTCACCTAAAGCTCCCTGGCAGATATCAGTGCGAGTGGCTCCATCCACTATGAACTGGGGACGGGTACAGATCTCCTGTAGACAGAAAGAGAGAGGGGGAGAAAGAAAGAAAAAGAGAGATAGCGAGAGAAAGGGGGAGAGAGGAAGAAAGAGAGGTAAGATATGCCAGATTGGTGTTGTTGTTGCTCACAAACATGCACACACACACACACACACACACAGCAGTGACAGGTAGGCTGACATTTCTCTTTTCCTTTCACCACAGTGTTGACACTGCACTGCAGCACTGGTAACGCCTGTCGTCCTTGTTGTCATGGCGAACGGCGTCCCCGTCAGTCACACAAGTGCCTCATAGAATACTTAAAAAAAATGTCTGAGACATTCCTGCTAAACTACCGAGTACTGCATCTCCTCTCTCTGCCTCCCAACCGCCCCTCATCCACAGATAACTCAAGACATGAGCAACGTGAGAGCTAGTTAGCTAAGCTATAAAAAGCTCTTCCCGCATTTTGAGCTGAGGAGCGGAGCAGCATGGTGTGTGTTCTCTCCAGGGATGTCGATATTGCAGTTCTGAGGGGCGAGGTGCTGGAGGAGATGCATTATGAAAGGGAATGAGGAGAGACGGAGTGTGAAGAGCATTAGGATAGACAGGCACGCCAGCTAGGACACACACACACACACGGGATAAGACACACACACACAAACTATTGCCAAAGACAAATAATTATGTCAGAGTCATCTGAGAATAGTCATATATAATACTTATAGGGGGCCTTTAAGGATCGGGTCTAAGATTAGTCTCAGTAAGGCTCAGATACGGTCTAGGTTCAGTAGGTGAGTTTTTCCTGGTCAGGTAATATGGTCGGGAAAAACTACAAGAGGCTCAGTAAGTATAAGGAACAGGCAGTCCCAGCCGCAGTATCATCTCACCGTAGGTCTCATCCAGCGTACTCCTTGGGTCTTGGAGGAGCGTGGTCCCAACTCATTGAACCCCAGAGAAGAGGAGGCGCACGGGAACAGGCTGTCCTCAAACAGGCTGCGGCTCTGGAGGCACCGGGCCCTCAGCGACTCAAAGTCCTGGCCCTGGAACTTGACTGCGTTGTGGTTCTGGCCCAGACCCTCGTCCCGGTCCCACTGGCTGCGCAACTTGGCGGCCATCCCCGACGCATACACCTGCTCCATTCTCACCTGGCCGTAGTCGTATTTGGCTGTGGCCGAGGTCAAAGGTCAAAGCTAATCCAGGGAGCCAGTCAGGGAGGAGGTTAAAGGCTGACGTTCAATTAGGAATCAGACATAGAACAGCAACAGCCAATTATGAGGTTAGAATTGTAGATGAGGTGGTGATAATAGGCTGTGACAGGCAGACGGCTTAATGGAGAGCAGTGACAGTCCTAGTCATGTAAAAAGTGGTAGAGTGGGGACTGGAGGATGGGCTCAAAAGGAAAACGTCTTCTTCACAGCACCAGGCAGATCTCAGAGTCACGGCAACAATTCATTGATTGGCTGGCTGTACCTTTAGCAGACAGGGTTCAGAAGCCAATAGAATGAGGTGAGACTCAGCGAGTTGGCTGTACCTTGTTGTCCCACCAAAAGCCCCTGGAGAAGAAAGCGAGAGAGAGAGAGAAGGAAATTAGTGAAATTCAAAACACATAAATATCTGTTTATCTCCTGTAAGAATGTATACTTCATTCAAATACAGCCTGTACAGCTCTGTGCAGCACAGACAAAAGAAACAAGATACACATAGCATGAGAGAGTTAGCAAATAGCACTTTGCCCCCCCCTCCCCCCGACTCCTATAAATTGTCAACCCGCCATGCACGCTAGCTAGCAGAGGATTGCACTGGGATTACTCACAATAATAGTCAAACTGACTTCAGTTCAGTTCTCTAGTGAATAACATAGTTACTCATTGTGAACAAAGTTGAGTCATAAGTGCTTGTCTTGGGGAGTCCCAGCTAGCATATAACATTCTGAGAACCATAGGTTTCTTAGGTGGGAATTACAGTACTTCAACATAACGTTTCCTACAGGTTTCCTTAAGGTTCTATTTCAAGTAATATTCTCAAATTGTTCAGAAACTGTTTAGAAACAACGTTCTTCTGTGGGAATTTCAATACTTTGTTTAACACTTTCTACAGGTTTCCTCATGGTTCTATTTAAAGTCATGTTCTCAGAACGTTCAGAGAACGTTAAGAAACAACGCTCTTCAGTGTGAATTTTAGTACTTCAGCATAACGTTTCCTACAGGTTTCCTCATGGTTCTATCTAAAGTAATGTTCTCCAATTGTTCAAAGAACATTAAGAAACAACGTTTTTCTGTGCGAATTTCACTACTTCATGATAACGTTTTGTACTTGTTTCCTCATGGTTCTATTCAAGTCATGTTCTCAGAACGTTCAAAAACAATGTTCTTCTGTGAGAATTTCAGTACTTCAGCATCATTTTTTCCCCTGCAGGTTTCATCGTGGTTCTATTTAAAGTCATGTTCTCAAAACATTCAGAGAGAACGTTCAGAAACAATGTTCTTCTCGATCCTGTGAAGTGTGTTCAGGTGTGTTGTCTGCGCCCACTAACTAGCCACACCTGATCTTAATGAGTGCTTGTTTACATTGAAATGGGGTTTGAATAGACTAATTAAATAGCTTTGTGCGAGTAACAAAAACAACATGCCATGCTAGTTCCATCTTGGTGGCACAGTGGACTAATTCCATGTATAGAGAACATTACAGGTTTGAATCTCTGCCAGAATAAAAAAAAAATGTGTGTCTTTGTATAATTAATGCCTAAGCAAATTAATTCCTTTGTGTCCTATCTGTGCTTGGAGTTCAAAACAGTTAACCCAAACTAAGCTACCAGTGTTATTAAAAGTCTTATTAAAACATTCTCAGAACGGTATTTAATTACCTTCAAATAACCTATCATTTCTGTTTTCAGAACGTTTATAACCTCCCTGCAACCTAAAAATGAACGTTCCCAGAACAGGCCAAATTTTCACTTCTGCTATAAATGTTTAAAAAAACATATGGCTTCGTTCCCAGAACCAAATGTTCCAAGAAACTAAATCTGCTATCTGAGTTCGAATCTGCAAATGTAAAACTCTCTGAATGTTTTGCATGGACTTTGTACCACAGAAGGTTGGTGGCACCTTAATTGGGGAGAATGGGCTTGTGGTAATGACTGGAGTGGAATGGTATCAAATACATCAAACAAGGCCATTCCATATAATCCGTTCCAGCCATTATTATGAGCTGTCCGCCCCACAGCCGCCTCCACTGATTTGTACTGAAGAGACAGCTACTAATCATGAGCAGAGACTAAGGTAAAGTTGTAGCTGGTATGTGTGTGTGTGTGTGTGTGTGTGTGTGTGTGTGTGTGTGTGTGTGTGTGTGTGTGTGTGTGTGTGTGTGTGTGTGTGTGTGTGTGTGTGTGTGTGTGTGTGTGTGTGTGTGTGACACAGTGTGTGTGTGACACAGTGTGTGTGTGACACAGTGTAGACAGCGCATAATGGGAGGGAACACAGCCAAGAACATGCAAGACTCTCAGGCTCTCTGTTTGACTTTTCTTTCATAGTTCCACAGCCTCTCTATCTTTCCCGTTTCCTCACATCACAATCACTCTATTTTTTTCTCTCTCCCGCTTTCACACTCATGCTCTCCCACAACAAACAAAACAATGAGAGAGAGAGAGAGAGAGAGAGAGAGAGAGAGAGAGAGAGAGAGAGAGAGAGAAAGTCTGAGGCACACAATTGCTTCTAATCTATTTTAAACCTTTACTCACATTCTGTAGTTAAGTTTGCCTCACCTCTTTCTCACTCTTTTTCAGCCTGTCACTTTCACACACTCACACAGGCTGACGCTTATTCACACTGAGCTCTCTTCTTGTTCTACCCCTCAACTGTCAGTAAAAACAAAACCTAAGCCTTGTCTGTTTCTCATTGGTGCAGAAAGAGAGCCCGGTCAGGCACAGCTGCCACCCACTACTCTGCCACACCCATCGCTATTGCCTGTTGTTCCCTGACTCAAAGATTTTTCCCACTGGTCAGAGTTGACTTTCTAACTGACTCTCACCACTCCTTTAGAGTCTCGAGGGTAATACTATGGGGAAAGATAATGGAATGAAGTCTCACCATCTTAGACGGAAGAGAATAAAGTGGAAATTTAACACATCTCTTTTAGTAGAAAAATACCATATTTTGGGACAGTTTAAGCACGTACCGAATACCTACTCAACCCCTATACATGCATGTCAGTTACCTACACATCGTCTGGGTAGAAACGTTCACATTTCTGTGACTGTGGTGGGTTGACAGACAGCGGAGTGTGAGTGTAGTCAGGAGTCTTCTCACCAAGTAGGGTTTTCAACTCAAATGAATATTTGATGTTCCTCACGTGGAATATTTCTCTGTTTTGCGCCTCACTGCAAATAGTTTCACTGACGTGAAATGACAGATTAGTAGTCCAGACACATCATGATCAGCCCCACTGGTGTGCCCAATTCAAGACATATTGTTTCTTACTGATATGTAGCCTATCACTATTGTATGATTACTGCTAATCAAATAGCCTAAAACTTAAAACAATTAAGCAATGAAGTGACAATTTGTCACTATTGACATCTGTATCACATGGGAGATAGCCTTATCCCCAGGCTAACTGCTACCGCATATAGAGAGCAATAGTAATGGCCTCTTTTTGTAGACACTAATTTAGGCCAACTCTGACATGGCTCGTTGACCAAAGCCTATGGGGGAAATGAATGGCGGTTTTGGATAAACCCAGAGAATAAGGTTGAGTACAGTTAGACAGTGTAATACTGTATACATTTTTGCCTGCGGTAATTAAATCTTTACTAAAGGTGTAGTGTAGCCTACCTATTGTTTCATACAAAGAAAGGCTTGACCACAAACAGGCAGTTAGACCAGACCTGAAAGCACTACTATACTGTATAGGCCACACACACACAGAAAGAGACAGTTTACTCTATTACAGTAACATTAGTCGGTTATAATAACCCCCATTATTCGTGCTAAAGCATTGGAACCTGCGCAAGTGTAATTGTGCATGTCCTCCAAATAGCAGGGAGCTTACATTTCAACCACCCTCTGGTTGTCCGAACACCCATACTAGCGTACTACATACTTAAACGGCATACTATGTACTCATCGTCTCATCCTTTTTAGTATGTACTGTTAAGAAAAAAAGTATGCAGTATGACACCGCCGCAACGCAGTAGCAACTCCTGACTGGCTGAGTAGGTGGGGCGGGGTCGACTGCGGTGGAGTTGACCAAATTCAACAACAGACATGTATCGCATTAACCGGCCTGATAATAGCTCATTTCCAATTCGATTACTTTCTCTAAATAGAAATTAATAGAATAGGAATGGAGTTACATGCCTACCCAGGCTGGTTATAGGCAGACAATCACATTCAACATATACCGTATGTGTATACAGGACTGAAGACATGGACAGTGGGGTACATCGCAAATTCAGAACCGCTGTTGGGTACAAATTCAGAAATTCAGGACAGCAACATAATAAAGCACGGATCATTGGGAACAAGATCGGAGTGACTGCTAAGGCTTGATCCATAAATGAAATAAGGAAATAGGTAGCCTAGCCTACAAAACTAAAACTATCCATGTTCAAATCAAAAGGCCTGATTAACATGATATAAGTAAAGCAGCCACATCCCGAGACCCCGGTGCAGACACATTCAGTAATCAAAAGATGGTTTAAGTATTTCGTTTTAAAACTCTGACGAAGGCCAAGCGAACAAGAAACACTTTTCAGAATCATTCAAAATACTTCACCAGAGAGCATGACTTAGCCACAGATGATCATGTGCTTCTTTTATCTGTGGATTGTTTGAAATCACAAGCGTGGAGGCTAATATGCCAAGCTTGGAATGCCGCAATTTGGTCTGAGCACGTGGCAATAGGCCTAGCTTATTATTGAGATGCGGCTGGCAGTGAAAAGCAATGCATCTAAAAAATATGTGTGAAGATAAAATGTCTAATCACACTCAAGACACATTGAGACGAGAGGAAGGGGAGGGGTGTGTGACGAAGATGTTGGCACTTCTCTCTACCGAATGTGCTCAGCTCTCCAGAATGCAACCAATTCTTGCGCATTCGTTGCTTTATTGTGTTAATAGTTTGCCCTTTTTATATATAGTACCTGTCAAAAGTTTGGACACACCTACTCATTCAAGGGTTTTTCTTTATTTTGACATCAAAACTATGAAATAAATAACATTGAATTGTTGTAACCAAAAAAGTGTTAAACATATCAAAATATGTTTGAGATTCTTCAAAGTAGCCACCCTTTGCCTTAATGACAGCTTTGCACACTCTTGGCATTCTCTCAACCAGCTTCATGGGGTAGTCACCTGGAATGCATTTAAATTAACAGGTGTGCCTTCTTAAAAGTTAATTTGTGGAATTTCTTTCCTTCTTAATGCATTTGAGCCAATCAGTTGTGTTGTGACAAGGTAGGGTTGGTATACAGAAGATATCCCTATTAGGTAAAAGACCAATTTCATACTGTGGCAAGAACAGCTCAAATAAGCAAAGAGAAACGACAGTCCATCATTACTTTAAGGCATGAAGGTCAGTCAATGCGGAAAACTTTGAAAGATTCTTCAAGTGCAGTCGCAAAAACCATCAAGCGCTAAGATGAAACTGGCTCTCATGAGGACCGCCACAGGAATGGAAGACCCAGAGTTACCTCTAAGGCAGAGGATAAGTTCATTAGAGTTGGGTGGCCTCCCGAGTGGCGCAGTGGTCTAATGCACCAGGTTCTGTCGCACCGGCTGCGACCGGGAGACCCATGAGGTGGCACACAATTGACCCAGCATCGTCTGGGTTAGGGGAGGGTTTGGCCGGCAGGGATGTCCTTGTCCCATCGCGCACTAGCGACTCCTGTGGCAGGTCAGCCGCAGTGCACACTGACACGGTCGCAAGGTGTACGGTGTTTCCTCCGACACATTGGTGTGGCTTGCTCCGGGTTAAGTGGGCATTGTGTCAAGAAGCTGTGCGGCTTAGTTGGGTCGACCTTTGTCTCTCCCGAGTCCGTACGGGAGTTGCAGCGATGAGACAAGACTGTAACTACTAGAGGTTGACCGATTATGATTTTTCAATGCCGATACCGATTATTAGAGGACCAAAAAAAGCCGATACCGATTTTTTATTTTTATTTGTAATAATGACAATTACAACAATGCTGAATGAACACTTATTTTAACTTAATATAATACAGAAATAAAATAAATTTAGCCTCAAATAAATAATGAAACATGTTCAATTTGGTTTAAATAATGCAAAAAGAAAGTGTTGGAGAAGAAAGTAAAAGTGCAATATGTGCCATGTAAGAAAGCTAAAGTTTAAGTTCCTTGCTCAGAACATGAGAACATATGAAAGCTGGTGGTTCCTTTTAACATGAGTCTTCAATATTCCCAGGGAAGAAGTTTTAGGTTGTAGTTATTATAGGAATTATAGGACTATTTCTCTCTATACCATTTGTATTTCATATACCTTTGACTATTGGATGCTCTTATAGGTACTTTAGTATTGCCAGTGTAACAGTATAGCTTCCGTCCCACTCCTCGCTCCTACCTGGGCTCGAACCAGGAACACATCGACAACAGCCACCCTCGAAGCAGCGTTACCTATACAGAGCAAGGGGAACAACTACTCCAAGTCTCAGAGCGAGTGACGTTTGAAACGCTATTAGCGCGCAGCCCGCTAACTAGCTAGCCATTTCACAACGGTTACACCAGCCTAATCTCAGGAGTTGATAGGCTTGAAGTAATAAACAACGCAATGCTTGAAGCATTGCGAAGAGCTGCTGGCAAACAAAAATGCTGTTTGAATGAATGCTTACGAGCCTGCTGCTGCCTACCATCGCTCAGTCAGACTGCTCTACCAAATCATAGACTTAATTATAACATAATAACACACAGAAATACGAGCCTTAGGTCATTAATATGGTCGAATCCGGAAACTATCATCTCGAAAACAAAACGTTTATTCTTTCAGTGAAATACGGAACGGTTCCATATTTTATCTAACGGGTGGCATCCATAAGTCTAAATATTCCTGTTACATTGCACAACCTTCAATGTTATGTCATAATTACGTACAAATCTGGCAAATTAGTTCGCAATGAGCCAGGCGGCCCAAACTGTTGCATATACCCTGACTCTGAGTGCAATGAACTGAAAAGAAGTTACACAATTTCACCTGGTTAATATTGCCTGCTAACCTGGATTTCTTTTAGCTAAATATGCAGGTTTAAAAATATATACTTCTGTGTATTGCATTTAAGAAAGGCATTGATGTTTATGGTTAGGTACAGTCGTGCAAAGATTGTGCTTTTTTCGCAAATGCGCTTTTGTTAAATCATCCCCCGTTTGGCGAAGTTGACTGTCTTTGTTAGGAAGAAATAGTCTTCACGCAGTTCGCAACGAGCCAGACGGCCCAAACTGCTGAAACTGAAATTGGCCCTAATTAATCGGCCATTCCGATTAATCGGTCAACCTCTGGTAACTACCAATTGGATACCATGAAATTGGGGAGAAAAAATGGTAAAACAAAAAAAAGTTCATTAGAGTTACCAGCCTCAGAAATTGAAGCCCAAATAAATGCTTCATGGAGTTCAAGTAACAGACACATCTCAACATCAACTGTTCAGAGGAGACTGTGTGAATCAGGCCTTCATGGTCAAATTGCTGCAAAGAAACCACTACTAAAGACACTAATAATAAGAAGAGACTTGCTTGGGCCAAGAAACACGAGCAATGAACTGGTGGAAATGTATCCTTTGGTCTGATGAGTCCACATTTGAGATTTTTGGTTCCAACCACTGTCTTTGTGAGACGGATGAACGGATGAACTCTGCATGTATATTTCCCACCGTAAAGCATGGAGGAGGAGGTGTTACGGTGTGGGGGTGCTTAGCTTGTGACACTGTCTGTGATTAATTTAGAATTCAAGGCACACTTAACCATCATGGCTACCACAGCATTCTGCAGCGATACGCCATCCCATCTGGTTTGGGCTTAGTGAGAATAGAATTTGTTTTTCAACAGGACAATGACCCAAGAAGTAGAGTGCTGCGTCAGATGACCTGGCCTCCACAATCCCCCGACCTGAACCAAATTGAGATGTTTGGGATGATTCACAGCAGAGTGAAGGAAAAGCAGCCAACAAGTGCTTAGCATATGTGGGAACTCATTCAAGACTGTTGGATAAGCATTCCAGGTGAAGCTGGTTGAGAGAATGTGAAGAGTGTGCAAAGATGCCATCAAGAAAAAGGGTAGCTACTTTGAAGAATCTCTTTGAATACTTGGAAGAATGACGGAGGCCACTGTGATCTTCGGGACCTTCAATGCTGCAGAATTGTTTTGGTACCCTTCCCCAGATCTGTGCCTCGACACAATCCTGTCTCGAAGCTCTACGGACAATTCCATCGACCTCATGCCTTGGTTTTGTCTCTGACATGCACTGTCAACTTATGGGCTATTGTGTTTAGATGGATTAAATAAATAAAAAACAAATCACTTTTTAGATCCAAGGCTGTTATGTAACAAAATGATGAAAAAGTCAAGGGGTCTGAATACTTTCCGAATGCACTGTACTACCATATACCTACTGTAGGTTTTCTTAACTCAGCTACTAGGAAGCTAACTACGTGAATAGTGAAGACATCAAAACTATGAAATAACACATATGGAATCATGTAGTAACCAAAAGTGATAAACAAATCAAAATATATTTGATATTTTAGATTCTTCAACGTAGCCACCCTTTGCTTTGACGACAGCTTTGCACATTATTTTTATTCTCTGAACTAGCTTCATGAGGAATGCTTTTCCAACATTCTTGAGTTCCCACATATGCTGAGCCCTTGTTGGCTGCTTTTCCTTCACTCTGCTGTCCAACTCATCCCAAATCATCTCAATTGGGTTGAGGTCGGTTGATTGTGGAGGCCAGGTCATCTGATGCAGCAAAATTAACTTTTAACAAGGCACACCTGTTAATTGAAATGCATTCCAGGTGACTACCTCATGAAGCTGCTTGAGAGAATGTCAAGAGTGTGCAAAGCTGTCATCAAGGCAAAGGGTGGCTTCTTTGAAGAATCCAAAATATCAAATATATTTTGATTTGTTAAACACTTTTTTGGTTAATACATGATTCCATGTGTGTTATTTCATAGTTTTGATGTCTTCACTATTATTCTACAATGTAGAAAATAGTAAAAATAAAGAAAAACCTTGGAATGAGTAGGTGTGTCCAAACTTTTGACTGGTACTATATAAATATTTCTAAACATATTGTTTTTCATATAATATTACATTTCAGGGAGCTGTCTTCTAAAGACAACCTACAATGCTGCTTAGTACTGTAAAATAATTGTATTTTACTGTAGGTTTTTCCCTATAAATGTACCGCATTATACTGGCACCACAGTCACCAGCTTAATACTGTCATTTTGCTTTACAGCAGAGATGCTGTAATATAGTTTACAGTACTATTTTCCTCACTGTAAATCATATTACAGCATCCTTGGTGTGGTGCCAGTATAAGGCTATAAATGTACAGGGAAAGGTTTTACAGTGTAAGCTATAAACAGACATAAACAGGAAAAACTACATTCTGAAGGTCAGGAAAGTTTCCCCAAAAAAACAACTGATGGGCTGGCCAGCTGTCAAAGGCATGCTCTCATCGAGGTGACACAGTGAACAGCTGGACAAGCAGAGTCCTCTCATCTCGCCGATGTCTTTCACACAATTGACAGTTACCACATTTGGATTTAGTTGTGGCTTTTGAATAAACAAGCGACAAGTCCGACCATAGAAGTATTTTTTGTTGAGTATCTGAGAGGACTAAGAGGCTACTAGACGCTAAGCTATTTAGTAAATTAATTCGAAATGTGCTTAACACCCGCTGCCTTCAGAAGAAACGGAAGAATTGGTCGGTCTAAAACAAATATAAAAGTAGCCTAACACACATGAAATCCTCACGGGAACAGGAAGATGTCAAAACACTGTTACAACACTGCTTGCTACAGCCATACAACTACTACATGATGTTACATGGTTTCAAAACCAGATCAGAGCCAGAGCCAGAACATTTAATTACAGTATTAAGCTGGTGACTGTGGTGCCAGTATAATGCTGTACATTTACAGGAAAATACAATTATTTTACAGTACTAAGCAGCATTGTAGGTTGTCTTTAGAAGACAGCTCCGATGTAATGACGTCGCCCTTCTTCATAGTAAACTAGTAATTGCCCTAATGAGTAAAAAGAAGTTACACGTGTGACTTATTTTAAGAAAAGTTAAAGAAATATCCTACCTTTTGGTGGTTGTTTAGCGGTTCAATGTGTTGTTTTGTTTTCTCTGTTCTCTAGTCCGTTATGTTAAGCCCGGTTCCATCCACAGCCCAGCGTGAAGCGCATGGGTATAACCAGTGGGTGGATTCGATTATGCTCAGCCGCTGGTCAGCGGGAAAAGACCCGTCACGTCATCGGAAGAAAGCGGGGAGGGAGGAGCGCAATTCTGAAATCTGTGGCGCTCGGCCATTTTGTCAACAAGGTAGCATGGTGCAGTCCAGAAAGATCAATTTTCCATTAAATAAATGTTTGAATTTTCTAACTAGTTTTCATTCATCACATTTTTATTGTGATTATACACTAATGGTTCTTCTGTTATTTTAATGTAATAGATGTATCATGGGATGACACAGAGACCTCCCAGGAGATGTCATCTAGCCCCTCCCAACTGCATCAAACAGCAGATATGCTGTTCCAAAAGGACCCAAATGTAGGCCAGGCCTATACTTTAAACTACACATTTTAGTCAGCAGCTGTTAGTATCTAATCTTGTGGATCCCTGAATTATACCTTTCATATTAACTGCCACTCAAAATAATGCGTAGAGAGGTCACTGAGAGTCTGATGACTCTCACAACAAGGGTAATCACAACCAGGGTAAGAAGAAATAGCTAATCATGACCCTCTCAAAGAGAAAAGGATGAATGCATGTGGCAATGCTAAGTACACAAGTATCTAGAACAACGTTTTTGAGGGCTTAGCTGAGATGGTGCAACGTGAAATAATAAGAGAAGTAAAAGAAATTGAAGTTTTTAGTGTAATTGCAGATGAAACCAAAGATTTAAAGAAAAAATAACACGTCTTTAATTGTGAGGTACTATTACAACAAGGGCCATCCATGAAAGCTTTTTACACTTTCAGTCAGCTGAAAGCTTAGATGCAGCAGGTCTCACAAAAATGATAATTGATTGCCTGCAAGATTAGCATTTTATTGCAGATCACTGCAAAATAAGTGTACAAACAGTGTGTAAAAGACAGCCTAAAACAAGCTTAAGATGTCACAACTCATTGATGATGAGCACTGTAGGACAGAAAAATAGTGACCAAAGTGAGGTTGAGAGCTTCCAAAGAGCTATCTTTTATCAGGTGCTCGACAGTCTCACAGCTGAGCTGCAATGGCGTTTTTCAAAGAAGAATTGTGAGATAATGCAAGGGGTCCAGTCTTCCAACCCAAAGAGGACCACATTCTTGAATTAGAAGCCTTTGCTCAGACCTTATAGTAAGATTTAGAGGACCTCAAACATGAGGTTCATCAAACCAAGCGGCTTCTTGATAGGAGAGAGAAAAGTGGAAGGGACAGACCGTCTACTCTCCTTGACTTTGTTGTGTATCCAGAACCTTATAAAGAGGTCTTCCATGACCTATTTCGACTTTGTAAGATTTCTGTTGTTTACACCAGTCAGCAGTGCTTCTTGCGGGAGAAGCTTCTCAGATTTAAAACTGATTAAAACCCACCTTAGGACAACAGTGGTTGATGACAGGTTAAGTCACCTCGGAATTCTCAGTGTTGAGTCAAGGCGGGCACGCTCCCTCAACATGGATGAGTTTGTGAAACATTTTGTCAGTTCTCACCAGAACCGCAGAATTATACTGTTTTAAATCTACCTAGGATCATTTGGCACTTAGGCGGTCCCTCTGGTCATGATTAAAACCTGCACTGTGTACTAGTACACTGACATTCTAAAATGATATCATGTATCATGTCACACATATTTAATTTGGTCTTGATTAGGCCAATTCCAAAACTTTTCTTTGCTATTAGTTAACATAATATATATGAGCATAAATATGATACTGTAAGTTTGTAATATTGATGGGCACCAAAATGATTTTTATTTTTCAAGTCCATTTCTGCTTGATACCCGGTATGTCAAATTGCAGTGTTTTTTTGTAAATTTACTATTTTGTAAATAAACTATGCAAATGCTATCTTATGTCCTTGGTACATGAGCTTTATTTTCTGAAAACATTTTGGATGTTCCACACTTACAGACCCAGATTATATATTCATGAAAACAGAGTGACCTAAGTCTCTCCAGTATGTGAGTACAGTGTGTGTGTGTATGTGTGTGTGTGTGTGTGTGTGTGTGTGTGTGTGTGTGTGTGTGTGTGTGTGTGTGTGTGTGTGTGTGTGTGTGTGTGTGTGTGTGTGTGTGTGTGTGTGTGTGTGTGTGTGTGTGTGTGTGTGTGTGTGTGTAAGAAATTGAGCTGCAGTTCCGAGGTAGAGACACTGACTATTCATAGTATGTTAAATAATTCTAATGAGGTAACTCTTTTGGACCACACTATCTGCCACATTGAAGAACTCCGGGTTAAGTGAATTGTCACTTCTACCATAGGATTCATTCATGCTCATTAGATGCCAGGTTAGGGTTACACACACATTTTCTGTCATGGTCAATGGACCACTGAAGTAGCCTTGGCCACCCCATGTATAAAACTCTATTTCCGCCACTGCACTTGGGTACACTGCAGCATCCACCGAGAGCCTCTTGCTGCCAAGGGAATGCATGACAGCTTGAAAGACGTTTTGGACTCTACAGTCAAAATGGTTAACTTTGTTAAAGCAAGGCCCCTGAACTACCATATATTTTCTGCACTATTCAATGATATGGGCAGCGACCATGTAACGCTTTTACAACATACAGAAGTGCGCTGGTGATCAAGGAGCAAAGAATTGACAGGTTTTTGTGAATTGAGAGACGAGTTTAAAGTTTTCTTTACTGACCATAATTTTCATTTTTCTGACCGCTTGCATGATGATGAGTTTCTCACACGACTGGCCCATCTGGGTGATGTTTTTTCTCGCCTGAATGATCTGAATCTAGGATTACAGGGACTCTCCGCAAAATATGCGGGACAAAATTGAAAAGCTCTTCTCTATCTGCATTAACAAGGACAACACACAGGTCTTTCCATCATTGTATGATTTTTTGCGTGCATATGAACTCAAGCTTACGGACTCAAGCTTAAGTCAAATGTGATATAGCGAAGCACCTGAGTGAGTTGGGTGCACAATTAAGCAGGTACTTTCCCAAAACGGATGAGACAAACTGGATTCATTATCCCTTTCATGCCCTTACTCCAGTCCACTTACCAATATCTGAACAAGAGAGCCTCATCGAAATTGCAACAAGCGGTTCTGTGAAAATTGAATTTAACCAGAAGCCACTGCCAGATTCCTGGATTATCCTGCCTTGGCAAATTGCGCTGTTAAGACACTGATGCCCTTTGCAACCACTACCTATGTGAGAGTGGATTCTCGGCCCTCAGTAGCATGAAAACTAAATACAGGCACAGACTGTGTGTGGAAAATGATTAAAGACAGAGACTCTCTCCAATAGAACCCAACATTGCAGAGTTATCTGCATCCTTTCAAGCACACCCTTCTTATTAACCTGTGGTAAATCATTCAACATTTTCGATTAACAATTAAGGTTTTATATGGTTAAATAAAGAGCAAAATTATTGATTATTATTATTTGTGTTCTGGTCCTATAAGAGCTCTTTGTCACTTCGCACGAGCCGGGTTGTGACAAAAACTCGACCTCATACTTATGTTTAATAAATGTATCGTATAGTGAGTGTGTGTGTGTGTGTGTGGCAGGCTTACAATGACGGCAAAAAAACAACATTTGTGAGTACGCTGACCCTGGTGCTAGAGGAAGGTACGCAGCTGGAAGTTGAATGTTTGAAAGGGTATGGGACTATAAAAAGTTTGGGAATCACTGCTCTACAGGATCAGTGGATCCCTTGCAGGATGGTTGAGCTAACGTAGGCTAATGCGATTCGCATGAGGTTGTAAATAACAAGAACATTTCCCAGGACATAGACATATCCGATATTGGCAGAAAGCTTAAATTCTTGTTAATCTAACTGCACTTTTCAATTTACAGTAGCAATTACAGTTAAAGAATATCATACTATTGTTTGAGGAGAGTGCACAATTTTGAACATGAAAAGTTATTAATAAACAAATTAGGCACATTTGGGCAGTCTTGATACAAAATTTTGAACAGAAATGTACTGGTTCATTGGATCAGTCCAAAACTTTGCAAATACACTGCTTCCATCTAGTGGCCAAAAACAAAATTTCACCTGGGATGGAATAATACATTGTGGCCTTTCTCTTGCATTTCAAAGATGAGGGTACAAAAAAAATACAAAAGAACAGTTGGTTTTTCTGTGTAATATCTTTTACCAGATCTAATGTGTTATATTCTCCTACATTAATTTCACATTTCCACAAAATTCAAAGTGTTTCCTTTCAAATTTTATCAATAATATGCATATCCTTGCTTCAGGTCCTGAGCTACAGGCAGTTAGATTTGGGTATGCCATTTTAGGTGAAAAGTGGGGGGGGAAAGGGGGCGGATCCTTGAGAGGCATTGGGTAAAATGTGGAAGACACATTTCGGTTGAATGCATTCTGTTGTACTACTAGCCTAAACTTAAATGATGACAAAAAGCTCATTTTTGTTTTCATTAATCATTACGATATAGCCAATTGTGACTTTGTGGCTGTGGTAACTAGTGACAATCCATTTTCTTCAGCGAAACTGGAGATTAGTCTGAAGAATTGCATGACGAGATGAGCTTCAAGACCATCCTGCCGCTGTTCATCCACTCAGCATCATCTATCATGAGCAAGAAGCCCCCACCAAAAGCTGTTTTAAGAGCGTAATGCTGCTGTTCCTCTCTCTCAGTGGCTTTGGACTCACACATGTTTTGTTTGCTTGGGCCCAAAACACACCAGGGACAGCATCCAGGAACCCTGCAGTGTGTCAGCTGCGCCCTGCTGTTCTCCAAGGGGACGCTTGCGGGAACGCGTGCTGTTTTTCGGGTGTAGAGGTCCCCCTCGAAATCGTTATCTCCACAATCTCAGGTTCTGGGGGTTCTTCCAGAGATTATGACATTGAAGGGGACGACAATGGGGATATGGAGGACTCTCTTTTCGAAAAGCCAACTTCACTGACACAAAAATTCGCCTGGAGGAAGGAACTTAGATTTGGAAACAATGGTGGAGTAAGGCCAAGGGGATATGGTTATTAGCATAAAGTGGAGGGACTATGAAACTTGTATAAGCATGAAACTGTATAAAAGGAGTGGGCTGAGAATGAGTCCGGCAGTTGCTCCATGGACCAACTCGGCTTGTTACTTTGTAATAAAGTATATTTGAATTCCCAGGCTCCGGTATCTGAGAGATATTATTGAACCAATATTTCCACAACAGGTGCTCATGGGACGAAGGGCAAGGGCACCGGCAAAATCATATTTGCCCTTTACCACAGTGCATGGATAGTGGTATCCCTCTAGTGGTATCCCTCGGCTGGAGAAGACGCTGGCTGCCCACTTCGTTCCAGGTTGCAGCCAATGGAATGCAAAGATGCCTTCACTGCCCCCCTTCAAAGACTGCGCAACTGGCAGACACGAGCTATACCCTCAGCTGGCAAGCTGTGGCAGCGGCTAACAATGTCACTTTGCTTTCTGCGTCCCTGTCCCGAATGTCAATCTGTCAGACATCCTTCTCCGAGGCCGAAGTCGAGGAGGTGTCACATCTGTCTGGCGATGTGCTCCACCTTAACCAGGCATTGGCTGTGTGCTCGGTACGAGTTATGGCAAACTCTGTAGTTACACAGAGGCACCTTAGGCTTTCTTTGACAGCCATCAAAGAAGCTGACATAACGCTCCTACTGAATGCTCCCATCTCTGATGACAGCATTTTGGGAGTCACCGTCGTGGAGGCTACGGAGAGCTTTTAGAAGATGGAGGAAGATATGTGACAGCTGTCTAAGCACCTTCCTCTAGCCAGAGCTGTAGCTGCCCACCGAGACTCGGCTCCCCACGCCTCCACCTCATTGCGGGCCCAACCTGGAGCGGTGGCACGTCGTCGTCCTACCTGTGAAAACCTCTACTCCTACTCCGGCGCCACCAGCCGCCTCTACGGCCAAGCCCACAGTCAACTCATAGCTGGTTAAGGCCCCTACATGGCAGAATGCGCCTCAAAGTTCATACAAAAGGGGACGCCGAGACGTGGGAGAGTATGTCAAGGACTCAGTGACCAACTGTTCTATCATTATGCCTACTCTCTGCATGCTCTCCCCCTCTGTTGAAGGGAGGAGAGACTTGTTTGTTTATTGGTTGTCAAATAAAGATTTTCTAATTCTTGCTCAAGGGCACGTCGCTAGGGTTTTCATCTAGTCGGCTCGGGGATTTGAACCAGTGATCTGTCTGTTACTGGCACAACGCTCTTAGCCAGTATGCTACCTGCCAATACCACATACGTATAATGCTCTCGTGTCATATGCTCTACGGCCCCTGCACTACAGGTTTCAACCAAGTAAGGGACTGGGGCCTACACACAGGCTCAAACGCTGGGGTTACAAATGTAACCATCGCGGCGATTCCTCCGGTTCACACAGAGTGTAACACACTTTGCTCTCCCTTTCAAGAGGGGCCCCCTTGGGCGGACAGGGCCATAGAGGATTAAAGACGTTTTGGACGGAATGCTCCTCGACTTTGCACTCATAGCATTATTGGGGATGGTATCGAAGCTGTTCTCTGCCCACTGGGTTAGACTGGAAGCTGAGGCGGGGTGGAAGTTGAGATCTCCTGCTCTTCTCTCGTTGACGGCACGCCACATTCCAGGCCACCTCAATGTGGGGGCAGACCTCATATCCCGTGGAGGCCCTCTAGATGACAAGTGGCGCCTACACCCTGACATTGTCCTCCAGCTATGGGAACTTTTCGCACATTGCCCCTTCTGGTTCTCTCTTTGGGCCCAGGATAAACCGCCACTGGGACATGACGAAGGGTTCTCCTGTATGCTTTCCCCCAATAATGGGGGGGCCTTGTAGTCGGAGGCCGAGCAGTTGCCATACCAGACATTGATGCAACCCGTCAGGATGCTCTCGATGGTGCAGCTGTAAAACCTTTTGAGGATCAGAGGACACAAATACCTGGGATTGCAAGGTTTTATTGCAGAACAGTTGCAGGGGGTGTTGAGTGGTGGTGTTATGTCTTCTCAGACCGTTGGTCTGCAGTAAGATTAGATAGGGTAAATAGTGGAATGGAGTGATGTTGTTTTTGATTATATATATTTTTTTTAGAGAGGACTAATAGTTGGCAGGGTAATATACCCCAATTTAATAGTACCGTATCACAAATAATTTAATGGATGTAGGTAGGCTGTGAATGGCCTCACACTCCAGTAGAGTAGGTGGTGGTGTATGCACCTTAAGATTGGACGCGATCTGTCAACAATCCCAAAGAAGCCAAATTGAGCTCAGTACCGCATCGCCTTGCGCCTCTCAAATTTAGTAAAAATGCGGAGGGCTCCATATAGCTCCGCATTGACATGATTGGTTGACGGTAGGTCCTGTATAAACACAAACTGACTTCTTTAGCAACTTGCTTCACAACAGCTCTGCGCTGCTCAGCAAAGCACAAGAAGTAGGAATGCCTTGACATCTGCAGAGGCAGTATCACCATAACACTTCCAAAAAAAAGATTGCTGTTTTGAAACTGGTATTTTGGACGCAGTAATTGCAGTTATACTCCACAGACTGAAATCTTTTTTCGTAAGGGAAATGCTGCAAGGCCCATGCAGGTGACAGATTAACCATACAGCGCCCTGTGTGGAGCTCAATTTGGCCTCTGGAGGCTCCACAATTGTGTCACACCATCCATACAGCGCCTCTGACCACATTTCTCGGATCAAGCATACATTGCCTCTTACTTCACATTGGCATGTCATTTTGGCAATGAATCAGGATCGTGTTTTTCTTAATTAAATACTGCGACCTAGTGGTTGTAATTTGGAAACCCATGAATAATATTATTCCTCCTACCACAAACTACATTACCCAGAAATCTCCAACTGCTTTTTCCGGTTTGCAAGATTTGTCAGGTTTTCGTGTCTGTTGTTTCTGTAGAGTCCCATTGCTCTGTTGAATTTCAACATGGCTTCCGACGGACCGCCGGGGACTGAACCCATGCCTTCTGACTTGGGGAGCTCTGTAGCGGCCCTGAATACATGGAGCAATCCGGAGCTTCAAGCCAAGCTAGGCGAGCTAGGCGCACCTAACATGGGTATGATTAGAAGCAAGCTTTGAATTGAATGCATTGTGTGTAGCAGTAGCTAGCCGCTAACATGCTATCCACACATATGTACTTCCGCGGCAAAGTTAGCTAGCAGGCCCTCATGAAAGTAATGGAGAGTGCAAACTAACGGTATCATAACTCGCTCGCTATCTACACAAACAATACATATTAGCTACAAGTTCATGTTCAACACCTCTACGCATAGTATTTTGCTTAACGTTAGTGAGTCATCATGGTTGATAGCTAACAGCTAATCTTAACTTGCTGTTTTGGTTGGGTGTTTGATTGATAAAAGGCACATTTAAAGCCAATTTATGCTTGATTCGATAATATGGTCGGAGGCGCCGTAAGGATAATGTGACGCAATAGCGATGCCCCAGAGGCATGCAGAGCCCAAAAATGAGCTCAGTATTGCATTGCCATGCCCCTCAAAATGTTTAATAATGTGGATGGCTCAATATAGGTCCGGCATTGACATGATTGGTTGAGGGTAGGTGAGGGCGGGAGGTCCTGTATAAACACAAACTCACTTCCTTGACTACTTTCTTCACACTAGCTCTGCGCCGCTCAGCGAAGTGCAAGAAGTATGAATTCCCTGACTTCTGCAGAGGCTGTATCACTGTAAATGCTGCACGGCCAATGCAAATATCGGATTGACCATGCAGCAGTGCAGAGCTGTTGTGAAGGAAGTTGTCAAAGTTTGTGTTTATACAAAACCTACCGTCAACCAATCATGTCAATACAGAGCTATATTGAGCCCGCCGCATTTGTACAACATTTGAGGCGAACAGTGACGCGATACCAAGCTCAAGTTGGCCGCCTGAGGCTCCGCATTTGCGTCGCATCATCAAGTCGGCACCTCCGACCACAGCCGCGGGAAGTAGGGCTGATGAGGTACAGCAGCCCCTGAAAAAACTGAATTAAAAAAATATCAAACGGGTAGAAATATATTCTTATTGCACTGGGCCTTTAATAGTCCTATATTATAGGACCTATATAGCCATCTGCAACACGGGGGAAAACAACAAATTGCTGCACCCCCAAACCTTCCAACCACATTTTCAGATCAAGGATAAATGATCTATTAACAAGTCGCACAGATGCTTTCCTCAAAGTGGCTGTTGTAACTACACAGCAATATAAATGAACCTTTCATTTCATCCATTTGTAATGAAATCATTGTTGTCCCAGCTGTATTGTTCATTGTATGTTTACAGTTGTCTTTTCCTCCTTCCTTAGGCCCCAGAGAGGAGATGCTGGACAGGCTCAAGGGATACATGATGCAGGTCAGTGTGTGCTAGTGAGGAGGAGAGTGGAAGAGTGTATTGCATCTTATGCGTTTATCTGATCCATGTATCTTTGTGTGCATCTGTGTTTTTCCACTCAGACTGGAATGATGCTCAGCAAGCCCAACCAAGGGGGTGATGACAAACCTATGACCACGCAGGTCAGCACCAACCGACCCTATAAGGTTATTAGACAGTCCAATCTAATTCCTCTCATTCTTACGTTTACTGTGATTGTTTAGCCATACACTCTGCAGCATGTGATCAATCTGTCATGAACGGGACCTGGAGTTTTACCTTTACCATGTGATCTGACCAGTAAAAACTAAGGGGAGTTTTCCTGGTTAGGGCACATGGTGCCGGAATAACTACTTACCCAAATCAAAAACAACCTTACCAACAACCACCCTTCCCTCCTCCTCTATCTTTGTCCCCCAGATGCCAGGCATCCCCCCCATGCCCCCAATGCCCATGCCGCCCATGCCACCTGGTATGGGTATGCTCCAGGCGATGAGCATGATGGCGGGTGGACCCCCTCCACCAGGGATGCATATGGGCATGGAGCCTCCAGGCATGCCCCCTGGCCTCTCCCAGGAGGACCAGCTGAAGATGGTGCAGCAGAGGGCTGCCATGATGATGCAGCATGAGGAGAGGGCCAAGCAGCAGGTAAGACCAAACCACCGGAGAGGGTTTTTATCTAGGCCCCTGAGTTTTACCTGACTAGGAAATACTCTAGGCCCTAGTTGTAAGGTAGTCTGTCTTCTCTTGCATGGGATGGAAGCAGTGGCTGTAGAGGGGTTCTGGTATTGATCAGTTGGTGATGAATAGTTTCAAAAGTTTACCTTTTGTGTGTGTGTGTTCAGGGGGATTCCCGTGCTATGGAAGAGCACATGAAGGAGCAGGAGCTTCTGGAGCAGCAGAAGAGGGTGAGGGCTGGAGGCTGTTCATGTCTTTCTCCCATCTAAATTATTTTGTTGTTATTGATCAGTAGTTTTGTGTCACAACCAATCACATTGTAATGGTACCGTCCCTTGCTTGAAATATATCACGTCTTCTAATTCTCGCTCTTCCCTACCTCTCTTCCCTTCATCCATCTCTCCCCTCCCTTCTCTCTCTTCCTTCCCTCCTCTCTTCCTTCCCTGCTCTCTTCCTTATCTCTCCTCCCTCTGTCAGGCGGCAGTGATGATGGAGCATGAGAGGCAGCAAGAGCTCGCTAAGATGCAGCATGGAGGACCAGGGCCCAGGATGTCTGACCCGGGGCCACGACCCCCTGGCATGATGCCCCCCATGATGAGAGGTCAGTAGTGCACACCGCTAGAGAACGACTCGTAATTGGTCGGGCCGATATTAACCCTTAGTTACCGGCAATCGGCCCTTGAGTATCGGCTGAGCCGATTTTCCCCTTTATAGCATGTTAACACACTTGCCTCTCGTGTGAAACTCCTGCAATCCGGCGCCACTGCTAACTAGTTAGCCTGTCCTCGAGGAACCTCTGGGCTGCTTGCTACCTACCCACTCTAGACCTTTCATGCTGCATATACATTTTGCACACTTTAATAATGCCACACAGAATGTAGACATTTCTAAGGTGATAATTGATTAACTGTTAGGCAAGACAATGTCCATACAGGCTGCAGCCCTTACAAAGCAACCAGGGGTTTCCGGTATGATTTTTTTGGATTGCGATATAATGCTTTTTATTCATTGATGGTGTGCTCCAACTTCAAAGTCAAATATACTTTAGGTTAATAAATCCTCAAGCTGCTTGGAAATGAAGTGTTTCTATTTTTACTCGCGCAAAAGACGCAAGGTCCTTCAGATAAGTGTACCCCCGACTGGGCAAAATTGGTGACGGTTGTGTTGATTATCTCTGTGTTCAGTGTGCCCACCGAGGGGATTCTTTCTCCAAAACAGTAAAGAATGCCTCAAGATTTCACTTTTTTTCGAGGAGAAAGTAACAAGGCTGATGCACATCGCACGCTGCTCCAAGGAGTTGTAACAGTTTTGACTTCCCAACAGCAGCCGCTCACTTTGAGCAGGTCACGGTCCACCTCAAACGCAAATAAATTAGAGGCAAATTGCGTTCGTCAGGCCCAGTCCTAACAGTTCTGCTGCCGCCCTAGGCAAGATCAACATATCCCGCCCTTGTGTCATGTATAGTATACAGATTTGGAATGGATTGAGAGAGGAGAGTAATTATGTGTAGGCTTATCATATGAAATGGGTGCATTTCATTTGAGCTTATTCAGTAGCTCTTGGAAACGATACATCGTTGCCAACTATTCACATCGGAGAGTTGCAATCATTAGTCAGCCGACGGCGTATAATAGTTGTTTATCAATGAGCCACGTATATCACACATGGCGAGTCACGACCCCCACGATAGTTCAAATTATAACATAACATTTATTAACATCCAGTAGAAGTGTAGAAATAGATCATTTTGGTTATGGTAACCAGTGCTTTCAGAAATGCATGGCGTGGGCCTTGTTTTACAGGACCATTGTAAAATAAGCTTTCTCTCCATGAGCCAGCCTTACCGAATGTTGTTTATTTACATATCGAATTTGATTGTCCAATATCAGGTTGTTAATTTCTTAATTTCATGGCCTCCTAGAGTGGCCTCTTTAGCATCGGGAGTGGGGCGGGCTGGCCCTGGTGTTCATAGACTGCCATGTGGTGTTATTTATTAGGCCTAATTAAAATGTTCAGGCCTAGATTGTATTTTAAAACAGCTGTGTTTTGTTATTTATTAATACAAAATATTCATAAAAATAGTCTATAGGACAGGTCGTTCGCAAGTTATATTATACACATGATTATATTTTGAAGTTTTATTACTGTGTAGGCGGCTTGTTCTTCTAGGCGTAATGTTTCTTTAAATATATATATATATATTCATTTATGATTCATAGCAGGGAGGAAGACGCAAGGGCAATGTTTTGCTTTTCAATAAAACCTGTCATGTTGTTATAAGAACATCGTTCTACTTTGTTTTACTACCTTTACAGGCACATTTCTACTCTGTTAAGATGAATTACAATCCTCTAAATGTGATTTTGTTCACCGTGGGTGGACACCATAATGCATTAGTGTTCAGGTCAATTACAATCTTTCCCGGTCACACTGTCCGGCGGAACATTTTGACGAAAACCCTGAAAGCAACATACCAGTAGCTAGCTAGGTAAACAACATTCAGCATAGAGATAACTTTTGCTAGCTAATCAAATCACATTTTATTAGTCGCGTGCCGAATACAACAACCTTAGTGAAATGCTTACTTACAAGCCCCTAACCAACAATGCAGTTTCAACAAAAAAATATGGCTAATAGATAAAATTAACAAGTAATTAAAGAGCAGCATTGAAAAATAACAATATATACAGCAGTTGCCATACCAGGCAGTGATGCAACCAGCTCTCGATGGTGCAGCTGTAGAACCCTCTGAGGATCTGAGGACCCATGCCAAATCTTTTCAGTCTCCTGAGGGGGAATAGGTTTTGTCGTGCCCGCTTCACGACTGTCTTGGTGTGCTTGGACCATGTTAGTTTGTTGGTGATGTGGACACCAAGGAACTTGAAGCTCTCCACCTGCTCCACTGCAGCCCCGTCGATGAGAATGGGATGCTAGGTAAACGTCAATTCACTACACTAACTTTATTTGTGATTGCTAATATGCAAACCCTAATGCAAGGTATGCTAACTTTAAAGCTGTGTTTGTGCTGAGCGATTAACCAAAATGTAAGATATTTTTCAGTTTAAAAAAACTAATTGCGTCGTCAGTTCAATTATTTGAATTCCATTTAGTTCGTTTTTTCTTCTTCTGTGAGCTCAATGCGCACATTGCAAAGTTTCTGTAGAGATAAATCATATCCAGCCTGAACTGTGTGATGTAGTTGAGAGTTGTAGTTTCCAATAGGCCAATATTCTACATAGTCTAGTGCATAAAACATGGTAATTAACTACAATGATCATAATCCATTGCACATCTCTACTGAACAAAAATATAATTTTTGACGAAATGAAAGGGCAACAGATTGTCTTCTGTTGCCCCATAGATTACTGAAAAAGGCCCAAAAGAGTCAATAAATCAACCCATGAAGACAGTCCTCTTAAATATGAATTCACCTGTATTGTGACTAGGCCTATGCAATCTTGCTTCACCCAGTTTATCAAGAAATGTACCATTATGTTAAGTAGTTATAGTGTTAAAAACAAAGTCAAAATTGTATGGTTGTATAAACAATTTGTTGAAGCCATACATGGCTTTCTATGGGAATATTTATTCAAATGTTAATTAAATTATTGAAATGTTCAAATTATTAAAATGTTCAAATTTTCAAGGTATTATCGCCATAAAATATTGGCCATTTTTCAATTTTTCTCCATATCGGCCCTTCAAAACCCATATGGGTCGTTCTCTACAGAAAATGATAACAAGCGTTTCTTATTGGACATTTCCAGATAGTCCCTCCCTGTTTCTGTCTTTTCGTCTGTTTCGTGCTTACATAACACGACGGCAGGTACATCGACATGGTTGGTGTAAATCAAAATGTGGGTTGTGTTGTAGGAATGAACCCACCCCCTCCTGGTATAAATACTGGTGGAATGAACCCACCCCCTCCTGGTATGTCCATGATGCATACCCAGAGACAGAGAGTTCCCCCACCGCCAGGAGAGGACGCCAGAGAGGTACGACCCAACGTCAAGCTAATAGACATTGTCCTTGTAAATATTGTTTGTCGTGGTCTACTTTGTGCTCTTAAACATAAGGGACAAATACTTAACACCCATGTAAATTGAACTGGATGCTTGCGACTTAAGTTTTCATTTAGTGAGTTATCTCAGGTAAGAATTCAGCTGCTATAGAAGTCTGCTCGGTGTAAGATTTAGAAGAAATGTATATGGGATATGTTTAGTATCAGGAGACACCTGACCTAAGAAAATCTAGTGTGTGTGTGTTTAACAGGTGTGGCAGGGAGAGGAGGTGGGCATTGGCCCTAAGATCCCTCAGGCCCTGGAGAAGATTCTCCAACTAAAGGAGATCAGACAGGAGCAGCTAAGCACCGCTCCCACAGGTCAGAACAGGGAACTACACACTGGAGTGGGATTATGCATAAACCCTTAACAAATGACAAAATCATGACTTAAACAAATAAAGTAAGCTAACTATATTTATAACATATATTTATTGAGTGTTTCTTCATATCTTTCAGTAAGTTAACATCAACCAAACCTCTAACCCTGATGGTATCTTTCTATTCTAAGTACTGCAGTCCTAGTTCTTGTTATCTGGGTTCAGAGCCTTGTAGGAGCTTGAACTGGTCAGTGAATGTTCTGTGTTTTCTATCCTTTTCCAGAAGAGGAAGAGGAGGAGGAAAGCCAGGAGATGGAGATGAACAACTCCTCCGCCCCCGTCTTGTCTGAGACGGAAGAGGATGACAGTTCTCTCTCCAAGAAAGATGTGAGTATTGTTCTCATTCACAACTTCTCTCCTGCTGTCTGTGGGTGAATGTCAATTGTATTTTCTTGATTCCTCGCGTCCTCTCCTTGGCCTTGGCGCTTCACCAATGCGAATTCAGAATGATGCGACTCAGCAGGGAATTTAACTCACAACCTTAGAATTTTACGGCGGACACTCTAACCACAAGGCCACTGAGTTGGTGTGCGGATTAAGAAATGCTGCTATTTCCTGACATTTTCTCTCTTCCCTTCTCAGAAAAACCGCAAGCGCAGGAACCGCAAGAAGAAGAACAAGAAAAGGCGTGTGCAGGAGAAGAGGGAGCAGGCGGTGGAGAAGAAGGAGGAGGATGGAGGGAAGGAGAAAGAGCATGAGGTGGAGATCGAGTACGTCACTGAGGAACCGGAGATCTACGATCCTAACTTCATCTTCTTCAAGAGGATCTTTGAGGCCTTCAAGGTGAGAGCCTGCTCCGTTTTGATCATTTTGTTTATTCATAACGAATTTACAAATGATCAATCAAAACATCCTACACACATTTGTCCGCAATCTTCTTGACCTTATTATTTACCATTTTGATGACCACTTATGAAATACAATATACTGTTGTTCAATTTGGATATTGGTTTTCTGTTTGAGTGTTCAGTAAATTGCTTCACTTAACTGGCTTTGTCTCCGTCCCTCTCACTGTTTTTTTTTTTTTTCATCCCTCAGCTGACTGACGATGTGAAGAAAGAGAAAGAGAAGGAGCCGGAGAAAAAGGAGGCTCCTACCATGTTGAAGAAGAAGGGGTTCGAGGAGGAGACAAAAGACAGCGATGACAGTGATGACGTTAGTATTCATCTATCCTATGGTTTCTTCATTCCTTGGCTTGGATGAAGAAGACAAAATCTCAAGCAGGACTGTTCAGTGTCTCAATTATCTAGCCTACTGCCCTAGGTAGTGCACTTTCAGGGAGAAAGTTAGAGGATTGGGACATGGGGGATAGTGTCTTCCTGTTCATGTTGTCAATTACTCCTTCTTTGGAACTGTTGACCATGGAAGTCCTCCTTGCTCCTCTTTCTCCATCTCTTGATCTCTCTCCATCTCTCTCTGTGTGTACAGGAGATCAGAACAGATGTTCCCAAGCTGTCTAAGAAGAAGCTGAGAAGGATGAACAGACTGACTGTGGCTGAACTCAAACAGGTAAACCACTTTCTTATAACATAGTGGTTATAAGATCTAGCTGGTCTCATTAATGCTGTGTTTCATGAATGTTATAAGTGCTGACTATATATACACACACACACACACAGTACCAGTCAAAAGTTTGGACACACCTACTCATTCAAGGGTTTTTCTTTATTTTTATACATTGTAGAATAATAGTGAAGATATCAAAAACTATTAAATAACACATGGAATCATGTAGTAACCAAAAAAGTGTTAAACAAATCAAAATATATTTTATATTTAAGATTCTTCAAAGTAGCCAGCCTTTGCCTTGATGACAGCTTGCACACTCTTGGCATTCTCTCAACCAGCTTCATGAGGTAGTCAGTCACCTGGAATGATTTTAATTAGCAGGTGTGCCTTGTTAAAAGTTAATTTGTGGATTTTCTTTCCTCCCTTCTTAATGCATTTGTGCCAATCAGTTGTGTTGTGACAAGGTAGGGTTGGTATACAGAAGATAGCCCTATTTCGTAAAATAAAAAAGTCCATATTATGGCAAGAACAGTTCAAATAAGCAAAGAGAAACGACAGTCCATCATTACTTTAAGACATGAAGGTAATTCAATCCGGAAAATTTCAAGAACCTCCGGAGTCGCCTCTTCACTGCTAACGTTGAGACTGGTGTTTTGCGGGTACTATTTAATGAAGCTGCCAGTTGAGGGCTTGTGCGGCATCTGTTTCTTAAACTAGACACTCTATTGTACCTGTTCTGACAGGTGTGGCATATCAAGAAGCTGATTAAACAGCATGATCATTACAAAGATGCACCTTGTGCTGGGACAATAACAGCACTCTAAAATGTGCAGTTTTGTCACACAACACAATGCCACAGATATCACAAGATTTGAGGGAGCATGCAATTGGTATGCTGACTGGAGGAATGTCCACCAAAGCTGTTGTCAGATAATTTAATATTCATTACTCTACCATAAGCCGCCTCCAACGTCGTTTTAGATAATTGGGCAGTATGTCCAACCGGCCTCACAACCGCAGACCATGCGTAACCACGCCAGCCCAGGACCTCCACATCCGGCTTCTTCACCTGCGGGATCGTCTGACATCCTGACCACACCAATTTTTTTTTACACAAACATGTTATTCATTAATTTCAACCAAACCGGTCGCACGCGTCAACGAGCATCTGCGTAGCCAGGCGCCTCTCTTGTTATTGGTTTTTAGAAGCATATACCCACGTGGGTGATTGAAAGCTGAACTGAGGTCCACACTCCAGTCGGGGGTTATAATGCACCTTAAAGTTGGGGCGGCACGTAGCCTAGTGGTTAGAGCGTTGGACTAGTAACAGAAAGGTTGCAAGATCGAATCCTCGAGCTGACAAGGTAAAAATCTGTCTTTCTGCCCCTGAACAAGGCAGTTAACCCACTGTTCCTAGCCGTCATTGAAAATAAGAATTTGTTCTTAACTGACTTGCCTAGTTAAATAAAGGTAAAAATATAAAAATTCTAATAAAAGTTGGTTGCCAACCGCCATATGAAGTCAGAAGAAGACTGAAGGATGAGAGATTACTAGAATCTTACTAGGTTGACCCTTTTCTCTGTGGATTGTTGGAGTAGAGGACCTTGTGTTAAATAACAACCCAATGTTTATATCCCAGGACAAATTAGCTACAACTGCAAGCTAGCTACTGCAAGCCAGCTAAATGGCCATGAATGTTTAATGCGTTTCGACCTGTCCCCAAACTTATATAGTTGGTTCAGAGTTAGTTTTGATATTTCCACCTGCGTGTCCTGATCGTGAATGGACAAAATTAACATGCGAGCGATGGAGCATGCGAGTCCCAAGTCTAGTCAGCATGTGACCTCCCAACTTTATTACCTCTCTTTTCGCTCCCTTCTCTCCTGTCATCCCCCTCCCTCTCTCTCCTCCTCTCCAGTTGGTGGCGCGTCCCGACGTGGTGGAGATGCACGATGTGACGGCCCAGGAGCCCAAGCTGCTGGTACACCTGAAGGCAACCAGGAACACGGTCCCCGTCCCCCGACACTGGTGCTTCAAGAGGAAGTATCTCCAGGGCAAGAGGGGTATAGAGAAGCCCCCGTTTGAGCTGCCAGAGTTCATCAAGAGGACAGGCATCCAGGAGATGAGAGAGGCTCTGCAGGAGAAGGTGGGTGACTGGTTGGGATTGAGTGGGTACAGGGGACCACAAGCTGGTGGCAAGTGGGTCCATTTTGGGATGTACTCATGTTTGAATGCTTTCCTCTTTGAGGTTAACAAGGATCCATCATGACTAGATAGGTGTAAGAATGTGGTTGGGGCATTGCTTTTATCTGTGATTACTTAGTACGGAAGGACCATGTATTTCGGGGATCATCAACTAGATTTTTCTTGAGCGGATGGTCAGGGGGCCGGAACACAATTACACATTTGTTGACTGCAAGTAGCACAGATATAAAATTTGACTAAAACATAGTAATTTCAAACCTTGCTTGCGTTTGTATATGATCACGTAAAAAAAAAGTTTATTTTTCTGCACATCTAGGCATACCTCTTGAGCTGTCTGTATCCTCCTGATTGGTGGTTATTTTTATTTTAAGAAACTATATCTGAATCTCTGCTAAAATCGGGGTAAAAGATTGAAAGGAATGCGAGTCTTATTCAGTACATTTAGTAATTAGTTGCTTTTCTAAAGTCTACCAACCTTGCCAGCAGGCATGCCAGCTAAGATAATTAGACAAGCTAGCTACTTTAACTTGATTGATAGCCTGAAATTGGCTTCTTGGTAGCTAATTGAGGTTGGGAGATTGGGAACCTGTCTGAAACCAACTTTATAAAATTGCTAGGTGGCTAGTAGTATTACAGAAAAACAACAACAAGACAAATCTGATGTGGCATGTGCCGCTTTTGATCATATACAGTATATCTCTCTCTTATACTTTGGAACAGATTTCCAAAATGAAAATCAATTGGAGCTGATTTGCTAGTGTTTATATAGTCCCCCCCCAAAAGTAAAATAAACTTGAGGGGCCAAATAAAATCACCTGCGTGCCAAATTCGGCCCGCGGGCCTCCAGTTGGGGAACCCTAATGTATTTCTATTGTAGTAGGACACAATCTAATATGCATCTGTTTTATCCTGTGTAAACTCTTCAACACTATGTTCCCTGTTCACAGGAGGATGCCAAGACCATGAAGACCAAGATGAGGGAGAAGGTTCGTCCCAAGATGGGCAAGATCGACATTGACTACCAGAAGCTCCACGACGCCTTCTTCAAGTGGCAGATGAAGCCTAAACTCTCCATCCATGGAGACCTATACTACGAGGTAGATATACTACACCAAAAGTATGTGGACACCTGCTTGTCAAACATCTCATTCCAAAATCATGGGCATTAATATGGAGTTGGTCCCCCCTTTGCTGCTATAACAGCCGCCACTCTTTTGGGATGGCTTTCTACTAGATGTTGCTGCAGGGACTTGCTTCCATTCGGCCACGAGTTAGTGAGGTCGGGCACTGATGTTGGGCGATTAGGCCTGGCTCGCAGTCTGCGTACCAATTCATCCCAAAGGTGTTTGTCTAGAATGTCATTGTATGCTGTCACGTTAAGATTTCGCTTCACTGGAACTAAGGGGTCTAGCCCAAACCATGAGAACAACCCCAGACCATTATTCCTCCACCACCAAACTTTACAGTTGGCACTATGCATTGGGGCAAGTAGCATTCCCAAGTTTAAACAAGTTTTGTTAGTTTTACATGTATAGACAGGTTGGTTGTTTAGCAACAAATCCGATGTGTGCGCAACTATGGGGAAAAACACACAGGGTTGGCTTAGATTGTTGACTACATGTAAACTATATTCTATGTTTATTGAAAACATAAATACATTTGCACAAAGAGCACTTCTTGTCTCAAATACATCATTACAGTTATTGGTTAGCTAGCTAGCACATTTTTTCCAAATTAGCATTGACATGAAATCAGTCAAAACACCTCAAAACAAGACATGGTATCAAGAACAAGATGAAATTAGCTTTTATTTATTTATTTAACCTTTATTTAACTAGGTACGTCAGTTATGAACAAATTCTTATTTACAATGAGGGCCTAGCTGAAACGAGTCACTTACGATTCCCCAGCATGACAGTTTCTTATCATTGTTGGTAGCCATCTGGCCATCCAGAATCATAGCAACTCACAGACTTCTGCACCATTGAAGCATGCACATCGTTTTTTGTGTGTGACATTGTCAGCTAACCCATCTCTTTCGACTATCCGGATATCCCCCCAAAATATCATGATATTATTTGAATAGTGAATTATTTCAAATTCACTTCCCTAGCACATGAATGTTATGAACTTACCATTCTATTTATCAATATCACATACATTTCGGGAATTTATCGCGATATGGATTTTTGTCCATATGGCCCAGCTCTCCTATTTGGTTGATTTTGGGTTTCCTTCAATAGTTCCTTGTTCTTGAATGAAATCCTGGTTGTCAGTGGACTGCTCTGGTAGGTTTCTGTTTCTCACACTGACCTCTCTCTCTCTTTCAGGGTAAAGAGTTTGAGACGAGGCTGAAGGAGAAGAAACCAGGCGATCTGTCAGATGAACTGCGTATCGCTCTGGGCATGCCGGTTGGACCGGTGAGTTAATCTTCATCCTCATCACCACCACCGCTACTTCATGTTATTGTTATCTCGCCACTAACTTTATTGTTGCTGGGCAACTTTATAGTTGTGCTTTATTTGATTTTACTAAAATAATTGTATTGATGATTGTCTTTTTGAGAGCAGAATGACACTGATACACAATGGTCTTGTCACTAAAATTGCTTCACCATCCCCTCTCTGTGCAGAACTCCCACAAGGTGCCCCCTCCCTGGCTGATCGCCATGCAGAGATACGGCCCCCCTCCCTCCTATCCCAACCTCAAGATCCCTGGACTCAACTCACCCATCCCAGAGGTAAGCCCGACTTTAACAGGCACACTCTTTAACAATTTACCGACTTGTTACAAAAGTATTAACACTGTATTGAAATGTTGCAGTATCGTGAAGCTCATTACAGACGATTAACTCCCCCTCTTCCGCTCTCGCTCTCTCCCTCCTCTCAGAGCTGTTCGTTTGGTTACCACGCTGGTGGTTGGGGGAAGCCTCCTGTAGATGAGACAGGCAAGCCTCTGTACGGTGATGTGTTCGGGACTAACGCAGGAGACTTCCAGGTTAGATCCTCCTCGTACACTGATGGATACCCTACAATCGTGCCTCATACCCCTAATATTTACCATACACCAAACTTCCCTACACTCTACCACATATGCCTATATCATACAACCAGTCTGCTTTTAATCTATTGGTGTATTGACTGGTGCCCTAATGTGTGTGTGTGTGTCTTTCTCTCTCTCTCTGTGTAGGCTAAGGCTGAGGAGGAGGAGGTAGATCGTACGCCGTGGGGAGAGCTGGAGCCTTCAGATGAGGAGTCTTCAGAGGAAGAGGAGGAAGATGAGAGCGACGAGGAGAAACCAGACGAAACCGGCTTCTTCACACCGGCAGACAGGTAGACATTCACATGTTGTTTACTGGACGTTTGAAACACAAGTTGACATCGACTTGAAATGAACCAGTCTCTTTATACTGTTGGATCAAATGGCCTTTGATCGCACGGAATGACATTTGAATTTGGTTGACTTGAGTACCTTGATCAGTGTTCCAACTCCAGCCCTGTGTGTGTTTTGTATATGCCTCTCCCCCAGTGGTCTGATCACCCCAGGAGGCTTCTCGTCAGTGCCTGCTGGTATGGAGACTCCAGAGCTCATCGAGCTGAGGAAGAAGAAGATTGAGGAGGCCATGGACGGGTGAGTGTGTGGCCATACTTAAGCTGTGTGTGTATTCTCTATTGTGTGTGTTGTGCTACCTAAGCTGTGAGTGTGTGGGTTTGTATCTTCTGGTGATTTATTTCTGCGGAATTATGTGTAGAAATGAGACTCCTCAGCTGTTCACGGTGCTCCCAGAAAGGAGAACGGGCTCTGGAGGGGCAGCCATGATGGCATCCACACACATCTACGACGTATCGGGGGTAAGAACCACGTCTGCTTTCATGCCAGTTTTGATACATACTGTACACTAATGCATTGCGTAGTCAACACATCTACATCCATCCTCAGGATCATACGCACACACACACACTACGACTGCGCCCGAAACAGCACCCAATCTATAGTGATCTACTTTTGGCCAGGTCTCCAAACCATTTGGACGCAGTTGTACCACACACACACACACTAGGGAATTAGGGTGCCACTGCCATTTCAGATTGTCTTTTGTTTGAACCCCCTTCTCGCTCTCTCTTTATCCCTCTCCAGGCGATGGCTGGTCGTAAGGCGGGTGGAGGCCAGGAGTCCCAGGGGGTGGAGGTAGCCCTGGCCCCAGAAGAGTTGGAGCTGGACCCAATGGCCATGACCCAGAAGTACGAAGAGCATGTCAGGAACCAGGAGGCCCAGGTGGAGAAAGAGGACTTCAGCGACATGGTGGCCGAGCACGCCGCCAAACAGAAGGTGAGATGTGGGAGCGACTGCAGGCTAGCGTACTGGAAATCTTATTCTCGGTTTTCGAAATGTATTAGACCACTAGAGCCTTGCTGAGGTTAAGAGTGTTTGTATTATCAGTTTTCAGTTCAAAAGGAAGCAAAAACAAACACTAGATGGGAAGACTAGAGGGCCATTTTTATTATCTCTACTGGTATGAGTGATTTCAACACCTAAATCCCTATTACAACTTTAGCTCCAGGAATCCAATGTTTTAAAAAAATGTACTTTCATAATAACTAATATTGCAAGGCCTTGCTTTTCATTTTTTTTTATCTCTATGCTTGTGAATATGGCCATCCTCCTGTAATATCAGTATTTGAAAGGGGCGTGCACATGCACAGCTATCTCCCTCCTTCCTCTCCCCCTCTTATCAGCCCTGTAGAGATAATGAGAGAGAGACCTATGTCAACATGTTGTGCCGGGATAGGGGGTTAGTAGAAGGGGGGGGAAAGTAGTGTTTTCACTGTTGTATGACAATATTGACAACTTGTTTCTCGCACTCTCATTTCTCTTTCTCTCTCTCCCACAGCAAAAGAAGAGGAAGGCCCAGCCCCAAGACACACGAAGTGGTGCCAAGAAATACAAAGAGTTCAAGTTTTAGACCAACAAAATCACACAGAGAGGAAATGGTAAGGGAAGAGAGGATAGGCAGAACGAGACTAACAGGGCTCGGATTTTAAACCATGAGGAACCACTTTTTCACGACCACAAAACCATCAATTATCACAGTTGTTTTATTTTCCTTTAAATGATGATGTAAATAAGTGTCTGGCAGGTTTGGGGTCATTTCCATTTCAATTCCAGTCAATTCATAACGTAAACCAAATTCCATTTCCCAATGTTCCTTATTGAGCGTTGAAGATAATTGGAATTAGATGTTCAGTGTAATTCCTGAATTGAAATGAAATTGACCCCAAGACTGGTGTCCGGTAGAACCACTGCCTGGTCTCCTCCTCCATATGCAGCATTTGTATGACCCATCAATTATATCCTGTGTGACTGTTATTTGTTCATGTAACTGCTTTTCTGTTTTTGTAAATAAACGACTCAAATCCATTCCATGGATCCATATGGTTAATATTTTCAGGGTTTATAGTTTTTTCCTGGCCATGTGACCTGTCACCTGACCAGGAAAACTCCTGTCCCTAGTTAGTGATCGCCAATAACAAGTCGAGACACACGGTGCGGAAAAACTGGACCCTACATTGCTATAGTCCTTACTTTAGTGATCTACACCTTTAACATTCTGTCAACATGGCTATGGCTCTATGAAGTCAAACCTAGCATGAAAAACCATGAGCTGGCCTCATGCCTCACCGATATACCCCCTGACCAAGTCCTAAAGCTCTCTAGAGCCATAGAGCTGACTGATGTACTAACAAGGTGTAGTTCTAAACTCGTCCACCAGGGGCTGACAGAGGACCCAGTGTGACAGACACCTGACGTCCGGGGAAACTTACCCTCATACGAACCATCCTGATCTCGCGAGCTTACATTCTGTTTCGCCTAACAGAATGTAAGCTCACGAGATCAGGACGATGCTAGGAAACACTCACTGTGACCTAAATAACTGCAGTAGCCGCATGCTGACTCGATCACTAGTATACACACACACACACACACACACACACACACACACAGTAACACAAGGCCTGTGAGGCCCCCTCTGCACCACACTGTCTGGCAGGCTCTCTCCAATACCATTCCAGGATTTTTCAGTCAAGCGTATAGTAGCCTACTACAACCTCTCAGCCACATGCTAGAATAACTATTATTAACTGTATCTTTCTCATTAGCCTGCTTAAAAAAAGAGGTGACTGCTACATAACCATATGATATACACTATCTCTCAAATATGGTTAAAGATATTGTGTCAAACCCAGATGAGAAAGACCAAATAAGTATTTTCCTGTGTGCGATGCGTCTTAACGTCTTCATGAAAGGTCAAGTGGACTCGAGACATTGCCTATTGTTGTGGAGATGGCGTGACATCATTTAACAGCGTATAAATTATTTCCCGCCCCACACTGGGGAAACCCTGGCATGAATCATCCGGTCGAAGACACCACGTAGGTGGAATCACACACACCGTGGGAGATTCAGAAACCGGTAAAGACACTCGCATTAATGAATGAATGTCATCCTGACTGCAAGTACTGGGCTTGGCCATTATCAGTGATTCGCAATGGCCCCTTCAATAGACATGTCCTTGTCTTCCATACTCAGTTCTCGTTGATAAGATATATTCAAGACACTGTTTCTTTACCACTAATTGGCAGTCAAGACAAAAGTTGCATCGTCACTGATAAGGTCATAAATGACATTGGATTTTTTTTTTTTACCATAGCTGGTCTGAATAAGGTATCTTCTCCCCTTGACGTCTTGGGTTCAGGGTTGACGTCTTGGAACGCAATGAGATGTGGCAGATCCAGAGCACTGTTTAGAACCCCTGGGTCTATCCATGGCCATCATTTAATCTGTGTCATCCTAATCTCTTTCTGGATGTCATCACAAGCAGCAGTGGCGGGAAGAAGGAAGCAAGCAACACCTTATGTGACTTGAGACAAATATAGATGGCCTGCCTGCACGCATATTATTCACGGGTGCAGGCATAGTCACGGGAAGTAGGGGTGCTGTAGCACCCCCTTGAAAAATCTGAATTAAAAAATATATGTTTTGAACAAAAACATTTTTTTCCACAAAAGTAGTGCACTGGGCCTTTACTTGTATTAGCGGACCGATTTCGACGTCTGCAGTTCGGGCCAAAGAAAATGTTCAGCATCTCTCCGCTTTGGCAAAAAAAAAAGAAGGTAGTTGTATAATTAAGAACAGTGTCGAGCAGGATTCAATGGTTGGAATTGCATGAGTTGTTGCCCTGTCCCTTTCTCTGAGATTCATTGTAATGGAATCCAAAAGAACAAAACCCTGTCCTCAAACATTTTCATCAAAGGGTGCCAAGTTATGGGCAAAAACACAAAACATCCACATCAAATGTAACATTTTTCTTGATCAAATAACATGGAAAACAAAACAAAAATTGTGCAGTGTTAATTTACCATCCTTACAAACCACTTAATGTAAATGTGCGTTACTGTATATAGGCTGGTCATCTAGGTTTGTACCTGTAGACTTTCCATCACCGTGAAGAAAAACAATGCACAATACAGTAATTGTGTACATTGAGACATCAAGTGGTATGTGATGATGTGGCTCATCTGGTGAAACATGGTGCTTGCAATGCTAGGGGGTTTGATTCCCACGGGGGACAAGTATAAAAATGTATGCACTCAATACTGTAAGTTGTTCTGGATAAGAGTGTTTACTAAAATGGAAAATGAATTAATAGACCATTTCAGCTTCCACATAGAAATAGGTTGCATTTGCAATTTATTTCCCCCAGTCAGCAATAAAATCGCAGCACTCCCAAACTATTTTCCCGCAGCTATGGGCGCAGGGTGTTTGTTTCAATAAACTGTTGCCTCCAGGAAGATGAAACATGCTGTGTGAATACCGGTTATGACTAATTCATGACTAGTATGCATAGATTATCACTAGCCAAGTAACTAAACTCCTCCACGGAATTGAGTGTAGACGAGTTTTTTTTAATTAACCACTGACTCCTTCGAGATGCGTCGATAGGCCTACTTCAAACATGTCAATTCTTAAACCGTATCATGTACCTATGTTTGTCATCTGTTGTTTCATGCCTTTCTTTGTTTGCTGAAATCCATACTTTTTAATACAGTTAAGAAAATACAACCACTGACTGTTTACACCTTGCTGTTGCTCTAAAATGGCAACAAAGCACGAACGCGTAGGCTATGTGCCAATTTAATCTCAACAAGGAAACAGTCGGTGGTTGTGTTTTATTCAGGCCATGTGACGTGTGTGTGATTATCAAATGACAACATCTAAGTGATTCATAGTTTAGCCAGACGGTAGCCAGACTATAAAATGCGCACCACTTCTCCTTTTGGCATAGGGCCTACAGCTAACCGCAGTAGCCTATTCACGTGCCCGTATCACATTGAAACCGGCCACGATAAGCCTAATTATTACTATCACCATGAAGAATCAGTTACTCGGTTATAGGCTGTGACTACCGAAAGTAGTAGAACCAATTGTAAATGAAAGGGAAAGCAACCCGTAGTCAACATGTGCACAGTCAAACATTTCCCCAAGGTCGTGTGACGCAACGAAGGTGAGCTCATATGCTAAATCAAACGTCTGACTGTAACCAGCTCTGCATCCTAATAAACTATCTTTACTCATGAGCTAAATCAAACGTCTGACTGTAACCAGCTCTGCATCCTAATTAAGCTATCTTTACTCATGAGCTAAATCAAACGTCTGACTGTAACCAGCTCTGCATCCTAATAAGCTATCTTTACTCATGAGCTAGATGAAACGGCTGACTGTAACCAGCCCTGCATCCTAATAAGCTATCTTTACTCAGGGTGAGAGATAAATGGTGGAAGACGGTGAGTCACACCGAACACAGACCGCATACTGTCAGAGTCAGGTAGGCTAGTAACCGGACCTGGGCCGATTAATTCCCTGTAGGGTTACAGCAACAATAACATGGCTGGAATTCCAAAACACCTGAGCCCCCCCCCCCCCCCATGTAGTGACTGATGAATTTAAAAGTCTCAAAATTAAATAATCACCTCTAATCATGTCACTTTGGGGAAATTCCTGGAATTCATCATCAGTCACACCAAATGACTTTTCGAAGCATAAGCTCGGAATGAGGTGCATTATGAGTACAAATCCATACACATTGATTGACTCATTGATTAATCAATTTAGTTTGTTTAACTCTAACAGCGTAGCCTAGCATTTATTTATAATGCTTTACCTGAAATAGTTTCTTAATTAACCAACTTTTAACCTTTAAAAAACTGAATGTTAAGGGGGCACATGTTGTCACTCTATTTTTATGATTTTCCCATCTCTCACTCTCTCCCGCTCATGTAAAATAATTAAAAAATAAAATAAGCATACATCTTCTTTAACCCTTCAACCACATTCTCAACAGGCTTGTAGAGCAAGTTTTGACAATGGATTTAGAAGTGAATAGGAAAAAAATATTCACTTGAACTTGATTGGTCAACTAATACAAATAATGCCTATGATAGTAATAAAGAACGTCACTTTGTCATATATTTTCAAAATGGGAATATTTTTTGAGGGACTGCACTATACCCCCACCTGAAAACACATTAATTTCAATGTAACTGAATATTCATGTTTGGACATACAAAATGACCATTATAGGTTAACATGTAACAGTCTTCAACAATGCTTTACCTACCAATAAAGGCAATTGAAGCAGACTTAAAGTATTTTTTTAATAATATTGAAATGAGTCAAAATGCTATGCCAATTGCCATTCTAATATGGCATTGCTGGTATGAGCTTATTTTAATATCTCAACTACCTGGTAGAGCTCTGTTATTTCCAAATAAACATCAAGTTGAAAATAAACTATTGTAAGTTCTTATTTTAGTTGTTAGTAATAGGAATGTATGGTGCAAACATGTTTTCATATTTTTTTTAGAAACAGTTAAAGGGTTAACAAGAGAAGAGGCACGTTGATCATGCATTGTGACCAAGATTTTCATTATATTGACAAGATAGTTGAGTGACTGCTGTTACAATGAAAATACATGTCCTCAATGATGGAAGACAGGCGCCAGGAGGCGAGATCAGGTGTGACCATTTTAGCCAATGAGAGGGCAGATACGCGTGTGACCACAGGGCACAACTCCGATAAAAAGTCGTATTTTTTCAAAGCGGCCGAAATGCCACGTGGTCCACTTATATCAGAGCATTTGTAACAACCCAACCAAAACAAACCATATATTCGGTCAAAGAAGCCTCACGTAGAACATTTGCAATTATTTTTTGTTGTTGACCAAATTCGAGACTCATTGACCTCCATACAAAAATTCCTCACTTCGTGGTCTTGTTTTCGTGGGCAGACTTTGGGGGGGGGGGGAGTAGAACCTCTCGCTTCGCCTCTTCTCTGATTGTGCGATTTGCCTTGGTGGAGAAATGTTCTGTTTCCTGCACCAGGCTAGAGACAAGTTGAGAGCGAGAAAGAGGGTTTGCTCGTTGTGCTCTCTGAAAGAAAGGAAATTCACGGTAAAGTTACAATTTAGTACGACCAAAATAATAGTTTTTCAATTGTATAGAAGATACGGATTCACTTTTAATTGCACTGACGAAAATTTTAACGTGTAGCCTAGACAGGCACACCGAGGTTTTTGCAACGAAGAGGCAGAAGGGAAAGAAAGGCTATTATACCCCTACGTTTGAAACCTTTTAAGCTAACCTACCTCCAGGATGTCGGAGCGAGGAGGGCTCCCGCGGACTGGAGGTGCCCCCTCCCCGCACTTGCAACCCTCCAAACCGGTCACGATCACCTCGAATCGCCCTGTCCACATGAACCTATACGCCACCTGGGAAGTGGACCGCTCTTCACCAAGCTGTGTGCCGAGGTAAGAGCCTTCGAGTAAGGGAAGTAACGTTAGTTCTATCCGTTGGTTCTTCTTGTCTGTTTTTTGTTCGTTTAAGACAAATAAGTACTTGTTTGCAGACCATTTAAAGACGTCCACTATGGGTTTTACTACCAAAACGATCTTAAATTCTCTAACATAACAATGCAGTGTTTGCATTGTGTTTGCATTGTTTTTAGGTGACTGGGTAAATAGCATAATAAGACATTCTCAACTTGCAATAACATTTTATTGTTGTCTATCTGGTCAACCCAGACACGTAGCCTATAGGCTAGTCTACCACAATCTAATACAGAATCAACTTCTGTATCGTTCTTGTACACGTACCCCTCACGATAGTATCCTGTGCCTATGTTTCCGATGGAGCATATTATCTCTCGGTCGGTCGCGGTATTTTGGGGGTGATCCGTCATATCAAATGCACCACTGGCCATTCAGATGGTGGCATACAGAAACCAGTTGTTCGTTCCACGACAGAACAGACTGTCTTGGTGTAGCCCATAGCTCAAGGCTCCCGTTAGATTTGGATTCCAATGTTGCCCAGGGTTTTAGCAACGTTCTAAGATCATTAGTATATCAATTGATAGGTTAGATTTGCTGTAATAGAAGTTATATTTTTTTTTTTTTTGGGGGGGGGGGGGTTAACTGGAAGGGAGTGTATTAATAGTGTATTAATCCAATGTAATGGAGCAGTAGGAAGAGTAGCCAGGAAATCTCACACACCTGACATCCATCCATGGTCATTCTGAACAAAGGCTCTCAAGATCCCTCGTGTGTGTGTGTGTGTGTGTGTGTGTGTGTGTGTGCGCCAGTGCCAGTCTTTCTATTTTTCTATTCCACTTTTCCCCTTTCTCTGTTATATTATAATATACTGTATGCTCATATGCTATATGATACTGTATGTGTTTATGTTAAGTTTATTTCCGATGCATTCGGAAAGTATTCAGACCCCTTGACTTTTTCCACATTTTGCTTTACGTTACAGCCTTATTCTAAAATTGATTACATTTTTCCTCATCAATCTACACACAATACCCTATAATGACAGAGAAAACAGGCTTTTAGAAATTTTAGCAAATGCATTAACTATAAAAAACAGATGCCTTATTTACATAAGTATTCAGACCCTTTGCTATGAGACTTGAAATTGAGCTCAGGTGCATCCTTTTTCCATTGATCATCCTTGAGAGGTTTCTACAACTTGATTGGAGTCCACCGGTGGTAAATTCAATTGATTGGACATGATTTGGAAAGGCACACACCTGTCTATATAAGGCCCCATAGTTGACAGCGCATGTCAGAGCAAAAATCAAGCCATGAGGTCAAAGGAATTGTCTGTAGATCTCTGAGACAGGATTGTGTCGATGCACAAATCTGGTAAGGGTACCAAAACATTTCTGCAGCATTGAAGTTCCCCAGGAACACAGTGGCAACCATCATTATTAAATGAAAGAAGTTTGGAACCACCAATACTCCTCCTACAGCTGGCCGCCCGGCCAAACTGAGCAATCGGAGGAGAGGGGCCTTTGTCAGGGAGGTGACCAAGAACCCGATGGTCACTCTGACAGAGTTCCAGAGTTCCTCTGTGGAGATGGGAGAACCTTCCAGAAGCACAACGGTCTCTGCAGCACTCTGGCAAATCAGGCTTTTATGATAGATTGGCCAGACTGAAGCCACTTCTCAGTAAAAGGAACATGACAGCCTGCTTGGAGTTTGCCAAAAGACACCTAAAGGACTCAGATCACGAGAACTCTTTGGCCTGAATGCCAAGTGTCAGGTCTGGAGGAAACCTGGCACCATCCCTATGGGGACGCATGGTGGTGGCAGCATCATGCTGTGGGGATGTTTTTCAGGGACTGGGAGACTAGTCAGGATCGAGGCAAAGATGAACAGAGCAAAGTACAGAGAGCTCCTTGATGAAAACCTGCTCCAGAGTGCTCAGGACCTCAGACTGGGGTGACGGTTCACCTTCCAACAGCACAATGACCCTAAGGTCACAGCCAAGTCAATGCGGAGGAGTTGCTTCGGAACAAATCTCAATGTCCTTGAGTGGGCCAGCCAGAGCCCGGACTTGAACCCGATCGAACATCTCTGGAGAGACCTGGAAATAGCTGTTCAGCAATGCTCCCCATCCAACCTGACAGAGCTTGAGAGGATCTGCTTCGCTTGTAGCGTCATACCCAAGAAGACTCGAGGCTGTAATCGCTGCCCAAGGTGCTTCAACAAAGTACTGAGTAGAGGGTCTGAGTACTTATGTAAATGTGATATTTCCAGATTTTTTTTGCCACTTTCTCCCCAATTTCATGGTATCCAATTGTCTCATCGCTGCAACTCCCGTACAGACTCGAGAGGCAAAGGTCGAACGGCGTGCATCCTCCGAAATGCAACCCAACCAAGCCGCACTGCTTCTTGACACAATGACCACTTAACCCATGAAACCAGCCGCGCCAATGTGTCAGAGGAAACAAAGTACACCAGGCCACTGTGTCAGCGTGCACTGCGCCCGGCCGGTCACAGGAGTCGCAAGTGCGCAATGGGACAAGGACATCTCTGCCGGTCAAACCCTCCCCGAACCCGGACGACGCTGGGCCAATTGTGCGCCGCCCCATGGGTCTCCCGGTCACAGCCGGCTGCGACAGAGCCTGGAAACAAACCCAGAATCTCTAGTAAGCACAGCCTTAGACCACTGCGCCACTCCGGAGGCCATTTTCTAAAATGTATACTAACCTGTTTTTGCTTTGTCATTATGGGTTGTTGTGTGTAGATTGTAGGGGGAAAAATAATGAATAGATTTTTTTAAATAAGGCTGTAACGTAACAAAATGTGGAAAAAGTTGAGGCGTCAGAATACTTTCCAAATGCACTGTATACCCCCCCTTCCAAATGGCGATAGATAGCTCAGCAGTATTTCAGTACTATGTTAATGCAACATTCACCTGTAGAAGTATTGTAGTAAATGGGTATAGTGAAGCCGGAGGAGCGGTGCTCCCTCACATTTTTTCCAATTTGACTCGAGAATACACTGAGCTGTGATACTATTTCTGTCAAATGGCTTCTGATAAATTATATTTAATTACAGCAATAATTCAATGACAAACCAAATATTTATAGCAACCTAGAGGTAAATGGTGGTTTCTTCTCTGGCGGTGGCAAGAACGATGAAGAACTATTAGGCTACCCGTGTGCACTGCGGAGGCCTGTCCGAGTTCTGATTGGCCAAAGTGGTCAGGACGTTTGAATTAGTCCTTGAGGATGTTCACTAAACTCCACGGAGCCCTCGTACACTGTGGAACCCAGAACGATATGTGACCACTTGGTTACGACGACGCCGTTTTGCCCAGGACACCTAATCCATAGTGGCCCCCGTGATGGTTTTGTTCACTGCAATTGATTTGATATCATTTTTTCATCTATGCACATCAATTCTATGTTTTGTTTTATTCTGTAATGGGGTATATCGTCACCATGTGTTCAAGCTAATCACGAACAGTTCAATGATATTAAGCTATATGCATGTGCATTCGGCTGTAGCCTATAAACAGCTATACCACATAGTCGTAGGCCTATTAGGTTAGTCCTACTGCAAATTATTCTTGTTCGTTCCTGAATTGGCCGAATGGCCGAGCTATCCTTCAACTGTTCTTTATCACCACAAGTTGGTTCAACTTCTTCAACCTCTCTAGGGTACGTGGGACGGTAGCGTCCCACCTGTCAACAGCCAGTGAAACTGCAGGGCACCAAATTCAAAACAACAGAAATCCCATAATTAAAATTCCTCAAACGTACATGTATTTTACACCCTTTTAACGATACACTCGTTGTAAATCCAGCCACAGTGTCCGATTTCAAAAAGGCTTTACGACGAAAGCAAAAGATTATGTTAGGTCAGAGCCAAGTCACAGAAAAACACAGCCATTTTTCCAGCCAACGAGAGGAGTCACAAAAAGCAGATATATAGATAAAATTAATCACTAACCTTTGATGATCTTCATCAGATGACACTCATAGGACTTCATGTTACACAATACATGTATGTTTTGTTCGGTATTTATATTTAAATATTTATTTATATTTTTTATATTTATATAAAAAAATCTGGGTTTACATTGGCGTGTTATGTTCAGTAGTTCCAAAACATCTGGTGATATTGCAGAGAGCCACATCAATTTACAGCAATACTCATAATAAACATTGCTAAAAGATACAACTATTATACATGGAATTTTAGATCCACTTCTCCTTAATGCAACTGCTGTGTCAGATTTAAAAAAAACTTTACGTAAAAAGCACACCATGCAATAATCTGAGTACGGCGCTCAGACAACAAAATCAAGCCATACAGATATCCACCATGTTGGAGTCAACAGAAGTCAGAAATGGCATTATAAATATTCACTTACTTTTGATGATCTTCATCAGAATGCACTCCCAGGAATCCCAATTCCATAATAAATGTTTGTTTTGTTTGGTAATGTCCATCATTTATGTCCAAATTCCTCGTTGTTAGCGTGTTCAGCTCAGTAATCCAACTTCATGACGCACGAGGAGACAAAGTGCAAAAGTTCCATTACAGTCCGTAGAAACAATGTCAAACGATGTTTAGAATCACTTTAGGTTGTTTTTAACATAAATCTTCAATAATTTTCCAACCGGAGAATTCCTTTTGTCTTCAGAAATGCAATGGAACGCAGGTCGCGCTCGCGTGAACGCGCGAGACTGAGCTCGTGGCTGCTGGCAGACCTCTGACTCATTCCCCCCTCATTCGGCCCTACTTCACAGTAGAAGCATCAAACAACGTTCTAAAGACTGTTGACATCTAGTGGAAGCCTTAGGAAGTGCAACATGACACCATAGACACTTTTCAATAGGCCAAGCATTAAACTACAGACCTCAGATTTCCCACTTCCTGGTTGTATTTTTTTTCTCAGGTTTTTGCCTACCATATGAGTTCTGTTATACTCACAGACATCGTTCAAACAGTTTTCGAAACTTCAGAGTGTTTTCTATCCACATCTACTAATTATATGCACATTCTAGCTTTTATGGCTGAGTAGCAAAGCAGTTTAATTTGGGCATGCTTTTCATCCAAAATTCCCAACGCTGCCCCCTACCCTAGAGAAGTTAACCTCTCTAGGGTAGCGGGCAGCGTTCGGAATTTTGGATGAAAAGCGTGCCCAAATTAAACAGCCTGCTACTCGGGCCCAGAAGATAGTGCTTGTTTAGAAAAAGTTATCCATGTCTTGCCAGATCATATAATGATTAATTTACATGTTATTTAGCTGAACCGAAATATAATAGCATAGTAGGTGTGTAACGTTACTGCTCCACCAAAAACACCTAATTTCGAATGAGATTTTAGGATGGTTAGCTGAAGCCGAATTTTCAAAGATCGGAGCTTTGATTGAAACACAACACAAGAAGGGCTAATTGTTTAACCCGGTCTTCTCTAAATACGCTCACGGAACAGTCCTTCAAGAAGACCTCTAAACGCATATCTAAACGAATATTCCCGCGAAACTGACTGATCAATCAAATGGTCGGCGTGGACATGCAGCTGGGACTTTTCACCGGGTAAAACATGAAGAACTATCCCTCACGATTTGACGGTGGCGATGGCCCATAAAAAAAAAAGTTATGTTGATGTCACCTTGCTGGATCTGCACAGTTTCAGGGCTTTTAGCAGAAGCCACGGTCCATCATCCCTTCCATTTCACTGCAGAGAAACCGAGAACCAACCAGAACGCTGAGAAATACAGCCTTCCTTCCTGGAGACAATCACTGATCTGACACCATGTAGATTGTTAGACTGTGTTATAGAACCCAGAGTTTCGCCTGTCCAGTCGTGTCAGATGTGATCACTTCAAGGAAGGAAGTGGAGGAGGTGAGGAGGGATTTATTTTAGAAGCATCGTACCCAGCCCTCACCTGTGTCTCAAGACATTGTGATGGCTGGGTATGATTCGAACAGGCCCAGGGTGTCTTATTATTGTTGTTGTTGCAGGAAGCTGACACGTGAACACCCTCCCTGTAGAGGTTTGTAGCTGTAACCTCTTCTACTTCCCGTCTACCCATAATGCTGTTGGTGTGTTTACATAGAGTGAGAGTGCCTCTGTAAGGTCAGTTCTTATGGACACTTTACCTTCATTAACTATTCTGTGGGCGGGAAACTGTCAGTATGCAGTAACCTACTTCCTCCAATTTACCATGTTTCTGCAGCATTGTCACCAACTGTCTCTTTCTCACAGCTTTTTAAAAATGTATCCCAAGCTAAATAATCCCAGTGACACCAGCAGGCCAACTACCTGTCTTTGGGTTATTTAAAAAGTGTCTTCAAAAGCTCTATTAAAGTGCATTCGGGAATCTATTCAAACCCCTTGACTTTTTTCAACATTTTATGTTACAGCCTTATTCTAAAATGGATTAAATCCATTTTTTTTCTCATCAATCTACACATACCTCATAATGACAAAGCAAAAACAGTTTTTCTTTCTCCTTCATATTTGAAAACGTATGTATGTATATATGTATGTATATATATATATATATATATATAAACCCGCCTGGAAACTATCACATTTACATCAGTATTCAGACCCTTTACTCAGTACTTTGTTGAAGCACCTTTCGCAGCGATTTCAGCCTTGAGTCTTCTTGGGTGTGACGCTACAAAGCTTGGCACACCTGTATTTGGGGAGTTTCTCCCATTCTTCTCCGCAGATCCTCTCAAGCACTGTCAGGCTGGATGGGGAGCGTTGCTGAACAACAATTTCCAGGTCTCTCCAGAGATGTTAAGCAGGGTTCTCGTCTGGGCTCTGGCTGGGCCACACGAGGACATTCAAATCAAATTTGATTTGTCACATGCCCTGGATGCACAGGTGTAGACCTTAAAGTGAAGTGCTTACTTACAAGCCCTTAACCAACAATGCAGTTTTAAGAAAATAAGAAAAGTAAGAGAGAAGAATAACAAATAATTAAAGAGCAGCAGTAAATAACAATAGCGGGGCTATAAACAGGGGGTACCGGTACAGAGTCAATGTGTCAATGTGCGCGGGGCATTGGTTTCGAGGTAATTATGTACATGTAGGTAGAGTTATTAAAGTGGCTATGCATTGATAATAAGAGTAGCAGCAGCGGGGGGGGGGGGGGGGGGCGCGGCGCCAAGTCTAGGTCCAAGAGGTTTCTAAACAGCTTCGACCCCCAAGCCATAAGACTCATGAACAGCTAATCAAATGGCTACCCAGACTATTTGCATTGCCCCCCCCCCCCCCCCCCCCCCCAGGCAGTGATGCAACCCGTCAGGATGCTCTCGATGGTGCTGCTGTAGAACCTTTTGAGGATCTGAGGACCCATGCCAAATCTTTTCAGTCTCCTGAGGTGGAATAGGTTTTGTCGTGCCCTCTTCACGACTGTCTTGGTGTGCTTAGGCCATGTTAGTTTGTTGATGTGGACACCAAAGAACTTGAAGCTCTCAACCTGCTCCACTACATCCCCATCGATGAGAATGGGGGCGTGCTCTGTCCTCCTTTTCCTATAGTCCACAATCATCTCCTTTGTCTTGATCACGTTGGAGAAGAGGTTGTTGTCCTTGCACCACACGGTCAGGTCTCTGACCTACTTGCTATAGTCTGTCTCCTCGTTGTTCGGTGATCAGGCCTACCACTGTTGTGTTTTCAGCAAACTTAATGATGGTGCTGGAGTCGTGTCTGTCTGTGCAGTCATGTGTGAACAGGGAGTACAGGAGAGGACTGAGCACGCACCCCTGAGGGGCCCCCGTGATGAGGATCAGCGTGGCGGATGTGTTGTTACCTACCCTTACCACCTGGGGATGGCCCGTCAGGAAGTCCAGGATCCAGTTGCAGAGGGAGGTGTTTAGTCCCAGGGTCCTTAGCTAAGTGATGAGCTTTGAGGGCACTAGGGTGTTGAACGACGAGCTGTAGTCGGTGAATGGCATTCTCACATAGGTGTTCCTTTTGTCCAGGTGGGAAAGGGAAGTCTGGAGCTGTTGGTGCGGTATGCAAATTGGAGTGGGTCTAGGGTTTCTGACCAGCCTTTCAAAGCACTTCATGGTTACAGACGTGAGTACTACGGGTCGGTAGTCATTTAGGCAGGTTACCTTAGTGTTCTTGGGCACAGGGACTATGGTGGTCAGTTTGAAACATGTTGGTATTACAGACTCCGACAGGGAGAGGTTGAAAGTGAAGACACTTGCCAGTTGGTCAGCCCATGCTCGGAGTACTGAAAGACCTTTCGGTGGCTTTTGCAAAATTCAAGTGGGCTGTCGTGCCTTTTTACTGAGGAGTGGCTTCATTCTGGCCATTCTACCATAAATGCCTGATTGATGGAGTGCTGCAGAGATAGTTGTCCTTCTGGAAGTTTCTCCCATATCCACAGAGACCATTGGATTCTTGGTCACCTCCCTGACAGTGAAGACACTTGCCAGTTGGTCAGCCTCTTCTCCCCCTATTTCTCATTTTGGCCAGGCGGCCAGCTCTAGGAGGAGTCTTAGTAGGGTCATACTACTTCCATTTTTTTTAATGATGGAGGCCATTGCGTTGGGGACCTTCAATGCTGCAGACATTTTTTTTGGGTACCATTACCCAGGTCTGTGCCTCAACACAATACTGTCTTGGAGCTCGACAGACAATTCCTTCGACCTCACGGCTTGGGTTTTGCTCTGACATGCACTGTCAACTGAGGGACCTTATATAGACAGGTTTGTGCCTTTCCAAATCATGTCCAATCAATTGAATTTACCACAGGTTGACTGATCAATGGAAACAGGATGCTCTTGAGCTCAATTTCAAAACTGTTTTCACTTTGTAATTTATGGGTTATTGTGTGTAGATTGAAGATTATATATAAAAAATAAAATAAAAATTGTATAATAAAGGGTCCTGAATACTTTCTGAATGCGCTGTGTAAGACTCAGAATTATTATTATTATTTTCAATCTGCAATGCATATCATCTGATCACTACCTCCCATTTTAATATAGCTGCTAATATAATTCTGCTGTATGTGGCATTTAAATAATCAAACATTCCCTTTACTAAGCTTTTTAGTCAGTTGGAGTCAGTCTCGGGAGTAATGTGGAACGTTGGCGTGTTAAATGGTTGACAGTATGGGCCCTGGACTAAAAGTAGTGCACTATATAGGTCATAGAGGTCCATTTGGGAAACACCCTGAGAGTTGACAGAAGGGGATGGTTGGGATTCCTGCTCCTTCTGACTGTGTTGTTGGAGCTTGAGGCCCGGGCAGGAACCAAACTCAAGTCCTGTGACTCTCTAGCCTAGAGGAATGGAACGTACGGTTGAATAAGTTCTAATGCTGAGCTATACTGAACTCTTTCCCTGGTTGTGGCTTCGGCCTTGGCCGGGGCTGGGGCCTTGAGTGGGTCTGGGTTGTCACTGTGTATGACGAGTGATACAGTACCCTTGTCCGAGCCAGAACGGCCCATGGGGCTGGAGCCTGAGGCAGCTTGATGTACACGTACTCCCACGGGACAGGACGTTAGTCTATCCCAGTGATATGCACCTCCTTAATGCCCACACCTGAGCTGTCAATGAGAAACACTAGCTATGAATGAAGGAAGGAAGCCCACAGATTGTAGGCTGTGTGCTGCTCTCTTGTGCTTTTAATCAATCCGTACCACAATGGGGTGTCACACTGCTACGCTATACCACATAGTCAGTCCTTGCCTAACCTGCCCTCTCCCCACACACATACACACACACACACACACACACACACACACACACACACACACTCTCACGCTCATACTCGCCTGATTTAAGAAAGACTGGCACATGGATCGGGCCACTGCTCACTCTTCCGCTCAGTTGAATGGCTGAGAGGTCTGAAGTTTCCCTTCGTGCTCCGCTGCCAGGAGAAGTGATGGCAGACAGAGTGAGGTAGAGCAGGAGGGAGGGATGGAGGGACCCCATTCTCCACCCTTCTCGCGTGCCCACACTCTCTACACTTCTTCTCGACCCGTGCACTCGTTCACCCCCCCCCCCCCCCCCCCCCCCCATGGATGTAAAATTAATGGACTCCCTAGTCCTGGCTGACACCAATTCAATGCGTTTCAGTACATCTATGGGGTGATGTGAACAAGTGTACACACCTAGGATAGAGAATAGGACCGTATTTCTGCTCTCTGTCGTCTGCCTCTAGAGAACAGTAGTATTGTGATGGGAGACTGTCTGGGGGACTTTGTTGAATGTGGATCGTAATGCTGCTGAATCCTGAGATGTTGGGTTGTCAATATAGGGTGTTTTGTGGTGGATCACTTCTATTCTTGTCCTCACCAGAGTCTTGTGTGTGTGTGTGTTCACATAGTTAATTGGCCCTGACATCAATCTCATAGCTGTGGAATCCTATCCTCGCATCTGGCAGAGGACCAACACTGGGATGTGTGTATTACAGTGTGTATGTGGAAAGAGGATAGACATCCTGTTATGGCCACGGACGCTGTGAAATACACAGAGTGCACAAAACATTAGGAGCCAACCTGGACGACGCTGGGCCAATTGTGTGCCTCCTCACGGGGCTCCCGGGTCGGCTGCGACACGGCCCGGGATCGAACCCGGATCTGCGGTGACGCCTCTAGCGCTGCGACACAGTGCCTTAGACCGCTGCGCGGCTCGGAAGGCCCCTCCATTTGTATTATGTTTGTTATGTAATGATGCTGATAGGGGTTGACCTCGACACAGTGGGATACTGACACACTAAGTAGTAGTGACACTCTGAAGAAGAAGCACTGTGACACAGTCTGAGGGAACTGAGTTGTTACACTACCTCGCCGGCATGATATACAACGCACACACACACACACACACATACAGTGCAGCCCTAAACAGGATTAGACGTGTGCTTTGGACATTAATCTCTAATCGCTTTAATGAAGGGCCAGAATCTTTCTCGTTCTGTCTCGCTCTCCTCCCCTTATCTCTGTACCACACATGAAGTAACATGGTGTCTCCAGGAACAAGGGGTTAGGGGTGAGCGAGCAAGGTGCTGGGTTGGATAACCGGGCACTAACGCACGAGAGCGCCACTTAGCAAAGTTGTGATGTCCGATAAGTTCTATGACGTACAGTACTAGTCAAAAGTTTGGACACGCCTACTCATTCAAGTTTTTATCTTATATATATATATATTACAATTTTCTACATTGTAGAATAAAGTGAAGACGTCAACTATAAAGTAACACATATGGAATCATGTTGAAACCAATATTTTTTTCAACAAATCAAAATATATTTCAGATTTGAGATTATTCAAATTAGCCACCCTTTGCCTTGATGACCGCTTTGCACACTCTTGGCATTCTCTCAACCAGCTTCACCTGGAATGCTTTTCCGACAGTCTTGAAGGTGTTCCCACATATGCTGAGCACTTGTTGGCTGCTTTTCCTTAACTCTGCCGGTCCAACTCATCCCAAACCATCTCAATTGATTTGTGGTCAGGTGATTGTGGAGGCCAGGTCATCTGATGCAGCACTCCATCACTCTCCTTCTTGATCAAATAGCCCTTATACAGCCTGGAGGTGTGTTGGGTCATTGTCCTGTTGAAAAACAAATGATAGTCCCGTTAAGCACAAACCAGATGGGATGGTAGATCATCCATTCACCTACTCTGTGTCTCACAAAGACACAGCGATTGGAAGTAAAAATCTCAAATTTGGACTCCTCGGCCCAAAGGACAGATTTCCACAGGTCTAATGTCCATTGCTCGTGTTTCTTGGCCCAAGCAAGTCTCTTCTTTTTATTGGTGTCCCTTAGTAGTGGTTTCTTTGCAGCAATTCGAACATGAAGGCCTGATTCACACAGTCTCCTCTGAACAGTTGATGTTGAGACGTGTCTGTTACTTGAACTCTGCGAAGCATTTATTTGGGCTGCAATTTATGAGGCTGGTAACTTTTTAATGAACTTGTCCTCTGCAGCAGAGGTAACCTCTGGTTCTTCCTATCCTGTGGCGGTCCCCATGAGAGCCAGTTTCATCATAGCGCTTGATTGTTTTTGCGACTGTTCTTGACGAAACTTTCAAGAAGACACACCTGTTAATTGAAATGCATTCCAGGTGACTACCTCATGAAGCTGGTTGAGAGAATGCAAAGCTGTCAAAGGCAAAATTTGAAGAATCTCAAATAGAAAATATATTTTGATTTGTTTATCATTTTTTCTGGTTACTACGTGATTCCACATGTGTTATTTCATAGTTTTGATGTCGTCACTATTATTCTACAATGTAGAAAAAAATAATAAATCTGGAATGAGTCGGTGTCCAAACGTTTGACTGGTCCTGTGGTTAGCTGTTGTGCTGCTGCTGCTAAAGTTCTAACTTTAATTTAGTGAGAGACGTGCCCAACACTTATAGAGGGGTGTGCGTGCGTGCGTTTCTAGAGCGGGGGAGAGACTATATTCTTCAATCAGCTATTTTATTTAACCTATCTGTGTGTGTGTGTGTGTGTGTGTGTGTGTGTGAGAGATGACCTTGCTCGTGTCTGGTCATTCACGGGGTTGACATCTACGAGTGAAGGACCTACAATGCAATACATATTTTGCAGCACTTCATCCTGATAAAAAAAAAAAAGATGTATCAGTGGTTGGAGAGAGCCCGTGTGTTGCCGTTTGTGTGTTCTAACTGCAGGTGTCGGCGCATGTCGCCAGGCGCCTGACTGCGCCCAACAGATTGAGCAAATGCGGGGCAACGGAGGGTGGCGGAAACGATTTTGGGTGGGGGGGGGGGGGTGTTGTAGAGTGTGAGGGAGGCCGATTTATTGCTTTTTCTATCTCCCCGCAGAGAAAGCGAAAGGGGGAGGGAAGGTTCTTTCTCTCTCTGTAGACTAGTAGCTCAGAAAGCAGCACCTATTTATTTTTCCCTGCTCTCTGTCACACACCTGCTGTTGCCACCGCGGCTCTAGGTTGTTATTGCCACGGGCAGCATAACAACACCTCTCGCCGCCGCGGCCACCACTGCACAAGACAAAGTAGGCTGTCCTGAAGCTGCTTTGCCACTTCTTCTCGCCACGTCACGGTCCAACCAAGGTGACGTGTGAAACCAGGAGTGAAGCAGTGCAAGGCTACAGAATATCATCAAACAGCCGTGGAGAGAAATGGAATTCAGTAGCAAAGTATGTAAAAGGTGTTCAGGTTAAACAAGGCATCAGTAAACATGTCCCCCCCTTTTGGGCCAATTAGTGGCAACCATTTTAAGCTCAGTTTGGAATTTCAGTTGATTGCTGTAGCGTCCCCCTTCGGCCAATCAGTGTCATGTTGTAAATGCCAGATCTCTATGGCATGACGCATCATTCACCCAAGTTTAGTCAAAATGGGGCCAGTTGTCTCTGCGATATCTCCTGTGACTTACGCACGTACTAACATGCGTACGTATGAACGGACCGAGACGGATCCATAGTCCCCCCCCCTCCGATTTTCGTCGCGGGGGACAAAAACGAGCCCATTTCAGCTTGGCTAAGAAGTTCGAAGCAGCCATTTTTAAGCGTTTCTCGGCCTCTTGTCAGAGGTGCAGTTTGGACAGAGCACAGCTCGACTATGGACACTGCCTTTTCACTTGATGTTTTTTCTTCTTTAGGAAGAATTAAAAAACAGAACGGGTCTGTTTTAAATGTATTCGCATCGTTCTCACACTGCCGCTATATAATTGATATTTTGTAAAGTTAAAGGAATAATCCACTCAAACTATCTTTTGGTATTTGTCTTCACTATTCCACCCTTCACTGTTGATACAGTCCCACAGTGTTTTTAAGGTCTAGGAAGTTTCGGTTGTGTTGACGTCGGGACATTTTTAAATGAGAATTTCCCACCGAGATTAGAATTGGCTCTGTCTTTCTCCAGAAGTGGAGTGTACAGCCACATGTACTGTGCAGACTAACTTCCTCCTCCAGGGACCCCTCTCTTTCTCTCGACTACCGCAGTCTCTCTACTGACTGTCTGTGACGAGCGCAGGAAGAGAAACGGAGGTTTGTCATGACCTTTTGTTAGACTTGCTGTGGCGGAGGGAGAAACCCATAGAAACGCACACCGTGGAGGACGTGCTTCTGCACTGCCTTCAGATTAACTATGAGCCAGACACACACACACACACACAGTCATGCATTCATATTGTGGAAAGTGCACATGAATACATATTACTTATAAACCCACTTTGACCAATATCTCCCCCCCCCCCCCCACACACACACACACACACTGATAGAAGCATCCAGGGACATTTAAAGGAATGCGCTGGCAGTTTGATGTGATTGAGACACACAGACACCGAGAGGAGGGAGAGCGTGAGCGGGGGGAGGAGAGAGCAGCGGGTTGGGAGAGGGTGGAAAGAGCAAGGGAGGAGAGCGCAGAGGGCAGAGTGAGCGGGGAAGAGAGGAAGGGGTGGAGAGGAGGGGGTGTGGAGAGCAGGGGGGAGAGAGGACGGGGTGTGGAGAGCAGGGGGGAGAGAGGACGGAGGGTGGAGAGCAGGGGAGGAAGAGCATGGGAGATGGGTGTGAGAGAGCGGGGGGGCAGAGTGAGCGGGGAAGAGAGGAAGGGGTGGAGAGGAGGGGGTGTGGCGAGCGGGGGAGCGGGGGAGCGGGGGAGGGGCGGAGAGAGCAGGGGGGGAGAGGACGGAGAGTGGGGGAGGGAGAGAGCAGAGGGTGGAGAGAGCAGGGAAGGAAGAGCATGGGAGATGGGTGTGAGAGAGCGGGGGGCAGAGAGAAAGTGGGGGAGATGGGGTGGGAGGGGGCGTGGGAAGGAGAGAGCGGGGGTGATCGGGAGGAGGGAGAGAGCGGGGAAAATGGGGGGGAGAGAGAGGCCTCGGGAGAGGGAGAGAGTTGGGGAGATGGGGGGGGGGGGGGATGAGAGAGCGGGGAGAGGAGTGAGACAGCTGGGGAGAGAGCGAGTGGGGGAGTTGGGGGGGGGGGGCGGATGAGATGGGGAAGGAGAGCATGGTAGATGGGGAGAGGGAGGTGGAGGGGTCGATGGGGGGAGAGAGAGCGGGGGAAATGGGGGGGGGGGGGGCGAGAGAGACCTGGGGGGAGAGTTGGGAAGATGAGAGAGCGAATGGGAGATGGGGGGGGGGGAGGAGAGTGTGGGAAGGGGAGAGCAGGGGAGGAGGGAGAGAGAGCGTGGGGGGAAGCGGGTGAGATGGGAAAGGAGAGCATGGTAGATGGGGGGGAGAGAGCGGGGAAAATGGGGGGAAAGGAGAGAGCGGGGAAAATGGGGGGGAAGGAGAGAGCGGGGAAAATGGGGGGGGGGGGGGGGAGCGGGGAAAATGGGGGGGGGGGAGAGAGCGGGGAAAATGGGGGGGGGGGACCTGGAGGGAGAGAGTTGGGAAGATGAGAGAGCGAGCGGGCGGGTGGGGGAATTGGGTGGGTGCGGGAGACCTGGGTGGAGAAAGTTGGGGAGATGGGAGAGGAGTGCGACAGCATGGGAGAGGAGAGAGGTGGGAGAAGGAGGGAGAGAGAACAGGGTAGAGGGTGGGGGAGATGGGGGGGGGGGGGGGGCAGGGGAAAGGGAGGGAGAGAGGGCAGGGGAGGAGGATAGAGGGCTGGGGAGAGGGATTAGGGGAAAGGCTGAGAGGGAGGGATAGAGGGCAGGATGGAGATGAGAGGTGGAGGAAGTTGGATGGAGTGAAGCAGAGGCTCTATCGGATGAGACAGATTGAGAGGGAGAGAATTAAGGAATGGAAGTGTGGAATGAAAAAGCCTTGAGATGAAAGGAGAGAGATTGTCGTTTTCATTGGCAGGCGGAGGCAGTGGTCCCCGGCTCATGTTGCCGTGGGCGATAAGAATTTGGGAAATGGAGAAACATGACAATGACACCCGACGAGACAAAAGGATGAGACATGAAGCCAGCCACATACAAACACACACAGTATGGACACTGCTGCTGGGCCTCGAGCTGCTGGGCCTCGAGCTGCTGGGACTCGAGCTGCTGGGACTCGAGCTGCTGGGACTCGAGCTGCTGGGCCTCGAGCTGCTGGGCCTCGAGCTGCTGGGCCTCGAGCTGCTGGGCCTCGAGCTGCTGGGCCTCGAGCTGCTAGGCCTCGAGCTGCTGGGCCGTTACACACAGACACACAAAATGGAGAAGCGAAATGCCACGGGAGGAAGAGAGACTGGCAGATCGGACGTCTTCGTTTGGCGCCTAATCTCCCTTGTCGGAGCGTATCATAATGTCTCTTTTGTCGTAGAATAGATTGAAATATCCACGGCGAGAATACACCAAGCCCGTACACCAGCTGCTTTAACGGGAGCAATAACCCATAAGGCACTTGTCGTGCATAGCGCTCCAAGCGCTCTGAAAAAATAAAAATAATAATCATAATGGTTCCAACGTCAGACGAGACGATTTAGGATGACACGGAGGAAGATACTTCCCCCAGAATGACATTGGAGACTTTTCATCATATTATGACATAATATCATTATGGTTTTATTGAAGTGATGTCATTCTGCATTTGGGGATACCTCGACATTTATTGGGGCTGTGGGTTAACCTGGTCAGGATCCGTGAGCGGTGTTACAGGAGTACAGACAGGGGAGGGGGACAGAAAGCCAAGCAGACAGAACAGAAACCTGCACTCACTCGGCATTAAGTTTTCAGAAGCTTCGGGATCATTTTAGGGGAACTGGGTGCGTTAGAGCAGATTTGAAAGGACCTCAACATCAGTCACTGTCGGCAGGCAGGCTCGGTAGAGGCAGACAGGTCAACAGACAGACAGAGAGACTGTAGACCGGCAGAAGGACACTCAGACGAGCAGTATAGTGGGTGGGCTCAGCAGTGTCTCTGTTAAAACTAATGAGAATCAGCTCGGATCGGATCAATACTGACTGACTGTGCTAAAAGCTGCTGTTCTCTCTCCATCTCTCACTCTTCATCTCGTTGTCTGTTTCCCATCTCTCTGTCTTTCTCCTCTTTGTCTGCCTCTCTCTCTCTCTCTCCCCCATCCATATCTTTGTCTTTCTGTGGTTATCTTTCTTTCTCCCTGTATTTCTGTATCCCTCCCTCTCTCTCTCCTCCATCTCCCTCTCTCTCTATCTCATTCTCCTTACTCTCTATCCTCTCTCTCTAGCTCTCTATCTTTCTCTCCCGTCTCGTTCTCCCCTCTTTCCATCTTTCCCACCTGTCTCTCTCTCCATCTATTTCTCCATCTCTCACTGGGCTAACAGCAGTCACAATCCAGTCTGGGTGCAGCCATGCGTACTTGCATACTGATCAGCACCGCTGTCATTATCTGCTGTGTGTGTGTGTGTGTGTGTTCATTTATTGGCTTGCAGAGAGGAAGCAGCCACCGTCTTTCCATACAGTACCAGTCAAAGGTTTGGACACCTACTCATTCCAGGGGTTTTCTTTATTTTTTACTATTTTCTACATTGTAGAATAACAGTGATGACATCACAACTATGAAAGAACACGCATGGAATCATGTAGTAACAAAAAAAGTGTTAAACAAATCCAAATATAATTTATATTTGAGATTCTTCCAAGTAGTCACCCTTTGCCATGATGACAGCTTTGCACACTCTTGGCATTCTCTCAACCAGCTTCATGAGCTAGTCACATGGAATGCATTTCAATTAACAGGTGTGCTTTGTTAACCTTATTTATGGAATTTCTCTCCTTATTGCGTTTGAGCCAATCAGTTGTGTTGTGACAAGGTAGGGGTGGTATATAGAAGATAGTCCTATTTGGTAAAAGACCATATTCCATATTATTGCAAGAACAGCTCAAATAAGCAAAGAGAAACGACAGTCCATCATTACTTTTAAGACATGAAGGTCAGTCAAGTGCAGTTGCAAAAACCATCGAGTGCTATGATGACACTGACTCTCATGAGGACTGCCACAGGAAAGGAAGGCCCAGCATTACCTCTGCTGCAGAGGTTCATTAGAGCCATCTTATTTGTTTTTATTTTTACCTTTATTTAACTAGGCAAGTCAGTTAAGAATGGCCTAGGAACAGTGGGTTAACTGCCCTTTCAGGGGCAGAAGGACAGCTCTGGGATTTGAACTTGCAACCTTTCAGTTTCTAGTCCAACACTCTAACCACTAGGCTAGTTCAAGTAACAGACACATCTCAACATGAACTGTTCAGAGGAGACTGCGTGAGTCAGGCCTCCATTGTCGAATTGCTGCAAAGAAACCACTACTAAACCACTACTAAAGGACACCAATGATAAGAAGAGACTTGCTTGGGCCAAGGAGCACAAGCAATGGACATTAGACCTGTGGAAATCTGACCTTTGGGCTGGAGTTTAAATTGAGATTTTTGGTTCCAAATTCTGTGTCTTTGTGAGACGCAGAGTAGGTGAACGGATTATCTCCCCGCATGTGTGGTTCCCACCGTGAAGCATGGAGGAGGAAGTGTGTTGGTGGGGGAGTGCTTTGCTGGTGACACTGTATGCGAGTCATTTTGCAGCGATACGCCATCCCACCTGGTTTGCGCTTAATGGGGTCTATCATTTGTTTATCAACAGGAAAATTACCCAACACACCTCCAGGCTGTGTAAGGGCTATTTGATGAAGAAGGAGAGTGATAGAGTGCTGCATCAGATAATAGTAAAAATAAAGAGCCAAATATTGATAAGATACCAATCGCCAGGGCCTGCCCATCTCCCCAGCCCACCTGCTGCTAGGCTAACCGCTAACGCTGCTAATGCTACATCAGCAACATTTACCATGAGACATTTTATAATACATTTTAGAGTGTGTGTGTGTTATTGGTTGGTAAAGTCAGCTATGACGTGTTTATGAATGCTTCTAGTAGTAGTTGAGTAGAGAAGACTATGAATGCTCATAGGTGTGTTACAAATGCTTACAAGCTAGTGTTATAGTGTACGGATAGATCCCTAGTCCCTCTGTAGTCTGGCTGTCGGTGTGTCTGACTGCTGCTGTGAGACGCATGCTAATCGCTAAAACCCTGCCAGCAGGACGCTACACACACACACACTCTAGAGCTGGATGATAAATTGCCTGAATTGGTACGATAAATAGAGCGATAAGTTTATGACATTAATGTGCTCCACCGTAACTCATTTTGTATTGTCCTTTAAACTACTACTACTAGTTTGATGGTTGTTGCCATCATTTATCCCGTTAACAATCAGCCATATTAGCAGACGTATTTCCTTTCAAACTTCACATTTCTCAAGTATAGGCTACTTGTCGTAATGAACGATGTCAGGGAAAAATGCCTGCGGTAGGTGATCAGTATGGTCGGTATCAATCATTTTTGGTTAATCATTCCAGCTCTAACCACACACACACACACACACACACGTTATGTTTTTCTGTCCTTGTTGGGACCTACAATTAATTTCCATTCAAAATCCTGTTTTCCCTAAACCTAACCATAGCCCTAAACCTTACTTCTAAACCTAACCAGTTACCACCCTAAACCTAACCAGTTACCACCCTAACTGCCACCATAAACCTAACCACTGAGCTTTCTTTGTCCTCATGGGGATGTGGGAAAAGTCCCCACAAGGGAGAATTCTTCTTATTTTTAATGTCCTTTAAAATCCATTTGGGGATTTTAGGTCCCCACAAGGATAGAAGAACCAACCCACACACACACACACAGTGTGCACGTAACAAATACACACACATAATCCCAATTCCAGTCAGACAGACACACACACACACACACACACACACACACACACACACACACACACACACACACACACACACACACACACACACACACACACACACACAGAGCTTCTCTGTCCTAGTTACAACAGACAGTGTGAAGCACTATTACTAATCCCCGATACCTACTCAGTCAAAAATAACAAAACCCATCGATGGGTGACTGTGCTGGTTTCCCTCAAACCAGGGTTTCTGTTAGGAAAATGTGGCACGGGACATTTTGACCGGCAGCACTTTTTGAGAAGTTCACCGAACCCAAATGCATTGGGTGCGTAACCTGATAAGGGCGTCCAACCACGGTTCTCAGAATGACAGACCTCAGATTATTAGATTATGGTAATACATATTAACAGAACATGGAAGTCCAGGATGCAACGATGTGCGGTGTCCTAATATTGATGCGCAGTCTGTAGACGTGAGAGTAACTGTCCACATTTCCTTTTCCACCTCTAAAACAAGATGAGTAACGAACAGCAAAATCACGAGACTATCCCCCTATAGTAGACCTATTCTATTGGTTAGTATGTCGAGAAAGAAATGGCCTATTCCAAACAGATTCAGGACAGTTGTGGGATGAGCGATCCCAAATTCATACAACCAGTAAACCTAAGCTACATAAAACATGTAAAAACGTTGACCCAATGAGTCTGATGCAACACTATAGAACGTTTAGCTTAAAATGTTGATCAACTATCATTTCTTCACATTTATAAGCACAACAATGCGCACAAAGTTCGTTCCACAATGCAACTAGTGGGAGAACACCATTGTCAAAAGCGCACCCCGCATGCAAGCGACAGAGATTAAAATATCCGTTAGAATTTTTAAAGAGGAGAGGTCTAATATGCAACAATTACCATGGGTTGCTACTATGACAAGGATTGTGCCTTTGGATACTAGACAATGAACGAAAGTTTAAATAAAATAATTGCCTCCACGGATATGGTCTGATTTTGCCTAGACTACTTTGAAGCAAGGTAAGACATGCCTCATAATGTGTAGTAAAACTTCCAGGTTTCAAACAATTAAGTACAGTGGGGCAAAAAAGTATTTAGTCAGCCACCAATTGTGCAAGTTCTCCCACTTAAAAAGATGAGAGAGGCCTGTAATTTTCATCATAGGTACACTTCAACTATGACAGACAAAATGAGGGAGAAAAAAATCCAGAAAATCACATTGTAGGATTTTTAAGGTCTACACCGTTTGTGTTCGGCGCATGTGACGAATGAAATTTGATTTGAAGGGGTGTGTGAAGCCTGCCCTCCGTTGATGAAGCCTGCCCTCCGTTGATGAAGCCTGCCCTCCGTTGATGAAGCCTGCCCTCCGTTGATGAAGCCTGCCTTCTGTTGCCTATGCATTTGCTGTTTGAGATGCTGTAGCAGCAGCTCACGTGCTGTCTTGACAGATTTTTACACTCAATATCTGTATGCTCTGTATCTGTATGCTCTGTATCTGTATGCTCTGTATCTGTATGCTCTGTATCTGTATGCTCTGTATCTGTATGCTGTACGCATGATAAATAACGAATATACTGTACGCTCTCGCAAAATTTTAAAAAGCATTATTTTCGCAATGGGATTTATTATTCTTCTCCTGGACAATTGTCCGGTGCCAATTTTAGTTATCGGTTTAAAAAAATACAAATAAATGGGCTAAAAGCCATCTATTTCCGGCCAACGGAAACCCCATCTCAACCATAACATAACCAACGATGACAGTTTCTCTCTGTTCGACTGTACGTCTAGCGAAGATGGTCCCTGTTTCTCTTTGACCACTACACAACCAATCACGACCAACCGGGTCTAAACGGAATTGCAACTCAACCAACCAGGTCTAAACGGAATTGCAACACAACCAGTGACGATGTCTTTGTCTAAACTGAGCTGATCTGGTTTTCATTTGACGAATCCCAGAATACAGGAGGATTCAGTTGGAAATGTACTGTACTAAATATGTAATCTGTGTCCTTACAGGAAAACACTACATTGTGTTTATGCCGAGGTTTATACAGTTGTCTTAACAACAATAACATAGACGTTCATCTCCACAGTGTGTCTCCCTTGGTAGTCACTGGTCACTCTACACTCCAACGGTTCTATTTTAAGACTGTCAGTTTCCCTTTGAAATGGCTCAGAACCAGGGCTATATAAATACTTTTTTTTTAATGTCCTCTTTCTGCCCTCCTTCTCCTTCCTCCTCCTTTCTCTTATCTCCCTCCCTCCCCCATGCCGATTTGAAGGAGCCTTACAGTAAGGTGTGTGTGTGTGTGTGTGTGTGTGTGTGTGTGTGTGTGTGTGTGTGTGTGTGTGTGAAGGATAGAAGGGTGGTGGGGGGAACCGATAGCTTAAATCCTCACATGGTGCCCTTTTTGATATTTCAACCCACCCCAAGAGGCTTTTGGGTAAGCTCTACCCCTTTGGGGGGCCACACACCAAAGGAGCCAGGTAACGGTACACCAGCACATGACCACGAGTCAGAGGTGAGAGGTCAGAGATTGGTGCGTCTGAGGTAGAGGTCGACCGAATATGGTTTTTCAACGCTGATACCAATTATTGGAGGACGATACCGATTTAATCGGATGATTTTTAGGTAGGTAGGTATAATTACAACAATACTGAATGCACACTTTTTTACCTTTAATATAATAAATAAAATCTATTTATTCTCAAATAATGAAAAATGTTCAAATTGGTTGAAATAATGCAAAAACACAGTGTTGGAGAAGAAAGTAAAAGTGCAATATGTGCAATTTTATAGGACAATTTCTCACTATATAATTTGTATTCCATATACCTTTGACAATTGGATGTTGTTATATGCACTATAGTATTGCCAGCCTAATCTCGCGAGTTGATAGGCTTGAATACATAACCAGTGCTGTGCTTCAAGCATTGCGAAGTGCTGCCGGCAAACGCAGGAAAGTGCTGTTTGAATGAATGCTTACGAGCCTGCTGCTGCCTACCACCGCTCAGTCAGACTGCTCTATCAAATATCAGATCATAGACATAATTACAATATAATAAACACACAGAAATACGAGCCGTAGGTCATTAATTTGGTAGAATCAGGAACTATCATTTTGAGAGTTTATTCTTTCAGTGAAATACGGAACTGTTCTGTATTTTTTCTAAGGGGTGGCATCCATTAGTCTAAATATTTCTGTTACATTGCACAACCTTCAGTGTTATGTCATAATTATGTAAAATTTTGGCAAATTTAAATACGGTCTTTATAGGAAGGAAAGGTCTTCGCACAGTTCGCAATGAGCCAGGCGGCCCAAACTGCTGCATATACCTTGACTCTGCTTGCACTGAACGCAGGAGAAGTGACACAATTTCCCTTGTTAATATTGCCTGCTAACACAAATTTATTTTAACTAAATATGCAGGTTTAAAAAATATATACTTGTGTATTGATTTTAAGAAAGGCTTTGATGTTTATGGATAGGTACGTTGGTGCAACGATTGTGCTTTTTTCGTGAATGTGCTTTTGTTAAATCATCACCTGTTTGGAGAAGTAGGCTGTGATTCGATGATAAATTAACAGGCACCGCATTGATTATATGCAACGCAGGACAAGCTAGTTAACTACACATGGTTGATGATATTACTAGTTTAACTAGTGGTTATGTTAAGATTGATTGATTTTTTTAAATTTTTTTTTTTTACAAGATAAGTTTATTGCTAGCTAGCAACTTAACTTGGCTCCTTTCTGCACTCGCATAACAGGTGGTCAGCCTGCCACGGATTGCACTGTAATCGGCCATAATTTGCGTCCAAAAATGCAGATTACCGATTGATATGAAAACTGGATGTCGACCTCTAGTCTGAGGGTAGTAGTTGAGTTTGAAGCCTGAGTGTAACAATACACCCATACTGTATAAAGGGAATAGATTACCATTTTGGATTGAGAGTATTAAGTGACTCTGGACAGGTGACAAATAACTAGACACAGTATAGAAGGCTGGCTGGCCGCCATACAGACAGACACGCAGTGATGTTTGTTATGAAACTGCTGGTTGGAAGCAGTGTGTGTGTGTGTGTGTGTGTTTGTGCAGTTGATTAGTATTTTCTGTCCTTGGTATAGAATAGCTGTGTGTGTGTGTGTGTGTGAGAGAAGATGGAGAAGAGGGAATGTCAAAGAAGAGCTGGAGGGGAGAGGGAATGTGTTAAAGGAGTGGGGGACTCTAACTCTTACCGACAATGACTCTCCCTGCCTTACTCCTGATCACCGAACCACTACCTAGGAGGAGAAACGGGGAGGGAGGTTTCCTGAAGGTCAGCTAGAACGATTGAGGAAATGCACAAGAGGGAAGTTGAAAGGTGGGGAGGTGCGCAATCATGTGTCTTGGACGCAGCTTGCTTGTATGACACAGCAAGGTTACAAGTCCCATGATGGTCTCTGTTACCAAGGGAACCACATTGCAACTGCCTCTTAAAGCTGCAGTCGGGTATTTAAATCCCCTCCAACAGCCGTGATATCACAGTTTCGTCCCATATTCATTCCTTTCTCTACTAGAAGCCATGGTGGGGAATGTATGCAAAGGCTTTTGTATCGTAGTTGGCGAGCCCTATTTCACTGCTGGCACATAGATCATATTGACACGCGCTTCAAATAGGTGAATTATGTTGTTGCAGACAGATTCCGAAGACATGTCAGTGAGAGGAGCGATTGGATTAGCATACATTTAGCTGTTGGCTGTTTTGGAACAGTAGGATCGACTATAGTACGTGTCACAATTTTTTTAATATGGTATTTTGTAAAGGTGCCATGGTATTTTTCTGTGGTATTTCAACAGGCAGGGGGCTAAATGTTTGCCTGTGTGACTAACACTCCCGACACACTCTCACAGATTGGTACCATTTTATGACAGACAGGGATTCTTTGTGTTTTTACAAGACTTGTCTGACCCTTGTGTAGAGAGTGAGAGAGAGAGAGAGAGAGAGAGAGAGCATGTAAAAAAAGAGAGAGGAAGGTAGAGAGACCGAGAGAGATGGGGGAGGGAGAACGACACGGAGAGACAGACCATTGTAAATACATCCCATATGTTTTATTTATTTCCCCTTTTTGTAATTGAACTATTTGCCCATCGTTACAACGCTGTGTGTGTAGACATATGACATTTTGAAATGTCTCCTATTCTTTTGGAACTTCTGCGAGTGTAATGTTGACTGTAAACTTTATTGTTTATGATCTACTTCATTTGCTCTGGCAATATTAGCATATGTTTCCCATGCCAATAAAGCCCTTGAATTGAATTGTGAGAGACCGAGAGGGGGGGGGGGGGGAGAGACAGCGTTTATAGCTGGGGTTTATGATAGCACAGTGAGTGATGTCTCTGTCAGGTCGAGGCCTCATAAAGAGACAGGCAGTCAATGAGAGAGGTAGATATTATTATCTCAGCCTAGCAGAGCGCGGGAGGGAGCTGTGCTGGTAAAGGGTACGGGGCCTGTAGTCACAAAGTAACTCCCGAGTAGGAGTGCTGATCTAGGCTCAATTTAGCCTTCTTTAAAAAAATGTTTTAAAATCATATATGAATAAGATTATACGGCTAGAGAGGACCTGATCCGAGATCAGCATTCCTACCGTACTCGGAGACACTTTGTGAATACGGTCAGGCACCGGACAGTCGGGCAGACTTGCTCTCCATTCAAGAGACTTTATTATGAACTTGGCTTACGAGGGTTTATTTGTTTCGGACGGTCTCTTCTAAAACATGTAGGTGTTCGGAGGTACTTTATATGAGTAATTCATGGAAATGTTTCATGATATGAATGTTTCATGATACCCCTAAAGTGATTATGAATATTCACATGTAACAAATTCCTGTATGGAAATGTAGACCTATAAGTCAAATAAAACGATTGACAGGTAGGACCATGTCCTTGACGACCTACCTTGTCATCCCGACTCCTTCATCACGTTTCTTTGAATTAAAGTTGACTAAATGCTTTGAACACACGGATCATCAACATTCAGCACAATGGGGAACGTCTGGTGTTGTTAAGGTCTGGATCGTGTTTTCTACTCAAGACATTTCTCTCCTCTGGGATTCCCGTGGTAAACCCTGACCTCCTGTCCATATCGGCGCTACTACCTCACCAATGGAAGGAAGCCAGGCCTTCTGTAACCAGCGGTATGATTTTCAATACGCCACTGCTTATAACTAAACCGTAAGTTGAGTATAACTATAAGACATCTAAGATGTGTCATTCTATCCAGCTTAGGGATCCAGCTATGCATTTGGTTTGTTAACTTGTTAGCTAAGTGGCTAGATGTCAAGATCAAACTTCTTGGTTACAGCAGAGATATTCAATCCCCTCCTGGATCAAGATCCCTGTTGCCTAAATAGTTTTGTGTGTAAAAAAAATAATAGTGCCCCCCTGTGTGCACTTCCGGTAATACCGTATATCCCGGTATGGTACAGAAATGGTATGAAAATCTTACCCCCAAGGGGCTAGTTTTACCCATTACCCAAGGGGCTAGTTTTACCCATTACCCAAGGGGCTAGTTTTACCCCTTACCCAAGGGGCTAGTTTTACCCCTTACCCAAGGGGCTAGTTTTACCCCTTACCCACAAGGGGCTAGTTTTACCCCTTACCCACAATGGGCTAGTTTGACCCCTTACCCACAAGGGGCTAGTTTGACCCCTTACCCACAAGGGGCTAGATTGACCCCTTACCCACAAGGGGCTAGGATTGACCCCTTACCCACAAGGGGCTAGGATTGACCCCTTACCCACAAGGGGCTAGGATTGACCCCTTACCCACAAGGGGCTAGGATTGACCCCTTACCCACAAGGGGCTAGGATTGACCCCTTACCCACAAGGGGCTAGGATTGACCCCTTACCCACAAGGGGCTAGGATTGACCCCTTACCCACAAGGGGCTAGGATTGACCCCTTACCCACAAGGGGCTAGGATTGACCCCTTACCCACAAGGGGCTAGGATTGACCCCTTACCCACAAGGGGCTAGGATTGACCCCTTACCCACAAGGGGCTAGGATTGACCCCTTACCCACAAGGGGCTAGGATTGACCCCTTACCCACAAGGGGCTAGGATTGACCCCTTACCCACAAGGGGCTAGGATTGACCCCTTACCCACAAGGGGCTAGGATTGACCCCTTACCCACAAGGGGCTAGATTTACCCCTTACCCACAAGGGGCTAGTTCTACTAGATCTGAATGGTTTGGATCTTTTCCACCTGACCTGTCAGAGGGCAAGTTGTTGTCTCGGAAAGCCGACCCTGGGCATCAGTGACTAGGGCCTGGTTTCAATGATGGACTCTTTTGGCATAGAGGAACTACGTCCCTGCCTTAGTCTCTACTTTATCAGCTTGAATAAAATACAATACGGTAGCTACTAAGATGCAGGTCAGAGGTTATTTTTAATGAGTGCATTTCACAAGAGGCTTAAAAATATATATTTAAGTTAACAAATTCTTATTTACAATGACAGCCCAGGAACAGCGGGTTAACTGCCTTGTTCAGGGGCAGAATGACAGGTTTTTACCTTGTCAGCTCAGGGATTCGATCCAGCAACCTTTCGGTTACTGGCCCAACGCTCTAACCACTAGGTTACCCGCCGCCCCAGTTTGTGTTAACTAACTTCACTAAAACCACCTCAAAGGTTTTGCCTCCGAACTTTGGTCTTGAACCGGGACGTTGTAGCAAGTCTGCTTGGTGATTATCTTTTAATTTTAATTTGTGTTTTTTTTTTTGTTGAGGCGAATTGTCTGAAAAGGACCCACCCCAGAACAGTTTTTTTCCCCTGTTATCAAGAAAGAGGGTCCATCATTGAAACCTAGTCACTGTCGCCTAGGGTCTGGGTTTTCAAGACTCGGCAAGTTGAAGCTAGTATTACCACATTATCCAATCCTGATTAACACACACCTGGCTTAATGTGACTAGAGGTTACGGGTTAGGGCCTGAGGGTTGGTTTGGAATGGAGCCGACGTTGGTGTCTGTCTTGTCCACTAACTTGTTCTTTATGGCAGTCATGACCCTGCTGTGTCCAGGCCACATTAGCAGAGCAGCGATTAGCCATGCTGTCTGTCTGTCTTTTATCTCTCTCTCTATCTCTCTAATATATCTCTTTTCCTCCCCCTGCCCCACTCCCATTCCCTCTCCCTCCCTACATCTCTCTGCCCAGGCCTATTTTAGTTTAAGTTTAAGTCTCAGAGGTCCCAGATGTGAATAATTCAACACACTGACCTTCTGGGTTGGACTGTTCAGTTGGTGGGAGGAGGTGGGGTGGGGGAGTGGAGGGTCGAGGGGTGGGTGAGGTCTAGTCTCCATTTTCAGTCTTTAAAGTAATATTTTGGAAGCAGTAGGTGCGGTTGTGTCTGAGCTGTGCTGTAGGTGCGGTTGTGTCTGAGCTGTGCTGTAGGTGCGGTTGTGTCTGAGCTATGCTGTAGGTGCGGTTGTGTCTGAGCTATGCTGTAGGTGCGGTTGTGTCTGAGCTGTGCTGTAGGTGCGGTTGTGTCTGAGCTGTGCTGTCGTTTCGGGGGGTTTCTGTAAGCATCCCACAATGCACGTGTCTGAGGTGGATTCAATTTAAAGGACTATTGATTTACCTTTGGCGTTTTTGTTTGTTTGTTCAGCTGTGATTGACTGTAACGGCAATTGGAAAAGCGAAGAAAATATCCCGTACTAATTCTGTTAAAAATCGACTAGTCAGCGACAATGTGTCATAACCTAAACGTTAGATGAACCATTATGGTAATGTGATGTGGTTTTCTGTACGGTACCTTCCTTGTAGTGGACCGCGTGTTCTCGAGTGACCTAGGATGTTGTTTGCGGTGCATTTTGCTCAGTCTCTCCCTCGCCTGTCTTATTCCAGGCTGTTTAACCTGACCCTGAAAAAGCTGATCATGTTGAAGGAGCTGGACAAAGACCTGACGTCTGTGGTCATCGCTGTCAAACTACAGGTACTGCCTGACCCGAGATCACTATAATACACTGTTTCATTGAATTCTATTCAATGCCCAGCATTCCTCAATTTCATCTCTCCCTCATCTACTCGCCATCAATAGTCTCTTGTTCTTCTTATACTCCCCTGTCCTCCCCTGTTCTCCCCTCTCATCCATCCACCTTGTCTGTCTCTGTTGATAAAGGCTGATTGTTTGGACTCTGTAGTACGTCAATGATCATCTTTAACCAGATCTATCCTCCCTCCCTCCCTCCTCGACCTCTTTTTATTCTGCTATTCATGATCCGACCCCCCCCCCCCCCCCCCCTCCCTCAGGGTTCTAAGCGTATCCTGAGGTCCAATGAGATCTTGTTGTCTTCAGCGGGACTGACAGAGACAGACCTTCAGCTCACCTTCTCTCTACAGGTACAATACTACTACTACTACTACTACTACTACTACTACTACTACTACTATTACAGATACAGTAGGGCTGGCCTTGCAACTGAGACTTTTTACATAGGAACGGGGTCACCACTCACACCTACAGCCTGCTGAATCAGAAACGAGTAGTCCGCATCGCTGTGGTGTAGCAACACAAACACACAAAAACAGTCCCGTTTTATCTGAATCAGAAACGAGTAGTCCACATCGCTGTGGTGTAGCAACACAAACACACAAAAACAGTCCCGTTTTATCTGAATCAGAAACGAGTAGTCCACATCGCTGTGGTGTAGCAACACAAACACACAAAAACAGTCTCGTTTTATCTGAATCAGAAACGAGTAGTCCACATCGCTGTGGTGTAGCAACACAAACACACAAAAACAGTCCCGTTTTATCTGAATCAGAAACGAGTAGTCCACATCGCTGTGGTGTAGCAACACAAACACACAAAAACAGTCCCGTTTTATCTGAATCAGAAACGAGTAGTCCACATCGCTGTGGTGTAGCAACACAAACACACAAAAACAGTCCCGTTTTATCTGAATCAGAAACGAGTAGTCCACATCGCTGTGGTGTAGCAACACAAACACACAAAAACAGTCCCGTTTTATCGAGGTCAGTTGTTTCTGTACGTGGGTAACGGGGTTATTACAGACTGCAGAACTGGGGTGATTTCATATCTTCAAGTCGGTTGAACTTTCCGTTGAAGGTTGCTGCGGGGCGCTCCGGTCACTGTAGGTTAGTCTGATTTGGGGGGGGGGGGGGGGGGGGGGTTACGAGATGTGACGGAGTCAGAGACCGGTCGCAGAACAGAAACGTTACTCAACACTACGATTCTATATCTGTGTAGTTTATACAGTCTGCCGATGAGTCTGTCATGGTTCTCTCTGTGTGTGTCTGTGTGTACCCTCACAGTACCCCCACTTCCTGAAGAGAGACGCCAACAAGCTTCAGATCATGCTGCAGCGTCGCAAACGCTATAAGAACCGAACCATCCTGGGCTACAAGACACTGGCGCTGGGTCACATCAACATGGCTGAGGTACGATGCTAACCTCCATTTAAAAAAATTAACAAACTTTTATTCAACCTTAACCTCTATTCAACATTATTATTAAATTCCTATTTCATCTCGAATCATCCTTGGTTTAACGTGTAGTTGATCGATCTTCACCACGCCTTTACAAGTCGTACAGAAAGGAAATAGGCTCCTGCCCTGAGGGCCATTCTGGCTCAGACGAGGCTACTTACTTTACGTAGATCTACCTTTACAGTAGCTAACAGTTGGTATTTAAAGTCTAAGAACCTCTGTTCAACCTTCATTCAACCAGCTACGCCTTTAATCAAGCCTTTAGTAAACCTCAGTGTAGCCACAGCACTCTGTCACAACACTCCATGTCATTCTGACACGCTCTACCCAAAGCTCTGGCAGTGTTTTTGAAGTTTAATAAAAGAACTGCGCTGTAGCTGCTGCATTGTGTGCGTGTGTGTGTGTGACTGCTGCCTGTGTAATAGGATGTGTAGACTTCATTAACACAGCCAGAGTGTGACCAGACTGCAGAGAGAAGGGGGGAAGAGAGCTGATGCTGTTCTGAACACCAGCCTTTGTACAAAATAATGTGGTGATCCCTTTCTGTTTCCCTCTGTTTTCTATTTTCTCTGTCCCTCTCTGTCTGTCCCTCTCTGTCTGTCCCTCTCTGTCTGTCCCTCTCTGTCTGTCCCTCTCTGTCTGTCCCTCTCTGTCTGTCCCTCTCTGTCTGTCCCTCTCTGTCTGTCCCTCTCTGTCTGTCCCTCTCTGTCTGTCCCTCTCTGTCTGTCCCTCTCTGTCTCCTCTCTCTCTCTCTCTCTCTGTGTGCTCTCTTCTATCCCTTTGTCTTCACTCTCATCTTTCCCCCTGTTTCCATCCCCCCTCCCATATCCCATGTCCAGGTGATGCAGCATCCCAGTGAGGGGGCCCAGGTGTTGGGGCTCCACAGCCAGTTGAAGGATGCCTCGGTCCCCGTGGCGGAGGTCAGGGTCTACTCCCTCTCCAGCCAGCCCATTGACCACGAGGGACCCAAGGCCAAGATGTCTGGTAAGGGATCTGAGTCCCTGTGTTTCTCTCTCTCTCTCTCTCTCTCTCTGCGCTCCATCCCTCTACTCCCTCTTAGACTTTTCCTCTCCTCCCTTCCTAACCATTAATGCTTTCTCCTTCCCTCTCTCCTTCCCCCTCTATCACCCCTCTATCACCTCTCTCTCTGCTTCCCATCTCTCTCCAGATCGTTCTCCAGACATTGATAACTATTCTGAGGAAGAAGAGGAGAGCTACTCATCAGAACAGGAGGGCAGTGACGACCCGATCCACGGCCAGGTGTGTGTGTGTGTGTGTGTGTGTGTGTGTGTGTGTGTGTGTGTGTGTGTGTGTGTGTGTGTGTGTGTGTGTGTGTGTGTGTGTGTGTGTGTGTGTGTGTGTGTGTGTGTGTGTGCACGTGCACGCACGTGTCTTTTGTCCTGTCTTGTTTGTGAAGCAGAGATACCTGGAGCCCAAGGGATTTGAAGAGGAGGAGGGAGGGAGGTGATAGAGTGAGAAGGAGAGGAGAGAAAGCAGCAAACAGACAGAATGAATAGATAAGGAGAGGGGGACATGGCTCGGGGAGGACAGATGAATAGAGTGAATGGAGGTATGGAAGGGGCGAGGAGTGAAGGAGAGGACTAGTGAAAGGATGGCGGGAAGGAGGTCACGGTTGGTAGGGTATAAATAACCTGCTGTGAGTGTGTGTCTCATGCTCTGAATAACTCTCCAATCCTCCCCCCTCTCTCTGTGTCATCCCTCTTTCTCCCCTCCACTTCTCTCTCTCTCTCTGACAGTATCTGTATGATGAAGAGGATGAGGTGAGGAAGAAGAAGCCCCGACGGAAGCTCACCTCCAACACTTCCATCACTAGAGTGAGAAACCCTTCTCTCCCTCCCTCCAATCCCGCCCATCCTTCTCTCCCCCTTTCACTCCATTCTCGCCCATCCTTCTCTCCCCCTTTCACTCCATTCTCCTGCTCTCAAACCTCCTCTTTACACCTCCCTCTATCCCCCTCTTTTTCCACCCATCCCTCTCTCCACCCCTCTCTTCAGTCAACCTCTCCCTCTATTGTTCTCCCTCCTTTGTCCTTAATTCTGCAATCACTCTGTTCCTCCCGTTCTTCTTCAATGTGTGTAATTACATTTCCCAGGAGGCAAACAGACGATTCTGAAAATATATCCAAACACACACTCCCGCACGCACGCAAGCACACACACACACACACACACATGCGTGCAGAATGAGGCCATGGCTGCACTAGTCACTATATATAATACACTGTAAAACACCTTAGCATCATTTGTCTTGGACTGCAGCAGCATCTTAAATGATCTGTTCTCTGGTCAGTTGATATTCATATTCATTCAAGGGTTTGTAGATGGGTCATTTTCAAAAGGCACCGGGCGGAAGACAATGGACTGACACGGGGGGAGGGGACCATCTACGCTCGTTCTATAAGAAACGCTTGTTTTCGTTTTCTTTTTGGAAAAAAAACAACGTTTTGCGCTAATGAATTCGACCCGGGTCTATAGAGAAATGTGCTGTTGCTTGACAGTTGTCCACGAACTCGATGTTTGTCAGAACACTTAACCCTGAAGGAAAATAATAGTTGCCTCTCTTACAGCAACCAAACATCAAGCAGAAGTTTGTGGCTCTGCTGAAAAGGTTCAAGGTTTCTGATGAGGTAGGCATCTCGCTATCGCTCCTTCTCTCTCTCTCTCCCCTCGTCTCTGTCTTTCTCTCTCAATTCAATTTCAGGGGCTGGGAAACATATGTTGACATTGCCAAAGCAAGCGAGATGGATAATAAACACAAGTGAAATAAACCATACAAAATGTACAGTAAACATTACACTCACAAAAGTTCCAAAAGAATAAAGACATTTCAAATGTGATATTATGTCTATATACAGTGTTTTAATGATGGGAAAATAGTTAAAGTACAAAAGGGAAAATAAATAAACATAAATATGGGTTGTATTTACAGTGGTGTTCTTCACTGGTTGCCCTTTTCTTGTAGCAACAGGTCACACATCTTGCTGCGGTGATGGCACACTGTGGGATTTCACCCAATAGATATGGGAGTTTATCAAAATGTTTGTTTTCGAATTCTTTGTGGGTCTGTGTAATCTGAGGGAAACGTGTCTTAATAGGGTCATACATTTGGCAGGAGGTTAGGAAGTGCAGCTCAGTTTCCACCTCATGTTGTGGGCAGTGTGCGCATAGCCTGTCTTCTCTTGAGAGCCAGGACTGTCTACAGCAGCCTTTCTCAATAGCAAGGCTATGCTCACTGAGTTTGTACATAGTCAAAGCTTTCCTGTGTACTGTGCCACTGTGTACTCTCTGGACAAATAGCATTCTAGCCCTACAGTAATTATTTCCAATTTGTCAAATAATTCCCCTTTTTTTTCATGATTTGGTTGCTGCTAATTGTGTTGCTGTCCTGGGGCTCTGTGGGGTCTGTTTGTGAACAGAGCCCCAGGACCAGCTTGCTTAGGGGACTCATCTCCAGGTTCATCCTTTTGTAGGTGATGGCTTTTTTATGAAAGGTTTTGGAATCACTTCCTTTTAGGTGGTTGTAGAAATGAACGGCTCTTTTTTGTATTTTGATAATCAGCGAATATCTGCCTAATTCTGCTCTGCATCTATTATTATTATTATTATTTATTTTTTTACGTTGTACACAGAGTATATTTTTTGAAGAGTTCTACATGCATGTCCCCGAATTTGGTGTTTCCCGTTTTGTCAATTCTTGGTTAGTGAGCGGACCCCAGACTTCACAACCATAAAGAGCAATGGGTTCTATAACTGATTCAGGTATTTTTTGCCAGATCCTAATTGGTGTGTCAAATTTTATGTTCTTTTTGATGGCATAGAAGGCCCTTCTTGCCTTATCTCTCAGATCGTTTACAGCTTTGTGGAAGTTACCTGTGGCCCTGATGTTTATGTTGAGGTATGTATCGTTTTTTGTGTGCTCAGTAGATGGAATTTGTATTTGTCGTTCAGGCAACTGGACCTTTTTTGGAACACCATTATTTTTGTCTGGGCCCTGAGATTTACTGTCAGGGCCCAGGTCTGACAGAATCTGTGCAGAAGATCAAGGTGCTGCTGTAGTCCCTCCTTGGTTGGGGACAGAAGCACCAGATCTTCAGCAAACTGTAGACATTTGATTTCAGATTCTAGTAGGGTGAGGCCGAGGGCTGCAGACTGTTCTAGTGCCCTTGCCAATTCGTTGATATATATGGTGAAGAGGGTGGGGCTTAAGCTGCATCCCTGTCTCACCCCACGGCCCAGAGCAAAGAAATGTGTGTTTTTTTGCCAATTTTAACAGCACACTTGTTGTTTGTGTACATGAATTTTATAGTGTTGGATGTTTTTCCCCCAATACCGCGTTCCATCAATTTGAATAGCAGACCCTGATGCCAAATTGAGTCAAAAAAAGTTTTGAAATCATCAAAGCATGAGAAGACTTTGCCTTTGTTTTGTTTTTTTGTTTGTCATTTAGGGTGTGCAGGGTGAATACGTGGTCTGTCGTACAGTAATTTGGTAAAAAGCCAATTTGACATTTATACATTTTCTTAGTGAAAACAATGTAATGAGCGAGTCTGCTGTTAATGATAATGCAGAGGATTTTTCCAAAGGTTGCTGTTGCCCACGGTAGATATTGTGGTCAAATGTGGCTCCAGTTTTGTGGATTGGGGTAATCAGTCCTTGGTTCCAAATATTGGGGAAGATGGCAGAGCTGAAGATGATTTTTAAGAATTTGTGGTTTGTATATTTTCATTTAATTTAGGATACCTTCAACACCACAGGCCTTTTTGGGTTGGAGGGTTTTTGTCCTCTAGTTTATTCAATATAATTGGATAATCCAGTGGGCTCTGGTAGTCTTTTAATAGTTGATTCTAAGATTTTGTATTTGATCATGTATAATTTTTTGCTGTTCTTTGGTATCAGGCCAAAAAGCCTGGAGTATTGGTTTATCCATACATCTACGTTTTGGATAGATAACTCTTTGTGTGTTGCAATTTTCCCAGAAGAATACTGTATAAGGTTTAGGTTTTCTACTGCCAAGTTTACACCTTCACTATTACAGTGAAACATTTTGTCCAGGAAGTTGTCTAAAAGGGATTGAATTTGTTGTTGCCTAATAGTTTTTTGGTAGGTTTCCACACTACTTTCCTTCCATCTTATAGCATTTCTTAATATTATTCAGTTCCTTTGGCTTTGATGCCTCATGATGGAATATTGCTCTGTTCAAGTAGACTCGTGATTTTGCTGTGGTCTGATAGGGGTGTCAGTGGGCTGACTGTGAACGCTCTGAGAGACTCTGGGTTGAGGTCAGTGATAAAGTTGGCTACAGTACTACTGCCAAGAGATGGGCTATAGGTGTACCTACCGTAGGAGTCCCCTCAAAGCCTACCATTGACGATGTACATAACCAGCGTGCAGGAGTTGTCCTGTTTTTGTTGGTTATGTTGTCGTAGTTGTGCCTAGGTTGGTATATGGGGGAGGGAATGCTGTCACCTCCAGGTATGTGTTTGTTCCCCTGTGTACTGAGGGTGTCAGGTTCTTTTCTTGTCTAGTTCTGGCATTTTGGTTGTCGCAGACTAGCATTTTATTTTATCTAACCTTTATTTAACTAGGCAAGTCAGTTAAGAACAAATTCTTATTTACAATGACGGCCTACCTTGGCCAAAACCTAACTCGGACGATGCTGGGCCAATTGTGCGCCGGCCTATGGGAATCCCAATCGCGGCCAGTTGTGATACAGCCTGGAATCAAACCAGGGTCTGTAGTGACACCTCTAGCAATGAGATGCAGTGCCTTAGACCGCTGTGCCACTCTGGAGCCCATGTCCTTGGGCCTGGAAATTGTGGATCTCCCCCTCTAGGATGGAGAAGCTGTCATCGTTAAGATATGGCAGCACACAGGAGGATGTTTTTCTCTGTTGAGATCATTTCCTCTTGAATTTCTAGCCTAATGTAAAGAGTTCCTGTTTTGATTCATTTGAGTGAGTTAGGTCTGCTCTATACCAAATTAGCATACCTCCTAATTCCCTTCGCTGTTTCACACCTGGTAGTTTGGTGGACGGGACTACCAGCTCTCTGTAACCGAGAGGGCAACCAGTGGGTCCATCTCCTCTATACCATGTTTCTTATAGGATGACAATGTCTGTATTTCTGATCTTCTTTGGTGATGTCCAGGTTCCTGCTCTTTAGGCCAAAGGCAAATTTCCTCAGGCCTTGGATTTTCAAGGATGAGATAGTGAAGCCTTTGTGTTCCATAAAGTGTCCAGTGTTGTTAGTCGTGTGGTTTGGCCTCAGACCAGTAAGTGTGAGCAGAGCCTGCTGATCATCTGGTGCATGCCATTGGCTTGAGCTTGTGTAAGAGTCGGGGGTTGGGCCTGTTCGCCTGCTCACGGCCTGTGCGTATGTGTGACTTTCGTGTTGAGGCCCTCTTTGCGGGAGTGGGGGGCATGGGGTGGGCAGAGGGGCATAGGTTGGATCTGAGGGGGACTTTATGGGGTGTGGGCATGTGTGTGTGTGTGTGTGTGTCTCTCTCTCTCTCTCTCTCTCTCTAATCGACTGGGATACAAAAACGTTCTTCACTCAAACTCTGACTTTACTTTCTCTGTCTTACACCTTCCCCCCCTCTCTGTTTCACTTCTCCTAACACCCTGTTTTGTGCAAGTTGCAGACATTAGAATTGCAATTTGATGGTGTTTCTCTACACGCAAGTATGTGTGAGAGAGAGACAGAGAGATAGATGTGGTAATACAACTGGAGATCTTTCATGTTTTTTTTTTTTTTTTTTTTTTTCAATGTCTGTGCGTTATAAGACTGTGCCTCTGTCTGTGATGTTGGTATGAGTGAGCTATGCTTCTGTACCCGTGTAATATGTTGATCTGTGTGTGTGTCTGTGTGCAGGTGGGTTTTGGTCTGGAGCATGTCTCTAGTGAACAGATCCAGGAAGTGGAGGAGGATTTAGATGAGCTCTATGACAGTCTGGAGATGTACAACCCCTCTGACAGTGGCCCTGAGATGGAAGAGACGGACAGCATCCTCAGCACACCCAAACCTAAACTCAGGTAGCTGTTATGGTGACACACGTGTGTGTGTGTGTGTGTGTGCACACCTAACCCAATCATGCTTTGTCCTTTACGTACAGTGCATTCGGTAAGTATTCAGACCCCTTTACTTTTTTCACATTTTGTTAGGTTACAAAATTGATTCTAAAATGGATAAAAAATATATTTAAAATCCGGACTTTTTATAAATTTATAAAGCGCATGTCAGAGCAAAAACCAAGCCAAATTTTACCCATCAATTTTCGTGGTATCCAATTGGTCTTGTCTCATTGCTGCAATTCCCATACAGACTTTGGAGAGGTGAAGGTCAAGAGCCATGCGTCCTCCGAAACATGACCCAACCAAGCCGCACTGCTTCTTGACACAATGCCCGCTTAACCCGGAAGCCAGCCGCACCAATGTGTCGGAGGAAATACCGTACACCTGGCGAACGTGTCAGTGTGCATTGGGCCCGGCCCACCACAGGAGTCGCTAGAGCGCGATGGGACAAGAACATCCCTGCCGGCCAAACCCTCCCCTAACCCGGACGACGCTGGGCCAATTGTGCGCCGCCCCATGGGTCTCCCGGTCGCGGCCAACTTCGACAGAGCCTGGACTCAAACCAGGATCTCTAGTGGCACAGCATGCAACTGCGATGCAGTGCCTTAGACCACTGAGCCACTCGAGAGTCTCTCTCAATCCTTCGCAATCTACACACAATACCCCATAATGACAAAGCAAAACAATTTTTTTTAGCAAATGTATTCAACATTTTTAAATAGAAATACCTTATTTACATAAGTATTCAGACCCTTTGCTATGAGACTCGAAATTGAGCTCCGGTGCATCCTGTTTCCATTGATCACCCTTGAGCTGTTTCTACAACTTGATTGGAGTCCACCTGTGGTAAATTCAATTGATTGGACATGATTTGGAAAGGCACACACCTGTCTAAAGTCCCACAGTTGACAGCGCATGTCAGAGCAAAAACCAAGCCATGAAGTCGAAGGAACTGTCCGTAGAGCTCCGAGACAAGATTGTGTCAAGGCACAGATCTGCGTAAGGGTACCAAAAAAACGTCTGCAGCATTGAATACTTTCCCAATGCACTGCATATACACAAAGTGGATTTTTATTTTGCGATGTTATGAACATCGCTAGCAACAACAGAATAAAACAAATGTTTAACACATTCTTCTCTTTTCCTGTTGTATATCTTCTTTCTAATGATGAACTTTATTACTCAACTAATACTGATCATCACTATGAACACACCGTTCCATGTATGTTACAGTCGGTGCTAACTTTTGTGTGTGTGTGTGTGTGTGTGTGTGTGTCCATCCAGGCCGTTCTTTGAGGGAATGTCCCAGTCCAGCTCTCAGACGGAAATCACCAGCCTGAACAGCAGAGGAGGGAGCCTGGGACGAGACGCCTGCTTCAGCCCTGTGAGTAATGGAGGGAGAGAGGAGGGGGGGGGGGGGGGGAGTAGAGAGAGGGGACTGAGCAAGAGAGGGGGAGGGAGATAAGTAATGCATTAAAGGATGGAGGGGAGGGGGGGGGTCAAATCTATTTTTATTGGTCACATACACATGGTTAGCAGATCTTATTGCGAGTGTAGCGAAAAATGCTTGTGCTTCTAGTCCCGACAGTGCAGCAATATCAACAAGTAATCTAACAATTCCACAACAACTACCTAATGCACACACATCTAGGTAAAGGGATGGAATAAGAATATGTACATATAAATATATGGATTAGCAATGACCGAGTTGCATAGGCAAGACTCAATAGATGGTATAAAATATAGTATATACAAATGGGATGAGTAATGCAAGATGTGTAAACATTATTAAAGTGGCATTAATAAAGTGAATAGTGGCCAATGATTTCAAGTCTGTGTGTAGGCAGCAGCCTCTGTGTTGATGATGGCTGTTTAACCTCTCTGGAATCGTTCGGGACGCCAGCGTCCCACCTCGCCAACAGCCAGTGAAATTGCAGGGCGCCAAATTCAAAACAGAAATCTCATAATTAAAATTCCTCAACCATACAAGTATTTTACACCATTTTAAAGATGCGCTTCTCGTTAATCAAACCACAGTGTCCGATTGCAAAAAAGGCTTTTCGGCGAAAGCAGAACATATCGTTATGTTAGGTCAGCAACTAGTCACAGAAAGCATTCAGCCATTTTCCAACTGAAGAGAGGTGTCACAAAAAGCAGAAATATAGATAAAATTAATCAGATGACACTCAGGACTCAATGTTACACAATACATGTATGTTTTGTTCGATCAAGTTCATATTTATATCCAAAAACCTCAGTTTACATTGGCGCCATGTTCAGAAATGCCTCCAAAACATCCAGAGAAATTGCAGAGAGCCACATCAAATAACAGAAATACTCATCATAAACTTTGATGAAAGATACATGTTTTACATAGAATTAAAGATAAACTTGTTCTTAATGCAACCGCTGTGTCAGATTTCAAAAAATCTTTACGGCAAAAGCACAATATTCAATAAGCTGAGAACAGAGTTCAGCCACAAAACAAGCCATACAGTTACCCGCCAAATTGTGGAGTCAACAAAAGTCATAAATAGCATTATCAATCTTCACTTACCTTTGCTGATCTTTGTTGGAATGCACTCCCAGGACTCCCACTTCCACAAGAAATGTTTGTTTTGTTCGATTACGTCCATATTTATGTTCAAATGCCTCCGTTTTGTACGCGTTTAGTTCACTATTCAAAAGGCACAATGCGCGAGCGCAAAACCCAGACGAAAAGTCAAAAGAGTTCCATTACAGTTTGTAAACATCGTTTGACATGTTTCTACAATCAATCCTTAAGGTCTTTTTATAATAATTCTTCAATAATATTCCAACCGGACAATAGCGTATTCATTAGAGGAAAAAGAACGAACAGCGCACCCGCGTGACCGCGCAGTAAAGAACTGATTGGCCACAGCCTGGTCCACTTGTTGAAACCTCACCTCCTTCCACAATAGAAGCCTCAAACAACTTTCTAAAGACTGTTGACATCTGCTGGAAGCCTTGGGAAATGCAATCTGGCCCCATAGACACAGCATATTGTATAGGCAATCACTTCAATGAAACTACAAACCTCAGATTTCCCACTTCCTGGTTGGATTTGTCTCAGGTTTTCGCCTGCCATATGAGTTCTGTTATACTCACAGACATCATTCAAACAGTTTTTAGAAACTTCAGTGTTTTCTATCCAATACTACTAATAATATGCATATACAGTGCCTTGCGAAAGTATTCGGCCCCCTTGAACTTTGCGACCTTTTGCCACATTTCAGGCTTCAAACATAAAGATATAAAACTGTATTTTTTTGTGAAGAATCAACAACAAGTGGGACACAATCATGAAGTGGAACGACATTTATTGGATATTTCAAACTTTTTTAACAAATCAAAAACTGAAAAATTGGGCGTGCAAAATTATTCAGCCCCTTTACTTTCAGTGCAGCAAACTCTCTCCAGAAGTTCAGTGAGGATCTCTGAATGATCCAATGTTGACCTAAATGACTAATGATGATAAATACAATCCACCTGTGTGTAATCAAGTCTCCGTATAAATGCACCTGCACTGTGATAGTCTCAGAGGTCCGTTAAAAGCGCAGAGAGCATCATGAAGAACAAGGAACACACCAGGCAGGTCCGAGATACTGTTGTGAAGAAGTTTAAAGCCGGATTTGGATACAAAAAGATTTCCCAAGCTTTAAACATCCCAAGGAGCACTGCAAGCGATAATATTGAAATGAAAGGAGTATCAGACCACTGCAAATCTACCAAGACCTGGCCGTCCCTCTAAACTTTCAGCTCATACAAGGAGAAGACTGATCAGAGATGCAGCCAAGAGGCCCATGATCACTCTGGATGAACTGCAGAGATCTACAGCTGAGGTAGGAGACTCTGTCCATAGGACAACAATCAGTCGTATATTGCACAAATCTGGCCTTTATGGAAGAGTGGCAAGAAGAAAGCCATTTCTTAAAGATATCCATAAAAAGTGTTGTTTAAAGTTTGCCACAAGCCACCTGGAAGACACACCAAACATGTGGAAGAAGGTGCTCTGGTCAGATGAAACCAAAATTGAACTTTTTGGCAACAATGCAAAACGTTGTGTTTGGCGTAAAAGCAACACAGCTGAACACACCATCCCCACTGTCAAACATGGTGGTGGCAGCATCATGGTTTGGGCCTGCTTTTCTTCAGCAGGGACAGGGAAGATGGTTAAAATTGATGGATGGATGGAGCCAAATACAGGACCATTCTGGAAGAAAACCTGATGGAGTCTGCAAAAGACCTGAGACTGGGACGGAGATTTGTCTTCCAATAAGACAATGATACAAAGCAAAATCTACAATGGAATGGTTCAAAAATAAACATATCCAAGTGTTAGAATGGCCAAGTCAAATCCAGACCTGAATCCAATTGAGAATCTGTGGAAAGAACTGAAAACTGCTGTTCACAAATGCTCTCCATCCAACCTCACTGAGCTCGAGCTGTTTTGCAAGGAGGAATGGGAAAAAATGTCAGTCTCTCGATGTGCAAAACTGATAGAGACATACCCCAAGCGACTTACAGCTGTAATCGCAGCAAAAGGTGGCGCTACAAAGTATTAACTTAAGGGGGCTGAATAATTTTGCACGCCCAATTTTTCAGTTTTTGATTTGTTAAAAAAGTTTGAAATATCCAATAAATGTCGTTCCACTTCATGATTGTGTCCCACTTGTTGTTGATTCTTCACAAAAAAATACAGTTTTATATCTTTATGTTTGAAGCCTGAAATGTGGCAAAAGGTCGCAAAGTTCAAGGAGGCCGAATACATTCGCAAGGCACTGTATTAGCATCTGGGACAGAGTAGCAGGCAGTTTACTCTGGGCACCTTATTCATCCAAGCTACTCAATACTGCCCCCCTGTCACCAAGAAGTTAACAGTCTGATGGCCTTGAGATAGAAACAATTTTTCAGTCTCTCGGTCCCGGGAAGAATCTTGTGAGAAGGGGCTTAAACAGAAAGGAGACAACAGAGAGGAATGTTCGAGGGAAAAAAAGAGGGCGAAGGTGAAGGATTGATATTCACACCAGGTGAAGTGTAGCCCGCGTTCAACCGGCCGGTTCTTGCGAGTTTCACGGCGCAGCGGTCACCCCGCGATCATCAGTCTGGTAATACGTGGCTCGGTGAGATGTGTGGTAGTGACTGTATTTCCCGCATGTCTCCAGCAGGGGGAGCAGCGGCCTGTGGAGATGAAACACTCTCGCAGTCGCAACCTGGAGGTGGAGACCCTCTCTGAGACGGACACGCTGGTGAGACGCGCTAACTGAATCTGTGTGCTGTGTAAGAGGTAGCGATCCATTCTGAGCTCAAGCTAATCTGTGCGCGTTCTGTGTGCAGGAGTTGACGGATCAGGAGATGTTTCCGGAGGGCCCCTGTATTACGGTGTCAGGGGCTGAGAAACCCCGTACGCCCCTGAAGAGCAGTAAGAGTGGAGGAGGACAGACCATGCCCTCCCCCAGGTAACTACAAACACACACACACGCAGACTCTTGCCATATAGTGACTCCAACAAAATGACACATGCCTGATACCAAACCAACCTCCCAGGTGCCTTTGCAGATGTGCATATTTTCCTCAGAAAGGTAGAATTGTTCCAATCCTTCATCCCCAGAGGAAAGGGTTTGGGGTCAGTTTGGAGTTTTAACACAAACTCATAATACCCTCCACACAGGTTGAACTGGGGATTGGTCTCCTTTTTAAAGGTGTATGTGTGTGTTTCACAGGCTGGATGGCAGGGGCCCCACCCCCAAACAGAAGAGACAGAGCAGTACTCCTATGAAAGAGAGACAGCTGTCTAAACCAATCAGTGAAGGGGGGAGGACCAACAGCTCCGACAGCGAGAGATCCCCCGAACTGGGACACAGCTCACAGGTAACTCATGTGTACACACACACACACACACACACACACACACACACACACATTCTTAAAACTACTGTGAGCGCCAAAAGTATTGGGACAGTGATACATTTTGTTGTTGTTTTGGCTCTATATTCCAGTACTTTGGATGATTTTGAAATGATACAATGACTGAGGTTACAGTACAGACTGACAACTTTAATTTGAGGATATTTTCATCCAAGGTGAACCGTTTAGAAATGAACGCACTTTTTGTACATTCCCATATTCATAGCATGCAACGACTACATCAAGCTTGCATCAAGTGACTACAAATTTGTTTGATGCATTTGCTGTTTGTGTTGGTTGTGTTTCAGATTATTTTATGCCCCAATGGAAATTAACAGTAAATAATGTATTGTGTCATTTTGGAGTCACTTTTATTGTAAATAAGAATATAATATGTTTCTAAACACTTCTACATGAATGTGGATGCTACTATGATTACGAATAGTCCTGAATGAGTCGTGAATAATGATGGGTGAGGTAGTTACAGAGGCATAAATATCATAACCCCAAGACACGCTAACCTCTCACCATTACACACACACACACACACACACACACACTTTTTTTTTTTATAGCAGGGGGTCCTATAGTTCCAGTTGTCACATCTCACCCATCCATGGATGTGAGACCAGATGCTGCTGGAAGTGGTGTTGGAGGGCCAGTAGGAAGCTCCCCTTCCTCTGGTCAACAAATATATATTTATATTTCAGATGGGAAGTTAAACGGGTGTCCTGACTCTCTGTGGTCACTGATTGTAAGAGTAGAGGGTGTTAACCCCGGTGTCCTGGCTAAATTCCCAAGCTGTCCCTCATACCATCACGACCACCTAATCATCCCCGGTTTACAATTGGCTCATTCATCCCTCCTCCTCTCCCCTGTAACTATTCCCCAGGTCGTCGCTGTAAACGAGAATGTGTTCGCCAGTCAACTTACCTGGTTTTAAAAAAAACACAAAAAACAAGCTTAAGGAGAGCACAGTATGCCAAGAAAAAAACTTTCTCTCTCCATTCCTCTCCTCCCCCTACTCCCTTCTTCTTGTCTAAATAAAGAACATGAATGTACCCATGATGACGAGACTAAGAATGAATGATGTATGTGTTGTTGAGTCATCTAAAAAAAAAAAACGCTCCACTTTGTGCGTGTGCGTGTGTGTGTGTGCGTGTGTGTGTGTGTGTGTGTGTGTGTGTGTGTGTGTGTGTGTGTAGGTTCTGAGGAAGGCGGTGTATGATCAGCTGAACCAGATCCTTCTGTCTGACGCGGCTCTGCCTGAGAGTCTCATCCTGGTCAATGGCACAGACTGGCAGGGCCAGGTAAGAACCGTGTGTTCTAGTGGTGTTAATAACCCATCCGTAACAGCCTGACCATATGTGAAAATCGGAGGCCAACTCTCCATTTCGCAGCTTTTCTCTTATTGAATTCAACTTCGACATTGTCCTTTTTTCCCTCTGCGGATCGGCACTAACTTTTTTTTGCCCGTTCCCAAAAGCATTTGGCGATTTGCCCGTCTAGGCTATTTGGTGGGTACAGTTAGGCCCTTAGTCACTAATACCAGATAACCTAAAATAATGAAAGAAAAACAAATGTAGCCTATAGATAAAAAAAATCCATAATCCTTGTGCAATTTCTGTTATTCTTTTCTCTTTATTTAACCCGCCCTTGACCCTAAACTCATCCACCCCGCGGATATAACCGCAGGTACTGTGGGTTATGAGTCCTCCCGCGCATCACTGGTGTGTGTGCACACGTGTGTGTGTTGTGTCAGAACAAACCTGTATGTTGCTGCAGTTGTGTGTGTGTGTGTGTGTGTGTTCCAGTATGTGGGAGAGCAACTGCAGGTACAGAGGCACCCGGTGGTGTGTACGTGTTCAGGAGCTGAGATCCAGGCGGTGCTGTCTGCTGTCCTCACACGCATCCAGAAGTTGTAAGTCTAACACTTTATATGCATGCGTACGTGTACGAGCACACACACACACACACACACACACACACACACACACAGAGTTGTGAGTCTGTTGGTCTAACACATTATCTATGCTCTATTAATCTCACTGTCTATGAAATATTTAGACTGCCAAACTCAGTCTCTCTCAGCTCCTCTCCTCTCTCTATTTTTTAAGTGAAGTATTTCAAATGTCATGGTGTATCCTCGTATGTCACAAGGATAGTCAAATTACATTTATAGCAAAGCTTTTTCATTGTCAAAGTAGGCCTAAAAAATACTCACTTAAGTGGTCGAATGCTAGCATCCGTTCGAATACCTGGATATTCGACTAACCGTGCTCATCGCTACTTGGTGGGTTATGTGATCTTTACCCCCCCCCCTATCTCTCTCTCTCCCTCTCTACTTTCCTCTGTAGTTGTAACTGTAACTCGTCCATGCCCAGGCCGGTCAAGGTGGCAGTGGTGGGCAGTCAGAGCTACCTTGGTGCCGTCCTGCAGTTCTTTGTCACACAGTTGGCAAGCAAGACCTCTGATTGGCTCAACCACCTGAGGTTCCTGGTGGTGCCCCTGGGTGAGACAAACGACATGGGCGCCTTCTGTCCGTATCCATGGTGACGGGCGTAGTGAATGGTTGACAATGGAAAAGAGTTGTTGTTGTCAGGCTGATCACGTACACTAAAAAGATCATCTCTCTGTCTTTCTCTCTCTCGCTCGCTCTCTCTATGGTCTTATAGGCTCTCATCCTGTTGCTAAGCACCTGGGTGCCATAGACAACCGTTACAGCTCTGCGTTCTTAGACGGGGCGTGGAGAGACATGTTCAGCCGCTCTGAACCCCCACAGACAGGTACACACACACACACACACACACACACACACACACACACACACACACACACAGAAACTAAAGTTAGCGCTCAGAGCCTGACCAATGACCTCTAATCTTTGATCTGTGTTCCTGTGCTGCAGACCTGTTGGACGTGGCCGGTAGGATCTCCCAGTACGTCAGTGGCGCCACCGTCACACACCAGCTGCCCATCGCTGAGGCCATGCTTACCTGCAAACACAGGACGTGAGTGGACGCGCTCGCACACACAAACTGTCAGGGTGTAACACATACCTTAACCCGGAGCAATAACTACAAGATGGTATTCAATTTAAAAACCCATGTAACTGGTCATAACTATTTGTCTCTGTTCAGGCACGATGAAGATTCCTACCAGAAGTTCATTCCTTTTATTGGGGTACGTATATAGTAAGCCAGGTCTCTCTGTAGACTCTTCCATAGATCTACCGTTGAAAATCTGTATGTAGTCCATCCTTCTACCTCATCCCCATACTGTAATTATTTATTTTGCTCCTTTTGCACCACAGTATCTCTACTTGCACATCCATCTTTTGCACATCTACCATTCCAGTGTTTAATTGCCATATTGTAATTACTTCGCCACCATGGCCTATTTATTGCCTTAACTCCCTTATTTGACCTAATTTGCACACACTGTATATATATATTTTTTTTTCTACTGTATTATTGACTGTATGTTTTGTTCATTCCATGTGTAACTCTGTGTTGTTGTATGTGTCGAACTGCTATGCTTTCTTGGCCTGGTCGCAGTTGTAAATGAGAACTTGTTCTCAACTAGCCTACCTGGTTAAATAAAGGTGAAATAAATCAAATAAAAATGGACATCTAGTTTGGATAGTAACTCTTCAGCTGATTTAGGGTGTTTGGAATATGAGGTTTTTGTCCTGATGTTGTAGTAACAGGATGTTGTCATGTGTTCCAGTTGGTCAAGGTTGGTCTGATTGAGCCAGACACTTCCTCTACAGGTAGGTTGGTTTAAAAACCAATGAAGAAGTACACTCTCTTACTGCTATATTTCCATCATCCAGGACTATTTACTTGATAATATTACAAACAATGACATTAATCTCACCTCCATCCCTTGCCCCTGCGGTCGCCTAGGAGACACAGAAGAGGGCGTGGCAGGGAGCTTGGCTGTTCCCTCTACGTCCCCTCCCTCCCACGGCTCTCCCACCGGGCTGATCAAAGAGGCGGCCACTCCCCCCTCCTCTCCGTCTATGAGCAGTGTTCTCGCAGTACAGGGGTAAGTCTGCACCCAACCCCCCCTAGCTTGGGGTATGGTCTTTTGTGCTGTTATTTCTTATTATAAGGTGCTGGGCAATTCCAGTTGTCAGGAGCTGCTACGTTTCCTCTCTTTCTGAGTAATCATGAGTGGATCAATTAAGTACCCGAGAGTGTCTGCATACCTTTTCATGTCTACATCAGTCCCTGAATGGAACGAGAACCAATAAACAGACGCACTGTGGCCCCCCCTTGATCTGACAGAGTTGCCTGCCGCTGTTTGAGTGAAAGAAAGGAAAGGGGAAGAGGGAGGGAGGAAGGGAGTGAGGGGGGGAATATTACCAGCAACACTGCTTCTCCTCAGGTCAGCCATCTCGGGTTCATTATGTCCCCTTCATGTCTGCCCTGGTGAAACTCTAGAGCAGTGATCCTCTCTGACCGTCTAAAAATAACCACAGATGCATCAGCAGCTTCTAGCGTTATAGCCCATCATTGTTTTGGGGTTTGGTGCTGTAACAGACTCTCTTGTCCTCTCTATAGCCAAACTCAGGGTCAGGGTTGATACAGCGCATGAAATGCCGGCCCCTGAATCTATAACCCTCTCTGTCGATGAATACCTCCTCCCTACACCTCACAAATGAACACAGCTTTTTATACTTTTTAGCACAGAACCTCCATAACTTTCTCTTTCCTGTATTGTATCCTAACCTGTCCTCGTGACCCTCCTCTTCCTGTCCCAGGAGCCCCAGTATGTCCCAAGGTGTGGACGCCATTGGGTTGCAGGTGGACTACTGGCTGGCGTCGCTGGCGGAGAAACGCCGAGAGGGCGAACGGCGCGACACAGGCTGTAAGAACACTCTGAAGAGTGCCTTCAGATCCCTGCAGGTCAGCAGGCTACCAGGAGGGGGCAGCAGTGAGACACAGGCCCAGGTCAGCACCATGGCCATGACCGTGGTCACCAAGGAGAAGAACAAGAAGGGTAAAGAGTTTTAGAATAACACTTTTCTATGGCACAATCAAAGTAATTCAGTGTTTAAAAAAAACAAACAGTTTTTAATGCTGAATGGTCAGTGGAATAGATGCATTCCATCTAGTTGGGGTGTTCTTCAGTCATTCTTCCTACAGTATGTGACTGTTATAGTCTTCCTGGTTGTATAGTTATAGAAATCTTATTGCATTTATAATGAAGGTTGACTTTCTCTGTGTCTGTAGTTCCCACCATATTCCTGGGTAAGAAGCCGAAGGAGAAGGATGTCGACTCTAAGAGCCAGGTCATTGAGGGTATCAGCAGACTCATCTGTTCTGCCAAGCAGCATCAAACCATCCTGAAAGGTACAGGAACATGAGACGAGGAGGGAGGGAGGGCGGGCGGGGAAGAGGTATGACCAGTGAAATTGGAGAGAAGGCTCTGAGAAGAGGGAGGGAGGGGGAGAGAGAGGTGAAATTATAGTGCTTCTCTAGAGGCACAATCTTTAGAAAGAGTCGACCCATCAGTAAAGATGAGGTGTAAGAGAAGGCAGGGGAAGGGGAAATTATTTATTGGGGATGTTCGAGGAAAGAGAAAATGAAGGAAGGGTTGTGTTAACGGACCTCTAAGACTGTGCCCGAAATAGCACCCTATTCCTAACACTGGGCCAATAGGGCTCTGGTCAAAAATGGTGCACTACTGTATATAGGGAATAGTGAGCCATTTGAAACGCAGCCTAAAGGTGCCCGCATACTAGGTTCAAACGTCTGTGCCCCTTAAGACCTTTGCTTGAAAAACTAGATAAAAACTGCAATTTTACTGTTTGTCCCTCTTGAGATGCCGTATCAACATTGTAGCCTGTATGCACTTCCTCAAAGTAGTCAGAATTATTCAAAGATAAATCAAGAAATCTGTAATTCATTTGGACATTTTTGCTGAGGGAAGTCTTTTGTCTCGCAATTTTACATCTAACTAAGATGTTTGGTGCAGTATTTCTCAAGTGAAAAAATATGCATGAAAACTCGTTGTCTCTCGTTGAATGACAACAAACACTTAATTGAAGAATCCTGTCCATAGTTCCCACTCCTACTAGGAGTAGTACTGTTGACCAATCACAGACGAAGGGGCGTAGACTTGTGCTACCGAACTACAACTTGCCTCAAGAAAAAAATGTAATATCTAAAAATGTTCTCAAATGCGCAAACCGTTTCTACTGGGAAGCGTGCAACAGGCTTAAGTGTTCCCTGTCTGAACAATAGTCATACTTAACCAGTATTTGTGTGTCTCCTGTGTGTGTGTCTCAGTGTCCATAGACGGAGTGGAGTGGAATGACGTCAAGTTCTTCCAGCTTGCTGCCCAGTGGCCCACCCATGTCAAGTATCTCCCTGTTGGACTGTTTGGTTACAACAAACCCCCCTCCTAGGGTCCACCCTGTACCCCTCGCCCAATCCCGTCCCACCTACGCACACAGACCCCCGCCTCTCGGAACGCCGTGGCGACTAATATCGGTCAATTACGATGAAGGGTTGAGGGGCCGAATGTATTTGCTATGTTTTGTCTTATTTCTCTATAGTAGGGAGGGAGAGATGGGTCGGATATGGGGTGCAACGCTACTAGTCACTTTAATGAATTGAAATGCCCCTCTCGCTGTCTAGCGTGTGTGTATGAGGGGCCCACAGCACAAGATAACGGGCTGCCGTTCAACTAATCCTAACGATGAGATGCACCCGCATGAATAACTCCCATGACGTGCCCTGACCCTTGACCCCTGACATCTGACCCTTTAACCCTTAACCTTTAAAACCCTGACCAGGTAGTTCTCTTATCACCTTGAACCTGCCCGGTGTCATCAAAGGCCAACCTGCATGCTGTACTACTACACCACCACGTGCCAGGACATGTTATAACAGTAATGCCACGGTTATTATGGGGTATGGAGGGGAACTTGGGATCCAAACATACTGTACATGTGCATGAAATGGAATGAACAACAGACGACACCTACAGTAGCAATGTTTTTTCTGCTGCCTAATTACATGAAAATGCTTTTTTTCTCTCACCAATGATGTACAGTAAGTTGACATGTTATGCATATGAAGAGCAGAAAATATAAGAGAAGGCTCTAGTTTTTTTTGTAACGACATTTGAACCCCCTGTGTACAGCGAGGGCGCCGACTTAAGAGCTCACTGTTTGCCCCAACTTTACTGAGAAGAGGCAACATTTCTGCTGTCTGTAAGGCTTGTCCCTTTATCAACCTCAGTTGTTGTTGTCAGCGTTGCTCTCTTGATCCACCCTCCACTGTATAGTCCTCCTTCCGCTTGTGGACGTACAGTATATCACCTGTGTGGGGCTGTTGCATGCTGGGATTTGTAGGCTGAGGCTCGTGCTGAGGTTAAATTGGGGGACAGGAGCAGTGACCGTCATCTTCATTTTTTGCGATGCACTTCTAGTAACTATAGTAGCTAGGTATCTTACTCCAAAGCACAATGTCGCACGCTACTAGTGACTTTTTATCCCTGTCTTTACCTGTCAAGGATTGCAAAATTCCGGTAACTTTCCCAAAATTACCAAGTTTTCCAGAAATCCTAGTTGGAAGGTTTCTGGAATTAGGAGGGAATAAGTAGTAAATCCGGAATCTCCCGACCTGGATTTCTGAAAAACATGCATTTTCCAGCCCTGCCTGTGATAGACGGGCAGCGTTCACGCCACTGAAATGGTGGTGTGTTGTGTCTAGGGTGTTGTGAGGTGGCCAGTGTCCAGTGACAGGTGTGTTGTTATGTAATGTGGTAAAACAATATTGAAATATCTATGAAACCAATTTTATAAGTAACCCACGCGACACAGTATGATTGTTTTGTGTGTGTGACCACGTGTTTGTGTCGAGATGTGGTCAATATCGCTTTATGAGTTCTGTAGGCTGCGGTATCAGCGGCCAGACGTTTGCCTTGTAGACTGACACAAAGATAGGTGACACCAAATTACCTTTTTTAAGAGCTACTAACGGCTCTGGTGCTTTTTAAGAAGAAACTGCAGACAAATAATTTGTATCCAAAGAATTTGACTTAAATAATTGGTTTTCAATTTAGTAGCAAAGTCTATGGTCGAATAATGTACCTGCAAAGTACATTCAAATTAGTATATTTTGAATGAAATGGCAATGTATTGTAAGCAAAACACTAGTTCTCTTGCTGTCTAAAATGAAAGCTAACGAGTGTTGAGTAGCTTAGCCTTGTGTCACCTACAAAGTAACCTTCCCCATCTGTGCGGAGTGAAGAATTGTGACAAATATCAAGTATTACAATGCCAATGTCTCAATTTTTGCTGTTATTATTATGATTTCCGGGGTAACTTAGAGGTAGGTTTTTCAGCTTAGGTGTAACAGTGTTAAAAATTGTGACGTCAACACCTTGTGTAACTCAAATCTGGCCCTGTTCTCTTTTGGGGGGGGGGGGGCTCGTACAAAGGAAGGTTTTTGCACCAAGGGCTTCAAACTGATTGAGAGCATAAGTACACAGCTATGCATGTTCCACAAATCAGTCTGAATGATAGAATGTACAGATCTCAAACAACAAGGATGTATTTCCAAAAATCATTAGAGGTATCATCTGAACTTAATTTGAATGTGCAGATAATATTCATTGTTAGTTTCTATTATCTCTTCTCAGTCTTGTCGACAAAAGCTTTATCATTTAGTAAACATACATTTTGGAGGTTTTAACACCATTTTACCAGTCCAGAATAGGGTTGCAAAGGGAGGATATATTACTGGAAACTTTCTAAGTTTGCCAGTAAAGTACCACCATTTTTGTAACTTTCAAGGATTTGATGTAATTTATCACATCTATTGACCATTTTGGGTACTTCAGATTATCACAGATGTCTTTCATTATCTGTGGCCTAATCACCTATATAAAATATAATATAATCAAATAAGATTTTAAAATTTAAAACAATGCAATGACAAAGCTGTAAAAACGTTCCTAAGTATTAATAATCAACTTAGTGAATACCATTGGTGATTAATATGAGGGTTTCAGCATGACATGTCAACCATAACATTTTTTACACACTTATTTATTTTATTATGACAATATGCCTTTGTTGTAAATGTGATGGCAGTTGTGAAAAAAGTCAATAGTTGGAAGAGTTGCAGAGTTAATTAAGAATAATGCCATTTTTGATTAGATGCTTTTAAACATTAATTTGGCTATTTTGTCTTGATCAGAGGGTGTATCCACTAGGAACTAATGGATATTATGGACACAGATATGACAAATTAATACTATACATGATTTTTTATTTTTTTTACATTTACTCAAGTTTAAATGACCAAAGTTACCATCGAATGCTATAGATTCCGGCAACTTTTGTAAATTACTGGTAGCTTTACCCTAGTCCATAACCACCTGTTATTTCACTAGAACATTTTTGTTTTATTATAGAAAACACACCATAATAATCTCTCTCAACTCCATAGTCAGTTGACCTTGTGACCTCTGTGAGCTTGAATACTTTGTGCAACTTCCCTGTGAGTATCAAAGAAAGATATGGCAAAGGCAGTGGTCCTCTTGAAAGCAGACCATTTAAACCCTGCTTCTCATAGCAAGTGTCACTGCCCACCAGTCAAGGGCTAGACCCAGACCAATGCCTTCATGTGGACTTGGACTCTTAATGCATATTTTAACTGAGACTGTATCCTACTGTATGAATGTTATGTACAACAGGGTTTTCTCTTTGGGAGAGACGTTATTGCTTGAGGATAGTGAACCCTACCTGTAGCTACGCTACTCTCTAACCACAGATCTAGGGTCAGATTACAATTACCCCCCCTCCTAGTTCTAACCATAACCATCAGGGGGATTAAAAGATATCTGACCCTGTGTCAGTGGTTAGGGGAGACTTCTACCGTCTCTGAGCAGAACAAAGGGGTCCAATTTCTCTATGCCTTGCAGCGTGTTATTAGCGTAATAAGGAGTGTAAGATAGAATCATATATTTTAACTCCCGTCTCTTCATAGGGGGGGATCATAAGCATTCACTGAATGGGACAAAGAAATCACTGCCAAGATGTCAAATGTTACATGGATATAACACCAAGTTGAAGCGGGGGTGATGTAGATATAGGTGTTAAATGTTTTTGGTGATAAAACTTTGTTCCAAAGTTATCATTTTAATGTTGGAAACATTATTTTTTTCCACTATACATTCCAATGTTTACTCCTCTCTCCTCTCCCCCTGTTTCCAGTTCAGTCCCTTCTTTCACCTGTTGTACCATTAACATGTTTGTTTTTTCCTACCTTCTCTAGGCCTATTTGTCCTGTGTGGCTGTCTCTCGAACTTGTACCTGTGTCTCTACCTGTATTGACCTGTAGTTACTCTTATGTCCATGACTAACGTATAGGGACAGCGGTTTTTGCTGACCATGTGACCCGACCAGGAACAATCCTGGGCCTTAGTTATAGTCTTTTGAGTACAGGGCTCAGACTGTCTCCCGAAACGGGTCATATGGTCCTGAAACACTTCTGTCCTGGAGGGGAAGAACAATATGATCTATTAATATGAATAAATCAATTTAGCGGATCAATACTGTCCGTCCTCTCTGCTATCATCACAATGTGTTTCAGAACAAATGGAGTGAGAGATCTAGAACAAACCGTAAGCTATCTAGAGTCTCTGGTAGGATTCCACAAGCTTTGCTTCTCTAATAAAGCCCATTTTGAAAGGATCCCTGCTTGTAACATAGCACTCTATCACAGAAGAGAATCTGTTTTTGCATAACACTGCTTAGACTACACTTATGCTTGGTTGTAGTTTGAGGGGAGGATTCTAACGCTTGTGCATTTGGAGAGTAATTTTGCACATGCCATTGTTTCTTCAGCAGCTTTTTTGCCTTTTGTCTATAAACAGTAATAATGCTTGTACATATCACAACAGTACTTCTGTATTGTATCTTAGTCCTTGTTTTTTTTATTTGAAATGTTTTGTAGTACTTTTTCATGATTATGTTGTCAATTAAACTGATGTGGGATGGAAAAGTGGAACTGTTTGTTTTTATTTTGTAAATACTCCTGAGTTGTGTGTGCGTTCTGGTGCTTTTTCAGTTATTCATTTGAATGGAATCTAGGAATTAATGTAGTTTATTAAAGTTCAAATTAAGTTTATTTAGGCTTCTCTAGACGAGTTATTATAATACACAGGTCTACATTAGAATGAAGGGAAAAAAAGTACTGTAAATGCTATGGTGATTAGCCACAGGAAATATCCACAAGCCTACAAATAAATGTTAATTGCGCATCACCCTTTATTTTGATCTCTCCCATAGGGGGTAGCGATGAAGTCGTATCGCCCGGACTGGGCTTGTGGATTGGAGGATTGTGGGAGAATTCGAACAGCAGCCATTTTCGGGTCGCGACTGTCATTCTTCGAACACGCTTCTCAGACTGAGAACGCAGCGGGTCCCGCACTCTCTCCCAAAACAACTTCCCGAGGAAGGATCGGACGATGTCTCACTTTGCGAACAGCCTTCCTGTATTTTGATCCCAACTCCCGTTGAAACCAACCGTCGCAAGACAAGAGAACATTTTGACTAGGCTAATTCGTGCCCGGATCGAATTCATTAGCTAATCAGCAATGCTAACATAATTGGTAACAATGTATTGCTTGGAACTCGCAAGCTTTTAGACGCCAGCGACAATCGGATTTAAGCAAAGTGGTGTTCCGTGGGTTATTTTCTTTTTACAGCTAGTTCAGAAGGCTGAATAACGCGTCACCCGGATCTTACCCGTGGGGCAACAGCAGGGAAAGCAGGTAAATAACGTTGTTTATGGTGATGTACAGGCTATTACTTTCCTCACATCGACCTGGTACATTTGACAGTTTTATGGTTTTAGAGAGTCATGGTGATATAGCCCACCGTAGGCATAGTTTTTTGGGGGGATAAGTGTAGGGTTATATTATCCCCAGCCTTGATGTTATTGATGTGGACGAGCGTAGCTAGCCACCTGACAAGTGATGGAAGCCGAGCATCACAACAGTAGGTCGAGGTAGCCAGGAGCAGCGCACTTGTCTTTGGGGAAAATAGAACCGTTTCGATGAAGGTAACGTATGGCCGACACGAGGTTTTTTTACGTGTATGAGTTATATTGGAATATATTTTTGAGTCCAACAAAGACCGAGGAACTATTGAATCGTAGGCTACGCCGACGTATCAACGCCTCCCCATGCTAGGCTGGTGAAATGTATCTACCGATGTTGCCAATCGAGCTCGTCTTGGTTCTTTACATTGTTTTTGACGAGCCGTCGCTTATTGTAAGTGCAGAGGAAATTGTTATTCTTAGTCATATAGAGACAGACTTAAACCTCACGACCGCATCCGTGCAGAAAGACCTTGCAGCAGCATATTTCTGGCTGGGCCTCGCTCAAACCTGCCAATGTTTACAATAATGTTGTAGTGCTTTGTAGGACATGATCCTACGTGTGTGTGACAGTTATACATACTATAGTATATACGATATATCTTACAAGACATTTAGTCTGAGAGACTTATTGTATTATATTTGTGTGTAACGCTCTCTATCCGTCACCTTCATTGATTCTCCCCCATTTCTTGTCATTCTGTGAGGGGGTGGAGAATCCTGGAGTTTCGGCCCATATTTTACTACATAACACTAATTGACAGTTTAATGGATCGATGATAACACCTGCACATTGCCAAACGTCCCGTACAGCTCGTGAGAGATTTGTTAGCTGTGCCTGCGGAAACAAGGATGATAGATTGCGGGATCGCTCATATTGCTGCATTGCGGTCAATGGATGTAATGGGGTGGGCGGAGTGGTGTTGGTGGGGGCCTCCTGGCGGCGGCGAGAACAGAACAGGTGCTCGTCCAAAGCGGAGCAGCGCAGTGGAGAAGTTGCAGAGCAGCGCATTTCTGATCACTCCACCTGCAACGACCAGCTTGTTTACATTAATGATTCTATTTAGTCTCTTCTCTTGAGAGAGAGAACAACTGATTTAAGGCAGTGCCACTCAAAATATGTATAGAGTAGGTTTGGAACCGAAACGCTTACAGTTCCTTACTTCATTTTCTCAAGATCAAACTATTAGAGTCCAATTGGAGTAGAAACAGGGTCCAGAGAAATGAACTGTGCCTTGGTTGGTTTGATCAATGGAAACAGGATGCATCAGTCAAAAGTTTGGACACCTACTTATTCCCCAATTTTTTTTTTTTTTTTTACTATTTTCTAATTTGTAGAATAATAGTAAAGACATCAAAACTATGAAATAAATAACACATTGAACTGTAGTAACCCAAAAAGTGTTAAACAAATCTAAATATATTTGAGATTATTCAAAGTAGACACCCTTTGCATTGATGACAGCTTTGCACACGCTTGGCATTCTCTCAACCAGCTTCATGAGGTAGTCATCTGGAATGCATTTCAATTAACAGGTGTACCTTGTTAAAAGTACATTTGTGAAATGTCTTTCCTTAATACTTTCCCTAATACGTTTGATCCAATCTGTTGTGTTGTGTAGTGACAAGGTAGGGTTGGTATACAGAAGATATTTTACCCTATTTGGTAAAAGACCAAGTCCATATTATGGCAAGAACAGCTCAAATAAGCAAAGAGAAACCACAGTCCGTCATTACTTTAAGACATTAAGGTCAGTCAACCTGGAAAATTTTGAAAGTAAAAACCATCAAGATCTATAATGAAACTGGCTCTCATGAGGACTGCCACAGGAAAGGAAGACACAGAGTTTCCTTTGCTGCAGAGGATAAGTTCATTAGAGTTACCAGCCTCAGAAATTGCAGCCCAAATAAATGGTTCAGAGTTCAAGTAACAGACACATCTCAACATCAATTGTTTAGAGGAGACTGCGTGAATCAGGCCTTCATTGTCGAATTGGTGAAGAAACCACTTCTAAAGGACACCAATAAGAAGAAGAGACTTGTTTGGGCCAAGCAACACGAGCAATGGACATTAGACCGACGGAAATCTGTCCTTTGGTCTGATGAGTCCAAATTTGAGATTGTTGGTTCCAATCGCAGTGTCTTTGTGAGATGCAGAGTAGGTGAGCAGATTATCTTTGCATGTGTGGTTCCCACCGTGAAGCATGGAGGAGGTGTGATGATGTGGGGGTGCTTTGTTGGTCACACTTTAAAATTCAAGGCACACTTTACCAGCATGGCTACCACAGAATTTTGCAGCAATACACCATCCCATCTGGTATGCACTTAGTGGGACTCTCATTTGTTTTACAACAGGACAATGACCCACACAACTTCAGGCTGTGTAAGGGCTATTTGACCAAGAAGGAGAGTGATGGAGTGCTACATCAGATGACTTGGCCTCCACAATCACCTAACGTCAACCCAATTGGGATGAGTTGGACAGCAGAGTGAAGGAAAAGCAGCCAACTAGTGCTCAGAATGTGTGAACTCCTTCAAGACTGTTGGAAAAGCATTCCAGGTGAAGCTAGTTGAGAGAATGCCAAGCGTGTGCAAAGCTGTCAAAGGCAAAAGGTGGCTACTTTGAATAATCTCAAATATAAAATATATTTTGATTTGTTTAACACTTTTTGGTTACTGCATGATTCCAAATGTGTTGTTTCATAGCTTTGATGTCTTCACTATTCTTTTACAATGTAGACAATATTTGAAATAAAGGAAAACCCATGAATGAGTCGGTTTGTCCAAACTTGGACTGGTACTGTATGTAAATAGGGTATTTCTGTTTAATAAATTAGCAAACATTTCTAAACCTGTTTTGCTTTGTCATTATGGGGTATTGTGTGTGAATTGCTTACGTTTTTTGGTGTAATACATTTTAGAATAAGGCTGTAACGTAACAAAATGTGGGAAAAGTCAATGGATCTGAATACACGCCTCTTCCTCAAACTAGCTTCAATTCCAAGCTCTCTGTACAAGACTAGGAGTATGGTAACATGAGACCAGTCCCTATCTAACCCCTCTCCCCCTTCCTACAGTGTGTGTGAACCCGGGTTATCTCCACCATGGTGTACCCACGCAGCGAGGAGGCCCTGGAGCGCCTGACCCAGGATGAGATAGTGCTCAACACCAAAGCTGTGATGCAGGGCCTGGAGACCCTCCGCGGGGAGCATGCCCAGCTCCTCACCTCCCTGCTGGACTGCACACAGCCACCTGCTGCCCAGGAGAAGTCAGGCCTGCTGCGTAAGAGCCTTGAGGCCATCGAACTGGGCCTGGGAGAGGCACAGGTAGGAACGAGATGAGGGATGTGGAGGGAAGAGGGTGAGGGCTAGCGAGGCAGAAGAGAAGTGGAAGACGAAAGAGGGAGGGCACAGGGGAGTGAAAGAGGCAGGGGGTGGGTAAGCGGAAGAGGCTCAGCCTTGAGAGGTAAGGGAGGATAATGAAATTATGGGAGAGTAGAGGTGAATGGAGTGGGGGAGGATGCTGGTGCTCGATGTGGGTTATTGCTAGTTCATACGCTGTGACTAAGGCTTGAAGGAGAGGATGAATTTAGATGCATGCCTCATAGAGCGTGAGGAGGGTGATTCATCAAGAGGATATGAGAGTTGTTCCTGTAGGAAGGCAGCGGTGGGAATCTGGGTTGGGTACGGATGGTCTGATAACATGAACGGCATAAAAGAAGGTCCCTAAAGACAACTCCCCACCCTCTTTTGAATAGACCAGACTATAATAGAAGGATATTGTCCTCCAAGAAGGAAATTCTTTGCACTTGTTTTGGAACCGGTGACAACAAATCCCAGGTAAACATTCTTCCTAGCCTGGTAGTCCCCGCTAACGTACAATGTGGTCTGGCCCCCAAGCTAGCCGCTTCCCCTTTTTGTTTTAGTTTCATTCCTGCAGCGTTCCTTGTTTTATTTGAACCACCCCATCCCTCTCTTGTTTCCCTCTCTCATTTCCCTATCTCATTTCCCTCTCTTGCCATGTTGTCATTGAAAATAAGAGCTGGTTCTAACCCCCCCCCTTGTCCAGGTGATCATTGCCCTGTCGGGCCACCTGAGTGCGGTGGAGTCTGAGAAGCAGAAGCTAAGAGCCCAGGTCAGACGACTGTGTCAGGAGAACCAGTGGCTACGAGACGAACTGGCAGGAACACAGGTAGACATACTACAGCCAAATCCACCTTACGTGCATGTACAGCGTAGGACACGGCATCATTCACTCCGATATCAAAGTCTTTGTTTTCAGACCTCGGTGGTGAAATGTTCTGGGGATGTGGGATGAGTCCACATCCCAACGTACACAACCGACTGTGTGGAGTATGGAATCATCTCAACGTTACCTTTGAGGGCGGTCAACATTTTAGGGATTTTGGAGTATACGATCACTTTGATCCTTTCCAAAGCGAGACGTTTCCAAAGTGTCCCCTCCCTCCCACTCACCTCTCATCTCATCTCCCCCCCAGAGCAAGCTGCAGTGTAGTGAGCAGTGTGTTGCCCAGCTGGAGGAGGAGAAGAAACACCTGGAGTTCATGAACAAGATCAAGAAGTTTGACGACGACGTGTCTCCGTCTGAGGAGAAGGCTGCAGGCGAGACGTCCAAAGACAGCCTGGACGACCTGTTCCCCAACGACGACGACCAGGGACAAGGTAGGGCGCTTGATTGGCCAGAGGAGAATCCCGTTGCGGGGACAAGGCAGACATGGGGTTAGATGGTAATGTTGAAGACGATGGGTGTTAGATATGGTTGGGGTTACAGAAGGGTTAGACTTATGATACTTGATTTATTGATTTGGCATTTTGGTTACTGACACTGCCACCTCTTAAAACGTGAAATAAATGACATGTCGTCATCTCAGATATTCCCTTGCGAAATAAGCATTGTCTCTTAACATGCTACAGTTGTATCTCAGCGCGAGCACGCCATTCTGTACCAAGAATGAAATCCCTTTTTTGATTTGGAACCCCTGTTCTGTCCGAACAAAGTATTCAAGAGTGAATCACTTTTAACCCCCTCCGCATCTCCAGCCCAGCCCAGCGGAGAGGCTGCGGCCCAGCAGGGTGGCTACGAGATCCCGGCCCGCCTGAGGACTCTTCATAACCTGGTGATCCAGTACGCCTCCCAGGGGAGGTACGAGGTGGCCGTGCCCCTCTGCAAACAGGCCTTGGAGGACCTGGAGAAGACCTCCGGACACGACCACCCCGACGTGGCCACCATGCTCAACATCCTGGCCCTCGTCTACAGGTGCGAGGGGAAGGAAGGGAGAAATGAGAGTGAGTGAGGGAGATGGATGGATGGATTGTGGGACGGGTGGGATATGCTCGTGGGAGATGGATGGTATCGAGGGACGGCTGGATGTGCTCATAGAAAAAGATGATTGGGTGCGGAGGGGATGTGTGGATAGCCGGGTAGAAGAATGAATTGAGACTTACTGTTTAATTACGGTGCTTCTGCAAATCTTCTTACCTGGAATTATATTTGTGTTCCAGGGACCAGAACAAGTACAAAGAGGCAGCCCACCTGCTGAACGATGCCCTGGCCATCAGAGAGAAGACTCTGGGGAAGGACCACCCTGCGGTGGCTGCCACTCTCAACAACCTGGCCGTGCTCTACGGGAAGAGGGGCAAGTACAAGGAGGCTGAGCCCCTCTGCAAGAGAGCCCTGGAGATCAGAGAGAAGGTACACAAAATAACACTATTGATTTTAATTGCATTTATGACTCAACATGTGTAGTGCTCAGAGAGAACTCTCATCTCCTTTCATTGTAGCTAAAGTAAGTCTTGATGTGTGTCTCTGTGCCTGTGGTGTTCAGGTCCTGGGCAAGTACCACCCTGACGTGGCCAAGCAGCTGAACAACCTGGCCCTGCTGTGTCAGAACCAGGGAAAGTACGAGGAGGTGGAGTATTACTACAGACGAGCCCTGGAGATCTACCAGTCCAAACTAGGAGCTGATGACCCCAACGTAGCCAAGACCAAGAACAACCTGGTGAGGGGGAGGAATATGGAGATGGAGGAATATGGAGATGGAGGAATATGGAGATGGAGGAATATGGAGATGGAGGAATATGGAGATGGAGGAATATGGAGGGGGAGGAATATGGAGGGGGAGGAATATGGAGGGGGAGGAATATGGAGGGGGAGGAATATGGAGATGGAGGAATATGGAGATGGAGGAATATGGAGATGGAGGAATATGGAGATGGAGGAATATGGAGATGGAGGAATATGGAGGGGGAGGAATATGGAGGGGGAGGAATATGGAGGGGGAGGAATATGGAGGGGGAGGAATATGGAGGGGAAGGGGGAGGAATATGAAGGGGGAGGAATATGGAGGGGAAGGGGGAGGAATATGAAGGGGGAGGAATATGGAGGGGAAGAGGGAGGAATATGAAGGGGGAGGAATATGAAGGGGGAGGAATAAGGGGGGAGAAATATGGAGGAATAAGGGGGAGGAATATGGAGGGGAAGAGGGAGGAATATGGAGGGGGAAGCAGGGAGAAAGAGAGAATATTCTGGAATACCTCAGATGATCATTTAGCCAAATTTCCAGTATAGGGCAGTACAAAGTAATGCAGTCTAATCTTTAAAAATTACCATGTTTTGGGAAACTTAAAACCGTTTTGTTATAGATGTACATGCTTTTATGTGTTGATGTGAAATGTTTGTCATTTAAACCTGTGTACATTTCATCTTATATCTTTAGGCTACATGCTACCTCAAACAGGGGAAGTTCAAGGATGCTGAGTCTCTGTACAAAGAGATCCTGACCCGAGCACACGAGAAGGAGTTTGGCTCAGTCAACAGTGAGTCTCCTACAATCACATTGACGGGACTGGCCTGCGTCCCAAAATGGCACCCTATTCCCTGTAGTGCACTTCTATTGACCAGAGCCCTCTGGGAATAGGGTGCAATTTGGGACACTACCTGGTTCTACATTTACCAGCACGCTAGACCTACCGACTCTATGAAGTCTTCATTCTGGCCACGACTTCCCAGTAAACCCTGTGGTCATTGGCTGGCCGTGCGTGGCCGTGTCCTGACCGGTCGGATCAGGGCTAATCTGTCGTGCGTGGAGCGGCTTAATTCACCACTGTGTCCAGATCACTGCCCTTAAGCCAATCAAACACTGACATAGTCAGAACAGCACAGTAGAGGGCGGCTTTGGCGTTGTTTAGCTAGCATGGCACAGACCAGCATAACCCACTTTGTATCCCCCCCCCCTACACAAGTTAAGTGTGTTAATTTTATGGTTTAATTAGTGAAATGAGCACACACTGACGGGTAAATGCATGGAGAGGTTAAATCCTCTGAGTTACATGCCATAAATCAACCCATTTTGATTTTAAATTATTTTTCCAGTGAGAGGAGAACCTACATGTGTTCTCTACACGTTTTGGTCCATGCAAAACAAGATGTATGAATGTACACATAACACAGTGACACTGATAACCCCCCCCACCCCCTATACCTTCTGTTCTCTTTCAGATGACAACAAACCTATCTGGATGCATGCGGAGGAGAGAGAGGAGAGCAAGGTACTTTACAGTATGGACCTGTTGTATGGTGTGCCGAACCACGGTCCTGTTACTGGATGACACTGTCTGGCTATTAACTCTGATGGATAGGCGGACCTGATAGGACTGAGAGGGAGAGCGTTAATATGATAACGGAGGCTTTGTAATAAGGTCCGTGATTTGTCTCTGCTGCTGCTGCTGCTTATAGTCCAGCGGCTAAGCCTAATGTTTTGTGGCAACTGCGGACTTTGTGGTAAAGGCACTAAATTACACACACAGCTAGGATCAGTCCTTAGTGTTTTTAGCCATCGTTTTTATAGTGCCATCGCATTTGTGTTGTTTTTTTGTTTTTTTTGTCGTCACAAAGGCATTTGGTTAAAATGGGTTTACCTGTCTCCTTTGCTGGACATAATGCATTACTATGGGATTTTACCTAGAGAGATGTGTGCAGTGGAGGTTTGGTGTCACGTTTCTTGAAATTGACATAGTATGTTATATCATTGTGTCATTGTAAGCAGCCCGACTTCAGGGAAAACGTCACTTTTTGTTTTTAAATACCCGCAGTCAACTTTTGCAACTTTTTTTTTTTTTTTTGTTACATTATGAGGCTTCTAGTTCCCCAGAACAGTTGAGCCAGTCATGTGTTTGTTTGTAAATAGCACAACAGGTGAAAGCTGGAGCACGTAAGTCCAGCTGTGTATTGACAGGGGTCGCTTTTTATATTTAAAGTCAAGTGTTTTTTGTTGTTGTCGTTGGGTTAAATAGAGTGATCGGGGACGTGCAACCATAGTTTTCCATCACAGAAAATACATTAGTGCAACACATTCGGCAGAAAATAGCTTCATTTTCATGATCAGAAGTGGAACACTATTTGGCTGGCGGCCGCAAGTAAATGAGTTTTTTTTCCAAAAACGATGCATAGGCCATCGTATTTCTGATGTTATCGTAGAAATAATGTAGCCAGCTACATGTGCTAAGGTTTTGCTTCACTTTTACCAGAGGCAGGTTGGCTGCACTGTACCGGAGAGAAACAGCCACACGCCAGTAGGGGTGCTGTCTGCTGATTTAAAATGGCCGTTGGTGAATTCTCATCTTGGTGGAGAAGCGCAACCGAAGCACAATGTGTCTGGCGCTCAGTAGAAATGACAAAAAACAAGCATTTTAGATCTGCGTTTACGAAATGCAACATGAGATTACTTACACCTGTTATCTTTTTTTTTCCTGCGTGAAAAATGAAGAATTCTGCGCTAACCAGCAAGTTAAACTTAGGGGTCGCGTTATCTTAGTAAGTTGCTGAATTGATGTGACTGGGCATCATATTGTGTAAGCTTTCTGCCGTGTTTGAGAAGTCAAAGCCCTTTGGTAGAGTTATCTGTACAGCTGCCGCTGCTGTGTTTTGACTTCCCTTGCATTTTTCTCTCTGTTCTTGGCCTGACTGCTCCTCCCCCATCTTTTGCAAGCAGAGCAGGCCCTTTGCCCTAGTGGCTCCATTCCCTTGTAAATGTCCAAACTCACCAAAATAACGTTCATTAGCTTCTACCTATATGTTTAACTATGAGCTGGATTGCCTGTCTTTTCAATTCTTTATTTTCGTTTGCGCACATGAGCATATTTAGCTAGCAGCCTCCATGGAAATTCACTATTGTGCTAATTTTGTTAGCATCCTGGTAACAAATGCCAAATTGTCTGTCTTTGCCTTTTGGCGCCCCCTTGTGTACTAAACCAGTAATATCGTAAATTCCAGAATGAGAAAAGGACGGTATGACTATATGAAAGTCTGGAATCCACCCAACCCTAGTTAGGTCCCTTGATACCAATTGAGCAATGATTGAATGCCTCAGTGTATCTGAACGTTGTTGCTTCCCGACACCTTGTAGAATCCACGCCCCAAAGAATTCAGGCTGTTCTGGAGGCAAAGGGGTGTCCAACCTAGTACTAAAGTGGCCAATGTGTATATGTGGCACGTTTGAGCCATCTTTTTTGCGTTCTCCCAACTCCCTCAAACAATCTAAGCCATCATTGGGCTGTACGTACCTATTATTTTTGAGATATGGCCATGTGACACCTGTCCAATATGGCCCCACGGAGCTGGTGGAAATATAAATGATCTGCAATGGCAATATCGCTAAAAACACTTCTAAGCACTGTATTGCCCTAGTGGTGTTTGAAATTTGGTGGTTTTATTCAAATGTCCACAATTTCTTCCCTTAGTCGCTGGACTATAACTGTCTGTCTCTGTCTCTGTCTCTCGCTTGCTCAGGCGAAGAGGAAGGATGCTGTGCCCTATGGAGAATATGGGAGCTGGTACAAGGCCTGCAAAGTTGACAGGTAAGAGTTAGTATTTGAAATTCATTTTAATGTGAGAAATACAACTCAGTGTTCTAAATTATATTAATGTTGTGCTTTAATGATGTATGGAAGTCCAGAAAGGACATATGAGTAAAATCAATAAAAATCCCTCATGTCTCGATCACAACTTATCTCATGATCACGACACAGTAAAAGTTGCTTTTTCAAGATCAGGAGATAATCAAAAGTACAGTGCTTCATTCCTTCATTTGTTCCCATGCACAATAACCACCTCAAGGAGCCCAGTGGCTGCACTCGTGGGGGATTTAAGCCGCGAACAATGCCTGACAGGCAGCCTATTCTCCCAGGCAGCGTGCCGCCCCCAAGACCACAGACAATCTCATGCAAGGAGCAATGCAACTAACTTGGCTAGTCTTGTTAGCATGCATAACTGATGTGTATAATTATAAGGGACATATTTACAATGGGTGAGCTCCATTCCTGACAGGCTGATCAGATTCAATTTCAGCTTTAGATGCTGGTAAGACAGGATGCTGCCTTTTTTTTAATTCTGTTTTGTAGGTAAGGCTCCTTGTAGACAGCCAACAAGGCAGCATCCTGAGACGGCTATTGAATCTGATCAGCCTGCCAGGAATAGAGCATACCCACTCTTGATCATATACATATTGCACTGACTGTTAATATGCCTATCAGAAGCAGAAATGGGGCCCACCCACCCTGGGGCCCACCCACCCCCTCTGTAAATGTAAATATTATCCAGAAAACATGAAGTGTCCATTACAATTATACACATGCCAGGTATGCAAGCTAACAACCAGCATAGATAACAAGCTAGCTATCTAGCTAACAAGACTAACTAGCTAGCTCGATCAAGACTGGCCAAGTTATCTGCGTTGTTGCTTGCATGCGATTGGCTGTGGTCTTGGGGGGTGGCACAGCCTGGGAGACGAAGCTGCCTGTCAGGCATTGTTCAGGGCTTAAATGCACCACAAGGGCTTAGCTCAAAGTAAGGGACATTTAGCTTCCTAACTTTCTTATAAACTGATAATGAGCTCCAAACACAAATGAAAGCTTGATGTTAGCATGAAATGTACCATCCCTTGTAGCGATCAATGAAATGTATGTGCTGATCCACCATGGGCTCTGCTGTCTCAGCCCATACTGTCAATCTGTCATCAATACATCCACTCCTATTTAGAGTTTCTTTCGGGATCTCGATGTATCAACTTTTGTAATGTCGTGATCATGAGACAAATAAGTGGTGATCTCGACGTAACGAGGGAATATCTTTTTTTATTCGTACGGTATGTCCTCTCTGGACTTCCGTAAATGACATGATATTGGCATGTACTTAATTCCTGTTAGCCCAACGGTCAATACCACCCTGAAGAGCTTGGGGGCGCTGTACCGCAGACAGGGTAAACTAGAGGCAGCTGAGACACTGGAGGAGTGTGCTACCAAGACACGCAAGCAGGTACTGCACGATCACTGACGCACGCAGGTACTATACAATCGGTCAAAAAAGCAATTGCTACACAATCATTAAAAAAGCAGGTACAGGCACTCGGATACACTGGCAGTGCAATTACCCACGGTTTTGGTCTAGAGCCTTAAAGCTCTGAATGCATTCTGTTTTAACCCAGCGGACATTTAGAATGAATCCTCTCTCTCACTCTATCCCTCTCCTCCCTTCGTCCCCTCCTCCTCTCGCAGGGTATAGATGCCATCAACCAGAGTAAGGTGGTGGAGCTCCTGAAGGACGGGGCCCCTGGAGGGGGGGAGCGACGTCAGAACCGGGAGGGTTTTAGTGGTCCCCAGCGGGGGGACTGTGAGGGAGATGATGGAGCAGAGTGGAACGGGGTACGAAACCTCTGTCTTTTGGGGGGGGGCTTTTATGGAAGTGCACATACATTAAAATGTATGATGAAAAGGTGTACAATCACATGTAATTTACTCCCAACGTGTCAAGAATTAGCAAATTTATATCAATTATTAAACAGTACAAACAAGCTGACATCGTTACTAAACAAATGCAAACAGCTTAAATAAAAATCTGGTGTGATGTTTGTCCAATACATTGATAGAAGACATGAGAAAAGGTTTTGGAAAAATAACCAAATACCTCAAATGACTTTTGATTCATGTTTTGAGGCCCATCCTTGACGGGGTGTGTTTGTCTTGTTTTCTCAGGAGGGTAATGGTTCATTGCGTCGGAGTGGCTCCTTCGGAAAGATCCGCGACGCCCTGCGCAGGAGCAGTGAGATGCTGGTGAAGAAACTACAGGGCAGTGGCCCCCAGGAGCCCTGCAACCCAGGGTGAGCGAGAGACTGTCCCTAGCCCGTCACTGCTCATACCGTGCATGAATTAGTGTTTCCCCTCAGGGTTTTTTCTTTGGTGGCGAGCCGACGATGCACCGTAGTTCGTAAAACTGATAATAACAATAAAGCAATGACATTTTTATTTTTATTGAAGCTTAAAAGATTGTGTGATCCTTAGGATGACGAGAGCGAGCTCTCTCAACTTCCTCAACAAGAGTGCAGAAGACCCCTCACAGGTACCAGCAGCACACGGTTAACCCCCCACCCCCCCTATCACATATAGTTATTAATTAACCTGTTAGTTATGAGCCAAGGACTGCTGTGACACAGAGCACAAACAAGTCCTGGGTTATACATTGAGATGAAAGGATTGGACATGGACAGTTTCAGATTTACTCTTGGAATATCCCTGCTAAACTCCCTCCCTCTCTCCAGGATGCCAACACGGGCCTTTCGGAATGCAGAGGACTGAGCGCCAGCAACGTGGACTTGTCAAGACGCAGCTCCCTGATTGGTTAAACAGACAGGAGGCGGGACCAGGAGGAGGAAGGGCCAATGAGAAGAAACTGCTGGCTGTCCGATGCGATCAAAACACACTTCAGGTCCCAACACTCGCATTCAAGACATTTTCGTGAAGAAAAATTATCGAGAAAAACACGACTTGACATGGCTTTTTTTGTGACAAATCTCTGCGTCGGTCTGCTTCACTGTATACTTCGCTGGCATCAAACAGTACAGAAAATGAATATTTAACACGGCATGCTGAAAATGGAAAATGGAATGTCTGCACTACTTATGATGACTGAGGCATAGCATCATAACAGAATAGCGAGTAATTATTATTGCAACTTGACAAATGTCTATCATAACTGCCTGGTACTTCTGGTGCAGACGCTCGACCATAGAAATCAGAATATAACTAGTTTATCTGTCTTCGAGAAGCATCACACTCATTGACTACTAGTGGCATGAATACTGCAAATGCTAGCAACCTGTTCAATAGCTATCACAGTGCTAGAGCGGTATAAATCATATAGGTTTTTAAGACGAGTTACAGGAGGTATGAACTACAGCTGTTAGAAGATTCTGCAAGGACCAAGACTGTACACAATATTTTGGAAAATAATCGGAGTGCGTCTGTATTTTAACATCAAATGGGAGCAAAACAGCGCTGACCAGTTCAAGCTCACTATTTTGCCTTCTGAATTTTTGTTCTGTATATACTGGTTTAAGTTATTTAATATTTCTTTCTTTGTATATAGCACACCGTTTTTGTTTAGAGCATAGGAGGACCTTTGTTGGGGAGACAGATGCTGGAATAATGTCAAACAAGTGAATAGAAACAGAGAAAATACACTCACCAGACAGTTTATTATATTACCCCTCTAGTACCTGGTCGGACCCCCCCTTTTCCTCCAGAACAGCCTGAATTCTTCGGGGGATTAAACAAGGTGTCGTAAACGTTCCACAGTGATGTTGGTCCGTGCTGACACGATGGCATCCATTCATGCTGTGAACATCCCGTTCCATCTCATCCCGAAGATGCTCTATTGCAGAGGTATTGATCACGCTTATTGATCAGGTCAGTAATTGCTTAAATTCAACAGACCTGAACTTCCAGGTCAGTTAACTCAAAAACATGGGCCAGGGTTGCCTACCTCTGCTCCATTGGTTGAGGTCTGGGGACTGCGCAGGCCATTTAAGTAAACTGAACTCGCTGTCATGTTCCAGGCAATGTTTTTTCCACTCTTCAATTGTCTAGTGTTGGTGATGGCGGGCCCTCTGGAGCCATCGCTTCTTGTCTTCAGATGATAGGAGTGGAACCCGGTGGGGTCGTCTGCTGCAGTAGCCCATCCGTGACAAGGATTAACAGGTTGTGCATTCCCGAGATGCCGTTCTGCGCACCAGTGTTGTACAGCGTTGTTATTTGTCTGTTTGTGGCCCGCCTGTTAGCTTGCACGATTCTTGCCATTCTCCTTTCTCGTCAACGAGCTGTTTTCGCCCACAGGACTGCCGCTGACTGACGATCATTCCACGCTCAGTCGCTTAGGTCACTCGTTTTTCCCATTCTAACTTTTCATTCTACAGTAACTGAATGTCTCGATGCCTGTCTGCCTGCTTTATATAGCAAGCCACGGCCACGTGACTCACTGTCTGTAGGAGCGATTCATTTTTGTGGACACGGTGGTGTACCTAATAAACTGGCCGGTGAGTAGAACAGTGAAAAGACAAACGGGGGAATATAGACTAGTAAAGAGGAGATCAACCAGGGGGGAATATAACTTATAGTCAAATGTATTACTTAGTCTCGTTTGACAACGTGAAAATTTGACTTAAGCCGAATTTAGGATTTCCCCCGAAATCTATAGCCTGATCTGTCCAGATTTGTTTGCGCTCTAGCCAACTACGCTATCATTAGTTGCCTTACCAGACAATTCTGAACGTGATAAATAAGGCTGTTTACATAGGCAGCCCAATTCTGATATTTTTTTTCCACTAATTTGTCTTTTGACCAATCACATCAGCTCCTTTCACATCAACTCTTTTTCAGAGCGGATCTAATTGGTCAAAAGAGCAAATAGTGAAAAAATATATAAATCGAGCTGCCCGTGTGAAAGTAGCTCATTTGGCGGAAGCACAGACCGATTTTTAAACCAGGTTCGTATTCATCAGGCACGAAACTGAAGAAAAGGGGCTGAAACCTAGGACAACCTGGACTTTTCCAATAAGAAATGCTCGTTTTCTGTAGCTACGATGTGCGCTAATGAATATGAGGCTAACTTAGTTCTGCTCAGTCCTGGGGGGGGGGGGGGGGGGGGGGGGGGGGGAATACTGGAAATGCTGACATTGGACAAACAGTGCATCTCAGTCAGTGTAGCCCTTTAGGCACAGAGCGGTACAATCTCCAGACACACTATAAATGGAATGCACGGACACAGCACAACATCACTCCAATCAAGTTAGATTTCCACGTAGTTGTACTGCTCTCTGATGAGTTTAGCGAGGTACCGTATCTGTTTCTTTAAGAGGTTAGCGTTGGGAGAACGGTAACGTTATGTAACTATCAATTCTTCTAGTTCTTGTAGCTTCTCTCTTTCCTTGGTTGGCGTTTACTGAATATGTGAGCATGATCTGTCCATCTTTTTATTTTATATATATATATATATATATATATATATATATATATATAAACAAACAAGGATTCCTGATCAGTACTGTTGATTGGAATGATTCAGATCGGTTTACAGAAGCTGGCTCTAGGATGATCCAACCAATGACAGGCCTCTCACCAAACGTTGTCGTCATTCGGTCTATTTTTGTCTGTGATTGGCGCCAACCTCAAGTGAAGATGTGCAGGTTGTTGTTGAACACCGAGTGGTTGATTTAAATGTTGGGTTTTTACTTTTATCATGGGAGGGAGGAACAGGAAGGAGGGGGTTGAGAGTTGCACTGTGTTGTGTTGGCTCTTTAATTGTTTTGTTTGTAAGACTGATACCAAGAGACTTGGCCACAGAATGTATATTACTGTACGTCTTTGAGAAGGAGAGTGGTCTTGACGATTTGCATCTTCTGACTGCGCTGCTAGTGCTTTGTCATGTGGTTAATAGGGATGGGAACAGGGATATAGATTTGTACATGGAGGGGAGGAATGATGGAACAGAGGCTAAAGTGTGTGACAAATGAAGACTGAAGAATGATGAGAGGAAAAAGAGATGTGAAGCGCTGTTAGGTGAGAATCAGTGACTGAAAATGAAATGGCACGTTGGAGAGAAGTAGAGGGGGGGGGGGGGGGGGTGCTTTGCATCAGTGCAGCAAATAATGTACAGAATTGCCAATATATGACCTCTGTCACACGCACTCAAACTTACTCCCAACGCGTACAGGCGCATTATCTCAAACACACACTTCCATCCCCATGCTTTGTAAATATGTAGACGTTGGTGGACTGTAGTTTGTAGACCTCTAAAGAGGCTGTATTTATACACCGAGGAATGTTTAAATGAAAAACACACATACCTAAACGCAGTACTTCTCTTCCAGATATATATAGATATATATTTGCCACATGTAGAAGTAAACACCCCTCACTGAGTCAGTGGGTTACTATGGGGTGGGGGGGGGGGGGGTTGTTATGTGATGCACTCTACTTCAGTATAGCGGATCTCATTGTTAAGGGGCCAACAACCTTGTATATTTTATTGAAGGTTCAATAAAGGAAAAACTCCACTTTTCAAACTGATCCTGATCTGTTTGTGTGACGTCATTCTTTTTGACACATTGAAACGGCTTGATTTGAAATGAGTTTGAAATACACACCTTGCCTGCCGGAACGTAAGAGATCAATTTGTACACCACGTAAGCCAACAAACCAGTGTGACGTTTATTGGATAAATGATAATGGTGGACCAGGCTTCTGGTAAGTATCAAGTTGACGTGTGTGTGTGTTCATATTCTGGGCTGAGGGTGTTACTCAGTGGCTTCCTGTCACTGTTATAAGCCTACAGCCTCACATGAGGAAATCAAATCCACCAGTGTGCTTCTGAAGAAAAGGTTGAGAACAGTAGCCACTGTTCATTTGTCAATGTGTCTTTTGAACGAGGACAGGAGACCGGGCTGCTAAGATGGAGCGTTCTGAGCCTGGAAGGTGTCAACTAGACTGCATGGACTCTGAAATATCAAGTAAGGGGGTTTACCTCACCAAAAGTACTGTGCCGTGTCTCGGTAGCCATGTTTGTCTGATTTGAATTAGGAAAGAAAATCTAGTATGTCAATATGCGCTGTTATTTTGTTCATGTCTTGACAAGCTCCGTGCCTGTGAAGTACATTCAGTTGCTGTGTATGTAGGACATTTGCTATGAATAAATGTTAGTTTTAGTCTGCCTCCATGATCCATCAGTACTTCTGTTCCTGATGCATCTTTTAAATCTCTCCTATAAGCCTTATTTCTGTCATACCTCTCTAGCGCTCTCTCTATCTGCACCTATAGGTTCTCTCTCCAGGATGTCAGTGGCCCGGTCCAGCCCGGGTACCCCTGATCGACCTTCCCACCCCGCGGCCCCCGGGCCCCTCCAGGCACCTCTCGGCCCTGCCTTGGTCCAGTTCCAGCTAGGCCTCTTCAGGGAGGTGGTATGGGTGCCTAGAGGGCAGCTCAGCTTTCACCACGCCAAGAGACTGGCGGCAGAGATCATAGAACGCAAGGTAAACCTCCCCCCCAATCTAGAATGGTTTAGCCAATTCCTTTAACTATTGGTGTGATGCAACACAGTAGCTAAAATGTCTTTCTCTGCCTCTCTCTGTCTCTCCCTCTCTTTCTCTCTCTCTCTGTGTGTGTGTGTCTGTCTCTACCTCACCTCAGTGAAAGATAGCCCTGTTACTATGTCAGCTAGAGGGGCTGCTGTGTGGTTTAGCTGTGTCTGCAGCTTACTTTCCAACCACAACCTCTTCTCCTGCATCTCTCTCTCTCTCACACACACACATACACAAACACACACACACCTGCTCAAACTATGGTTAGGTTTAAGGTAAGAGTACAGGTTAGGGGTTTGGGAAAATAGGATTTTTGAATGGGACTGAATTGTGTGTCCCCACAAGGTTAGTTACACAAGTGTGTGTGCGCGTGCATGTGTAGGTGTCTTTGACCATGGTACTTGCCTACGGAGCAGAAAGAGGAACTGTCCCTCCCTACCTTCAAGTTTATGCTCAAACCCTACACCCCAAACCGAGCACTCTGTTCTCTCACCTCTGGTCTCTCAGCTCCCGCTCAGCCCAATCCAAGCTCTTCTCTGTCCTGGCACCCCAATAGTTGAACCTTCTTCCCCTTGAAGTTAGGACAGCAGAGTCCCTGCCCATCTTCCCGAAAACATCTGAACCCCGACCCTTAAATACCCCCCCCCCCACGTGAACTAACACGTGCACTTGACTTTATCCCTCCTTACTAGCTCTGACTTTGCTGATATTTACTTTGAGGAAAAATGTATTTATTGTGACTGTGATATGTGGTTGTCCCACCTAGCAATCTTAAAATGAATGCACTTACTGTAAATTGCTCTGGACAGAAGTGCCTGCTAAATGACTTAAATGTTAGTGTGTGAACCTTGTATGTGGTCTGTGTGAATAATCTGGAAACCCCCCACCCCCCAGAGGTCATTGCACATTGCCTGTTTTTGGTAGCAAACATACAAACGGTCAGAAAGCCTGGAAATAAACCCACACTCAAACTTGTTTCCATCACATTTGAATATCTAACGACAATGACGCTTGACATCCCTCACATTGTTCCGTGACCAGTCTCTCTCCCCACTGAACGCCCACTGTCTGCCTGTCTGTCTGCATGCTTTTGATGATGCACATCCAGATGATAAACCAGCCAGAACCAGACTGATTGATTGATCGATCATATCTCTGGGTATTTTAGGCTCCAGACTGCAGTGTGGTGGGTGTAGGGGAGAAGGTCCTCCTGTTTAGACACCAGCCTGGCTCAGAACACCTCCTCCACAGACTCACAGACCAGGATCCACTGCTGGACGGTGACCTCATAGAGGTCATCCTCTCAGGTCAGGCTGGGGTTGTGTCCCGACTAGCATCCTATTCCGTTTATCGTGCACTACTTTGACCGCGTATTGAATCGACTTACTTACTAGTTTAACGCCTCGATCAGACCCGACAGCGTCATTGAATATTTTTTTTGGCGTACGCCAGAAGTACATTCATTTCCAAAGGAACGCGGCGTTTGCCTTGCAGCATAGCGTTGCACAGGCAATCGCAGCGTGTTCTGTGTTGTGGTGCATACGATTTATCCAACGTATGCATCAAATTGTAAGCGTAGACTAGTAGCAAAAGGTGAATGTTGAACTTTTATTGCACACACATCCACACACATCCACACACATCCACACACATCCACACACATCCACACACATTTTGGATCATGAAGAAAAGTTGGAACTGCAGCATTTATTACACCGCATTGATGCAATAACGCTGTCCGTCTTATCGAGGCTTTAGCGTCCTAGGTTAATGAGTCTTGCCAGTTCAGTCTGGCCTGGAGCCCACTGTAGCTCACTGGTAACATACAATATATGCCCCGTTGTCCTAAAGGACCCATTAAAGGACTATGCCAGTTCTGGATTTACTAGATTTACACCTAGTTTTTCTGGATCTATGTCAAGTAATGCAAGTGGGAAAAAAATTGCATTTTGGGAGGGGGTGTGGATGACCACACACACCATAGCAGTCATCACAGATTGTGATAGACAATCTGCTCATTCTGATCTGACTCAGGATCAGCTGCTGTGACGGAGATGAAGATCCGCCCACACACCCTGGCTGTCCAATCATATCGCACCCCCACCTTCTGTCACCACTGTGGTGAGATGCTGTGGGGACTGATACGTCAAGGGTTAAAATGTGAAGGTAAGGTGTTGGATACAGTAGTACTTTTTCTGTATATCCTATCTTTAATCACATCGAGCAACTCCAGTATTTATTTAATGTTGAATTGTATTGAATTCTTAGTCGTATATATCTTTGTACCTCAATCTATTCAGCAATTGTCTGATTCTGTCTCAATTATGTCTATTCTCTCTGATACTCTCTCCGTAGGTTGTGGGTTAGACTTCCATAAGCGCTGTGCGCTGCAGTTGCCTAGTGACTGTAGCCGCGCACGGCGTCGTGTGTGTGGCCCCAGCCTGTCCCTGTTCCCCCCTGGCAGGCCCCGGACGCACTCCCTCTCCACACCTGCAGGAGGCAGTCTAGAGGAGGTCAGAATGCTTAGAGATACAGTGAGCGTCAAAAGTATTGAGACAGTGACAAATGTTTTGTTGGTTTGGCTCTGTACTCCTGCACTTTAGATTTTGAAATGATACATTGACTATGAGGTTAAAGTGCAGACTGTCAGCTTCAATTTGAGGGAATTTTCATACAAATCGGGTGAACCGTTTAGAAATTACAGCAGTTTTTGTACGTAGTCCCTTCATTTTAGGGGACCAAAAGTGTTGTGTATTATTAAAGTAGTCAAAAGATAAATATTTTGTCCCATATTCCTAGCATGCAACATTACATTAAGCTTGTCTCCACAAACTTGTTAGATGCGTTTGCTGTTTGTTTTGGATGTGTTTCATATTATTTTGTGCCCAATAGATATGAATGGTACATTCATTTATATTTGTAAATAAGAATAGGATATGTTTCTAAACACTTCTACATTCATGTGGATGCTACCATGATTGCGGATAGTCCTGAAGGAATTGTGAATAAGGATGTGTTCAGAAACATACACTGGAGTGGCTGATGTCATAGACCTGCATACGTTCTATTCTAATTCTGTTAGCAACACTCTTCGTGTATTCACATGGATACACCTATAACTATATTACAGGGCAATATTGGGTGGTTCTAACGGCAACAGTAGGACCTGAAAATCTCTCTCTTTTTCCTTTTTCTCCCTCACCCCTTCCTTCCTCTCTGCTCTTTTCCCTTCTACGTCTAGATCAGCATGTCCAAGCCCAGGTCCAGACCCCCGTCATGGACAGATCACCCGGTGTGGCTGGGGGTGGGCCAGGGAAAGGATGGTGAGACGGGCAGGGCCAGGGTGCCCCACACCTTCCACATCCACAGCTACACCAAGCCTACCGTGTGCCAGCACTGCCGCCACCTCCTCAAAGGCCTTTTCCGCCAAGGCCTGCAATGCGCTGGTGAGATGGGTCGGGGGGGGGGGTCATAGTTCAGATAAGATGTGTGGTTATGGGAGCAGCTGACAGATTTCAGGATTTATTTTAGCGGAGGATGCTTTCTCTAGTCGTATGTTTCTGGAGAGGGTACGTCGATCGCTTGGTCAGATTTCACGTGTTATTTCTGTGTCCGTCGTCTTGGTGTAGTGAAGTTCACCTCACTCTCCCTCTCTCGCTTTCTCTCGTTCTCTCTTTCTCTCCCCAGACTGTAAGCTGAACTGCCATCGTCGCTGTCAGAGCTCCCTGGTCCCCGCGGACTGTCTTGGAGAGAGGAGGAACACCAATGGGGAAGGAGGTGAGAGACGACGTCTTGGAGCAAGACAGGCCACTGAACTTATTAACCAATGGAGTCCATGACGAACGTGCTTCATGGAAAAGTTAAAAACTCTATTTTTGATGTAAATGTCCGGACACTTGTTTAGCGATTCTTTCCGTTGCCGTTTCTAAAAGGACATATTTGAGTGTTTTTGGAGCCTTTGGTCAGGTTTTTCTGTGCTTCTACAACTGCAGAACAAGCATGAGGAAGTATATTACTGGTGGGGTAAGTGTCTCAAAACCAATTGAAAGAAATCACAAAAAAAAAAGTGTCTGGACACTTCTATGACATTTACATCAAAAATAAAGATTTGGTTGAAAAAATGTGAAATTGTCCTTAAAATGATACATTCCATGTACATGCTTTGACAAGAGAGTAGAAGTGCCTTACTTCTCATTGACACAAACAGTGCCTTCGTAGCTTAATATTGATGTAGAAAGTGTTGTGACTCAGACTCAGTGTCCAGTCTCGGCTACAAGAACGACACAGAGGATGATGAGGAGGATATGAGCTTGAGTTTAACATCACTAGAAGACGATGACGACGAGCCGTCTACCGAGGTTCCATTTGCTGAGAACAAGGAAGTGGGACATCAGCCATCAATCATGTAAGATAAAAAAATATATATTAAATGTCTATAAAGTTCAGTATGTTTCCATTTTGAGTTTTGGTGATGATAATAATAATTTGAGTATGTAGTACATGAGTGTCTCATTGAAATTGTAAAAAAGTTCTCTTCTCTCCCTCCCTCCCCCCCTTATCGGTCCCTCCCTCCCCCCCTTATCGGTCCCTCCCTCCCTCCCTCATCGGTCCCTCCCTCCCTCCTCTTATTGGTCCCTCCTCCCTCCTCTTATTGGTCCCTCCCTCCCTCCTCTTATCGGTCCCTCCCTCCCTCCTCTTATTGGTCCCTCCCTCCCTCCTCTTATTGGTCCCTCCCTCCCTCCCTCATCGGTCCCTCCCTCCCTCCTCTTATTGGTCCCTCCCTCCCTCCTCTTATTGGTCCCTCCCTCCCTCCCTCATCGGTCCCTCCCTCCCTCCTCTTATTGGTCCCTCCCTCCCTCCTCTTATTGGTCCCTCCCTCCCTCCTCTTATTGGTCCCTCCCTCCCTCCTCTTATTGGTCCCTCCCTCCTCTTATTGGTCCCTCCCTCCCTCCTCTTATTGGTCCCTCCCTCCCTCCTCTTATTGGTCCCTCCCTCCCTCAGTCCATGTTTCAGTAGTTATATTCCTCTAATGCGGGTCGTCCAGTCAGTCCGTCACACTAAAAGACAGGCCAGTGGATTACTGAGAGAGGGTTGGCTACTGCATCACACCAACACTGACACACTGGTGAGAACACATACGCACACACACACACACACCGAGAGAACACTCACACCATACTTTCTCATTGTTTCTGTCAGAGGAAACGTCATTACTGGATATTGGACTGGAAGAGTATCACTCTCTACCAGAACGAGATCAACACCAAGTACTACAAGGTTGGTTCAATGGGGAAGAAAGAGCCATCTAGCATTTACCATCCAAGGCCTGTCAGTCACCTCAACACTACAATACTGACCGCTTGTGGCCAAATATTAACATCAACAAAATGTGTTTTTCTTCCTCCCTCCCTTCTCCCTTGTCTCTCACTCTTTCCCTCTCTTTTCTTCCCTTCTCCACACCCTCTCCTGTCTCCCTTCCTGTCTCATTCCTCCCTCCCTCTCTAGGAGATTCCTCTATCTGAGGTGCTGCAGGTACGAGGCCCCGCCCAGTTGTCTGTCCCCTTGTTGCCCGGCAACAGTGCCCACTCCTTCGAAGTGGTGACGGGCACGCTGGTGTACTGTGTGTCGGCGGGCCGGGACGGACAGGCCTGGGAGACCGCCGTACGCCAGGCTCTGATGCCCGTGCTGAACAGTGGGCAGGTGGACAAACGGGGACAAGGTGAGTCAGAGAAGTAGCATGTTTGGACTGGGATACTAGAGTATTGTTCAGAGAGAGACCAATGACTGACATCAGAGCCAAGTATTTAGAGAGTTTAGGTCATTGCGGGTTCTGTCAGAACGTTCTGTGGGTGACCCCCACAACTCACCTGTGTCAGTTGGCCAAACTCTGAGTGCTCTGAGGGCCATGCCACTGGATGGTCTCTCACATTTGTTTTTCATAAAGGCTTTAAAGTAAAGTTGGCATCATCCCCATGCGTGTTAGACTTAGTTCCATGGTCATGTTCTTTAACAATGGTGAGATTGACAATTGGTGCTTTTAATAAAGAGAGAACTCTTTCTGTTATAGACCATGAACCCCAGAGTGGAAAAAGCCCGGTAAGTGTGTGGGGTGGGTGGCTGATGGATCTATATGGAGTACGAGCTCTCTAGTCTCATTGTCTGAAATGGATAGATGAGTAACTAAACACTGTGTTTGTGTGTATTGCGCGCATTTTGTGTTTATGTTTGTGTGCCTTTTTATGCTTGTGTGTGTCATTCAGGATGTCAGCTCAGTGTATCAGATCTTCACTGATGAGGTGCTGGGTTCAGGACAGTTTGGAGTGGTGTATGGAGGTGGGTTTGACGTTACACTGGAAGAAATGCTTTCTCTACCGTTACCTGTTCGGCTCAATGAACTTCTTCTATTCAGATTACATATAGGGTATTATCATTGTATTACTTGGCTAGCTGAGAGTCCTCTCTCTCGTCCCCAGGCACCCACAGACAGTCTGGTCAGCCAGTGGCCGTCAAGGTCATCGACAAAACCCGTTTCCCTACCAAACAGGAGAGACAGTTGAGAAACGAGCAGGCAATTCTACAGGTGACGGTTCTACATTTTGTTTGTTTATGTTGCGTTTGTGTTACAGGGAGGTACGGTGTTTGAAATGAACATCCCGTTGTCATATTAGTTTCCCCCTTTCAGTGTGTGTGTGTGTGTGTGTGTTTTCAGAATCTGTCCCACCTCGGTATAGTTCTACTGGAGGGCATGTTTGAGACCAAGGAGCACGTATTCATTGTCATGGAGAAGCTCCATGGAGATATGCTGGAGATGATTCTGTCCAATGAGAAGGGTCGACTGCCAGAGCGCACCACACGTTTCTTGGTTACACAGGTACTGGTGACATAGCGGAAGGACACGGACTATTTCTTCAACAGTCTGCGGTATTCAAATAGGGCCTCTAGAGGGGGATAATAATAATACGTTTGATGTATAAGTCAATGTAAAATTCAGTTGATTTTGACATCTTTGTTGATTAATAGACTAGTGTGTGTGTGTGTGTGTGTGTGTGTGTAGATTCTAGAAGCCCTGCGCTACCTGCACTTTAAACACATCGCTCATTGTGACCTGAAACCTGAGAATGTACTGCTGGCCTCCCCAGACTCTTTCCCTCAGGTCAGTGTGTGTGTGTGTGTGTGTGTGTGTGTGTGTGTGTGTGTGTGTGCATGTGCTTCAATTTGTCTGTGAAGACTCTACTTTGTAAAAGAACCTTCCATCAGACTTTACAGCGACCCCTCTCCCCTCAGGTAAAGCTGTGTGACTTTGGTTTTGCCCGCATCATCGGTGAGAAGTCGTTCCGCCGGTCGGTGGTGGGCACACCAGCCTACCTGGCACCCGAGGTCATCAGTAGCCATGGTTACAACCGCTCGCTGGACATGTGGGCGGTGGGTGTGGTCCTGTACGTCAGCCTGAGCGGAACGTTCCCCTTCAACGAGGACGAGGACATCAGACAACAGATCACCAACGCTGCCTTCATGTACCCCCGCCTGCCCTGGTCTAACATCTCACTAGAGGGTAAGTTTGTTCCCCTGGTAGGACCAATGCAAGCAAAAGAGTCCCGTAATGATCATCAGTGATTCCCCCACCATATTGTACAGCTGATATGAGGTTATTTTCTGCTTATGCATATTACTTTCAATGGTGAATCCACCAGTGGTTTGCGTGGCCATAGAGCTCTATGGTCGTCTCATCTGACCAATGCACCTGGTTCCAATCCAAGTGCCAATGCTGTTTTTTTTTTGTTTTTTTTAGCAAACTCCAGGCGTTTACATTTGTTGGTTACTCTTAATAAGGGCTTTTTTTCTGGCAACCCTTCCAAAAGAGCCTATTGGAATGGAGGGGGTGTCTAGTTGTAGTTTTGGAATCTTGGTGACCCCAAGATGCCACCAAGTTCTGGAATTCTCCAACTGTGGCCCTTGGACTTTTCTTTGCCTCCCGAACCATCTTCCTCACTATGCGTGGGGAAAAGATACACATGCGTTCTTTACCAGGCAAGTTTACCACTGTTCCAGTGGTAAGTGGTATACTGTATTTCCTCTCTTAGCTGTTTTGTACCTCATTTATGAAGGTCAACAAACATTTATCTTTTTTGTTTGTAAGTTCTTTGCCTTTCTCCGTGGTGGTGGGTGACAAATGTATTTTACATGTGTGTTACCTCATTTTTATACCCCAGTGAAACCGGAAGCCATGGATGACCACAGTACAGTTCATTAAGTTTAGATTAACTTAAAGTTGAACGTTAATGCAGATTTTATTTTCGTAAGATTCTTAAGAAGTGCCAATCATTTTGAGACCTATCTTTTTGAGATATAACAATTGTTACTTGTTAAAGAAAATATTTTCTCTGGGCAATTGTATTAGTAAAAAATAATATCAATTTTCAAATTGTTCTGAGCATACCAATACAGCTCAGTATTTTTTTATTATTTCTTGTTTATCTTTATCAAGGATGACAATAATTTTGGAAGTGACTGTATGTATCAATTTGACTTCATGACTCCTCAACCCCCTTCTCTGATGGGTAATGGTGGCTCACCCAGGAAGGTTGTTTCACAAAAGTGTCTCCCTTCAAAAATATTAAGTAGGTCTGTACCCCCGCCTGCCTTGGGCTAACATCTCACTGGAGGGTAGGTCTGTACAGAACGCCTGCCCTGGGCTAACATCTCACTGGAGGGTAGGTCTGTACAGAACGCCTGCCCTGGGCTAACATCAGGGGTTTCAAAAGTAACATTCCCCCTAGTGTTTTGTCTAAGGCAGGGAGCAGAAACCAATGAATCAGCATTCAAATATTTGATTTCCTTATCCCTGGGCTAACGTTTTATCTGTGTGGAGGTAGAATCAGTCTCTCATTACGTTGTTCTCTCTCTCTCGCGCTTTCTCTCTCGCGCTTTCTCTCTCGCTTTCTCTCTCTCGCTCTCTCTCGCTCTCTCTCGCTCTCTCTCTCGCTCTCGCTCTCTCTCTCGCTCTCTCTCTCGCTCTCTCTCTCGCTCTCTCTCTCGCTCTCTCTCTCGCTCTCTCTCTCTCTCTCTCTCTCTCTCGTGCTCTCTCTCTCTGGCTCTCTAGCGGTGAGTCTTATCAACAACCTGCTCCAGGTTGCAGTAAGGTGTAGGTTCAGTGTGGGAAAAGCACTGGGACACCCCTGGTTACAGGTAAAAGACCTCAACTCCTCCTAACATAAACACTTTAAGGCTCAGACACACCAATGATATTGACTGTTGAGATGTACTTGGCACCTCCTGTTGGCAGGTAACTTTTTGTTGTTCACATATCACAGATACACCACCGATGCGATAGTCAAAATACTCCAGACCACAAGGTGGCAGTAGCTTGTTTGGCTTGTCCCTGCTGTAGATAGCTAATGTTAGCCAACTAGCAAGATAAGCTAATTATGTTGCTAGCTAGCTATAATGTGTAGGAAGCCCTTATTGATATGAGCCAGATGGCCACAACTAGATAACTAGCAACATTATAATTAAATCCCAATGGATTATTATTATTTTTTAGTGAAGCAGCTGCCTCTTAAGTCAGTGGAGAAGCTAGCTAAAGTTGAAGTCGGAAGTTTACATACACCTCAGCCAAATACAATTAAACTCAGTTTTTCACAATTCCTTACATTTAGTCCTAGTAAAAATTCCCTATCTTAGGTCAGTAAGGATCACCGCTTTATTTTAACAATGTGAAATGTCAGAATAATAGTAGATGTATTTCCGCTTTTATTTCTTTCATCACATTCCCAGTGGGTCAGAAGTTTACATACACTCAATTAGTATTTGGTAGCATTGCCTTTAAATTGAGTAACTTGGGTCAAACGTTTCAGGTAGCCTTCCACAAGCTTCCCACAATAAGTTGGGGGAATTTTGGCCCATTCCTCCTGACAGGGCGGGTGTAACTGAGTCAGGTTTGTAGGCCTCCTTGATCGCACACACTTTTTCAGTTCTGCCCACAAATGTTCTATAGGATTGAGGTCAGGGCTTTGTGATGGCCACTCTAATACCTTGGCTTTGTTGTCCTTAAGCCGTTTTGCCACAACTTTTGAAGTGTGCTTGGGGTCATTGTCCATTTGGAAGACCCATTTGCGACCAAGCTTCAACTTCCTGACTAATGTCTTGAGATGTTGCTTCAATATATCCACATAATTTTCCTTCCTCATGAGGCCATCTATTTTGTGAAGTGCACTAATCCTTCCTGCAGCAAAGCACCCCCACAACATGATGCTGCCACCCCCGTGCTTCACAGTTGGGATGGTGTTCTTTGGCTTGCAAACTCCCCCTTTTTTCCTCCTAACATAATGATGGTCGTTATGGCCAAACAGTTATATTTTTGTTTCATCAGACCAGAGGACATTTCTCCAAAAAGTACAATCTTTGTCCCCATGTGCAGTTGCAAACTGTAGTCTGGCTTTTTTTATGGCGGTTTTGGAGCAGTGGCTTCTTCCTTGCTGAGCGGCCTGGATATAGATACTTTTGTACCTCCAGCATCTTCACAAGGTCCTTTGTTGTTCTGGGATTGATTTGCACTTTTCGCAACAAGGTATGTTCATCTCTAGGAGACAACGCCTCTCCTACCTGACCGGTATGACTGCTGCGTGGTCCCATGGTGTTTATACTTTTATACTATTGATTTTACAGATGAACGTGGTACCTTCAGGTGTTTGGAAACTGCTCCCAAGGATGAACCAGGCTTGTGGAGGTCTGCCCTTTTTGTTCTTGGCTGATTTCTTTTGATTTTCCCATGATGTCAAGCAAGGAGGCACTGAGTTTGAAGGTAGTAGGCCTTGAAATACATCCACAGGTACACCTCCAATTGACTCAACTGATGTCAATTAGCCTACCAGAAACTTATAAAGCAAAGTAGATGTCCTAACTGACTTGACAAAACTATAGTTTATTAATTAACAAGAAATTTGTGGAGTGGTTGAAAAACTAGTTTTAATGACTCCAACCTAAGTGTATGTAAACTTCCGACTTCAACTGTATGTTGTGCTACTGGAAATAATGACGATGCTAACTGTTAAGCTAACGTTATCTAGAATGTGAACTGGCAGAGTGGGATAGTGGAGAGTGAATTCAATGATTTATTATTCATCTTGCTAGATAGCTAGCTTAGTAAGGCATTTAGTGTTTTGCGCATTGTGCTGCACTTATACAAACCCATTCGATTCATATGAAGTGTTTGTGAATGCATTGGTCAGTTGGCACGCTAACGTTAGTGAGCTTGTGCACATTATCAAGCCGAACAAAAAGACACTTATTCAAGCCCAACACTCCTTAGCTAGATGTACAACAAATAATGCAATACTTTATTGTCTTAGTTAGAACAATTCTGCTGAAAAGGGAGAGGATTACACTTGGTGTAATTTAGGTTCTTTTTTTATTTTTTTCTTGACACCCGTTGTCTCCCTGCCACATGGAGGTTTGTGCTCTCTGATTGGCTTAAAGTCAAGTTGACGGCCACTGCTGAGAATCGCAGTGTCCGACAGGTTAGTAGAAATGACAGGTTTGTCGGCACCAGTATGCCGCAGGTAGCCTACGTCTTTTTCTAGCAAGAGAAGGAATGGTGCTAAGCATAGCAGTGGGAAGTAGGGGTGCTGCAACACCCCCTGATAAATCGCAATTTAAAAAAATGATCTTGTTTCTGACATCTTAAACAAACTGAAAACATCTCAGAGCAGTTTGTAAGGTAATGGGTTTAGCCTATAACAAGTGAGAAGGGTAGCCAGTTTGTAACCCATTATGAATGGCCAGTCATTGACAAGCCATCTCTACATTTCACACTTCTTTCTCTCTCTCTTTGTCCTTTTCTACTCTCCCCCTTCCCCCTAACCCTAGCTCCATTCCGGCTCAACACCAACCCTAGCCATAACCAAACCCTTCTAATGCTTAACCATAATCTTAACCCTAACCTTAACTCCCCAGGACTTCCAGTTGTGGTGTGACCTGAGGGAGTTTGAGAAGAGAATGGGCTGCAGGTACCTGACCCACGAGGGGGACGACGACCGCTGGAGATGCCACGCCTTGGACAGGGGCCTGGTCTTCCCCTCTCACCTCACCTGGACCCCCGGGCACGATGACAGCCTGTGACCCTAGGCCCAAATGTCAAAGGTGAAGGGTCGGACAAGATGGCTTCTGGACTACTGGTGTGTTTCAGTGGTGTTCAGCATAAACAACTGTCTGGATGCTGTTAGTGCTGTTATAGCAGTCTCTTAGAAAAAGATCACTGGAAGAGATGACGACTCCGGATTCGGACACAGTGACAAATCCTGGACTTTATGGTGCCCTAGTGGTGCCAGCTCTTGTAGTGGTTATTTTTTAATAAATCATAATATTAAGACTAATGTTTCAGGCCCTTTTTATTTAACTAGGCAAGTCAGTTAAGAACAAATTCTTATTTTGAATGCCGACCTAGGAACAGTGGGTTAACTGCCTTGTTCAGGGGCGGAACGACAGATTTGTACCTTGTCAGCTGAGGGATTCGAACTTGCAACCTTTCGGTTACTAGCCCAATGCTCTAACCACTAGGCTACCCTGCCCGCCCTCTGTGCCCCAGAGTAGTAGTTTACCAGGATCACAAGGCAGGTTCTCTGTCCTTCTACAAAATTCATCCTTCTATGACCCTCCTCCACAGAGTCCAGACAAATTCACTCAGCCCCTCTATCCTGCGTTTGGGCGGTATTGGTACGATACTGAGATGTGTAAGCCTTGGTAGAGGTGATGGCCTACGTACACTATATATGCAGAAGTACAGTGCCTTGCGAAAGTATTCGGCCCCCTTGAACTTTGCGACCTTTTGCCACATTTCAGGCTTCAAACATAAAGATATAAAACTGTATTTTTTTGTGAAGAATCAACAACAAGTGGGACACAATCATGAAGTGGAACGACATTTATTGGATATTTCAAACTTTTTTAACAAATCAAAAACTGAAAAATTGGGCGTGCAAAATTATTCAGCCCCAGTTAATACTTTGTAGCGCCACCTTTTGCTGCGATTACAGCTGTAAGTCGCTTGGGGTATGTCTATCAGTTTTGCACATCGAGAGACTGAATTTTTTTCTTGTAAAACAGCTTGAGCTCAGTGAGGTTGGATGGAGAGCATTTGTGAACAGCAGTTTTCAGTTCTTTCCACAGATTCTCGATTGGATTCAGGTCTGGACTTTGACTTGGCCATTCTAACACCTGGATATGTTTATTTTTTAACCATTCCCTTGTAGATTTTGCTTTATGTTTTGGATCATTGTCTTGTTGGAAGACAAATCTCCGTCCCAGTCTCAGGTCTTTTGCAGACTCCATCAGGTTTTCTTCCAGAATGGTCCTGTATTTGGCTCCATCCATCTTCCCATCAATTTTAACCATCTTCCCTGTCCCTGCTGAAGAAAAGCAGGCCCAAACCATGATGCTGCCACCACCATGTTTGACAGTGGGGATGGTGTGTTCAGGGTGATGAGCTGTGTTGCTTTTACGCCAAACATAACGTTTTGCATTGTTGCCAAAAAGTTCAATTTTGGTTTCATCTGACCAGAGCACCTTCTTCCACATGTTTGGTGTGTCTCCCAGGTGGCTTGTGGCAAACTTTAACCGACACTTTTTATGGATATCTTTAAGAAATGGCTTTCTTCTTGCCACTCTTCCATAAAGGCCAGATTTGTGCAATATACGACTGATTGTTGTCCTATGGACAGAGTCTCCCACCTCAGCTGTAGATCTCTGCAGTTCACCCAGAGTGATCATGGGCCTCTTGGCTGCATCTCTGATCAGTCTTCTCCTTGTGTGAGCTGAAAGTTTAGAGGGACGGCCAGGTCTTGGTAGATTTGCAGTGGTCTGATACTCCTTCCATTTCAATATTATCGCTTGCACAGTGCTCCTTGGGATGTTTAAAGCTTGGGAAATCTTTTTGTATCCAAATCCGGCTTTAAACTTCTTCACAACAGTATATCGGACCTGCCTGGTGTGTTCCTTGTTCTTCATGATGCTCTCTGCGCTTTTAACGGACCTCTGAGACTATCACAGTGCAGGTGCATTTATACGGAGACTTGATTACACACAGGTGGATTGTATTTATCATCATTAGTAATTTAGGTCAACATTGGATCATTCAGAGATCCTGACTGAACTTCTGGAGAGTTTGCTGCACTGAAAGTAAAGGGGCTGAATAATTTTGCACGCCCAATTTTTCAGTTTTTGATTTGTTAAAAAAGTTTGAATCATCCAATAAATGTCGTTCCACTTCATGATTGTGTCCCACTTGTTGTTGATTCTTCACAAAAAAAGACAGTTTTATATCTTTATGTTTGAAGCCTGAAATGTGGCAAAAGGTCGCAAAGTTCAAGGGGGCCGAATACTTTCGCAAGGCACTGTATGTGGACACCCCTTCAAATTAGTGGATTCGGCTATTTCAGCCACACCCATTGCTGACAGGTGTATAAAATCGAGCACACAGCCATGCAATCTCCATAGACAAATATTGGCAGTAGAATGGCCTTACTGAAAAGCTCAGTGACTTTCAGCATGGCACTGTCATAAGGATGCCATCTTTCCAACAAGTCAGGTCACAAATTTCTGCTCTGCTACAGCTTCCCCAGTCAACGGTAAGTGCTGTTATTGTGAAGAAGCAACGTCAGCTTCCAGAGGCATGAAATGCGTTTCCATGGCCGAACATACACGCACAAGCCTAAGATCACCATGCGCAATGCCAAGCGTCGGCTGGAGTGGTGTTAAGCTCGATGCTATTGGACTCTGGGGCAGTGGAAAGGCGTTCTCTGGAGTGATGAATCACTCTTCCCCATCTTGCAGTCCGACGTCCGAATCTGTGTTCGCCGGATATCAGGAGAATGCTACCTGTCCAAATGCATAGTGCCAACTGTACAGTTTGGTTTAGGATGAATAATGTTCTGGGGCTGTTTTTCATGGTTCAGGCTAGGCCCCTTAGTTCCGGTGAAGAGATCTTAATGCTACAGCATACAATGACATTCTAGATGATTCTGCCCTTCCAACTTTGTGGCAACAGTTTGGGGAAGGCCCTTTCCTGTTTTAGCATGAAAATGCCCCTGTGCGCAAAGCGAGGTCCATACAAAAATGGTTTGTCGAGATCGGTGTGGAAGACTGGCCTGCACAGAGCCCTGACCTCAACCGTATCAAACAACTTTGGGGTGAATTGGAACGCCGACTGCAAGTCGGGCCTAATCGCCCCACATCACTGCCTGACCTCACTAATGCTCTTGTGGCTTGATGGAAGCAAGTCCCTGCAGCAATCTTCCAACATTTAGTGGAAAGCCTTCCCAGAAGAGTGGAGTCTGTTATAGCAGCAAAGGGGGGGACCAACTCCATATTAATGCCCATGGTTTTGGAATGAGAGGTTCAATGGGCAGGTGTCCACATGCTTTTGGTCATGTAGTGTGTGATGCTTTAACATTTTCCTGTGCATTTGTTTTTCACAATGATTGGATCAAAAAACTGTCCACTTGATGGCGCTGTTTGCCAAACAATAAACAGCATTGCTAATCTACTCAGTAACTTGCTTCATTTTCCTAGAAAATCTTTAGATAATGATGTATAGTGTTTAAGATCTACTATCTAGAGTGTAGAATAGATTAAAGTAATGCTACTGTTTAGGGGGTTTATAAAGGTTTTAAAATAGTTTAGATCTGTTCTCTCTCCCTCCTTCCCTATAACCCACCCCTTAGGCAGATCCCTCCCATAGTCCTCTCTGTGTCTCTGTCTCTCTCTTTTTCTCTCTCCCCCTCCAACTTCTATTCCTTCCTCCTTCCCCTCTAACTCCACCCCTCCTGCACTCTCGTCTGAGGAAACGAAACTGATTGGAGTCTATGGCCTTTTCTCATTTGGGCATAGAAATAGTACACACAGAACAGATCTACGGCTTCTTGGACATGCTTTCAATGAGCATGACAGATCTATAACACATATTTCTTTGTGAATTTTGTTGGGTTGGAGGAAGAGAGAGAAAAAGAGGGACAAATAAAGTAACAGGGTTGACCGTAACAGGGTTGACCGTAACAGGGTTGACCGTAACAGGGTTGACCGTAACAGGGTTGACGACATCTTAAATCAGCCATGAATCCCCTTGTGACAGGGGGGATGGAATGTTGTTGTGTGCAACAGGGAAGGGCAATTGAATATAAGCTTCACAAGAAAATATGTAAACAATTAAAATATTTCTAGCCTGTCTATCTATGGGTAACAGGGTTGACATGTTCTACTCGAAGTGCTCAGTTTTCCACCACTAAACACCAGGAAATGTCTCACTTGCTTTTACACTGTGATTTGACTATTCAATGTCTCTTTAAAATATATACATCTTTTTTTAAAGGAATAGTTTCACCATTTTAAAATGAGTTTAGTTCACGTAACAGGGTTGACCTTAAAATCAGGGACAGGTTTAACTAATAACATGAAATGCATAATTATCTTCATAAATGACTTTGTCAAAGCAACAAAATAACTTTACAATGATGGTGAAAATTATGGGGTTAAGTAGGTTAAAATCTTCCTGGAAGTCACAGAGGATGCACAGAGGGACATGTAAATATGCAGAATTTTGGCACTTTAGCATGTCTTTATTCATATTAAAGGGTACTCCATTAAATATAACATGCTTTTAAAAATTCAATATTTGTGTGAAATTTCTACTTCTAATATCGAAAGGCACTCATTTTGTGGAACGACCCAGTTACTGCATCGAGGGCTGCTGGGATCAGGATGAACAGAAGGCCGTCGACAGCAACCCTCAGTGTAGTCAGACATTCACTCCGAGGCCTGCTCTGAGGAAAAATAACATGTTGGCTGAGGTGGTGCAGAAACTGAAGAAGACAGGACTCCAGGCTGCTCGTGTCATGCTGGACCTGGAGATGTAACCTGTGATTTCTGCACTGGGACCAGAAAGCAGAAAGCTCTCATGTCCTGTCTGGTGTCTGTCTGTGAGACTTGCCTCCAACCTCACTATGAAGTTCCTGGATTTAAGAGCGCATGAGCTGGTCAAAGCCTCCACATATCTGCAGGAGCAGATCTGCTCTAGTCATGACAAACTGCTGGAGGTTTACATGCATACTGAGGAACAATGTATCTTTTATCTGTGTGTTATTTTATTTGAACAGGGATTTCCAGTGCCTTTTTGCAATGGAGTCCTGCATCTGACAATTACACAGCAATGCTATGGATGAACATAGAGGCTGTGATGCAGTGTCAGCTGCAGCATAGAGGACTGAGGTAAAAACAAGTCAAACTAAAAGTTAAAGACACGCTTCGGAACTTTGGCGACGACTAAGTATTTTTTTTAAACCTCCCGCTTTGGGTGGGATGTTTCAATGTGCATAATTACCGTTTTACCTCAATTAGCCACAAAAATCCGGTACCGGTACCGAGTCAATGTGCGGGGGTACAGGTTAGTCAAGCTAATTTGTACATAGGTAGGGGTAAAATGACTATGCATTGATAATAAACAGCGAGAAACAGCAGTGTTAAAAACAAGGGGGGGGGGGTCAATGTAAATAGTCCAGGTGGCCATTTGATTAATTGTCCAGCAGTCTTATGGCTTGGGGGTAGAAGCTTTTGAGGAGCCTTTGGACCTAGACTTGGCGCTCCGGTACCGCTTGCCGTGCGGTAGCAGAGAGAACAGTCCATGACTTCGGTGACTGGACTCTTTGACAATTTTTTGGGCTTTCCTCTGACACCCCACCTAGTATATACAGTGGGGCAAAAAAGTATTTAGTCAGCCACCAATTGTGCAAGTTCTCCCACTTAAAAAGATGAGAGAGGCCTGTAATTTTCATCATAGGTACACTTCAACTATGACAGACAAAATGAGAAAAAAAATCCAGAAAATCACATTATAGGATTTTTCATGAATTTATTTACAAATTATGGTGGAAAATAAGTATTTGGTCACCTACAAACAAGCAAGATTTCTGGCTCTCACAGACCTGTAACTTCTTCTTTAAGAGGCTCCTCTGTCATCCACTATTTACCTGTATTAATGGCACCTGTTTGAACTTGTTATCAGTATAAAATACACCTGTCCACAACCTCAGTCACACTCCAAACTCCACTATGGCCAAGACCAAAGAGCTGTCAAAGGACGCCAGAAACAAAATTGTAGACCTGCACCAGGCTGGGAAAACTGAATCTGCAATACGTAAGCAGCTTAGTTTGAATAAATCAACTGTGGGAGCAATTATTAGGAAATGGAAGACAAAAGACCACTGATAATCTCCCTCGATCTGGGGCGCCACGCAAGATCTCACCCCGTGTGGTCAAAATGATCACAAGAACGGTGAGCAAAAATCCCAGTTACCACACGGGGGGACCTAGTGAATGACCTGCAGAGAGCTGGGACCAAAGTAACAAAGCCTACCATCAGTAACACACTACGCCGCCAGGGACTCCAATCCTGCAGTGCCAGACGTGTCCCCCTGCTTAAGCCAGTACATGTCCAGGCCCATCTGAAGTTTGCTAGAGAGCATTTGGATGACCCAGAAGAAGATTGGGAGAATGTCATATGGTCAGATGAAACCAAAATAGAACTTTTTGGTAAAAACTCAACTCGTCGTGTTTGGAGGACAAAGAATGCTGAGTTGCATCCAAAGAACACCATACCTACTGTGAAGCATGGGGTTGGAAACATCATGCTTTGGGGCTGTTTTTCTGCAAAGGGACCAGGATGACTGATCCGTGTAAAGGAAAGAATGAATGGGGCCATGTATCGTGAGATTTTGAGTGAAAACCTCCTTCCATCAGCAAGGGCATTGAAGATGAAACATGGCTGGATCTTTCAGCATGACAATGATCCCAAACACACCGCCCGGGCAACGAAGGAGTGGCTTCGTAAGAAGCATTTCAAGGTCCCGGAGTGGCCTAGCCAGTCTCCAGATCTCAACCTATAGAAAATCTTTGGAGGGAATTGAATGTCCATGTTGCCCAGCAACAGCCCCAAAACATCACTGCTCTAGAGGAGATCTGCATGGAGGAATGGGCCAAAATACCAGCAACAGTGTGTGAAAAGCTTGTGAAGACTTACAGAAAACGTTTGGCCTCTGTCATTGCCAACAAAGGGTATATAACAAAGTGTTGAGAAACTTTTATGGACTAAATACTTATTTTCCACCATAATTTGCAAATAATTTCATTAAAAATCCTACATTGTGATTTTCTGGATTTTTTTTCTCTCATTTTGTCTGTCATAGTTGAAGTGTACCTATGATGAAAATTACAGGCCTCTCATCAGTAGAACAGTAGGCGATGTAGATTCTAGATTAGGTTACTATGTCAAGTTCTGGAGTTTAGAGTACTCTAGTGATAGCTATTGGTGTAGTTATCATTCCAGACACACAAATTGTGAAGTTGAAGTATCAGGCCCTCGTGATCCAGGCACACTCTTACTCTGGAAGACTAAGGCAGGTAATCTGTACTTCTACAGCGCCTTTTCTAATACAATGACCCTCCTCTACCGTGTACAGACCACATTCACTCAGTCCCTCTATTCTGGGTTTACACTTCTTGGTACTGCTGACTGAGCTGTGTAAACTGTGGTAGAAGTCCATACTAGAGTAATGCCTCATCAACTTCTGGCAGCGAGAACACTGCAAAACTTTAGGCACAAATACTCTAACCATATAACTCATATCCTAGAATTACACTATCGGGGAGAACCTCCAACTCAAAGCACAACACCACGGCCAGACTCTCCTCCCTCCACCTGCCTCGATTTATGTTTAGTTGTCTGGCTCCACACATGCTAGGAACCTTCTTACAGGGTGACTGCACTTCCTGAATTGGATACATTTTTCATCTATGCTCATAAACAAATCCTACCAGCCATGACTGAGGGCAAACGAGAGTTATCATGTGGTTGTGGTTTGATGTGGGTGTTTATTGGGTGTGTCTTTGCCATTCAGTCACAACAGTAGTGAGTACAGCGAGGTTAGCCAAGTTAACTTTGCTATGGAGAGAACAAAGTTTTGAAGTTGAGGACTTCACCATCTCAAGATGGTCAGCTAATTCAGTTCTATGTGTAGGCTAAAGGCTGTTCTGACCTTGTGTTTAGCCAAGCTGACAGCAGCTAGCTAGCAAAGCTTGGTGATAGCTGCAGGAAGCTATTCTATCTACCGGGTATGTCTCTGTCAACACAGTCATGGCAAGATAGCAAGAGCTAGTGTCTGGAATGTGTTTCATAAGACATTCCTTCTACAACACCTTGCTATGAAAGAAGCTTGCAACTTAGTTTCAACGGTTCATCACATCATGTAAATTAATGTTGTTGTGGAAACGATATCAACTACTGCGAGTTGAATGCCCATGCGCTGTCTTCAGTCAGCTCAGCTGTACAACAACACAATATTCTATAACTGGCTAGTTGTCTCTCGTCTTCTCTCTCCTTATGTCCCCTGTTAGATATTTCCCGGGAGACAAATCCCAGAACTAATATCCCTACAGGTGTAGGCTACATGAGAACACTGCACAAAATTTGCCCAGCTGTAGTGCAGATACAATGCGTTCGGAAAGTATTCAGACCCCTTGACTTTTTCCACATTTTGTTACGTTACAGCCTGATTTTAAAATGGATTAAACAAAAAAATTTCCTCTTCAATCTATACACAATACCCCATAATGACAAAGTGACAAAAAAACAAAATATCTTGTTTACATAGGTATTCAGACCCTTTGCTATGAGACTCGAAATTGAGCTCAGGTGCATCCTGTATCCATTGATCATCCTTGAGAGGTTTATACAACTAGATTGTAGTCCACCTGTGGTAAATTCAATTGATTGGACATGATTTGGCAAGGCACACACCTGTCTATATAAGGTCCCACCATTGGCAGTACATGTCAGAGTATCATACACAAGAAGACTCGAGGCTGTAATCGCTGACGAAGGTGCTTCAACAAAGTACAGAATAAAAGGTCTGAATACTCATGCAAATGTGATATTTCAGGTTTTTTTTATAATACATTTCTAAAAACCTGTTTTTGCTCTGTCATTATGGGGTATTGTGTGTGTATATTGATGAGGGGGAAAACTTTATAGTACATTTTAGAATGAGGCTGTAATGTAACAAAATGTGGAAAAAGTCAAGGGGTCTGAATTTCCCAATGCACTGTACATCAACAACAATGCATGCATTTGTTTGTTACAAAGACAAAACATGTTCTGCTGTAAATAATATATTGATATGCTTATAAGGACAGTGTGCCTACACTTTACCTAACAAATGAAACAGGTTGGGTGGAGAGTACAACTTCAGCTATCTAACCAAAACTAGAATGGCATTTATTTACAGTTGAAGTCAGAAGTTTACATCCACCTTAGCCAAATACATTTAAACTCAGTTTTTCACAATTCTTGACGTTTTAATCCTAGTAAAAATTCCCTGTCTTATGTCAGTTAGGTTCACCACCTTATTTTAAGATCGTGAAATGTCAGAATAATAGTGGAGAGATTGATGTCGTTCAGCTTTTATTTCTTTCATCACATTCCCAGTGGGTCAGAAGTTTACATACACTCAATTAGTATTTGGTAGCATTGCCTTTACAAATGTTTCAGGTAGCTTTTTCAGTTCTGCCCAAAAATTGTATATAGGATTGAGGTCAATGCTTTGTGATGGCCACTTCAATACCTTGACTTTGTTGTCCTTAAGCCATTTTGCCACAACTTTGGAAGTATGCTTGGGGTCATTGTCCATTTTGAAAGCAACCAAGCTTTAAGTTCCTGACTGACGTCTCGAGATGTTGCTTCAATATATCAATGTAATTTTCCCCCTCATGATGCCATCTACTTTGTGAATTTAACCAGTTCCTCCTGCAGCAAAGCACCCCCACAACATGATGCTGCCACCCCCATGCTTCCCGGTTGGGATGATGTTCTTCGGCTTACAAGCCTCTCCCTTTTTCCTCCAAACATAATGATGGTCATTATGGCCAAACAGTTCTTCTTCTTTTTGTTCCATCAGACCAGAGGACATTTCTCCAAAAAGTACAATCTTTGTCCCCATGTGCAGTGGCAAACCGTAGTCTGGCTTTTTTTATGGCGGTTTTGGAGCAGTGGCTTCTTCCTTGCTGAGCGGCCTTTCAGGTTATGTCGATATAGGACCTGAGCGGTATGACTGCTGTGTGGTCCCATGGTGTTTTATACTTGCATACTATTGATTGTACAGGTGGATGTGGTACCCTCAGGCGTTTGGAAATTGCTCCCAAGGATGAACCAGACTTGTGGAGGTCTACAAAAACAATTCTGAGGTCTTGGCTGATTTCCTTTGATTTTCCCATGATGTCAAGCAAAGAGGCACTGAGTTTGAAGGTAGGCCTTGAAATACATCCACAGGTACACCTCCAATTGACTCAACTGATGTTGATTAGCCTATCAGAAGCTTCTAAAGCCATGACATAATTTTCTGGAATTTTCCAAGCTGTTTAAAGGCACAGTCAACTTAGTGTATGTTAACTTCTGACCCGCTGGAATTGTGATACTGTGAATTATAAGATAAATAATCTGTGTTTTATGCACAAAGTAGATGTCCTAACTGACTTGCCAAAACTATAGTTTGTTAACAAGAAATGTGTGGAGTGGTTGAAAAACTAGTTTTAATGACTCCAACCTAAGTGTATGTAAACTTCCGACTTCAACTGTACATGTGTCTATTTGCCCAAATCTAAGGATTTGGCTAATCACACACTGACATGCACAGCTCTCTGGGTGAGGTTCTGTCTTCAAGTGTCCATTGGGTGATGAAGTCCCATCTATGTAATGTGTTGCAGGTTATGAACAGGTAGAGTCCGGTGGCAGAAGGGTGGGGTGCATGTGTGAGATGCAGGAGGATGGCACTCTTGTCATAACCCTCTGTAGGCCTCAATTATAAACATAGCTCGATAAATAACGTAATCTCGTTTGGAAGCTAATTCTATGCTTTACAGATTGACCTGCTCCAGATTGGATTCAGACCAGTTACACCTTTACACTATGCAAGCAACTGTGTGACATGTTTTGCTATGGCCCTGAGTTGGTTTGGGTTTGTTGTACACTTTTGTAGTCAGACATGCCACTTTTATATGTTTACATACCCTACATTACTCATCTCGTATGTATGTATATACTGTACTCGATACCATCTACTGCATCTTGCCTATGCCGTTCTGTACCATCACTCATTCATATACCTTTATGTACATATTCTTCATCCCTTTACACTTGTGTGTATATGAGGTAGTTGTTGTGAAATTGTTAGGTTAGATTACTCGTTGGTTGTTACCGCATTGTCGGAACTAGAAGCACAAGCATTTCACTACATAATAATAATTTTGCACGCCCAATTTTTCAGTTTTTGATTTGTTAAAAAAGTTTGAAATATCCAATAAATGTCGTTCCACTTCATGATTGTGTCCCACTTGTTGTTGATTCTTCACAAAAAAATACAGTTTTATATCTTTATGTTTGAAGCCTGAAATGTGGCAAAGGGTCGCAAAGTTCAAGGGGGCCGAATACTTTCGCAAGGCACTGTATCTACCTTCTTTTTAAATGTTATGTTTCCAAGCCGAATCCGAGTTTTGTTGGAGGCTAACATTAGCCAGCTAGCTATCTAGGTAAGGTAGCTAACGTCAGCTATGCTAGCGATGATGATGATGATTATCAAAATATAGATAACCAGATACATATCCATATCGTCTAGCTTACCGGTATACTCACCACCATTGGGCAACCAACTAACTTGAACCACCTATTCCACATGGTAGGATACTTCGGCAGAACATGCAAAGCATAGTAAGCTGTGCATCCTGCTGGAAGCATGCATTGTCGAACCGGAGCCGGAGGCATGGTCAATCCGTATAGGGCTTTTCAGTCTCAAACGGCCGTTATCCTTTGAACGTGTTGGGTGCGATAAAACAACTTCGCTTGATTCAATGAAGGGAAGTGCTGGGAGATTTGCACTTCGAGCTTGGCAAAAGGGGGCATGAATTGTTGACATTGTAATCCAAACCTTCAGTTACTCTGTTTTTAGATGAGACTGACTTTATGAACAAAATGATCCTATTTACAATTTTGACACTGGAATAAATGTTGGACTCATATTGATGCCGTTGGTTTTTAGGGGCAGTCACTCTTTAAGTTGCACAACCACTACACTCATAGGCTTATCACCCCCTTGAGAGGAGCTTTGACTAAAACACATTACTTCCCGTTCCCCCATTCAAACTGTTAGATTCTGGGTGAAGCTTGGAACATTGTTATACGCAGAAGCATAAAGGAGTGAAAGAGACTAGTGTTTACAACAGAAGTAAATTGTAGGAGACAGGTGGCTTTGGAATGTTTTGTTTCTTTTTTCTTTATTCAACTAGGCATGTGAGTTAAGAACACATTTTTATTTTCAATGACGGCCTAACTGGGTTAACTGCCTTGTTCAGGGGCAGAACAACAGATTTGTACCTTGTCAGCTTGGGGATTCGATCTTGCAACCTTTCGGTTACAAGTCCAATGCTCTAACCACTAGGCTACCTGCCGCCCCGTGTTGAGTGCACGGGGGGAAGTCACAGGATTGCTATTGGGGAAGCGGATGGACATCTGTGAATTAGGCGAAGGAGGGGTAGAGGGAGGGAGAAAGGGGGAAATGATGGTTTATTACACTCACCCTGTCGAACGATAAGATGTAACGATTGGAGAGAAGGAGAAGTGCCTAAAGTGGAGTGTATATACTTCTGGTGGTGGAAACATGTTTTTGTCTGAATCCAGCTGTATCGACCCTTTGGGAAGAATTAAACTTGGTTAAGCTTCTCTAGTGTCCGTGGGTTATTTACTCTGAAAATTAGAAACCAAGCACAAAGCTCAATTCCTCTAGGAGACAGATGTACACTCTATCCTAATAAATCCACTTCTCGCAACCTTGACCGGCTGCACCTCTCCTAGATTACTTTACACCCACCGTGATTCCTCAAACCAATCAGACAAAACTCTGTGATTTGACTTTTTCATTGATTTGTACTCCAATCTGTTAAGAATCCTCGTGGATTTCCATTTCCCGACTCCTTTTCCATTCTTCAGACAATGCCTCTTCCTCACTCCCTCCATGTCACTATTAACAGGAGAGAAAAAAGGTCCTCGGTTCTGTACCCTGGTCGATCAGGAGATGTAGGCCTATTTTCAGGAGTCGCATGTTTGTGTTTTTTCCTCCTTGTCGTAACTCGACCTAACGCCTTGTTACTAAATTTGACTGTTGCTGTCAAATAAGCTTATTGTAGTACTTTAGATACGAAAATATGGTGTATAAAGAGAAAGATGTCAAAATGGCTTCTTTGCCCCATGCACCAGACTCAGTCTTTTCAGTTCAATTAAGTAGCTAACCTCTCAGTGGGGCTCACTTGAAGTGTCAGGTTTTGGACCCTAGATTTGCATAGGGAGTGACGTGTCACATTTTCTGGCCTATCCAGACAAACGAGCGATTTCCTGTGTCTGTGAAACTCTACTTCTAAATTCTGCCCTATGATTCAATCTTTGGAGAATTAGATAAGGTGTTTTAAAAGAGTTTAAATCTCTTGTTGTGCCTTAATTACTCTCTCAATTGATTTTTATCAATTGTTATTGATTATACGTACAACTCAATGTGATTGGCTCATACATTTGATTTACTTCTAGAATGTTTGTAACTCGTTTTCTCTCTCTCGCCTTCTCTCGATTAGATGATAGATTGTGAAACATGTGGGCATGCCATGTGACTAATTCACCTGTTTTTACTGTGTGTGTGTCAATGTGTGCAAGTGTGTGTCTCATCTCTTTATACGGCGCGGAGGTGTCATTACATTTATACAAAGATACACCCCCTTCCTTTAACTCTGCTATAGCATGCTACAGCCAGCATGACAGCTCAGGGAAAACACATCGTTTGAGAGCGCGAGAGAGCGAAAGTAAGGGATAAGGAGGTGAGAACACGTGGAGAGAAAGAGGAGTAGCGAGAAAAGTAGGAAGAAGATAAACATCAAGACTGTAAGAAATGAAATAAAGGAAGTCTCGTCAATCCATGCCTCTAGTCCATCTCTTTCTCTTCCCCAGGATTAGGACTATTTGGTGAGTATGTTTTCCCTCTTTCTTCCCCCACCACACTCCTGACTCTGGTCCTGTCAGTCAATGGGAGTAGTCAGTGAAGTAAAGTTAACACTAATGAGCTATTACCGTAGCCTCAGATAACAAAAGAGAGAGATATACACATCAGAAATAGGAATGCAAATACATTGGTAGTCCCGGGGCCTTATGTCCTTTCAAGCAGTTCAGAATAGGAGATGACATTTAGGATACGTTTGACCTTTTACACTGAGTGTACAAAACAGTAAGAAAACCTGCTCTTTACATGACAGACTGACCAGGTGAATCCTATGATACCTTATTGATGTCACTTGTTAATTCCACTTCAATCATTGTAGATGAAGGGGAGGAAATCGCTTAGAGAATAATTTTTAAGCCTTGAGACAATTGAGACATGAATTTTGTATGTTTATTAATAAGCTGCACACAGCAAGTCAATACATGTCAAACATATTTACACTATTACCCAGTAAAAGAACACACCTTATAATCTAGCACACACACACACACACACACCCACACACACACCAAGCAAACCTCCTTGAACTTTCACAGTACTTCTTCTTGTAATTCTGCTTCATTACCTAATTGTTTGCTATAATAAAAGCAAATGAATAGTTGATAAAAAAGAAAGTTAGAGAAATTTAGTAAGAGTTCTCAATATGCGTCTATGGGCATACTACCTCTGTGTTCCCTATTCTAAAGTAAGACCATATTTTTACTTGCAGAATTATTTTCCAGAAATGACCTCGTTGGACAGAAAGGGGCACACCTCTCCTCATAAATGCCATTCAGCCACGATGTAAACAACTAAACTTCCATTTATAATTCCATATATATGAATGTTGACTGTAAAAGATCAGATTATGAATCGCAGAAGGGCAATCCTCCCCACACTCTTGAGCGAAAGCATAAAATGTCTGCCTGATTTGTGTAGTTTGACGACATAAGTGGATTAATATCTGTCATATAGTCACCATTCAAGTCTGATGTAAACAATTCATGTAAACAATTAGTTTCGGGCAAACATTACATGGTTTTGCTCAATTCACATTATACCGTTATATGCCATGCAGCCGACATTCATATCTAGAAGTATAAATCCAGTCTTTGTTGCTAATTGTTTTGGTCAAATTTGGACTTGAATGCTGTATGGCATATGGTTGGGGGTGTTCCCCTTTCTGTCCAATTAGGTCATTTCTGAAGAAAAAAAATCTGCAATTCTTCTGCAAGTAAAATTATGGTCACACTTTAGAATAGGGAACACATATTGACGTAGTATGCCCTTTTTAGTCCCACATTGAGAACGCTTACTAAGAGTCTTTCTTGTCTAACTTGCTTTTCATCAACTATTAATACATCGTTATTATAGTTAATAATTTGGTTAAGGATTGTCCAGTATTCCATGACTTATGTTTGAATTAGAAAACACTTAAGGCCTAATATATGGCTAATAAAACATTATAAAGGCCTTATAAACTACTTATCTACCTATTTATACACTTCAAATGAGTGGTTAATGTGTGTATCTTAAATTAAAGTGTTACCATGGTTCTAATCTAGACAGTTGCAAGGAAAACACACAATATATTAGATTGTGATTTGTTATGTTTTCTATGCAACCCCTTGGAGTTATTGTTGTGTTCGTTTCGACTCATAGATGTCCTACGGGAGCCACCGCACCTGGGATAAACAGTGTTTTTATGCTAGCTCAAGAACTTGAGGATGTTAGAGTTGTAGCTAATAAACCTGAGGCTGATAGGAAAGAAAAAAGTATTGTTATTTTAACACAACACTGATCTTATATTAGAACTACATTCTCAGACTATAGTCTTCTCTGGACCAAACACTAAGATATAAGATTTATCCAACATGGCACCTTATTCCCATAGCACCTTACCCAAAGTTGTGCACTACATAGGGAATAGGGTGCCATTTCGAAAGCAGGCATACTGATTTGAAACAGGCCTCGGAGGGAGGTAGAATGATTTCTCAAACAAACACTGTAGCTACAATATATTGTTTGCGTCACCACTCAAGTCTGGTCTAGCTGGTTAGGAATCAGTGTAGTGGAGAAGCCTGTCACAATTCCTCAACATTCCTACACATGTAGAAACTCCTCCCATTGTTTCAGCAAAAGCCTCTGACAAATAAGGACACATACTTTTGGAAGTAAGAATACATACCATTTGGGGGATTTTTGTCTGATGCTTTGAAATGCAATAAGGTGCATAAAAGACGTAGGCATCAAAATAAAAGTTATTACTTCAAGAATTTGAAGGTAATGTAGAGTAGTAAGCATGTGTACGCACGCATGGACACGCACAGGCTCACACACATGCACGCAAGCGCAAGCGCACACATTACACACGTACACACACACACACTGTAATGGAGAACTGTACATTTTATGGTCATTTAGGGTATTATCAACAGTAAAATACTCAAACGTTTTACTGCAGCATATTATCAATAATGATGCATTGTGGGAAAATGTTGTGGGTGTGGCAAACAATTACTGTATGTTGAATGGTACTATAATACACCCCACAGAATAAGGTATTGTACCCAATCTTTGGAGCACCAAATACCTTTGACCACTATTGGGTGCATAGTATTATTGTTTCTGGTGCATGAATATATTTCGAGGCATGCCTTGTAAGAGGCTATATTTGTTGCACCCACAAGTGAGAATGCTGTACCACTCCAATGTGGTTATAGTTCCCCATGACTTTGTATAGGGGACAGATTTGAGTGGCAGCAAGACTTAAGCCCTATTCACACAGGACTAGTATTACTAGGGAATGTTGGTTATTTAATTAATACCCCAGAATGTCCGTTATGCCCGCACTGGCACTGCAGATGGATATTACCACTAGCACAGGACTATTAAAGGCCCAGTGCACTACTTTTGTGAGACATTTATTTTTTTACAATATTTAAAAAATATATATACACTGCTCAAAAAAATAAAGGGAACACTTAAACAACACAATGTAACTCCAAGTCAATCACACTTCTGTGAAATCAAACTGTACACTTAGGAAGCAACACTGATTGACAATAAATGTCACATGCTGTTGTACAAATGGAATAGACAACAGGTGGAAATTATAGGCAATTATCAAGACACCCCCAATAAAGGAGTGGTTCTGCAGGTGGTGACCACAGACCACTTCTCAGTTCCTATGCTTCCTGGCTGATGTTTTGGTCACTTTTGAATGCTGGCGGTGCTTTCACTCTAGTGGTAGCATGAGACGGAGTCTACAACCCACACAAGTGGCTCAGGTAGTGCAGCTCATCCAGGATGGCACATCAATGCGGGCTGTGGCAAGAAGGTTTGCTGTGTCTGTCAGCGTAGTGTCCAGAGCATGGAGGCGCTACCAGGAGACAGGCCAGTACATCAGGAGACGTGGAGGAGGCCGTAGGAGGGCAACAACCCAGCAGCAGGACCGCTACCTCCGCCTTTGTGCAAGGAGGAGCACTGCCAGAGCCCTGCAAAATGACCTCCAGCATGCCAGTGGTACTCTGGGCAGAGCAAAATTAATTTGGTGGTACAGTAACTGAAATACTTTGGGAACCACTGGCCTAAACTACACGTTTGTCTTGCAATTAGAACCGCCACAGTGTTCGTATGGATTATAGCACTGCACACTGTCCAATGCGAATAAGCGTGTGCGAGCGCGGCAAAATAAATGTACAGTACACATACATGTTATTCAATCATTGCACCCACACTACTCGCGGGCGTCAGCGAGCGTTCTATGTAGCCAGGTGCTAAAATAGAAATCGGTTCTATTTGTGACGCTCAACGCGCTGCAAGTCCGGCCTCTCCCATCACCTCACACACATCACCTTTTAGAAACATATACCCATGCCATCTCCTCACTGGTTTTTAGGAGCATATACCCACTTGGGTGATTGAAAGATCAACTTAGGTCCAAATTCCAGTAGGTTGTAGTAATACTGTAAAGTTGGTTGCCAACCGTGAATATTAAGTCCAAAATAAGAAGAATAAGCCTGAGGAATGAGGAGAAATGATGAGAAAGGAATTCAGTTTACAGTTTTATCTGTGGATTAATTGTCTGAGTAGAGGACCTTGTGCATTTTCAGGTAAAATAAAGTGTGCAAGTGTGCGTCTGGTTTGGTCAGAATGTGAGCTTGTTTCGAATCTTATCAGACCTGGGTTCAAATGCTATTTGAAGTCTTTCCAGTACTTTGAGTGTTTGTTCTAGCCTGCCTGGAGTGCCAGGTGCGTGGGATTTGACTATTCTATTGAATTACTAAACCAGGCAAGCTCAATCAAGCACAGATAAAGTATTTGAAATAATTAGTTGAACCTATCATCACATTTTAGTCATTTAGCAGACACTCTTCAGAGCAATTAGGGTTCAGTGCCTTTGTTAATTAAGGGCACATTGACAGATTTTTCACCTAGTCGGCTCAGCTATTCAGCATTGCTGCTTATACAAGTTCATAAAACATGCCATTGTTTTGAAATCAGTAACCTTGTCCCTTGCAGGTCATCACAATGGCCCACAACCAAAGCATTCCCCTTCGCCTCCTGTCCAACTTCTCCCTCCCCCAAATCATCCCTCCATCCCTCACAAACCCCTCCTCGTCCCTCTATCCGTTCTCCTCCTCTACATCGCCCCCCCTGTTCCTGTCCACCTCCATGCACATCCTGAACACCACCAACACGTCTGTTTTCGGGGAAAGCCAAAGCATTGTGGGTAATACCACCTCCACAACAGTAGGGGCTCTCATCCTGTGTCTGGTCTTGCTGCTGGGCCTCCCCGGCAACCTCTTCATCATCTGGAGTATCCTGGCGCGTGCCCGCCGCCGCTCCGTCACCACCCTCCTCATCCTCAATCTAGCGGTGGCCGACGGCTCACTCATGGCGCTCACGCCCTTCTTCGTGATCTACCTGGTCAAGAAGACCTGGGTTTTTGGCAACATCATGTGCAAGGTGGGGGCTCTTTTTCTTGTTGATTGTTGATATAATGGCTCCATTCCAGGCTGACTACATTGCAGTCAGTGCTAGATATTACAAAGCCTGTATAGGTATTAAGCATATCCGCTAACCTCATCATATGATATACCAATCTGATGCCCGACTGTGCAGTCGATGACGTGGCAAGCAACCATTGCTTGATGCAATGCAATGACTGCAATGTAGTCGGCCTGGAACGTGACCAATGTCAATAGACCAGTGACATCATTTTATGCCAAAAGACGGACATATTTCAAAACACATTTGATACTTAACATGCAGTGAGTACTTAACTTTTTCATTGAATCCTTATCCTTTTGAAATGCTAAGAATATGTCTCTCTTTTCGTCTCCATCAGATACTCTTTTACTTGTGCCTAGCCAACATGTACGCCTCCATCCAACTGATCATGCTGATGAGCCTGCACAGGCTGGTGGCCGTGGTGTGGCCTAAGCGCGTCGCTGCACTTGCTGGATGGAAGGCGGTACTGCGCGGGGTGCTGGTGCTGTGGACCATGGTGCTGGTCGCGTCCATCCCTGCGTTGCTGTTCAGGGACGAGCGGAAGACCGTGCACCCCAACGGGAAGAGCCGGGTAGTGTGTGAGTCGTTGCACAAGCAGCAGAGTCATGTGAGTGACGCTATTTACTGACTGACTGGCTTAATCCTCTTCATTCCTGGTGGTTCTTGCTTGTATGGTGCCCTATAAATACAGTGCCTTGCGAAAGTATTCGGCCCCCTTGAACTTTGCGACCGTTTGCCACATTTCAGGCTTCAAACATAAAGATATAAAACTGTATTTTTTTTGTGAAGAATCAACAACAAGTGGGACACAATCATGAAGTGGAACGACATTTATTGGATATTTCAAACTTTTTTAACAAATCAAAAACTGAAAAATTGGGCGTGCAAAATTATTCAGCCCCTTTACTTTTTCAGTGCAGCAAACTCTCTCCAGAAGTTCAGTGAGGATCTCTGAATGATCCAATGTTGACCTAAATGACTAATGATGATAAATACAATCCACCTGTGTGTAATCAAGTCTCCGTATAAATGCACCTGCACTGTGATAGTCTCAGAGGTCCGTCAAAAGCGCAGAGAGCATCATGAAGAACAAGGAACACACCAGGCAGGTCCGAGATACTGTTGTGAAGAAGTTTAAAGCCGGATTTGGATACAAAAATATTTCCCAAGCTTTAAACATCCCAAGGAGCACTGTGCAAGCGATAATATTGAAATGGAAGGAGTATCAGACCACTGCAAATCTACCAAGACCTGGCCGTCCCTCTAAACTTTCAGCTCATACAAGGAGAAGACTGATCAGAGATGCAGCCAAGAGGCCCATGATCACTCTGGATGAACTGCAGAGATCTACAGCTGAGGTGGGAGACTCTGTCCATAGGACAACAATCAGTCGTATATTGCACAAATCTGGCCTTTATGGAAGAGTGGCAAGAAGAAAGCCATTTCTTAAAGATATCCATAAAAAGTGTTGTTTAAAGTTTGCCACAAGCCACCTGGGAGACACACCAAACATGTGGAAGAAGGTGCTCTGGTCAGATGAAACCAAAATTGAACTTTTTGGCAACAATGCAAAACGTTATGTTTGGCGTAAAAGCAACACAGCTCATCACCCTGAACACACCATCCCCACTGTCAAACATGGTGGTGGCAGCATCATGGTTTGGGCCTGCTTTTCTTCAGCAGGGACAGGGAAGATGGTTAAAATTGATGGGAAGATGGATGGAGCCAAATACAGGACCATTCTGGAAGAACCTGATGGAGTCTGCAAAATACCTGAGACTGGGACGGAGATTTGTCTTCCAACAAGACAATGATCCAAAACATAAAGCAAAATCTACAATGGAATGGTTCAAAAATAAACATATCCAGGTGTTAGAATGGCCAAGTCAAAGTCCAGACCTGAATCCAATCGAGAATCTGTGGAAAGAACTGAAAACTGCTGTTCACAAATGCTCTCCATCCAACCTCACTGAGCTCGAGCTGTTTTGCAAGGAGGAATGGGAAAACATTTCAGTCTCTCGATGTGCAAAACTGATAGAGACATACCCCAAGCGACTTACAGCTGTAATCGCAGCAAAAGGTGGCGCTACAAAGTATTAACTTAAGGGGGCTGAATAATTTTGCACGACCAATTTTTCAGTTTTTGATTTGTTAAAAAAGTTTGAAATATCCAATAAATGTCGTTCCACTTCATGATTGTGTCCCACTTGTTGTTGATTCTTCACAAAAAATACAGTTTTATATCTTTATGTTTGAAGCCTGAAATGTGGCAAAAGGTCGCAAAGTTCAAGGGGGCCGAATACTTTCGCAAGGCACTGTATATATGCAAAAAAGAACACTCATAACGATCGGAAAGAAGTAAAAAAGACAAATAGAAACAAATTGTAGTATATAAATACAAATAGAAAAGATAATCAAATTATTACACTATTACCCTATTGCTAACAAAAAACACACAAAACTAAATTGCACAAATCCTATATCTCTAAATACACAAATAGAATAACACACTTATAAAGAAGAGAACCTGATTATTACACCTATGCACTTCAAACAAGAAACACACAAACTAAATTGCACAACTAATTGAAATGACTAATTACATTAATACCGTACAAAGTAAGAGTTGCGCTATTTGATACATTCACCTGCTCCCCCTACCTCGGGCTTCCAGTGGGGAGACCTGAGGTCAACCCACCCCGCCCCCTCCCTATCTCGTGCTTCTGAGTGGGAGACCTTCCCAGGTATTAGCCTGCCTAGCTTACAAACTAGAATCGGGGCGCTCACAGGGTGTCCCACATCATTGACCTGACGTGCAAATGAGAGATAGAAAACCAATCGCACAAATGTCACCATTCGGTGTATATATATATATATTCTATTTTTTTGTGTGGGTGCCCCTTGCTGCCCCCGGCAGGATGCCGGCTGTACATGTCACCTATGCCTAAATCCGCCACTGACCATAGGGCTTGCATGTGAGTGATGGGAGAAGAAGAGCATTTCATCAACAATTAAAGACTTGTATGTCAGTTGAGAGAAGAAGAAAGTACTTACTTTTCATGATGGCTTTCTATCACCGTAGCATCTGTAGTCAGATCATCCATAAAAACATTGTTAGGTATGGAGTATAAATATTACATTGCTTTTGTGTATATAGCGTCACTGACACTAAACAATCAAGCTGTCGATGAAGGTGATCTCTATGCTGATACAGGTGGTGCTCCAGTACACGTTGGAAACAGTGCTGGGATTTGTAGTTCCTTACGGGGTGATTATAGGCAGCTACATCTGCATCCTGCGGAGGATCAGGCAGACAAGGTTCACTGTTTTACTACTGTTTTACTATCTTTAATTTATTGATCTTGATCTTAATTACCATTTTCTCGATCTTCATTTCATATTTGGCTAGAATGTATTGTTTTTCCTCATCTTTCTCACTTCATGTTATGTTTGTTTGTGAAGCACTTTGAAATGCATTTTTTGTAAGACTGTGCCGTATAAATAACATTTGATTTGACCAGGTTCAGGAGGAGGATCCGCAGTGAGAATCTCATCCTGGCCATCGTGGTAACCTTCGGTGTCTTCTGGTTGCCCTACCATGTCATCAACATTGTGCAGGTATTGCGTGTTTTGTGTGTTGAGTTTTATAGCCAGGGCCTCACACTCCCTATTGGGGCTAAAACAATAGGTGCTGCTGTAACATGACTGTCTGTTATGATGAAATATGTTCTCATAGATTAAATATGTCCTTACAGGTTGCTGCCGCACTTTCTCCAAAGGATTCAACTCTAAAAGCAAGGTAGGCTCACTAAAAGGGCTTTCTAAATGACTGTGTCATAACATCCTCATCCCCTTTTGTGTTTGTAGTGTCATAATAAACTTTCATTAATTTTATTATCATCAAATCCCAAACTCAATTTTCATTAAAAGAAAGAACAGCCCTGTTTTCGCTCCCTCGCTCCCTCGCTCGCTCCCTCCCTCCAATGGTATTATCAAGAGTAAAAAAAAAAATCTGACTGAAAATGTAACTGCAACGTACTGTAAATTATGGAGCATTGTAGGATATTGCTGTTATCAAATCACATTTTATTGGTCACATACACATATTTAGCAGATGTTATTGAGGGTGTGCAAAATACTTGTGTTCCTAGCTCCAGCAGAGCAGTAGTATCTAACAATTCACAACAATACACCAATCTAAAAGTAAAATAATGGAATCAAGAAATATATAAATATTAGGACGAGCAATAGCACTGACTAAAAAACTGTATCGAATACAGTTAATACATATGAGATGAGTAAAGCAGTATGTAAACATTATTAAAGTGACTAGTGTTCCATTATTAAAGTGGCCAGTGATTCCATGTCTATGTTTATAGGCAGCATTCTCTAAGGTGCTGGGTTGAGTAGCCAGGTGGTAGCCAGCTAGAGATGGCTATTTAACAGTCTGATGCCCTTCAGTTAGAAGCTGTGTTTCAGTCTCTCGGTCCCAGCTTTGATGCACCTGTACTGACCTCGCCTTCTGGATGATAGCGGGGTGAACAGGCCGTGGCTCAGGTGGTTGATGTCTTTGATGATCATTTTTGCCTTCCTGTGACACCGGGCGCTGTAGGTGTCCTGGAGGGCAGGCAGTGTGCCCCTGGTGACGCTTTGGGCAGACAACACCCTCTGGAGAGCCTCTGGAGAGCCCTGTGGTTGCGGGAGTTGCAGTTGTGTACCAGGTAGTGATACAGCCAGACAGGATGCTCTCAATTGTGCATCTGTAAAAGTGTCTGAGGGTCTTAGGGGCCAAGACACATTTCTTCTTCCTCCTGAGGTTGAGGAGGCGCTGTTGCACCTTCTTCACCACACTATCTGTGTGGGTGGACCATTTCAGAATGTCAGTGATGTGTACACTGAGGAACTGAAACCTTCCACCTTCTCCACTGTGGTCCCGTCGATGTGGATTGGGTCGTGTTCCCTGTTTCCTTTTGATGATTAAGTTGGAGGCTTACTTGGCCACGCAGTCATGGATGAACAAGGGAGTACTGGAGGGGGCAGAGTATGCACCATTGTGGGGCCCCTGTGTCGAGGGTCAGCGAAGTGGAGGTGTTGTTTCCTACCTTCAGCACTTGGGGGCGGCCTGTCAGGAAGTCCAGGACCCAGTTGCACAGGGTGGGGTTCAGACCAATGGCCCCGATTTTAATGATGAGCTTGGAGGGTACTATGATGTTGAAGGCTGAGCTTTAGTTAATGAGCAGCTTTCTGAAGAAGGTATTCCTCTTGTCCAGATGGGATCGGGTAGTGTGCAGTGTGATGGTGATTATACTGCCTACGGTTCTATTGGGGCGGTAAGCAAATTGAAGTGGGTCTAGGGTGTCAGGTAAGGTAGAGGTAATATGATCCTTAACTAGTCTCTCAAAACACTTCATGACGACAGGAGTTCTACGGGGCGATAGTCATTTAGTTCAGTTACCTTTGCTTTCTTGGGTACAGGAACAATGGTGGACATCTTAAAGCCTGGGATAAGGAAAGATTGAATATGTCCGTAAAAAATCCAGCCAGCTGGTCTGCGCATGCTCTGAGGACGTGGCTAGAGATGCCGTCTTGGCTGGCAGCCTTGCGAGGGTTAACACGCTTTAAATGTCTTACTCACATTGGCCACGGAGAATGAGAGCGCACAGTCCTTGGGAGTGGGCTGCGTCGGTGGCACTGTGTTATCCTCAAAGGGGGTGAAGTTGTTTAGCTTGTCTGAGTTTTCACCCTAATCTATTGCACCTGATTCTAATAATTAGCTGGTTTATGCACTGAATTAGGTTAGTTACAACTGGGGTTGGACTGAAACCTACAGGAGGGTAGCTCTCCAGGAACCGGGTTAGAGAGCCCTGCTGTAGACCCAGCCACATACGTCTCATGTCTGAGCCGTTGAATTGCGACTCCACTTTGCGACGCCACATTGTCTCTGTACTGATGTTTTGCCTGTTTGATTGCCTTATGGAAGGAATAACTATACTGTTTGTATTCAACCATATTCCCAGTTACCTTTCCATGGTTAAATGCGGTGGTTCACGCTTTCAGTTTTGCGTGAATGCTGCCATCTATCCACAGTTTCTGGTTTGGGTAGGTTTTAATAGTCACCATGGGAACAACATCTCCTATACACTTCCTGATGAACTCAGTCACATTGTCCGTGTAAACGTCAATGTTATTCTCAGAGGCTACCCGGAACGTATCCCAGTCTTTGTGATCAAAACAATCTTGAAGCATGGATTCCGATTGGTCAGACCAGCATTGAATAGACCTTAGCGAGGGTACTTCGTGTTTGAGTTTCTGGAGGAGCAAAATGGAGTCGTGATCTGATTTGCCGGAGGGAGGGCCTTGTAGGCATCTTGAAAAGGTGAGTAGCAGTGGTCTAGTGTTTTCCCTAAGCGAGAAATACAGTCAATGTGTTGATAGCGTTTTCTGCAAATTTGCTTTGTTAAAATCCCCAGCTACAATAAATGTGGCCTCAGGATATGTGGTTTGCAGTTTGCATAAAGTCCAGTGTAGTTCCTTTAGGGCAGTCGTGGTATCGGCTTGAGGGGGAACATACACGACTGTGACTATAACCAAAGAGAATTCTCTTGGGAGGCAATACGGTTGGCATTTGATTGTGAGGTATTCTAGGCTGGGTGAACAAAAGGACTTGAGTTTCTGTAGGTTATGTCAATCACGCCATGAGTAGTTAATCATGAAACATACACCCCCGCCTTTCTTCTTCCTGGAGAGTTCTTTATTCTTGTGTGCGCGATGAACTAAGAACCCAGCTGGCTATATGGATGGGGACAGTATATCCCGACAGAGCCATGATTCCGTGAAACAGAGTATATTACAGTCCCTGATGTCTCTCTGTTCGGAGGTCCTCGCGTTAAGCTTGGCTACTTCATTGTCCAGAGACTGAACATTAGCGAGTAATATACTCTGAATGGTACTGTAATTCTACCTCATTAACATATTTTGAGGCGTGCCTTTATAAGAGGCTATATTTTTTGCACCCGTGAGGGAGAATGCTGTACAAATTTAACCTGTCTAGGACAACGTTTCTGCTAACGGAATCCCCTCCCAACATTCCGCTGAAAAGGCAGCGTGGGAAATTCAAAAATATATTTTTAAATATTTAACTTTCACACATTAACAAGTCCAATACAACAAATGAAAGATAAACATCTTGTTAATCTACCCATCGTGTCCGATTTTTAAAAATGTTTCACAGCGAAAACACAACATATATTTGTTAGATCACCACCAAATCCAAAAAAACACACAGCCATTTTTCCCAGCCAAAGATAGTCACAAAAGCAGAATTAGAGAAAACATGAATCACTAACCTTTGATAATCTTCATCAGATGACACTCATATGACATCATGTTACACAATACATTTATGTTTTGTTCGATAATATGCATATTTATATCCACAAATCTCGGTTTACATTGGTGCCATGTTCAGAAATGCCTCCAAAAATATCCGGAGTAATTACAGAGAGTCACGTCATATAACAGAAATACTCATCATAGACTTTGACGAAAGATACATGTTTTACATTTAAGTAATGATACACTGGTTCTTAATGCAACCGCTGTGGCAGATTTTTAAAAAACGTTACAAAAAAAGCATACCATGCAATAATCTGAGACGGCGCTCAGAAGTAAATATATTTCTCCGCCATGTTGGAGTCAACAAATACGAAATTACATCATAAATATTCCCTTACCTTTGATGATCTTTCATCAGAATGCAGTGCAAGGACTCCTAGTTCCGCAATAAATCATTGTTTTGTTCGATAATGTCCATTACTAGTGTCCAATTAGCTACTTTTGCTAGCACGTTTAGTTCACACGTCCAAAAGCTGAGGCTGGGCCAGGCGAACTCGGACGAAAACTTAAAAAAGTTATATTCCAGGTCGAATAAACTGGTCAATCTAAGTAGAGAATCAATCTTCAGGATGTTATTATCATATATATCCAATAACGTTCCAACCGGAGCATTCATTTTTGTCTACAGAGTAATGGAATGCAAGGCGATATAATGACTACTGCGCGTAACCAGGAACTGGCATTCTGCCAGACCAGTGACTCAAATAGCTGCTATCCGGTCCCACATCACACTAGAGGCTTCATTCCACGTTCTACTGACTGTTGACATCTAGTGGAAGGCGTAGGAAGTGCGAACAGATCCATATCTTATTTGGATGTGAATAGGCGATGAGTTGAAAATCAACCAGCCCCAGAATTTCCACTTCCTGTTTGGAAGTTTGCCTGCCCTATGAGTTCTGTTATACTCACAGACATAATTCAATCAGTTTTAGAAACTTCAGAGTTTTCTATCCAATAGTAATAATAATATGCATATATTAGCATCTGGGACAGAGTAGGAGGCAGTTCACTATGAGCACGCAATTCATCCAAAGTGAAAATGCTGCCCCCTATCCCTAAAAGGTTTAACTCTTATGTCGTTATAGTTCCCCATCATTTTAAAATGTATGGGGGACAGATTGGAGTGGCAGAAAGTCTTAAACATTAAATCAGGGGTGTCAAACTCATTTCATGTAGGGTCTAGAGTCTGCCCTAATATGTAAACACTTTACCTAGTAGCCAACCTGCTTGCACCAATCCCTTGTATTTACAGTAAAATACTGTGAAAGACATACAGTTGTAGTCGGAATTTTACATACACTTAGGTTGGAGTCAATAAAACTAGTTTTTCAAACACTCCACAAATTTCTTGTTAACAAACTATAGTTTTGGCAAGTCGATTAGGACATCTACTTTGTGCATGACACAGTTTGCAACTGCACATGGGAACAAAGATCGTACTTTTTGGTCGCAAATGAGTCTTCCAAATGGACAATTTTTCCAACAATTGTTTAGACTAATTATTTCACTTATAATTCACTGTATCACAATTCCAGTGGGCCAGAAATGTACATACAGTAAGTTTGTCTGTGCCTTTAAACAGCTTGGAAAATTCCAGAAAATTATATCATGGCTTTAGAAGCTTCTGATAGGCTAATTGATACCATTTGTGTCAATTGGAGGCGTACCTGTGAATGTATTTCAAGGCCTACCTTCAAACTCAGTGCCTCTTTGCTTGACATCATGGGAAAATCAGAAGAAATCAGCCAAGACCTCGTAACAAAATTGTAGACCTCCACAAGTCTGGCTCATCCTTGGGAGCAATTTCCAAACGTCTGAAGGTACCATGTTCATCTACACAAACAATAGTACCAAATATAAACACCATGGGACCACGCAGCTGTCATACCGCTCAGGAAGGAGATGCGTTCTCTCTCCTAGAAATGAACATACTTTGATGCGAAAAGTGTAAATCAATCCCAGAACAACAGCAAAGGACCTTGTGAAGATGCTGGAGGAAAAAGGTACAAAAGTATCTATATCCCCAGTAAAACGATTCCTATATCGACATAACCTGAAAGGCCACTCAGCAAGGAAGAAACCACTGCTCCAAAACCGCTATAAAAAAGCCAGACTACAGTTTGCAACTGCACATGGGGACAAAGATCGTACTTTTTGGAGAAATGTCCTCTGGTCTGATGAAACAAAAGTAGAACTGTTTGGCCATAATGACCATCATTATGTTTGGAGGAAAAAAGGGGGAGCTTGCAAGCCAAAGAACACCATCCCAACCGTGAAGCACGGGGGTGGCAGCATCATGTTGTGGGGGTGCTTTGCTGCAGGTGGGACTGGTGCACTTCACAAAATAGATGGCATCATGAGGAAAAAATTATGTGGATATATTGAAGCAACATCTCAAAATATCAGTCAGGAAGTTGAAGCTTGGTCGCAAATGAGTCTTCCAAATGGACAATGACCCCAAGCATACTTCCAAAGTTGTGGCAAAATGGCTTAAGGACAACAATGTCAAGGTATTGGAGTGGCCATCACAAAGCCCTGACCTCAATCCCATAGAACGTTCGTGGGCAGAACTGAAAAGGCGTGTGCGAGCAAGGAGGCCTACAAACCTGATTCAGTTACACCAGCTCTGTCAGGAGGAATGGGCTAAAATTCACCCAAGTTATTGTTGGAAGCTTGTGGAAGGCTACCCGAAACGTTTGACCCAAGTTAAACAATTTAAAGGCAATGCTACCAAATACTAACATACTGTTCTCTCTGATAATGCAAGGCTAACGGTACCGATGCACCAGCAGGACCCTTAACAGCTTCCACTCCCAAGCCATAAGACTGCTAAATAGTTATTCTATGTAGCTATTTGGTTAACTATTTAACTATCTGCATTTACCCTTTTTGCACTAACCTTTTTGAGTCATCACGTACACTGCTGCTACTGTTGATTATCTGTCACTTTAATCCTAGTTATATGTACATACAGTATTGACCTCAATTACCATGTACCTTTTCAGATTGACTCTGTATTGGCACCCCATGTATATAGCCAAGTTATCGTTAGTCATTATTTCTCAATTTTCTTTCTCTCTGCATTGTTGGAAAGTGCCCGTAAGCAATCATTTCACTGTTAGTCTACTCCTGTTGTTTACAAAGCATGTGACTAATCAAATTTGTTTTGAAAAAAACAACATAATTTTGCTTGGCTGTAAGTTACTGTCAAATTCATGGCAACCCGTTTACAGTCCTCTGTATCCCCCCCCCCCCCCCCCCACACACACCTGTATCTCTCTCCCTCCATTCTTCTCACTCCCTCCCCAAGGCTTGACCCTATTTGGCAGACCAGCCGTGCGGTCACTTCAGCCCTGGCCTTCATCAGCAGCTGTGCCAACCCTGTCCTCTACACTTTTGTTGGCAAGTCCTACATCAGGCGGGACGGCTTTGCCTTCATGGCCCGCTTGTTCGAGGGCACGGCGCAGGACTCTGGGACAAGGAAGAGCCGACAGAACAGCCAGAATAGCCGAGAGAGAGACAGGGATGCAAAGGAGGTCGGACTGAAGGAAAAGGAGGGAGACCTAGAGTCGACAACCAGCTCCAATGTCATGAGTCCCGTCTGTGTGAAACCTGTTAAGAATGGCAAGCCGGGCCCGATTCCGACTTAGGAAATGATGCCTTTCTTTTGCACATCTTTCCTACACATTTCTCAGTAGTTTACCTTATGAAGGTGAGTAATGGGCTTCGCAGGAGTGGTTCCCTTACGCGCACTGAAGAAATGTCATTCACCTGCTGAAAACCCTCTTACTTACTGGCCAACAGATTTTCTCGTGGAGTTTTCATTCAATAGAGTTTTCAGTACATTTATTTAGCCATCCCTTTAAATATGGCGTACCTTTTAGTTTTGTTTACAGAGTCAATACAATATATCGAGAGAATCGGTTCAGAAATGTTAGGGATGAATTAAAGAAAGCCATCTTAGTATATATGTGCATACTCATCTCAGTTTCAGCACCAAGTGGTAGATTTTAAAATACTTAGTTAGGAAATTATTTGTGAATCCTAAAAAAAAGGTTTGGAGGAAGAAAATGGGTTGGATTCATTCAGAAAATTGCCACGTTCAGATCTTTAACTCATGGTAATTTTGGATGATTAGTGAACAAAGAATTATAATAGGGAGAATAGTGTGAAATAGTAGGCTATACCCTCATCTATTTCCTGCACTAACCATGGAACTGTGTGATGACACATCCAAGTATTGCACCATATGTTGTGTTCAAACTGTTACGTTTGGTCTGTGTAATGATTGAATTAGCTATCTCTTAAAATATATATATATATATATATATATATATATATATATATATATATATAAACTGTTACTAATGATCCTCACCATCAACCACATGCCCGTGATGGAGTTTACAGAGGAAGCAAATGAAGGTTAACAAAATAATGTAATTAAATGGAACGATAATGTAGACTACACCAACTGAAGGGAACTAACAGTAAATTGGCAGTTGAATATGTGTTGTTATTAGGCCTACTGACGATTGATGCTGATAGTGACTAATATTTAACATGATAGAAATAGGAAACAGAGAAGGTCGGGGTAGCCTATAAATCAAGACATTCGAGAGTGCCCATCCCAGCAAGGTAAGGCCTTAAATTCTGCCTAATGGCACAGCATTTCATGAACTTCGCTGTGGGAAAGTTGATATGCTTCAGTTTTCTACCATTTGACTGGTTTCACATATGCCTCCAGCAATTATAAGATAAAATATATCTAAAACCGGTGTCATTTATATGTAAAATTCCCTTATCCAAAGGGATGACTCATTTACCTAGCTCTTCCCAATAGCTCTTATCAAGTTATAAATTAGACAAACATTAAGTAGATACTTTTCCCACGTTTTTCCTTATTCATGGTTTCCTCATGCTAAAGGTGAATAGCATGCTTAAATTCAAGGTCAGAATACGCATAGAGAGGAAAGTGCATAAAAAAGCAATTACACCCCATTTACACATGCTTAACTATTGGCCCGATTCCGATTTAGGAATTTATGCCTTTCCTATGCATGCCTTTCCTACGCATGCTTTTCCTATGCACTTTTCAGTATTTGGCATTCAGACTTATTTAGTCGTGTAAAGCGCTCTGCATGAGTGGCTACCTTGCGCACTTTGAATAAATGGCATTCAACTGCTGAAAACCCTCCCCATATGCTGGGCAACAGATTTTCTCTTGGAGTTTTCATTCAATGGGGTTTTCCTATAGTTCTGGTCTCCAATTTTCATCTTTGCAAATTATGAGAGCACACAATTAGAATTCTGAATAAATGCATGGCTATTTATATCCTATTTCACTGTGCAATACAGTAACTGTCATGTTGATAAGACTTTCAGTTTGCTTCCATATGGCTGTTTTCACATAAGGACAAGTTATCTAAAACAATTACTATGTGTATTTACAATCCCCTTCTCAAAACGGATTACTCATTTACCTAGCTCTTATAAATAGATATGATCAAGTTGTAAATTACAGTGCATGGAGAAATGGTGTTATTTATATTGGAACAAATTAAGTAGATGCTTTTTCTACTTTGAACCGGGAGGTTTGCTAGACCTTATTCATGGTTTCCTCACGTAAAGGTGGTGGAATTATTAGGGAATTAAGTCAAGGTCAGAATACTGTAGACACTCCTCCGCCTCACCTTCATTTATTCGGTCTCCACCTCAAACGAATAGCGGATGAATAGCATACTATTCCCATGCTTAAATTCAAGGTTAGAATACGCATTGAGAGGAAAACGCATTTTAAAAAAGGAATAAAGTTCCATTTACACACGCTTAACTCTGGTCGGAAACTGGGCCATAGTGACTGGAAGATGAATGAGTTGGATGCTATTTCAGAAGCTGTTTTGGAGGGAATGTTTCCTGTAGTTTGCATGGTTGGCCACTAGATGTGCAAGTAATGTTTCCTAATGGTTCATGACTGACCGACTGACTGAACCATATCTCTGTTTTTAGAGGTGGTGATTCAAGCTCTGGGTGGTGGAGTGAATTTAGTCAATTGTCTTTACAGTATGCTTTGTCTGACTCTCTCTCCTTCTCTCCATTTGTGTGTGTGCGAGTGCATGTGATTTACTGCTGTAAGTACACTACAATACCAAATTGTTAGAGTAAAAAGAGCACTGTATAATGTAAAGTGTTACCAATATTTGTATAATTGTTTACCACATTTATTTGATCAAAAGCATTAAGACATGTTGTGTTTGTGCCAGTGCAAGAAAATTAAAAACACTTTTCTCAGAGAAGATATGGCTGCCGTTGATTGATTAGGAAACTCTTAAGAGGTGAGATCGACATTCACAACAAGACAGCTATAAGAAGAGTCATGACCGACTGGCAAGCAATAGCATGCAGGACTTTCACAATCAGTCCAGTCATTTCTTTGCCTTCAGGGAATTAGTTTCCCTCCTCTTCCTCCTTTTTTCCTGGAACAATTGTCATCTCTTTTTCTTGTTCTGCCTCCTCGTCCTCCTTCTCCACCTCTCTTTTCCCTGGAACCATTGTCATCTCTTCAACCTCTCCCTCTGGTTTCCCACCTCCCCAGTCCTCCTTCTCTTTCTCTCTACCGCTACCATCATGCTTTGCTCTCACGCTGGGCATGTCCATGTTGGTGGCCGTCCCCTCAAGCAGCTGTGCCACGCCCCCCAAACACCTGGAGGAGGAGCCATAGATTGTGAGGGAGGAGCCAGAGCAGGAGCCAGCCATGGCATAGAGCAGAGGGTTGACAGCACTGCTGAGGTAAGCTACAGCTATGACCACTGTCCTAGCTCTCAGACAGAACCCCAGCAAATCCGTGGAAGACCCAGAGAGAACGGCCCCCACCTGAAACAAGGAATCATAAGTTTCATTATGAACTTGAACTATGTCTACAGACAGTAGATTTGTGTTTTAATGCTATTTTTTTTTATCCCCAATTTCGATCTTGTCTCATCGCTGCAACTCCCCAACGGGCTCAGGAGGCAAAGGTTGAGTCATGATTCCTCCGAAACATGACCCGCCAAACCGTGCTTCTTAATACCCGCACCAATGTGTCAGAGAAAACACTGTTCACCTGACGACTGAGGTCGGCCTGCATGCGCCCGCCCCGCCACAAGGAGTTGCTAGAGCGCGATGTGCTAACTAAAGCCCCCCCCCCCCAGCCTAACCCTGACGACACTGGGCCAATTGTGCGCCACCCTATGGGACTCCCGATCACAACCGGTTGTGATACAGCCCGAGATCGAACCCGGGTCTGTAGTGACGCCTTAGACCGCTGTGCCACTCGGGAGGCCTCCAATGGTGACTTTAATGGCTGTGATACGATAAAACTGAGGAGGGATCAACAACATTGTAGTTACTCAACAATTCTAACCTGATTGACAAAATGAAAAGAAGGAGCCTGTACAAAATATTCCAAAACATGCATCCTGTTTGCAACAAGGCACTAAAGTAATACAGTGAAAAACGTGGCAAAGCAATTAGCTTTTTGTCCTGAATAAAAAAAAAAAGTGTCCTATTTGGGACAGATCCAATACGACACATTACTGAGTACCACTCTTTGCATCATGTTATGGATGTGCTTGTAATCGTTAAGGACAGGGGAGTTTTCAGTATAACAAAAATAATTGCTGCCAAAGGTGCTTGTGCAAAGTATTGACTCCGGTGTGAATACTTCCGTAGATATTTCTGGTTCATTTTCAATAAATTTGCTAAGCATTTTTTTCACTTTGTCATAATGGTTTATTGTGCCTCGATGGGTTGTTCTTCTTTTTTTAATCCATTTTGTATTCAGGCTGTTAAACGTGGAATAAGTCAAGGGGTATAGATATTTTTTGAAGGCACTGTATGTACGTACTGTATATACAGTGCATTCAAAAAGTATCCATACCCCTTGACTTATTCCACGTTTAGTTTTACAGCCTGAATTCAAAATGTGTTAAATAAAAAAGGTTCCTCGTCAATCTACACACAATACCCCATAATGACAAAGCGAAAACAGATTTAAATTTTTTATTTTGATAATTTTATTACAAGTTTAAAAAAAAAACAGATACTTTATTTACATAAGTATTCAGACCCTTTAATATGTATGCCCACTTGCAGGATGTTGACCAGGTGGTACGGAGCCCACAAGAGGGCGAAAGTCACGACTATCAGTGTGATGAGGCGGTTGGTCTTCCTGTAGGAGCGGTGGTGCCAGTGGGCACGACTGGATGCTAAGGCATGAGCGATGCGTAAGTAGCAGAACGTCATGATGCTGAAGGGGACCAGGAACGCAGTAACTGTTTCTAGGGAATAGTGGAACACCTGGTGGAGAGGATAGGACGAGAAACTATTTGATTTCATTATTAACGTGTCTTCAGGATGCCAAGCCCACATGGGGTTACATTTTAGTACGAGTGTAATGACATATTTTATCTACTTAAATTGCAGTTCTTGTCTGTTACAAATAAATGCATCAAAAACTGTTGACAGATTGATCAATTGTTTTAGCTATATCCACATCTATTTAGAATAAATATGCATATAGAATTGAAAAAATCTACGATATGTTTTATGGAAAACAGATGAAATAATGTGGTGTACAATACTAAAATAAGATGTATGAAGGAATATTCTGTCAGTAAAGTTACCTGGTGGGCGGGCCCGGGGTGATGCGTGGTACACTCCCCCTTTCGGACCTGGCGGTACACAAGCTGAGGAGTGGGCAGCACCATAGCCAGCGCCCACACCACACCCATGATAGGAAAGAGCCTCGACTTCGTCCGGACGCGCTGGGACCAGAAAGGGTGTAGCACGCCATGGAGTCGGTCGACCCCCATCAAGGTAATCAATAGGATGCTGAGGTACATGTTGATGCCACAGACGTAATGCAGGAGCTTACACATTACCTCTCCAAACTCCCAGACTCTGGCCTTGAAGAGCTGGTGAATAAAGAAGGGTGCGGAGAGCAGCACGAGTGCGTCAGCGGCCGCTAGCTGGAGGATGAAGAGGGACGTGATGGAACGGCGACTCAGGCGGAATAGTATGGTCCAAACCACTAGGAGGTTTCCGGGGAGACCCAAGGCCATAGCAACCAGGAGAAAGGAGATTCCGACAGAATAAGGGATGGAGGGGTTGGGAGCGGATGAGTCGGTAGAGAAGTAGGTGGTGGTATTCCATGCTGTGGATTCCATCCTGAGAGTCGGAATCGAGAAAGAGCGACAGAGAGGGAGAGCGAGACAGACCGAGAGAGACGTAAAACAAGTGGGGGAGGAAATAGATGATTTTATCATTGAGAAAGAGGAAGTTGCTTGATTCGTTGTTTAGCAACCCTGTGACACAGATTGTGAAATGTATGTGTGCAGTACATTTTGTAGTGAATTTCAATCACATATAGACAGTAGGTTACTTAAGACTGACAGGAAAGGAGGATGGGTGGGCATATACAGTGCCTTGCGAAAGTATTCGGCCCCCTTGAACTTTGCGACCTTTTGCCACATTTCAGGCTTCAAACAAAGATATAAAACTATTTTTTTGTGAAGAATCAACAACAAGTGGGACACAATCATGAAGTGGAACGACATTTATTGGATATTTCAAACTTTTTTAACAAATCAAAAACTGAAAAATTGGGCGTGCAAAATTATTCAGCCCCTTTACTTTCAGTGCAGCAAACTCTCTCCAGAAGTTCAGTGAGGATCTCTGAATGATCCAATGTTGACCTAAATGACTAATGATGATAAATACAATCCACCTGTGTGTAATCAAGTCTCCGTATAAATGCACCTGCACTGTGATAGTCTCAGAGGTCCGTTAAAAGCGCAGAGAGCATCATGAAGAACAAGGAACACACCAGGCAGGTCCGAGATACTGTTGTGAAGAAGTTTAAAGCCGGATTTGGATACAAAAAGATTTCCCAAGCTTTAAACATCCCAAGGAGCACTGTGCAAGCGATAATATTGAAATGGAAGGAGTATCAGACCACTGCAAATCTACCAAGACCTGGCCGTCCCTCTAAACTTTCAGCTCATACACGGAGAAGACTGATCAGAGATGCAGCCAAGAGGCCCATGATCACTCTGGATGAACTGCAGAGATCTACAGCTGAGGTGGGAGACTCTGTCCATAGGACAACAATCAGTCGTATATTGCACAAATCTGGCCTTTATGGAAGAGTGGCAAGAAGAAAGCCATTTCTTAAAGATATCCATAAAAAGTGTTGTTTAAAGTTTGCCACAAGCCACCTGGGAGACACACCAAACATGTGGAAGAAGGTGCTCTGGTCAGATGAAACCAAAATTGAACTTTTTGGCAACAATGCAAAACGTTATGTTTGGCGTAAAAGCAACACAGCTCATCACCCTAAACACACCATCCCCACTGTCAAACATGGTGGTGGCAGCATCATGGTTTGGGCCTGCTTTTCTTCAGCAGGGACAGGGAAGATGGTTAAAATTGATGGGAAGATGGATGGAGCCAAATACAGGACCATTCTGGAAGAAAACCTGATGGAGTCTGCAAAAGACCTGAGACTGGGATGGAGATTTGTCTTCCAACAAGACAATGATCCAAAACATAAAGCAAAATCTACAAGGGAATGGTTCAAAAATAAACATATCCAGGTGTTAGAATGGCCAAGTCAAAGTCCAGACCTGAATCCAATCGAGAATCTGTGGAAAGAACTGAAAACTGCTGTTCACAAATGCTCTCCATCCAACCTCACTGAGCTCGAGCTGTTTTGCAAGGAGGAATGGGAAAACATTTCAGTCTCTCGATGTGCAAAACTGATAGAGACATACCCCAAGCGACTTACAGCTGTAATCGCAGCAAAAGGTGGCGCTACAAAGTATTAACTTAGGGGGGCTGAATAATTTTGCACGCCCAATTTCAGTTTTTGATTTGTTAAAAAAGTTAGAAATATCCAATAAATGTCGTTCCACTTCATGATTGTGTCCCACTTGTTGTTGATTCTTCACAAAAAAATACAGTTTTATATATTTATGTTTGAAGCCTGAAATGTGGCAAAAGGTCGCAAAGTTCAAGGGGGCCGAATACTTTCGCAAGGCACTGTAACAAGAAAGTTTAGCAACCTGAAGGTTACGGGATTGAATCTTAACATAGACAACTATTACATTTGAGCTAATTAGCAACTTTGCAACTACTTTGCAAACCCTTCCACTAACCCTAACCTTAACCCTTTAACCTTAACCATTTAACTACTTAGCTATCATGTTACCTGACGCTAACCTTAACCCCCAAACCTAACTATTCTGCCCTAGAGTTGCGTTCTCATGCAAAACTAGACAGATCGCTAACAACTAAGTCTTCAATAAAACTCCCAACGCGTGACTTTTCTTGAATGAATATATTGAAAACGTTTGTTGTGAAACTGCAAAATACAGAAAAGAATATACTTTAGTATTCAATTCACACCGACATACTGTAGCTGTACATTATACATTTGAAGTTGCATAAATACAAAGCACCATATAGCTAATTGTTACTCATATGGTAATTGGCTAACTCCTTTCATTACTCTAATAATGTACAACCATCTATGTAGAATAACAAAGCATATTACACTAGAAACAGTAACAAAACTACAGTATTGTATATTTTACAATTCGTTTGCATGACGCACGAGCAAAGTAATACAGCTAACGACATACATGAAAGGCATTGCAATTTGTCTGAGTAAATTCAACCAACCAACATTGATATGTAAGCAACTCTATCAATAACAAGATTATCATCATTAGCTAAATGCTTGAATCGAACTTACAAACAAATATTTTCCAAGGCTGAAGCGTGACAAGAAATAACTACACTGAAAAACCGGCAGCGGTTGTTTTTAGCTGCTTCTATGCGTGCAGAACAAATTCTCTACTTCCTGTTTGCGTAGTCTTTCTAAGTACCAGAAAGCTCCACTAGGGGGCGAATAACACCATGGAACACAATGAAAATACATTTGAATCATTGTAATAAAATAATCTGTTACCTTCTAACAGGATGGCAGCACACTAATACTAACTTTAACCCCTAACCTTAACCCCTAGCACTTTTTCATGTACCTGTCATGAATTTCGAATAAGGAATTTGTGTCTAATTCAGAATAAGCTGTGATAGTGTGTTTGCATACACTTTATGCAAAATAACATCAAAATGAATCAACATGCATAAAGAAACACAATCCATGCTGCTCAATACCTTAAAACTTAAAAGTCCATTTTAAGGATTCTAAAAATACTACATAAAATTCATAAAAATGCTGCAAATAATGAAATGCCTCTTATCTCTACAGCGTCTTATTTGTGTGTAATATTTATTGGTCACAATTGGCCTCATGTTGAAACCTGTTCTCACAGTTCCACAGTATCACACACTAACAGCTAACAGGCCACTGCATGCATGGAAGTATCTGATGAGTCAAACAGCAACCAGATAATATATATATATATACATAATACACAACATAAATATACACAATACTCAACATAAATATACACAATACTCTGTCTTGCAGTCTCTCTCTCTCCTTCTCGCTCTGACTCTCTCTTGTGCCTCTCTTTGCTCTCTCTCGCACTCTCTCTCCCGCAATGCTGTCACAGATACATGGTGGTCAGAGAAAAAGGGGAAGATGTTGGGAAAAACAGTATCTTGATCTTAAATGACCAGCTGCCTCAAAAGTGGTGTGCTATGGAGGATATGACGTCATTTTGAGAAATAGAGTTCTCATATATTGGCTACATTTAACAAATTCACACAGCATCAACATCCTGTAAATATTTAACTCTGCTTCAGTTGTAGCTCAACCAAATAGACAGCACATAGACTTCAATCATCAACTGTTTGTACATAATCTGTTGCTGGATCACAACCCAACATGCCATTTCCTCCCTAAAACTTGAATGTGTGTGTGATGCATCATGAATCAGCTCATAGGGAAAAAGGAGAGGAATGTCAGAAATAATACATGATGATGGAGAGAGATGATTTAAAAAAATATATTTTGGCGCTATTTGTCATACATATAGTTGAAGTCGGAAATTTACATACACCTTAGCCAAATACGTTTAATCCTAGTAAAAATTCCCTGTCTTAGGTCAGTTAGGATCACCACTTTATTTTAAGAATGTGAAATGTCAGAATAATAGTAGAGAGAATGATTTATTTCAGCTTTTATTTCTTTCATCACATTCCCAGTGGGTCAGAAGTTTACATACACTCAATCAGTATTTGGTAGCATTGTCTTTAAATTGTGTAACTTGGGTCAAATGTTTAGGGTAGCCTTCCACAAGCTTCCCACAATAACTTGGGTGAATTTTGGCCCATTCCTCCTGACAGAGCAGGTGTAACTGAGTCAGGTTTGTAGGTCTCCTTGCTCGCACACGCTTTTTCAGTTCTGACCACACATTTTCTATAGGATTGAGGTCAGGGCTTTGTGATGGCCACTCTAATACCTTGACTTTGTTGTCCTTAAGCCGTTTTGCCACAACTTTGGAAGTGTGCTTGGGGGCATTGTCCATTTGGAAGACCCATTTGCGACCAAGCTTTTTAACTTCCTGTCTTGAGATGTTGCTTCAATATATCCACATAATTTTCCAACCTCATGCCATCTATTTTGAGAAGTGCACCAGTCCCTCCTGCAGCAAAGCACCCACACAACATGATGCTGCCACCCCCGTGCTTCACGGTTGGTATGGTGTTCTTTGGCTTGCAAGCTCCCCCTTTTTTCCTCCTAACATAATGATGGTCATTATGGCCAAACAGTTATATTTTTGTTTCATCAGACCAGAGGACATTTCTCCAAAAAGTACAATCTTTGTCCCCATGTGCAGTTGCAAACCGTAGTCTGGCTTTTTCTATGGCGGTTTTGGAGCAGTGGCTTCTTCCTTGCTGAGCGGCCTTTCAGCTTATGTCGATATAGGACTTGTTTTACTGTGGATATAGATACTTTTGTACCTGTTTCCTCCAGCATCTTCACAAGGTCCTTTGCTATTGTTCTGGGATTGATTTGCACCTTTCGCACAAAGGTATGTTCATCTCTAGGAGACAGAACGCGTCTCCTTCCTGAGTGGTATGACGGCTGCGTGGTCCCATGGTGTTTATACTTGGTACTATTGTTTGTACAGATGAACGTGGTACATTCAGGCGTTTGGGAATTGCTCCCAAGGATGAACCAGACTTGTGGAGGTCTACAATTGTTTTTACGAGGTCTTGTGTGATTTCTTCAGATTTTCCCATGATGTCAAGCAAAGAGGCACTGAGTTTGAAGGTAGGCCTTGAAATACATCCACAGGTACACCTCCAATTGGCTCAAATTATGTCAATTAGCCTATCAGAAGCTTCTAAAGCCATGACATCATTTTCTGGAATTTTCAAAGCTGTTTAAAGGCACAGTCAACTTAGTGTATGTAAACCTCTGGCCCACTGGAATTGTGATACAGTGAAATAATCTGTAAACAATTGTTGGAAAAATTACTTGTCATGCACAAAGTAGATGTCCTAACCGACTTGCCAAAACTATAGTTTGTTAACAAGAAATTTGTGGAGTGGTTGAAAAACGAGTTTTAATGACTCCAACCTAAGTGTATGTAAACTTCCGACTTCAACTGTAGCAAACTTCCAAATGCCAACAAAGTAAAACACCTCATTGCATAGCAGTATCAAAGCAGGTCCCCCTCTCTCCCACCACACAGGGAACCCCACATTCTTCTAAATTCCCACCAACTTGAAATATCCCACTGTGCACAGACATCAGTTCAGCGTCTGTTTCATGTTGTTTCAATGTAATTGAATTGAAATGACATGGGAACAAATGTGTGCCCGGTGGGATGGTGACAGGGAAGTGAAGAGAGCAAGCAGGTGAGTAAGAAAGACATCAGACTACAAAGACGGCTGGATATTTGACAGTGTGACGTGTATATGACACGTTACTTTATTGCATATGCTTGATGCAATAGGATTGGTCAACATAAATGACCAGGTTGGAACAGAAGGATTTCAATCCCATTTGAACAGGGTCAAATGGGCTGAGCACAGACTTCCTTCCTTATTTGTTGTGATATCATATCCCCAGTGCTTCCCCTCGCTTGCGTTCAAGAACATGGCGCAATAATGGCAGAAGGAGTACAAGAGTGAGTAAAGAGAGGAGAGAAGGAAGACTGAGACGTGGAGGCAAGTGGACGGACAGATCAAACATTTACAAAATAGCCAACAAAAGCACTTCCTGTGGATTTGCTCTGAGAAGATAACTCCACAAGTGAACCAGCTCATAAAGGTCAGCGTTGTGTTAGTGTAAAAGCCAATATAATTTTTTTAAATATTTGTTGATACAAACATTTTGTATAGTGTCCAGAATGAAACGGTTTTGGAGGGGAGGTGTGTTTTATTTTCCCTTGTTTGTGACAATGTGTCCATGTGCGTGTATGACTGTATGGGATGATGTGTTGAAGATAGGCATGCAAAGATCCTGTACTTTTCAGTGCTTATTGGAAATACAGCCACAGGGACCTAGCTGTAAACAAGTCCCTCTGACCTTTTGTCCAGTGCTTATATTTGGAGCCAGATCTTGCCGGAACAGGATCCGGAACCTCTCAATTTGGGACTGTTTCATTCCGGAACCCATTTGCCAGGATCCGGTAACTCTCATGGCATGAAAAATCATTTCCACCAGGGTTGCAACTTTCACGGGGGGACAAGTGGCAGTTTTATCATTGGAATGTGATATAAAAGAGTAAGCACTGGACAAGCCAGATGCTATTTTAAGGCAGTCTGACAAACTTCCAAGGTTGATTTCCAAACTGTATCAAGGGATGATTGAGGCTTTTCCCGATGACACAAAACAAAAATTTGAGGAAGACCTGGGAGACGCTACTGGTAATGATGAGAGAATACAGATCTGTTAGAATGCCCAGTCATGTTCATATAATCTCACCGATAAATGACTGCAGTTTAAGACCATCCATAGAACGTACTATATGCCAGTGAAACTGAATATCATGCACTCAGAAATTGTATTATTCTGCTGGAGGTGTAAAACACGAAAGGAGAGATATTTGCACATGTTATGGTCTTGTGAAGGCTGACTGAATTTTGGCAAATAGTATGTTCTTTTATCTCAGCAAGTCTACAGATTCTTCCTTCTCCCTGTTTTTGTTTGCTTGGTAATGTTGATACTGGAGACTTATCAGACAAAACTGTGTAACCTAGCATTTATACGGGCTAATACATGCATTGCCATTAATTGGAAGGTTGGTTATCCTTCCACAATGTATGGAACAAATGTCAAGCTATGTACAGTATCACTAGATTTGTTTTACAATTCAGGGTATACTGTGCAACTTTCATAAGGTTTGGATGCCTTATATGGAACACTGTATGACAAAAGGAGTTGGTCTTGAAAACATGTCCACATCAGAGGAGATTTAGGCAATCCCTAGCTGCTGGGCTGCTCAGTCCTGGCCTTGGGGGTCTGCTGTACTGTTGTCTGGCCTTGGACTCTGGCCTTGGACTAACAGACCTCTGAAAACAATAATGAATGTTTCACTAAGATCCTAAAGCTGATGGGGTGTGTTGGGTTGGGGCGCTACAGGGCTGTGGACCCCTAGGGGCAGGACGGGGTGACCTAGCTATATTGTGTACAAGTGAAAAGAGCTCTACAGTACTATTAGGCCTATGATATGAATTATGTGGAGGGTACACTGTTTCTGTGTCTTAATGTGTAGGTGTATGTGTGTTTTCATTCAGCTTTTGTTTTCCAAACCTTTCCCGTGAGACATTTTTTTAAAAAGATGTGAAGGAAGTTGTGTTGGGGAGAGAACTGAGTTATTGACTAGACTGGTGGTGTCGTGAGTGTAGGCGGCTCGGGTTGGGTGGGCGGTCTGGCTGAAATTTGTTATAGAGGATGTCGGTCTTAAAGACAATCAAACGTTGTCTTTGTACTTTGTTTGTAAGAGTAGTTCATTTGTTAGGCTATTGGTTAAAGGAGCAGCAAAATATAGATTATTGAATTATCATGGATCTTACCTAGCTTGATGACTGTAGGAATTTTTGCCTATTTTTTGTTGTTCTACATAGAGATGGCTAGAAGGGCCATGGGTCATATTAGATTATGTAGAAATGCAGGAAATGTGCTTTAGATGCCCCCAAAAATGGGAGGGCCCCCAGACCGCTGCCAAGTTATGTCCCCTGCTGAAAATAGCACTGCTGGGTGATTTTAAAAAGTCATAGTCAATTGCTCAATAGTATAATAATTCTGAGCAAAAAACTTTTTACATTTTATTTACAATATGTCGAATCTATGAGAATAGAAAGGTTCAGAACTTTTGTAAAACATCACAGCACAGTTGAAAAATATATGGCAAATAGAAATCAAAACTGGATGGTGTTTATAGCTAGATGGGAGGGGTTGATTGGAGCTGAAGGATGGGACTAAAAACAAACAAAAGATAATTATTGTAAAATATACTGTGTCTGTAAAATGTATATAGTATGTATAGGCTGGAAGTAGAAGCCTAAGTGTTGTTGTCCATTAGTTTACTCCAGTTAGGGGAGGGATGGTAGGGTTAGAGAAAAATAATAAAGGAAAATATATAAAAGTTTTGACAGTTACTGGAACTGTGTATATTTACCCCCAAAATATATGGGGGATTGGAAATGATGCGGACAATCACATTGATGGAAGCCACAATCTATCTGCAATATTAAAGCTGATCTTCCCCCTAAAAAAAGATATGTATTTTTTTGCATTATTATGTCCCCACCACATAAAACCAAAGTTGCAGCCCTGATTTCCACTGTTTGCAATGCAAAAATGTGGCTTATTCAAATGGACTCCCATGGCAGTTTCCTGGCTGCCTCCTAAAAAATGTAACGTGAAAACGTGCCTGATAATTGATTCTTGTTGGGCTGGAACGGGTTTTTCATTTGCTCAATATTGCAGCCTATACAGAACAACACGTAACCATTGCTGTCGGGAGAGAGAGTAGCTCGCCTGTATCTCACACAGTTTTTCTTTCTTTTATTTATCAAAACTACAATGCGATTCACTTTCTATGATCTCTCTCTCCCTACTCTGATAAACATGAGCCTGCAACTCATCTCTCCAGCTTTGCACTTTTGTCATTCATTTCCTTATAGAATCATAGGCACGCGAAGGCTTCTGGAGGTGCCACTTGTGACGACCCTCCCACTCTGTCTGCCGTATTCTGTCTTTGTTCTTGTTTCCTTATTAGAATGCCGGTGGGTGGAGTTGGGAGGGTCGTCAGCTACATGGGAAACACCTGGGCCAGGTGTGTCCCAAGATAAATAGACCTCTTCCACATTCATGGAAGAGACTCTCTCCATGCAGACACCTTTATAGATTGTGTTGTGGTTCTTGGTGGCCTTTTGTTTGTTTGCTTTAGCACATTCATGCATGCAAAACACTCGCTTACACTACTGATTACACACACCATTGTATATTTTCCTTAGTTAATAAATATATATTTTGTTACTCCCTATCTCCACGTTGTCTCCCTTTGTTACGGGCTTTGAGTCGGTTCGTGACAAGTGGGGGCTCATCTGGGATTTTTGAACTATTGGTTTGGGAGACCGTGGAGGTCCGTGTTTGGTTTGCATATTGTGTTTGAGTTTGATAGGCCCAGTATTGGTTGCCTTTGTTTGGTTTGTGTGCTGTGTTGGAGAGAGACAACTGTTAATTTCCAGGCCTTGCCTAGCCTGGAAACTCGGCTGTGTACCTCGGTAGGAGATTTGTGTAGGGTAGTGGAACTTGCTACCCGGAGCTATAGCCTTTTTCCCCTGATAGGCTTAGCGACGTGTTTCAATTTTGGACATGTTGGGCATGGTTAAGTGTTATTTTTGTGTGGTGTCTGTGGACTGAGCAGTTGTCTCGGGGGCACATCCATGGCTTGGTGGAATTTGCCAGCATGCTGGGGAGTTCTATTTCCTTGCCAGCAGGCTACAGTGCGTAAATACCCACCGCAAATCTGCACGAAGACTAGGGTTGAGTCATTGTAGGTTTTGGGGAAGCTCCTTATGTCATCTCTCTTCTGTGGTGCTCAGGGTGATTGTCATTTCTCTGGTTGTGGTCTGATGTGCTCAGCAGAGGGGTTGAGCAAGATTATTTACTTATGACTATGGTGTCTCATGTAGACAAGTTCATTCGCTTTCCATCAGAGGAACTGTTAGAATTATGTACTAAAGAACAGCTGTTGAAGATCGCTGAACACTACAAGGTTAAATGATTGAAATTAGTGATTCTGTTTCGTTGGAAGTGACTATGAATCGTTGGAAGTGACTATGAATCGTTGGGAGTTGTAAAAATTAAGAAGGACCCTGATGTTCTTTTCGTTGGAGTTTGTAGCTGTTGTGGTCTTTTGTGCCATGTTCCTGAATGTTTACGTGACAGAACATGACAACCCCAACCAATGGTCAATCTTTCCTGTCTGTTCCCTCCTGGTCTTGTGTTCTTTCCTCTTAAATATTGCTTCCTATGCGCAAAGATTGCTGAGGTCGGAGGAGGTTGGTTGGTGGAGGTGTGAACACATAACCCCTCATCAATTTGGGACTGCAGGAGGCTGTGTCAATTTGGGACTGCAGGAGGCTGTGTCAATTTGGGACTGCAGGAGGCTGTGTCAATTTGGGACTGCAGGAGGCTGTGTCAATTTGGGACTGCAGGAGGCTGTGTCAATTTGGGACTGCAGGAGGCTGGTATGTTGTTCCGGGGTCCTTGTTGGTCCCTGGTTTTATGGGGGGGAATGTGACGACCCTCCCACTCTGTCTGCCGTATTCTGTCTTTGTTCTTGTTTCCTTATTAGGATGCCAGTGGGCGGAGTTGGGAGGGTCGTCAGCTACATGGGAAACACCTGGGCCAGGTGTGTCCCAAGATAAATAGACCTCTTCCACATTCATGGAAGAGACTCTCTCCATGCAGACACCTTTATAGATTGTGTTGTGGTTCTTGGTGGCCTTTTTGTTTGCTTGCTTTGGCACCTTTCAACACCCTGCTTTATCACATTCATGCATGCAAAACACTCGCTTACACTACTGATTACTGATTACACACACCATTGTATATTTTCCTTAGTTGCTTTAGTTAATAAATATATATTTTGTTACTCCCTATCTCCACGTTGTCTCCCTTTGTTACGGGCTTTGAGCCGGTTCGTGACACACTGCACCCCTGATAAATTGAAATACATTTGTCAAAATTAAAGAATTACTGCTATCAGTTCAGAAATAATTGAAATAATTCTGACAACTACACCAGGAGTAGGCCTATAAATTGGCCACAGATGATTAATGGTTTATTTAACAAAATTGCCTAGCTGTGGCTTGTGTGTAGCCCACCCAGCTAGCACAGTGGATCTGGGCCGATTTCGGCTGGGAGCAGGGGCACTCCGCTGAGTGTCAGACTTGGCCTATGTCATGTGGCAGTATTACTTATGCCTAGGGTGTGGGGATTGAGCTCGGGCCGATTCCGGTGTTCCGAGTTATCTGGCCCAAATGTATTACTTGGGGCTCGGGCCGATTGGGGCTACTCCCTGGCAGATGATTACACGGGCTGCTTTATATAACTAACATTTAATTTATTTTTCCATATTTTTTGTCCTTGTTTCTGTGATTAAAAAAAATACAATTAACATTTAAATCAAATTATTTAAGTCCTGTGTAGTAGTTTGATACTTTGTGCAGGGCAATTGATAAGCATTACAGATGCTAGGTCGAGACTCGTGCCGGCTGCTTCTGGGCCAATTCCTCATTGCTAGCTGGGCAATCACCAGGCATGCCTACAGTCGGGAACCTGCAGCAAATCTGTCAGTCATGCAGCCAAAACAGTTTACAGTCGGGAACGCACGAAAAATCTGTCAGTCATGCAGGCCTTTGCCGATAGTTCAGATACAATCTCGTCAAATACAGGTTGGAAAGCAAATGGATTCTGTTGAAAAGAGAAGACTATTCTGTCTGTAGGCTACCAAGTTGTCAACTTCCAAATAGGCCTATTGAGCAAACAGCATTGTTTACCAAGTAAAACAAGAGAGACATTTTACCACGAGCACAACGAGTGAAACTGGAAAGCTTTTTTAGGACTATAATTTCCATCCTGGTATTGTACAATATGTGTCTCCACACACCTAGATCTAGGCTATGGATGTATTGAAGACCAGGTAGTTTTTATTGATCTCAGATTAAATAAATAAAGGTTCAATTAAAAGATTCTTACTTTGTTAGTGTCAAAGTAGCCTGTCATTTTGATTACAATTATGTAGAATTGCATGAATTGCGTTTATAAAGGCCACCTTTTCCACAAACCCTAGGCTACAAAATGTTTTCCCCATGGGTACAACTTCTGCAAGCGCCTCTACTGAACTATGCCAGTACGCAAAAGCAGAGCTTCAGTTTGCTCTTTGTGGTCTAGGCTGGGTAACCAAAAAGCACTTTGTGACAACTGTATGTTGATGAAAAAGTGCTTTATGGACATATTTGATTCGATTCTCTCTTCAGGAATTGTGTAATATCCATTGTTGTCCTCTCATTCTGTGTCTCTCTCTTCTATTCATAGAGCTATATTTCATACCATGTGTTCTAATTCTTATTTCTCTGGTCATTCTATTCAACAGTAGTGAGGACTGCGAATCCCAAAGTTCTTACAATCCAAAGATTCTTCAATTCCCTCCCTAAATGGCGTCAGACCTCTCCATCTCCGCTGCCCCCCCCAGCTCCCCTCCACCTCTCCTCTCGCCTCCTCTCCTTTCTCACCAGTCAAACCAGATCGGCATCTCCATCCTGGTCCTAGCATTCGTCTTCGGTTTCCCCGGTAACCTCTTTGTTGTGTGGTCGGTGCTGTGCCGTGTGAGGCATCGGTCAGTTACCTGCCTGCTCGTCTTAAACCTCGCTGTGGCCGATGCGTTGGTGTTGCTAAGCTCCCCGCTTTTCCTGCGCTTCCTGGCAGGCGGGCGAGGCTGGGAGTTCGGGGCGGTGGCCTGTAAAATGGTACACTACCTGTGCTGTGTCAACATGAACGTGTCCATCTACCTGATCAGCCTGATGAGCTTGGATCGCTGGCTGGCCGTGGCAAGGCCATTCCTGGCCCAGAGGATGAGGACCAAGAAAACCCTGATGGCTGTTCTACTGGGGATCTGGGTGCTGGCTTTCGTCTTGGCACTGCCCATGGCCTTCTATCGCAGGTAAGGCTGTTTGTATGGGTTGTGTGTGTGTGAGAGAGGCATGAGAGAGAGGAAATTTTAAAATGCACTCTCACTAACAAAAAAGCTTATTCTTCAATACTAATCTGAAGATTTTTGTTTGCATTACAGGCTGTTTTTTGTGTAGTTCTTGAGCTCTTAAACACTTCTCTAATAACCTGCGGAGTATGGCTGCAATAAAGACAACCTGGAACACTCCCATTGTCTCAATCAAACAAACTCTCTCTCTCTTTTTTTTCTTATGCATTCCTCAAGTCACACACTGTGGTCCTGGGGAACATCCATGAGACCCATCATGTCTCCTTCATGTTGTAAAATGTCTCTCTCTCTCGCTCTCTACTTACCTTACCTACCTACCTACCTACCTAGTAACCTGAAGCTGCACATGAACAGCTCTGTGACCGTCTGCATGTCGTACCACTGGAAAAGTGTGGGTCACCAGGTGTTCCAGTACCTGTTTGAGACCGTCCTGGGCTTCTTCCTCCCCTTCACTTTCATCATCGTCTGCTACACCTCCGTCATCTGTGGACTACGCAGGGCCATGTTCCAGCACAAGGGACGGGGAAACCGTCTCATCCTCCTCATCATTGGCACCTTCGCTCTCTTCTGGCTGCCCTACCACGTGGTCAACATCTTACAGGTATGAGAGTTTGACAATATATTTCTAGGTACTGCACATTATTAAGCAGTTCATTTGTTGTGTGTCATACAGGTATAATAACAGGTATACGCCCTATCTGTCTCTCTTGTATCTACCTCTCAACTCTTTGTCTCTCTCTCAGGTGATTGGTCTACTTGGTGGTAACGACACTCTGTTTAAAGCAGCCGTGGTGGCCCGTCCCAACGTCACAGCGCTCGCTTTCCTGAGCAGCAGCGTGAACCCTGTGCTGTACGTGTTCGCTGGCAGCTCCCACATCCGCCAGGCCGGCCTCAGCTTCATGGCCAAGCTCTTCGAGGGCACCAACATTGAGGGAGGGACCTCTGCCTCCTTTACCCGCAGCACAAAGTCCAGCCGGAGTGGTTCCTCGGCCCCGCTGTCACTCAAGCTGGGGCGGTCGGGGAAGGGGAAGGAGGGGGATAGGAATAGTGTGACGGAGCTACAGGAAGTTGAGGTCAAGGTTAAGTCCAAGCCGGAGCTCAAGACTTTGACCTCCAATGATCAGTTGGAGTAGTGCTACTTTTTGTGGCCTACTGTACTAGTCATAGGTTAACCGTATTTAATGTATTTTGCAGATCTTTGATACAATTTGTGCTTTATATCTAGTGTTTGTGGTTGCCTCCATGCAATTTCTGGATAATAATATTGTAAAATATCCTTAAAGTTTTAACCTGTTGACAAATCGAGTCAAAGGCTGAGTCAAAGGCTGAGTCAAAGGCTGAGTCAAAGGCTGAGTCAAAGGCTGAGTCAAAGGCTGAGTCAAAGGCTGAGTCAAAGGCTGAGTCAAAGGCTGAGTCAAAGGCTGAGTCAAAGGCTGAGTCAAAGGCTGAGTCAAAGGCTGAGTCAAAGGCTGAGTCAAAGGCTGAGTCAAAGGCTGAGTCAAAGCAAAGGCTGAGCCAAAGCAAAGGCTGAGCCAAAGCAAAGGCTGAGCCAAAGCAAAGGCTGAGCCAAAGCAAAGGCTGAGCCAAAGCAAAGGCTAGTTGAGCAAATTGAAGTGTTTTCTTCTCATGCATAATGCAAGGCATTATCACTGGGATATGAGGTAACAAAAGGGCCTTGCCTATGTTAAAAGTGTTTAAAAAGTACAGAAGTGTTTGTTAGGCATTTAGCCTGTGTTTAAAATATGCTTAAATTATTTAAAGAGAAAAAAGTGATTATTTCTGTTGCTAAGTGTTTGGGAAATAAAGATAGACATGGTTTTAAAAAGGTAGTGGTGATATTTAATTCAGTACAGAATTTTTTAGGCAGCTTAACTTGCTACTTCCTGCGGCTCAATTTACACCATACATACCCAGGGTAAGTTGTGCCAAAATAACACTTTTTTTATACAAGCTATGTTTTCAAAACTGTAATATTTACATGGATTATGACTATTTCCAAGGATATACAACATCCTGAAAAGTATAGTGATATCTTTGTTAGATCGGATACTATATTTACCATGACGGATTGATACTGAATGTAAAAAATGCCTCAACTTATCCCAATGACTTGAGCTGTGTTTGGAAATTCAAATTTGCATGATGATCTCATTATCATCATAGTTAATTATTGCAAAATATCTGGGCAGGTGAAGCAGTGTGGAACAGTTGCCAGCTATTGATGCACACAGATCACATACAGTTACTAACTTTAACAAACATAGCATACTATAACAAACAAAAACAGAATGCATTAGATAACTTTGTACTTTGGGTGTCAATAGTAAGGGGGAGTGGAGCAAGTCTTTACATTCAGCATCACTACATCAAGGGAAATACTATATTATTCCTAACAAAGATATCTACATATATTTCAAAATATTTTGCACCCTTGGAAATAACCAGAATTCATGTAAACATAACAGTTTTGAAAACAGCCTTTCCAGAATAAAAGTAGTCACTTGGCACAACTTACCCTGGGTACGGGGTAAGTTGAGATGCCTTGGGGATAGTGGGTGATGGTGCTGGTATGTCAAAGTTTAGAGAAGTATGCAGATCAAATTTTATTGGTCTCATACACATGGTTAGCAGATGTTAATGCGAGTGTAGCGAAATGCTTGTGCTTCTAGTTCCAACAGTGCAGTAATATCTAACAAGTAATCTAACAATTCCCAACAACTACCTAATCCACACAAATCTAAAGGGGTGAATGAGAATATGTACATATAAGTATATGGATGAGTGATGGCCGAGCGGCATAGGCAAGGGGCAGTAGGTGGTATAAAATACAGTATATACATGTGACACGAGTAATGTAAGATACGCAAACATTATTAAAGTACCACTATTTAAAGTGGCATTGTTTAAAGTGACTAGTGATCCATTTATTAAAGTGTCCAGTGATTGGGTCTCAATGTAGGCAGCAGACTCTCTGAGTTAGTGATTGCTGTTTAGCAGTCTGATGGCCTTGAGATAGAAGCTGTTTCTCAATTTCTCTGTCCCAGCTTTGATGCACCTGTACTGACCTTGCCTTCTGGATGATAGCAGGGTGAACAGGCAGTGGCTCGAGTGGTTGTTGTCCTTGATGATCTTTTTGGCCTTCCTATGACATTGGCTGCTGTAGGTGTCATGGAGGGCAGGTAGTTTGCCCCCGGTGATGCGTTGTGCAGACCGTACCACCCTCTGGAGAGCCTTGCGGTTAAGGGCGGTGCAGTTGCCGTACCAGGATACAGCCTGACACGATGCTCTCGATAGTGCATCTGTAAAAGTTTGTCAGGGTTTTGGGTGATAAGCCAAATTTCTTCAGCCTCCTGAGGTTGAAGAGGCGCTGTTGCGCCTTCTTCACCACACGGTCTGTGTGGGTGGACTATTTCAGTTTGTCTGTGATGTGTACACCCAGGAACGTAACTTTCCACCTTCTCCACGGCTGTCCCTAAAATGTGGATAGGGGGGTGCTCCCTCTCCTGTTTCCTGAAATCAATGATCATCTCCTTTTGTTGACGTTGAGTGAGAGGTTGTTTTCATGACACCACACTCTGAGTGCCCTCAACTCTTCCCTGTAGGCTGTCTCGTCGTTGTTGGTGATCAAGCCCACTACTGTAGTGTCGTTGGCAAACTTGATGATTGAGTTGGAGGCGTGTATGGCCACACAGTTGTGGGTGAGCAGGGAGTACAGGAGAGGGCTGAGCACACACCCTGGTGGGGCCCCAGCGTTGAGGGTCAGCGAAGTGGAGATGTTGTTTCCTACCTTCACCACCTGGGAGCGGTCCGTCAGAAAGTCCAGAACCAGGTTGCACAGGGAGGGGTTGAGACACAGGGCCTCCAGCTTGATAATGAGCATGGAGGGTACTATGGTGCTGAATGCTGAGCTGTAGTCAATGAACAGCATTCTTACATAGGTATTATTGTTCTACAGATGGCATAGGGCAGTGAACAGTGTGCAATGGCGATTGCGTCATCTGTGGACCTGTTGGGTCGTTATGCAAAATTAAGTGGGTCTGGGTGGCTGGTAAGGTGGCGGTGATATGATCCCTGACTAGCCTCTCAAAGCACTTTATGATGACAGAAGTGGGTGCTACGGGGCGGTAGTCATTTAGTTCAGTTATCTTTGATTTATTGGGTACAGGAATAATGGTAGCCATCTTGAAGAATATGGGGACAACAGACTGGAGATGGAAGAACTGAGATATTTTCAGCTTCCAGGAATTGTGTACAGATCCTTGCGTCATGGGGCCGTGCATTATCATTTTGAAAAACGAGGTGATGGCGGCGGATGAATTGCACGACAGTGGGCCGCAGGATCTCGTCATGGTACCTCTGTGCATTCAAATTTCCATTGATAAAATGCAATTGTGTTTGTTGTCTGTAGCTTATGCCTGCCCATACCATAACTTCACCGCACCGCCACCATGGGGCACTCTGTTCACAACATTGACAAGAGCAAACCTCTTGCCCACACAATGCCATACACGCTGTCTATGGTGTCAATTCCGATTCCAAATCCTAACTGTCACGAGATGGTGCGCATGCAAGATGAAACATTGCATGAAATGCTGAGACTCAGATTTTTCACTTAGAAATGTACAGTTGAAGTCAGAAGTTTACATACACCTTAGCCAAATACATTTAAACTCAGTTTTTCCCCATTCCTGACATTTAATCCTAGTAAAAATTCCCAGTCTTAGGTCAGTTAGGATCACCACTTTATTTTAAGAATGTGAAACGTCAGAATAATAGTAGAGAGAGTGATTTATTTATTTATTTCATCACATTCCCAGTGGATCAGAAGTTTACATACACTCAATTAGTATTTGGTAGCATTTTCTTTAAATTGTTTAACTTGGGTCAAACGTTTCAGGTAGCCTTCCACAAACTTCCCACAATAAGTTGGGTGCATTTTGGCCCATTCCTCCTGATAGAGCTGGTGTAACTGAGTCAGGTTTGTAAGGCTTCCATGTTCGCACATATTTTTTCAGTTCTGCCCACACATTTTCTATAGGATTGAGGTCAGGGCTTTGTGATAGCTACTCCAATACCTTGACTTTGTTGTCCTTAACCTCTCTGGCACAAGTGGGACGGTAGCGTTCCACCTCGACAACAGCCAGTGAAATTGCAGGGTGCCAAATTCAAAACAACAGGAATCTCATAATTAAAATTCCTCAAACATACAATTATTTTACACCATTTTAAAGATAAACTTGTTGTAAATCCAGCCACAGTGTCCAATTTCAAAAAGGCTTCACGACGAAAGCACACCAAACGATTGAAAGGTCAGCACCTAGTCACAGAAAAACACAGCCATTTTTCCAGTCAAAGAGAGGGGTCACAAAAAGCAGAAATGGAGAGAATTAATCACTAACCTTTGATGATCTTCATCAGATGACACTCATAGGACTTCATGTTACACAATACATGCATGTTTTGTTTGATAAAGTTCATATTTATATCCAAAAATCATAGTTTACATTGGCGCGTTATGTTCAGTAGTTCCAAAACATCCGGTGATTTTGCACAGAACCATATAAAAATACTTATAATAAACATTGCTAAAAGATACAAGTGTTATGTATGGAATTTTAGATCCACTTCTCCTTAATACAACCGCTGTGTCAGATTTCAAAAAAACTTTACGGAAAAAGCACACATGCAATAATCTGAGTACAACGCTCAGACACAAAAACAAGCCATACAGAGATCCGCCATGTTGTGGACAGAAGTCAGAAATAGCATTATAAATATTCACTTACCTTTGATCTTCATCAGAATGCACTCCCAGGAATCCCAGTTCCACAATAAATGTTTGTTTTGTTCGATAAAGTCCATAATTTATGTCCAAATACCTCCTTTTTGTTCACGTGTTTAGCCCAGTAATCCACTAGGTCCACTAGGTCCAGACGAAAAGTCAAAAAGTTCAATTACAGTCCGTAGAAACATGTCAAATGATGTGTAGAATCAATCTTTAGGATGTTTTTAACGTAAATCTTCAATAATGTTTCAACCGGAGAATTCCTTTGTCTTCAGAAATGCAATGGAACGCAGGTCGGCTCTCACGTGTGCGTGCGTGATCAGCTCATGCTGATGCATGATGCTCATGCCACTCTGGCAGAGCCCTTACTCAATCAGCTCTCATTTCCCCCTCCTTCACAGTAGAAGCCTCAAACAAGGTTCTAAAGACTGTTGGCATCTAGTGGAAGCCTTGGGAAGTGCAATATGACCCCATAGACACTGTATATTCGATAGGCAATGACTTGAAAAACTACAAACCTCAGATTTCCCACTTCATGGTTGGATTTTTTCCCAGGTTTTTGCCTGCCATATGAGTTCTGGAATCTATTTGCTAAAGTTAGCTGGTTTATCAGTTCTGCCCACACAAAAGCCAGCAAAACGAAAAAGCAGACAGTCAGCTCTAGCAAACACCATAAAACGAGTTCACTGATTGCAGGCAGAGACAATATTTAGGGTGTTTTGCCCAAGGACACACACAGCACATGGGGGATTTTGAATTATATGAAGAAACAAAGGGTATAATCTGGTACCATTCATGTTTCATTCAACATAAGATTCCACCTTAAAACAATGACATGAGCACTGTCCCAATTAATCTCTGCTCAACTCCTCACTTCCTCTCTACTCGCATCATTCTTAAAACCCATTGGAGGAGGTCTGAGGCGAGGAACCTTGGGTCGTCTCCTCCAATGGCATTTTAGGAGGCGAATGCTTAGACCTTGCATCCATAGCACTGTCTATAAATTTGATAGTGGTTACATTTCTCCAGCCCCATCCCTCAGCTTAATATGAAACGCTTTGTTATTGTTTCAACTGCTAATTGCCAATTGAAGAAACACATAAATGAGCATACACGTATGTTTAAGCATACATGACTATTGGGAGTGCGGTACCATATTTTTAGCTCCCAGGTTCAGCAGAGCTGACACACTAAAGATGAAGTTATGGCAGATGTCTTGATCAGCCTCTGGCTGTTCTCTAGACTAGTGGTTCCCGAACTGTGGGGCATGCCCCACAATTTCAAAATTGGGTAGTGCATCATCAGTTTTCCTCCTGTTTTGTCAGTCATTGCATACCTCTAGACAGTGGAATTGCTGGAAGGTGTCCCAGGCACTGTTTGTGGCCACATCACTTCCCTCAGAACCAGTGAAGCTCTCCAGGTTTTTAAGGTTGGGCATCAGCAAAGTCTATACACCTGCATTGCTTGCTGTTTGGGGTTTTAGGCTGGGTTTCTGTACAGCACTTTGAGATATCAACTGATGTACGAAGGGCTATATAAATAAATTTGATTTTGATTTGATTTATAAAGAGGGCAGATCAATGAAGGAGATAGAATTTGATTTAGTATGGAGTCGGAATCCCAACTTAAAATCTTTGTGTACTCTATTGGAATTTTCTGAGGAGTATGATAACGTAGTTTGTGGAAGGTGGAGCGATACGTATGTGCCAAGTTATGTAAGGCATAAGATGAGTTGGGGACTCACTGGTCCAAACTTGAGGTCCTCTGCCTCGTTGGTGTAGTGGTCCAGGGCGATGAAGAAGACTCCTGACTCCACCTGGTCAAATGTGTTCTCTCTACACACACTGACCTGTCTCCTGAGAAGAACTGGAGTTGGAGTTTACATTTTTTTTACATCTTAGTGTTGCATTCAAGGTAACAGTCCATTTTAAGACTGCTGTGGCTGTATCAAAAGAGGAAACTATGGTTAATAATTTAGCCAAATAAGTGCTAACAAGATGTGGGACTGAGCCTAGCTGTAGGGCAAGTCCATGATCACAGAGTGATGCTGACGATACATTTTAAAGTGAAAAATCTTATGTCAAACAAAATCCAATGATTTCAAAGTGAAACAAACTATGCACAAGGACTACTTTTAACAATTTTCAATGGTTGGTTTGTTTGATATACAGTTGAAGTCGGAAGTTTACAAACACTTAGGTTGGAGTTATTAAAACTTGATTTTCAACCACTCTACACATTTTTCTTGTTAACAAACTATGGTTTTGGCAAGTCGGTTAGGACATCTACTTTGCGCATGACACAAGTAATTCTTCCAATAATTGTTTACAGACAGATTATTTCACTTATAATTCACTGTATCACAATTCCAGTGGGCCAGAAATTTACATACACTGAGTTGACTGTGCCTTTAAATGACTTGGAAAATTCCAGAAAATTATGTTATGGCTTTAGAAGCTTCTGATAGGCTAATTCACATCATTTGAGTAAATTGAAGGTGTACCAGCGCCTCTTTGTTTGACATCATGGGAAAATCAAAAGAAATCAGGCAAGACCTCAGAAAAAAAGTCTGATTCATCCGTGGGAGCAATTTCCAAATGCCTGAAGGTACCACGTTCATTTGTACAAACAATAGTATGCAAGTATAAACACCATGGGACCACGCAGCCATCATACCGCTCAGGTAGGAGAGGCATTCTGTCTCCTAGAGATGAACATACTTTGGTGCGAAAAGTGCAAATCAATCCCAGAACAACAGCAAAGGGCCTTGTGAAGAAGCTGGAGGAAACAGGTACAAAAGTATCTATATCCACAGTAAAACAAGTCCTATATCGGCATAAGCTGAAAGGCCGCTCAGCAAGGAAGAAGCCACTGCTCCAAAACCGGCATAAAAAAAGCCAGATGAAGGTTTGCAACTGCACATGGGGACAAAGATCGTACTTTTAGTCTGATGAAACAAAAATATAACTGTTTGGCCATAATGACCATCGTTATGTTTGGAGGGAAAAGGGTGAGGCTAGCAAGCCGACGAACACCATCCCAACCATGAAGCACGAGGGTGGCAGCATCATGTTGTGGGGGTGCTTTGCTGCAGCAGGGAGTGGTGCACTTCACAAAATAGATAGCATCATGAGGTTGGAAAATTATGTGGATACATTGAAGCAACATCTCAAGACAGGAAGTTAAAAAGCTTGGTCGCAAATGGGTCTTCCAAATGGACAATGACCCCAAGCATACTTCCAAAGTTGTGGCAAAATGGCTTAACTTCTTTGCGGTAGGGGGCAGTATTTTCAGTATTTTCACGTCCGGATGAAAAGCGTGCCCAGAGTAAACTGCCTGCTACTCAGGCCCAGATGCTAGGATATGCATATTATTAGTAGATTTGGATAGAAAACACTCTGCAGTTTCTAAAACGGTTTGAATGATGTCTGTGAGTATAAAGACAGACAATACAGCCACATTACCATAACTCTGTTTATACAAGAGTCTCCATTGGGAGGCTTGCATCTAATTGTTGTATAAAATGAATGAGGAAAGATTAAACTTTTGTGAAATGATGTAATCTGATTTTAAACTGTTTAATGAAAGAGAATCCAATTCCCTTAAAAGTTTAACTAATTAATGGGCGTCATGGGACAGCCCCTTTCTACTGTTATGAATATAACCCTCACCTGGAGGAATTCCCTTCGGACCAGCTTACCTCGATTACCACGAGAGGGCTAAGGTTTGAGTAGAGACCAGTACCTCATCACAGAGGGAGCTAAGGTTTGAGTAGGTTGCTGAATCTTTTAACCATACCACGTGGTTAAACTCTGAGACTATTGATCCGACAGAAAAAGAGCTACTCTTCGATACTAATTACTAGTCTGCAGCTAGAAATGATGTACCTGTGAATGCGAGGACGACAACCGCCAAAACATCTATTCTATAAGAATATTTCTAAATGGGACTCTGAAGTACCCATTCTAACCACGAAAGATAGGCTGATGAACTTCCAACAGAAAGAAGGACGATTCCAATAGAGACCACGACACACTGAGCGTAAATATATATATATATTGATTGCAATTATTCTCTAATAAGTGAGCGTTCATGTGCGAAGGATTAGCATTTCAATTGTTACAATTATCAACGATGTAGTGTATTTTTGTCTTTCGCGCCCTTCTCAGTCCCTTTGTCTACCAAGCCGCCATTCCGATTTAGCCCACTAGGGTACATCCCCTATTATTTCCTTGTAACCATATCTACTTTGTTTATATGTGCATTTATGTGATTATTTAGTTAGTTAATAAATACTTGATTGAGACAATTGATGTATGGATGATTCATAGTGAAGACTGGGTTCGTGCAGATAACCAACATTTGACGAAGTTTGGAACAAGACTAACGTTAGGTAAAGAATAAATCATTAATTAGAATACTAATTGATCAGATATTCAAATATCTGAAAGTTATATCACGTAATAATAATTACAGAGAATTGATTTGATAAAATAAGTCTTAATTTTAATGATGCCAAAGACATGACACTAGCCAACATTAGGCTATAACTTGGAATGCAAATGGCTCTGAAATATGAATAATATTACTACACAGATCGTACACATAATTTTAGCTAGCGAGCCAGCCAGCTAACATTAGCTAGCTAGCTAGCTAATAGTACACTTTAACTTGAAATGAAAATGACTTTCTGACAAAATTAGAAATGTATAATATCTGAAAATGTAGCAAGCTAGACTATTTTACCTGTATACATGGATGGACGCTTCTCCCTGTCTGTTACGGATGTCATGGTTGCCCTTAGTTTAATTAACCTCTTGAAGCTAGGGGGCACTATTTTTATGTTTGGAAAAATACCGTTCCCAAAGTAAACGGCCTATTTCTCAGGACCACATGCTAAAATATGCATATAATTGACAGATTAGGATAGAAAACACTCTAAAGTTTCCAAAACTGTCAAAATATTGTCTGGGAGTATAACAGAACTGATATTGCAGGCAAAACCCTGAGAAAAATCAAACCTGGAAGTGGCTTCTATTTTGAAAACTCCATGTTCCATAGCCTCCCATTGCTCCATTTAAAGGGATATCAACCAGATTCCTTTTCCTATCGCTTCATCTGGGTGTCAACAGTCTTTGGACATAGTTTCAGGCTTTTATTTTGAAGAATGAGCGTGAAAGACCACATTGCGTAAGTGGATAGGTGGGGGCTCTCAGAGTGAGTTGTGCGCAAAAGAGAAAGGCGGCCATTGTTACTCCCGGTCCTAGTGAAAAGCCAACTGTCCCGGTTGATATATTATCAAATAGATATTTGAAAAACACCCTGAGGATTGATTATAAAAAACGTCTGACATGTTTCTGTGGACATTATGGATATAATTTGGAATTTTTGTCTGCGTTGTCGTAACCGCTCTTTCCGGTGGATTCCTGGGCATAACGCACCAAACTAACGGAGGTATTTGGATATGAAAAATATCTTTATGAGGGCCTCCCGGGTGGTGCTGGGGTTAAGGGCGCTGTACTGCAGCGCCAGCTGTGCCACCAGAGACTCTGGGCTCGCGCCCAGGCTCTGTCGTAACTGTCCACGACCAGGAGGTCCGTAGGGCGACGCACAATTGGCATAGCGTCGTCCGGGTTAGGGAGTGTTTGGCCGGTAGGGATATCCTTGTCTCATCGCGCACCAGCGACTCCTGTGGCGGGCCGGGCGCAGTGCACGCTAACCAAGGTTGCCAGGTTTGGTGCGGCTGGCTTCTGGGTTGGATGCGCGCTGTGTTAAGAAACAGTGCGGCTTGGTTGGGTTGTGTATCAGAGGACACATGACTTTCAACCTTCGTCTCTCCTGAGCCCGTACGGGAGTTGTAGCGATGAGACAAGATAGTAGCTACTAACAATTGGACACCACGAAATTGGGGAGAAAAAGGGGGTAACATTTTTAAAAATATATCTTATATATATATATATATGTATATATGGTATATATCAATGGTATCTCCTAGCATACTAGCATTTACCATAGACTTCCAGTCATTGCACTAATACTAGCTAGCAATTGCGCTAACGCTAGTTAGCAACTTCCTTCAAACTGCATGCAGAGACATAAGAATGGTATCCACAAGTTAATCTGACTCTGGGGATGTAAATATAGGGCTTCATCTGTTCTGGAAACATTGTCTCTTTGTCAGATCGAGCGTGTGCAAAATGTATTTCTGTGGCAGGCGTATGCATTGAGTGAACTCCGGGCCAAGAGTGGACCAGGTGAGATGGAGAAAAGAAACTACCACGGGACAGCAGCAACTACCTGTGATGCCATTGAAAGGAATTCATTCAACAGGAGACTCGCTAATTAGTGGTATTGCTATTACAATACATTATTTTCCAATGCCATGCGCTGTGTGTTGGTTATGGTGATGAACAGAGTAATGTCTGTTTTTTTTAAATAATTTATAGCACAAGGTTTACATTTTATATTGACCTTTATTAATTTATTAACACACTCTGGCTCAACACTTTTTCTTGCTTTGTTTAGCAGCAACATATGTACTGGGTGTGTATTTTTCTGTGAATGCAAGCTATTCAGTCAATCCCACATATCCCTACTGATGGTGCTGGCCACAGTTGTTATGTACGTGGCACGTGTCCTGAGTTACCCAGGGCGCTATACCCTGGGTAACTCCACCATGATGTTTACCCCTCCTCGCTCCACCACAGACCCCACTGACTGCTATGACAGTCTAGTGAACAACCAGCAGACATGATGACCAAACCATAGTACCTCATCATATTCAGCTAATAGTGACCCTTTATTATCATTTACAAACATTTATAAGCTTTTTTAGAGGCCTAGTTATAAACAAGTGTTACCATGTGCCAAATTTTATGTGAGTATAATTCTCACTTCTATTGTTATCATCAGCTGTCAAAATCATTATCATCAGTGCTTTCAGAAAGCATTAACTTTTTCTACACTTTGTTGTGTTAGAAAGTGGGATTAAAATTGATTTAATTGTCATTTTTGTCAACAAGCTACACAAAACTTTAATGTCAAATTGAAAGAAAAATGCTATTATTAATGGAAAATAAAACAATCTTGATTAGAGAAGTATTCAACTCCCTGAGTCAATGCATATTAAAATCACATTTGGCAACGATTACAGTCTTTCTGAATAAATCTCTTAAAAGCTTTGCACACCTGGATTGTACAATAATTGCCCACTATTCTTTAAACACTTCTCCAAACTCTATCAAGTTGGTTGTTGATAATTTTTAAAGTGCCAATATATAACTTTTTTGGGCGAACCGACCAAATTCACATACAAGAGTTATAGATCGATCATTCTACTTTAAAGCAAGTCTAAGAAGCGGCAGATCTGTTCTATGTGTGCTGTTTCTATGCATACCCTTCTTAATGTTTGTTTTTGCATCTTTTACTTTCGGTTTTGTACACCAGCTTCAAACACCTGAAACAACAACATTTTTTGGTTATGAAAATACTTTTCACAGCGGTTTAGATGGTTCAATGATTCTCTATACTATACTAGCACATGTTTTCACATAAACTTAAATTAGGCAAACTATTAGAGTTTTAGCAACCAGGAAATGGCAGAGTGATTTCTGCATAGTGCAACTTTAAGCCTTGCCATAAATGTTCAAGCCGATTTAAGTCAAAACTGTAACTAGGCCACTCAGGAGCATTTATTGTCATCTTGGTGAGCAACTCCAGTGTATATTTGGCCTTGTGTTTTAGGTTATTGTCCGGCTGAAAGGTGAATTTGTCTCCCAGTGTCTGTTGGAAAGCAGATACAACCAAATTTTCCCAGAGGACCTTAACAACACTGTCATCTCAGATTTTCAAAATATGCTTTTGAACCATAGCTAAACAAGCATTTGTGTAAGGGTATTGATAGCTAGCATACCATTAAGCCTGGCATTCAGCATGCAACATTTTCACAAAAACAAGAAAAGCATTCAAATAAAATCATTTACCTTTGAAGAACTTCAGATGTTTTCAATGAGGAGACTCTCAGTTAGATAGCAAATGTTCAGTTTTTCCAAAAATATTATTTGTGTAGGAGAAATCGCTCCGTTTTGTTCTTCACGTTTGGCTGAGAAAAAAACCCCAAAATTTTCCAAATTAACTCCATAATATCGACAGAAACATGGCAAACGTTGTTTAGAATCAATCCTCAAGGTGTTTTTCACATATCTATTCGATGATAAGTCACTCCTGGCAGTTTGGTTTCTCCTCTGTTCAAAATGGATAAATGCGCGCACCTGGAGATTGCGCAATAGTTTCGACGGAGGACACCCAGCGGACACCTGGTAAATGTAGTCTCTTATGGTCAATTTTCCAATGATATGCCTACAAATACGTCACAATGCTGCAAACACCTTGGGGAAACGACAGAAAGTGTAGGCTCTCTCCTTGCGCATTCACAGCCATATAAGGAGACATTGGTACACAGCGCATCAAAAATCTGGCTCACTTCCTGTATGAAATTTCATCTTGGTTTCGCCTGTAGCATTAGCTCTGTGGCACTCACAGACAATATCTTTGCAGTTTTGGAAACGTCAGAGTGTTTTCTTTCCAAAGCTGTCAATTATATGCATAGTCGAGCATCTTTTCGTGACAAAATATCTTGTTTAAAATGGGAACGTTTTTCATCCAAAAATGAAATACTGCCCCCAGAGTTTCATGAGGTTAACTGTGCTTAACTGTCCATAAGTATTATTTTTAACTCCCTAGTCTTGCCAATGACAAGCATAACCATAACATGATGCATGTTTGAAAACATGAAGAGCTTGTACTCAGTGATGTGTGTTGGATTTTCCCCAAACATAACGCTTCGTATTCAGGACAAAGAGTTAATTTATTTTGCAACATTTTTTACAGTATTACTTCAGTACCTTACGGACACATCAAATAAATGTTTATTTGTCACATGCGCCGAATACAACATGTGTAGATGTTATAGGAATTTTTATCAATGATGACTAATTATGTATACATTTCAATCAGGACTGACTAATCAGAATACTATTATGTTACTGTATATGTACTAATCAGAATACTATTATGTTACTGTATATGTATGACTTTTCTTTTTAATCTTAGTATTGAATATAATGTGTGTAAATATAATCAAGAATTAGAACAATGACTGTCTGTTCCTTGGTAGAAATGAATGAACTATATCGCCAGACTGGGTAGAATGCTTATCTACACTGGCTGACCTTGGCTCTAGGCGAGGTGGGAAGGCTTGAGAACTATAGAGCCTTTCTACCAGCGTCAAGAAGAGACGGAACATTTAGAAAATGCTGACGTCATTTTCAGTTTATAACCTGTGGTAAAATGTGTAAGGAGCAGTACTCTCGTGAATAAAGGCTGCTGTTTGACTTTAAGACTGGGCTCTGTCCATTTTTATACTAATAACGGTCATACACATCCTTATGAATTGACAGAGTGTTTCATTTTAATTGGGTGTTAAAACATAGAGGAATTTAATTCCTACAACAGTAGACCTAACAGTGAAATGCTTACTTACAAGCCCTTAATAAAATACTGCCAAAAAAGAAAATAATTAAAGAGCAGCAGTAAAATAACAATAGAAGGTTATGCACAGGGTACATTTTCGGGGGAACCAGTTAGTCGATGTAATTGAGGTAATATGTACATGTAGGTAGAGTTATTAAAGTGACTATGCATAGATAATAAACAGAGAGCAGCAGCAGTGTAGAAGAGGGGGGGGGGGGGGGGGGGTAATGCAATTGTCTGGGTAGCCATTTGATTAGATGTCCAGGAGTCTTATGGCTTGGGGGTAGAAGCTGTTTAGAAGCCTCTTGGACCTAGACTTGGCGCACCGGTACCGCTTGCCATGCGGTAGCAGAGAGAACCGTCTATGACTAGTGTGGCTGGAGTCTGACAATTTTTAGGGTCTTCTTCTGACATGCCATACCAGGCAGTTGCCATACCAAGCAGTGATGCAACCAGTCAGGATGCTCTTGATGGTGCAGCTGTAGAACCTTTTGAGGATCTGAGGACCCATGCCAAATATTTTCAGTCTCCTGAGGGGGAATAGGTTTTGTCGTGCCCTTTTCACGACTGTCTTGGTGTGCTTGGACCATGTAGTTGGTTGGTGATGTGGAAACCAAGGAACTTGTAGCACTCAACCTGCTCCACTACAGCCCTGTCGATGAGAATGGGGGCGTGCTCGGTCCTCCTTTTCTTGTAGTCCACAATCATCTCCTTTGTCTTGATCATGTTGAGGGAGAGGTTGTTGTCCTGGCACCACACGGCCAGGTCTCTGACCTCCTCCCTATAGGCTGTCTCGTGGTTTTTGGTTGATCAGGCCTATCACTGTTGTGTCATCATCATACTTAATGGTGTTTTTGGAGTCGTGTCTGGCCATGCAGTCATGAGTGAGCAGGGAGTACAGGAGGGTACTAAGTACGCACCCCTGAGAAGCCCCCGTGTTGAGGATCAGCGTGGCAGATATGTTGTTACCTACCCTCTCCACCTGGGGGCGGCCCGTCAGGCAGTCCAGGATCCAGTTGCAGAGGGAGGTGTTAAGTCCCAGGGTCCATAGCTTAGTGATCAGCTTTGAGGGCACTATGTTGTTGAACGCTGAGCTGTAGTCAATAAATAGTATTCTCACATAGGTGTTCCTTTTGTCCAGGTATGAAAGGGCAGTGTGGAGTGCAATAGAGATTGCATCATCTGTGGATCTGTTGGTATGCAAATTGGAGTGGGTCTAGCGTTTCTGGGATAATGATGTTGATGTGAGCCATGACCAGCCTTTCAAAGCATTTCATGGCTACAGACATGATTGCTACGGGTCGGTAGTCATTTAGGCTGGTTACCTTAGTGTTCTTGGGCACAAGGACTAAGGTGGTCTGCTTGAAACATGTTAGTATTACAGGCTCAGACCGGGAGAGGTTGAAAATGTGAGTGAAGACATTTGCTAGTTGGTCAGCGCATACTCTATTGTACATAGGCTGGTCATCTAGGCATGTAGAATTTCAATCACCATGAAGAAAAACAATGCACAATATGATAATTGAGTACATTGAGACATCAAGTGGTTTGTGATTATGCAATGTGATGATGTGGCTCAGTTGGTAGAGCATGGTGCTTGCAATGCTAGGGCTGTGGGTTCAATTCCAAAGTGGGACCAGTATGAAGAAAATGTATGCACTCACTACTTACTGTAAGTTGCTCTGGATATAAGTGTCTACTGAAAAGGAATGAATAGACCATTTCAGTTTTCCCACAGAAATGAATGGTCCATTTCAGTTTTCACTTAGAAATAAGTTGCAAAAAGTATTTCAAGAAACTGGAAAACATATATCAAGCAAGTATTATCAGATAATCTGTTTTGTACAGATACTTATCAGACTTAAAACTTCTCTAGGATAGGGGGCAGCATTTGGAATTTTGGATGAAAAGCATGCCCAAATTCAACTGCCTGCTACTCATCCCCAGATGATAATATATGCATATTATTGGTATATTTGGATAGAAAACACTCTGAAGTTTTTCTAAAACTGTTTGAATCATGTCTGTGAGTATAACAGAACTTATGTAGCAGGCGAAACCCCGAGGACAAACCATTCAGATTTTTTTTTTAGGTCACTCGCTTTTCAATGGATTTTCATTGGGAAACCAGGACTTGCTTGCAGTTCCTACCACTTCCACTGGATGTCACCAGTCTTTAGAAATTGGTTGAGGTTTTTCCTTTGTGTAATGAAGAAGCACAGCCATCTTGAATGAGGGTCACTTGAAGTGGACTGTTTGATAGATGCGCGTGACCAGAAAAGCAGCGTCAGTTTGTTTTCTTTTTGTATTGAACACAGATCATTCCGTTTTCAATTGTATCGATTATTTACTTTAAAAATACCTAAAGTTGTATTACAAAAGTCGTTTGAAATGTTTTGGCAAAGTTTACAGGTAACTTTTGAGATATTTTGTAGTAACTTTGCGCAAGTTGGAACCGGCGTTTTTCTGGATCAAACGAGCCAAATAAATGGACATTTTGGATATACATGGACGGAATTAATTGAACAAAAGGACCATTTCTGATGTTTATGGGTCATATTGAAGTGCCAACAAAAGAAGCTCGTCAAAGGTAAGGCATGATTTATATTTTTATTTCTGCTTTTTGTGTCGCGCCTGCAGGGTTGAAATATGTTCTCTCACATTGTATACTGAGGTGCTACCCTCAGATAATAGCATAGTTTGCTTTCTCAGAAAAGCCTTTTTGAAATGTGACATGTTGGCTGGATTCACAATAAGTGTAGCTTTAATTGAGTATCTTACATGTGTGATTTCATGACAGTTAGTTTTTTATAGTATTTTATTTGAATTTGGCGCTCTGCATTTTCCCTGGCTATCGGCCAGGTGGGACGATTGCATCTTTACTAGTCCTGTATTATCAGACCGATATAAACATCTTCAAAACAGGATATATACATATATATTTTCTGCATCTGGGTTTTATCTCATGACAGAGGAAAATTTGACATTGTGCTGTCTGCTTCACATAGGAAAGAGCAGGAAGCCACTGAAGGAGCAGTAGTCATATCGCCCATCGATGAAGACCCATGTGTTGATCCAGAGGCGCATATAGACCACTTCGCCCTTCTCCAACTGCAGTGTGACTCCATTGGACGCATGGTCATTCTGTTCTCCACTGGATTGGTATTCGTACACAGACATCATCCTTTGGCCATCCTTGAATATGCTCAGACCCATGTCATGGCCTGCAAAGCCATTTCCAGAAAATCTGAAGTAGTAGACCCCTCTCACTGGCGCTGTGAAGACACCTGAGGCATAGAAGGAGTCGATAAATAGTGGTGGCATTTGGCCATTGCTACTAGAGGCTTAAATCAGGTGGACCAGTCGTACGCACAAAGGAACCCTAATGGTGCAGGCTTTTGTTCTAGCCAAGCAGTAACACACCTGATTCAACAAATCAAAAGTATTTAGTATTAGTTGAATGAGATGTGTCATGACTGGCTGGGGACAAAGCCTGCACCTCACTGGCCCTTTTTGACCATCCCTGCTATACATAATGATGTAGATACAGTATGTTCAGTGCGAGACCTGTGATTGGGTTGTATGCACTGCCAATGTTGGTCAGGACCTTTCCGAAAATGAGGTTAGTCTCTGCGTCGATGGGCCCGTGGTGTTTACTTTCTGATGACAGCAAGGCTGCTGAGAAGGCTACCTTTGGTTGCTCTGCCAGCAAAGATAGTAGCAACAACAACAACATCAATCAACAACAACACAGCAATGAGAACATCATCATCCCTAACAACGGACAAGTTCGTTTTGCATGGCCTGGTGCCCCAGGTGGGTGGAGATTTCACTTTAGGACTAATGGGATGGTCTAGAATGAGCAAACTCCGCCCACCCGATGCAAAACAAACTTGCGCATTGGTAGAAAAAAGGAGTAAGGGGGAGCAAGAAGAGGACTTTCTTATTTGTGAGCATTATTGATCTGTTAAGCATTGGGTAACACTTTATATACACATTTATATACACTTATATACATTTATATATACTTATATACATTTATATATGTTGACCTGTAAAGTATTGGGTAACACTTTATGTGCATTTTCATGATAATAAGCCAATCCTGAGGACTTGAGCCCTAGGATCATGTCTCCGGACTACATGGCCTGATGACTCCTGGCTGTCCCCAGTCCACTTGGTTGTGCTGCTGCTCCAGTTTCAACTGTTCTGCCTGCGGCTAGGGAACCCTGACCTTTTCACCTGACGTGCTGTTTTCAACTCTCTCGCTCTCTCTACCGCACCCGCTGTCTCGACATCTGAATGCTCGGCTATGAAAAGCCAACTGACATTTACTCCTGAGGTACGGACCTGTTGCACCCTCTATAACCACTGATAATTATTTGACCCTGCTGGTCATCTATGAACATATGAACATCTTGAAGAACAATCTGGCCTTAAATGGCCATGTACTCTTATAATCTCCACCCGGCACAGCCAGAAGAGGACTGGCCACTCCTCAGAGCCTCTAGGTTTCATCCTAAATTCCTGCCTTTCTAGGGATTTTAGGCTGGGTTTCTGTATTGTACTTTGATGACATCTGCTGATGTAAAAAGGGCTTTAGCAATAAATTGGATTGATTTGATTGAGTACATGTTTATAAATGCTTTAGAAATAACTGCTTATAAATACTCATTCATTTATATTTACAATTTACTGTACCTTCTCTCTCTTTATTCAGCTTATCCACCATAGCTCTCTGCTCTTTCAGGTCTGCCTCTGCTGTATGGAGCTTAGTGCTCAGCTCTCCCACCAAAGACCTAAGCTCCTTCAGTTCAGTGTAGATATTCACCACAGAACCCAAAACCTCCTCTTCTTGAGCCAGACACACGTAGCCCAGCAAGACCAGCCAGCCAGTAGCCGTCCTCTTCATCATCATTTTCATTATCCTCTCGGGAGAGTGGAGTAGCTCTCAGCGTTTCCTTAGTAATCTTATTCGCTATGATCTAAGAGGGAAAACCAACCCTTGCTCAGTACTTCTACTCTGAGAAGCTTTGTAAATACTGAGTGAATAGGGCTACAGTTGATCATTAACGCCAGACACATGGATATTGGTGCTCATTGGCTGGCTGACTTGAACTTGCTCTTTTGCTCTCGTTGTCTCTCTCTTTCCTATTGGACTTTCATTTGTTTCCAAATTTAGGCTTTTCCAAATTCTGTTCATGATTTCATCACTGTAAGAACGAGTTTAAGAACTAGTAAATGCCTACAATTACATAAGCAGAATAATATTACAGTGTACAGTATTTACTTCTGAACGCAAATCAGGCTATTTGTAACGTCATAAGGTATTTAATAATATCATCACACATCTTTACATTTTTCAGTCAAAAAATTATATCAGTGATAAAGAATGAGACTAATTTCTGGCATACAATACATTTTCTCTCACCTGTAGATTAATGGCAGCCAAGCTCCTTCTCTGTGTTGTTGTGTTGTATAGTCATAACAAGGGTTGAGATCAATTCCACAAATTCCAATTCCATTCCAAGGATGATTTTCTTCTTCAATGTCAATTAAATTCCAGTTCAGACAGCCTAAATTCCAAATCAATAGCAATTACGTTTTCTGAAAGTTGCTGCAATATCAATTAAATTCCAAGTAAATTCTCCACTTCCTGCTTGATTTCCGGAATCTAATTTGGAATTATAAATTAAATTGGACCCCAACCTCTTTCTCACCCTCTAAAGTTCCCTTTCTCATTGTCTTAAGTGGTTGGACAGGCGGAGCAGACAGGCTCGTATGTCTGTGTTGTGTCCGGGCATCTTGCCCAAATTCTCCCAATGTTGGGTAATGAGTTCATAACAGTTAAGATTTTCTGGGCTAACAATGTAAGAAATAATACATTAAAAAACAAAATACTGCAAAGTTTCCTAAGGACTAGAAGCAAGGCGTTCGTCTCTGTAAGCACCATCTGGCAGTGAACATAGTACTGAGAGAGGTGAGCTTGGACAATCTAATCTATCAAAAAGAGATGAAAATATTTTTTTTAATTCAAAATTAACAAAAGCCCCTGTTGAGGGTACTCCTAGAGCGAGGTTTTCCTTAAGAGGGCCACAGCTGAGGTAACTAGCAGGACTGAGTTGAGTTGATAAGAGTGTTCTTAAGTGAGGTATCCTTGGACATAATTGCTAATTAGCCAGTTGCGGGCAATCAAAAGTCCAGATCCGTGGTACTGGGTTGATTATATTAGGACTGGTGAGGTTAATGTGTAGAACCGGGGGATGGGAGCGCAGGTGATGCCTTGTGAGGGCCTCTGGCTTGGTGTAGTTCAATTATAATTACACTTATTGGCATTGGGCGAAACATATACACAATTACAAATACCACTCAATTGGGGGGCAATTGGTCCAAAACATATTGCAAGTGGAACATGGCAAATGTCGGGTGTAATTAACCAAAAATTCCAAAGGGGGCAAGCGTGCAGGATTCTATATGGGAAATGGTCAGAAAGTCAGGTCTCAAGGGTGTAATCTTCTAAATCTGTTTTTTTTCAAACTTTAAAACCCCGTAAAAAGTGCGTTTTGGACAAAAAAAATAAATTGAATGCTAGTTTGTCCATAAGGCCAATGTTTTGTCCATTTGCCATATATGAACATAGCAAGTCGGTTACTGGCCCAATGCTCTAACCACTAGGCTACCTGCCGCCCCCAAGTGACATATATTGAAAGTACTAAATCAGGATTTTATGTCCATTTGCCATATATGCCCAATAGGAAGTTGGCTACCGAACCCAAAGTAAGTGAACCATGTCCAAATGGCATAGGAAATGTCCAAATGGCATACATAAGAATTGAAAGTACTAAATCAGGAGGTTATGTCCATTTGCCATATATGATCATAGGAAGTTGGCTTCCAAACCCAAAAGTCAGTGAACCATGTGCAAGTAGCATATATAATGTTGAGATGGCCTATATACATACCAAATGAGATATATCACTATGTTAAGCCCTGAATCGACCTAGAAGGTCTATTTGTCAAGTTTGATCATAGGAAGTCATAAGAAGTTAGAATTTCTCGTTGGTGTTGATTCAGCATGTCCATTTCGTAATGGGAAGTCCTTATGAATAGATATTGGCAATGGACACTGTCAACTTGCTAAAGAGCATGTTCACACTGACAATATAGCATATGTGTAATGGACACTGTCCAATTGCTATATATTAGCAATGGACACTGTCCAACTGCAGTATAACATGTTAAGACTAGCAATGTATTATGTGTATTGGACACTGTCCATTAGCAATACATTAGTGGGCATTTACCATCACAAATTGGACATGCTGTTATATATTGCTGAAATGCCCAATTGTCTGGCTTGTTGAACTCGGGATGGCATAGCAGTGATAGTGGTTCCTCTCCATCGCTCGTTGGTGTTGATTTCAGCCTGTCCATTTGGTGATGGTAAATCACAAGTTGTCTGCCACAGTTCCTTGCCTGCTAACAGTCCCTCTTTCTTATGGACAAACATTATTTATCATTATACAGAGACAGGGTAGAATTCTGTTAGTTATAGTTCTACGTTAAATGTATACATAATTTAGTAATTATTCATAAAATTCATACACTAGCTAACAAGCTTCTGTGTTCACAGCGGCACAAGGATTCAAAACATGCTTTGTTGCATATTTTTGTGGGACAATACCCGGAACATAAAAAACGTTAAATACCAGCCCCATGCGTTTAAAATAACGGTTCTGTTCCAGAACACTATGACTCACTTTCATTCCCGGTTCCGTTTCTGTTCCCTGACAAATGTAGTGTAGTCTTATGGGATTTATAGTGATGTGTCATTGTCTTAAGTGGTTGGGTAGGTGCAGCAAACAGGCTCGTATGTCAGTGTTGGGTCCTGGCATCTCACCCATATTCTCCCAAAATTGGATGGTGGGATCATAATGATGAACCAGTCTGGTCTCCCTGTAGTCCTCTTGGCAGTATCCTCCCAGCACATAGAGCATCCCCTCCAGAACCACAGAGGCTGCTCCAACATGGGGGACGGCCAGGGGTGTGAGAGCACTCCAAAAGTCACTAGCCGAGTCATAGACCTCACAGGCCAGCTGGTCGATAGACGTCATGTTTTCATCAACAGTGACACCTCCTGCCACGTAAAGATTGCCGTTTAAAGTCTCCATGCAGTGACGGGCTCGAGGTTGGCTCATCTCGGCCAGGTAGGTGGTTCCTCTCTCAGGGTGGTACAGAAACATGGATACTCGACACTGGTGCCTGCAGTCCAACCCCCCTGAGATGAAAATCTTTCCATCCAACATTGTGGCAGCATGGCAGCTCAATGTCATATCCAAGGGTTGTGAAAAGCTAACAGGGAAGGCCAAAGTTGGTAATGATAGCAACAAAGAAACAACGTTTTACTTAAATATCCAATGGAACATGAACTACTGCAAGCAATTCTGTGTTACCCTTCTCTTTTGAGTTACCAAAAAAAAAACCTACCTCCAGGTATCTGTGTTTGGACAGTAGCGCTCCACACTATCCAGGTTAGTTTCTGGATCAATGTCCCCTCCAATGGCATATATCATCCTGTCCAGCACAACCATGGAAAAGTTGCACCTGTCTTATGCAAGTCAGCCAACCTCTCCCAGAGGTTCTGAAGCGGATCATATCTGAAAGACAATAAAGAATGAGAGATGAAGGAAGGAAATCATGTAAAAACATAAAAATATAAATCATGTCATACCTAAAAGACTCATTGGTTAGTAGATACAAACCCAAAGCGTCTTATCTCACCTGTATGTCGAGTTGAAAACGTCAAGTGTGCCTTCATAACTCTGTCCCCCGACCACGTACAACTTCCCTGTGAGTACCGCCACCTCGTGACTTAGCCTTGGTGGCTTTGGCATCTCTCCAAGCAACCTCCATTCCACATTCTTTACAATGCCTGTGTAGTTCCTCAGAGAGTTTCCGAACCACAGTTCTCGGCTGGGAGATCGGCGGCTAAAGTCGGCAGAGATCTGATCTCCACCCACCAAGACTAGACTGTCCTTTGGCAAGTAAACCCTGCACAGGGTTTGAGGTGCAACGTGATGGGAGTGAAAGTCCACTAGTATAGTCAGGTAGAGACCTTCCGTGTTGTGTTCAGACCACAGTTTTGTGGTTATAACTTCATTGAACTCCTTGACGTTCATGAGGGGAAAGTGGACTTTCTTCATCAGCTCTTTGGTGAGTTTAAGCCTTTTGCTGGGACACGCCTCGATCCAAGCCACCACAGCCTTGAAGACGACAAGCTCAGAGGGCACAAAGAGGGAATCGCTTTTCAGATATCTTCTAAGCTTCTTGGCTGGCAGGTCTTGAAATTTAGGGGTGGCTGCCACGTTTTGGAAGTGTCTCAGGACAAAACTGTTTGCCACTTCGAGGAGTTCCGGCATCCCATAAGCCTCAGCGAAGGAGGCCACGTCCAGGCAGGAGTGAGCATCGATTTCCTGTTCCAGGAAGTTGAGGCACAGCGAGAGGGCGGGCTGGAACTGGAGCTGGAGGGCGGTGCAGGTAATCTCAAAGACACGCCCCCAGCTGAGGGGGAGGGACCCACTGTAGGAGCAGCCAATCATGGCCTCCAGCTCAGCAGCCTCCAGGAAGGGAAGGGCCACACAGGGCTGCTGGGATTCCTTCATCCCGCTGGTGAACATTCCCCGGAAGAAGTCACTACTGGCAGCCATGAGCACTTTGTGGACTTGGAGGAGACAGGAGAGAGAAGAGAAAATGGATTATTGATGTTATCATCCTTATTATAATCAGGTAGCTCATAAATAGACTACTTCCCCATCTGGTTTATCATGACTCTTCTGAATTCAGATTTAAGACAGAAAGTAGGAATATTTGAAGTCAACATCATTTTATTTTGTTGATCCCGGACGAGCCCCCAACAATTATTACAAAAATATAAACAATTTATTTTTCATTTATATATTTTCTCATTATAATATCATGTTGTAATATATTAATATATTAGTAATATTAATATATTATATATCATCCTATTATTATTTCAAATCATATTATTATATGCTAAAAATCAATATTATTACCATTATAAGCATGCATGGGTTATTTAGCTTGATCTCGGACGCTCCCACCTACAAAATAAATGAATTGTCTTCTCTATCATTGTACAGTACATAGTCATGATGTGTTTTGACACCAGTTTACTAACCATGGAATGATGTCCCATCAACCTCCAGCTCCACATCACAGCCCACTCCCTCTTTCCACAGCTGTCTGATTGACTGAAGAGTGAGCTTCATCTGTTCTCCAGCAAATACCTTCTTTTCTTCAGCCCTCTTCTCTACTCCCTTCTTCATCTTCCCCTCCTCTTTCCTGCAGAGTTCTAGAACTCTGGGGACCCCTAGTGTTTTAGCTGCAGTCTGTTTCTGGGCCAGTGAATCTCTGTTCAGAGCTGATATGGCACCAGTGTAGGCAAACTCGGTCACCCCTGCCAGCCCTACACACCTCATCTCAGAACCCAGACTGATGAATATCTCTGTCTGTATCTCTCCTCTCCCTCATCTTCTCCATCTCTTCATCCCACTTAGGCAGCCTCTGGTGTGTTAGGGAGTGATGTACCAGGGAGCTGACAGCAGCCAGGACAAGGGAGTGTGCGTGGAGACGCTGTCCATTCTCAGTGCTCAGAGTCAGGTCAGTGAGGAGAGACGAGTCCCTGAGCTGCTCCAGGGCTTTGAACGTATCTCTGGCATATGAGTCTCTGCTGTATACCCTTGTTGTATCCACATCATCTATTACCCCTTTCTGCTCTCCATCAACTGCCCGCTCTTCTTTCACTTCTTTCACTTCTTGAACCTTATTATCATCTTTTTCAGCTAGCCCTCTCTCTAGAGCTATCTTACTGTACTGACTCCCTTGCATGCCCTTTTCCCTCTCGATCTGCCTCTATATTGTGCCCTTCCCCCATCAATTCTTTATCTTGTCTCCATAGAGTCTCCAAGCCCCCTTGGAAGCTTGATCCAGCTAAAGCCATCGCTTATGTCAACAAATGTCCAACAGTCTCCCTACCTACAGCTTACCAATAAATCTAGGAAAAAATACCACAAAGAAAAAACAGTAAAATCTGTTGTCACACAAAAAAAATCAGAAAGTCACTTACTTGACACAGGTTTTTGTGGAGAAATACAACAGAACAGTATAGTCGTATCAGTGTTCAAGCATCTGTAGTGGCTCTTAGCTATAGAATGTGTGTGATCTTTATACTGCAGTCTTCTCTTCCACCCCCCATACAGGGTCAGTTATCTCTGTTGTTTCCTCTTCCCCTTCCTTCTACTCGTGTGTACTGACCCCTATTTGACAGAACCCTTTATAAACCCCCCGAACAAGCAGCTATATATATACTCATAGTCATACAGAGCAGATCTCACAGTAAACTATTGTCTCTGTTTCTGGTCCAGGTTCTCATTCCTCAAAGTCTTTCCACAGTACGAACTAAACAATAATAGATAATAAAGGGTTTGGGTTTCAGAGTGGCAATGTCCACAATTTTACCATGTGATAGATAGATTGTTGTGTTAGTGATGGAGAGATGTCTTACAGTAGAATACACAAGACTGCATCTTGCCATTCTCCCATTTTCTCTTCATCATTTCCCCACACACTCCTCCATCATTATTTCCTGTTTTCTCAATACATTTCTCACAGTTTTTAATAATTTTCCTGCCGTTTTTACTATGTATAACATGTGAAGCATAGAAGATCAAAACCCTAGAACCGTAAAAAAGGGGATTGTTTTAGGCTGAGCTCCCCCAATCCCAAGGCTTCTCCTAGACATCCCAAGGCCTTGGCCGCCACCTCCCAATGCATTCTGGGGCATGTTACTAGGGGATCAGTAGGGGTATGGCATGCGTAGAGGGTCAGCGGGATTGTGTTGCTCCTCCACAGCCAAACACTGGGGAATCTGGGTCAAGGAGGTAGGAAAAAGGAGTGTGAAGGGCAGAGAATAGGACATTTACCCTTCAGCCTATTGAGTCTATACATAAAAAAATATATAAAAAAAACAGTTGACCCCTATTTTAACCCTGGCCCTTTACAGCACAGCCTGGTCATTACTGTCAGTTACTCCTTGATAATGCTCACTCCAATTATTACATTACCACCATATGTGTAGTTCATGTTGCTTTGCTCTTTTGATTGCTCTTGGTTGGTTGGGGATAACATTTTCATGACCTTGTGTAACAGGTTGAAGTTCGTAGCCGCTACGTCACTTTGTTTAACGAGGCGAGGTACTCGGATACCTATTAAATACAACGAAACATGAACAAAACACAGGTTCTTCACATCAAAGGTGAAGCATGGACGTGATAAGACCTTATTATTATTATTTTCTGTTGCAGCAATGAGATCAATATCACCATAAATAGTCAACAATAGGAGCGGTCTGCACATATCAAACATGATCTTCAGCGCTGACACTTGAACAACAGGCTATCCAATAGTTAGATTCAATATCAGCTTTCAATAACAATTACAAAAGTGCATAGTTGAGGAAGGCCTGCTCAGGAAGACAGAGAGTGGATCTGGAGGGAGAGGGGCACTCACGGATAAAAAGGGATCTGCCGAACACAGGGAATCACTGGGCATTTATACACAAAACCCCATCACTGGGCATTTATACACAAAACCCCATCACTGGGCATTTATACACAAAACCCCATCACTGGGCATTTATACACAAAACCCCATCACTGGGCATTTATACACAAACCCCCATCACTGGGCATTTATACACAAAACCCCATCACTGGGCATTTATACACAAACCCCATCACTGGGCATTTATACACAAAACCCCATCACTGGGCATGTATACACAAAACCCCATCACTGGGCATGTATACACAAAACCCCATCACTGGGCATTTATACACAAAACCCCATCACTGGGCATTTATACACAAAACCCCATCACTGGGCATTTATACACAAACCCCCATCACTGGGCATTTATACACAAACCCCATCACTGGGCATTTATACACAAAACCCCATCACTGGGCATTTATACACAAAACCCCATCACTGGGCATTTATACACAAAACCCCATCACTGGGCATTTATACACAAAACCCCATCACTGGGCATTTATACACAAAACCCCATCACTGGGCATTTATACACAAAACCCCATCACTGGGCATTTATACACAAAACCCCATCACTGGGCATTTATACACAAAACCCCATCACTGGGCATTTATACACAAACCCCCATCACTGGGCATTTATACACAAAACCCCATCACTGGGCATTTATACACAAACCCCATCACTGGGCATTTATACACAAAACCCCATCACTGGGCATGTATACACAAAACCCCATCACTGGGCATGTATACACAAAACCCCATCACTGGGCATTTATACACAAAACCCCATCACTGGGCATTTATACACAAAACCCCATCACTGGGCATTTATACACAAACCCCCATCACTGGGCATTTATACACAAACCCCCATCACTGGGCATTTATACACAAACCCCATCACTGGGCATTTATACACAAAACCCCATCACTGGGCATTTATACACAAAACCCCATCACTGGGCATTTATACACAAAACCCCATCACTGGGCATTTATACACAAAACCCCATCACTGGGCATTTATACACAAAACCCCATCACTGGGCATTTATACACAAAACCCCATCACTGGGCATTTATACACAAACCCCATCACTGGGCATTTATACACAAACCCCATCACTGGGCATTTATACACAAAACCCCATCACTGGGCATTTATACACAAAACCCCATCACTGGGCATTTATACACAAAACCCCATCACTGGGCATGTATACACAAAACCCCATCACTGGGCATGTATACACAAAACCCCATCACTGGGCATTTATACACAAACCCCATCACTGGGCATTTATACACAAAACCCCATCACTGGGCATTTATACACAAAACCCCATCACTGGGCATTTATACACAAAACCCCATCACTGGGCATTTATACACAAAACCCCATCACTGGGCATTTATACACAAAACCCCATCACTGGGCATTTATACACAAAACCCCATCACTGGGCATTTATACACAAAACCCCATCACTGGGCATTTATACACAAAACTCCATCACTGGGCATTTATACACAAAACCCCATCACTGGGCATTTATACACAAACCCCCATCACTGGGCATTTATACACAAAACCCCATCACTGGGCATTTATACACAAACCCCATCACTGGGCATTTATACACAAAACCCCATCACTGGGCATTTATACACAAAACCCCATCACTGGGCATTTATACACAAACCCCCATCACTGGGCATTTATACAAAAAAAAACATCACTGGGCATTTATACACAAAACCCCATCACTGGGCATTTATACACAAACCCCATCACTGGGAATACACAAAACCCCATCACTGGGCATTTATACACAAACCCCATCACTGGGCATTTATACACAAAACCCGGGCATTTATTTATTTTTTATTTTATTATTTTTTTTACCTTTATTTAACTAGGCAAGTCAGTTAAGAACAAATTCTTATTTTCAATGATGGCCTAGGAACAGTGGGTTAAGTGCCTGTTCAGGGGCAGAACGACAGCTGGGGGGTTTGAACTTGCAACCTTCCGGTTACTAGTCCAACACTCTAACCACTAGGCTACCCTGCCGCCCCATCACTTATTTATACACAAACCCCATCACTGGGCATTTATACACAAAATCCCATCACTGGGCATGTATACACAAAACCCCATCACTGGGCATTTATACACAAAACCCCATCACTGGGCATTTATACACAAAACCCCATCACTGGGAATACACAAAACCCCATCACTGGGCATTTATACACAAAACCCCATCACTGGGCATTTATACACAAAACCCCATCACTGGGCATTTATACACAAAACCCCATCACTGGGCATTTATACACAAAACCCCATCACTGGGCATTTATACACAAACCCCATCACTGGGAATACACAAAACCCCATCACTGGGCATTTATACACAAAACCCCATCACTGGGCATTTATACACAAAACCCCATCACTGGGAATACACAAAACCCCATCACTGGGCATTTATACACAAAACCCCATCACTGGGCATTTATACACAAAACCCCATCACTGGGCATTTATACACAAAACCCCATCACTGGGCATTTATACACAAACCCCATCACTGGGCATTTATACACAAACCCCATCACTGGGAATACACAAAACCCCATCACTGGAAATACACAAAACCCCATCACTGGAAATACACAAAACCCCATCACTGGAAATACACAAAACCCCATCACTGGAAATACACAAAACCCCACACTCACAGGCAACACCTGGAACTAATCACAATTACGTGACGCATGTCACACTTATCTTGATGTCATGATCTTGGTTACACTTTACATGAAGGTGCCATCTAAGTGTTTCAATACTGCGCTTATTTGCTTTATTAAATACTTTATAAGTTGTGAATGAACATGAATGAATTCATGGCTTAAGTCATGAGATCATTGTCTGGAGTTTGTCAAATAGCGGAGAGTGTATATGGCTACTAATAATGAATGAATAAGTGCTTATTGGTTGCACCACAATGTGCTGTGATAAACAACATCTTTAGATGAAACGGTCTGTCTCAGCGATAACAGAGCCAAGTTGCAAAAGAATGCCTCCATGCATGTCTCCTTGCATGTTTTAGGTACTGCAATGTATTGACTTTGCAGCAATGTGCATATGTAACAGATATAGAAGAATTCAACAAGATTCTTATATATTCTACATGGAACGTCGATTCTTGTAACACAGTATCTGATTTACATGGGTGGTTAATATTCAGACATAACAGAAATGTTGCATGTATTGTGTAAAAAAAACATACAAGAGACATGGAAGCTAAGCTTTCTAATGTCTCTTACATGGGACATAAGAATGTCAAAGCACTTGCACCCCACTGTCTGACATGCTTGACACATGCAATGGGACACCTATTGAAAAAATAAGCAAAGTCCTCCACGAGGAGGAGCAGATGGAGGAGGAAGGGGGAAAGAAGAAAGAGGGGGAGAAGAGTAGGAGGGGAAGGAGGACAAGAGAAGCGAAGTAGAGGAGGAGGACAGGAGGAGGAGGAGGACTGATCGCAGCAGGGAATCTATTTAGTTATTAAGTGGAGATCTCACAACAACTCATTGATACTCGTCAGCGGCAAATATCAAAGCTGAGCTTGGTTAAAGCCTTGGATGGGATACCAAAGGCATAGCTGTATATAAATCAACTGTTCAGTAGGTGGTGCTGCATAGCCTTAACCATGGAAACTCATACCTGAAAATGTACAGTGCCTTGCGAAAGTATTCGGCCCCCTTGAACTTTGCGACCTTTTGCCACATTTCAGGCTTCAAACATAAAGATATAAAACTGTATTTTTTTGTGAAGAATCAACAACAAGTGGGACACAATCATGAAGTGGAACGACATTTATTGGATATTTCAAACTTTTTTAACAAATCAAAAAAAAACTGAAAAATTGGGCGTGCAAAATTATTCAGCCCCCTTAAGTTAATACTTTGTAGCGCCACCTTTTGCTGCGATTACAGCTGCAAGTCGCTTGGGGTATGTCTCTATCAGTTTTGCACATCGAGAGACTGACATTTTTTTCCCATTCCTCCTTGCAAAACAGCTCGAGCTCAGTGAGGTTGGATGGAGAGCATTTGTGAACAGCAGTTTTCAGTTCTTTCCACAGATTCTCGATTGGATTCAGGTCTGGACTTTGACTTGGCCATTCTAACACCTGGATATGTTTATTTTTGAACCATTCCATTGTAGATTTTGCTTTATGTTTTGGATCATTGTCTTGTTGGAAGACAAATCTCCGTCCCAGTCTCAGGTCTTTTGCAGACTCCATCAGGTTTTCTTCCAGAATGGTCCTGTATTTGGCTCCATCCATCTTCCCATCAATTTTAACCATCTTCCCTGTCCCTGCTGAAGAAAAGCAGACCCAAACCATGATGCTGCCACCACCATGTTTGACAGTGGGGATGGTGTGTTCAGGGTGATGAGCTGTGTTGCTTTTACGCAAAACATAACGTTTTGCATTGTTGCCAAAAAGTTCAATTTTGGTTTCATCTGACCAGAGCACCTTCTTCCACATGTTTGGTGTGTCTCCCAGGTGGCTTGTGGCAAACTTTAAACAACACTTTTTATGGATATCTTTAAGAAATGGCTTTCTTCTTGCCACTCTTCCATAAAGGCCAGATTTGTGCAATATACGACTGATTGTTGTCCTATGGACAGAGTCTCCCACCTCAGCTGTAGATCTCTGCAGTTCATCCAGAGTGATCATGGGCCTCTTGGCTGCATCTCTGATCAGTCTTCTCCTTGTATGAGCTGAAAGTTTAGAGGGACGGCCAGGTCTTGGTAGATTTGCAGTGGTCTGATACTCCTTCCATTTCAATATTATCGCTTGCACAGTGCTCCTTGGGATGTTTAAAGCTTGGGAAATCTTTTTGTATCCAAATCCGGCTTTAAACTTCTTCACAACAGTATCTCGGTCCTGCCTGGTGTGTTCCTTGTTCTTCATGATGCTCTCTGCGCTTTTAACGGACCTCTGAGACTATCACAGTGCAGGTGCATTTATACGGAGACTTGATTACACACAGGTGGATTGTATTTATCATCATTAGTCATTTAGGTCAACATTGGATCATTCAGAGATCCTCACTGAACTTCTGGAGAGAGTTTGCTGCAATGAAAGTAAAGGGGCTGAATAATTTTGCACGCCCAATTTTTCAGTTTTTGATTTGTTAAAAAAGTTTGAAATATCCAATAAATGTCGTTCCACTTCATGATTGTGTCCCACTTATTGTTGATTCTTCACAAAAAAATACAGTTTTATATCTTTATGTTTGAAGCCTGAAATGTGGCAAAAGGTCGCAAAGTTCAAGGGGGCCGAATACTTTCGCAAGGCACTGTATATACAAATATAGTAGCAGTGAAGCTGTTTGTTGACATTCATTATTGTTATTATTATTATTACGGTTCTGACAATTTGGCAAACAATTCAAATAATAAGGCCAAGGAGGATAAAACGTTGCATAAGAGGACCCATAAGATCCTCCATGATGGGTTTTCTGCCTTTTAGAATTTTGTGAAAACCACTCAAAACTCTACTCCCTCAAATGCTACTGCTCAAAACAATATGTGGCATCTACTGTATGGACAAAGGTCTCTCAATGCAATATTTTCCAAACTAGTCCCTAAAACAACATGGCCACTATTAATCAATAAGCATTAATGGAAGTGGTCTGGAACATAAATGCATAGAAATCAGTCACGGATATTCGTATTGTAACAAAACTTGGTACATATGTTGCAAACACTGTCAAGACTAAACTCATGCGAGCACCTTCATATCGACCACACGATATGACTCCCCTCCTGTACTCCCTGTTCACTCATGACTGCACGGCCAACAAACAAAATGGTCCAAACAAACCAAGACAGTCGTGAAGAGGGCACGACAAAGCCTATTCCCCCTCAGGAAACTAAAAAGATTTGGCATGGGTCCTGAGATCCTCAAAAAATTCTACAGCTGCAACATCGAGAGCATCCTGACTGGTTGCGTCACTGCCTGGTACGGCAATTGCTCGGCCTCCGACCGCAAGGCACTACAGAGGGTAGTGTGTACGGTCCAGTACATCACTGGCGCTAAGCTGCCTACCATCCAGCACCTCTACACCAGGCGGTGTCAGGCCCTAAAAATGGTCAAAGACCCCAGCCACCCCAGTCATAGACTGTTCTCACTACTACCGCATGGCAAGCGGTACCGGAGTGCCAAGTCTAGGACAAAAATGCTTCTCAACAGTTTTTACCCCCAAGCCATAAGACTCCTGAACAGGTAATCAAATGGCTACCCGGACTATTTGCATTGTGTGCCCCCCTCCAACCCCCCTTTTACGCTGCTGTTACTCTCTGTTTATCATATATGCATAGTCACTTTACCTATACATTCATGTACATACTACCTCAATTGGGCCGACCAACCAGTGCTCCCGTACATTGGCTAACCGGGCTATCTGCATTGTGTCTTGCCACCCACCAACCCCTCTTTTACGCTACTGCTACTCTCTGTTCATCATATACACATAGTCACTTTAGCATATCTACATGTACATACTAGCTCAATCAGCCTGACTAACCGGTGTCTGTATGTAGCCTCGCTACTTTTATAGCCTCTCTACTGTATATATAGCCTGTCTTTTTACTGTTGTTTTTATTTCTTTACATACCTATTGTTCACCTAATACTTTTTTTCCACTATTGGTTAGAGCCTGTAAGTAAGCATTTCACTGTAAGGTGTATTCGGTGCACGTGTGTAACGGTTTTCTTGGTGAGAAGGAGAGTCGGACCAAAATGCAGCGTGTAGATTGCGATCCATGTTTATTCAACAAACGAAATACGAATCTAAATACAAACACTACAAAAACAATAAACGTAACGAAAACCGAAACAGCCTATACTTGTGTAAACTAACTCCGAACAAGGACATCAGGACACTAAGGACAATCACCCACGACAAACTCAAAGAATATGGCTGCCTAAATATGGTTCCCAATCAGAGACAACGATAAACACCTGCCTCTGATTGAGAACCACTTCAGACAGCCATAGACTTAGCTAGAACACCCCACTAGCTACAATCCCCATACATACACACCACATACAAAAACCCATGCCACACCCTGGCCTGACCCAATACATGAAGAAAAACACAAAATACTTAGACCAGGGCTTGACAGAACCCCCCCCCCCTAAGGTGCGGACTCCCGAACGCACCTCAAAACAATAGGGAGGGTCCGGGTGGGCGTCTGTCCATGGTGGCGGCTCCGGCGCGGGACGTGGACCCCACTCAGTCAATGTCTTAGTCCCCTCGCGTCTCTGGATAGTCCACCCTCGCCGCCGACCATGGCCTAGTAGTCCTCACCCAAAACCCCACTGGACTGAGGAGCAGATCGGGACTGAGGCAGCTCGGGACTGAGGGGAAGCTCGGGAGTGAGAGGAAGCTCGGGAGTGAGAGGAAGCTCGGGAGTGAGAGGAAGCTCGGGAGTGAGAGGAAGCTCGGGAGTGAGAGGAAGCTCGGGAGTGAGAGGAAGCTCGGGAGTGAGAGGAAGCTCAGAAGTGAGAGGAGGCTCAGGAGTGAGAGGAAGCTCAGTTGATGAATCTACCAGATCCTGGCTGGCTGGCAGATCCTGGCTGACTGGCAGATCCTGGCTGACTGGCGGTTCTGGCAGATCCCGGCTGACTGGCGGATCTGGAAGAGTCTGGTTGACTGGCAGATCTGGAAGAGTTTGGTTGACTGGCAGATCTGGAAGAGTCTGGTTGACTGGCAGATCTGGAAGAGTCTGGTTGACTGGCAGATCTGGAAGAGTCTGGTTGACTGGCAGATCTGGAAGTGTCTGGCTGACTGGCAGATCTGGAAGAGTCTGGCTGACTGGCAGATCTGGAAGAGTCTGGCTGACTGGCAGTTCTGGCTGCTCCATGCTGACTGGCTGCTCTGGCTGCTCCATGCTGACTGGCTGCTCCATGCTGACTGGCAGCTCTGGCGGCTCCTTGCAGACTGGCAGCTCTGGCGGCTCCTTGCAGACTGGCAGCTCTATGCAGACTGGCAGCTCTATGCAGACTGACAGCTCCGTGCAGACTGGCAGCTCCGTGCAGACTGGCAGCTCCGTGCAGACTGGCAGCTCATTGCAGACTGGCAGCTCGGGCTGCTTCATGCAGACTGACAGCTCTGGCTGCTCCATGCAGACTGGCAGCTCTGGCTGCTCCATGCAGACTGACAGCTCTGGCTGCTTCATGCAGACTGACAGCTCTGGCTGCTTCATACAGACTGACAGCTCTGGCTGCTTCATTCAGACTGACAGCTCTGGCTGCTCCATGCAGGCTGGCAGCTCTGGCTGCTCCATGCAGGCTGGCAGCTCTGGCTTCTCCATGCAGGCTGGCAGCTCTGGCTTCTCCATGCAGGCTGGCAGCTCTGGCTTCTCCATGCAGGCTGGCAGCTCTGGCTGCTCTATGCAGGCTGGCAGCTCTGGCTGCGCTGAACAGGCGGGAGACTCCGGCAGCGCAGGAGAGGAGAGAGGCTCTGGCTGCGCTAAACAGGCGGGAGACTCCGGCAGCGCAGGAGAGGAGAAAAGCTCTGGCTGCGCTAAACAGGCGGGAGGCTCCGGCAGCGCTGTAGAGGAGAAAGGCTCTGGCTGCGCTAAACAGGCAAGGCGCACTGAAGGCCTGGTGCGTGGTGCTGGAACTGGTGGTACTGGATCGAGGACACGCACAGGAAGCCTGGTGCGGGGAGCTGCTTCCGGAGGACTGGAGTGTGGAGGTGGCACAGGATGGGCTAGACCGTGAAGGCGTACTGGAGATCTTGAGAGCAGTGTTGGCACAGGACGTGCAAGTCTAGGGATGTGCACAGGAGGCCTGGTGCGTGAGGCTGGCACCGACTTCACCAGCCGACTAACACGCACCTCAGGACGAGTATGGAGCGCTAACCCAGGTGCCATCAAATCCCCGACACGTTCCGTCGGGCGAATTCCATGCAAAAAGCACCAACACAGCAACTCCCTCATTTCTCTCTCCTCCAATTTCCCCATTAACTCCTTCACAGTCTCTGTTTCGCTCACCTCCAACACCGGCTCTGGTTCTGGTCTCCTCCTTGGCTCCTCACGATAAACAGGGGGAGTTGGCTCAGGTCTGAACCCTGACTCTGCCACACTCTCCCTGAGCCCCCCCCCCAATAAATTTTTGGGGCTGACTCTCGGGCCTCCGTCCGCGCCGCCTTGCTTGCTTCGCAAACTCCATTCTCCTATATCCTTCCGCGCACTGCTCCATCAAATCCCAGGCGGGCTCCGGCACTCTCCCTGGGTCGACCGCCCACCTGTCTATCTACTCCCAAGAAGTATAGTCCATACTGTACTCCTCTTTGGGCTGCTCCTGTTGCCTCTTCTCCTGCTGCACCTTTGGGCGGCTACACTCCCCTGGTTTAGCCCAGGGTCCTCTCCCGTCGAGGATTTCCTCCCATGTCCAGAAATCCTTATTGCGCATCTCCTCTTTGGGCTGCTCCTGCCTGTTGACACGCTGCTTGGTCCTTTTGTGGTGGGTGATTCTGTAACGGATTTTCTGTATGAGAAGGAGAGTCGGACCCAAATGCAGCGTGTAGATTGCGATCCATGTTTATTCAACAAACGAAATACGAATCTAAATACAAACACTACAAAAACAATAAACGTAATGAACGAAAACCGAAACAGCCTATACTTGTGTAAACTAACTCCGAACAAGGACATCAGGACACTAAGGACAATCACCCACGACAAACTCAAAGAATATGGCTGCCTAAATATGGTTCCCAATCAGAGACAACGATAAACACCTGCCTCTGATTGAGAACCACTTCAGACAGCCATAGACTTAGCTAGAACACCCCACTAGCTACAATCCCCATACATACACAACACATACAAAAACCCATGCCACACCCTGGCCTGACCCAATACATGAAGAAAAACACAAAATACTTAGACCAGGGCGTGACAACGTGACAAATAAACGTTGATTTGATTTGACAAAATGTTAATCTAAAACTTAAAAAATGTATGTTCACTAACAAGAGAGGCAGCTAAAAATTGTGGTGAGAGGGGGGTACTTTATATGAGTCATCATCCCATCCCGTTCCAGGAATTTTGCAACCCTAGTCCTGTCACTGGTTCATAATGATAGTTAAGTGGTGCCCTCACTTTTCTTTCCATTCTCCTCCTCACCTTCGTGCCTTTCTTTCTATCTCGCTCATTCACTAGTCTATTACCTTAAACTCCAATTCAAATTCCCCAATAATCTACTGAGTGAACATCATGTTTCAGTTCTCATTTCCCATCATCAAAACGTGAACATATGTTGTCAAAATACAATGTAGCTGGATTTGATTAATCTGTCTGGCCCCATTGAAACAAAGACACACATACATTGTTGGAAGAATACAGAAAAAATGGCAGAGAAAGACATTTAAGCATAAGCAGTTGTCAAAGTGGTATACAGACACCTAGCCTAAAACCCAGAAGAGCAAGTAATGCAGATGTAGAAGCACAGTGTCTTGGAAAAACTCCCTAGAAAAGCAGGAACATAGGAAGAAACCTAGAGTGGAACCAGACTCTGAAGGGTGACCAGTCCTATTCTGGCTGAGATTATAGGAGTACACAGCCATTAAGGCCAGATCGTTCTTCAAGATGTTCATAGATGACCAACATGGTCAAATAATAATCACAGTGGTTATAGAGGATGCAACAGGTCCGCACCTCAGGAGTTAATATCAGCTGGCTTTTCATAGCCGAGCATCTAATTTTTATTTATTTTTTAAACTAGGCAAGTCACTTAACAACAAATTCTTATTTTCAATGACAGCCTAGGAACAGTGGGTTAACTGCCTGTTCAGGGGCAGAACAACAGGTTTGTACCTTGTCAGCTCTGAGATTTGAATTTACAACCTTCCAGTTACTAGCCCAACGCTCACTAGCCCAACCCTCTAACCACTAGTCTACCCTGCCGCATTGCGGTTGAGACAGCAGGTACGGTAGAGAGAGAAAGAGAGAGAGGGAGGAAGAGAGAGGGTGGAAACAGCAGGTCCGGTACAAGGTAGCATGTCCTGTAAACAGGTCAGGGTTCCATAGCTGCAGACAGAACAGCAGAAACTGGATCTGCAGCACGATCAGCTGGACTGGGGAAGGGGACAGCCAGGAGTCGTCAGGCCAGGTACTCCTGAGGCATGGTCCTAAGATCACACAGGACACCAGATAAGACAGGATAATTACACCAGATAGGACAGACTGACCATAGCCCACCGGCACGTAGACTATTGCAGCATAGATACCGGAGACTGAGACGGGGGGGTCACCCCAGAAAGGCCAACCAGGTAGGACATAACCCCAACCACAGCCCGCACACCACCAAAGGGATATCAACAGACCACAAACGTACTATTCTGAGACAAGGCATAGAATTTCCCACGAAGATCTCCCTAACCACACAAGCCCGAGGGGGCGTAAACCCAGACAGGAAGATCACGTCAGTGGCTCTAAAGAAAAGCTTGGCACAACGTGATGCACCCCTCCTATGGACGGCGTTGGAGAGCATGAGCATGCCAGTGACTAGGGTCAGAGGCAGAGAATCCCAGTGGAGAAAGGGGAACCGGGCAGGCAGAGACAGCATTGGTGGTTCGCCACTCCAGTGCCTTGCCATTCACCTTCGCACCCCTGGGCCAGAGTACACTCAATCATAGGACCTACTGAAGAGATGAGTCAAGTCATGGATGAATTGGAAACATTTTCCAGAAAACAATTGGTCATAAACCAATATACTCACATACAGTGGATAACAGCAGTGAATTTCACACATACTGTACAAGCAGGGGGTGAAAATATACTTCACACCATCACAGCTTATTGAGAAATCGACACGAATTAGCCTACTTATTCAAAATTCATGACAGGCACACAAAGAAGTATAACACGATTCTATACACCATGCATTTCATGTGTATTGTAGGATTTTCATTCTTCATAATGCATTCGTGTACATTACAGTACATTTGTTGTGGCTAACGTTAGCTAGTCTAGCTAGGTGGGTAACGTTAGCTATGCTAGGGGTTAGGGTTAGATTTAGGGGTTAAGGTTAGGGTTAGGTAACATGCTAGCAAAGTAGTTAAAGGTTTAAAAAGTATGGATTTCAGCAAACAAAGAAAGGCCAGACTTTACACAGGACAAACATAGGTACGTGATAAGGGTTTAAAATTGTACATTTTTACAAGCATTGACTGATAGCAACTTGATGTAGTCAGAGATCCAGTCCACCCACAATCGTTGCCACTCAACTCCCTTGACCAGTGTGTTGTGAGCAACATTAGCATGAGCAACAATAGTGGAATCGGCGGTGCGCCTTCGAAATAAGTCCCCTATTGAAACTGCTGCAAACGGATACAATTTGTGGAATCATATAACAATTGGACTAGATAATGCTAAACAAGGTCAGAATGTTGTTATATAAATTCAGCAAGACAATAATTAGTTAATTTGACACAAAGTAAAAATCTGTTTAAATTACACTGTGGATGTATAGACTTCAGAATTGCAATGGAAGCATACTTATATTGCAATGTACAGCCTTACCTATGGATCATATCTCCATTAAATGGGGTATCAGCCTACTCAGTAACACCAACAATACACAACTGTAAAGAGTTTTCAGAAATATTACTGCCTTGCCTATGGATCTTAAGTCAATGCAATGGGGTATCAGCCTACTCGGTGACACCTGCATATTACAATTCTAAAGAGTTTACACAAATATTAGCTTTGTGGCTCTTAATGCAGGACTCTGAAACCACTACGAAATGAGCAACATTAAGCTCACCAGTCAACCTATGTCTATTGAACATTCATATTTATATGCACAGCCTTACCTATGGATCTTGGGTCCATGAAATGGGGGTACTCAGCCTACTCAGTGACACCCACAGATTACAATTCTAAAGAGTTTTCACAAATACTGGCATCGTAGCTCTTATTGTGGGATTTTAACTGTGGAAAAATCACCTCACAATTCAGTCTAATGTGCCTTGAAATGCATTCCAGGTGACTACCTCATGAAGCTGGTTGATACAATAAATATGTTGAAATGACGATATCACTGGAGCCATTGCAAATCAATTTGTGCCACATGTGTAGCCTACCTGGAGCTGGCAAACAGATTGAGTAAAGAGCCTATAACTCAAGTTTGTTGTTGTAGCCTGGTGTTATTATGCAATTTTTCATGGTCATGTTCAGTTAATTAAATTGGAAGTTATCAATTGTGATCATGGTTACAGCTCTATCGCAAATGTATCATTCTCCACAGTTAATGTCAGTTTCATTGTGGACTTTTCTCTGAAATTCGATGTTGCCCTATCAGGGGCTATAGGCTACCTTTATCTAGCTCAGCAAACCATGGCAAAGTTGAATGACAATTATAAACCCAGATTTTAGTCAATAGCCTATGCCTATTGGAATAACAAGTAAATCTTGCCAATAGGCAATATATAAGGGTTTGTAGTCTTAACATCTGGCACATAATAGTGGCACAATTGCCAGAAAATTGCCGAACATTCATGTTTGAAGTTCATCCAAGTGTTTCTTGCGCAAAGATTTTGAGATCCTCGGTCCAACTTTCATCACGCACACTCTCCTGTTGGATTTATCTATAGTTATGCACATGAGCAAATACAAATTGGGTGGTTTGAGCCCTGAATGCTGATTGGCTGACAGCCGTGGTATATAAGACCCTATACCACGGATATGTCAAAACAGTTCAAATTACGTTGGTAACCAGTTTATAATAGCAATAAGGCACCTCAGGGGTTTGTGGTAAATTGGCAATATATCACACTTCCTCTGGCCTTATTGCTTAATCATAGAAGTCAAAACAATTTAGAATGACATCCGTTGATCGAAAATCATATGGAGAGTTTAATAAGGGGGATTTATGTTTTCTCTTTCTACATTATTAAACTCACAATAATTATTATTTTGATGGAAAACAGGATTTTGCTTCTTAGCCTACGTTGTAAAAAATGACGTTGATATACCTAACATTATGGGAAAAGTGTTTACTGGATAAATGTGGCAAGTCCTCTCTTGCTGCCAAATTTTTGGGGGGCTAGTTTTCAGGCCTTGTGGATGGGTTTTCAGAGGTCATTGGGCTAGAAATTTTAGCTAGGCCTGGCAACCCTGTCTATGACGTTAATATTTGTGTAAACTCTTCAGAATGTAAATCGGTGGGTGTCACAGAGTAGGCTGACATGCCATTTCATGGACCCAAGCGCCATAGGTTAGGCTGTACACTGCAATATGCAGTGTCTTCAGAAAGTATTCATACCATTTGACTTTGTTCACATTTTATTGTGTTACAAAGTGGGATTCTAATGGATTTGTCTTTTTTTAATCAACAAAATACTCTGTCAAACAGAAAGAAAGATTTTAACATCTGTAAAAAAATTAAAACACTAATATATCTTGATTAAGGTAAGTATTCAACCCCTTTAGTCAATGCATGTTAGAATCACCTTTGGCAGTGATTACAGCAGTGAGTATTTCTGGGTCTCTAAGAGATTTTCACACCTGTATTGTGTAACATTTGCCAAATTTTTTTTTCAAAATTCTTCAAGCTGTCAAATTGGTTGTTGATCATTGCTGGACAACCATTTTCAGGTCTTAACATAGATTCTCAAGCAGATTTATGTCAAAACTGTAACTGAGGAACATTCACTGTCTTTTTGGTCAGCAACTCCAATGTAGATTTGGCTTTGTGTTTTAGGTTATTGTCCTGCTGAAAGGTGAATTCATCTTCCAGTGTCTGGTGGAAAGCAAACTGAATTTTGCGTGTGCTTAGCTCCATTCCATAAATGTTTTATCCTGAAAAACTCCCCAGTCCTTAATGATTACAAGCATACACATAACATGATGCAGCCACCACTATGCTTGAAAATATGTAGAATGGTACTCAGTAAGGTGTTGTATTGGATTTGCCCCAAACATATTACTTTGTATTCAGGACATGAAGTAAATTGCTTTACCAATTTTCTTTTTCAGTACAACTTTAGTGCCTTGTTACAAACAGGATGCATATTTTGGAATATTTGTATTCTATACAGGCTACCTTCTTTTCACTCTGTTCATTAGGTTAGTATTGTGGAGTAAGTGCAATGTATCTTTGTAGTGACTGGGTGTATTGATACACCATCCAAAGTGTAATTAATAACTTCCATTCTCAAAAGGCATATTCAGTGTGTGCTTTTTTTCTTCATCTACCAGTAGGTTCCATTCTTTGCAAGGCATTGGAAAACTGCCCTGGTCTTTGTGGTTGAATCTGTGTTTGAAATTCACTGATCGACTTAGTGATCTTTCAGATAATTGTACAGTGAGGGAAAGAAGTATTTGATCCCCTGCTGATTTTGTACGTTTGCCCACTGACAAAGAAATTATCAGTCTATAATTTTAATGGTAAAATCATTGCAACTCCACGAGGTGAGATCTTGCATGGAGCCCGAGGGAGAGTGACAGTTATTTTGTGTTTCTTCCATTTGCACCAACTGTGTCACCTTCTCACCAAGCTGCTTGGCGATGGTCTTGTAGCCCATTCCAGCCTTGTGTAGGTCTACAATCTTGTCCCTGACATCCTTGGAGAGCTCTTTGGTCTTGGCCATGGTGGAGACTTTGGAATCTGATTGATTGATTGCTTCTGTGGACAGGTGTATTTTACACAGGTAACAAATTGAGATTAGGAGCACTCCCTTTAAGAGTGTGCTCCTATTCTCAGCTCGTTACCTGTATAAAAGACACCTGGGAGCCAGAAATCTTTCTGATTGAGAGGGGATCAAATACTTATTTCCCTCATTAAAATGCAAATCAACATGCGTTCTTCTGGATTTTTGTTGTTATTCTGTCTCTCACTGTTCAAATAAGCCTACCATTAAAATTATAGACTGATCATTTCTTTGTCAGTGGGCAAACGTACAAAATCAGAAAGGGATCAAAAACGTTTTTCCCTCACTGTATGTGTGGGATACAGTGATGATGTAGTCATTAAAAATAAATAATGTTAAATACTATTATTGCACACAGAGTCAGTCCATGCAACTTCTGTGACTTCTTAAGCAAATTTTTACCCTAAGTCGATCAGTGAATTGCCATAACAAATGGATTGAGTACTTATTGACTCAGGACATTTCAGCTTTTAATATTTTATTAATTTGTAAACATTTCTAAAAACATAATTCCACTTTGACATTATGGGGTATTGTGTGTAGGTCAATTTTTTTTTAAATTCAGGCTGTAACACAACAAAATGTGGAAAAGGTCAAGGGGTGTGAATACTTTCTGAAGGCACTGTAAGTATGCCCCCAATGCAATTCTGAAGTCTATACATCCACAGTGCGATTTCAACAGATTACATTTTTTTGTCAATTAACTAATGGTCTTTTATTGATTTTATGTAACATTCCAACCTTGTCCAATTGTGGCATGATTCCACTATTTTCCACTATCAAATCGGGGACTTTAATTTTGAAGATGAACCGTTGATTCCACTAGTGTTGTTCACGACACACACGTTCTCTATTGTATGTGTGGAGCTGAGATTTCTCAGCAAGCCAGCGTATATTCCATTTCAAATCGTTTTGTGACATTTAAATGTTATTAAAAAAAACAGTTCTGTAAAATGGATGAATTAGTGATCACTGTTAGCCTGAACAGTTTATTAATAGAGTAGAACTATAGCTAGCGATCAGTAGATGTACATACACACCTATTCCGCAGTTCTCTCTGGTGTAGTCCGCAGCAGTCTCTATAGCACCTCCGTTCCGCCAGCAAGAATAAGCAAGACCAATCAAGAATAAGACCATGACCTCAGCGATTTTCCTCCAAAATAAAAGTCCCGCAATGGTGAAAAATACAAATGGTCGAAATGTATAACATTTAGGGAAGATTTTCTTTTCATATGGTTGAATAATGATAGATTAATCTCCTTTAAAGCACAAATAATATAGCATTGACATTCTTGTTAGGACTAACAACATTAAAAGTAATGATTTCTATTGTAGATAATTATCATGGTAATATAAATAACAAAACATTTAATGCTACTATTAATAATAGTAATAACAATATTATAATAATCAACTTTGGAAAACACTTAAATCCTATTGTTAATTAGCCCATTCGCATTGTACGATGTTCAGTAAGTTTTTCATATTGGACATACTACTCCGTAGCACACAGTTTCCTGTACATCGTGTTGCAGTAAAAGGGGGGCCCATTCTACTCAGGGGCACCGCTAGTTTCCAAATCCACAGTGTATAACCCAAGGAGCATCACTGCTCATTCTGCGGCCCTTAGCTTAAATGAAGTAGGTTTTTCATAATAGACATACATATTGCGTCGTACACAATTTCCTGTACATTGTGCCATTCTACTTAGAACCTCAGCTTTCCACATCGAGTTAATATTTTATTTTCTATTAAAAAAAAGACATGCACACAAAACAACCAATTATAAACCATTATTATTGATCTGCTCACAGAGGTCAAATAAGAAAATGAAAAAAATAAATAAAAACATGATAAACAATGTTAATCCTACCAACAATGGCCTCTAGTCTTATGTCGAGGGCCTCCTTCGCAACAGGTCAAAATAGGTAAGTAGAATGTGTAAGAAAACTTATGAGCTTACTGTACATTTGCATACAAAACACATACTTATTAGCTAGCCAGCGTAACGAAAACAGAGGCTGCATTTCTACATTTCAATGGGGCTAGCAAACAGCTAGACTAAACACAATACATCTGACAACGGCTAACAGCTAAGACCGTTTGGACATGCATGAAAGGGATGTCATCAATAGAACTACCTAGTATTAAGCCATCGGGTTACATCTGAGCCGCTGCAATATTTGTAACTATTAGGCCGACAGTGTCCTGTTATCTAAAAGCTCACACATTTCACTGTAGCTTAACCAAGAACCTATTAGGTCTTATGACAACGTCGCTTTAGACCTACTTGAAGCCCAATTACTGCCTGCCATTAAGGCTACAATGGTTTGTTGAGCAATTACAAGAACCATTGTTATCATATCCTACTTTTAGGTCACCTTGATATTTTCTAAAATGGCAACCGAGGGGAACGAGCGAGCGACTGACTTCACTCATTCTTGTTCAGTTACACAAACTGAAGAAATGCAGATTTGACATAAATCAAACATGGTATACAAAATAGCACGAGAAAACACTTATACATAAACACATGGAAAGCTCTTCAGCCTATATTCTGGAATCATTTTCAGCACGGGAAAGCTCCTGTACACTGCATGGCGTTTTGGGAAACGGGTGTGACATCTGTCGTTAAGCCTAAGTTCCAACGCTAATCGGGAAACCGGGCCCTGATGACTACTGAAAAGACGGCGTAGTCTGGCTGAAGATTCGTAACTACTTATTCACTATACAAACAAGCACTAGAAGCTCTGACTATTGAACAGATGTTGTAGTGAATCTATAGTATTTTGACTACTTATTTACTAAATCTGCAAGTTGTAAAATCTCTACCTGATTACTACAGGAAACACTAGTGTTTTCCTATTGAACCCTTCTTTTGTATCTTGAATAGTGCATAAACTACACAATTCCTACAAGTCTCTACATAGTCACTACTGCACAAATATGTTTTGTGTGGTGATTAAGTAGTACTTTTTTTTCACAACGGTCAACACCACCACTCTGGTCTAGAAGGCCCAGTCCATCATTGGGACCGTGGTCCCACCCATACAGGGCGTTTTCCCCAAGCAGTGCCCGAGAAAGGCCCGTAATATTATCAAGGACCCCACACATCCCAGCCACTGACTGTTCACTCCCTTAAATGTCGGGCAGACGGTATCAGAGCGTTGTGTCTCAGACAGCCAGGCTCAGAGACAGTTTCTACCCAAAAGCCATCAGACTGCTGAACACCTGAACTGGCACTGACCACCAACAGCTCCTTTGCACCGACTCGCCACACGGTGGCACACATGCACGTACACCATGACTGCTGCTACTACTAAACATCAACTTATTATTGCTTAACTATTGCACAATGCAACACTTTGCTCTCCACATTCCCCTCCCTTAACACACGTGTAAATATTCTACTGTAAATTTGTTTGAGTGGCCTCCTTGTATTTATATTTATTTTATTGTTATTCAATTGAGCCTTTATTTGTATTATTGGTTATACTTGTATTCTATTGTTGTTGCATTGTCAAGGAGGTGAACCTGCAAGTAAGCATTTTATTGTACACCATGTAGATCCTGTGCATTTACATTTTTAAAAAAGGCACTCGCACATCTGCGCCATCTTTGTTGCAGGTGCATGGTAACAGTTGAATAAGATAAGATCAAAGAAGAAACCCGCACACTGCTCTTGCTAGCATCACCGCTCCTTATTAAAGCTTTATGGATCGGCCTCAAAGCTCTAACAAAGGCCTTGAGGCCGATACGTAAAGCTTAATAAAGAGAAATGATACTAGCAAGAGCAGTGTGCGGGTTTTCTTTTTTCTTATCCTGTGGACATGACAAAAACGTAAAACTTGAACTTTTATTCCCATCTGACAGAAGACGCTATGTCCTAATTTTCTTTCTTTCCCCCTTTATCCCGATTTCTTTCTTCGTGGATGTGATTCACGTGTTTCAGCAGATGAGCCTTACGAATGAATGTTCACCCACAAACTGAGCAACCGTGTGCTTATCACCTGTGTGAGTCAATATATGCCTCCACCCTTAAACCGTTTAGCTGTGACGACTGCTCCCCTGTATGAGTCCGTAACTGATCAGGTAGTATGATTGCGACTGAAACATTTCCCACAGTCACCACAGCTAAATATTTTCTCTCCTGTGTGCGTCAACATATGCTTCCCTAGGTCACCCTTCTGCCGGAATCTTTTCCCACAGTCGCCACAGCTAAATGGTTTCTCTCCTGTGTGAGTCCGTATATGCCTCCCTAGGGCTCCCCTTTGACTGAAGGTTTTCCCACAGACGCCACAGCTAAATGGTTTCTCTCCTGTGTGAGTCCGTATATGTTCGGTTAGGTACTCTTTGCGATTGAAACTTTTCCCACAGTCACTACAGCTGAATGGTTTCTCTCCTTTGTGAGTCTTCATGTGCCTGGACAGATCTCCTTTGTATCTGAAGGTCTCGCCACAAACAAGGCAGGGTTTCCCACCCTGACAGAGTCGAACATGGGTCTTCAGTTCACAGGTGGAGTTGTAGTGTTTTTTGCACAAGCGGCATTCATTGGGTCTCTTCTTGGGGTTAGTCAAATGCCTCTGCAGGTCAGCTTTCAGAGCAAATGTTTCACCACAGTCATGGCAGCAGTGAATATGTATAGATGTGGTGCTGGGTTTAGAACGGCGTTCCCCCAATGGTGCGTTGGCATCCATTGGTGGGCTGCTGTAAAGTCCTACTGGGTGGCTGCTTACGGCTGAGCTGTGGCCGGAGGAATTGTTTTGATCACTTGGACGGTCACAAGGAATGTCAAGACCCTTCAGGTTGGTAACAGTGCCACAAGGTTTGAGATCCACTGGTGTAGAGTCACGCTCTCTGTTCTCCATAGTCTGGGTTAGGGGAAGAGTTAACGACTGAAGTGAGACCTCCTGATCACATTCACTTTTCACACAGGAAGGAGTAAATTTGAACTCTATGATATCAGGCTCCAGCCCTTGAAGCTGTTCTTCCTCCTGACTGGTCCAGAGTTCCTCCTGTTCCTCTTTAATCTGTGTGTGCCCTGTGTCCTCCTGCTCCAGACTGTGGCTCCACTCCTGCTCACAGTGCTGCTGCTCAGGGGGAACCGCCTCTTCAGAGACAGCAAGAGAGAGCTGCAGGGAGCCTGGAGGGAAGGAAAGGAAGAGCAGAATGAAATAGAACACTTGAATCATACAGGTGAATTATAGATCTCTATGATCTATACAGCCTTTAGACGTGCCTGAAGGCAGATAGCGGACTATTTGCTCTCATTTGCACAAGCCCTAGGCCTATAGCCACATGCCTACTATGAAATACACCATGGCTAATGTGTACCAAAAGTTCAGACACTAACTGTTAATAATCCTGACTTTCAATACAGTTTAGATACACTTTCTGCGTGTCGTTTTAACACGGATTCCCCATAGAGGTGCTTTGCGTTGCACCTTTACCTGAACTACGACACTTCCTGAGCTAATGGAAACAAGGTAGGGACACACAAACTTTGATTCAATCTTTGTAAAGTTATTTTATGATAATTAAGTTGCGCATTCAAAGTTTCCAAAACTGTTCCGCAGTCAAGGATAAATTGTTCTTAGATAGACCGTTTCCAGCCCTGACGTTGCTATGCTGTCCCTTGGTCAACATCGCCATATGCTCGGAGAAGATGGGAGAGGAGCGGATGGGCCGAGAACAGAGGAGAGAAAATGCAAGAAAATCAAGTTGTGCAGTGGCAGCAGTACAGATAATACATCCAAAGGGCTTTGATGGCAGAAAGCTAACACAATAACATGCCATCACCTTATTAATTCAGCCACTTACTTAGATAACTAGCAAGTTAAACTTAGGGGCCACGTTAACACAGAGCAAAACATAAGGAAATGGATGACACACAAATCAGATGCAAAAAAGACCTTGCTTTTTCATTGTAAGCTCATTTACTTGTGTGGCTGCCAGCCAAAGTGTTGCACTTCCGTTGTCATCTGATGACAATGAAGCTATTTTCTGCCGAATGTGTTGCACTAATGTATTTTCTATGAAGGAAAACTATAGTTGCACGTCCCTGATCACTCTATTGAAGAAGAAAATCACTTGTGACTTTCAGTATAAAAACGCAACCCCTGTCAATACACAGCTGTACTGTTCCGGCTTTCTCCCGTTGTGCTATTTACAAACAAACGCTTGACTGGCTCTATTCTGTGGGACTACTGTTCGTTAAACTAAATAATGTAAAATAATGTGACAGGTAAAATGAAAAACGCATCTAATGTATTGCACAAGTTGATTGCAGGTATTTACTTAAAAAGGAGCTGCAAATATAAAAATGTAGAGAAATAGTTAACAGTATTTGGCGGTATTGAAAAAAAACATCCCGTGGCTATTTCCAAATACCCCAGTATACGGTATACTGTCCAAGCCTAGCGTGTTCTACTGTCTTGTTAAGATAGGGGGTGACTGGGACAGGTAATCCATCAAATGTTTTGGATAAAGTTTTTGTAAAACATGCACCTTACATCAGATCATCATGAAACGTTCCCTGTGTAAAGCTAACTTTCATCAAGGTTTTGAAAGGTCTACAATTGGTCTCTCTCTTTTCATTGTCAGTATCCTTTTCCAGCGTTATGATATTCGTAACATCCAGGTAGGTAGCCTAGCGGTTAAGAGCGTTGGGCCAGTAACAAAAAGGTCGCTGTTTTGAATCCGAGCTGACGGAAAGTGACAAATCTTTTGATGTGCTCTTGAGCAAGGCACTTAACCCTAATTGCTCCTGTAAGTCGCTCTGGATAAGGGAGTCTGCTAAATGACTCAAATGTTAAAATGACATCTTGATGCATCATACCTTTGCTTCAGAAGTCTTTCACCAAATTTGTTGAACTTGTTCTGAGATGTATTCGTCAGACTTTTGCTGAAGCAATTGTTCATATCTTGAAAATGATGTGTTCTAGCTAAGATTCTCTTGGAAATATATGCTGAAATGCATCTCATACATGGCAGGTACAGTTGAAACCAGGATTCATCCGTGAAGGGCACAGAAACCAGCATGCCAGTGGCCATCAAAGTTATGACGCCGAACTGCAGTCAGGTTAAGACCCTGGTGTGGACGATGAGCACGCAGATGACCTTCGCTGAGACGGTTTCTGCAGAAATTCTTCAGTTGTGCCAACCTACAGTTTCATCAGGGGCGGCAGGTAGCGTAGTGGTTAGAGTGCTGGGCCACTAACTGAAAGGTTTCCGGATCAAATCCCCGAGCTGACAAGGTAAAAAGCTGTCGTTCTGCCCCTGAACAATGCAGTTAACCCACTGTTCCTAGGCCGTCATTGTAAATAAGAATTTGTTCTTAACTGACTTGCCTAGTTAAATAAAGGTCAAATACATTTTCTTTAAATCAGCTGTCCATGTGGCTGGTCTCGGACAATCCCGCAGGTGAAGAAGCCAGATGTGGAGGTCCTGGGCTGGTGTAGTTACACGTGGTCTGCAGCTGTGAGGCCTGGTTAAACATACTGTCAAATTCTCTAAAATGACGTTGGAGGCAGCTTATGGTAGAAAAAAAAACATTAAATTCTTTGGCAACAGCTCTTGAAAACATTCCTGCAGTCAGAATGGCAATTGCACACTCCCTCAAATCTTGGGACATCTGTGGCATTGTGTTGCGTGACAAAACGGCACATTTTAGAGTAGCTTTTTATTGTCCCCAGCGCAAAGTGCTGTTCATCTTGATATGCCACACCTGTCAGGTGTATGGATTATATTGGCAAAGGATAAAGGCTTACTAACAGAAATGTGAACAAATTTGTGGAGAAAATTTGAGAGAAAAGCTTTTTGTGGGTATGGATCATTTCTGGGGTCTTTTATTTCAGCTCATGAAACCAACACTTTACATGTTGCATTTATATTTGTTTAATAATATATATTTTTCCCTTGACGGAGTGATGCTGAATGTAAAAAAAAAAAAAAAATTCTACTTATCCCACTCTCCCCCACTATGTTTTAGATAGAAAGATGAGACGAGTGTTCATCAACAATCTGTGAATAGTCCTGGCAGAGGCATCATGTAAACAGGGGTATGTCCCCCCCATAATATGTCCTGTTTATGGTTTTAAACATTTTAAATAAATCAACAAATATTTCTCAATAATAATACTAGTCATGTAGCAATTTTATAAAGTTGGCTTTAGCTAGGTTCCCCAATCTGCCAAACTCATAACTATCTACCAAGAAGCCATTTCAGGCTATCAATCAAGTTAGAGTAGCTAGCTTGTCTAACTATCTGAGCTGGCATGCCTGCTGGCAAGGTTGATATACTTTAGAAAAGCAAGCAACAAAAAAAATACTGAAAAAATAACTTACAATCCTTTCAATCTTTTCCCCAGATTTGAGCAGCTATACAGAGAAGCATATTTAGTTTATTTTTGACATATAATTTAGCATAGTTATTATGGCTCTAGACTGCAGGAAAAAGCTGTTTCGGGTATTTGAAAAATGAAAAACTATTCTCCAACTTCTGGATAGGGGGGGGACCACCCCCCAGCCATCCTCATGTACTTTGATCCCCCTCAGATATTTGGGGTGATTGACACCCCTGAGTCCTAGAGTATCTTTTTCAAATGAAAGCCCTCCAAAATATACTGACTACATCCAGTGTCCAGAAAGATGGATTGGCAGTATAGGTACTAGGGTATAGGTACTTTTTTTATGACAAGACTGGGGAATTACACAAAAAAGCCCCAATGTCACACTAATTCAATTCCACAAAATACACAACATGCGCAGCAGCAGATTATATATTTTTTAAATAAATAGCACATTATCCAATTCTCACTTGGAAGCCTTCAGCCTAGTGTATTTACTTCACACAAAGTTACCAGGCAGTTAAGATGGCGAGGAATCTTGCTGTGCAGTAAGAAATAAACGTGGATTTAATACCTTTCAGAATTTTCTATTTCTTTTTTTACAATCTGCAACTGGACACATTTATAAGATCAACTTTTCCCTCGAAACGAGAATGAAGAAAGTATCGCCAAGACCAGGTTAGTTTAACCCATAAGGGTCTAAATCCTGCCTATGCCGGGGGAGGGGGGTTTCTACCAAAATATAGGAATTGTTTTAAGAAGGTCATACCAAGGACCACTTAGCTATTTGATTTGGAATATCCCAAAAAAATCTTGAGTAGTTGTAGATCTTCTTGGCGTCATCATTTTACAGGAACATGAAGGCTATCAAATGTGTACTGTAACAACTGTGTAGCCTCTCTGGATTAAAACCAAAATTATGATAAGTGTACTACGTATTGGATCACTAAAAAAAATTCAAATTTTACATTACCATGTAGTTTACCAATAAAATGGTCTGACGGAGATGTGGACATACTCGGTATACAAATCACCCAAAAAAGAAATGTTCTCATATTTTTATAGAAAGTTTGCAAAAATAGATAAGATCTTGCTTCCATGGAAAGGAAATACCTGTCTATTTGTGGAAAAATCACCCTGATTAACTCTTTAGTCATATCACAGTTTACCTATTTGCTTATGGTTTTGCCTACACCTAGTGACCTGCTTTTTAAATTATATGAACATAAAATATTACATTTGATTTGGAACGGCAAGCCAGATAAAAATAAAAGAGCCTATTTATATAACGAATATGAATTTGGTGGGCAGAAATGATTAAATATTAAAGCATTAGACCTCTCACTAAAGGCATCAGTCATACAAAAGTTATACTTAAATCCATACTGGTTCTCTAGTCAATTGGTACAAATGTCTCATCCTATGTTCAAGAAGGGCCTTTTCCCCTTTATTCAGATTACACCGGCCCACTTTCAATTGTTTGAAAAGGAAATAATCTCCAAAATATCTTTATTTTTTAAACAAGCCTTAGAACGTTGGTTGCAATTTCAGTTTAATCCACCTGAAAAGACAGAACAAATAATATAACAAATATTGTGGTTAAATTCAAATATACAGTGCCTTGCGAAAGTATTCGGCCCCCTTGAACTTTGCGACCTTTTGCCACATTTCAGGCTTAAAACATGAAGATATAAAACTGTATTTTTTTGTGAAGAATCAACAACAAGTGGGACACAATCATGAAGTGGAACGACATTTATTGGATATTTCAAACTTTTTTAACAAATCAAAAACTGAAAAATTGGGCGTGCAAAATTATTCAGCCCCTTTACTTTCAGTGCAGCAAACTCTCTCCAGAAGTTCAGTGAGGATCTCTGAATGATCCAATGTTGACCTAAATGACTAATGATGATAAATACAATCCACCTGTGTGTAATCAAGTCTCCGTATAAATGCACCTGCACTGTGATAGTCTCAGAGGTCTGTTAAAAGCGCAGAGAGCATCATGAAGAACAAGGAACACACCAGGCAGGTCCGAGATACTGTTGTGAAGAAGTTTAAAGCCGGATTTGGATACAAAAAGAATTTCCCAAGCTTTAAACATCCCAAGGAGCACTGTGCAAGCGATAATATTGAAATGGAAGGAGTATCAGACCACTGCAAATCTACACAGACCTGGCCGTCCCTCAACTTTCAGCTCATACAAGGAGAAGACTGATCAGAGATGCAGCCAAGAGGCCCATGATCACTCTGGATGAACTGCAGAGATCTACAGCTGAGGTGGGAGACTCTGTCCATAGGACAACAATCAGTTGTATATTGCACAAATCTGGCCTTTATGGAAGAGTGGCAAGAAGAAAGCCATTTCTTAAAGATATCCATAAAAAGTGTCATTTAAAGTTTGCCACAAGCCACCTGGGAGACACACCAAACATGTGGAAGAAGGTGCTCTGGTCAGATGAAACCAAAATTGAACTTTTTGGCAACATTGCAAAATGTTATGTTTGGCGTAAAAGCAACACAGCTGAACACACCATCCCCACTGTCAAACATGGTGGTGCCAGCATCATGGTTTGGGCCTGCTTTTCTTCAGCAGGGACAGGGAAGATGGTTAAAATTGATGGGAAGATACAGGACCATTCTGGAAGAAAACCTGATGGAGTCTGCAAAAGACCTGAGACTGGGACGGAGATTTGTCTTCCAACAAGACAATGATCCAAAACATAAAGCAAAATCTACAATGGAATGGTTAAAAAATAAACATATCCAGGTGTTAGAATGGCCAAGTCAAAGTCCAGACCTGAATCCAATCGAGAATCTGTGGAAAGAACTGAAAACTGCTGTTCACAAATGCTCTCCATCCAACCTCACTGAGCTCGAGCTGTTTTGCAAGGGGGAATGGGAAAAAATGTCAGTCTCTCGATGTGCAAAACTGATAGAGACATACCCCAAGCGACTTACAGCTGTAATTGCAGCAAAAGGTGGCGCTACAAAATATTAACTTAAGGGGGCTGAATAATTTTGCACGCTCAATTTTTCAGTTTTTGATTTGTTAAAAAAGTTTGAAATATCCAATAAATGTCGTTCCACTTCAGGATTGTGTCCCACTTGTTGTTGATTCTTCACAAAAAAATACAGTTTTATATCTTTATGTTTGAAGCCTGAAATGTGGCAAAAGGTCGCAAAGTTCAAGGGGGCCGAATACTTTCGCAAGGCACTGTACTTATTGATTAAAAAAAAACTATTTTTCGAAGAAATGTTTAAAAAAGGTATAATTTTTGTGAATGATATCATAAATAGGACTGGTGGAGTTATGTCACACATGCAGCTAACACAGACATATGGAAATGTCTGCTCTACCCAAAATTACAACCAATTAATTGCAGCATTACCACAAAAATGGAAGAGGCAAATAAAAGGGGAAAAAAGTAAGGAACTTGTATGTCGGCCATGTATTAAAGAACATAAATGGTTAAAGAAAAGTATGATAAATAAAAACATATACCAATTTCATTTAAGGACCAAAAAAACTGACAGCTGTGCCATATAAATAGCAAAATAGTTGGGAAGAGATTTGCGATGTGCCCATTCCATGGCACATGGTTTATGAATTGATATGCAAAATAACACCGGATGCAAAACTTTGAATTTTTCAATTTAAATTACTATACAGAATTCCTGCATCTAATATAATGTTATATATATGGGGGATACAATCTTCCCAGCTCTGCAGATTCTGCTGCGAGGAGGCAGAGTCATTAGATAATTTATTTCGGTATTGTCCATATGTAGCTCGTTTTTGGTCACAGGTCCAGGAATGGCAGAAGAATTGCAACATTTGCCTAGAACTAATGCTGCAGACAGCAATACTGGGTGATTTGAACAGCCATAGTCAATTTTAGCAAAAAAAAGTATTTTCAATTTACAATCTGTAGAAGCTATGAGAATAGAAAGGTTCAAGTCGTTTGCGAAGCATCACAGCACAGTTGAAAAATATATGGCAAATAGAAATCCAAAATGGATGCTGTTGAGAGACAGATGGGAGGGGTTGAATGGAGCTGAAGGGTGGGACTAATAGCAAGATAAAACATGTAGAACATACGGGGTCTGTAAAATGTATTTAGGTTCGGAACTTTTGTGAAATAGCACAATTACAAATAGAAATCATCAAACTGGATGGACAGAAATAGAGGAAGGACTAAAAACAAACAAAAAATAACTATTGTAAAATATATATAAATTGAAGGTAAAAGCAGAAGTGTTTATTAGTTTACTCCAATTGGGGGATCGGTGGTAGGGTTTGCGGGGAATAATAATAAAGGTATATTCTTTTAAAAATGTATGTCTATGTATGTCTATATAGGTATGTGTATGTATATGTGTATATGTGTGCATATTATATTATATTTTATATATATATATATATATATATATATATATATATTTACCCCAAAAATATATGGGGGATTGGAAATTATGCAGACAATTACATTGATGGAACCAATATTCTTTCTGCAATATTTAGCTGATCCACCGCTTTAAAAACAAAAACAAAACAACTGTGTAACCTACGCTTTACAAATACATCCTGCCATGTCACTTATGTGAGGCATATAATTACGTCTATATTGGTAGAATTTTCACATCATATGTATGTGAGAATATATATGTTATATGTACACTATATATACACACAAAAGTATGTGGACACGCCTTCAAATTAGTGGATTCAGCTATTTCAGCCACACCAGTTGCTGACACACCAGTTGCTGTGTATAAAATCGAGCACCCGGCCATGCATTCTCCATAGACAAACATTGACAGTAGAATGGCCTTACTGAAGAGCTCAGTGACTTTCAACGTGGCACCATCATAGGATGCCATCTTTCCATCAAGTTAGTTCATCAAATTTCTGCCCTGCTAAAGCTGCCCCGAACAACTGTTAGCGCCTTTATTGTGAAGTGGCAACGTCTAGGAACAACAACGGCTCAGTCGCAAAGTGATAGGCCACACAAGCTCACAGAACGGGAGTTCCAAGCAGAACGGGAGTTCCAAGCAGAACGGGAGTTCCAAGCAGAACGGGAGTTCCAAGCTGAACGGGAGTTCCAAGCTGAACGGGAGTTCCAAGCTGAACGGGAGTTCCAAGCCTACCGAGTTCCAAGCTGCCTCTGGAAGCAACGTCAGCACAAGAACTGTTCGTTCGGAGCGTCATAAAATGGGTTTCTATGGCCGAGAAGCCACACACAAGACTAGGATCACCATGCGCAATGCCAAGCTTCGGCATGGTGTAAAGTTCGCCGCCATTGGACTCTGGAACAGTGTAAACGCGGTCTCTGGAGTGATTAATCACGCTTCACCATCTGGCAGTCCGACGGACAAATCTGGTTTTGGCGGATGCCAGGAGTATGCTACCTGCCCCAATACATAGTGCCAAATGTAAAGTTTGGTGGAGGAGGAATAATGGCCTGGGCTAGGCCCTTTAGTTCCAGTGAAGGGAAATCTTAATCCTACAGCATACATTGACATTCTAGACAATTCTGTGCTTCCAAATTTGTGGCAACAGTTTGGGGAAGGCCCTTTCCTGTTCCAGCACGACAATTCTCCTATGCACATAGCGAGGTCCATACAGAATTGGTCTGTCGAGATCTTGACTTGACTGGCCTGCACAGCGCCCTGACCTCACTAATGCTCTTATGGCTGTATCGAAGCAAGTATCCGAAGCAATGTTCCAACATCTAGTGGAAAGCCTTCCCAGAATAGAAAAAGGCTGTTATAGCAGCAAATGGGGGACCAACTCCATATTAATGCCAATGATTTTGGAATGAGATGTTCAACAAGCAGGTGTCCACATACCTTTGATAATGCAGTGTATATATAGCTGCGTTTTCCATTAGCTAAGCCGTAAGTTGGGTATATTCCATTCCAATGATTAGCTTACTATTGACATTTTCCACAGGAAACCTGGTCTTATTTCTGGTGGAAAAAGGCATTCACGTGCTGTCGAACACTAATGATGTTTTCAAACAGCAAGACCAAGATCAACATGGCGGTGTTGCCATTGATTTATCAAAGTTGTTCTTTATAACGTCTAAATAAAACAGGCCTAGTGCAACCCCCATATCAAATCAAATTGTATTTGTCACATGCGCCGAATACAACAGGTGTAGTTATAGTGAAATGCTTACTTAACTGCATTGTTGGTTTAGGGCTTGTAAGAAAATAAAAAGTAAGAGATAAGAATAACAAATAATTAAAGAGCAGCAGTAAATAACAGTAGCGGGGCTATAAACAGGGGGTACCGGTACAGAGTCAACGTGCCAATGTGCGGGGGCTCCGGTGACGAGGTAATTATGTACATGTAGGTAGTTATTAAGGTGGCTATGCATAGATAACAGCAGAGAGTAGCAGCAGTGTGGGGAGGGGGGGCAACGCAAATAGTCACACACTCACTAAATGCAGGCGAAGGCTGCAAGATGAAGTTGGTGAAGAGCAACAGAAAAAAACTTGCAGTCAACTTCATGACCTTCGATCACGATTTTTGAAAAAGTTCACGCAGTCGACATGTAGGAGCAAATAGGACAATTTTCATCCCCATAACGCGACAAATTTTGAAAAGACTTGACAAAAGTGTTCCGCTCAAACGCACCCATTCACTTTGAATGTAAGGAAAGCGAGAGAAACAGAGTGGGTGGGGAACGTTGAGCGATACGAGCATGGGCGAGCAGGGCGGGACTAAAGTTGGGGAAAGCTGAACGTCGTGCAAATCCTGCCCGATATTGTGGTGCAAGTGACCAATCAAAGCTCACCATAGCCTCCAACCCCAAATGGATTGGCTGAAAATGGCTGTTGATAGGTAGCACTACCTAGTTTGCTTGCTAGCTTGTTAACGTTAGCAGCCACATGAGGTCACTAGGTGAGTGTTGATTGTATAGTGTATCTTATGCAAACGGAGCGCAACGGAGTACGTGAAGGTGGTTTTAAAATCACAAAATGGCTGTCCCTTTGCAGTACGTAGTCCTGCCTACATTGTTTGCATAGTCCTCCTACAGAGTTTTCTTTCTTTCAAATATTGAAAAAAGACCACGCAATTCCTTGTGCAGCGGTGGGGGCAGTGTTGAGTAGTATGAAGCTCTGTATTTTAGACCACACTCACTTTGGTTGAAAATGGAACCAGGAAAATTGATTTTGTTCTTCTTTTTGCACAAAGAAAATAATTCTAAATATATCAATTGGCCCATTGTCACTAATCAACTTCAAATTCACTTCAACTACAACATTGCTCTGTCTTGGTTTAGCTTAGCATTAAATAAACAGCCTATTTTGCATTGACAACCAAATATAATCTCAGCGACTGTTCAGAGGAAATGAAAACATTAGTGCTAGTCGGGATCCTTGGGACATATACCTACCCTAAACCCTAACCCTGAGGGGAGAGTTGGGTAAGTTAGGCATTTATTTTTATTTTTTTTACATTCAGCATTATCTACATACACTACCGTTCAAAAGTTTAGGGTCACTTAGAAATGTCCTTGTTTTTGAAAGAAAAGCACATGTTTGGTCAATTAAAAATAACATCAAAATGATCAGAAATACAGTGTAGACATTGTTAATGTTGTAAATTACTATTGTTGCTGGAAACATATTTTTTTATCTACATAGGCGTACAGAAGCCCATTATCAGCAACCATCACTCCCGTGTTCCAATGGCACATTGTATTAGCTAATCCAAGTTTATAATTTTATAAGGCTAATTGATCATTAGAAAACCCCTTTGCAATTATGTTAGCACAGCTGAAAACTGTTGTCATGATTAAAGAAGCAATAAAACTGGCCTTCTTTAGACTAGTTGAGTATCAGCATTTGTGGGTTCGAATACAGGCTCAAAATGCCCTTTCTTCGGAAACTCGTCATTCTATTCTTGAGAAGTGAAGGCTACTTCATGTGAGAAATTGCCAAGAAACTTTAGATCTCGTACAAGCCTGTGTACTACTCCATTCACAGAACAGCGCAAACTGGCTCTAACCAGAATAGAAAGAGGAGTGGGAGGCCCCGGTGAACAACTGAGCAATAGGACAAGTACATTAATGTCTAGTTTGAAAAACAGTCCTCAACTGGCAGCTTCATTAAATAGTACCCATAAAACACCAGTCTCAATGTCAACTTCTAGGCAGAGTTCCTCTGTCCAGTTTCTTTTGCCCAGCTTAATCTTTTATTTTTATTGGCCAGTCTGAGATATGGATTTTTCTTTGCAACTCTGCCTAGAAGGCCAGCATCCCAAAGTCGCCTCTTCACTGTTGACACTGAGACTGGTGTTGAGCGTGAAAAACCCAACAGCGCTGCAGGTCCTGACACACTCAAACCAGTGTGCCTGACACCTACTACTATACTCCTTTCAAAAGGCACTTGAATCTTTTGTCTTGCCCATTCACCCTCTGAATGGCACACATACACAATCCATGTCTCAATTGTCTCAAGGCTTAATAATCATCTTTTTTTTTTTTTACCTGTCTCCTCCCACCGCAGCTACACTGATTGAAGTGGATTTAAGTGACATCTATAAGGGATCATAGCTTTCACCTGGATTAACCTGGTCAGTCGGTCATGGAAAGAGCAGGTGTTCCTAATGTTTAGTACACAGTACCTGTATATCAACAGGACAGTATAATTACATAAACTTTTCAAAGCACTGGTATTGAGTTCAGATTTCTATCACCTGAAGCATGTGCACAAGATAAAAATACATGCACGAGGTGCATTCATTCTTGCCGAGCTCGTACACGTGTTTACATGGTTCTGTGCATGCTTCACGTGATAGAAATCTGAAGCACTACCAGAGCTTTGAAAAGTTAATTATACTTTCCTGTGGATATGTCTCACATTCCTACTATCATCGCCCGGACAACCGGTAAAGTAGGTTAAAATATAATTTAATCAACATTCCAGCTTGAAGAGGTTGTGAGAGAAACTTTCCTGATTCAAACGCTCATTTCATTTCAAGCTAGCTATACTACACTAAACAAAAATATAAAACGCAACATGTAAAGTGTTGGTTTCATGAGCTGAAATTTAAAACAAAATCTCAGAAATGATCCATACGCACATATTTCTCTCAAATGTTGTGTACAAATTTGTTTACATCCCTGTTACTGAGCATTTCTCCTTCGGCAAGATAATCCAGCCACCTGACAGGTGTGGCATATCAAGAAGCCAGTGGAGGCTGCTGAGGGGAGGACGGCTCATAATATCTGGAACAGAGTCAATGGAATGGCATCTAACACATGGAAACCATGTGTTTGATGTATTTGTTACCATTCCACGAACTCCGCTCCAGCCTTTACTGCAAGCCCGTTCTCTCCAATTAAGGTTGCACCAACCTGTGCAAGAAGCTGATTAAACAGTATGATCATTATACAGGTGCACCTTGTGCTAGTGACAATAAAAGGCCACTTTAAAAAATTTGCAGTTTTGCCATACAACACAATGCCACAGAGTTCTCAAGTTTTGAATAAGTGTGCAATTGGCTTGATGACTGCAAGAATGTGAGCTGTTGCCTGATAATTTAATGTTAATTTCTCTACCATAAGCTGCCTGCGAAATAGTTTTTGCGAATATGACAGTAAGTTCAAACGACCTCACAACAGCAGACCACCTGTAGCCACACCAGCCCAGGACCTCCACATCCGGCTTCTTCACCTGCAAGATCGTCCGAGGGAGGGTGCTGAGAAGTATTTCAGTCAGTAATAAAGCACTTTTGTGGGGGAAAACTAATTCTGATTAGCTGGGTCTGGCTCCTGAGTGCGCGGGCCTGGCTCCTGAGTGCGTGGGCCTGGCTGCCAAGTGGGTGGGCCTATGCCCTCCAAGGCCCACCTTGCCAGTCATGTGACATCCATTGATTTGAGCCCAATGAATTTATTTCAATCGATTTATTTCCTTAAATAATCTAACTCAGTAAAATCTTTTAAAATGGTTGCGTGTTGGATTTATATTTTTGTTCAGTTTAGCTATTTCAATAAGCTTTTCGTGAAAGACAATGAAACTTACATTAAAACTGTAATTTAAAATGGATTAAATAGTGCTCACTTTTAGCCTAAACATGTTATTAATTGAATAGGATTGTATCTAGTTATCATTAGATGTACATACGAACCTATTCCACATAGTTTTATCTCCGGTGTGATTCGCAGCATTCTTCGTAACCGATCATTCTCCTCCTGGTACTCCACTACCGCTTTCTCAACTGCACCGAAAATCTCCACAGCAGCCTCCGTTAAGCGCTCATTTAAAAACACACGAAACGACTGTAGTTTAGACATTTTCAGTCGAATGAGAGTTGGGGAGCCAATTTAGTTCAGGCTGTGGGTCTTTCTTTACTACACAAAAAACTGCTAATTTTCTCCTATAGTGTTATGGCTTCTTCTTCTTCTTTGATGTGGTTTAACGGCGTATGGCATCCAATGTAAATGGCGCATTACTGCCACCAGCTGGACAGGATATTGAATAAGAAAACACAACAAAAACATTGCGGGGAAAAAGGTAAAAAGACATAATACAAAGTTAAACACGTCAACTAACAAAATCCATCCCACTTCTTTAATCACAATCCACTAAAAAAATTCATCCCTACACAGGCTCAGGGATTTCTTGCACAAAGACCCAAACTTTCAACTGCATTTCACAATGATTCCAATTTTCTTAGACTTGTTCTGAGCTTGTGCTGTACAGTTTATGACCATTACAATAAATAATACAAATAACACCTTTTTAACATGTAGCATGTGGCTCTACTACCATTGTTTCTTCCCCACCACTTTTTCCTTCCAATCTTCTCCCACCTCCAGATAGGAGACAAGCTGGACACTCTTTACCCTTGCCAACTCATTCTCCTTCACCCTAACAGAGCACTCCAGGAATTCAGGTGCATGTTCACCTCCACAGTTGCACCATTTCACTTCATCTGGCATACAATACTCTTCCCTTCTGCACACACTTGACACATTAACAAATATTTTGTATTCATGACACTAAAGTGGCTTGTGCACAAAAGCTCTTACATGGTATCTCATGAATCCTAACTTTATATGTGAATTTATTTTCTCCATCCACCATACAGGTCAGTCGACATGCAAGTCTTGCTTCTTCTTCTTCTGTGGGTTTTATGACAGACTACAATCGAAATGGTATGTTACTGCCACCAACTGGACAGGGTTGAAAAAAACAATGTAACAAATAAAACCCATACATGATAGGAAAAACTAACTTAATCCACCCAAAATACGACAATTAAAAAAAACATTGTCAAAAACAAATCCACAAAACTCCCACTTCTTCCTTCCTTTAAATCTCCATATCTCCCTTCTCAAGCTCTATAACCTGAGAGGGTGTCATGGCTTGAGACAATAATCTATGCAACTCCTCCGCCGAGAAGACTTTCAGTCCCAGGAACCGTTCTGCTGCATCCACAATGATAACTGTTTTCCTGGAGTTCCTCTCCCCCAGGGGCCTTTAATCAGCATAGCTATAAAGGCCACAAAGTCCACCTTTTTAACCTATAACATATCTGGGTCCTGCTGTTAAATGAATACCCCTGCAGCCTTCGGTGAAGGCCTATCCACCACCATGGACTATTCAGGAGCACCAATCAAACCCTCAGCCCTTTTAACAGCTGCTGCATATGAAATGCTCTGGACAGCCCTGACTTTGGCCACCTCATTCTCTTTCACCATGGTTGGGAATTCCAAAGACGTGGCTTCATGGTTCCCAACACAATTGCAACATGTCACATTTTCATCACATGTTAAGATCTTTTCCACAACCTGTCTTCTTGATCTTGTCTTCTCCCTTCTGCAAACACTTGAAACATGTCAAAAAGCTTTACAATGATAACGCTGCATTGGTCTTGGAAAAACTACTTTGACTCTGTAGTCTACACTTGAGTAGGGCGAGACTCCATATTAAAAAAACAGAATAACAGACTTCACGTTTTCTTCATTCACCACACGATTCATCCAACAAGCATCAATCACTCCAATCCCTGCAACATCGACTTCCCACGAAACGGCAGATATTACCCCCATTGAGGGGATCCCTGTTCCGAAGAGACACACAGAACACATCAAACTTCTCAAATCTGATGAGACACAACACACCCTCCTTCTGGTACGGAAGTCTGCCCAGCACATTATCGATAGCATACTAACTGCCCTCCAGGACAGCTACAACACCCGATGTCACAGGAAGGCCAAAATGATCATCAAGGACATCAACCACCCAAGCCACTGCCTGTTCCCCCCGTTATCATCCAGAAGGTGAGGTCAGTACAGGTGCATCAAAGCTGGGACCGAAAGACTGGAAAACAGCTTCTATCTCAAGGTCATCAGACTGTTAAATAGCCATCACTTGGCGGCTTCCACCCAGTTACTCAACCCTGCACCTTAGAGGCTGCTGCCCCATGTACATAGACATGGAATCACTGGTAACTTTAATGATGGAACACTAGTCACTTTAATAATGTTTACATACTAGTCTTCTCACATCAACACCATTATCCCAGAAACCCTAGACCTACTACAATTTGCATACCACCCTAACAGATCCACAGATGATCCACAGACGAAGAGGCAAAAACAGACGTACCCCCATCGCGACGTCCCCCAAAGGCTAACTTGCTAGCCCCGGTCTTCTAACTGCTAGCTTGCCTGCCCCGGTCTGCTGACTGCTAGCCCCTGCTAACTGCTTGCTTGATAGCCCGGTCTGCTAACTGCTAGCTTACCAGCCCCGGTCTGCTAACTGCTAGCTTGTTTAGCCCCGGCCTACTAACTGTTAGCTTAGCCAACCAGCCCAACCACTCATTGGACCCATATGTTCACTTGGCTACGCATACCTCTCTCTAATATCAATATGCCTTGTCCATTACTGACCTGGTTAGTGATTACTGTCTTATTTCACTGTAGAGCCTCTAGCCCTGCTCAATATGCCTTAACCAACCATGTTGTTCCACCTCCTACATATGCGATGACATCACCTGGTTTAAACGTCTCTAGAGACTATACCCCTCTCATCATTACTCAATGCCTAGGTTTACCTCCAATGTACTCACATCCTACCTTACCTTTGTCTGTACACTATGCCTTGAATCTATGCTATCGTGCCCAGAAACCTGCTCCTTTCACTCTCTGTTCTGAACCTGCTAGACGGCCAGTTCTTATAGTCTTTAGCCGTACCCTTATCCTACTTCTCCTCTGTTCCTCTGGTGATGTAGAGGTTAATCCAGGTCCTGCAGTGCCTAGCTCCACTCCTACTCCCAGGTGCTTTCATTTTTTGACTTCTGTAACCGTAAAAGCCTTGGTTTCATGCATGTTAACATTAGAAGCCTACTCCCTAAGTTTGTTTTACTCACTGCTTTAGCACACTCTGATGATGCCTGGCTATTCTTAAATAAGCATGCCCCATTCAAAAAAATGTAGAACTAGGAATAGATATAGTCCTTGGTTCACTCCAGACCCATTTGCCCTTGACCAGCACAAAAACATCCTGTGGCGTTCTGCATTAGCATCGAATAGCCCCCATGATATGCAACTTTTCAGGGAAGTTAGGAACAAATATACACAGGCAGTTAGGAAAGCTAAGGCTAGCTTTTTCAAACAGAAATTTGCATCCTGTAGTACCAACTCAAAAAGGTTCTGGGACACTGTAAAGTCCATGGAGAATAAGAGCACCACCTCCCAGATGCCCACTGCTCTGAGGCTAGGAAACACGGTCACCACCAATAAATCCACTATAATTGAGAATTTCAATAAGCATTTTTCTACGGCTGGCCATGCTTTCCACCTGGCTACCCATGCTTTCCACCTGGCTACCCCTACCCGGTCAACTGCCCGGCACCCTCCACAGCAACCTGCCAAAGCCCCCACCATTTCTCCTCCAAATCCAGATGTCTGATGTTCTGAAAGAGCTGCAAAATCTGGACAACTACAAATCAGCAGGGCTAGACAATCTGGACCCTCTCTTTCTAAAATTATCTGACGAAATTGTTGCACCCCCTATTACTAGCCTGTTCAACCTCTCTTTCGTATCGTCTGAGATTCCCAAAGATTGGAAAGCTGTCGCGGTCATCCCCCTCTTCAAACGGGGTGTCACTCTAGACCCAATCTCCTACAGACCTATATCTATCCTACCTTCTCTTTCTAAGGTCTTCAAAAGTCAAGTTAACAAACAGATTTACCTACCATTTCGAATCCCACCGTACCTTCTCCGCTATGCAATCTGGTTTCAGAGCTGGTCACGGCCGCACCTCAGCCACGCTCAAGGTCCTAAACGATATCATAACTGCCATCGATAAGAGACATTACTGTGCATCCGTATTCATCGACCTGGCGAAGGCTTTCGACTTTGTCAATCACCACATTCTTATTGGCAGACTCGACAGCCTTAGTTACTCAAATGATTGCTTCGCCTGGTTTACCAACTACTTCTCTGATAGAGTTCAGTGTGTCAAATCCCTCCGACGGATGCACAGTAATGTCTCTTATCGATGGCAGTTATGATATCGTTTAGGACCTTGAGCGTGGCTGAGGTGCGGCCGTGACCAGCTCTGAAACCAGATTGCATAGCGGAGAAGGTACGGTGGGATTCGAAATGGTAGGTAAATCTGTTTGTTAACTTTACTTTTGAAGACCTTAGAAAGAGAAGGCCTGTTGTCCGAACCTCTGGCAGTCTCTATGGGGGTGCCACAGGGTTCAATTCTCGGGCCAACTCTCTTCTCTGTATACATCAATGATGTCGCTCTTGCTGCTGGTGATTCTCTGATCCACCTCTATGCAGACAACACCATTCTGTATACATCTGGCCCTTCTTTGGACACTGTGTTAACTAACCTCCAGACGAGCTTCAATGCCATACAACTCTCCTTCCGTGGCCTCCAACTGCTCTTTAATGCATTTAAAACTAAATGCATGCTTTTCAACCGATCACTGCCCGCAGTTGCAAATGAGAACTTGTTCTCAACTAGCCTACCTGGTTAAATAAAGGTGAAATAAATAAAAATATTTAAAAAATGATATAATCTCCATTGCACTGCCCAATCCCACATGGACAAAAGGAGCACCTATGTGAGAATGTGATTAATTGACTACAGCTCAGCGTTCAACACCATAGTGCCCTCAAAGCTCATCAATAAGCTAAGGACCCTTGGACTAAACACCACCCTTTGCAACTGGATCCTAGACTTTCTGACGGGCCGCCCCCCAGGTGGTAAAGGTAGGTAACAACACATCAGTCAGTCTGATCCTCAACACAGGGGGCCCATCAGGGGTGCGTGCTCAATCCCTTCCCTGTTCACTCATGACTGCACGGCCAGGCAAGACTCCAACACCATCATTAAGTTTGCTGATGACACAACAGTGGTAGGCCTGATCACCTACAACGACGAGACAGCCTATAGGGAGGAGGTCAGAGACCTGACTGTGTGGTGCCAGGACAACAACCTCTCCCTCAACGTGATCAAGACAAAGGAGATGATTGTGGACTACAGGAAAAAGAGGATCGAGCACGCCTCCACTCTCATCGATGGGGCTACAGTGTAGCAGGTTGAGAGATTCAAGTTCCTTGGTGTCCACATCACCAACAAACTAACATGGTCCAAGCACACCATGACAGTAATGAAGAGGGCACGACAAACCTATTCCCCCTCAAGAGACTGAAAATATTTGGCATGGGTCCTCAGTTCCTCAAAAGGTTCTACAGCTGCACCATCAAGAGCATGGTTGCATCACAGCCTGGTATGGCAACTGCTCGGCCTCCGACCGCAAGGCACTTCAGAGGGTAGTGCGAACGGCCCAGTACATCACTGGGGCCAAGCTTCCTGCCATCCAGGACCTTTATACCAGGCGGTGTCAGAGGAACCTAAAAATTGTTAAAGACTCCAGCCACCCTAGTCATAGACTGTTCTCTCTGCTACCGCACCGCAAGTGGTACTGGAGCACCAAGTCTAGGTCCAAGAGGCCTCTAAACAGCTTCTACCCCCAAGTCATAAGACTCCTGAACATCTAATTAAATGGCTACCCAGGCTATTTGCGTCCCCCCCTTTTAGACCTCTGCTACTTGGCTCTGTACCGGTAACCCCCTGTATATAGTCTCGCTATTGTCATTTATTGCTGCTCTGTCACAAATCTCTTCGTCGTCTGAGGAGGAGTAGGAAGGACCTGACCAATATGCAGCGTGGTAAGTGTCCGTGTTAATTTATTAGACTGAACACACGATTCAAAATAACAAAGTGAAAGGAAGAAACGAAACAGTTCTGTCAGGTGAATACACAAAACAGAAAACAACTACCCACCAATCATAGTGGGAACACAGGCTACCTAAGTATGGTTCTCAATCAGAGACAACGATTGACAGCTGCCTCTGATTGGGAACCATACCAGGCCGAAAGCAGAAATACAAAACATAGTCCACCCCAACTCACGCCCTGACCAACCTAAAACAGAGACATAAAAAAGGAACTAAGGTCAGGACGTGACAGTACCCCCCCCAAAGGTGCGGACTCCGGCCGCAAAACCTAACCCCATAGGGGAGGGTCTGGGTGGGCATCTGTCCGCGGTGGCGGCTCTGGCGCGGGACGTGGACCCCACTCCACCATAGTCTTGGCCCACTTAAGTGGCGCCTTTGGAGGACGTGACATGCTCGGTAATTACTTGTTACTTTTATTTCTTATTCTTATTTTTTCTTTTTTTAAACTGCATTGTTGGTTAGTAAGCATTTCACTGTTGTATTTGGCACATGTGACTAATAAAATTGTACTCTATTCTACTTCATTTTAGTCATTGCCACTCCAACATTGCTCGTCCTAATATTTCTATATTTCGTAATTCCATTCTTTTACTTTTACTTTTAGACTTGTGTGTATTGTTGTGAGTTGTTAGATACTACTGTACTGTTGGAGCTAGGAACACAGCTAGGAACACAAGCATTTCGCTACATAACATCAGCTAAATATGTGTATGTGACCAATATGTGATTTGATCCTCAACAACAATCGAAACAAGCCCGCCTCTCGTGATTCTCACAGCCTTCACTTTACCCAGCACTCTCTCCACCAGTTGAGATAGATCAAATGGATTCTTCAAAATTGATAATCCAATCAGGTGCTCCTCATTAACAAAACATACTTCTACAGGATAAGAAGGGAAATTCTCATCACTGTATGCTACTTTGCTCCGTTTTCTATTCTTTTGGACAATATTCCAATTCTGCTTGATTCCCCAGCCATGATATTCACGCTCCACATCATCTTCCGCTTCCACCATCTTGTCCTCACTCCGGGAGGGAATCTCCATCATCATGGTATTATAGCAGTCTGCAAACATTTGTTAGAACTGCATACCAACACTCACAATGTGGGCTGTGTCCCCCTACTGTTCTGGAGTGTGAATTCATTACAACTCGTGACACAAAGAGGGGAGGGGAAAAGGGAAGAAAAATTGCCATACCAACTAACCCTACAGCCATTAAAATCTCACCACTATTCCACTACTTGGCCCTATCTGATCCTACACCAGGTTTGCAGCCTGGGAGGACAGGACACTATTGGTCAACACACCTTGTAATTCCTCTGCAGTGAAATCTGTTATATTGTTATAATGCATATTATATTGGCATTAATCCACGTCACATATCAGTTTGCAAACAATGTAAAACGTACATATTATACATACAAGCATGGTCTCTATCTTGAGTAAGGCAGCTTCAAAATGCAGGTGTTTCAGCCTCACCCAGTGTTTTCTGTGATGGAGGGGCAGCAAGAGGAATATACTGTACATAGTGTAGGCTTTGGTAATCTTGTTTAGTTACACCGTGATTGGCTCAGTGTTCTGTCACTCATGGGGACACTACATCGCCGCATAATCTACAGGGAGAGCTAGCCAGTTCAAGCCCCTTTGGGTGCTGCCATAGATTTACATTAGAAGTGCCCATCTAAGAAGGCTGAAGGTCATTGGCCACAGATAAAATTAAGTCAAATCATGTTATATCTACCATAGCTTTGATTGGACTGATCATGTTACTTTCAAAATCTGAGCTAGCAAGCTAGACAAGCAGTCATCATCGTGAATCATGTCGACAATCTACTGGCAAATAGTTTTTAATCCTTTTCATATGAAGATAAATTATAGATTAAAGGTATCGGTGCTCATCAGCAATTGGACATAAACAAGTCGGAAACCGCAAATTCAACAATGAGTGGTTTGGAAGGAATCAGTGGCTAACTACAAGCGTTGCAAGGGAATCACTATTTTGCTTTGCCTGCCTGCTATTCACTGGAGATGGTTGTGTGGTCCAAGTCTGGGTTTAAGGATTTAAAACATCTGTCTGTCTCTTTTCCAAGCTTAAAATGATAACATTCACTTGCAACACCATGGGCCAAAAAAGGTTGAATTCATTACTTTTTACATGTTCAAAACAACTGGACACTCGGAACTGAGAAATCTCAGACTTCAGTTCAAGACAACTGGGAACTCGGGAAAAGAAAGGACTCTGACTGGGAAAATATATTTTGAACGGTCATCCAACTAGGAATTCCAAACAGGGAACCTGGGCCTTTTTCTGACGTCATGATTCAACCTTGTTTTTTCCCCAGTTGTCTTAAAAGGGAAAGGGAAAGAGGGATACCTAGTCAGTTGTCCAACTGAATGTATTCAACTGAAATGTGTCTTCCGCATTTAACCCAACCCCTCAAAAACACCTTTGATGACAAAATCTGCCCACAAGAAAGACCGCCACCTTCCTGTTCAAGTGAGCACAGCACAACACCGGCGAGTCCAAAAATGTCTTGTATGCATAAATTAGCTAATGTGCTTTTCTGTCATGTTGTTGGGTCTATAACCATGTTTGCCAATATCAGTCTCTTCCCATTCAAAATTGGTTTTCAACAAAAAGGTTAAGTAATAGACCCATGTAGTTCCAGTTGATCTTGCGAGGGTTGTTTTTTGTTGCTGTTGTCACCGTTAAAGTGCAATGAATGTATTGTTTAGTGTTGTGTTGTGTAGTGGCTTTGCTGGAATGCATCGTTTTTTTTGTTGTTGTTGAGTTTGCCCCACCAAGATTTAAATGCTAAAATCGCCACTGCTACCAAATATGGTGATGAGGAAGCCCAGTGGCCGGCAGTGGGAGACGAAAAGGGGAATGGAAACAGCCCTTCCGACTAACCCTACACTCATTTAAACCTCCCCATCCCAATTCCACTACATTGACCCTGTCTGCTCCAACACAAGGCAAATGGCCTTGTAACTCTTCTGCAGTAAAATATGGCCACCACAACACTTATTTTCTGTGACTTATGTTCCATACCTGTAGTACAGTTGATAACCATAGCAATGAACGCTAAAAAGCCAAAAATACTGAAGCACATTTATTTGTTTATTTATCACTCTGTACTGGCAAAATTCTACTTCTCACCATGAGCCTCTTAGGATCCTTAACCCTTGACCCCTCTTCCTCAACTTTCTTCATTGCCTCAGCACACAACACCTTCTCTACAACTCTGACCCTAGTAACCTTCACCTGTCTCTCTCGCACCACACACTTTGAATCCCCAGCAACATGGGCACCCTTACAGTTTACACACTCCACTTCTTTGACAGATATTACACACTCCTTTAACTCATGCACTCCTGTGCACTTCTCACATTTTTCCTACACACTGCAGCAACATGACCATATACTTGGCACCTGAAACACCGTACTGGGTTCAGCACAAAAGCTCATACAGGATAACTGATATATCCTAACATTACTTTGTAGGGTAAAGACTAAACATCAAAACTCAAAAGAACAGACAGTGACTTCTGTTTCACAACTCTCTCCGCCAGGTCTCTGTCACAATAGATGTCGGGTGTCACAGACAACGGGAATCTTCTTCAACTTATCCATCTTCACCCCTACCGATACCCCACTAATCACTCGTTTTAATGGCACCCTGTTCTTGAGAGCAAAGCAAGTAACATCTCTTGTCCCCATTTGCATGGTTCGGCTTGCCCTCTACCACTGGTCAGAAGAAACACAACAATTCCCCACAAGACCACTTCGGGTTACCGTCACAGATTCAACAGCACCTAGCACCAACCCTGAAACCACAAATGGGTTCTCCAAATATTTCACTCCTACTGGACCAAATGCATCTTTATCCTGACCATCATTGAGAAGCTTAGGCACCAAGATCTTCACCACACCTGCCACCTCCAGTAATTCTCCCTCATTCTCTTCCATTTCACCTCCAGGACTCGGTCTGGAGTATGGCTGATTTTGTTTGTACTTGACACCAATCTTCTTCGACACACCATCTAACTTTTTGTTGATAGCTTCATCCGATTCAAACTCAACATCTGCTTTCTTTGCTCTCTTTATCTTCTTCTTCTTTTTCAGCAGGGCCTCCAAGTTCCTCGGCAGCACTACCCAGCTATACCCCCTACAGTGTACATTCTGTCCGGATCTGACCCACTCTCATCCGCCATCTCCTTCCACTCATATGCCAATCTCCCTTCCATCTGACAAACTCTTTTCTCAGATGACTTTCACTTGTTTTGTTTCGATCGGCCGCTCTTTGATTCCCTACAGAAAAACGTCCAACTTGACAACAACTTCATTCAAGCTCTCGTCGTCCAGCTTTAATTTCTTCCTAACACAACACGGTAAATCCCTGAACCCATCTGAAGGACCACTGTGAAGCAGGCAAGAATAAATAAGTACTTCTGGGTCACATATTTTTGGAATCCTTCAGAATAAGAGCCCAGGGCCCACCTTTGAACTCAATGGTTCTAACGATGAACTTTGCCTTAAGATGCTTTTGCGAAACCGGGCCCTGACCTGTATACTTTGTAAATTATTAATTACTAATACACTGAACAAAATATTGAACACAACATGCAACAATTTCAAAGATTTTACTGAATTACGTTTCATATAAGGAAACCAGTCAACTAAAATGAATTAATTAGGCCCTAATCTATGGATTTCACATGACCGGGAATACAGATATGAATCTGTTGGTCACAGATACCTTAAAAAAAGGCAGGGGAATGGATCAGAAAACCAGGATCTAGTGTGACCACCAATTGCCTCATGCAGCTTGAGACATCTCCTTTGCATAGAGTTGATCAGGCTGTTGTTTGTGACTGTGTGAAGTTGCTGGATATTGGATATTGAACTGGGACACGCTGTCATACATGTCGATCCAGAACATCCCACCATGCTCAATAGGTGACATGTTTGGTGAGAATGCAGGCCATGGAAGAACTGGGACATTTTCAGCTTCCAGGAATTGTGTACAGATCCTTGCATCATGGGGCCGTGCATTATCATGCTGAAACATGAGGGGATGGCAGCGGATGAATGGCATGACAATGGGCCTTAGGATCTCATCACGGTATCTCTGTGTATTGAAATGACCATTGATAAAATGCAATTGTGTTTGTTGTTCGTAGCTTATGCCTGTCCACACCATAACCCCACCGCCACCATGGGGCACATTGATCACAACGTTGACATCAGCAAACCGCTCACCCACACAACGCGATACACGCTGTCTCCTATCTGTCCGCTACAGTTTAAACTGGGATTCATCTTTGAAGAGCACACATCTCCAGTGTGCCAGTGCCCATTGAAGGTGAGCATTTGCCAACTGAAGTCGGTTACGACGCCAAACAGCAGTCAGGTCAAGACCCTGGTGAGGACGGCGAGCATGCAGATGAGCTTCCCAGTTTGTGCAGAAATTCTTTGGTTGTACAAATCCACATTTCAATCAGCTGTCCAGTGGCTGGTCTCAGACGATCTTGCAGGTGAAGAAGCCAGACGTGGGAGCCCTGGGCTGGCGTGGTTATACGTGGTCTGCGATTGTGAGGCCGGTTGGACGTACTGCCAAATTCTCTAAAACGATGTTGGAGGTAGCTTATGGTAGAGAAATGAACATTCAATTCTCTGGCACCAGCTCTGGTGGACATTTCTGCAGTCAGCATGCCAATTGCACGCTACCTCAAATCTTGAGACATCTGTGGCATTTTAGAGTGAACTCAATGTCCACAGCATAAAGTACACCTGTATAATGATCATGCTGTTTAATCAGCTTCTTGATATGCCACACTTGTCAGATGGATAGATTATCTTGGCAAAGGAGAAATGCTCACTAATAAGGATGTAAACTAATTTGTGCACAAGATTTGAGAGAAATAAGCTTATTGTACATATGAAACATTTCTGGTATCTTTTATTTCAGCTCATGAAACATAAGACTTTAAATGTTGCATTTATATTTTTGTTCAGTATATTTTATAGTAGTTGTCATACAAAGAATAATTACAACTATTTCTATACTGAACAAAAATCCACAGTTTACACCCAGAGGAGCGTCACTGCTCATTTTGTGCCCCTTAAGGACGAAATCCGCAAGTTGTGGGCACCCCCATGCCTACCCATTTCTTGTGTTTTCACTTTGAAAGAAAACAAGGGGGTTGAACCTTGACCCGGGAGACTCTCTGGAAGGGCAATGATTCTTAGCATCATGCATGTCTGCGGTTGTTTCAAATGTTTGTTTGTAAAACACAAACAAGACGAGAAAGCAGACAATTTTTTTCCCGAGGGAGGACGGAGAAAATGGCATCCCTTGAGAGGGCAAGAAAGAGATGTAATTGGGACAAGAGATGTGACTTATTTTGCTCTCAAAAAAAGTGTGCCATTGAAAGGAGTGATTACTGGGGTAGCGGTGAATGTGAAAGTGAACCAACTGAAGGGTTTGTGATGCTTGTCATTTGGTGCGACGCAGACATGGTGGCGTGAGTGGTGAAACAGAATACTTTTTGGGATATAAAGAGGAGGGAGGTTCCTAGGTGTGAAAAGTGTGCGCAGAAGGGCATGAGACAAAGGAAGGTGTAGAAATTGGGGGAAAAAGTGGTATGTTTTAATTGTAGTGGTGCCCATGGGGCTGGGGATCAGACATGTCCGGTGCGAGAGAGGCCTGTTCAGGTTACCAGGGTTAGACTACAGCAGAGAGTGTCATATGCTGAGGAAATTAAGAATGTTGAGGAAGATAGGTCAAGGGGGAAGGGATCCTGAGAGGATTCTTGTGAGTAGTAGATCTGTATGAGTACAGCGGGATCGGCCAATGACTGATAGATGTTTCAGTAAGATTGGCTTTTTAGTGTTCATAGCAATGGTTATCAACTGTACTGCAGGGATGGAATGTGAGTCGCAGAAAATCGAGGTTGTGGTGGCTGCTACAGAGAAGTATTTGGGTGTATGGGATTTGATGTCAGAAGAGTTACTGGGTGTGTTGAGTGGTGGTGTGTCACGCGGGACTAGGTATGTGAGGAAGAATCAGGTGCAGAGAGTTCCACCAGGAAAAGTGCACTTTAATACGGCACAAAAAGCAATGCCAGCAATAAATAAATGGACCACCCAAAACACAGGGTACCAGGTCTAGAACACGAGCACACCTAAATAACGCACACACGTAACACAAGAATAATCCCGCACAAAACAAGCGCGGGTAAACGTACTTTAAATAAGGAAGCCCATCAAGCACACAAATAGACACAGGTGCAACTAATAAGACAAAACAAACAAACAACGAAAAAGGGATCGGTGGCGGCTAGTAGGCCAGTGACGACGACCGCCGAGCACCACCCGAACAGGCAGGGGACATGGTGTCCTATCCTTTCAAGCTGTTGGCCTGGTAGGACTGGATAGGTTTAAATAGTGGAGTAGGGTGGTGGGTTTTCAATGAGTGTAAGGTTAGATGGTAGGGTATTTGTTGATTTATTTTCCTTTTTTCAAGCAAAGTACAAGGGAGTTATAAACGAACACGGAGCAGACAAAGTCAAAAAGCTATCTAATTTGTTTGCAGATCAACTGTCCTGGTAGCAGGTATGTCGTCAGAAAATGTCGACAGAAACAAGCATCATTCTTGGTTCTTATAGCTGAATCAACTCAAACCAAAATAAAAGAAGATTGCTCATGACCAATCCAGAAACCGGAAAACATTGGAAGACTGACACCTAAATGACCACCGTTCTCATAGATTAACTTGCTAACATCTTCTGTATTCCGACTGAGCACCCTTTTAAACATTGGGTGTGCCTCTCTTAGTAGCCTACTGGAAAACTAGTTTGAATTTAGATACAGTTTGAGTATAACAGAAGGTTTAGGAGAAGTTTAGCCTTCCAAACTTTATACACATTTAACCATTAAACTTTATCTGGTTTGCCATTCAAAATAAAATGAAATATGTTTTGCTCACATGACTTTTGACAAAAGATTATCCTGGAGTCAGTAGAGCCATGAATAGATATGTAAACTGTGATATCAGGGTAATTATCCCATAGATAGACAGACTGTCCCTTTCTGTGGTTTCAAGATCCTTTCTATTTTGTTAAGGTTTCTATAAAAATTGATAGTTGCAATATCATTCAACTTTTCTGGAATATGTGCACCATCATTGGATCAGATTTTTTTTGCTAACATTAAATGGCCATAATAAACAAGTATGGTGATATAGCGCAACCTTGTTTTACACCTCTTGACAATTCAAAATTGTGTTATACAGTGTTATAGTGTTACACATTACTTTTATCAATTTTATGAGAGACTCTCCAAAATTGAAACAATCAGGCATTTAGGATCCAGGCACTAAATTCCAGCTGTACTACGCCAGGTTTCCTTGCATTCTCAATTAGTTTAATGATTTACATTGCATTCGGAAAGTATTCAGACCCCTTAACTATTTCAAACCCCTTGAACATTTAGTTACATTATAGCCTTATTGTCACGTTCGTCCTAACGAGGAGACCAAGGCGCAGCGTGATAAGAATACATACTTCTTTTAAGGAAGAATAAACACTGAACAAACTATACAAAACGACCGTGAAGCTATGCGACACGAGTACTGACAGGCAACTACACATAGACAAACAAGCCAGAAAATAACCAAGGAATATGGCTACCTAAATATGGTTCCCAATCAGAGACAACGATCAACAGCTGCCTCTGATTGAGAACCAATCTAGGCAACCATAGACATATAAACACCTAGACTAGAAAACACCTTGACAATACAAAACTAAACAAACCACCCTTGTCACACCCTGACCTAACCAAATAATAAAGAAAACAAAGATAACTTAGGTCAGGGTGTGACACTTATTCTAAAATGTATTTAAAAACTGCTTTTCCTCATCAATCTACACACAATACCCCATAATGACAAAGCAAAAACAGGTTTTTAGAAATATTTGCAAACGTATAAATACAATTTAAAAAAACAGAAATACCTTATTTACATAAGTATTCAGTCTCTTTGCTATGAGACTCGAAATTTTGCTCAGGTGCATCATCCTGTTTCCATTAATCATCCTTGAGGTGTTTCTAAAACTTGATTGGAGTTCAGCTGTGGTAAATTCAATTGATTGGACATGATTTGGAAAGTCACACATCTGTCTATATTTGGTCCCACCGTTGAAAGAGCATGTCAGAGCAAAAAATAAGCCACGAGGTTGAATGAATTGTCTGTAGAGCTCAGAGACAGGATTGTATCGAGGCACAGATCTGGGGAAGGCTACCAAAAAGAGAGATCGGGGGAGAAGGGCCTTGGTCAGGGAGGTGACCAAGAACCCGATGGTCACTGTGACAGAGCTCCAGCGTTTCTCTGTGGAAATGGGAGAACCTTTCAGAAGGACAACCATCTCTGCAGCACTCCACCAACCATGCCTTTATGGTAGAGTGGCCAGACGGAAGCCATTCCTCTTTAAAAGGCATATGACAGCCCGCATGGAGTTTGCCAAAAAGCACCCAAAGGACTCTCATACCATGAGAAACAAGATTCTCTGGTCTGATGAAACCAAGATTGAACTCTTTGGTCTGAATGTCAAGCGTCACATCTGGAGGGAATCTGGCACCATCCCTACGGTGCATCATGCTTTAGGAATGTTCTTCAGCTGCAGGGACTGAGAGACTAGCCAGGATCGAGGGAAAGATGAATGGAGCAAAGTACGGAGAGATCCTTGATGAAAACCTGCTCCAGAGCAGTCAGGACCTCAGACTGGGGCAAAGGTTTACCTTCCAACGGGACAACGACCCTAAGCCCACAGCCAAGACAATGCAGGAGTGGCATCAAGACAAGTCTCTGAATGTCCTTGAGTGGCCTTGAGTGGCAAAAGTAAATGTAATCGCTAAAGTATCAAAAGTAAAAGTATAAATAATTTAAGCAAACGAGACGGCACCATATTCCTATTTTTTAAATTTTATTTACGGACTCTAAGACATCCTTTACAAACTAATAATGTGTGTTTAGTGAGTTCAGTGAGGCAGTAGATCAGATCAGAGGCCATAGGGATGACCAGGGATATTCTGTTGATAAGTGTGTGAATTTGACCATTTTCCTGTCCTGCTAAGCATTCAAAATGTAACGAGTACTTTTGGGTGTCAAGGAAAATGTATGGAGTAAAAAGTACAATATTTTCTTAAGGAATGTATTGAAGTAAAAGCAGTCCAAAAAATAAATAGTAAAGTACAAATACCCACAAAAATGACTTCAAATCAAATGTTATTAGTCATATGCTAAGAATACAACAGTGAAATGCTTACTTACGAGCCCCTAACCAACAAAGCAGTTTCCAAAAAATACAGATTAGAATAAGAGATAAAAGTAACAAGTGATTCAAGAGCAGCAGTGTAATAACAATAGCGTGACTATATACAGGAGGGGTACCGATACAGAGTCAATGTGCGAGGGCACCGGTTATTTGAGGTAGTACGTACATGTAGGTAGAGTTATTAAAGTGGCTAGGCATAGATGACAACAGAGAGTAGCAGTGGTGTAAAGAGGGGGTGAGAGGGGTGGGAGTGGGGAACAGCAAATATTATGGATAGCCATTTGACTAGATGTTCAGGAGTCTTATGGCTTGGGGGTAGAAGCTGTTTAGAAGCCTCTTGGACCTATACTTGGCGCTCTGGTACCGCTTGCCGTGCGGTACCAGAGAGAACAATCTATGACTAGGGTGGCTGGAGTCTTTGACAATTTTTAGGGCCTTTCTCTGACACCGCCTGGTAATAGAGGTCCTAGATGACAGGAAGATTGGCCCCAGTGATGTACTGGGCCGTTTGTATTACCCTCTGTAGTGCCTTGCAGTCGGAGGCCGAGCAGTTTCCATACCAGGCTGTGATGCAACCAGTTGGTGCAGCTGTAGAACCTTTTGAGGATCTGAGGACCAATGCCACATCTTTTCAGTCTCTTGAGGGGGAATAGGTTTTGTCATGCCCTCTTCACGACTGTCTTAGTGTGTTTGGGCCATGTTAGCTTGTTGGTGATGTGGACACCAAGGAACTTGAAACTCTCAACCTGCAACACTGCAGCCCCATCGATGAGAATGGGGGCGTCCGCTGTCCTCTTTTTCCTGTAGTCCACAATCATCTCCTTTGTCTGGATCACGTTGAGGGAGAGGTTGTTGCCCTGGCACCACTCGACCAGGTCTCTGACCTCCTCCCTATAGGCTGTCTCGTCGTTGTCGGTGATCAGGCCTACCACTGTTGTGTCATCGGCGAATGTAATGATGGTGTTGGAGTTGTGCCTGGGCCGTCATGAGTGAACAGGGAGTACAGGAGGGGACTGAGCACGCAACCCTGAGGGGCCCCTGTGTTGAGGATCAGCGTGGCGGATGTGTTGTTACCTACCCTTACCACCTGGTAGCGGCCCGTCAGGAAGTCCAGGATCCAGTTGCAGAGGGAGGTGTTTAGTCCCAGCAGTTAAGTCCCAGCTTATTGATGAGCTTTGAGGGCACTATGTTGTTGAACGCTGAGCTGTAGTCAATGAATAGCATTCTCACATAGGTGTTCCTTTTGTCCAGGTGGGAAAGGGCAGTGTGGAGTGCAATGGAGATGGCATCATCTGTGGATCTGTTGGGGCGGTATGCATATTGGAGTGGGTCTAGGAGTGGGTCTAGGGTTTCTGGGTTGATGGTGTTGATGTGAGCCATGACCAGCATTTCAAGGCACTTCATGGCTACAGATGTGAGTGCTACGGGTTGGTAGTCGTTTAGGCAGGTTACCTTAGTGTTCTAGGGCACAGGGACTGTGGTGGTCTGCTTAAAACATGTTGGTATTACAGACTCAGACAGGCAGAGGTTGAAAATGACATGACGGCCTCCCGGGTGGCGCAGTGGTTAAGGGCGCTGTACTGCAGCGCCAGCTGTGCCATCAGAGTCCCTGGGTTTGCGCCCAGGCTCTGTCCGTGGGGCGACGCACAATTGGCCTAGCGTCGTCCGGGTTAGGGAGGGCTTGGACGGTAGGGATGTCCTTGTCTCATCGCGCACCAGCGACTCCTGTGGTGGGCCGGGCGCAGTGCGTGCTAACCAAGGTTGCCAGGTGCATGGTGCGGCTGGCTTCCGGGTTGGATGCGCGCTGTGTTAAGAAGCAGTGCGGATGGTTGGGTTGTGTATCGGAGTACCCATGACTTTCAACCTTCGGCTCTCCCGAGCCCGTACGGGAGTTGTAGTGATGAGACAAGATAGTAGCTACTACAACAATTGGATACCACGAAATTGGGGAGTAAAAGGGGGTAAAAAAAAATTTAAAAAATTAAATGACATGACGATCACGCCAGTGACAATCAATAACAAAACTTTTTTTCTCAATTTTATAAAACCCTCAACAATTATATTAAAAAATAATTATTTGCATTTTATTACTGTTTCAATATTGTAATCACATAATATGGCTTTCCTTTTGATAGATATGGTAAAATTAGGTGTACAGACAGGTGTACAGACAGAGCAGGGATTCTGACCCAGACCTATGATTGTCTGATCCATATAGACTTCAGTGAGAACTTCACTTGCAAGTATGCTTCAGAGATCCAGTCAGTTCACTTCGGGGGAGTCAAACAAGCAAGTGACACTCCACACTGGTGTCCTCTATGTGGCAGAGGAGCCCCCAATATCCTTCTGCACCATCTCACTCAGCAGAAGGCATGATTCAGCAGCCATATGGGCTCACCTGGATCCTATCCTGGACATGATAAAACACCAGTACCCTTCCGTGCAACACCTTAATTTCTTCAGTGATGGCCCATGCCACACAATATAAACAGAAGGGCAACTTTTACATGGATTGCACAGAACCTTACAAGAAGTTCTTCCAGGGGACCACGTGGAGCTTTTTTTTGAGGCCAGCCACGGAAAAGGTGCTCCCGATGGAGTGGGGGGTTCATTCAAGAGGTCAGCCGACCTTTTGGTCCGCTACGGGAGAAACATAACGGATGCAATGTCTTTCTACCAGGAGATGAGGGACTCTGGCTGTCAAATACAGTTGCATCAAGTCATCGAGGAAGAGGTGGAAAGAAAGGCACAGTAAACATTTTAAGGATATGATCATTCAATTCCGATGACTCAACCTCAATTATTTCCAATGTTACAACAACAAAAAACAATAGTATAAATGTTAAAATGTCAGACAATAGAACTTTACACACACGTTTAAGGTAATTATTACTAATCCAAACAATTTCTTAGTATTATCATGAACTATTTCTGTCTTGGATTATATATGCAAATTAAAGACTGAAATGACATTCTAGAAAGCCTGAATTGTCATCTAAAATATAAGTAACACCACTGACAAAAAGGCAGCACAAGCATTTTTTTTAATGTAATGTAGCAAAAAGATAAAAAGATATTAAGCTGTCATTTATGTTTTATAATGTTATGGGGTTAACTATTATCTGACTAAGTTTAGATTTTTTTCAAAAGTATAAAAATGTGTAAAAGTTGGCTGTTCAAAAAGCCACCATTTTCATAGAATGACCCAAGTAAAGGATGACGTGGGTGAATCCATTCTTCATTAAGAGTCGAATGTATTGCATTACTCTATACAGGATTAAATCATTATCATGAATAAGCAAAATAAGTGATTTTATTTAAACTAAACGCAGGTAGGCTTAGCTATATTGCAGTTAAAACCATCTCACCTCACTGCACATAATTCAAAACAACACTGTAGGCTACATCGAAACTGTAGCTTATGACTCAAGAAGATCTAAATGCATATCCCTATGAAACTGATTGAGATCAAATGGTTGTATGCATATCATTCACTATTGACAGGAGGTCATCTACACTTAGAGCTTAGATTTTGCGCAAAGTAGCGAATCCTGCACATGCACAGAAGCCCCCGGACCCCCAGACGGCAGGATTCGGAGTCCATATGCATTTATTGTAACCGTAACCTATTTCCATTATCAGTGGTCTCAGTGGTCTCTGTACCTTGAAGTAAAACCCCAGGTTTGATACAGTAAACATATTGATACATTTCAAATGTACTGTATGTTCAAGAAAACATGCATTTGTACTATAGTAGTTCTCGTCAATGTTGACCTAATGCTGCCTAGTGTGGCGCGCTGATGAGTTTTGGCCACTTGAGAGATAAATGCTACCATTCACACAATGATCTGAAAACATCATACAAAACGAGGTGGTGTTTTTGTCTTGCAGTAACGTTATACTATGCTATTATATTTAGTTGTGTTATGTAGAATACTATCATTATGTGATCTTGCAGACATTGACTCAGCTTTGATCTAACTTGATTAAACAAGCACCATTCGCCAGAGTAACCTGTTCTCTACTAAATTTAAAGACAAGACATTGTACCACAAGTGACTCCTGGTAACTGCAGCGGTTTAGGACTGGCGTAAAAGCGTGAACTAAACCAAATAATACAGTTATCAAGAGCGATTACAAATAATGTTATTGAATTGGGAATAGAAAAGCCTTTGTAGTTCACATAAAACCGAGTTTTCACTTCTACAACATGCACTGATCAGGCGTCGACTGCATATAATTACTTACTCAAAACAAGATAAGGTATCAAGAACAAGATAAAACTAACTGAAAAGAGCCACCTACGATTCCCCACATGGCAGCTTCTTGTCATTGTTGCTATTTATCTGACCGTTCAGAATCGTAACACATGGCCTTCAGCCTCATCACCGCGCATCATTTTCAAGATGTTGTCAGCGAACTTGTCTATAAATACGTTTCACACTAAATTATTCTGTTGCGCTGTCGTTCGCTACATACTTTGGTCGTTTGTGTGATAAAGGAAAAGACGGGCATTGTACAAAACAAATACAGTGGGGCAAAAAAGTATTTAGTCAGCCACCAATTGTGCAAGTTCTCCCACTTAAAAAGATGAGAGAGGCCTGTAATTTGCATCATAGGTACACTTCAACTATGACAGACAAAATGAGAAAAAAAAATCCAGAAAATCACATTGTAGGATTTTTAATGAATTTATTTGCAAATTATGGTGGAAAATAAGTATTTGGTCAATAACAAAAGTTTATCTCAATACTTTGTTATATACCCTTTGTTGGCAATGACATAGGTCAAACTTACTTTTCTGTAAGTCTTCACAAGGTTTTCACACACTGTTGCTGGTATTTTGGCCCATTCCTCCATGCAGATCTCCTCTAGAGCAGTGATGTTTTGGGGCTGTTGCTGGGCGACACGGACTTACAACTCCCTCCAAAGATTTTCTATGGGGTTGAGATCTGGAGACTGGCTAGGCCACTTCAGGACCTTGAAATGCTTCTTACAAAGCCACTCCTTCGTTGCCCGGGCGGTGTGTTTGGGATCATTGTCATGCTGAAAGACCCAGACACGTTTCATCTTCAATGCCCTTGCTGATGGAAGGAGGTTTTCACTCAAAATCTCACGATACATGGCCCCATTCATTCTTTCCTTTACACGGATCAGTCATCCTGGTCCCTTTGCAGAAAAACAGCCCCAAAGCATGATGTTTCCACCCCCATGCTTCACAGTAGGTATGGTGTTCTTTGGATGCAACTCAGCATTCTTTGTCCTCCAAACACGACGAGTTTTTACCAAAAAGTTCTATTTTGGTTTCATCTGACCATATGACATTCTCCCAATCTTCTTCTGGATCATCCAAATGCTCTCTAGCAAACTTCAGACGGGCCTGGACATGTCCTGGCTTAAGCAGGGGGACACGTCTGGCACTGCAGGATTTGAGTCCCTGGCGGCGTAGTGTGTTACTGATGGTAGGCTTTGTTACTTTGGTCCCAGCTCTCTGCAGGTCATTCACTAGGTCCCCCCGTGTGGTTCTGGGATTTTTGCTCACCGTTCTTGTGATCATTTTGACCCCACAGGGTGAGATCTTGCGTGGAGCCCCAGATCAAGGGAGATTATCAGTGGTCTTGTATGTCTTCCATTTCCTAATAATTGCTCACACAGTTGATTTCTTCAAACCAAGCTGCTTACCTATTGCAGATTCAGTCTTCCCAGCCTGGTGCAGGTCTACAATTTTGTTTCTGGTGTCCTTTGACAGCTCTTTGGTCTTGGCCATAGTGGAGTTTGGAGTGTGACTGTTTGAGGTTGTGGACAGGTGTCTTTTATACTGATAACAAGTTCAAACAGGTGCCATTAATACAGGTAACGAGTGGAGGACAGAGGAGCCTCTTAAAGAAGAAGTTACAGGTCTGTGAGAACCAGAAATCTTGCTTGTTTGTAGGTGACCAAATACTTATTTTCCACCATAATTTGCAAATAAATTCATAAAAAATCCTACAATGTGATTTTCTGGATTTTTTTTCTCATTTTGTCTGTCATGGTTGAAGTGTACCTATGATGAAAATTCCAGACCTCTCTAATCTTTTTAAGTGGGAAAACTTACACAACTGGTGGCTGACTAAATACTTTTTTGCCCCACTGTAAGTCACCAACTTCAGTGATATTTGCAATTCATTTCAGTCATTGGCAGTAGAGAACTGGAAGGAAAGGCGGCCAATATAGGTGTTGGCTTTGGGGATGACCAGTGAAATATACCTGCAGGAGCGCATGCTACGGGTGGGTGTTGCTATGGTGACCAGTGAGCTGAGATAAGGCGGAGCTTTACCTAGCAAAGACTTATAGATGATCTGGAGCCAGTGGGTTTGGTGACGAATATGAAGCGAGGGCCAGCCAACGAGAGCATACAGGTCGCAGTGGTGGGTAGTATATGGGGCTTTGGTGACAAAACGGATGGCACTGTGATAGACTGCATCCAATTTGCTGAGTGAAGTGTTGGAGGCTATTTTGTAAATGACATCGCCGAAAATCAAAGATCAGTAGGATAGTCAGTGTTACGAGGGTATGTTTGGCAGCATGAGTGAAGGAGGCTTTGTTGCGAAATAGGAAGCTGATTCTATATTTAATTTTGGATTGGAGATGCTTAATATGAGTCTGGAAGGAGAGTTTACAGTCTAGCCAGACACCTAGGTATTTATAGTTGTCCACATATTCTAAGTCAGAACCGTCCAGAGTAGTGATGCTAGTCGGGCGGGCGGGTGCGGGCAGCAATCGGTTGAAGAGCATGCATTTTGTTTTACTGGCATTTAAGAGCAGTTGGAGGTCACAGAATGAGTGTTGTATGGCATTGAAGCTCGTTTGGAGGTTTGTTAACACAGTGTCCAAAGATGGGCCAGATGCATACAGAATGGTGTCCTCTGCGTAGAGGTGGATCAAAGAATCACCCACAGCAAGAGCGACATCATTGATATATACAGAGAAAAGAGTCGGCCCGAGAATTGAACCCTGTGGCACCCCTATAGAGACTGCCAGAGGTCCAGACAACAGGCCCTCCGATTGACACACTGAACTCTATCTGTGAAGTAGTTAGTGAACCAGGCGAGGCAGTCATTAGAGAAACCAAAGGCTGTTGAGTCTGCCGATAAGAATACAGTGATTGACAGAGTCGAAAGCCTTGGCCAGGTCGATGAAGATGGCTGCACAGTACTGTCTTTTTCCGATGCCGGTTATGATATCGTTTAGGACCTTGAGCGTGGCTGAGGTGCGGCCGTGACCAGCTCTTTTAACATCATGCTGTATGTGACTGATGTCTTTCCATCGCTCCCATTCACTGGTGTAGTGGTGCCTGGAGAAGTGGGTACATACATTTTGCCAAAAAGTTTCCAAATGGCCCGCCCAGCTAAGGAAAGGCACCCAGTGGGGAAAATCCTATGTTTTCTAAAATATTTTTCAGATTCTCACTCTCAAAATCACCCTTTTTTTTATTATAGAAAAAATACAAAAATGTGGTCTAAGTCCACAACAATGCATAAACCACATCAATCTGATAGGGTGGGCCTGTCAGGGCCTGGCTCTCCAGTGGATGGGCCTCTGTTCACCCAGGCCCATCCATGTCTACTCCCCAGATGCAAACAACTCATCACAAATAGCCTACTAATCAACACTTCGGACTAAACTTTATCAATACCTGGTTTGCATACCAATTGTTACCTTAGTTAGCGTTTACTGGTAGATACCATAAATTGAAACGTATTTCCTACAATACCAGTTAACATCATTCTTCTGTGAGCTGCTCAATGCCCAAACCAGTTGAGACCTGCACTCTTGCTGCCTGCAGATGATATTCCGCTGTGTACAGCACGCACAAAAGAGCCTACACAATCGCTACTTTGTGCATGATTTCTTTATTGTACTACATTCATGATAAATCGTATACTTCCACAACACGACTTTAATACGCATCAGTAGGGATTAAGAAGTAAGTATATCTATACGCAATGCCCATTGAAAAAAAGTGGGTATACGGCTTATTCGCCACTGCGCAAACATGTCTATACTAGATAATAAGGCTGTTAAGATGCTGTATTAATGTTTCAAGAAAGGAGTGCATATATTTGGCCTGATTAATTAGTTTTATGCCCTGACTGAATGGAAGCTGATAATTCTGAGTTTTTTTTACTCCGCTGGTCTCGGGAAGAAATGACTAGTCCTCACTGCCCGACGGAGTACAAATGTATCCGACACAGGGACATATGTGATCTCGAGACCCGACTACTGTGCTCAGGTGTTCAAAAACGCATATCAGGCCGAGAGCCTAATGCTTTTTAGGTAGTTCTTTATGAGTTTTAGTTGAGAAAACGATCTTTCCGCGGAAGCGACAGTTACAGGGATGGTAAAAACAGCAGTGGTGTAAAGTACTTAAGTAGTACTTTAAATAATTTTGACTTAAAATGGTTTTTGGGGTATCTGTACTTTACTTAACAATATATTTTTTTGCCAACTTTTACTTCACTACATTCCTAAAGAAAATAATGTACTTTTTACTCCATACATTTTCCTGACACCTACTCTTACATTTTGTCTGGAAAATAGTCCAATTCACACTTATAAAGAGAACATCCCTGGTCAACCCTACTGCCTCTAATCTGGCGGACTCACTAAACACAAATGTTTTGTTTATAAATGTGTTGGGAGTGTGCCTCTGGCTGTCCTTCAATAAAAATTAAAAAGTAAAATTAATTATGCCCTCTTGTTTGCTTAACATAAGGAATTTCAAATGGTTTTTACTTTTGGTACTTAAGTACATTTCAACAAATCCATTTACATTTGATACTTAAGTATATTTAAAACCAAATACTTTTAGACTTTTACTGAAGTAGTATTTTACTAGGTGACTTTCACTTTTACTTACTTTTCCTCAAGTATGACAATTGAGTACTTTTTCCACCACTGAAAAACAGCTTGATAGCGGTAGCAACATCAGGGAAACTGCGCAGAAAGGAGTTACAGCAGTTCTGTAACATCTTTAATTGAGCCACTCATCCTCCTTAATTGCTGGTCTCAACACGTTCTGGAAATAGATTAGGTGTATATGAAGCTCTGGGGGACAGGTCGTCTGGATACTGGATAGCCAAAAATTGGCAGATGCAAACAGATTATCACCTTCAGCAGACAACAGTTCTTGAGGGCTTGAACAAAAAAAGCTGTTTGCGATTTAGTACATACTGGTGAACCGGCATTTGAGTTGTGTAGTTGCAATATCAACAGTCCCTCACCTTTGGTACACTATATACAAACGTATGTGGACACCCCTTTGAATTAGTGGAGTCGGCTATACAGGTGTATAAAATTGAGCACACAGCCATGCAATCTCCATAGACAGACATTGGCAGTAGAATGGCCTTACTGAAGTCCGTTCATTACATTTCTGCTCTGCTAGAGCTTTCCCGGTCAACTGTAAGTGCTGTTATTGAGAAGTGGAAACGTTTTGGAGCAAAGCCGCGAAGTTGTAGGCCACACAAACTCACAGATCACCACGCACAATGCCAAGCGTCAGCTGGAGTGGTGTGAAACTCACCGCCATTGGACTCTGGAGCAGTGGAAACGTGTTCTCTGGAGTGATGATTCACGCGTCACATCTGGCAGTCTGGCGGACAAATCTGGGTTTGGCGGATGCCAGGAGAACACTACCTGTCCCAATGCATAGTGCCAACTGTAAAGTTTGGCAGAGGAGGAATAATGGTCTGGAGCTGTTTTTCATGGTTCAGGCTAGGGCCGGTGTGGGATAATTTGACTGGGCTGCACAGAGCCCTGACCTCAACCTCATCAAACACCTTTGGGATGAATTGGGGTGCCGACTGCGAGCCAGGCCTAATCGCCCAACATCAGTGGCCGACCTCACTAATGCTCGTGGCTGAATGGAAGCAAGTCCTCACAGCAATGTTCCAACATCTAGTGGAAAGCCTTTCCAGAGGAGTGGAGGCTGTTATAGCAGCAAAGGGGGGACCAACTCCATATTAATGACCATGATTTTGGAATGAGATGTTCAACAAGCAGGTGTCCACATACTTTTGGTCATATAGTGTACATAACTTACAAATGCCTCATGAGCTCAGTTCAACAGTCACCTCATCAGATCACAAAACATCAGAACCTAAAATCTTGTTTTACTCCATTATTTGCAAACAATGTAATTGTAAACAAACACTATATAGCCTCAAAAGATGGTTAAAAATATCATTTTAATCTCATGAGTGGCCAGTCCTTCCATCCGTAGACCTGTCTGAATTTGAGTGTTTTTACATTTCTTTCTCCCTCAGCTGTTTACTGAAAAAGTGTCGGGGTGTCCACTTTGTTGTTGTTTGTACTGCAAAGGGGTATACTAGCCACTGTGCTTCTACATCTGCGTTGCTTGCTGTTTGGGGTTTTAGGCTGGGTTTCTGTATAGCACTTTGACATCTGCTGAAAAAACAGCTTTATAAATATATTTGATTTGATTAGCATACCCCTCAGATCTGTAAGATTCCTATTATACAGTGTACTACTGTTTGATCATTACCTCATCATTCAAATCATATCAAACTTTATTTACACAGGCTTTACAAAAGTAAATGAATCACACATCTATTTATCTGTAACGCAGACCATGAATGATCCAGAGTTGCTTTGCTTTCCTAGGAGTGTTATACACATCCTGTTTTTTTTATTCCCATCTTCTGACAGATGTCTTTGTCCTAATTATCTTTCCTTTCAGTTTTCATCCTGTTTTCTTTCTTTGTGGACTTTATGCACATGCTTCAGCAGATAAGCCTTGTGAGTGAATCTTAAACCACAGACTGCACAGCCATGTTGTTTCACTCCTTTGTGAGTGAGTGTATGAGTGGTTAGGTTCCCCTTGAGACGGAAGCTTTTCCCACAGTCACCACAGCTAAATGGTTTCTCTCCTGTGTGAGTCAGTATATGCCTCCTTAGGTCCCCCTTCTGACTGAAGCTTTTCCCACAGTCGCCACAGCTAAACGGTTTCTCTCCTGTGTGAGTCAGTATATGCCTCCTTAGGTCCCCCTTCTGATTGAAACTTTTACTGCAAAAATTACAGCTAAATGGTTTCTCTCCTGTGTGAGTCAGTATATGTCTTCTTAAGTCACCCTTCTGAATGAAGCACTTCCCACAGTCACCACAGTTAAATGGCATCTCTCCTGTGTGAATACGCATGTGCATGGACAGATTTCCTTTTTGTTTGAATGTCTTGCCATAAAAGGGGTAGTTGCAGGGTTTCCCCATTGGTGGGGTCGGAACCAATGTTGGGCTGGGATCCAATGGTGGGCTGCTGTCAAGTCCTACTGGGTTGCTGCTTATGGCTGAGCTGTGGATAGAGGCATTGTTTTGATTATCTGGAGGGTCACAGGAAATGTCGAAACCCTTCAGGTGGGTCACAGTGGCAAAAGGTTCAGGATCCACTCGTTTAGAGTCAATATCTACGTGCTCCACAATCTGGGTTTTAGGAAGAGTCAAGGACCAAAGTGGGTCCTCCTGATCACATTCACTTTTCACACAGGAAGGAGTGAATTTGAACTCTATGATATCAGGCTCCAGCCCTTGAATCTGCTCTTCCTCTATAATCTGTGTGGGCTTTGGGTCCTCCTGCACCAGACTGGGATTCCACTCTTGCTCACAGTGCTGCTGCTCAGGTGGATCCTCCTCTTCAGCGACAGCAAGAGAGAGGGGCAGGGAGCCTGGAGGGAAGGAGAGGAAGAGCAGAATGAAATAGAACACTTGAATCATACAGGTGAATTATAGATCTCTATGATCTATTCAGCCATTAGATGTGCATGAGGGCAGATAGCTAGGGCCAGCTTCTAGAACGAGATTGTATCTTAGTCTAGCAGTAATAACACTAGCCCAGCATGCAACTTATTTACCAACCTGTATCTGTGCATGTTTGACGACGCTCAAACGGTACTTCCATTGTCAGCGAACGGTTCTGATAAGGAATGCCTTGTATGCGTCGCAGAGTGGTATGAATAAGGAATTGATTATAAAGGATTTCCTTTAGAAGGTTACTCTTTTTTCAATTATTGATCATGGGTGCCTATTTACATTGTCAGGTTGTAATATTGTCTGTTTTACCTATGTGGGGATTCGATTATCTGGCCCAAGTTACACCGATGGGAGGCCTCCCGGCTGTGAGCCAGAGCCAGGTGCCCCGGCCAAAGTAGTGATGTGCAGTTCGCAAATGATTCCTTATTTTTGGGACGACTCTTTTTTTACCTACTCGAGAGTGATGATTCGTTTTTCTGAGTAACCCGTTCATTTTAGTCGTTCGTTTGACCTGCTGGGCAATGAACTCTACAGCAGGATTAATACGCGCTCCTCTAGTGACGTGCTTACAACAACAACTGTATGGAATATATGCGCGCTGGAAAAATAGATCGTGCTGCAGGCAGCATAAATAATAAATAAAAAATACATGTTTTGAACTGATAATTGTTCGCAGGGTGCAATAATTAATGCAATTAATTGATCATTGAATGTTATGATGGACAAAGCTTTGTTGAACCAAAACATACACAGCCTTTCCTCAACCAATTCGAAGGCGAGAGTGAATCGTCTCCGGTGCTGCAGTCCGCAAAATATATTGTGCTTATCGCCCTCGCGGCAGTCAAGCAATGCATTCCGAAAAGAGTTGTTCACAATCTAGTCCGGTTTTGGCCACAACTAGACCTATCATATTGTTATTTTGGTGTTTACATATTCCATGGGTCAGCGCAACATGTACTCAGAATCTATTTGTTGGTCATTCTACAACTGATTTATCAATCACGTCATGGCTTTTATTCACATATGTATAAAAGCCTCATTCTGTTTTACTTCTGTAAAACCCTGAAAAAAGCCAAAATGCGTTGGTTCTACTTTTAGCAATAACGACGCTTTTTCAAATGTAATTCCATTGTCCTTCAAGTGTTGCCGAATATCCTCTCTACCTCAGTTTCCTACTTAATTCATGCACTTTGGTTGGAAAGTGAGGTAGTGGCAATTCAAAATCAAACATGGATGTCAATGTTTGCGCAGGATGTGAAAACAGCTTCGTTCTACATCCTGTCTGCAGTAGCATGGTGCCTGTATTGCCAGGCTGATTAGCTAGGACAAACAGGTGTGCTCACAAAGGAACAACAACATGGAATCCATGTTTAGTTTTGATTTGGAGGTGGGGTGGTATAGCATCTAGGTACGTTCACAGATGAGCACCTGCCCCTTTTCCCTCCTACTCGCCAAGAGCCCTTTTGGGTGGTGGTATAAAATATATATTTTTTTGGTACAGTTTTTGTCGTTGTTGTTCTGATCCCACTGCCCCCAAGTCATTGTGACGTCAAGTTCGCCACCCCTACCCCGTCTGTTGGTCTGCCCTGTATGAAGCTGGGTTGTGCCTCCCCCCCCAGTCTGCTCTGTACGGTGATTGCGTGCATCCGGTACCCAAACATACATGGCTTGAAATACGGTCACCGGTCGAGTGTGTGTACCAAGTTTAGCTACATAGTTTAGCTACCAGAAGTGAAATGACAACATTGAACTGGGAACCATCATATTTTTGTATAAAATATCTAACAATGAAAGACAAGGATTGCTGTTTTGAATTTTGTCAAGTTAGTGTGGGAAAGGTGGAAAAAACAATTGTTATCATCAATAATGATAGGCCACCAGGTACAGACAACAATGATGGCAAACTATTGAGAATGGTAGCAGACTCAATAGTTTGTATTGAGCAGACTCAATGTATTGCCACGCCTATTTGCAATATTTTTAACTAAAGCCTAAATGAGTGTGTGTCTACTGGCATGCAGGGAAGCTAAAGTAATTCCCAGGGGTGAAAGTAAGCCGGAACGGTCCGGTACGGATTACTGGTCAAATAAATAGTGGGGGTACACCGTACCCATAAAACATGAGCCTATCACAATAATTAAACAGATTTCAAGAAAACTGTAAGCTATTGCACTATTATCATATTAGCATACACTACAGTTAGGAACGTGTGGCATGTCAGTGAACAGCATGCAGCCAAAACAGGTCTTTCACAATATTTAAAAAACAATGGCAGGAAAACACAGGTTGGAAAGCAAATGGCTCCTGCAGAAAATAGAAGACTAATCTGTCTGTAAGCTACAATGCAAAACAAGAGAGAGATAGGCTTTTGGCATGAGTTGGTGAGTTAGCTGCGCATCATTGGGTGAGTCAGTGAAACTGGCAGTGGCGTGTATTCATAGATGCCAAGGGATGCCAGTTGCCAGTGTTCCCCAAAAGAATTACTAACAAAAACATTTATTTCATCTCTGTGTTTCATCATTTTCCTTGAATTCGCAAGAGGATGAATGTATCTCACCGGAGAAAGCATCCGCGTGAGGGAAACAGCACCCCTCTGTCTCTGTATATGTAGACCATCTATCTGATGCTGTCTGGTCAAAAAGAGTATGACATCGTCGCCACCAGTAGCATTGAATGCAAGGGAAGCCAGCGAGCATTTGGCTTCCCTTGATAAAAAAGTATTAAATAATAGCGAATCAGCATTGAACTGAACCGAGTGAGCTCAACTGTGAATGGTCCTGGTGCACCAAAAAAAAAAAAACAGTGTCAAGGGAAGCCAGTTTGGATTTGGCTTCACACCAATCACATCACACCGAGAGCAAAACGTCATTGACAGAAAACTTGAATTGTTGTGTTGTTGTCCTCCGGTGGCTAACTAGCTAAAATCGCCCTATTCCTAAATGAGCCATGGATGGAGATAGGGATTTGGACTTGTGGTTTTAATTAATTTTTAGTACTGGACAATGATTAGAACAGCCATTCTGATCCAACCATAAATTCATACATTGTGCCCCTGGCCTGAGAGGATGGAAGTTCAACATGTAGTAGTCTAATGTTAACTAGCTGGCTCATTGTTGCCCATGAAAGGAAGTTAGGTTAGCAAGCAAGAATTTCAGCCAGGTAGCCTAGGACAACAAAAACTAAAAGCATGTACTGTATGACAGTCATAGACCGTTTCGTCAACATGAGAGAGGAGGATGGCATTGGCATTTCTCTACAAGTAGGGTGAGTCAACATGTTTTTTTCTACTTCAGCACAAGCTCACACACACACACACACAGTATTATACTAAGAATGAGGTGATTTGATGATATTAAAATGTTGAAGTTGAAATGGTGCTGGAATAGTGGAGGTAGCTCTTTTTTTCTTTGCGACTTGCTGTAACTCTCCGTGGTTCTAAATCAATAGTTTAGTAGTCTGAAAATGTAGTAAACATCAACTTGTTTGACAATGTTGTAGGTCATCTAACTGTTTGTTACATGCAATATGCTTTGTGGACTTCACCAAACAGAGGTTGCTCTCTGGATATGTGAATATACAGTATTTTATAAACTCAGCAAAAAAAAAGAAACGTCCCCTTTTCAGGACCCTGTCTTTAGAAGATAATTAGTAAAAATCCAAATAACTTCACAGATCTTCTTTGTAAAGGGTTTAAACACTGTTTCCTATGCTTGTTCAATGAACCATAAACAATTAATGAACATGCAGACTCTGAAAAACACCAGAGGAAAGATGTGCTTTAGGCATGCTGCAAGGAGGCATGAGGACTGCATATGTGGCCAGGGCAATAAATTGCAATGTCCGTTTCTCCCTACAGGGAGAAAGTACGGACAGCTGATCGTCCTCGCAGTGGCAGACCATGTGTAACAACACCTGCACAGAATCGGTACATCCGAACATCACACCTGTGGGACAGGTACAGGATGGCAACAACAACTGCCCTAATTACACCAGGAACGCACAATCCCTCCATCAGTGCTCAGACTGTCCGCAATAGGCTGAGAGAGGCTGGACTGAGGGCTTGTAGGCCTGTTGTAAGGCAGGTCCTCACCAGACATCACCGGCAACAACGTTGCCAATGGGCACAAACCCACCGTCTCTGAACCAGACAGGACTGGCAAAAAGTGCTCTTCACTGACGAGTCGCGGTTTTGTCTCACCAGTGACGATGGTCGGATTTGCGTTTATCGTTGAAGGAATGAGCATTACACCGAGGCCTGTACTCTGGAGTGGGATCGATTTGGAGGTGGAGGGTCCGTCATGGTCTAGGGCGGTGTGTCACAGCATCGGACTGAGCATCGGACTGAGCTGGTTGTCATTGCAGGCAATCTCAAAGCTGTGCGTCACAGGGAAGACATCCCTCTCCCTCAGGTGGTACCCTTCCTGAAGGCTCATCCTGACATGACCCTCCAGCATGACAATGCCACCAGCCATACTGCTCGTTCTGTGCAAGACAGAAATGTTTCCTGCAAGACAGAAATGTCAGTGTTCTGCCATGGCCAGCGAAGAGCCCGGATCTCAATACCATTGAGCACGTCTGGGACCTGTTGGATCGGAGGGTGAGGGCTAGGGCCATTCCCCCCAGAAATGTCCGGGAACTTGTAGGTGCCTTGGTGGAAGAGTGGGGTAACATCTCACAGCAAGAACTGGCAAATCTGGTGCAGTCCATGAGTTTAAATGGTACCTCATTCAGTTGATGGTGACTTTCTATGTAATACAACACTAACAGATTATAGAGCAAACAACACAATTATCACAACACATAGGTTGTAATGTGTTTTTTTAGTTTTTTTTTCCTGTCTTGGCTTCACCAGGGTTTTACCCATGGATCACTACTGGAAACGGGATATCATTTTTAGGACTATAATTTATTCCTCATATTGTAGCCTACAATTTGTGTCTCCACACACCTAGGTCTAGGCTATTGATGGATTCAAGAAAAGGTTGTTTTATTTATCTCAGATTCTCTATTTGTCAGTGTCAAAGTAGCCTGTCATTTCAATAATTTGTGTGGTATTAAAAAACATTCTGCCAAAGTCTCCAGTCATGTAGAATTGCACGAAATGCCTTTATAAAAGGCCAGGTCCCTAGGCTACTAAAAATGGTCCCGTTTGTGCGACTTCTGTAAGTGCCTCTACTACTTAAAAAAATTATAATAATCTCAGAGCTCCTTGGGTCATCCCACTCTCGTGCTCACTTTTTATTCTAGCACCTCCAGATGTACAAATTAAGCACTGAACACCGGTAGTCTAGACTCTAGCTATATACAAAAATATCCACACAAGCTACTAGCCACATAGCCAGCCAGCCATATATCATGATTAAGAAGATAATGAATTGTAGGCTATATTATGAAATTATTTAAAGCGGCAATATGTAACTGTTTGAGCAACGTGCCCAAATTCACATAGAGATGTGAGTTATAGATGTCATTCTCATTGAAAGCAGGTCTAAAAAGCGGTATATCTGTTCTAGGTGCGCTATTTTTATGCTTCCTGTTCTTAAGTTTCATTCTTGCATCTTTTACTTTCAGTTTTGTACACCAGCTTCAAACAGCTGAAAATACTATATTTTCAATTATGGAAAATATATTTCACAGCGGTTTAGATGGTACAATGATTCTCTACACTATACTTGCTTGTTTTGTCACATAAACTGAAATTAGGTGAACTATTAGAATTTTAGCAACCAGGAAATGGAGGAGTGATTTCTGCATAGTACACCATTAAGAGCATTGAAGATAAATCACAATCTGTTCAACCTAATAATTAATTGCACACACCTGGTGTTCCAGGTCTAAATCAGTTGTCATTATGGGGTATTGTGTGTAGATTGACGAGGGGGAAAAACAAATGAATCCATTTTAGAATCAGACTGTAACATAACTTGTGGAAAAAGTGAAGGGGTCTGAATGCTTTCCGAATGCACTATACCAGTAATACATTTCTTGTTTAAGAAACATTACAAAGCATGCTCATCTGTTTTTTTTTGTGTGATTTGCTGTGTAATTATTATTATTATTCCATCTACCTGACACAGTAGCTGGTGGACCACTCTGCCTCCAACATGGGAAAAGCATTGCCAAACAGGTACAGACATAGGTCGGTAAAATAAGTCACATGATGGGCTAGTTTTATACGGCCAGACCCGAAATACAATCAACATACAATGTCGATCTAGAAGCGGGACTAAGTTGCCTATTTCCCATTTCTATCAGCTTTTCCTGACAAAAGACAACTTTTTTTTATCATGCACGGTCAAAGTTACAGTAGATAACTGTTTTTAAACCCTCAATTGAGCTCTTATTTTTGCTCAAAACCCAAAGTGGTTTATTCTACAACCTTTCTCCAATCGATGGGCATTTGGTAGTCTGATTCATCAGGCCGTAATACAAAATCTAAACAGCTTCTACCCCCAAGCCGGTGCCCCCTGCACATTGACTCTGTACCAGTACCCCCCTGTATATATTCTCGCTATTGTTATTTTAGTGCTGCTCTTTAATTTCTTGTTACTTTTATTTCTTATTCGCATTATTATTTGTATTTTTTTAACTGCATTGTTGGTCAGGGGCTTGTATGTAAGCATTTCACTGTAAGGTCTACTACACCTGTTGTATTCGGCTCATGTGACTAATAACATTGGATTTGTAATACCTTGATCAGACCGACAGCCTCGTTGCATCAATGCTGCGTAATAAATTCTGCAGTCAAACTTATACCAATTAATTGTGTATTACAGCCTGATTAATCAGACTAGGCATTTGGAATATGTTAGAAAATGACAGGTCCAATCTGCATCCTCTCAGAAATAATGGGGGGGTTTAGGGACAAAATTCCACTTCGCCAAACACGGAGGGGATTCGATTAATATGGCATGGCTGCCCGGGTGGACGGATTGGCATGGCTGCCCGGGTGAAAAGTGATTGTATTAGTTTTGGAACCGGGCTGCCTCCCTGCTGTGGCCGAAGGCGAAGTAGGCTCAAAACAAAAGTGAAGTAGGTTAAACACATGGAGTAACGAATAGGATTCAGTGTTTTCACATGTAAACATGATTGCCTTTGATTTAAAAAAACCCGCTTTATATGCCTTCCACATGAAAACTAGTTAGAAAACTCTAAAACATATTTTATGGAAAAAAAGAGATGTATGTTTCTGGACGATGCATCATGCCGCATTGTTGACAATATGACTGAGCAGCGCAATTACTGTTCGATTTGAGCAGGGTTCCCCTCCCTCACCGGCTCCGCCGGGCGCCGAAAGACGTGGATGTTGATTAAGGCAGCCCCCCGCACCCCTCTGATTCAGAGGTTGGGTTAAATGCGGAAGATATATTTCAGTTGAAGGCATTCAGTTGTACAACTGACCAGGTATCCCCCTTTCCCATAGCCCGGTGCAACCTAGGCCAACTTAATCGAACAGTGCTTTGAACTAGGCCGTCCTCTGATTGGTTGACGGTGATCCAATCGCCGACCAGGCTAGTTATTCTTGGGCGAATCTAAAAAAATAAAGTATTTATTTGAATCCAGGTTTATCTGGCGACATAATCAAGTTAGACATAATATCGTCAGAGGGTGGAGGGGGACCTGTATCAGTGATCACTGATAGAGACAGATCACCTGCATAGATTGGAGCACCTTATGTACTCACCCATGGATATAACTGTTTATAACCAGGTATAACCGTGTACAAAACTACCGTAGATATATGCCAAGTTGCGGTCAAAAGAACTCATGAAAGTGAATAAATACTTTGTAGAACTGAAATGACAGAATCCAGCTACCCTCTGAATGTACACGTGCTGCATTGGTGTGTATTCTCCAATTTCTTTTATACAATTTCTATAATATCCTACCATATTCTATATGTGCAACTTGATATGATATTGTGGGTGCTATACCATTTGGTTTGAAGTGACAGAGGATTTTGTCATGTTTTGATACCACTCCAATTGTTTCACTTACAGCAATGCTAATGCTGGCTGTGGGGTAAGTACATAAATACAATTAAGCTATCTTTTTTTTCTTAATTTTTTTTAACCAAATGTGTATTTAAACGTTCTGAAAACGAAATTATACTATTATAAATAATGTGGATTGGACTTTGGAAAAAAGCTGCGCAAAGGAAACCTATTTTCGTTTTACAGAATATGCAAATGAACTGTAATTATGATCAAATAAGTGTTTTAGTCAAGTTTGTTTTCAGATAACATTAATTACATGTCTAGTTATGTTTTGATAAGACATAATTAGATGTTTTTGCTATGATTGATTTTTTCCTATATTTTTTTCCTGGGATCAAACTATGTTGGTAGCTTTAGGGGTTAAACAACTATGAAATTGTGATTACTGTTATGTCAAACAGTTGATTAATTGAGTAGAACTATAGCTATCTACCAGTGTATCTACATACGAACCTATTTTACATAGTTTTATCTCCTGTGTGATCCGCAGCATTCTCCGTAGCCGATCATTCTCCTCCTGGTACTCCGCCACCGTTTTCTCAACTGCCCCGACAATCTCCACAACAGCCGCCGTTAAACGCTCATTTAAAAACACATGCAACAACTGTAGTTTAGACATGTTTAGTCGAATTATAGTTGTGCAGCCTATTCTGCTCAGCCAGTGGGTCTTATTTTCTCCACATAAGCAATGGAAAATAAAGTCGTCTACAATCCTACTTCCGTGTTGTAGTCTTTTTTTTTTCATTCTTTTTCACTCCTTGCTTCTGGTGGGTGGCGAACGCAGAAACATACAACAGCGCCGCCAGCTGGATAGGGGTTTATTACTTTACAAGGCAGCCTACAGACCAGAAGTAAATGGAAACGATAACTAAACTACATATACTGTACACAAACAGTGTTTAACATAAGTATAGGATGATGTGGGAGAATCATTTCTTCATCAGGAGTCGACTGTATATCGTTACTCTATACAAGATTAAATCAATATCATTAAGTGGCATTATATCAACATTTATGAGAAATACTATTGGCCAAATGGGATGGAGATCTTTTCTGAAAATGATACGTTTTTAATGCATCAATAACACCAGTCTGAGCATTCTCTTATCACCCTGAGAGACATTTCAAATCAAATAATCAGAAATTCCTGTTTCTACTTACCTGAAGAAATGTACATACTTTGAACAGCTGGCCTGTGAGCTTCCAACCATACTCTGTACTGTTTGAACGTTGCATCATCGTCCAAATCATACTTGATTTACAAAGAACATTTTACAAAGGTAAATCCATCACACATCTATTCCAGTTGCTTTGCTTGCCTATGGACGTTTCACATATAACGTGGATAAGGATGCCAAATGGACTCGGATAATACAAAATATACAGTAAGTGAAAGCGCCCTAAGAGTGTTGTCCACATCCTGCCTTTTTTCACCCATCTTTCTTATCCATTTTGTTTTTTTTGTGTGGATATTTTTTACATGCTTGAGTAGGTTTTTCCTGAAGACTAACCAAAGTATATGTTTGGTAAGCATCCCCTTCTGACCAAAGCTTTTCCCCCAGTCACCACAGCTAAAAGGACTCTCTCCTGTGTGAGTCAGTTTATGCATGGTTAGGGTCCCCTTCTGACTGAAGCTTTTCCCCCAGTCACCACAGCTAAAAGGACTCTCTCCTGTGTGAGTCAGTTTATGCATGGTTAGGGTCCCCTTCTGACTGAAGCTTTTCCCAGTCACCACAGCTAATTACTTTCTCTCCTGTGTGAAACCTCATGTTCCCGGATAAATGTCCTTTTTGTTCGAAGGTCTTGTCACAAAAGAGGCAGGCACAGGATTCCCCACCATGACAGAGTCGAACATGGGTCTTCAGTTTACAGGTGGAGTTGTAGCGTCTTTTGCAGAAGTGGCATTCCCTGGGTCTCTTCTTGGGGAGAATCACATGCCTCTGGAGGTCAGCTTTCTGAGCAAATATTTCACCACATTCATTGCAGTGGTGAGTTTTTCTAGATGTGGTGTTGGGTTTAGAAGATTGTTCCCCCAATGGTGGGTTGAGATCCAATGATGGGCTGTGATCCAATGGTGGGCTGCTGTCAAGTCCTACTGGAAACGGCGAAGTTGTGGTTGGAAACATTATTGCCGTTGTCTGGAGGGTCACAGGGAGTGGCATGAGTCACAGTGACAAAAGGTGTGAGATCCACTGGTTTAGTCTCTCTGTTCTCCACAATCTGGGTTTGGGGAAGAGTCAAGGACAAAAGTAGGTCCTCCTGATCACATTCCCTTTTCACACAGGAATAATACAAATCGAAGAGCACTTGAAGATGCTCTTCCCCCTAACTGGTCCTGAATTCGAATTCCTCATGTTCCTGTTTAATGTGTGTGGGCTTTGGGTCCTCCTGCCCCCGACAGGGGCTCCACTCGTGCTCACAGTGCTGCTGCTCAGGGGGAACCTCTTCTTCAGAAACAGGGGAAGAGAGCTGCGGGAGTTTGGAGGAGCAGAGGTTACCTTAGTCTGATTAATTAGACTGTAATACACAATTTCATTGGCATATACAGCCTTGGAGTGCAAAATGGTGTAAATGTTGAATAAAATGACATTTGAACTTACTCTACCGGTTGATTGTGCGGTTTGTTCTTCAGCCACTCTAAATTTGAGACAAAATATCCACAGGAAAGCATTGTTTACCTGACATTTTAGAGAGTCGGTAGTTACAGTGCCTTCAGAATGTATTCATACCCATTTGACTTATTCCACATTTTGTTGTGTTACAGTCTGAATTTAAAGTTGATTAAATGTATTTGTTTTCTCACCAATCTACACACAATACCCCATAATGACAAAGTGAAAACATATTTTTAGAACTGTTTGTAAATCTATTGAAAATGAAATATAGAAATATGTCATTTACATAAGTACATGTCACCTTCGGCAGTGATGTCACACCAGCCTTCGCTTTGGCTCTCCCTCCTGTCCAGCTCAGTCGTTTCGGCGTCGCCGGCTTTCTAGTTGCTGCCGAACCTGCTGCTGGCAAACGCCCTTCACTCATCAACCCCGGACTTGTCTCGTCATCATTACACACACCTGGTTCCAATCCCCACTCTATCAATGTATACTGTATATACTCCCTCTGTCATTTATCTTTGTCGGTCATTGTAAATGCTGCTTTTTTTCCCTGAGAGGAATCTCGCCTACATTTTCCCTGAGTACTTTATTATTTTTGCACTTTGGGTTTTGTCCCGTGTTCATATAGTGCTTTAATAAATTCACTAGTTCTAAATCTGCCACTGCCTCCTACTCCTACTCCTACTCCTACTCCTACTCCTACTCCTACTCCTCTCTACGCTTGTGACAAGTGATTACAGCTGTGAGTCTTTCTGGGAAAGTCTCTAAGGGCTTTGAACACCAGGACTGTACAATATTTGTACATTTTATTTTAAATTCTTCAAGCTCTGTCAAGTTGTTAGTTGAATATTTCTAGACAGACAGTTTTAAGTCTTTCTATAGATTTTCAAGCTGATTTCTGTAAAAACTAACTAGGCCACTCAGGAACATTCAATGTTGTCTTGGTAAGCAACTCCAGTGTATATTTGGCCTTGTGTTTGAGGTTATTGTCCTGCTGAAAGGTGAATTTGTCTCCCAGTGTCTGTTGGAAAGCAGACTGATCCAGGTTTTCCTCTAGGATTTTGCCTGTGCTTCGCTCTATTTTGTTTCTTTTTAATCTAAAACTCCCTTGTCCTTGTCGATGACAAGCATACCCATAAAACTGATGCAGCCACCACCGTGCTTGAAGATAAATATAAAGAGTGTTACTCAGTGATGTGTTGAGTTGGATTTGCCCCAAACATAAAGCTTAGTGTCAGTACATGAAGCCATTATTTTTTTGTAGTTTTACTTTAGCCTTATTGCAAACAATGTGCATATTTGGAATATTTTTATTCTGTACGGGCTTCCTTTTCACTCTGTAATTTAGGTCAGTGTTGTGGAGTAACTACCATGTTGCTCCATCCTCAGTTTTCTCCTATCACAGCCATTAAACTGTTTTTAAAGTCCATTGGACCATTGGCCTCATGGTGAAATACCTGAGCGTTTTCCTTCCTCTCCGGCAACTTACATTGGAGTTGCTCCTCCTCTCTTAATAAAAAAAAACAGCTGATCCAAAAGAAAATCCAGTCTACTCTGAGGTCAAGACAGGGAATGCCACAGGTAAGACCCATTTAACAGGTTGGCAGTCAAATCTAAACTTGTGAAATTCGAGTTTTGATGAAGAAGCATAATATGCAATGAACTAATTCCTTAAAGTTGTTGACTGGAAATTTCTTACACAACCAAAAAATAGCAGCAACTGGGCCTGTTGATCTGACCTATGCTGAGCTTGACCTTAAACAGAAGGACAAAGCCAAGAAGAAGAAAGGTAAGACTGGACATCCCTCCTTCCATATTCCCTCTATCGTAACCTCACACCTCTCTGACCCCATATTGACTAGCTGCATAATATTCTGTATATAACTGTTATATTACTGTATTATCCTCACCCCTTAAAGAAACCGCAAACCTACCTGAGACGGATTCAGTCTATTCTCAATTGAAGCCTGGAATAGCCCTGGGTAAGACTAATAGCCATATGCTATTGATATTTAATATGGAACTAATGCTCTGATATCTGATATCAAAGTATAATGTATCTACTTAAATTATGTATCTTTGTTTGATTCATAAGAGTTTGTTTGACTGCATGTCCTAAACAACTTTGTGTGGTGAAATGTTGCATGTCCTTGATAGAGGCAGGGAGGGAGGGAGGGAGGGAGGGGGGGAGGGAGGGATGGAGGGAGGGAGGGAGGGAGGGAGGGATGGATGGATGGATGGAGGGAGGGAGGCAGGGAGGGATGGATGGAGGGAGGGATGGAGGGAGGGAGGGAGGGAGGGAGGGAGGGAGGGAGGGAGGGAGGGAGGGAGGCAGGGAGGGATGGATGGAGGGAGGCAGGGAGGGATGGATGGAGGGAGGCAGGGAGGGATGGATGGATGGAGGGAGGCAGGGAGGGATGGATGGAGGGAGGGAGGCAGGGACACCATCAAAGGAGGAGCAGATGGAGCCCTTTAACATGGATTATGCATGTTCAATGCACGCAAACACACACCCAGCCATGCATACACACTAAAACTCAATCAAATCTTACATTAAGATTACATTAAGGATTTTTAAAATTGTTTTACTTACCAACAAATATATTTATTTAAGGTTTAGTGTATTACTGTAACAGCTTTATCTAATTATATGGTGTAATAATGTCGGGTCTTATCTGCAGCTACAGAAATTGTCTACTTGTTGTGTATTGAATTATATTGTTTTGTTGTAAATGTATTATATTTGATTTATTATGTCTGTTATTCAGATGATAGAATAACGTATGTGAATTTCCAAAATATTGTAAGTACTATTCACATTTACATTATCTTTGCATTGTACTTTTTTAATAAACTGTCTTTTTGCCACCAGATGGCATAGTGGTTTCTTACAGTAAATGGATATTGTCATCAACATTTCCATAGAACCAAATTTGGTCAAACCTCCTTTAAGCCTAGTAGAGAGATTATACTATTGCTAAATCCATTTTTGGACCTAATCATATGTACCAAATCTTGAATATAACATAAATTCCCCATGAGCATAGTTCAAAAGCTGCACCCCCATCAGCTGAAGACCCATTGAGATTTTCAGAATGACTTCTTGGTGAAGAGTGTGCCTGAAAATAACAGTTCTTCTCAGTTTAATGATGTGATATACTCTGCTGGAGTTCTGAGGAGCTGGTTAGTACTGGTACTGTATCACTTCCTCTCAAAAAGTGTTTCATGTCCCTCACCCACACTGACCTATGAGAATGCGGAATAAGTCATGCAAACACTTCTGCAGGCATATGAAGCCAAGATGAAACTGCACGGGCACTGTTAGGACATTTCTGCGCTCTCCCCCTTCTGTCTTTCTTTCTCGCTCTCTCTGTCTCTATATCGTTCTGTCTATCTCTCTTTAATCCCGAGCCCTCTATCTCCCTATTTCTCTGAAAGATTGTGTGGTTTGCTCATAAAGTAAGAAAGCTTCCGGTATCTGTGAACACCATGACCATTAACCACTCAACCAGCAGCAGCCTGAAAACACAGGCTCCAAAACCACCACCAGACCCCAACCACACCTCATCGTCTAACGCTCAAGCTGAGTGAAGGGGTATTTTCAGAGAGCAACTATAGAATGTGACTTCCTTTTCAACTAACATACAGTAAAAATTAAATAGAACAGCAGCCATCAAAAGTAAGTCTCTTATCTTTCTTCTCTCTATCTTCTCTGTGTGTTTTGGTTAGTCAACTGCTAGCTGTCAGTGCCAGTGATAAGAACATACAGCCAGAGAAAACAGTCAACGCCTTACAGAGATGTCTGCTGGTCCCTTCTTCTCCAAACGCGGAATACTACTTCTTCTAGGCTCCATCTTCCAATATGGTAAGTTTTGTCACTATTATTTATTTTAACATTTTAAACAAAATACAACTGCAATACAACCATCAATGAGGATGACACAAGTTTAAAAACATATCCCCATTGCGGTCCTCTTGAAAATACATGAAAACAAAAATATAAACAAGATAACATCTCAAATACATCTCATCAATAGGGAGGAAACCGTAAAAGGAATAAAATAGATAACCAAGGAACGTTCTGTCACCCTCTGACCTTAGATATATCTGTTTTCTTTATATTTTGGTTAGGTCTGGGTGTGACAAGGTTGGGTATGCTAGTTTTGTCTAGGGTTTTTGTATGTCTAGGGGTTTTGTAGGTCCAGGTATTTGTATGTCTATGGTGGCCTGATATGGTTCCCAATCAGAGGCAGCTGTTTATCGTTGTCTCTGATTGGGGATCATATTTAGGTAGCCATTTCCCTTTTGTGTTCGTGGGTTCTTGTTCTATGTTTACTTGCCTGTCTGCGCTATCCATATAGCTTCACGGTTCATTTTGTTATATTGTTAGTTGTTCAGTGTTCATTCTATTAAATAAAGAAGAATGTACGCATACCACCCTGCGCCTTGGTCTGATTCATTGTTTCAATGACACGTTCATTGAAACAATTATTCAGTTTTGAAGTATTTTGCACATAAACCATTTCTTAAGGTTTATCTTTAAACTCCCCAGTTTATTGATAGATTTTATATGGTTTGGTACACCATTCCATTCCTCTGCACTAGTGTTAAGGAAAGAGCTTTTTCCAGCCATGCTCCTATAGAGCAGCGGTCTCATATTGGCAACACTGGCTCTGGTGTGATGGCTATGAGAGTCTGTGATGAAATTAAAATAACCAGACAGGTAACTGGGGAAAGGTCATGTATCACTTTAAAAACCATCAACAGTTTGATCTGCACCACCACCAGATAAACTGGAAGCCAGTTCAGTTCCCTGAAATGATTAGGATCAACGTGTGTCTCTATGGCTGAGCTTGTGTTATGGTGCGTGAATGAGGACCCAAAAGCGAATTAACAAAACAGAGTTACTTTAATGACGAAACACACGTAGGCTCAGATGGACAGGCAGATTCCGACAGGACAGGACAAGGTTAGATGAACAGGCAGATTCCGACAGGACAGGACAAGGTTGCAGCAAACACGACGATAGTCTGGTTCAGGCATGAGTAACACAAACGAGAATCCGACAAAGACAGGAACAAAAACAGAGAGAGATATAGAGGACTAATCAGAGGGAAAAAGGGAACAGGTGGGAAAAGGGGTGACGAGGTAGTTAGGAGGAGACAAGGAACAGCTGGGGGAAAGAGGGGGAGAAAAGGTAACCTAATAACGACCAGCAGAGGGAGACAGGGTGAAGGGAAAGGACAGAAACAAGACACAACATGACAATACATGACAGTACCCCCCCACTCACCGAGCGCCTCCTGGCGCACTCGAGGAGGAAACCTGGCGGCAACGGAGGAAATCATCGATCAGCGCACGGTCCAGCACGTCCCGAGAGGGAACCCAACTCCTCTCCTCAGGACCGTACCCCTCCCAATCTACTAGGTACTGATGACCACGGCCCCGAGGACGCATGTCCAAAATCCTACGGACCCTGTAGATGGGTGCGCCCTCGACAAGGATGGGGGGGGGGGGGGGAAGACGAGCGGGGGCGCGAAGAACGGGCTTGACACAGGAGACATGGAAGACCGGGTGGACGCGACGAAGATATCGCGGAAGAAGAAGTCGATCTGCGACAGGATTGATGATCTGGGAAATACGGAACGGACCAATGAACCGCGGGGTCAACTTGCGAGAAGCGGTCTTAAGGGGAAGGTTCTGAGTGGAGAGCCAAACTCTCTGACCGCGACAATATCTAGGACTCTTAGTTCTATGCTTATTAGCAGCCCTCACAGTCTGCGCCCTATAACGGCAAAGTGCAGACCTGACCCTCTTCCAGGTGCGCTCGCAACGTTGGACAAAAGCCTGAGCGGAGGGAACGCTGGACTCGGCGAACTGAGATGAGAACAGCGGAGGCTGGTACCCGAGGCTACTCTGAAAAGGAGATAGCCCGGTCGCAGACGAAGGAAGCGAGTTGTGGGCGTATTCTGCCCAGGGGAGCTGTTCTGACCAAGACGCAGGGTTGCGAAAAGAAAGACTGCGTAAGATGCGACCAATAGTCTGATTGGCCCGTTCTGCTTGACCGTTAGACTGGGGGTGAAAGCCGGAAGAGAGACTGACGGAAGCCCCAATCAAACGGCAAAACTCCCTCCAAAATTGAGACGTGAATTGCGGACCTCTGTCCGAAACGACGTCTGACGGAAGGCCATGAATTCTGAAAACATTCTCGATGATGATTTGTGCCGTCTCTTTAGCAGAAGGAAGCTTAGCAAGGGGAATAAAATGAGCCGCCTTAGAGAACCTGTCGACAACCGTAAGAATAACAGTCTTCCCCGCTGACGAAGGCAGTCCGGTGACAAAATCTAAGGCGATGTGAGACCACGGTCGAGAGGGAATGGGAAGCGGCCTGAGACGGCCGGCAGGAGGGGAGTTACCGGACTTAGTCTGCGCGCAGACCGAACAAGCAGCCACGAAGCGACGCGTGTCATGCTCCCGGGTGGGCCACCAAAAACGCTGGCGAATGGAAGCAAGCGTACCCCGAACGCCAGGGTGGCCGGCTAACTTGGCAGAGTGAGCCCACTGAAGAACGGCCAGACGAGTAGGAACGGGAACGAAAAGAAGGTTCCTGGGACAAGCGCGCGGCGACGGAGTTTGAGTGAGTGCTTGCTTTACCTGCCTCTCAATTCCCCAGACAGTCAACCCGACAACACGCCCCTCAGGGAGAATCCCCTCGGGGTCAGTGGAGGCTACTGAAGAACTGAAGAGACGAGATAAAGCATCAGGCTTGGTGTTCTTAGAGCCCGGACGATAAGAAATCACGAACTCGAAACGAGCGAAAAACAGCGCCCAGCGCGCCTGACGCGCATTAAGTCGTTTGGCAGAACGGATGTACTCAAGGTTCCTATGGTCAGTCCAAACGACAAAAGGAACGGTCGCCCCCTCCAACCACTGTCGCCATTCGCCTAGGGCTAAGCGGATGGCGAGCAGTTCGCGGTTTCCCACATCATAGTTACGTTCCGACGGCGACAGGCGATGAGAAAAATACGCGCAAGGGTGGACCTTGTCGTCAGAGAGGGAGCGCTGAGAAAGAATGGCTCCCACGCCCACCTCTGACGCGTCAACCTCGACCACGAACTGTCTAGAGACGTCAGGTGTAACAAGGATAGGAGCGGATGTAAAACGATTCTTGAGGAGATCAAAAGCTCCCTGGGCGGAAACGGACCACTTAAAGCACGTCTTGACAGAAGTAAGGGCTGTGAGAGGAGCTGCCACCTGACCGAAATTACGGATGAAACGACGATAGAAGTTCGCGAAGCCGAGAAAGCGCTGCAGCTCGACGCGTGACTTAGGGACGGGCCAATCAATGACAGCCTGGACCTTAGCGGGATCCATCTTAATGCCTTCAGCGGAAATAACAGAACCGAGAAATGTGACGGAGGAGGCATGAAAAGTGCACTTCTCAGCCTTCACAAAAAGACAATTCTCTAAAAGGCGCTGGAGGACACGTCGAACGTGCTGAACATGAATCTGGAGTGACGGTGAAAAAATCAGGATATCGTCAAGGTAAACGAAAACAAAGATGTTCAGCATGTCTCTCAGGACATCATTGACTAATGCCTGAAAGACAGCTGGAGCGTTAGCGAGGCCGAAAGGAAGAACCCGGTATTCAAAGTGCCCTAACGGAGTGTTAAACGCCGTCTTCCACTCGTCCCCCTCCCTGATGCGCACGAGATGGTAAGCGTTACGAAGGTCCAACTTAGTGAAAAACCTGGCTCCCTGCAGGATCTCGAAGGCTGAAGACATAAGAGGAAGCGGATAACGATTCTTCACTGTTATGTCATTCAGCCCTCGATAATCTATGCAGGGGCGCAGGGACCCGTCCTTCTTCTTAACAAAAAAAAACCCCGCTCCGGCGGGAGAGGAGGAGGGGACTATGGTACCGGCGGCAAGAGCTACAGACAAATAATCTTCGAGAGCCTTACGTTCGGGAGCCGACAGAGAGTATAGTCTACCCCGGGGGGGAGTGGTTCCCGGAAGGAGATCAATACTACAATCATACGACCGGTGTGGAGGAAGAGAGGTGGCCCTGGACCGACTGAACACCGTGCGCAGATCGTGATATTCCTCCGGCACCCCTGTCAAATCACCAGGCTCCTCCTGTGAAGAAGAGACAGAGGAAACAGGAGGGATAGCAGACATTAAACATTTCACATGACAAGAGACGTTCCAGGAGAGGATAGAATTACTAGACCAATTAATAGAAGGATTATGACAAACTAGCCAGGGATGGCCCAAAACAACAGGTGTAAAAGGTGAACGAAAAATTAAAAAAGAAATGGTTTCGCTATGATTACCAGAGACAGTGAGGGTTAAAGGTAGCGTCTCACGCTGAATCCTGGGGAGAGGACTACCATCCAAGGCGAACAAGGCCGTGGGCTCCCTTAACTGTCTGAGAGGAATGTCATGTTCCCGAGCCCAGGTCTCGTCCATAAAACAGCCCTCCGCCCCAGAGTCTATTAAGGCACTGCAGGAAGCTGACGAACCGGTCCAGCGTAGATGGACCGACAAGGTAGTGCAGGATCTTGAAGGAGAGACAGGAGTAGTAGCGCTCACCAGTAGCCCTCCGCTTACTGATGAGCTCTGGCTTTTACTGGACATGAAGTGACAAAATGACCAGCAGAACCGCAATAGAGACAGAGGCGGTTGGTGATTCTCCGTTCCCTCTCCTTAGTCGAGATGTGGATACCTCCCAGCTGCATAGGCTCAGCACCCGAGCCGGCAGAGGAAGATGGTAGTGATGCGGAGAGGGGGGCAACGGAGAACGCGAGCTCCTTTCCACGAGCTCGGTGACGAAGATCAACCCGTCGCTCAATGCGAATAGCGAGTTCAATCAAGGAATCCACGCTGGAAGGAACCTCCCGGGAGAGAATCTCATCCTTTACCTCTGCGCGGAGACCCTCCAGAAAACGAGCGAGCAAAGCCGGCTCGTTCCAGCCACTGGAGGCAGCAAGAGTGCGAAACTCAATAGAGTAGTCTGTTATGGATCGATTACCTTGACATAGGGAAGACAGGGCCCTGGAAGCCTCCTCCCCAAAAACAGATCGATCAAAAACCCGTATCATCTCCTCCTTAAAGTCCTGATACTGGTTAGTACACTCAGCCCTTGCCTCCCAGATTGCCGTGCCCCACTCACGAGCCCGTCCAGTAAGGAGAGATATGACGTAGGCGACACGAGCAGTGCTCCTGGAGTAAGTGTTGGGCTGGAGAGAAAACACAATATCACACTGGGTGAGGAACGAGCGGCATTCAGTGGGCTCCCCAGAGTAACACGGCGGGTTATTGATTCTGGGCTCCGGAGATTCGAAAGCCCTGGAAGTGGCCAGTGGATCGAGGCGGAGATGGTGAACCTGTTCTGTGAGGTTGGAGACTTGGGTGGCCAGGGTCTCAACGGCATGTCGAGCAGCAGACAATTCCTGCTCGTGTCTGCCTAGCATCGCTCCCTGGATCTCGACGGCAGAGTGGAGAGGATCCGAAGTCGCTGGGTCCATTCTTGGTCGGATTCTTCTGTTATGGTGCGTGAATGAGGACCCAAAAGCGAATTAACAAAACAGAGTTACTTTAATGACGAAACACACGTAGGCTCAGATGGACAGGCAGATTCCGACAGGACAGGACAAGGTTAGATGAACAGGCAGATTCCGACAGGACAGGACAAGGTTGCAGCAAACACGACGATAGTCTGGTTCAGGCATGAGTAACACAAACGAGAATCCGACAAAGACAGGAACAAAAACAGAGAGAGATATAGAGGACTAATCAGAGGGAAAAAGGGAACAGGTGGGAAAAGGGGTGACGAGGTAGTTAGGAGGAGACAAGGAACAGCTGGGGGAAAGAGGGGGAGAAAAGGTAACCTAATAACGACCAGCAGAGGGAGACAGGGTGAAGGGAAAGGACAGAAACAAGACACAACATGACAATACATGACAGCTTGAGTATAATTCTTATTAGTTTGTTTTCGGGCCATTTGAAGTTTGTCCTTCAGAGTTTTTGTTATGCTACTGAACCATGAACTATGCTTGTATGTGTTACATAACAAAAAATCTGAAGGACAAACTTCAAATGGCCCGAAAACAAACTAATAAGAATTATACTCAAGCTCAGCCATAGAGACACACGTTGATCCTAATCATTTCAGGGAACTGAACTGGCTTCCAGTTGATCTGGTGGTGCAGATCAAACTGTTGATGGTTTTTAAAGTGATACATGCCTTTCCCCCACTTACCTGTCTGGTTATTTTAATTTTATTACAGACTCTCATAGCCGTCACACCAGAGCCAGTGTATCAGACATGTTGCCAGGGACCTCATAGTCTCTTTATCCAGGAACTTGGCTACCCTTGCCAGGAACTTTGTCCTGGAGTGAACACTCCCAATGGCCTTGAGAGCCACAAGTTCGCATGTCACGTGTTGGTCCAATTCACATCACAATGTACGAAACAGAACATTTTTCCTTCACCGCTACGCCATTAAACTTGACCGAGAAGTTGGAAGAGTTGTTCACTTTGTGTTTGGAACCAAACAGGATACATTCTGTCTTGCCTAAATGGATAACCACTTACTGACTGTAGTCAGTTGTCTGCTTAGGGTCTTTTCAATGGTCTCCTTATTCTAATGTGAAACCAAGAGGGTAGAATCATCCCCAAGCAGGATCTATTGCATGAGCTTGCTTGCATGATGAAGTAAGGAAAACCGTCAGCTTTCTCTAACTTCGTTGCTGGTCTTTACATGGTGTGTGTTGACTGTAGAATGCCTAGTCGTCAGTGATTGGTTGGATATCTCAAAATGTTTGCTTTATTACTGTTTGATAACACCTACATAATACCTATATTCAGGAACATATCATGATGTGTGTATTCTGCAGTTTTGAATGAGTGCCAATGGTGTGGTTGGGTCAGCAGCTGTTGCAGTGCTTCTAGAACGCAACAGATCTTATGACCCTGTGCCTAATGGCTGTCATTCACTACATTTTAAGGTGATATGGGACTGTATCAAATTATTGTTTCTATTACATAATATGATACTTTGTCCGACTGGGATAACTGCATTTATGTCTTAAATACTTCAATGAACTGTAACTGTATTTTTTTCTTAATTCATGAATGACGTTTTTTTTTATAAGGGTTTATTAAACATGACTTCAGACTGATATGTAATTATAATGTTGCCCATGCAGTATATGATGCATTTCTGGTGAATAATTACACATTAAACACGTTGGTATTTGTACTTGTGAGCTGAGGAGGGGTTATCAGATCCAACCCCACTTCTCTTTTCCTGTCATCTCATCCTGTTCTACTGAATGTGGGGAAGAAGTGGATTTTAATTAAGTAAAAAAGGACCCACACACTCAGATATGTAAAGATATAATGTGAAAATATGTAAATTGCCACGTACAGCACAAAATGAAACCTGGAAACGTGCTTATAAATCACAATACGTTATTGATTAGGTAAGACTCTGCATTGCAGTCTACTGTTGTGTAATTATTCATGTAGGCACACTGTAACAAGTATTACAGTGTAACAATAAGTAATTACAACACTTGCTACATTGTACTACATGAATAATTACACAGTAATAAGATCATTGTAATATAGTGTGCAACCATTGATTGATGTCAGAATAACGTGTGTATTTGTGTGTTGCAGGTGTAGGTGTTCCTCTGATCATCAACAAGAGAGTGGGGGACTCCATGGAGCTGCTGGCAGGCTTAGAGACAGAACATTTCAAATCCTTGGAGTGGAAGTATATGGGAAAGGATATTGCAGAATTCAACTCAAAAGTTGTATATTCACCTGGATCCCAGTTTGAGGGGAGACTAAAGATGAACGCCAAAAACTACAGTTTAACAGTCAGAGAACTGACACTGCAAGACTCAGGGGATTTTCTACTTACAGGTGAAGAGGACAAAGGTCAGATTGACAGTAAGACCATCACTCTGAAGGTCCACGGTAGGCTGTTAATACCATTATTGCATCCAATTTTGATATAATTCTTATTTATATCCATAACCATGACTGATGATCTTTAAATTATAACACAGGTTTTGTGGTTTTATACTGACCTTACTCACCATGCTTTGTTAAATATCCATCATATTTTCAAGTCTTTCTCCTGGTGGTATGGCTATGGTAGGGTTCATTTAGAAGACTGATTATGAGTCTCTATCTCTCTCCTGGTTGGTCAGAGCCTATATCCAAGGTGGCGATCCAGACAGACATCAAGCTCTTGGCCAACCACTCCTGTACGGTGCTGCTGGTGTGCAACGTGTCCTCCTACCCCAACATTACCTACACCTGGGAGATAGACAATGAGATGTACGGGGACGCCCAGCAGATTCACTTCTCTCTCTCACCAGCAGAGGGAGACATCAGTGTAAAGTGCAACGCCTCCAACCTAGTCAGTTGGAAAACTGCCTTTGCGACAGTAAAGTGTAGAAATGGCACAACCACCCCAGGTACCTAGATATCATAATAATCCCTTCCATACACGTTCAGTGTGCCTATACGCTTATGTTGTCAAATACATTATGTAATGCATGTCATTACATTGGATGTATATGATATAGAGTCATTTAGTCTTTATCATATTGTATAGTCTAATCATGTGTGTTGTACAATATGTGGCAGGACTGGTGTGGTATACCATGTACATCGGAATATCAGTAGGAGGCACTGTGGTGCTGATCCTCACTGTAGCTGTGGCAGTGTGCTACTGCAGGGGCCGAAGTAACACAGGTATGTACAGCTTAGGGGCCTCCATTATACTTAAAGTGACATTTCAGGTGGTTCTAGAAGTATTCTTCAGCTTGTTTGATTTTTGGGGGGGATTTGCTAGAAATTAGAAAAAAAAGTGAGACCCCTCATTAATTCCTGGGTATGTTTGTTGATATCCTGTATAAAATGTTTCTGATTGGTTGATATTTTGTTCTTATAAAACACAGAAGATCAAACTGATAACGCAATATATACTGATATTATGGACAACACAAGAAGTAGAGATGTAAGTATACATTGCCGTTATTATGTATCTGAATGTGTTAAAGCTGTATGTACTGTATTGTAATGGGCTGTATTTTGATTCCAGACAAGATCAATCAATCATGTAAACCCAATATCCATCTATGAAACTGTCAATGATCTGTTTTCCCAAGATTGAACAAGGTAAGATATAAATGGTCATAATTATAAAATGTCTGTGATTGAATAGAAGGCTATGTAGTCTACATTGAGAATAGTCAGTACCTTTCTTGATGCTGAAACAGTTTCTTCTTGATTATCTATCACATGTAGCCACAGACTCTGTATGACAAGATTACATTTGGACTTCCAGAAGGCCCCCAATCTCCCTACCAGGAAGTACTGTGAGCTGAACAGGGTGTGGTCATAGGTTGGGCCTTCCATAGATATGTAACCCTCTGCATCCTCTGCAACTTACACGTGTATATTCTGTAGATAGGCCTAGATGTTACTGTTAAATTTCATCACAACCTACACTATTTGCTTCTTTTTCCTTCTCCCTTTGATGATTCTCATATATACAGTATATCATAAGGCCTTATACCTTCCTTTGAAGGCCTAGATACAATTAGAAGATTCGAAAATGTGTAATAGGCAGAAGAAGGCGTGGTGATCAGACAAGCTCATGTCGAATTTCTATTTTCTAGATTAAAGACAATTGTTTTAGATACTAGTAGGACATTGATTAGTGAGGTTGATTTATGCCTGTGAATAGAAAGTGTACTCTTTTGCGTTATTATTATGTGCTCAATGAGGTTGTAATCAGAGAGTATATGCTCTAGAGCCTTGGTTGCGTGTTGATTGTAGATGGTCTTATTTGATTTGTCAGCATTTCCAAAATGGCATTCATGTCTGTCCCAATTACCAGATGTAATTCAGTTCATTCTAAAAACAAAAATGCTGTTCAGAGAAAAACAAATTATTATACCTTATTTGCATGCCTTGCGTGCCTTGCATTTAGAGTGAATTGTAATTAACTCTCATGACTGTATTTGTTAGCGACAGAGGCATGATTGTTGTATTGAATGGTTTTCAGTACTGTAGCCTTCACCAAGTGAATGTCTAAGTGAATATGTTATCTTTAAAATTAAACTAATTATGACAACACATTACATATATCATAAAGCCCCTGAGGGCCTAGTTACACCCTAACACACTGGTCTGAAGCTCCTGGTTTAGTGAAATTATGCCGGCTTGCAAAGGGATGTGTCATTTCTATTGGAATCCAGCCAAAGTTAGGATATTCAACAATTTAACCTTTCAGTCACACGCAACCTGCATTCAGAATGACTGTTGGGGTAGGGAAGATTGATTTTGAGAATTTCTAAATCATATAAACTGGAACAAACATATCAGTAATGGGTGAAATAAGTCCAACTACTAACAGATTGGAATAGTTTAGAAAAATCGATGTTATCTATGTTTGTGTAGCATAAGATTAATCAACCAGTCATAGTAAATATCAAATCAAATCAAATGTATTAATATAGCCCTTATTACATCAGCTGATATCTCAAAGTGCTGTAAAGAAACCCAGCCTAAAACCCCAAACAGCAAGCAATGCAGGTGTAGAAGCACGGGGGCTAGGAAAAACTTGCAAGAAAGGCCAAAACCTAGGATGAAACCTAGAGAGGAACCAGCCTATGAGGGGTGGCCAGTCCTCTTCTAGTTGTGCCGGGTGGAGATTATAACAGAACATGGCCAAGATGTTAAAATGTTCATAAATGACCAGCATGGTCAAATAATAATAATCACAGTAGTTGTCGAGGTTGCAACAGGTCAGCACCTCAAGAATAAATGTCAGTTGGCTTTTCATAGCGGATCATTGAGTGTATCTCTACCGCTCCTGCTGTCTCTAGAGAGTTGAAAACAGCAGGCCTGGGACAGGTAGCACATCCGGTGAACAGGTCAGGGTTCCATAGCCGCAGGCAGAAAAGTTGAAACTGGAGCAGCAGCACGGCCAGGTGGACTGGGGACAGCAAGGAGTCATCATGCCAGGTAGTCCTGAGGCATGGTCCTAGGGCTCAGGTCCTCCGAGAGAGAGAAAGAAACAAAGAGAGAAAGAGAGAATTAGAGAGAGCATACTTAAAGTCACATAGGACACCGGATAAGACAGGAGAAATACTCCATAACAAACTGACCCTAGCACCCCGACACATAAACTACTGCAGCATAAATACTGGAGGCTGAGACAGGAGGGGTCAGGAGACACTGTGGCCCCATCCGATGATACCACCAGACAGGGCCAAACAGGCAGGATATAACCCCACCCACTTTGCCAAAGCACAGCCCCCACACAAACCGTTGTGAAAATCAATCTGCAAGAGTTCATGCTGGAATAATGATAATGATGATGATTGGTGTCGTTTTGAGTTGTTTTGAGCAAACATTAGTTATGTATTTTACTCAACAAGCTTGTTCAAACACAACTGAATTCAAGCAGAATTTGTTGATTAAAGACTAACACATTGGCTCAACTTCTTGTCATTTTTAAGTCCACTCAACTTGCATAATAATGCTAATTAAGCAATTGGTTAAGTTAGACTTTTTCCAGTGCACAGTGAAGTTATAAAGGCTGAGGAACTTAGATCACTTGTTTGTCATAGTTGAGGGGTCATGGTTTGCTCTCTTCATCTTTAGCAGTGTGGGTTTGTGAAGGAAGGCACTCCGTGAAGCTGTCTTTTCCCGCTGTGATCAGAGAGTCAAATAGAGAAATGGTTGTAATCATATGCAAAAACCTGTGAAAACCTTGTTGCTGGGCTGATGAGTACACATGAAAAGTTGTGCAGGGATTTATGTCCTTTTCAGAGAGAAGAATGACAATGTTCTGGCATCATACATTTTCTGTAGTTCACTTATTAATTTATCTTTTACATTCAATCTATCACTGTGATCACTACTTTCCTGGGTTATTACTTTGAACAGTTGACAGACTGTAACTCAAGAACATCCACATGCAGTTGACCTCCAAATAGCTACAACATAAACCAAATGATAAACATGCCATGACCTCAAACCTTTGACACCTCTCCTAGTGACATTAAAGATTGTACTGAACATGTTAACATGACCAGGTATGGTAAGTGCAATATTGACTTCACTTTTTGTACAACTATGTCTTATCCACTAAGTTTCTTTCTCTGATATATACTATAGTTCTCTCTTCCTCCCACAGAAAGACCACAGTGTTGATGTGTCCATTTACTTTTACAGTAAGAGGAAGTTGTGTAGAGATGAACATGACATCAGATGCTATTTTTTCTGTTTCTCTTCATGCATCTGTACCTTTCTAATTCTGTCAAAGCCCCATTCGTGTCACAGACGCAATAACTGTCCGGGTCCGGAAGACTTGCCAGAGGCTTAGAATGGAGTACACTTTATGTGCAACTCTGCAATGATGATGATTAATGTATTTCTCTGTATTTTGAATATTGTTAGCTAACTATTCACTTTATTGGACGAGAAAATGTTTCATTCATAGAATATGAAGTATGTCATATATGCACAATAAATGTGGCAACAGATGTTTGGTTACACTGTGTTTTCTGACTGCAGAGATATGGAGGTGTTGGTCACTACAGCTTTCAATCAGGTTGTAGCATGAGCCTGAGAAATATATAATATACACTAATATGATGACATAGAGAGAGGAAGGAATAAGGGGACAGACCCAGTAGACTGAGGGTTGTTGCTATGTGACCAATCACATCTTAGTTTCTATAGTGTAATCCACAAGATAGTGGAGTAGTTACAGGTCTGTCCTGAAGGGGACGATAAGAAACCCCAGATGTTTTATCTATCTATCTTTTATTTATTGAGGTTAGAAGCCCAAAAGGGCTGATTTGAAAACCACACCACAAATATAAGTTTCAAAAAAAGTTTTTTCAATCAGTTAAACAAATCAAATGAATTATAAGTGTACATAATATATTCAGTAAACAAGAAAAAACATATTTGATTATATGTGGGTACACATGTTTGTGTGTGTGAGTGACAGTTAGGCTACATGAAGGGGATTATTGGGTAGTTTGGTTCATCATGCTGACCCCCAGTCTTCGCTTGAAGTTATTGAGGGATGATGAGGTTTTGACAATGTGAAGATACGAGCGTCTGCTTTGCCAAGAGCTAAAATAGAAGTCATTCCTATTTCTGACGCAGATCGCGCTGCAAGTCCTGCCTCTCCCATCTCCTCATTGGATTATAGAAGCAGGTACCCATGTGCCATCTCTTCATTGGTTATACCCATGTGGGTGATTGAAAGACGAACTGTTTTGCTGGTTGTCGTGGTAATGCTATGAAAGTGTAGATGCCAATCACCATATAAGTTCAAAGATGAAAAAGCCTGGGAGGAGAAATGACTAGAAACGATTAGGTTGACCGTTTTATGTGTGGATTAATTGTCGGAGTTGAGGACCTTCTGCATTTCAGGTAAAATAACAACTCAATGTTTATATCCCAGGACAAATTAGCTAGCAACAGCAAGCTAGCTAAATAGGACAAATTAGCTAGCAATTGCAAGCTAATTAGCTAAATTGCCATACATGTTTAATGCTTTTCGACCTGTACCCAAATTAATGTAATAATTGGTTCAGAGTTTGTTTGTTCGTGATCACGTTTGGGGTAGGGGGACAAAATACATTTATGCACGATAGCGCACAATGGCTCACGCGCGGAGCCGGTTTGTGTTCCGTGTAAGAAAGTAGTGACCTTGTCTGGCAGACACACTACAACAGGAGCCACCTTCACCAGCAGTAGAGTCTGACCAGGGTCTCTTCTGGTGTCAGGGAGAGATCCAGTCCAGACCCACATAATCATTTATCAGTGATCCTGTCACTATCACTGTGAATGATGTTGTGTGTACGTGTCTGTGTCTGTGTCTGTGTCTGTGTCTGTGTGTGTGTGTGTGTGTGTGTGTGTGTGTGTGTGTGTATGTGTGTGTGTGTACGTGTACGTGTCTGTGTAGAAATGTGTAGTAATGTTTTGCTTTGTCCACTACTTTATTTATTTTCTACAACTACCTCAGAACCTGATGGTGATTTGCTGTTCTCTAGTAACTCCTGGACCCTCTACATCAGTCCTAGTAGGAGTGGCTGTGGTCCTGGTTGTTGCTGGTGTTCTACTGGCCATTCTCCCGGTACTGCTGTGTCGATATAAAAACGCCAAAGGTGAGATTTTATAATTTCTCATGTAACTTTTTCATTAATGTTTAGGATAAAAATGTCTAATTACAAAAGTTTAAAACAGTATACATTTCTCATTACAGGTTCATGTTGAAACAGAATATTCTCACGAGTACACCTGTCTTTCAACTAAGTTCCTTTTCATACAGTAAAATCTAATCGGTGTGTTTCATGACTCTCTATTTCCCTGTAGGCCCCCCCAGCCCCAGAGGACTAACCTGAACCCCCAACAGGACCAATGATCTACCCAGGGACGAGCTCCTGATAATGGGTATAAACATCTGCAGCATGGTCAGTCTCTTAGTCCAGACCACTCTACCCTCTCTGTAACCTCACACACTGACTTTTCACCATCCACTTGTGTACAACATGTTACCATACTCTATGTCCCTAGGCAAGCTGAGGGAAAACCGTCCAATAAATCTTTCACTCTCTTCTTTGACCAACAGGTGGCGCTAACATCTACGATACAATCACTCCATCAGACAATAATGACAGTGGTACTGTACACTATGTTAAGTTTAGCATGAATACAGTGTAGAGTTGTTGTTGCAGTTGTTCTTCATATGTTTAATATTTCTAGCATACTAACAGTAAGTAGAGATATTAGTGTATTACCTGTATATTTCAGATGCTGGTGCTGCTACTGCTGGACCAAGTGAGGTCACGTACGCACAGATTCAACTCAAAAATTTGGACAAGAAAAAGATAAGTAATTCTCGACTGTCACGTAAATTAATACAAAATGTAGCAGTGTTATTTACTCATCAAATTTGATAAAACATACAAATTCTCTCATCCTTCTCCTCCTCCTCTAAAATGCCAGCTGATCCAAAAGAAAATCCAGTCTATTTTGAGGTCAAGACAGGGAAGACCACAGGTGAGACCCATTCTACAGGTTGGCAGTCGGTGAAATCTAAATGTGCGATTTTTGAGTTTCAAAGAAGATGCAAAATATGCAATAAGCTAATTCCTTCATTTGTTGACTGGAAATGTCAATTATCAGCAGCAACTGACTTGATGTTGATGCGACCTATGCTGAGGTTGACCTTAAACAGAAGGCCAACGCCAAGAAGAAGAAAAGTACGACTGGACATCCCTCCTTTCATATTCCCCCTATCATAACCTCACACCTCTGACTCATATTGACTAGCAGTATAATATTCTGTGTCACACCCTGATCTGTTTCACTGGTCTTTGTGATTGTCTCCACCCCCTCTAGGTGTCACCCATCTTTCCCATTATCCCTTGTGTATTTGTGTTCTCTGTTCTATTTCTATTTGTGTTCTCTGTTTGTCTGTTGCCAGTTCGTTTTGTTTCTACAAGCCTACCAGAGGATTTTACGCTGCTCCTGTCTCTCGATTGTTCCTGTTTTCTTGTTTTCCCTGGAGTTGACCATTCTGCCTGCCCTGACCCTGAGCCTGCCTGCCATCCTGTACCTTTGCCCCACCTTTCTGGATTACTGACCTCTGCCTACCCTGACCCTGAGCCTGCATGCCGTCCTGTTCCTTTTTCATACCTATATGGATTACTGACCCCTGCCTGCCCATGACCTGTCTTTTGCCTGCCCCTGTTGGATTAATAAACTGACATTGTCTGCATCTGGGTCTTACCTGAAACGTGATAGTATGAACTGGCCATGACTGACCCAGCAGACCCGGGGCCAACTGCTCAACGCCATCTCCTCCAAATGAGCCACCATCTGCACTCACGAGGAATTGCTTCGTGGCCTTATAGAAGAGGTCCAAACGTTGGCTGAACACCATGAACGGGCGTTGGACATTTTGCTGGAGCAATTCCGCGGCTTGCCTGGGAGACAGCCTACCACGGTGGTAACCTCACAGCCCCTGAGTAACTCAGCTGTTAGCAGCGTCGTCTCATCGGTCACTCCACCTTCTCGGGAGATCCGCTTACTTCCCCCGGAACGCTTCAATGGAGAGCCGAGCACCTGTCAGGCGTTTCTAGCTCAGCGTGCCCTCATCTTCGAGCTTCAGCCCTCCTCCTTCCCCTCGGATTGCTCCAAGATGGCCTACCTCATTACGCTGATGTCCGGGAGGGCTCTCACCTGGGCTAATGCTGTATGGGAACAACAACCGACCATATGCGTTAGTCTGGAGAGGTTCGTGGGAGAGGTGGTTTTGATGCTTCTCTCTGGGAGAGAAGCTGCCCGTAAAATAATCCAGCTTCGGCAGGACTTCCTTAAGTGTGGCAAACTATGCAGTGAATTTCCACATGTTGGCAGTGGAGAGTGCTTGGGACCAGGAAGCGCTATTCGATATGTTCCTGCACAGGGTCTCAGAGGAGGTCAAGGACGAGCTTGCTGCTCGGGAGTTACCAACTGATCTCGATTCCTTCCCCGCATTGACCATCAGAATCAATGGGTAATTATGGGAACGACATAGGGAGAGTTAATTTGATTTTGCTCGCACGTCCAGTGATTCCACCTTGCCTCCGAGTCATCCCGGAAATCCCCGATGGTCCCATTGCCGATAGAACCCGAGGCTTCCCGACCTCCCCGGAGAGTCGCCGAAGACGGGTGAGTCACCACTTTCGGAGCCTATGTAAATAGGCAGAGCTGGGCTTACGCCAGCGGAATGGCAATACAGGATCAACACTAAGAGTTGTCTGTATTGCGGGACACTTGGTCATTTTGTGTCTTCTTGTCCTTTAAAAAGACCAGGCTCACCGGTAGGAGCGAGTACTCTGGTGGGCCATATGGATAACTTTTCTGCTTCCCTTGATCAAACCCCTTTTCATGCCATTCTGCTGTGGGGAAACCAGTCTAAATCTTCCCGGGTCTCATTGACTCTGGGGTCGACGAGAGCTTTTTGGACACTACCCTGGCTTCCGAGCTGAACATCCACATTCAGCCCCTCTCTATTCCCATGGATGTTAGGGCACTGGATGTGAGCTCCATTGGCCGGGTCACTCATAATACCACTCCCTGTGTCAGGGAATCACACTGAAACTATTCCATTTCTGCTCATCAAGTCTCCTCAGATTCCCGTGGTTTTGGGATTCTCCTGGCTCCAGCAACACAATCCCCTCATCAACTGGTCTACTGGTGCCATCATGGGCTGGAGTCTGTGATGCCATGCCCATTGTCTGAAGTCAGCGCAACCTGCCCCGGGACATCTTCCTGGGGGCTCGGAAGGTGCCCCAGACCTCTCCTCCATTCCCGCGGAGTACCAGGATCATCGGGAGGTGTTCAACAAGGCACGGGCCATTTCGCTCTCGCTGCACCGACCATATGACTGCGGGATTGACCTTCTCCTTAGCACCACTCCGCCCCGTTTGACAACTGTACTCGCTGTCGAGACCGGAGACCAAGGCTATGGAGACCTACATTCGGGGACTCCCTATCTGCAGGTTTATCCATCCGTCTTCCTCTCCTGCTGGCGCAGGGTTCTTCTTTGTGGAGAAGGACCCAATGACATAACGGTGAAGAACCGCTACTCGCTACCACTCATCTCCTCAGCCTTCGAGCCGCTCCAGGGGGCCACCGTGTTTTCCAAGCTGGATCTACGGATGCCTACCACCAAATGCGGATACGGGAAGGGGATTAGTAGAAGACCACCTTCAACACGGCCAGTGGCCACTGTGAGTATTTGGTCATGCTATTTGGCCTCACCAACGCCCCTGCTGTGTTCCAGGCTCTGATAAATGATGTTCTCCGTGACATGTTGAACCGGTTCGTCTTCGTCTACATTGATGACATCCTAATCTTCTCCCGCTCCCCCCAAGAACATGTGCTCCATGTCTGACAGGTTCTTCAACGCCTCCTGGAGAATCAGCTGTTAGCTGTTAAGGAAGAGAAGTGCAATTTGCATCGCTCCACCATCCCCTTTCTGGCGTACATCATCTCCGCTGGGAGTGTCCAGATGGATTCCGGGAAGGTGAGAGTGGTAGTGGATTGGCCAGGGTGCAGATGCAAAGTTTCCTGAAGTTCGCCAACTTTAATCGCCGCTTCATCCTGGGTTACAGCACCCTGGCTTCCCCCCTGTCAGCACTCACCTCTCCCAAAGTTCCGTTCATGTGGTACCCTGCTGTTGACCGGGCGTTCCGGGACCTCAAACACCACTTCACCACTGCTCCCATCTTGGTTCATCCTGACCCTTCCCTTCAGTTCATGGTGGAGGTCGATGCTTCTGATGTAGGAGTGGGGGCGGTCCTGTCCCAGCGTTCTGCCCTGGACCTGAAGCTACATCCCTGCGCCTTCGCCCTCCCATCCCCTCAAAGCCATGGAGAAAAATTACGATGTGGGGAATCGATAGCTTCTCGCAGTGATGATGGCGTTGAAGGAATGGAGGCACTGGCTGGAACGGTCGGATCATCTGTTCATTGTATGGCCCGACCACAAAATTTGAATCAAATCAAACATTATTTGCCACATGTGCCGAATATAACAAGTGTAGACTTTACAGTGAAATGCTCACTGACAAGCCCTTAACCAACAGTGCAGTTCAAGAGTAGGCTAAAATAAACACAATAAGAATAACAATAACGAGGCTATATACAGTGGGTACTGGTACCAACTCAGTGTACAGGCTAGTTGACTTAATCTTTACAGGTGGGGGCGAAGTGACTATGCATAGGTAACAAACAAACAGCGAGTAGCAGCAGTACACAAGGGGAGGGGGGGGTCATGTAAATTGTCTGTTTGCGATATTTAGGAATTGTTCAGCAGTCTAATGGCTTGGGGGTTGAAGCTACTGAGGAGCCTTTTGGTCCCAGACTTGACTGACACTCCGGTACCACTTGCCGTGCGGTAGCAGGGAAAACTGTCTATAACTTGGGTGACTGGAATCTTTGACAATTTTATGGGCTTTCCTCTGACACAGACTATTATATAGGTCCTGGATGGCAGGAAGCTTGGCCCCAGTGATGTACTGGGCCATTCACACTACCCTCTGTAGCGCCTTACGTTCAGATGCCGAGCAGTTGCCATACCAGGCGGTGATGCAACCGATCAGGATGCTCTCGATGGTGCAGCTGTAGAACCTTTTGAGGATCTGGTGACCCAAGCCAAATATTTTCAGTCTCCAGAGGGGGAAAGGGTATTGGTGTGTTTGGACCATGAAAGTTCATTGGTGATGTGGATACCAAGGAACTTGAAACTCTGTTCGGCCCGCCTGTTCGGCCCGCCTTTTCCTGTAGTCCATGATCAAGACAAACGAGATGAGTGGTTGTTGTCCTTGCGCCACAACGCCAGTTCTCTGACCTCCTCCCTATAGGCCATGTCATCGTTGTCAGTGATCAGGCCTACCACTGTTGTGTCATCAGCAAACTTAATAATGGTGTTGGAGTCGTGTTTGTCCATGCAGTAGTGGGTGAACAGGGAATACAGGAGGGGACTAAGTACACACCCCTGACGGGCCCCAGTGTTAAGGATCAGTGTGAGCCGAGCTGTAGTCGATAAACAGCATTCTCACATAAGTGTTCCTTTTGTCCAGGTGAGAAAGGGCTGTGTGGAGTGCGATTGAGATTGCGTCATCTGTGGATCAGTTGGGGTGGTATGCGAATTGGAGTGGGTCTAGGGCACATATGTCAGAGTCAAGGCCCGCGGGCCACATCCGGCCCGCAAGAAGGTTTTTTACGGCCCCTGGGATGATCTTGATTTATTATTAGAACCGGCCCGCAGCAAGCCGGCAGCCCGCAGATCTTTTACACGCACCAATACTACATTTCCCACAATGCAAAGGTGACGCACCGAGCAGTAGGCTGCTTCATTTCAATATTTATTGGCACAGCAGTCGTCAGCATCACAGTAAAATTAACTTTCAGATACCCATCAAAAATGGCAAAACGGAAGGTGGATACTGAGAACCGGGGGTTTCAAACAAGGTGGGAGTCGGAGTATATGTTCACGAAGGTAGCTGGAAAACCTGTGTGTCTTCTGTGTGGAGAAAGTGTGGCGGTACTGAAAGAGTATAATCTGAGACGACATTATGAAACGAAACACGCGGACACACACGCGGACGCAACTGTCAAGGCCAGTTTTATTTTGGCAGAAGAGATCGCTAAATCAGCCCGGCCATTTACGGAGGGGGATTTCATCAAAAACTGCATGATTAAAGTTTGTGACGAAGTTTGCCCAGAAAAAAGGCAACTCTTTTTAAATGTGAGTCTGAGCAGAAACACCATTGCCGAGAGAGTAGACCAGTTGTCTGTTCTTGGACAGCAAAGGGAAAGACACAACACAACTCCGAGACGAAATGTTTCTGTGTGAAATGGCTTTTCTGTGTGACATTACGAGTCATCTGAATGCAATAAACTTGCAGCTGCAGGGTCGGGATCGTGTCATCTCTGATATGTACAGTACAGTGAAGGCATTTAAAACCAAACTGACTCTGTGGGAGACGCAGATGCGGAAAGAAAATTTGAGCCACTTTCCCAGCTGCCAGACCATGAAAGAGAAGCTCTCTACCAGTGCGTTCCCGAGCACACAGTTGGCTGATAAAATAGGTATGCTTGCCGCTGACTTTCGACGCCGATTTGCTGACTTTGAAGCACAAAAAAGCAGGTTGGAACTGCTCGGTAACCCATTTGCTGTTGACGTGGAAAGCTCACCACCAAACCTCCAAATGGAGTTGATTGACCTCCAATGCAATGATGCACTGAGGGCAAAATATGCGGCAGTGGGTGCTGCGGAGTTCGCCCGTTTCCTCCCCGGCACAATGCCCCAGCTGCGCATCCAGGCTGCTCAAACGTTGTCTATGTTTGGCAGCACATACCTGTGTGAACAACTGTTTTCTTTGATGAACCTGAACAAAACATCACACAGAAGTCGACTTACTGCTGAACACCTCCACTCAATTCTGAGGATTTCTTCAGCTCAGAGCCTTACCCCGAACATTGATGAACTTGTGGAAAAGATGGGACACCACCAAGTATCACCCTCAACCTCAAACAAGTGAACATTACTGTGCAATCACATATTTAGAGTTTTTACTCAGTTCAAGTTTAAAAGTTAAAATTTAATATTTGTTTTCACTGCATGTTACTTCTCCTTAAACAAAGTGTTGTTTTTGATTAATAGATTTTTGCACTTTATTTTTTTGTATTTCAATCCAATTATATTTTAAAAATATTTCAGTTGAGTGGATGATAGAAAATTGCTATTATTGTTTTTTCTTTGAAGTAAATTTAGCCCACTTTTGCTAAAATAGAAAATATAGTCTACTGATGGTGCCTTGAATACCGGTTTCTTTCATTTAATGTTCATGTTATGGGGATATTTATATAAAGGAAATTTGTCTTTTGTGTCTGTTGAAAATTAAAGATTACTGACAGAGCCATAAGAAAATATTGCTTTATTTATCTGATCATATTGTAATATATTTGTTAGGTTTTCAGTAGGTTCAATTAGGTTCACTAGACTATATGCGTCATTTAAAAAAATTTCAATGAACATTCGAACAGTCCGGCCCTCGTCTTGTAGCTGATTTTTTTATTTGGCCCTCCGTCCATTTGACTTTGACACCCCTGGTCTAGGGTGTCCGGGAGGATGCTGTTGATGTGAGTCATGACCAGCCTTTCAAGGCACTTCATGGTTACCAACAAGAATGCTACGGGGAGATAATAATTTAAGCAGGTTATCTTCGCTTCCTTGGGCACAGGGACTATGGTGGTCTGCTTGAAACATGTAGGTATTACAGACTCAGACTCGGTCAGGGAGAGGTTGAAAATGTCAGTGAAGACACTTTACAGTTGGTTTGCGCATGCTTTGAGTACACGTCCTGGAAATCCATCTGCCCCTGTGGCTTTGTGGAAAGTTGACCTGCTTAAAGGTTTTGTTCATATCGGCTACCGAGAGCGTTATCACACAGTCATCCAGAACAGCTGGTGCTCTCGTGCATGGTTCAGTGTTGCTTGCCTCGAAGACTCACGTCAATGGGCAGCTCGCGTCTGGGTTTCCCTTTGTAGTCCATAATAGTTTTCAAGCCCTGCCACATCCGACGAGCATCAGAGCCGGTGTAGTAGGTTTCAGTCTTAACTTGTTGAGTGTAAGGGGCAGTATTTTCGTTTTTGGCTAAAAAAAACATTTGAAACTGCCTATTTCTCAGCCCCAGAAACTAGAACATGCATATCGTCAGATTAGGATAGAAAACACTCTAAAGTTTCCAAAACTGTCAAAATATTGTCTGTGAGTATAACAGAACAGATATATTGCAGGCGAAAGCCTGAGGAATATCCAATCAGGAAGTGCCTCTTATTTTGAAACCTCTCTGTTCCTATGCATGCCTATCCTCCATTTAAAGGGATATCAACCAGATTCCCTTTTCTGTGGCTTCCCTAAGGTGTCAGTCTTTAGACATAGTTTCAGGCTTTTATTTTGAAAAAATGAGCGTGAAGGATCACATTGCGTAAGTGGATAGGTTGGGGGCTCTCAAAGTGAGTTTTGCGCAATTGAGTAAATCCGCCATTGTTCCTCCCACTGTTATTGAAAAAGCTACACATCCGGTTGATATAATATCGAATATATATTTGAAAAACTACCTGAAGATTGATTATAAAAAACGTTTGACATGTTTCTGTGGACATTATAGATATTATTTGGAATATACGTCTGCGTTGTGGTGACAGCTCATTTCTGAACATAACGCGACAAACAAAACGTCGGTATTTTGGGTATAAAATAATCTTTATGGAACAAAAGGAACATTTGTTGTGTAACTGGGAGTCTCGTGAGTGAAAACATTCGAAGATCATCAAAGGTAAACCATTTTTTGATTGCTTTTCTGATTTTCGTGACCTAGCTGCATAATGCTTAGTGTACATAATGTTATGTTATGCTATCAATAATCTTACACAAACGCTTGGATTGCTTTCGCTGTAAAGCATAATTTCAAAATCTGAGACGACAGGTGGATTAACAAAAGGTTAAGCTGTGTTTTCCTATATTGCACTTGTGATTTCATGAATATGAATATATATATATTTTTTAGTAATATTATTTGACTGTGGCGCTATGCTATTCAGCGGTTGCTGATGACAATTACCCCACTACTGGGATGGGTAGCTTCAACAAGTTAATCCTGTATTGACTCTCTGCTTGTTTGAAGGTTCATGTGAGGGCATAGCGGGACTTCTTATAAGCGTCCGGATTCATCTCCCGCTCCTTGAAAGCGTCAGCTCTAGCCTTTAGCTCGATGCAGATGTTGCCTGTAATCCATGGCTTCTGGTTGGGATATGTACGTACGGTCACCGTGGGGACGACGTCATCAATGCACTTATTGATGAAGCCGATGACTGAGGTGGTGTATTCCTCAATGCCATTGGATGAATCCTGGAACATATTCCAGTCTGTGCTAGCAGAACAGTCCTGTAGTGTAGCGTCTGCGTCATCTGTCCACTTCCGTATTGAGCGAGTCACTGGTACTTCCTGCTTTAGTTTTTGCTTGTAAGCAAAAATCAGGATGTAATAATTGTGGTCAGATTTACCAAATGAAGGGCGGGGGAGAGCTTTGTGTCTATCTCTTTGTGTGGAGTAAAGGTTGTCTAGGATTTTTTCCCCCTGGTTGCACATGTGACATAAACATTTGGTACAACTGATTCAAGTTTGCCTTCATTGAAGTCCCCGGCACTAGGAGCGCCGCTTCTTGGAGAGCATTTTCTTCTCTGCTTATGGCCTTGAGTTGGTTAAAAAGTTAAATGATAAATGATAAATGTCTCACCTTTTGGGTTTTATATCGACACAGCAGTATCAGGAGAATGGCCAGTAGAACACCAGCAACAACCAGGCCCACAACCACTCCTACTAGGACTGATGTAGAGGGTCCAGGAGTTACACCTGGAGAGAGAACAGCAAATCACCCACCGTCAGACTCTGAGGTAGTTGTAGAAAATAAATAAAGTAACATTTCTACACAGACACGCACGCATAGCATAGTGAGCTCACCAGTGACGCTGATGTGGAAAGATAAGCTGAGATATGAATTATGGGGCGGTCTTGTCCTTGTCCCCTCACACTGGTACTGACCAGCCTGATCAGAGAGAGAGAGATGGTGGCGGTTTTACTGGTCTGCCTGGAAAGCCGTTCTTTATTTATTAACCAGTGGTAAGTCCAGTCTGTGTAGTCTGATAGTTCACACTGCAGCTTGACAGTGTCTCCAGGGTAGTGACTATCTTCACTGAGGCTGTAGGCAGAGCTGTGGAAACAGTTCATTGAAGACAAATGCAGTTAGTGCATCAATCAGTTAAAAGTATATTCTTAGTACCATACACCTGTCACCGTCAGTCTGACTGAATCACTAAACTCTGAATGCTTCTTCTGATCAATATGTGTACCGACACTTGTAGTCACCACTGTCTGAAATCTTAACCTCACTGATCTCATTTTCATGCTTCCTACTAAGGAAGTCTACACTATCCTTGCTCCATGTGTATTTCCAGTCAGTGACTTCACCCCTATGTATGTTACAACTGAGAGTGACAGACTCTCCACTGAATATCTGGGAGGATTTGGGGTGCATGGTCAGAACAGCATTTGCCTGTCCTGCACAAAATAAAACCAGCATGAAACAATTACTTTAACACCTGTTATTTTGAGACACTCAAAACACAAAATGTGTCTGTCCAAAAGCAGCTTTAAAAATCACAAAGATATATGATGAAGCATAAAGAGATGGAGGCTTGATCAAGTGTACAAATATCTACCATCATCATCTTCAGTGTCCAGAGTAGATGTGTGTAGTCAGCACTACAACAAAGATAGTAGAGATGAAATAAATAACATGCCATATTCATGTTTCTGATTACCTGGTATTTTATTTTAAAGGTGCAATCTGCAATTTCTACATCAATTTCTGCACTTTTAAATGAAAGTAGCAATTCAAGTATTTTACTGTCATAACCCAAAATTGACAGTTATGTCACAACAAGTGACAGGGTGGTAATTTTGTTGTAGTTTGAATTACGGACTGCAAGTTTAAATATCCACCGACTTCCCATGTTCTGCACAGAGAGTGTACAGAGACCAAAAACACAAAATCACCACTCTTAAATTTATCTCACTGTAGCGAAGGAACCCTCAACCATTTACAATAATCACAACTTGATACTACAACACATCCAACAAATATAGCATTTTGTATTTATTGTGGTTGTCAGCACATTTTAGAAGCATTGAGTTAGCATCAATCTTTAGTTCCTGGGTAATGACCTGTAAATGCACACCAACACACTAACCAGGTCTGCATGGCATCGGCTATACAATCTCAGGTTCTCACAGAGATGCAACATCTATGTAGGGTGGTCACATTCTTACTTCATATCTCTACCATATTTGCTGCAATTTCCTTTTAGTGCCGTTTAGTAAGGTTTTGCACTGTTTTCTCAATAAGGATTGAAAAACGAAAACAAATCCAAAGCATGAAACTATCTTCATTTCCATTCATGTCTTAGTAAATCAGGTAATTAATTCGTTCTTAGTAAATCAGGTAATTTTGTTCAACAGGAAACATAGCAGGTCAAAAGCAAGCTTACTGTAAAGCCAGGAAGGTCTGCTTTATGTTTTGGATCATTGTCTTGTTGGAAGACAAATCTCAGTCCCAGTCTCAGGTCTTTTGCAGACTCCATCAGGTTCTTCCAGAATGGTCCTGTATTTGGCTCCATCCATCTTCCCATCAATTTTAACCATCTTCCCTGTCCCTGCTGAAGAAAAGCAGGCCCAAACCATGATGCTGCCACCACCATGTTTGACAGTGGGGATGGTGTGAGCTGTGTTGCTTTTACGCCAAACATAACGTTTTGCATTGTTGCCAAAAAGTTAAATTTTGGTTTCATCTGACCAGAGCACCTTCTTCCACATGTTTGGTGTGTCTCCCAGGTGGCTTGTGGCAAACTTTAAACAACACTTTTTATGGATATCTTTAAGAAATGGCTTTCTTCTTGCCACTCTTCCATAAAGGCCAGATTTGTGCAATATACGACTGATTGTTGTCCTATGGACAGAGTCTCCCACCTTAGCTGTAGATCTCTGCAGTTCATCCAGAGTGATAATGGGCCTCTTAAGTTTAGTGGGACGGCCAGGTCTTGGTAGATTTGCAGTGGTCTGATACACCTTCCATTTCAATATTATCGCTTGCACAGTGCTCCTTGGGATGTTTAAAGCTTGGGAAATCTTTTTGTATCCAAATCCGGCTTTAAACTTCTTCACAACAGTATCTCGGACCTGCCTGGTGTGTTCCTTGTTCTTCATGATGCTCTCTGCGCTTTTAACGGACCTCTGAGACTATCACAGTGCAGGTGCATTTATACGGAGACTTGATTACACACAGGTGGATTGTATTTATCATCATTAGTCATTTAGGTCAACATTGGATCATTCAGAGATCCTCACTGAACTTCTGGAGAGTTTGCTGCACTGAAAGTAAAGGGGCTGAATAATTTTGCACGCCCAATTATTCAGTTTTTGATTTGTTAAAAAAGTTTGAAATATCCAATAAATGTTGTTGCACTTCATGATTGTGTCCCACTTGTTGTTGATTCTTCACAAAAAAATACAGTTTTATATCTTTATGTTTGAAGCCTGAAAAAAAGGTCGCAAAGTTCAAGGGGGCCGAATACTTTCGCAAGGCACTGTATACACACAAACACACTGGACCAACATTGTCCTTCTCGCGAGATAAATATAAATGCTAAGGTTTTTCATGCCAGATTGACATCATTTACGTTGTCATACCAGCCAGATTAATAAGAATAAATGATATGTTCCTTGGAGAACACAGAATGATCAAGCTATTGAGTAACAGAAGATCAGAGACCATTATCAAGACCATTTCAAGGACAGCTTTTTTCCATCTACGTAACATTGCAAAAATCAGAAACTTTCTGTCCAAAAATGATGCAGAAAAATTAATCCATGCTTTTGTCACTTCTAGGTTAGACTACTGCAATGCTCTACTTTCCGGCTACCCGGATAAAGCACTAAATAAACTTCAGTTAGTGCTAAATACGGCTGCTAGAATCCTGACTAGAACCAAAAAATTTGATCATATTACTCCAGTGCTAGCCTCTCTTCACTGGCTTCCTGTCAAAGCAAGGGCTGATGTCAAGGTTTTACTGCTAACCTACAAAGCATTACATGGGCTTGCTCCTACCTATCTCTCTGATTTGGTCCTGCCGTACATACCTACACGTACGCTACGGTCACAAGACGCAGGCCTCCTAATTGTCCCTAGAATTTCTAAGCAAACAGCTGGAGGCAGGGCTTTCTCCTATAGAGCTCCATTTTTATGGAACGGTCTGCCTACCCATGTCAGAGACGCAAACTCGGTCTCAACCTTTAAGTCTCTACTGAAGACTCATCTCTTCAGGGGTCATATGATTGAGTGTAGTCTGGCCCAGGAGTGGGAGGGTGAACGGAAAGGCTCTGGAGCAACGAACCGCCCTTGCTGTCTCTGCCTGGCCGGTTCCCCTCTTTCCACTGGGATTCTCTGCCTCTAACCCTATTACAGGGGCTGAGTCACTGGCTTACTGGGGCTCTCTCATGCCGTCCCTGGAGGGGGTGCGTCACCTGAGAGGGTTGAGTCACTGATGTGGTCATCCTGTCTGGGTTGGCGCCCCCCCCCCTTTGGGTTGTGCCGTGGCGGAGGTCTTTGTGGGCTATACTCAGCCTTGTCTCAGGATGGTAAGTTGGTGGTTGAAGATATCCCTCTAGTGGTGTGGGGGCTGTGCTTTGGCAAAGTGGGTGGGGTTATATCCTTCCTGTTTGGCCCTGTCCGGGGGTGTCCTCGGAATGGGCCACAGTGTCTCCTGACCCCTCCTGTCTCAGCCTCCAGTATTTATGCTGCAGTAGTAGTTTATGTGTCGGGGGGCTAGGGTCAGTTTGTTATATCTGGAGTACTTCTCCTGTCCTATTCGGTGTCCTGTGTGAATCTAGGTGTGCGTTCTCTAATTCTCTCCTTCTCTCTTTCGCTCTCTCGGAGGACCTGTGCCCTAGGACCATGCCCCAGGACTACCTGACATGATGACTCCTTGCTGTCCCCAGTCCACCTGGCTGTGCTGCTGCTCCAGTTTCAACTGTTCTGCCTTAATATTATTCGACCATGCTGGTCATTTATGAACATTTGAACATCTTGGCCATGTTCTGTTATAATCTCCACCCGGCACAGCCAGAAGAGGACTGGCCATCCCACATATGCTCTCTCTAATTCTCTCTTTCTTTCTCTCTCTCGGAGGACCTGAGCCCTAGGACCATGCCCCAGGAATACCTGACATGATGACTCCTTGCTGTCCCCAGTCCACCTGACTGTGCTGCTGCTCCAGTTTCAACTGTTCTGCCTTATTATTATTCGACCATGCTGGTCATTTATGAACATTTGAACATCTTGACCATGTTTTGTTATAATCTCCACCCGGCACAGCCAGAAGAGGACTGGCCACCCCACATAGCCTGGTTCCTCTCTAGGTTTCTTCCTAGGTTTTGGCCTTTCTAGGGAGTTTTTCCTAGCCACCGTGCTTCTACACCTGCATTGCTTGCTGTTTGGGGTTTTAGGCTGGGTTTCTGTACAGCACTTTGAGATATCAGCTGATGTACGAAGGGCTATATAAATACATTTGATTTGATTTGATTTGATTCATTGACAGCCATTTTACCAGTAGGTATCGTAACTTGTCATCTTTCATGTTCAACAACACACCAATCACATGTGACAACAGGAAACACAGCAGGTCAAAAGCAAGATTACTGTAAGGCCAGGAAGGTATTCCACATCACTAGAAACAGAAAGACAGCATTCCTGGGTGGGCTCAAATCACCAACTTTTAAATTAACAGTCTAACGCGCCAACCAATTGCACCACAGAGACTTGTGGTTATACTGACCCTCAGCAGGCCAAAGTCTCATGGAAGCTCAAACCAAGTCAGGAAGGGTCAGTTCACATCTCCACAATCTGAAAAATGTCATCCCTGGGTGGTGATGATGCACCAACCTTTAGATTGACAGTCAAACACGCTAACTGATTGCACTAGAGAGGCTTGTGTTGGCATTGACCGGGGCAAAACAACAGGAATCTCATTACAGGTCCAGGATGTCACATCCACATCATGGAGCACAACAAACAGACAACTGTCGTCCCTGGGTGGGCTCGAACCACCAACCTTTAGATTAACAGTCTAACGCGCTAACCAATTGCGCCACAGAGACTTGTGGTGTATATGACCCTGACGCTTGATCGATGGCCATTTGTGCTCTCATCCAACTGAACATGGAGTTTACGAAACAACAACACTTTGTTCCAATTGTTGTGTTAACGTGCATCAAAAGTGCAGCAACATTTTCAAGGAAGTAGACCTATAGTTTTCTAATGTTTGTTAGCTTTTTGAATGGCCTTAAAAGGGCAAAAATGTAGCGCAATGTTCGTCAGCGCAACATTATATTAAAAGGCATCTGGCAGGAGTAAATCCCGCCTCAATCACAAATATATTCTGATAAATATATATTTTAAACAACTGCATTTTCACAAATGTAATATATAATCGCCAAGCCCATTCAAAATAATTAGGGGACTGACTCCGGAAGAATGATGAAGTGGCTAGTCACTTTCATGGCGTATTGGCGTACATATACACACAAACACACTGGACCAACATTGTCCTTCTCGCGAGATAAATATAAATGCTAAGGTTTTTCATGCCAGATTGACATCATTTACGTTGTCATACCAGCCAGATTAATAAGAATAAATTATATGTTCCTTGGAGAACACAGAATGATCAAGCTATTGAGTAACAGAAGATCAGAGACCATTGACAGCCATTTTACCAGTAGGTATGATAACTTGTCATCTTTCATGTTCAACAACACACCAATCACATGTGACAACAGGAAACACAGCAGGTCAAAAGCAAGCTTACTGTACGGCCAGGAAGGTCTTCCACATCACTAGAAACAGAAAGACAGCATTCCTGGGTGGGCTCAAATCACCAACTTTTAAATTAACAGTCTAACGCGCCAACCAATTGCACCACAGAGACTTGTGGTTATACTGACCCTCAGCAGGCCAAAGTCTCATGGAAGCTCAAACCAAGTCAGGAAGGGTCAGTTCACATCTACACAATCTGAAAAATGTCATCCCTGGGTGGTGATGATGCACCAACCTTTAGATTGACAGTCAAACACGCTAACTGATTGCACTAGAGAGGCTTGTGTTGGCATTGACCGGGGCAAAATAAAAGGAATCTCATTACAGGTCCAGGATGTCACATCCACATCATGGAGCACAACAAACTGAGAACAGTCGTCCCTGGGTGGGCTCGAACCACCAACCTTTAGATTAACAGTCTAACACGCTAACCAATTGCGCTACAGAGACTTGTGGTGTATATGACCCTGACGCTTGATTGATGGCCATTTGTGCTCTCATCCAACTGAACATGGAGTTTACGAAACAACAACACTTTGTTCCAATGGTTGTGTTAACGTGCATCAAAAGTGCAGCAACATTTTCAAGGAAGTAGACCTATAGTTTTCTAATGTTTGTTAGCTTTTTGAATGGCCTTAAAAGGGCAAAAATGTAGCGCAATGTTCGTCAGCGCAACATTATATTAAAAGGCATCTGGCAGGAGTAAATCCCGCCTCAATCACAAATATATTCTGATAAATATATATTTTAAACAACTGCATTTTCACAAATGTAATATATAATCGCCAAGCCCATTCAAAATAATTAGGGGACTGACTCCGGAAGAATGATGAAGTGGCTAGTCACTTTCATGGCGTATTGGCGTACATATACACACAAACACACTGGACCAACATTGTCCTTCTCGCGAGATAAATATAAATGCTAAGGTTTTTCATGCCAGATTGACATCATTTACATTGTCATACCAGCCAGATTAATAAGAATAAATTATATGTTCCTTGGAGAACACAGAATGATCAAGCTATTGAGTAACAGAAGATCAGAGACCATTGACAGCCATTTTACCAGTAGGTATGATAACTTGTCATCTTTCATGTTCAACAACACACCAATCACATGTGACAACAGGAAACACAGCAGGTCAAAAACAAGCTTACTGTAAGGCCAGGAAGGTCTTCCTCATCACTAGAAACAGAAAGACAGCATTCCTGGGTGGGCTCAAATCACCAACTTTTAAATTAACACTCTAACGCGCCAACCAATTGCACCACAGAGACTTGTGGTTATACTGACCCTCAGCAGGCCAAAGTCTCATGGAAGCTCAAACCAAGTCAGGAAGGGTCAGTTCACATCTCCACAATCTGAAAAATGTCATCCCTGGGTGGTGATGATGCACCAACCTTTAGATTGACAGTCAAACACGCTAACTGATTGCACTAGAGAGGCTTGTGTTGGCATTGATCAGCAGGGCAAAATAACAGGAATCTCATTACAAGTCCAGGATGTCACATCCACATCATGGAGCACAACAAACTGAGAACTGTCGTCCCTGGGTGGGCTCGAACCACCAACCTTTAGATTAACAGTCTAACGCGCTAACCAATTGCGCCACAGTGACTTGTTGTGTATATGACCCTGACGCTTGATCAATGGCCATTTGTGCTCTCATCCAACTGAACATGGAGTTTACGAAACAACAACACTTTGTTCCAATGGTTGTGTTAACGTGCATCAAAAGTGCAGCAACATTTTCAAGGAAGTAGACCTATAGTTTTCTAATGTTTGTTAGCTTTTTGAATGGCCTTAAAAGGGCAAAGATGTAGCGCAATGTTCGTCAGCGCAACATTATATTAAAAGGCATCTGGCAGGAGTAAATCCCGCCTCAATCACAAATATATTCTGATAAATATATATTTTAAACAACTGCATTTTCACAAATGTAATATATAATCGCCAAGCCCATTCAAAATAATTAGGGGACTGACTCCGGAAGAATGATGAAGTGGCTAGTCACTTTCATGGCGTATTGGCGTACATATACACACAAACACACTGGACCAACATTGTCCTTCTCGCGAGATAAATATAAATGCTAAGGTTTTTCATGCCAGATTGACATCATTTACGTTGTCATACCAGCCAGATTAATAAGAATAAATTATATGTTCCTTGGAGAACACAGAATGATCAAGCTATTGAGTAACAGAAGATCAGAGACCATTGACAGCCATTTTACCAGTAGGTATGATAACTTGTCATCTTTCATGTTCAACAACACACCAATCACATGTGACAACAGGAAACACAGCAGGTCAAAAACAAGCTTACTGTAAGGCCAGGAAGGTCTTCCTCATCACTAGAAACAGAAAGACAGCATTCCTGGGTGGGCTCAAATCACCAACTTTTAAATTAACACTCTAACGCGCCAACCAATTGCACCACAGAGACTTGTGGTTATACTGACCCTCAGCAGGCCAAAGTCTCATGGAAGCTCAAACCAAGTCAGGAAGGGTCAGTTCACATCTCCACAATCTGAAAAATGTCATCCCTGGGTGGTGATGATGCACCAACCTTTAGATTGACAGTCAAACACGCTAACTGATTGCACTAGAGAGGCTTGTGTTGGCATTGATCAGCAGGGCAAAATAACAGGAATCTCATTACAAGTCCAGGATGTCACATCCACATCATGGAGCACAACAAACTGAGAACTGTCGTCCCTGGGTGGGCTCGAACCACCAACCTTTAGATTAACAGTCTAACGCGCTAACCAATTGCGCCACAGTGACTTGTTGTGTATATGACCCTGACGCTTGATCAATGGCCATTTGTGCTCTCATCCAACTGAACATGGAGTTTACGAAACAACAACACTTTGTTCCAATGGTTGTGTTAACGTGCATCAAAAGTGCAGCAACATTTTCAAGGAAGTAGACCTATAGTTTTCTAATGTTTGTTAGCTTTTTGAATGGCCTTAAAAGGGCAAAGATGTAGCGCAATGTTCGTCAGCGCAACATTATATTAAAAGGCATCTGGCAGGAGTAAATCCCGCCTCAATCACAAATATATTCTGATAAATATATATTTTAAACAACTGCATTTTCACAAATGTAATATATAATCGCCAAGCCCATTCAAAATAATTAGGGGACTGACTCCGGAAGAATGATGAAGTGGCTAGTCACTTTCATGGCGTATTGGCGTACATATACACACAAACACACTGGACCAACATTGTCCTTCTCGCGAGATAAATATAAATGCTAAGGTTTTTCATGCCAGATTGACATCATTTACCTTGTCATACCAGCCAGATTAATAAGAATAAATTATATGTTCCTTGGAGAACACAGAATGATCAAGCTATTGAGTAACAGAAGATCAGAGACCATTGACAGCCATTGTACCAGTAGGTATGATAACTTGTCATCTTTCATGTTCAACAACACACCAATCACATGTGACAACAGGAAACACAGCAGTTCAAAAGCAAGCTTACTGTAAGGCCAGGAAGGTCTTCCACATCACTAGAAACAGAAAGACAGCATTCCTGGGTGGGCTCAAATCACCAACTTTTAAATTAACAGTCTAACGCGCCAACCAATTGCACCACAGAGACTTGTGGTTATACTGACCCTCAGCAGGCCAAAGTCTCATGGAAGCTCAAACCAAGTCAGGAAGGGTCAGTTCACATCTACACAATCTGAAAAATGTCATCCCTGGGTGGTGATGATGCACCAACCTTTAGTTTGACAGTCAAACACGCTAACTGATTGCACTAGAGAGGCTTGTGTTGGCATTGACCGGGGCAAAATAACAGGAATCTCATTACAGGTCCAGGATGTCACATCCATATCATGGAGCACAACAAACTGAGAACAGTCGTCCCTGGGTGGGCTCGAACCACCAACCTTTAGATTAACAGTCTAACGCACTAACCAATTGCGCTACAGAGACTTGTGGTGTATATGACCCTGACGCTTGATCGATGGCCATTTGTGCTCTCATCCAACTGAACATGGAGTTTACGAAACAACAACACTTTGTTCCAATGGTTGTGTTAACGTGCATCAAAAGTGCAGCAACATTTTCAAGGAAGTAGACCTATAGTTTTCTAATGTTTGTTAGCTTTTTGAATGGCCTTAAAAGGGCAAAAATGTAGCGCAATGTTCGTCAGCGCAACATTATATTAAAAGGCATCTGGCAGGAGTAAATCCCGCCTCAATCACAAATATATTCTGATAAATATATATTTTAAACAACTGCATTTTCACAAATGTAATATATAATCGCCAAGCCCATTCAAAATAATTAGGGGACTGACTCCGGAAGAATGATGAAGTGGCTAGTCACTTTCATGGCGTATTGGCGTACATATACACACAAACACACTGGACCAACATTGTCCTTCTCGCGAGATAAATATAAATGCTAAGGTTTTTCATGCCAGATTGACATCATTTACGTTGTCATACCAGCCAGATTAATAAGAATAAATTATATGTTCCTTGGAGAACACAGAATGATCAAGCTATTGAGTAACAGAAGATCAGAGACCATTGACAGCCATTTTACCAGTAGGTATGATAACTTGTCATCTTTCATGTTCAACAACACACCAATCACATGTGACAACAGGAAACACAGCAGGTCAAAAGCAAGCTTACTGTAAGGCCAGGAAGGTCTTCCACATCACTAGAAACAGAAAGACAGCATTCCTGGGTGGGCTCAAATCACCAACTTTTAAATTAACAGTCTAACGCGCCAACCAATTGCACCACAGAGACTTGTGGTTATACTGACCCTCAGCAGGCCAAAGTCTCATGGAAGCTCAAACCAAGTCAGGAAGGGTCAGTTCACATCTCCACAATCTGAAAAATGTCATCCCTGGGTGGTGATGATGCACCAACCTTTAGATTGACAGTCAAACACGCTAACTGATTGCACTAGAGAGGCTTGTGTTGGCATTGACCGGGGCAAAATAACAGGAATCTCATTACAGGTCCAGGATGTCACATCCACATCATGGAGCACAACAAACTGAGAACAGTCGTCCCTGGGTGGGCTCGAACCACCAACCTTTAGATTAACAGTCTAACGCGCTAACCAATTGCGCTACAGAGACTTGTGGTGTATATGACCCTGACGCTTGATCGATGGCCATTTGTGCTCTCATCCAACTGAACATGGAGTTTACGAAACAACAACACTTTGTTCCAATGGTTGTGTTAACGTGCATCAAAAGTGCAGCAACATTTTCAAGGAAGTAGACCTATAGTTTTCTAATGTTTGTTAGCTTTTTGAATGGCCTTAAAAGGGCAAAAATGTAGCGCAATGTTCGTCAGCGCAACATTATATTAAAAGGCATCTGGCAGGAGTAAATTCAGCCGCAATCACAAATATATTCTGATAAATATATATTTTAAACAACTGCATTTTCACAAATGTAATATATAATTGCCAAGCCCATTCAAAATAATTAGGGGACTGACTCCGGAAGAATGATGAAGTGGCTAGTCACTTTCATGGCGTATTGGCGTACATATACACACAAACACACTGGACCAACATTGTCCTTCTTAAATATAAATGCTAAGGTTTTTCATGCCAGATTGACATCATTTACGTTGTCATACCAGCCAGATTAATAAGAATAAATTATATGTTCCTTGGAGAACACAGAATGATCAAGCTATTGAGTAACAGAAGATCAGAGACCATTGACAGCCATTTTACCAGTAGGTATGATAACTTGTCATCTTTCATGTTCAACAACACACCAATCACATGTGACAACAGGAAACACAGCAGGTCAAAAGCAAGCTTACTGTAAGGCCAGGAAGGTCTTCCACATCACTAGAAACAGAAAGACAGCATTCCTGGGTGGGCTCAAATCACCAACTTTTAAATTAACACTCTAACGCGCCAACCAATTGCACCACAGAGACTTGTGGTTATACTGACCCTCAGCAGGCCAAAGTCTCATGGAAGCTCAAACCAAGTCAGGAAGGGTCAGTTCACATCTCCACAATCTGAAAAATGTCATCCCTGGGTGGTGATGATGCACCAACCTTTAGATTGACAGTCAAACACGCTAACTGATTGCACTAGAGAGGCTTGTGTTGGCATTGATCAGCAGGGCAAAATAACAGGAATCTCATTACAAGTCCAGGATGTCACATCGACATCATGGAGCACAACAAACTGAGAACAGTCGTCCCTGGGTGGGCTCGAAACACCAACCTTTAGATTAACAGTCTAACGCGCTAACCAATTGCGCCACAGAGACTTGTGGTGTATATGACCCTGACGCTTGATCGATGGCCATTTGTGCTCTCATCCAACTGAACATGGAGTTTACGAAACAACAACACTTTGTTCCAATTGTTGTGTTAACGTGCATCAAAAGTGCAGCAACATTTTCAAGGAAGTAGACCTATAGTTTTCTAATGTTTGTTAGCTTTTTGAATGGCCTTAAAAGGGCAAAAATGTAGCGCAATGTTCGTCAGCGCAACATTATATTAAAAGGCATCTGGCAGGAGTAAATCCCGCCTCAATCACAAATATATTCTGATAAATATATATTTTAAACAACTGCATTTTCACAAATGTAATATATAATCGCCAAGCCCATTCAAAATAATTAGGGGACTGACTCCGGAAGAATGATGAAGTGGCTAGTCACTTTCATGGCGTATTGGCGTACATATACACACAAACACACTGGACCAACATTGTCCTTCTCGCGAGATAAATATAAATGCTAAGGTTTTTCATGCCAGATTGACATCATTTACGTTGTCATACCAGCCAGATTAATAAGAATAAATTATATGTTCCTTGGAGAACACAGAATGATCAAGCTATTGAGTAACAGAAGATCAGAGACCATTGACAGCCATTTTACCAGTAGGTATGATAACTTGTCATCTTTCATGTTCAACAACACACCAATCACATGTGACAACAGGAAACACAGCAGGTCAAAAGCAAGCTTACTGTAAGGCCAGGAAGGTCTTCCACATCACTAGAAACAGAAAGACAGCATTCCTGGGTGGGCTCAAATCACCAACTTTTAAATTAACAGTCTAACGCGCCAACCAATTGCACCACAGAGACTTGTGGTTATACTGACCCTCAGCAGGCCAAAGTCTCATGGAAGCTCAAACCAAGTCAGGAAGGGTCAGTTCACATCTCCACAATCTGAAAAATGTCATCCCTGGGTGGTGATGATGCACCAACCTTTAGATTGACAGTCAAACACGCTAACTGATTGCACTAGAGAGGCTTGTGTTGGCATTGACCGGGGCAAAATAACAGGAATCTCATTACAGGTCCAGGATGTCACATCCACATCATGGAGCACAACAAACTGAGAACAGTCGTCCCTGGGTGGGCTCGAACCACCAACCTTCAGATTAACAGTCTAACGCGCTAACCAATTGCGCTACAGAGACTTGTGGTGTATATGACCCTGACGCTTGATCGATGGCCATTTGTGCTCTCATCCAACTCAACATGGAGTTTACGAAACAACAACACTTTGTTCCAATGGTTGTGTTAACGTGCATCAAAAGTGCAGCAACATTTTCAAGGAAGTAGACCTATAGTTTTCTAATGTTTGTTAGCTTTTTGAATGGCCTTAAAAGGGCAAAAATGTAGCGCAATGTTCGTCAGCGCAACATTATATTAAAAGGCATCTGGCAGGAGTAAATCCCGCCTCAATCACAAATATATTCTGATAAATATATATTTTAAACAACTGCATTTTCACAAATGTAATATATAATCGCCAAGCCCATTCAAAATAATTAGGGGACTGACTCCGGAAGAATGATGAAGTGGCTAGTCACTTTCATGGCGTATTGGCGTACATATACACACAAACACACTGGACCAACATTGTCCTTCTCGCGAGATAAATATAAATGCTAAGGTTTTTTATGCCAGATTGACATCATTTACGTTGTCATACCAGCCAGATTAATAAGAATAAATTATATGTTCCTTGGAGAACACAGAATGATCAAGCTATTGAGTAACAGAAGATCAGAGACCATTGACAGCCATTTTACCAGTAGGTATGATAACTTGTCATCTTTCATGTTCAACAACACACCAATCACATGTGACAACAGGAAACACAGCAGGTCAAAAGCAAGCTTACTGTAAGGCCAGGAAGGTCTTCCACATCACTAGAAACAGAAAGACAGCATTCCTGGGTGGGCTCAAATCACCAACTTTTAAATTAACACTCTAACGCGCCAACCAATTGCACCACAGAGACTTGTGGTTATACTGACCCTCAGCAGGCCAAAGTCTCATGGAAGCTCAAACCAAGTCAGGAAGGGTCAGTTCACATCTCCACAATCTGAAAAATGTCATCCCTGGGTGGTGATGATGCACCAACCTTTAGATTGACAGTCAAACACGCTAACTGATTGCACTAGAGAGGCTTGTGTTGGCATTGATCAGCAGGGCAAAATAACAGGAATCTCATTACAAGTCCAGGATGTCACATCGACATCATGGAGCACAACAAACTGAGAACAGTCGTCCCTGGGTGGGCTCGAACCACCAACCTTTAGATTAACAGTCTAACGCGCTAACCAATTGCGCTACAGAGACTTGTGGTGTATATGACCCTGACGCTTGATCGATGGCCATTTGTGCTCTCATCCAACTCAACATGGAGTTTACGAAACAACAACACTTTGTTCCAATGGTTGTGTTAACGTGCATCAAAAGTGCAGCAACATTTTCAAGGAAGTAGACCTATAGTTTTCTAATGTTTGTTAGCTTTTTGAATGGCCTTAAAAGGGCAAAAATGTAGCGCAATGTTCGTCAGCGCAACATTATATTAAAAGGCATCTGGCAGGAGTAAATCCCGCCTCAATCACAAATATATTCTGATAAATATATATTTTAAACAACTGCATTTTCACAAATGTAATATATAATCGCCAAGCCCATTCAAAATAATTAGGGGACTGACTCCGGAAGAATGATGAAGTGGCTAGTCACTTTCATGGCGTATTGGCGTACATATACACACAAACACACTGGACCAACATTGTCCGTCTCGCGAGATAAATATAAATGCTAAGGTTTTTCATGCCAGATTGACATCATTTACATTGTCATACCAGCCAGATTAATAAGAATAAATTATATGTTCCTTGGAGAACACAGAATGATCAAGCTATTGAGTAACAGAAGATCAGAGACCATTGACAGCCATTTTACCAGTAGGTATGATAACTTGTCATCTTTCATGTTCAACAACACACCAATCACATGTGACAACAGGAAACACAGCAGGTCAAAAGCAAGCTTACTGTAAGGCCAGGAAGGTCTTCCACATCACTAGAAACAGAAAGACAGCATTCCTGGGTGGGCTCAAATCACCAACTTTTAAATTAACAGTCTAACGCGCCAACCAATTGCACCACAGAGACTTGTGGTTATACTGACCCTCAGCAGGCCAAAGTCTCATGGAAGCTCAAACCAAGTCAGGAAGGGTCAGTTCACATCTCCACAATCTGAAAAATGTCATCCCTGGGTGGTGATGATGCACCAACCTTTAGATTGACAGTCAAACACGCTAACTGATTGCACTAGAGAGGCTTGTGTTGGCATTGACCGGGGCAAAATAACAGGAATCTCATTACAGGTCCAGGATGTCACATCCACATCATGGAGCACAACAAACTGAGAACAGTCGTCCCTGGGTGGGCTCGAACCACCAACCTTCAGATTAACAGTCTAACGCGCTAACCAATTGCGCTACAGAGACTTGTGGTGTATATGACCCTGACGCTTGATCGATGGCCATTTGTGCTCTCATCCAACTCAACATGGAGTTTACGAAACAACAACACTTTGTTCCAATGGTTGTGTTAACGTGCATCAAAAGTGCAGCAACATTTTCAAGGAAGTAGACCTATAGTTTTCTAATGTTTGTTAGCTTTTTGAATGGCCTTAAAAGGGCAAAAATGTAGCGCAATGTTCGTCAGCGCAACATTATATTAAAAGGCATCTGGCAGGAGTAAATCCCGCCTCAATCACAAATATATTCTGATAAATATATATTTTAAACAACTGCATTTTCACAAATGTAATATATAATCGCCAAGCCCATTCAAAATAATTAGGGGACTGACTCCGGAAGAATGATGAAGTGGCTAGTCACTTTCATGGCGTATTGGCGTACATATACACACAAACACACTGGACCAACATTGTCCTTCTCGCGAGATAAATATAAATGCTAAGGTTTTTCATGCCAGATTGACATCATTTACGTTGTCATACCAGCCAGATTAATAAGAATAAATTATATGTTCCTTGGAGAACACAGAATGATCAAGCTATTGAGTAACAGAAGATCAGAGACCATTGACAGCCATTTTACCAGTAGGTATGATAACTTGTCATCTTTCATGTTCAACAACACACCAATCACATGTGACAACAGGAAACACAGCAGGTCAAAAGCAAGCTTACTGTAAGGCCAGGAAGGTCTTCCACATCACTAGAAACAGAAAGACAGCATTCCTGGGTGGGCTCAAATCACCAACTTTTAAATTAACACTCTAACGCGCCAACCAATTGCACCACAGAGACTTGTGGTTATACTGACCCTCAGCAGGCCAAAGTCTCATGGAAGCTCAAACCAAGTCAGGAAGGGTCAGTTCACATCTCCACAATCTGAAAAATGTCATCCCTGGGTGGTGATGATGCACCAACCTTTAGATTGACAGTCAAACACGCTAACTGATTGCACTAGAGAGGCTTGTGTTGGCATTGATCAGCAGGGCAAAATAACAGGAATCTCATTACAAGTCCAGGATGTCACATCGACATCATGGAGCACAACAAACTGAGAACAGTCGTCCCTGGGTGGGCTCGAACCACCAACCTTTAGATTAACAGTCTAACGCGCTAACCAATTGCGCTACAGAGACTTGTGGTGTATATGACCCTGACGCTTGATCGATGGCCATTTGTGCTCTCATCCAACTCAACATGGAGTTTACGAAACAACAACACTTTGTTCCAATGGTTGTGTTAACGTGCATCAAAAGTGCAGCAACATTTTCAAGGAAGTAGACCTATAGTTTTCTAATGTTTGTTAGCTTTTTGAATGGCCTTAAAAGGGCAAAAATGTAGCGCAATGTTCGTCAGCGCAACATTATATTAAAAGGCATCTGGCAGGAGTAAATCCCGCCTCAATCACAAATATATTCTGATAAATATATATTTTAAACAACTGCATTTTCACAAATGTAATATATAATCGCCAAGCCCATTCAAAATAATTAGGGGACTGACTCCGGAAGAATGATGAAGTGGCTAGTCACTTTCATGGCGTATTGGCGTACATATACACACAAACACACTGGACCAACATTGTCCGTCTCGCGAGATAAATATAAATGCTAAGGTTTTTCATGCCAGATTGACATCATTTACATTGTCATACCAGCCAGATTAATAAGAATAAATTATATGTTCCTTGGAGAACACAGAATGATCAAGCTATTGAGTAACAGAAGATCAGAGACCATTGACAGCCATTTTACCAGTAGGTATGATAACTTGTCATCTTTCATGTTCAACAACACACCAATCACATGTGACAACAGGAAACACAGCAGGTCAAAAGCAAGCTTACTGTAAGGCCAGGAAGGTCTTCCACATCACTAGAAACAGAAAGACAGCATTCCTGGGTGGGCTCAAATCACCAACTTTTAAATTAACACTCTAACGCGCCAACCAATTGCACCACAGAGACTTGTGGTTATACTGACCCTCAGCAGGCCAAAGTCTCATGGAAGCTCAAACCAAGTCAGGAAGGGTCAGTTCACATCTCCACAATCTGAAAAATGTCATCCCTGGGTGGTGATGATGCACCAACCTTTAGATTGACAGTCAAACACGCTAACTGATTGCACTAGAGAGGCTTGTGTTGGCATTGATCAGCAGGGCACAATAACAGGAATCTCATTACAAGTCCAGGATGTCACATCCACATCATGGAGCACAACAAACTGAGAACAGTCGTCCCTGGGTGGGATCGAACCACCAACCTTTAGATTAACAGTCTATCGCGCTAACCAATTGCGCCACAGTGACTTGTGGTGTATATGACCCTGACGCTTGATCAATGGCCATTTGTGCTCTCATCCAACTGAACATGGAGTTTACGAAACAACAACACTTTGTTCCAATGGTTGTGTTAACGTGCATCAAAAGTGCAGCAACATTTTCAAGGAAGTAGACCTATAGTTTTCTAATGTTTGTTAGCTTTTTGAATGGCCTTAAAAGGGCAAAAATGTAGCGCAATGTTCGTCAGCGCAACATTATATTAAAAGGCATCTGGCAGGAGTAAATCCCGCCTCAATCACAAATATATTCTGATAAATATATATTTTAAACAACTGCATTTTCACAAATGTAATATATAATCGCCAAGCCCATTCAAAATAATTAGGGGACTGACTCCGGAAGAATGATGAAGTGGCTAGTCACTTTCATGGCGTATTGGCGTACATATACACACAAACACACTGGGCCAACATTGTCCTTCTCGCGAGATAAATATAAATGCTAAGGTTTTTCATGCCAGATTGACATCATTTACGTTGTCATACCAGCCAGATTAATAAGAATAAATTATATGTTCCTTGGAGAACACAGAATGATCAAGCTATTGAGTAACAGAAGATCAGAGACCATTGACAGCCATTTTACCAGTAGGTATGATAACTTGTCATCTTTCATGTTCAACAACACACCAATCACATGTGACAACAGGAAACACAGCAGGTCAAAAGCAAGCTTACTGTAAGGCCAGGAAGGTCTTCCACATCACTAGAAACAGAAAGACAGCATTCCTGGGTGGGCTCAAATCACCAACTTTTAAATTAACACTCTAACGCGCCAACCAATTGCACCACAGAGACTTGTGGTTATACTGACCCTCAGCAGGCCAAAGTCTCATGGAAGCTCAAACCAAGTCAGGAAGGGTCAGTTCACATCTCCACAATCTGAAAAATGTCATCCCTGGGTGGTGATGATGCACCAACCTTTAGATTGACAGTGAAACACGCTAACTGATTGCACTAGAGAGGCTTGTGTTGGCATTGATCAGCAGGGCAAAATAACAGGAATCTCATTACAAGTCCAGGATGTCACATCCACATCATGGAGCACAACAAACTGAGAACTGTCGTCCCTGGGTGGGCTCGAACCACCAACCTTTAGATTAACAGTCTAACGCGCTAACCAATTGCGCCACAGAGACTTGTGGTGTATATGACCCTGACGCTTGATCGATGGCCATTTGTGCTCTCATCCAACTGAACATGGAGTTTACGAAACAACAACACTTTGTTCCAATTGTTGTGTTAACGTGCATCAAAAGTGCAGCAACATTTTCAAGGAAGTAGACCTATAGTTTTCTAATGTTTGTTAGCTTTTTGAATGGCCTTAAAAGGGCAAAAATGTAGCGCAATGTTCGTCAGCGCAACATTATATTAAAAGGCATCTGGCAGGAGTAAATCCCGCCTCAATCACAAATATATTCTGATAAATATATATTTTAAACAACTGCATTTTCACAAATGTAATATATAATCGCCAAGCCCATTCAAAATAATTAGGGGACTGACTCCGGAAGAATGATGAAGTGGCTAGTCACTTTCATGGCGTATTGGCGTACATATACACACAAACACACTGGACCAACATTGTCCTTCTCGCGAGATAAATATAAATGCTAAGGTTTTTCATGCCAGATTGACATCATTTACGTTGTCATACCAGCCAGATTAATAAGAATAAATTATATGTTCCTTGGAGAACACAGAATGATCAAGCTATTGAGTAACAGAAGATCAGAGACCATTGACAGCCATTTTACCAGTAGGTATGATAACTTGTCATCTTTCATGTTCAACAAAACACACCTATCACATGTGACAACAGGAAACACAGCAGGTCAAAAGCAAGCTTACTGTAAGGCCAGGAAGGTCTTCCACATCACTAGAAACAGAAAGACAGCATTCCTGGGTGGGCTCAAATCACCAACTTTTAAATTAACAGTCTAACGCGCCAACCAATTGCACCACAGAGACTTGTGGTTATACTGACCCTCAGCAGGCCAAGGTCTCATGGAAGCTCAAACCAAGTCAGGAAGGGTCAGTTCACATCTCCACAATCTGAAAAATGTCATCCCTGGGTGGTGATGATGCACCAACCTTTAGATTGACAGTCAAACACGCTAACTGATTGCACTAGAGAGGCTTGTGTTGGCATTGACCGGGGCAAAATAACAGGAATCTCATTACAGGTCCAGGATGTCACATCCACATCATGGAGCACAACAAACTGACAACTGTCGTCCCTGGGTGGGCTCGAACCACCAACCTTTAGATTAACAGTCTAACGCGCTAACCAATTGCACCACAGTGACTTGTAGTGTATATGACCCTGACGCTTGATCGATGGCCATTTGTGCTCTCATCCAACTGAACATGGAGTTTACGAAACAACAACACTTTGTTCCAATGGTTGTGTTAACGTGCATCAAAAGTGCAGCAACATTTTCAAGGAAGTAGACCTATAGTTTTCTAATGTTTGTTAGCTTTTTGAATGGCCTTAAAAGGGCAAAAATGTAGCGCAATGTTCGTCAGCGCAACATTATATTAAAAGGCAAATCTGGCAGGAGTAAATTCAGCCGCAATCACAAATATATTCTGATAAATATATATTTTAAACAACTGCATTTTCACAAATGTAATATATAATCGCCAAGCCCATTCAAAATAATTAGGGGACTGACTCCGGAAGAATGATGAAGTGGCTAGTCACTTTCATGGCGTATTGGCGTACATATACACACAAACACACTGGACCAACATTGTCCTTCTCGCGAGATAAATATAAATGCTAAGGTTTTTCATGCCAGATTGACATCATTTACGTTGTCATACCAGCCAGATTAATAAGAATAAATTATATGTTCCTTGGAGAACACAGAATGATCAAGCTATTGAGTAACAGAAGATCAGAGACCATTGACAGCCATTTTACCAGTAGGTATGATAACTTGTCATCTTTCATGTTCAACAACACACCAATCACATGTGACAACAGGAAACACAGCAGGTCAAAAGCAAGCTTACTGTAAGGCCAGGAAGGTCTTCCACATCACTAGAAACAGAAAGACAGCATTCCTGGGTGGGCTCAAATCACCAACTTTTAAATTAACAGTCTAACGCGCCAACCAATTGCACCACAGAGACTTGTGGTTATACTGACCCTCAGCAGGCCAAAGTCTCATGGAAGCTCAAACCAAGTCAGGAAGGGTCAGTTCACATCTCCACAATCTGAAAAATGTCATCCCTGGGTGGTGATGATGCACCAACCTTTAGATTGACAGTCAAACACGCTAACTGATTGCACTAGAGAGGCTTGTGTTGGCAGGGCAAAATAACAGGAATCTCATTACAGGTCCAGGATGTCACATCCACATCATGGAGCACAACAAACTGACAACTGTCTTCCATGGGTGGGCTCGAACCACCAACCTTTAGATTAACAGTCTAACTACGTTGTCATACCAGCCAGATTAATAAGAATAAATGATATGTTCCTTGGAGAACACAGAATGATCAAGCTATTGAGTAACAGAAGATCAGAGACCATTGACAACCATTTTACCAGTAGGTATGATAACTTGTCATCTTTCATGTTCAACAACACACCAATCACATGTGACAACAGGAAACACAGCAGGTCAAAAGCAAGCTTACTGTAAGGCCAGGAAGGTCTTCCACATCACTAGAAACAGAAAGACAGCATTCCTGGGTGGGCTCAAATCACCAACTTTTAAATTAACAGTCTAACGCGCCAACCAATTGCACCACAGAGACTTGTGGTTATACTGATCCTCAGCAGGCCAAAGTCTCATGGAAGCTCAAGCCAAGTCAGGAAGGGTCAGTTCACATCTCCACAATCTGAAAAATGTCATCCCTGGGTGGTGATGATGCACCAACCTTTAGATTGACAGTCAAACACGCTAACTGATTGCACTAGAGAGGCTTGTGTTGGCATTGACCGGGGCAAAATAACAGGAATCTCATTACAGGTCCAGGATGTCACATCCACATCATGGAGCACAACAAACTGACAACTGTCGTCCCTGGGTGGGCTCGAACCACCAACCTTTAGATTAACAGACTAACGCGCTAACCAATTGCGTCACAGAGACTTGTTGTGTATATAACCATGACGCTTGATCGATGGCCATTTGTGCTCTCATCCAACTGAACATGGAGTTTACGAAACAACAACACTTTGTTCCAATAGTTGTGTTAACGTGCATCAAAAGTGCAGCAACATTTTCAAGGAAGTAGACCTATAGTTTTCTAATGTTTGTTAGCTTTTTGAATGGCCTTAAAAGGGCAAAAATGTAGCGCAATGTTCGTCAGCGCAACATTATATTAAAAGGCAAATCTGGCAGGAGTAAATTCAGCCGCAATCACAAATATATTCTGATAAATATATATTTTAAACAACTGCATTTTCACAAATGTAATATATAATCGCCAAGCCCATTCAAAATAATTAGGGGACTGACTACGGAAGAATGATGAAGTGGCTAGTCACTTTCATGGCGTATTGGCGTACATATACACACAAACACACTGGACCAACATTGTCCTTCTCGCAAGATAAATATAAATGCTAAGGTTTTTCATGCCAGATTGACATCATTTACGTTGTCATATCAGCCAGATTAATAAGAATAAATTATATGTTCCTTGGAGAACACAGAATGATCAAGCTATTGAGTAACAGAAGATCAGAGACCATTGACAACCATTTTACCAGTAGGTATGATAACTTGTCATCTTTCATGTTCAACAACACACCAATCACATGTGACAACAGGAAACACAGCAGGTCAAAAGCAAGCTTACTGTAAGGCCAGGAAGGTCTTCCACATCACTAGAAACAGAAAGACAGCATTCCTGGGTGGGCTCAAATCACCAACTTTTAAATTAACAGTCTAACGCGCCAACCAATTGAACCACAGAGACTTGTGGTTATACTGATCCTCAGCAGGCCAAAGTCTCATGGAAGCTCAAGCCAAGTCAGGAAGGGTCAGTTCACATCTCCACAATCTGAAAAATGTCATCCCTGGGTGGTGATGATGCACCAACCTTTAGATTGACAGTCAAACACGCTAACTGATTGCACTAGAGAGGCTTGTGTTGGCATTGACCGGGGCAAAATAACAGGAATCTCATTACAGGTCCAGGATGTCACATCCACATCATGGAGCACAACAAACTGACAACTGTTGTCCCTGGGTGGGCTCGAACCACCAACCTTTAGATTAACAGTCTAACGTGCTAACCAATTGCGCCACAGAGACTTGTGGTGTATACGACCCTGACGCTTGATCGATGGCCATTTGTGCTCTCATCCAACTGAACATGGAGTTTACGAAACAACAACACTTTGTTCCAATGGTTGTGTTAACGTGCATCAAAAGTGCAGCAACATTTTCAAGGAAGTAGACCTATAGTTTTCTAATGTTTGTTAGCTTTTTGAATGGCCTTAAAAGGGCAAAAATGTAGCGCAATGTTCGTCAGCGCAACATTATATTAAAAGGCATCTGGCAGGAGTAAATTCAGCCACAATCACAAATATATTATGATAAATATATATTTTAAACAACTGCATTTTCACAAATGTAATATATAATCGCCAAGCCCATTCAAAATAATTAGGGGACTGACTCCGGAAGAATGATGAAGTGGCTAGTCACTTTCATGGCGTATTGGCGTACATATACACACAAACACACTGGACCAACATTGTCCTTCTCGCGAGATAAATATATATGCTAAGGTTTTTCATGCCAGATTGACATCATTTACGTTGTCATACCAGCCAGATTAATAAGAATAAATTATATGTTCCTTGGAGAACACAGAATGATCAAGCTATTGAGTAACAGAAGATCAGAGACCATTGACAGCCATTTTACCAGTAGGTATCATAACTTGTCATCTTTCATGTTCAACAACACACCAATCACATGTGACAACAGGAAACACAGCAGGTCAAAAGCAAGCTTACTGTAAGGCCAGGAAGGTCTTCCACATCACTAGAAACAGAAAGACAGCATTCCTGGGTGGGCTCAAATCACCAACTTTTAAATTAACACTCTAACGCGCCAACCAATTGCACCACAGAGACTTGTGGTTATACTGACCCTCAGCAGGCCAAAGTCTCATGGAAGCTCAAACCAAGTCAGGAAGGGTCAGTTCACATCTCCACAATCTGAAAAATGTCATCCCTGGGTGGTGATGATGCACCAACCTTTAGATTGACAGTCAAACACGCTAACTGATTGCACTAGAGAGGCTTGTGTTGGCATTGACCGGGGCAAAATAACAGGAATCTCATTACAGGTCCAGGATGTCACATCCACATCATGGAGCACAACAAACTGACAACTGTCGTCCCTGGGTGGGCTCGAACCACCAACCTTTAGATTAACAGTCTAACGCGCTAACCAATTGCGCCACAGAGACTTGTGGTGTATATGACCCTGACGCTTGATCGATGGCCATTTGTGCTCTCATCCAACTGAACATGGAGTTTACGAAACAACAACACTTTGTTCCAATGGTTGTGTTAACGTGCATCAAAAGTGCAGCAACATTTTCAAGGAAGTAGACCTATAGTTTTCTAATGTTTGTTAGCTTTTTGAATGGCCTTAAAAGGGCAAAAATGTAGCGCAATGTTCGTCAGCGCAACATTATATTAAAAGGCATCTGGCAGGAGTAAATTCAGCCACAATCACAAATATATTATGATAAATATATATTTTAAACAACTGCATTTTCACAAATGTAATATATAATCGCCAAGCCCATTCAAAATAATTAGGGGACTGACTCCGGAAGAATGATGAAGTGGCTAGTCACTTTCATGGCGTATTGGCGTACATATACACACAAACACACTGGACCAACATTGTCCTTCTCGCGAGATAAATATATATGCTAAGGTTTTTCATGCCAGATTGACATCATTTACGTTGTCATACCAGCCAGATTAATAAGAATAAATTATATGTTCCTTGGAGAACACAGAATGATCAAGCTATTGAGTAACAGAAGATCAGAGACCATTGACAGCCATTTTACCAGTAGGTATCATAACTTGTCATCTTTCATGTTCAACAACACACCAATCACATGTGACAACAGGAAACACAGCAGGTCAAAAGCAAGCTTACTGTAAGGCCAGGAAGGTCTTCCACATCACTAGAAACAGAAAGACAGCATTCCTGGGTGGGCTCAAATCACCAACTTTTAAATTAACACTCTAACGCGCCAACCAATTGCACCACAGAGACTTGTGGTTATACTGACCCTCAGCAGGCCAAAGTCTCATGGAAGCTCAAACCAAGTCAGGAAGGGTCAGTTCACATCTCCACAATCTGAAAAATGTCATCCCTGGGTGGTGATGATGCACCAACCTTTAGATTGACAGTCAAACACGCTAACTGATTGCACTAGAGAGGCTTGTGTTGGCATTGACCGGGGCAAAATAACAGGAATCTCATTACAGGTCCAGGATGTCACATCCACATCATGGAGCACAACAAACTGACAACTGTCGTCCCTGGGTGGGCTCGAACCACCAACCTTTAGATTAACAGTCTAACGCGCTAACCAATTGCGCCACAGAGACTTGTGGTGTATATGACCCTGACGCTTGATCGATGGCCATTTGTGCTCTCATCCAACTGAACATGGAGTTTACGAAACAACAACACTTTGTTCCAATGGTTGTGTTAACGTGCATCAAAAGTGCAGCAACATTTTCAAGGAAGTAGACCTATAGTTTTCTAATGTTTGTTAGCTTTTTGAATGGCCTTAAAAGGGCAAAAATGTAGCGCAATGTTCGTCAGCGCAACATTATATTAAAAGGCAGGAGTAAATTCAGCCGCAATCACAAATATATTCTGATAAATATATATTTTAAACAACTGCATTTTCACAAATGTAATATATAATCGCCAAGCCCATTCAAAATAATTAGGGGACTGACTCCGGAAGAATGATGAAGTGGCTAGTCACTTTCATGGCGTATTGGCGTACATATACACACAAACACACTGGACCAACATTGTCCTTCTCGCAAGATAAATATAAATGCTAAGGTTTTTCATGCCAGATTGACATCATTTACGTTGTCATACCAGCCAGATTAATAAGAATAAATTATATGTTCCTTGGAGAACACAGAATGATCAAGCTATTGAGTAACAGAAGATCAGAGACCATTGACAACCATTTTACCAGTAGGTATGATAACTTGTCATCTTTCATGTTCAACAACACACCAATCACATGTGACAACAGGAAACACAGCAGGTCAAAAGCAAGCTTACTGTAAGGCCAGGAAGGTCTTCCACATCACTAGAAACAGAAAGACAGCATTCCTGGGTGGGCTCAAATCACCAACTTTTAAATTAACAGTCTAACGCGCCAACCAATTGCACCACAGGGACATGTGGTTATACTGATCCTCAGCAGGCCAAAGTCTCATGGAAGCTCAAGCCAAGTCAGGAAGGGTCAGTTCACATCTCCACAATCTGAAAAATGTCATCCCTGGGTGGTGATGATGCACCAACCTTTAGATTGACAGTCAAACACGCTAACTGATTGCACTAGAGAGGCTTGTGTTGGCATTGACCATCAGCAGGGCAAAATAACAGGAATCTCATTACAGGTCCAGGATGTCACATCCACATCATGGAGCACAACAAACTGACAACTTTCGGCACTGGGTGGGCTCGAACCACCAACCTTTAAATTAACAGTCTAACGCACTAACCAATTGCGCCACAGAGACTTATGGTGTATATGACCCTGACGCTTGATCGATGGCCATTTGTGCTCTCATCCAACTGAACATGGAGTTTACGAAACAACAACACTTTGTTCCAATGGTTGTGTTAACGTGCATCAAAAGTGCAGCAACATTTTCAAGGAAGTAGCCCTGTAGTTTTCTAATGTTTGTTAGCTTTTTGAATGGCCTTAAAAGGGCAAAAATGTAGCGCAATGTTTGTCAGCGCAACATTATATTAAAAGGCAAATCTGGCAGGAGTAAATTCAGCCACAATCACAAATATATTATGATAAATATATATTTTAAACAACTGCATTTTCACAAATGTAATATATAATCGCCAAGCCCATTCAAAATAATTAGGGGACTGACTCCGGAAGAATGATGAAGTGGCTAGTCACTTTCATGGCGTATTGGCGTACATATACACACAAACACACTGGACCAACATTGTCCTTCTCGCAAGATAAATATAAATGCTAAGGTTTTTCATGCCAGATTGACATCATTTACGTTGTCATACCAGCCAGATTAATAAGAATAAATTATATGTTCCTTGGAGAACACAGAATGATCAAGCTATTGAGTAACAGAAGATCAGAGACCATTGACAACCATTTTACCAGTAGGTATGATAACTTGTCATCTTTCATGTTCAACAACACACCAATCACATGTGACAACAGGAAACACAGCAGGTCAAAAGCAAGCTTACTGTAAGGCCAGGAAGGTCTTCCACATCACTAGAAACAGAAAGACAGCATTCCTGGGTGGGCTCAAATCACCAACTTTTAAATTAACAGTCTAACGCGCCAACCAATTGCACCACAGAGACTTGTGGTTATACTGATCCTCAGCAGGCCAAAGTCTCATGGAAGATCAAGCCAAGTCAGGAAGGGTCAGTTCACATCTCCACAATCTGAAAAATGTCATCCCTGGGTGGTGATGATGCACCAACCTTTAGATTGACAGTCAAACACGCTAACTGATTGCACTAGAGAGGCTTGTGTTGGCATTGACCGGGGCAAAATAACAGGAATCTCATTACAGGTCCAGGATGTCACATCCACATCATGGAGCACAACAAACTGACAACTGTCGTCCCTGGGTGGGCTCGAACCACCAACCTTTAGATTAACAGTCTAACGCGCTAACCAATTGCGCCACAGAGATTTGTGGTGTATATGACCCTGACGCTTGATCGATGGCCATTTGTGCTCTCATCCAACTGAACATGGAGTTTACGAAACAACAACACTTTGTTCCAATGGTTGTGTTAACGTGCATCAAAAGTGCAGCAACATTTTCAAGGAAGTAGACCTATAGTTTTCTAATGTTTGTTAGCTTTTTGAATGGCCTTAAAAGGGCAAAAATGTAGCGCAATGTTCGTCAGCGCAACATTATATTAAAAGGCAGGAGTAAATTCAGCCGCAATCACAAATATATTCTGATAAATATATATTTTAAACAACTGCATTTTCACAAATGTAATATATAATCGCCAAGCCCATTCAAAATAATTAGGGGACTGACTCCGGAAGAATGATGAAGTGGCTAGTCACTTTCATGGCGTATTGGCGTACATATACACACAAACACACTGGACCAACATTGTCCTTCTCGCAAGATAAATATAAATGCTAAGGTTTTTCATGCCAGATTGACATGATTTACGTTGTCATACCAGCCAGATTAATAAAAATAAATTATATGTTCCTTGGAGAACACAGAATGATCAAGCTATTGAGTAACAGAAGATCAGAGACCATTGACAGCCATTTTACCAGTAGGTATGATAACTTGTCATCTTTCATGTTCAACAACACACCAATCACATGTGACAACAGGAAACACAGCAGGTCAAAAGCAAGCTTACTGTAAGGCCAGGAAGGTCTTCCACATCACTAGAAACAGAAAGACAGCATTCCTGGGTGGGCTCAAATCACCAACTTTTAAATTAACAGTCTAACGCGCCAACCAATTGCACCACAGAGACTTGTGGTTATACTGACCCTCAGCAGGCCAAAGTCTCATGGAAGCTCAAACCAAGTCAGGAAGGGTCAGTTCACATCTCCACAATCTGAAAAATTTCATCCCTGGGTGGTGATGATGCACCAACCTTTAGATTGACAGTCAAACACGCTAACTGATTGCACTAGAGAGGCTTGTGTTGGCATTGACCCTCAGCAGGGCAAAATAACAGGAATCTCATTACAGGTCCAGGATGTCACATCCACATCATGGAGCACAACAAACTGACAACTGTCAGCACTGGGTGGGCTCGAACCACCAACCTTTAGATTAACAGTCTAACGCACTAACCAATTGCGCCACAGAGACTTATGGTGTATATGACCCTGACGCTTGATCGATGGCCATTTGTGCTCTCATCCAACTGAACATGGAGTTTACGAAACAACAACACTTTGTTCCAATGGTTGTGTTAACGTGCATCAAAAGTGCAGCAACATTTTCAAGGAAGTAGCCCTGTAGTTTTCTAATGTTTGTTAGCTTTTTGAATGGCCTTAAAAGGGCAAAAATGTAGCGCAATGTTTGTCAGCGCAACATTATATTAAAAGGCAAATCTGGCAGGAGTAAATTCAGCCACAATCACAAATATATTATGATAAATATATATTTTAAACAACTGCATTTTCACAAATGTAATATATAATCGCCAAGCCCATTCAAAATAATTAGGGGACTGACTCCGGAAGAATGATGAAGTGGCTAGTCACTTTCATGGCGTATTGGCGTACATATACACACAAACACACTGGACCAACATTGTCCTTCTCGCAAGATAAATATAAATGCTAAGGTTTTTCATGCCAGATTGACATCATTTACGTTGTCATACCAGCCAGATTAATAAGAATAAATTATATGTTCCTTGGAGAACACAGAATGATCAAGCTATTGAGTAACAGAAGATCAGAGACCATTGACAACCATTTTACCAGTAGGTATGATAACTTGTCATCTTTCATGTTCAACAACACACCAATCACATGTGACAACAGGAAACACAGCAGGTCAAAAGCAAGCTTACTGTAAGGCCAGGAAGGTCTTCCACATCACTAGAAACAGAAAGACAGCATTCCTGGGTGGGCTCAAATCACCAACTTTTAAATTAACAGTCTAACGCGCCAACCAATTGCACCACAGAGACTTGTGGTTATACTGATCCTCAGCAGGCCAAAGTCTCATGGAAGATCAAGCCAAGTCAGGAAGGGTCAGTTCACATCTCCACAATCTGAAAAATGTCATCCCTGGGTGGTGATGATGCACCAACCTTTAGATTGACAGTCAAACACGCTAACTGATTGCACTAGAGAGGCTTGTGTTGGCATTGACCGGGGCAAAATAACAGGAATCTCATTACAGGTCCAGGATGTCACATCCACATCATGGAGCACAACAAACTGACAACTGTCGTCCCTGGGTGGGCTCGAACCACCAACCTTTAGATTAACAGTCTAACGCGCTAACCAATTGCGCCACAGAGATTTGTGGTGTATATGACCCTGACGCTTGATCGATGGCCATTTGTGCTCTCATCCAACTGAACATGGAGTTTACGAAACAACAACACTTTGTTCCAATGGTTGTGTTAACGTGCATCAAAAGTGCAGCAACATTTTCAAGGAAGTAGACCTATAGTTTTCTAATGTTTGTTAGCTTTTTGAATGGCCTTAAAAGGGCAAAAATGTAGCGCAATGTTCGTCAGCGCAACATTATATTAAAAGGCAGGAGTAAATTCAGCCGCAATCACAAATATATTCTGATAAATATATATTTTAAACAACTGCATTTTCACAAATGTAATATATAATCGCCAAGCCCATTCAAAATAATTAGGGGACTGACTCCGGAAGAATGATGAAGTGGCTAGTCACTTTCATGGCGTATTGGCGTACATATACACACAAACACACTGGACCAACATTGTCCTTCTCGCAAGATAAATATAAATGCTAAGGTTTTTCATGCCAGATTGACATGATTTACGTTGTCATACCAGCCAGATTAATAAAAATAAATTATATGTTCCTTGAAGAACACAGAATGATCAAGCTATTGAGTAACAGAAGATCAGAGACCATTGACAGCCATTTTACCAGTAGGTATGATAACTTGTCATCTTTCATGTTCAACAACACACCAATCACATGTGACAACAGGAAACACAGCAGGTCAAAAGCAAGCTTACTGTAAGGCCAGGAAGGTCTTCCACATCACTAGAAACAGAAAGACAGCATTCCTGGGTGGGCTCAAATCACCAACTTTTAAATTAACAGTCTAACGCGCCAACCAATTGCACCACAGAGACTTGTGGTTATACTGACCCTCAGCAGGCCAAAGTCTCATGGAAGCTCAAACCAAGTCAGGAAGGGTCAGTTCACATCTCCACAATCTGAAAAATTTCATCCCTGGGTGGTGATGATGCACCAACCTTTAGATTGACAGTCAAACAGAGAGGCTTTTGTTGGCATTGACCATCAGCAGGGCAAAATAACAGGAATCTCATTACAGGTCCAGGATGTCACATCCACATCATGGAGCACAACAAACAGACAACTGTCGTCCCTGGGTGGGCTCGAACCACCAACCTTTAGATTAACAGTCTAACGCGCTAACCAATTGCGCCACAGAGACTTGTGGTGTATACGACCCTGACGCTTGATCGATGGCCATTTGTGCTCTCATCCAACTGAACATGGAGTTTACGAAACAACAACACTTTGTTCCAATGGTTGTGTTAACGTGCATCAAAAGTGCAGCAACATTTTCAAGGAAGTAGACCTATAGTTTTCTAATGTTTGTTAGCTTTTTGAATGGCCTTAAAAGGGCAAAAATGTAGCGCAATGTTCGTCAGCGCAACATTATATTAAAAGGCAGGAGTAAATTCAGCCGCAATCACAAATATATTCTGATAAATATATATTTTAAACAACTGCATTTTCACAAATGTAATATATAATCGCCAAGCCCATTCAAAATAATTAGGGGACTGACTCCGGAAGAATGATGAAGTGGCTAGTCACTTTCATGGCGTATTGGCGTACATATACACACAAACACACTGGACCAACATTGTCCTTCTCGCAAGATAAATATAAATGCTAAGGTTTTTCATGCCAGATTGACATCATTTACGTTGTCATACCAGCCAGATTAATAAGAATAAATTATATGTTCCTTGGAGAACACAGAATGATCAAGCTATTGAGTAACAGAAGATCAGAGACCATTGACAACCATTTTACCAGTAGGTATGATAACTTGTCATCTTTCATGTTCAACAACACACCAATCACATGTGACAACAGGAAACACAGCAGGTCAAAAGCAAGCTTACTGTAAGGCCAGGAAGGTCTTCCACATCACTAGAAACAGAAAGACAGCATTCCTGGGTGGGCTCAAATCACCAACTTTTAAATTAACAGTCTAACGCGCCAACCAATTGCACCACAGAGACTTGTGGTTATACTGATCCTCAGCAGGCCAAAGTCTCATGGAAGATCAAGCCAAGTCAGGAAGGGTCAGTTCACATCTCCACAATCTGAAAAATGTCATCCCTGGGTGGTGATGATGCACCAACCTTTAGATTGACAGTCAAACACGCTAACTGATTGCACTAGAGAGGCTTGTGTTGGCATTGACCGGGGCAAAATAACAGGAATCTCATTACAGGTCCAGGATGTCACATCCACATCATGGAGCACAACAAACTGACAACTGTCGTCCCTGGGTGGGCTCGAACCACCAACCTTTAGATTAACAGTCTAACGCGCTAACCAATTGCGCCACAGAGATTTGTGGTGTATATGACCCTGACGCTTGATCGATGGCCATTTGTGCTCTCATCCAACTGAACATGGAGTTTACGAAACAACAACACTTTGTTCCAATGGTTGTGTTAACGTGCATCAAAAGTGCAGCAACATTTTCAAGGAAGTAGACCTATAGTTTTCTAATGTTTGTTAGCTTTTTGAATGGCCTTAAAAGGGCAAAAATGTAGCGCAATGTTCGTCAGCGCAACATTATATTAAAAGGCAGGAGTAAATTCAGCCGCAATCACAAATATATTCTGATAAATATATATTTTAAACAACTGCATTTTCACAAATGTAATATATAATCGCCAAGCCCATTCAAAATAATTAGGGGACTGACTCCGGAAGAATGATGAAGTGGCTAGTCACTTTCATGGCGTATTGGCGTACATATACACACAAACACACTGGACCAACATTGTCCTTCTCGCAAGATAAATATAAATGCTAAGGTTTTTCATGCCAGATTGACATGATTTACGTTGTCATACCAGCCAGATTAATAAAAATAAATTATATGTTCCTTGAAGAACACAGAATGATCAAGCTATTGAGTAACAGAAGATCAGAGACCATTGACAGCCATTTTACCAGTAGGTATGATAACTTGTCATCTTTCATGTTCAACAACACACCAATCACATGTGACAACAGGAAACACAGCAGGTCAAAAGCAAGCTTACTGTAAGGCCAGGAAGGTCTTCCACATCACTAGAAACAGAAAGACAGCATTCCTGGGTGGGCTCAAATCACCAACTTTTAAATTAACAGTCTAACGCGCCAACCAATTGCACCACAGAGACTTGTGGTTATTCTGACCCTCAGCAGGCCAAAGTCTCATGGAAGCTCAAACCAAGTCAGGAAGGGTCAGTTCACATCTCCAATATCTGAAAAATTTCATCCCTGGGTGGTGATGATGCACCAACCTTTAGATTGACAGTCAAACAGAGAGGCTTTTGTTGGCATTGACCATCAGCAGGGCAAAATAACAGGAATCTCATTACAGGTCCAGGATGTCACATCCACATCATGGAGCACAACAAACAGACAACTGTCGTCCCTGGGTGGGCTCGAACCACCAACCTTTAGATTAACAGTCTAACGCGCTAACCAATTGCGCCACAGAGACTTGTGGTATATACGACCCTGACGCTTGATCGATGGCCATTTGTGCTCTCATCCAACTGAACATGGAGTTTACGAAACAACAACACTTTGTTCCAATGGTTGTGTTAACGTGCATCAAAAGTGCAGCAACATTTTCAAGGAAGTAGACCTATAGTTTTCTAATGTTTGTTAGCTTTTTGAATGGCCTTAAAAGGGCAAAAATGTAGCGCAATGTTCGTCAGCGCAACATTATATTAAAAGGCAGGAGTAAATTCAGCCGCAATCACAAATATATTCTGATAAATATATATTTTAAACAACTGCATTTTCACAAATGTAATATATAATCGCCAAGCCCATTCAAAATAATTAGGGGACTGACTCCGGAAGAATGATGAAGTGGCTAGTCACTTTCATGGCGTATTGGCGTACATATACACACAAACACACTGGACCAACATTGTCCTTCTCGCAAGATAAATATAAATGCTAAGGTTTTTCATGCCAGATTGACATGATTTACGTTGTCATACCAGCCAGATTAATAAAAATAAATTATATGTTCCTTGGAGAACACAGAATGATCAAGCTATTGAGTAACAGAAGATCAGAGACCATTGACAGCCATTTTACCAGTAGGTATGATAACTTGTCATCTTTCATGTTCAACAACACACCAATCACATGTGACAACAGGAAACACAGCAGGTCAAAAGCAAGCTTACTGTAAGGCCAGGAAGGTCTTCCACATCACTAGAAACAGAAAGACAGCATTCCTGGGTGGGCTCAAATCACCAACTTTTAAATTAACAGTCTAACGCGCCAACCAATTGCACCACAGAGACTTGTGGTTATACTGACCCTCAGCAGGCCAAAGTCTCATGGAAGCTCAAACCAAGTCAGGAAGGGTCAGTTCACATCTCCACAATCTGAAAAATGTCATCCCTGGGTGGTGATGATGCACCAACCTTTAGATTGACAGTCAAACACGCTAACTGATTGCACTAGAGAGGCTTTTGTTGGCATTGACCAGGGCAAAATAACAGGAATCTCATTACAGGTCCAGGATGTCACATCCACATCATGGAGCACAACAAACTGACAACTGTCGTCCCTGGGTGGGCTCGAACATCCAACCTTTAGATTAACAGTCTAACGCGCTAACCAATTGCGCCACAGAGACTTGTGGTGTATATGACCCTGACGCTTGATCGATGGCCATTTGTGCTCTCATCCAACTGAACATGGAGTTTACGAAACAACAACACTTTGTTCCAATGGTTGTGTTAACGTGCATCAAAAGTGCAGCAACATTTTCAAGGAAGTAGACCTATAGTTTTCTAATGTTTGTTAGCTTTTTGAATGGCCTTAAAAGGGCAAAAATGTAGCGCAATGTTCGTCAGCGCAACATTATATTAAAAGGCAGGAGTAAATTCAGCCACAATCACAAATATATTATGATAAATATATATTTTAAACAACTGCATTTTCACAAATGTAATATATAATCGCCAAGCCCATTCAAAATAATTAGGGGACTGACTCCGGAAGAATGATGAAGTGGCTAGTCACTTTCATGGCGTATTGGCGTACATATACACACAAACACACTGGACCAACATTGTCCTTCTCGCGAGATAAATATATATGCTAAGGTTTTTCATGCCAGATTGACATCATTTACGTTGTCATACCAGCCAGATTAATAAGAATAAATTATATGTTCCTTGGAGAACACAGAATGATCAAGCTATTGAGTAACAGAAGATCAGAGACCATTGACAGCCATTTTACCAGTAGGTATGATAACTTGTCATCTTTCATGTTCAACAACACACCAATCACATGTGACAACAGGAAACACAGCAGGTCAAAAGCAAGCTTACTGTAAGGCCAGGAAGGTCTTCCACATCACTAGAAACAGAAAGACAGCATTCCTGGGTGGGCTCAAATCACCAACTTTTAAATTAACACTCTAACGCGCCAACCAATTGCACCACAGAGACTTGTGGTTATACTGACCCTCAGCAGGCCAAAGTCTCATGGAAGCTCAAACCAAGTCAGGAAGGGTCAGTTCACATCTCCACAATCTGAAAAATGTCATCCCTGGGTGGTGATGATGCACCAACCTTTAGATTGACAGTCAAACACGCTAACTGATTGCACTAGAGAGGCTTGTGTTGGCATTGACCGGGGCAAAATAACAGGAATCTCATTACAGGTCCAGGATGTCACATCCACATCATGGAGCACAACAAACTGACAACTGTCGTCCCTGGGTGGGCTCGAACCACCAACCTTTAGATTAACAGTCTAACGCGCTAACCAATTGCGCCACAGAGACTTGTGGTGTATATGACCCTGACGCTTGATCGATGGCCATTTGTGCTCTCATCCAACTGAACATGGAGTTTACGAAACAACAACACTTTGTTCCAATGGTTGTGTTAACGTGCATCAAAAGTGCAGCAACATTTTCAAGGAAGTAGACCTATAGTTTTCTAATGTTTGTTAGCTTTTTGAATGGCCTTAAAAGGGCAAAAATGTAGCGCAATGTTCGTCAGCGCAACATTATATTAAAAGGCATCTGGCAGGAGTAAATTCAGCCGCAATCACAAATATATTCTGATAAATATATATTTTAAACAACTGCATTTTCACAAATGTAATATATAATCGCCAAGCCCATTCAAAATAATTAGGGGACTGACTCCGGAAGAATGATGAAGTGGCTAGTCACTTTCATGGCATATTGGCGTACATATACACACAAACACACTGGACCAACATTGTCCTTCTCGCAAGATAAATATAAATGCTAAGGTTTTTCATGCCAGATTGACATCATTTACGTTGTCATACCAGCCAGATTAATAAGAATAAATTATATGTTCCTTGGAGAACACAGAATGATCAAGCTATTGAGTAACAGAAGATCAGAGACCATTGACAACCATTTTACCAGTAGGTATGATAACTTGTCATCTTTCATGTTCAACAACACACCAATCACATGTGACAACAGGAAACACAGCAGGTCAAAAGCAAGCTTACTGTAAGGCCAGGAAGGTCTTCCACATCACTAGAAACAGAAAGACAGCATTCCTGGGTGGGCTCAAATCACCAACTTTTAAATTAACAGTCTAACGCGCCAACCAATTGCACCACAGAGACTTGTGGTTATACTGATCCTCAGCAGGCCAAAGTCTTATGGAAGCTCAAGCCAAGTCAGGAAGGGTCAGTTCACATCTCCACAATCTGAAAAATGTCATCCCTGGGTGGTGATGATGCACCAACCTTTAGATTGACAGTCAAACACGCTAACTGATTGCACTAGAGAGGCTTGTGTTGGCATTGACCGGGGCAAAATAACAGGAATCTCATTACAGGTCCAGGATGTCACATCCACATCATGGAGCACAACAAACTGACAACTGTCGTCCCTGGGTGGGCTCGAACCACCAACCTTTAGATTAACAGTCTAACGCGCTAACCAATTGCGCCACAGAGACTTGTGGTGTATACGACCCTGACGCTTGATCGATGGCCATTTGTGCTCTCATCCAACTGAACATGGAGTTTACGAAACAACAACACTTTGTTCCAATGGTTGTGTTAACGTGCATCAAAAGTGCAGCAACATTTTCAAGGAAGTAGACCTATAGTTTTCTAATGTTTGTTAGCTTTTTGAATGGCCTTAAAAGGGCAAAAATGTAGCGCAATGTTCGTCAGCGCAACATTATATTAAAAGGCAGGAGTAAATTCAGCCGCAATCACAAATATATTCTGATAAATATATATTTTAAACAACTGCATTTTCACAAATGTAATATATAATCGCCAAGCCCATTCAAAATAATTAGGGGACTGACTCCGGAAGAATGATGAAGTGGCTAGTCACTTTCATGGCGTATTGGCGTACATATACACACAAACACACTGGACCAACATTGTCCTTCTCGCAAGATAAATATAAATGCTAAGGTTTTTCATGCCAGATTGACATGATTTACGTTGTCATACCAGCCAGATTAATAAAAATAAATTATATGTTCCTTGGAGAACACAGAATGATCAAGCTATTGAGTAACAGAAGATCAGAGACCATTGACAGCCATTTTACCAGTAGGTATGATAACTTGTCATCTTTCATGTTCAACAACACACCAATCACATGTGACAACAGGAAACACAGCAGGTCAAAAGCAAGCTTACTGTAAGGCCAGGAAGGTCTTCCACATCACTAGAAACAGAAAGACAGCATTCCTGGGTGGGCTCAAATCACCAACTTTTAAATTAACAGTCTAACGCGCCAACCAATTGCACCACAGAGACTTGTGGTTATACTGACCCTCAGCAGGCCAAAGTCTCATGGAAGCTCAAACCAAGTCAGGAAGGGTCAGTTCACATCTCCACAATCTGAAAAATGTCATCCCTGGGTGGTGATGATGCACCAACCTTTAGATTGACAGTCAAACACGCTAACTGATTGCACAGAGAGGCTTTTGTTGGCATTGACCATCAGCAGGGCAAAATAACAGGAATCTCATTACAGGTCCAGGATGTCACATCCACATCATGGAGCACAACAAACAGACAACTGTCGTCCCTGGGTGGGCTCGAACCACCAACCTTTAGATTAACAGTCTAACGCGCTAACCAATTGCGCCACAGAGACTTGTGGTGTATACGACCCTGACGCTTGATCGATGGCCATTTGTGCTCTCATCCAACTGAACATGGAGTTTACGAAACAACAACACTTTGTTCCAATGGTTGTGTTAACGTGCATCAAAAGTGCAGCAACATTTTCAAGGAAGTAGACCTATAGTTTTCTAATGTTTGTTAGCTTTTTGAATGGCCTTAAAAGGGCAAAAATGTAGCGCAATGTTCGTCAGCGCAACATTATATTAAAAGGCAGGAGTAAATTCAGCCGCAATCACAAATATATTCTGATAAATATATATTTTAAACAACTGCATTTTCACAAATGTAATATATAATCGCCAAGCCCATTCAAAATAATTAGGGGACTGACTCCGGAAGAATGATGAAGTGGCTAGTCACTTTCATGGCGTATTGGCGTACATATACACACAAACACACTGGACCAACATTGTCCTTCTCGCAAGATAAATATAAATGCTAAGGTTTTTCATGCCAGATTGACATCATTTACGTTGTCATACCAGCCAGATTAATAAGAATAAATTATATGTTCCTTGGAGAACACAGAATGATCAAGCTATTGAGTAACAGAAGATCAGAGACCATTGACAGCCATTTTACCAGTAGGTATGATAACTTGTCATCTTTCATGTTCAACAACACACCAATCACATGTGACAACAGGAAACACAGCAGGTCAAAAGCAAGCTTACTGTAAGGCCAGGAAGGTCTTCCACATCACTAGAAACAGAAAGACAGCATTCCTGGGTGGGCTCAAATCACCAACTTTTAAATTAACAGTCTAACGCGCCAACCAATTGCACCACAGAGACTTGTGGTTATACTGACCCTCAGCAGGCCAAAGTCTCATGGAAGCTCAAACCAAGTCAGGAAGGGTCAGTTCACATCTCCACAATCTGAAAAATGTCATCCCTGGGTGGTGATGATGCACCAACCTTTAGATTGACAGTCAAACACGCTAACTGATTGCACTAGAGAGGCTTGTGTTGGCATTGACCATCAGCAGGGCAAAATAACAGGAATCTCATTACAGGTCCAGGATGTCACATCCACATCATGGAGCACAACAAACTGACAACTGTCGTCCCTGGGTGGGCTCGAACCACCAACCTTTAGATTAACAGTCTAACGCGCTAACCAATTGCGCCACAGAGACTTGTGGTGTATATGACCCTGACGCTTGATCGATGGCCATTTGTGCTCTCATCCAACTGAACATGGAGTTTACGAAACAACAACACTTTGTTCCAATGGTTGTGTTAACGTGCATCAAAAGTGCAGCAACATTTTCAAGGAAGTAGACCTATAGTTTTCTAATGTTTGTTAGCTTTTTGAATGGCCTTAAAAGGGCAAAAATGTAGCGCAATGTTCGTCAGCGCAACATTATATTAAAAGGCAGGCAGGAGTAAATTCAGCCGCAATCACAAATATATTCTGATAAATATATATTTTAAACAACTGCATTTTCACAAATGTAATATATAATCGCCAAGCCCATTCAAAATAATTAGGGGACTGACTCCGGAAGAATGATGAAGTGGCTAGTCACTTTCATGGCGTATTGGCGTACATATACACACAAACACACTGGACCAACATTGTCCTTCTCGCAAGATAAATATAAATGCTAAGGTTTTTCATGCCAGATTGACATCATTTACGTTGTCATACCAGCCAGATTAATAAGAATAAATTATATGTTCCTTGGAGAACACAGAATGATCAAGCTATTGAGTAACAGAAGATCAGAGACCATTGACAGCCATTTTACCAGTAGGTATGATAACTTGTCATCTTTCATGTTCAACAACACACCAATCACATGTGACAACAGGAAACACAGCAGGTCAAAAGCAAGCTTACTGTAAGGCCAGGAAGGTCTTCCACATCACTAGAAACAGAAAGACAGCATTCCTGGGTGGGCTCAAATCACCAACTTTTAAATTAACAGTCTAACGCGCCAACCAATTGCACCACAGAGACTTGTGGTTATACTGACCCTCAGCAGGCCAAAGTCTCATGGAAGCTCAAACCAAGTCAGGAAGGGTCAGTTCACATCTCCACAATCTGAAAAATGTCATCCCTGGGTGGTGATGATGCACCAACCTTTAGATTGACAGTCAAACACGCTAACTGATTGCACTAGAGAGGCTTGTGTTGGCATTGACCATCAGCAGGGCAAAATAACAGGAATCTCATTACAGGTCCAGGATGTCACATCCACATCATGGAGCACAACAAACTGACAACTGTCGTCCCTGGGTGGGCTCGAACCACCAACCTTTAGATTAACAGTCTAACGCGCTAACCAATTGCGCCACAGAGACTTGTGGTGTATATGACCCTGACGCTTGATCGATGGCCATTTGTGCTCTCATCCAACTGAACATGGAGTTTACGAAACAACAACACTTTGTTCCAATGGTTGTGTTAACGTGCATCAAAAGTGCAGCAACATTTTCAAGGAAGTAGACCTATAGTTTTCTAATGTTTGTTAGCTTTTTGAATGGCCTTAAAAGGGCAAAAATGTAGCGCAATGTTCGTCAGCGCAACATTATATTAAAAGGCAGGAGTAAATTCAGCCACAATCACAAATATATTATGATAAATATATATTTTAAACAACTGCATTTTCACAAATGTAATATATAATCGCCAAGCCCATTCAAAATAATTAGGGGACTGACTCCGGAAGAATGATGAAGTGGCTAGTCACTTTCATGGCGTATTGGCGTACATATACACACAAACACACTGGACCAACATTGTCCTTCTCGCGAGATAAATATAAATGCTAAGGTTTTTCATGCCAGATTGACATCATTTACGTTGTCATACCAGCCAGATTAATAAGAATAAATTATATGTTCCTTGGAGAACACAGAATGATCAAGCTATTGAGTAACAGAAGATCAGAGACCATTGACAGCCATTTTACCAGTAGGTATGATAACTTGTCATCTTTCATGTTCAACAACACACCAATCACATGTGACAACAGGAAACACAGCAGGTCAAAAGCAAGCTTACTGTAAGGCCAGGAAGGTCTTCCACATCACTAGAAACAGAAAGACAGCATTCCTGGGTGGGCTCAAATCACCAACTTTTAAATTAACACTCTAACGCGCCAACCAATTGCACCACAGAGACTTGTGGTTATACTGACCCTCAGCAGGCCAAAGTCTCATGGAAGCTCAAACCAAGTCAGGAAGGGTCAGTTCACATCTCCACAATCTGAAAAATGTCATCCCTGGGTGGTGATGATGCACCAACCTTTAGATTGACAGTCAAACACGCTAACTGATTGCACTAGAGAGGCTTGTGTTGGCATTGACCGGGGCAAAATAACAGGAATCTCATTACAGGTCCAGGATGTCACATCCACATCATGGAGCACAACAAACTGACAACTGTCGTCCCAATGGTTGTGGGTGGGCTCAAGGAAGAGACCACCAACCTTTAGATGTTTAACAGTCTAACGCGCTAACCAATTGCGCCACAGAGACTTAGTGGTGTATACTGGACCAACACCCTGACGCTTGACATCATTTACGTTGTCATACCAGCCTATGTTCCTTGGAGAACACAGAATGATCAAGCTATTGAGTAACAGAAGATCAGAGACCATTGACAGCCATTTTACCAGTAGGTATGATAACTTGTCATCTTTCATGTTCAACAACACACCAATCACATGTGACAACAGGAAACACAGCAGGTCAAAAGCAAGCTTACTGTAAGGCCAGGAAGGTCTTCCACATCACTAGAAACAGAAAGACAGCATTCCTGGGTGGGCTCAAATCACCAACTTTTAAATTAACAGTCTAACGCGCCAACCAATTGCACCACAGAGACTTGTGGTTATACTGACCCTCAGCAGGCCAAAGTCTCATGGAAGCTCAAACCAAGTCAGGAAGGGTCAGTTCACATCTCCACAATCTGAAAAATGTCATCCCTGGGTGGTGATGATGCACCAACCTTTAGATTGACAGTCAAACACGCTAACTGATTGCACTAGAGAGGCTTGTGTTGGCATTGACCATCAGCAGGGCAAAATAACAGGAATCTCATTACAGGTCCAGGATGTCACATCCACATCATGGAGCACAACAAACTGACAACTGTCGTCCCTGGGTGGGCTCGAACCACCAACCTTTAGATTAACAGTCTAACGCGCTAACCAATTGCGCCACAGAGACTTGTGGTGTATACGACCCTGACGCTTGATCGATGGCCATTTGTGCTCTCATCCAACTGAACATGGAGTTTACGAAACAACAACACTTTGTTCCAATGGTTGTGTTAACGTGCATCAAAAGTGCAGCAACATTTTCAAGGAAGTAGACCTATAGTTTTCTAATGTTTGTTAGCTTTTTGAATGGCCTTAAAAGGGCAAAAATGTAGCGCAATGTTCGTCAGCGCAACATTATATTAAAAGGCATCTGGCAGGAGTAAATTCAGCCGCAATCACAAATATATTCTGATAAATATATATTTTAAACAACTGCATTTTCACAAATGTAATATATAATCGCCAAGCCCATTCAAAATAATTAGGGGACTGACTCCGGAAGAATGATGAAGTGGCTAGTCACTTTCATGGCGTATTGGCGTACATATACACACAAACACACTGGACCAACATTGTCCTTCTCGCAAGATAAATATAAATGCTAAGGTTTTTCATGCCAGATTGACATCATTTACGTTGTCATACCAGCCAGATTAATAAGAATAAATTATATGTTCCTTGGAGAACACAGAATGATCAAGCTATTGAGTAACAGAAGATCAGAGACCATTGACAGCCATTTTACCAGTAGGTATGATAACTTGTCATCTTTCATGTTCAACAACACACCAATCACATGTGACAACAGGAAACACAGCAGGTCAAAAGCAAGCTTACTGTAAGGCCAGGAAGGTCTTCCACATCACTAGAAACAGAAAGACAGCATTCCTGGGTGGGCTCAAATCACCAACTTTTAAATTAACAGTCTAACGCGCCAACCAATTGCACCACAGAGACTTGTGGTTATACTGACCCTCAGCAGGCCAAAGTCTCATGGAAGCTCAAGCCAAGTCAGGAAGGGTCAGTTCACATCTCCACAATCTGAAAAATGTCATCCCTGGGTGGTGATGATGCACCAACCTTTAGATTGACAGTCAAACACGCTAACTGATTGCACTAGAGAGGCTTGTGTTGGCATTGACCGGGGCAAAATAACAGGAATCTCATTACAGGTCCAGGATGTCACATCCACATCATGGAGCACAACAAACTGACAACTGTCGTCCCTGGGTGGGCTCGAACCACCAACCTTTAGATTAACAGTCTAACGCGCTAACCAATTGCGCCACAGAGACTTGTGGTGTATACGACCCTGACGCTTGATCGATGGCCATTTGTGCTCTCATCCAACTGAACATGGAGTTTACGAAACAACAACACTTTGTTCCAATGGTTGTGTTAACGTGCATCAAAAGTGCAGCAACATTTTCAAGGAAGTAGACCTATAGTTTTCTAATGTTTGTTAGCTTTTTGAATGGCCTTAAAAGGGCAAAAATGTAGCGCAATGTTCGTCAGCGCAACATTATATTAAAAGGCAGGAGTAAATTCAGCCGCAATCACAAATATATTCTGATAAATATATATTTTAAACAACTGCATTTTCACAAATGTAATATATAATCGCCAAGCCCATTCAAAATAATTAGGGGACTGACTCCGGAAGAATGATGAAGTGGCTAGTCACTTTCATGGCGTATTGGCGTACATATACACACAAACACACTGGACCAACATTGTCCTTCTCGCAAGATAAATATAAATGCTAAGGTTTTTCATGCCAGATTGACATGATTTACGTTGTCATACCAGCCAGATTAATAAAAATAAATTATATGTTCCTTGGAGAACACAGAATGATCAAGCTATTGAGTAACAGAAGATCAGAGACCATTGACAGCCATTTTACCAGTAGGTATGATAACTTGTCATCTTTCATGTTCAACAACACACCAATCACATGTGACAACAGGAAACACAGCAGGTCAAAAGCAAGCTTACTGTAAGGCCAGGAAGGTCTTCCACATCACTAGAAACAGAAAGACAGCATTCCTGGGTGGGCTCAAATCACCAACTTTTAAATTAACAGTCTAACGCGCCAACCAATTGCACCACAGAGACTTGTGGTTATACTGACCCTCAGCAGGCCAAAGTCTCATGGAAGCTCAAACCAAGTCAGGAAGGGTCAGTTCACATCTCCACAATCTGAAAAATGTCATCCCTGGGTGGTGATGATGCACCAACCTTTAGATTGACAGTCAAACACGCTAACTGATTGCACTAGAGAGGCTTTTGTTGGCATTGACCATCAGCAGGGCAAAATAACAGGAATCTCATTACAGGTCCAGGATGTCACATCCACATCATGGAGCACAACAAACTGACATCTGTCGTCCCTGGGTGGGCTCGAACATCCAACCTTTAGATTAACAGTCTAACGCGCTAACCAATTGCGCCACAGAGACTTGTGGTGTATATGACCCTGACGCTTGATCGATGGCCATTTGTGCTCTCATCCAACTGAACATGGAGTTTACGAAACAACAACACTTTGTTCCAATGGTTGTGTTAACGTGCATCAAAAGTGCAGCAACATTTTCAAGGAAGTAGACCTATAGTTTTCTAATGTTTGTTAGCTTTTTGAATGGCCTTAAAAGGGCAAAAATGTAGCGCAATGTTCGTCAGCGCAACATTATATTAAAAGGCAGGAGTAAATTCAGCCACAATCACAAATATATTATGATAAATATATATTTTAAACAACTGCATTTTCACAAATGTAATATATAATCGCCAAGCCCATTCAAAATAATTAGGGGACTGACTCCGGAAGAATGATGAAGTGGCTAGTCACTTTCATGGCGTATTGGCGTACATATACACACAAACACACTGGACCAACATTGTCCTTCTCGCGAGATAAATATATATGCTAAGGTTTTTCATGCCAGATTGACATCATTTACGTTGTCATACCAGCCAGATTAATAAGAATAAATTATATGTTCCTTGGAGAACACAGAATGATCAAGCTATTGAGTAACAGAAGATCAGAGACCATTGACAGCCATTTTACCAGTAGGTATCATAACTTGTCATCTTTCATGTTCAACAACACACCAATCACATGTGACAACAGGAAACACAGCAGGTCAAAAGCAAGCTTACTGTAAGGCCAGGAAGGTCTTCCACATCACTAGAAACAGAAAGACAGCATTCCTGGGTGGGCTCAAATCACCAACTTTTAAATTAACACTCTAACGCGCCAACCAATTGCACCACAGAGACTTGTGGTTATACTGACCCTCAGCAGGCCAAAGTCTCATGGAAGCTCAAACCAAGTCAGGAAGGGTCAGTTCACATCTCCACAATCTGAAAAATGTCATCCCTGGGTGGTGATGATGCACCAACCTTTAGATTGACAGTCAAACACGCTAACTGATTGCACTAGAGAGGCTTGTGTTGGCATTGACCGGGGCAAAATAACAGGAATCTCATTACAGGTCCAGGATGTCACATCCACATCATGGAGCACAACAAACTGACAACTGTCGTCCCTGGGTGGGCTCGAACCACCAACCTTTAGATTAACAGTCTAACGCGCTAACCAATTGCGCCACAGAGACTTGTGGTGTATATGACCCTGACGCTTGATCGATGGCCATTTGTGCTCTCATCCAACTGAACATGGAGTTTACGAAACAACAACACTTTGTTCCAATGGTTGTGTTAACGTGCATCAAAAGTGCAGCAACATTTTCAAGGAAGTAGACCTATAGTTTTCTAATGTTTGTTAGCTTTTTGAATGGCCTTAAAAGGGCAAAAATGTAGCGCAATGTTCGTCAGCGCAACATTATATTAAAAGGCATCTGGCAGGAGTAAATTCAGCCGCAATCACAAATATATTCTGATAAATATATATTTTAAACAACTGCATTTTCACAAATGTAATATATAATCGCCAAGCCCATTCAAAATAATTAGGGGACTGACTCCGGAAGAATGATGAAGTGGCTAGTCACTTTCATGGCGTATTGGCGTACATATACACACAAACACACTGGACCAACATTGTCCTTCTCGCAAGATAAATATAAATGCTAAGGTTTTTCATGCCAGATTGACATCATTTACGTTGTCATACCAGCCAGATTAATAAGAATAAATTATATGTTCCTTGGAGAACACAGAATGATCAAGCTATTGAGTAACAGAAGATCAGAGACCATTGACAACCATTTTACCAGTAGGTATGATAACTTGTCATCTTTCATGTTCAACAACACACCAATCACATGTGACAACAGGAAACACAGCAGGTCAAAAGCAAGCTTACTGTAAGGCCAGGAAGGTCTTCCACATCACTAGAAACAGAAAGACAGCATTCCTGGGTGGGCTCAAATCACCAACTTTTAAATTAACAGTCTAACGCGCCAACCAATTGCACCACAGAGACTTGTGGTTATACTGATCCTCAGCAGGCCAAAGTCTCATGGAAGCTCAAGCCAAGTCAGGAAGGGTCAGTTCACATCTCCACAATCTGAAAAATGTCATCCCTGGGTGGTGATGATGCACCAACCTTTAGATTGACAGTCAAACACGCTAACTGATTGCACTAGAGAGGCTTGTGTTGGCATTGACCGGGGCAAAATAACAGGAATCTCATTACAGGTCCAGGATGTCACATCCACATCATGGAGCACAACAAACTGACAACTGTCGTCCCTGGGTGGGCTCGAACCACCAACCTTTAGATTAACAGTCTAACGCGCTAACCAATTGCGCCACAGAGACTTGTGGTGTATACGACCCTGACGCTTGATCGATGGCCATTTGTGCTCTCATCCAACTGAACATGGAGTTTACGAAACAACAACACTTTGTTCCAATGGTTGTGTTAACGTGCATCAAAAGTGCAGCAACATTTTCAAGGAAGTAGACCTATAGTTTTCTAATGTTTGTTAGCTTTTTGAATGGCCTTAAAAGGGCAAAAATGTAGCGCAATGTTCGTCAGCGCAACATTATATTAAAAGGCAGGAGTAAATTCAGCCGCAATCACAAATATATTCTGATAAATATATATTTTAAACAACTGCATTTTCACAAATGTAATATATAATCGCCAAGCCCATTCAAAATAATTAGGGGACTGACTCCGGAAGAATGATGAAGTGGCTAGTCACTTTCATGGCGTATTGGCGTACATATACACACAAACACACTGGACCAACATTGTCCTTCTCGCAAGATAAATATAAATGCTAAGGTTTTTCATGCCAGATTGACATGATTTACGTTGTCATACCAGCCAGATTAATAAAAATAAATTATATGTTCCTTGGAGAACACAGAATGATCAAGCTATTGAGTAACAGAAGATCAGAGACCATTGACAGCCATTTTACCAGTAGGTATGATAACTTGTCATCTTTCATGTTCAACAACACACCAATCACATGTGACAACAGGAAACACAGCAGGTCAAAAGCAAGCTTACTGTAAGGCCAGGAAGGTCTTCCACATCACTAGAAACAGAAAGACAGCATTCCTGGGTGGGCTCAAATCACCAACTTTTAAATTAACAGTCTAACGCGCCAACCAATTGCACCACAGAGACTTGTGGTTATACTGACCCTCAGCAGGCCAAAGTCTCATGGAAGCTCAAACCAAGTCAGGAAGGGTCAGTTCACATCTCCACAATCTGAAAAATGTCATCCCTGGGTGGTGATGATGCACCAACCTTTAGATTGACAGTCAAACACGCTAACTGATTGCACTAGAGAGGCTTTTGTTGGCATTGACCATCAGCAGGGCAAAATAACAGGAATCTCATTACAGGTCCAGGATGTCACATCCACATCATGGAGCACAACAAACTGACAACTGTCGTCCCTGGGTGGGCTCGAACCACCAACCTTTAGATTAACAGTCTAACGCGCTAACCAATTGCGCCACAGAGACTTGTGGTGTATACGACCCTGACGCTTGATCGATGGCCATTTGTGCTCTCATCCAACTGAACATGGAGTTTACGAAACAACAACACTTTGTTCCAATGGTTGTGTTAACGTGCATCAAAAGTGCAGCAACATTTTCAAGGAAGTAGACCTATAGTTTTCTAATGTTTGTTAGCTTTTTGAATGGCCTTAAAAGGGCAAAAATGTAGCGCAATGTTCGTCAGCGCAACATTATATTAAAAGGCATCTGGCAGGAGTAAATTCAGCCGCAATCACAAATATATTCTGATAAATATATATTTTAAACAACTGCATTTTCACAAATGTAATATATAATCGCCAAGCCCATTCAAAATAATTAGGGGACTGACTCCGGAAGAATGATGAAGTGGCTAGTCACTTTCATGGCGTATTGGCGTACATATACACACAAACACACTGGACCAACATTGTCCTTCTCGCAAGATAAATATAAATGCTAAGGTTTTTCATGCCAGATTGACATCATTTACGTTGTCATACCAGCCAGATTAATAAGAATAAATTATATGTTCCTTGGAGAACACAGAATGATCAAGCTATTGAGTAACAGAAGATCAGAGACCATTGACAACCATTTTACCAGTAGGTATGATAACTTGTCATCTTTCATGTTCAACAACACACCAATCACATGTGACAACAGGAAACACAGCAGGTCAAAAGCAAGCTTACTGTAAGGCCAGGAAGGTCTTCCACATCACTAGAAACAGAAAGACAGCATTCCTGGGTGGGCTCAAATCACCAACTTTTAAATTAACAGTCTAACGCGCCAACCAATTGCACCACAGAGACTTGTGGTTATACTGATCCTCAGCAGGCCAAAGTCTCATGGAAGCTCAAGCCAAGTCAGGAAGGGTCAGTTCACATCTCCACAATCTGAAAAATGTCATCCCTGGGTGGTGATGATGCACCAACCTTTAGATTGACAGTCAAACACGCTAACTGATTGCACTAGAGAGGCTTGTGTTGGCATTGACCGGGGCAAAATAACAGGAATCTCATTACAGGTCCAGGATGTCACATCCACATCATGGAGCACAACAAACTGACAACTGTCGTCCCTGGGTGGGCTCGAACCACCAACCTTTAGATTAACAGTCTAACGCGCTAACCAATTGCGCCACAGAGACTTGTGGTGTATACGACCCTGACGCTTGATCGATGGCCATTTGTGCTCTCATCCAACTGAACATGGAGTTTACGAAACAACAACACTTTGTTCCAATGGTTGTGTTAACGTGCATCAAAAGTGCAGCAACATTTTCAAGGAAGTAGACCTATAGTTTTCTAATGTTTGTTAGCTTTTTGAATGGCCTTAAAAGGGCAAAAATGTAGCGCAATGTTCGTCAGCGCAACATTATATTAAAAGGCATCTGGCAGGAGTAAATTCAGCCGCAATCACAAATATATTCTGATAAATATATATTTTAAACAACTGCATTTTCACAAATGTAATATATAATCGCCAAGCCCATTCAAAATAATTAGGGGACTGACTCCGGAAGAATGATGAAGTGGCTAGTCACTTTCATGGCGTATTGGCGTACATATACACACAAACACACTGGACCAACATTGTCCTTCTCGCGAGATAAATATAAATGCTAAGGTTTTTCATGCCAGATTGACATCATTTACGTTGTCATACCAGCCAGATTAATAAGAATAAATTATATGTTCCTTGGAGAACACAGAATGATCAAGCTATTGAGTAACAGAAGATCAGAGACCATTGACAGCCATTTTACCAGTAGGTATGATAACTTGTCATCTTTCATGTTCAACAACACACCAATCACATGTGACAACAGGAAACACAGCAGGTCAAAAGCAAGCTTACTGTAAGGCCAGGAAGGTCTTCCACATCACTAGAAACAGAAAGACAGCATTCCTGGGTGGGCTCAAATCACCAACTTTTAAATTAACACTCTAACGCGCCAACCAATTGCACCACAGAGACTTGTGGTTATACTGACCCTCAGCAGGCCAAAGTCTCATGGAAGCTCAAACCAAGTCAGGAAGGGTCAGTTCACATCTCCACAATCTGAAAAATGTCATCCCTGGGTGGTGATGATGCACCAACCTTTAGATTGACAGTCAAACACGCTAACTGATTGCACTAGAGAGGCTTGTGTTGGCATTGACCGGGGCAAAATAACAGGAATCTCATTACAGGTCCAGGATGTCACATCCACATCATGGAGCACAACAAACTGACAACTGTCGTCCCTGGGTGGGCTCGAACCACCAACCTTTAGATTAACAGTCTAACGCGCTAACCAATTGCGCCACAGAGACTTGTGGTGTATATGACCCTGACGCTTGATCGATGGCCATTTGTGCTCTCATCCAACTGAACATGGAGTTTACGAAACAACAACACTTTGTTCCAATGGTTGTGTTAACGTGCATCAAAAGTGCAGCAACATTTTCAAGGAAGTAGACCTATAGTTTTCTAATGTTTGTTAGCTTTTTGAATGGCCTTAAAAGGGCAAAAATGTAGCGCAATGTTCGTCAGCGCAACATTATATTAAAAGGCATCTGGCAGGAGTAAATTCAGCCGCAATCACAAATATATTCTGATAAATATATATTTTAAACAACTGCATTTTCACAAATGTAATATATAATCGCCAAGCCCATTCAAAATAATTAGGGGACTGACTCCGGAAGAATGATGAAGTGGCTAGTCACTTTCATGGCGTATTGGCGTACATATACACACAAACACACTGGACCAACATTGTCCTTCTCGCAAGATAAATATAAATGCTAAGGTTTTTCATGCCAGATTGACATCATTTACGTTGTCATACCAGCCAGATTAATAAGAATAAATTATATGTTCCTTGGAGAACACAGAATGATCAAGCTATTGAGTAACAGAAGATCAGAGACCATTGACAACCATTTTACCAGTAGGTATGATAACTTGTCATCTTTCATGTTCAACAACACACCAATCACATGTGACAACAGGAAACACAGCAGGTCAAAAGCAAGCTTACTGTAAGGCCAGGAAGGTCTTCCACATCACTAGAAACAGAAAGACAGCATTCCTGGGTGGGCTCAAATCACCAACTTTTAAATTAACAGTCTAACGCGCCAACCAATTGCACCACAGAGACTTGTGGTTATACTGATCCTCAGCAGGCCAAAGTCTCATGGAAGCTCAAGCCAAGTCAGGAAGGGTCAGTTCACATCTCCACAATCTGAAAAATGTCATCCCTGGGTGGTGATGATGCACCAACCTTTAGATTGACAGTCAAACACGCTAACTGATTGCACTAGAGAGGCTTGTGTTGGCATTGACCGGGGCAAAATAACAGGAATCTCATTACAGGTCCAGGATGTCACATCCACATCATGGAGCACAACAAACTGACAACTGTCGTCCCTGGGTGGGCTCGAACCACCAACCTTTAGATTAACAGTCTAACGCGCTAACCAATTGCGCCACAGAGACTTGTGGTGTATACGACCCTGACGCTTGATCGATGGCCATTTGTGCTCTCATCCAACTGAACATGGAGTTTACGAAACAACAACACTTTGTTCCAATGGTTGTGTTAACGTGCATCAAAAGTGCAGCAACATTTTCAAGGAAGTAGACCTATAGTTTTCTAATGTTTGTTAGCTTTTTGAATGGCCTTAAAAGGGCAAAAATGTAGCGCAATGTTCGTCAGCGCAACATTATATTAAAAGGCAGGAGTAAATTCAGCCGCAATCACAAATATATTCTGATAAATATATATTTTAAACAACTGCATTTTCACAAATGTAATATATAATCGCCAAGCCCATTCAAAATAATTAGGGGACTGACTCCGGAAGAATGATGAAGTGGCTAGTCACTTTCATGGCGTATTGGCGTACATATACACACAAACACACTGGACCAACATTGTCCTTCTCGCAAGATAAATATAAATGCTAAGGTTTTTCATGCCAGATTGACATGATTTACGTTGTCATACCAGCCAGATTAATAAAAATAAATTATATGTTCCTTGGAGAACACAGAATGATCAAGCTATTGAGTAACAGAAGATCAGAGACCATTGACAGCCATTTTACCAGTAGGTATGATAACTTGTCATCTTTCATGTTCAACAACACACCAATCACATGTGACAACAGGAAACACAGCAGGTCAAAAGCAAGCTTACTGTAAGGCCAGGAAGGTCTTCCACATCACTAGAAACAGAAAGACAGCATTCCTGGGTGGGCTCAAATCACCAACTTTTAAATTAACAGTCTAACGCGCCAACCAATTGCACCACAGAGACTTGTGGTTATACTGACCCTCAGCAGGCCAAAGTCTCATGGAAGCTCAAACCAAGTCAGGAAGGGTCAGTTCACATCTCCACAATCTGAAAAATGTCATCCCTGGGTGGTGATGATGCACCAACCTTTAGATTGACAGTCAAACACGCTAACTGATTGCACTAGAGAGGCTTTTGTTGGCATTGACCATCAGCAGGGCAAAATAACAGGAATCTCATTACAGGTCCAGGATGTCACATCCACATCATGGAGCACAACAAACAGACAACTGTCGTCCCTGGGTGGGCTCGAACCACCAACCTTTAGATTAACAGTCTAACGCGCTAACCAATTGCGCCACAGAGACTTGTGGTGTATACGACCCTGACGCTTGATCGATGGCCATTTGTGCTCTCATCCAACTGAACATGGAGTTTACGAAACAACAACACTTTGTTCCAATGGTTGTGTTAACGTGCATCAAAAGTGCAGCAACATTTTCAAGGAAGTAGACCTATAGTTTTCTAATGTTTGTTAGCTTTTTGAATGGCCTTAAAAGGGCAAAAATGTAGCGCAATGTTCGTCAGCGCAACATTATATTAAAAGGCATCTGGCAGGAGTAAATTCAGCCGCAATCACAAATATATTCTGATAAATATATATTTTAAACAACTGCATTTTCACAAATGTAATATATAATCGCCAAGCCCATTCAAAATAATTAGGGGACTGACTCCGGAAGAATGATGAAGTGGCTAGTCACTTTCATGGCGTATTGGCGTACATATACACACAAACACACTGGACCAACATTGTCCTTCTCGCAAGATAAATATAAATGCTAAGGTTTTTCATGCCAGATTGACATCATTTACGTTGTCATACCAGCCAGATTAATAAGAATAAATTATATGTTCCTTGGAGAACACAGAATGATCAAGCTATTGAGTAACAGAAGATCAGAGACCATTGACAACCATTTTACCAGTAGGTATGATAACTTGTCATCTTTCATGTTCAACAACACACCAATCACATGTGACAACAGGAAACACAGCAGGTCAAAAGCAAGCTTACTGTAAGGCCAGGAAGGTCTTCCACATCACTAGAAACAGAAAGACAGCATTCCTGGGTGGGCTCAAATCACCAACTTTTAAATTAACAGTCTAACGCGCCAACCAATTGCACCACAGAGACTTGTGGTTATACTGATCCTCAGCAGGCCAAAGTCTCATGGAAGCTCAAGCCAAGTCAGGAAGGGTCAGTTCACATCTCCACAATCTGAAAAATGTCATCCCTGGGTGGTGATGATGCACCAACCTTTAGATTGACAGTCAAACACGCTAACTGATTGCACTAGAGAGGCTTGTGTTGGCATTGACCGGGGCAAAATAACAGGAATCTCATTACAGGTCCAGGATGTCACATCCACATCATGGAGCACAACAAACTGACAACTGTCGTCCCTGGGTGGGCTCGAACCACCAACCTTTATATTAACAGTCTAACGCGCTAACCAATTGCGCCACAGAGACTTGTGGTGTATACGACCCTGACGCTTGATCGATGGCCATTTGTGCTCTCATCCAACTGAACATGGAGTTTACGAAACAACAACACTTTGTTCCAATGGTTGTGTTAACGTGCATCAAAAGTGCAGCAACATTTTCAAGGAAGTAGACCTATAGTTTTCTAATGTTTGTTAGCTTTTTGAATGGCCTTAAAAGGGCAAAAATGTAGCGCAATGTTCGTCAGCGCAACATTATATTAAAAGGCATCTGGCAGGAGTAAATTCAGCCGCAATCACAAATATATTCTGATAAATATATATTTTAAACAACTGCATTTTCACAAATGTAATATATAATCGCCAAGCCCATTCAAAATAATTAGGGGACTGACTCCGGAAGAATGATGAAGTGGCTAGTCACTTTCATGGCGTATTGGCGTACATATACACACAAACACACTGGACCAACATTGTCCTTCTCGCGAGATAAATATAAATGCTAAGGTTTTTCATGCCAGATTGACATCATTTACGTTGTCATACCAGCCAGATTAATAAGAATAAATTATATGTTCCTTGGAGAACACAGAATGATCAAGCTATTGAGTAACAGAAGATCAGAGACCATTGACAGCCATTTTACCAGTAGGTATGATAACTTGTCATCTTTCATGTTCAACAACACACCAATCACATGTGACAACAGGAAACACAGCAGGTCAAAAGCAAGCTTACTGTAAGGCCAGGAAGGTCTTCCACATCACTAGAAACAGAAAGACAGCATTCCTGGGTGGGCTCAAATCACCAACTTTTAAATTAACACTCTAACGCGCCAACCAATTGCACCACAGAGACTTGTGGTTATACTGACCCTCAGCAGGCCAAAGTCTCATGGAAGCTCAAACCAAGTCAGGAAGGGTCAGTTCACATCTCCACAATCTGAAAAATGTCATCCCTGGGTGGTGATGATGCACCAACCTTTAGATTGACAGTCAAACACGCTAACTGATTGCACTAGAGAGGCTTGTGTTGGCATTGACCGGGGCAAAATAACAGGAATCTCATTACAGGTCCAGGATGTCACATCCACATCATGGAGCACAACAAACTGACAACTGTCGTCCCTGGGTGGGCTCGAACCACCAACCTTTAGATTAACAGTCTAACGCGCTAACCAATTGCGCCACAGAGACTTGTGGTGTATATGACCCTGACGCTTGATCGATGGCCATTTGTGCTCTCATCCAACTGAACATGGAGTTTACGAAACAACAACACTTTGTTCCAATGGTTGTGTTAACGTGCATCAAAAGTGCAGCAACATTTTCAAGGAAGTAGACCTATAGTTTTCTAATGTTTGTTAGCTTTTTGAATGGCCTTAAAAGGGCAAAAATGTAGCGCAATGTTCGTCAGCGCAACATTATATTAAAAGGCAAATCTGGCAGGAGTAAATTCAGCCGCAATCACAAATATATTCTGATAAATATATATTTTAAACAACTGCATTTTCACAAATGTAATATATAATCGCCAAGCCCATTCAAAATAATTAGGGGACTGACTCCGGAAGAATGATGAAGTGGCTAGTCACTTTCATGGCGTATTGGCGTACATATACACACAAACACACTGGACCAACATTGTCCTTCTCGCGAGATAAATATAAATGCTAAGGTTTTTCATGCCAGATTGACATCATTTACGTTGTCATACCAGCCAGATTAATAATAATAAATTATATGTTCCTTGGAGAACACAGAATGATCAAGCTATTGAGTAACAGAAGATCAGAGACCATTGACAACCATTTTACCAGTAGGTATGATAACTTGTCATCTTTCATGTTCAACAACACACCAATCACATGTGACAACAGGAAACACAGCAGGTCAAAAGCAAGCTTACTGTAAGGCCAGGAAGGTCTTCCACATCACTAGAAACAGAAAGACAGCATTCCTGGGTGGGCTCAAATCACCAACTTTTAAATTAACAGTCTAACGCGCCAACCAATTGCACCACAGAGACTTGTGGTTATACTGATCCTCAGCAGGCCAAAGTCTCATGGAAGCTCAAGCCAAGTCAGGAAGGGTCAGTTCACATCTCCACAATCTGAAAAATGTCATCCCTGGGTGGTGATGATGCACCAACCTTTAGATTGACAGTCAAACACGCTAACTGATTGCACTAGAGAGGCTTGTGTTGGCATTGACAGGGGCAAAATAACAGGAATCTCATTACAGGTCCAGGATGTCACATCCACATCATGGAGCACAACAAACTGACAACTGTCGTCCCTGGGTGGGCTCGAACCACCAACCTTTAGATTAACAGTCTAACGCGCTAACCAATTGCGCCACAGAGACTTGTGGTGTATATGACCCTGACGCTTGATCGATGGCCATTTGTGCTCTCATCCAACTGAACATGGAGTTTACGAAACAACAACACTTTGTTCCAATGGTTGTGTTAACGTGCATCAAAAGTGCAGCAACATTTTCAAGGAAGTAGACCTATAGTTTTCTAATGTTTGTTAGCTTTTTGAATGGCCTTAAAAGGGCAAAAATGTAGCGCAATGTTCGTCAGCGCAACATTATATTAAAAGGCATCTGGCAGGAGTAAATTCAGCCGCAATCACAAATATATTCTGATAAATATATATTTTAAACAACTGCATTTTCACAAATGTAATATATAATCGCCAAGCCCATTCAAAATAATTAGGGGACTGACTCCGGAAGAATGATGAAGTGGCTAGTCACTTTCATGGCGTATTGGCGTACATATACACACAAACACACTGGACCAACATTGTCCTTCTCGCGAGATAAATATAAATGCTAAGGTTTTTCATGCCAGATTGACATCATTTACGTTGTCATACCAGCCAGATTAATAATAATAAATTATATGTTCCTTGGAGAACACAGAATGATCAAGCTATTGAGTAACAGAAGATCAGAGACCATTGACAGCCATTTTACCAGTAGGTATGATAACTTGTCATCTTTCATGTTCAACAACACACCAATCACATGTGACAACAGGAAACACAGCAGGTCAAAAGCAAGCTTACTGTAAGGCCAGGAAGGTCTTCCACATCACTAGAAACAGAAAGACAGCATTCCTGGGTGGGCTCAAATCACCAACTTTTAAATTAACAGTCTAACGCGCCAACCAATTGCACCACAGAGACTTGTGGTTATACTGATCCTCAGCAGGCCAAAGTCTCATGGAAGCTCAAACCAAGTCAGGAACGGTCAGTTCACATCTCCACAATCTGAAAAATGTCATCCCTGGGTGGTGATGATGCACCAACCTTTAGATTGACAGTCAAACACGCTAACTGATTGCACTAGAGAGGCTTGTGTTGGCATTGACCGGGGCAAAATAACAGGAATCTCATTACAGGTCCAGAATGTCACATCCACATCATGGAGCACAACAAACTGACAACTGTCGTCCCTGGGTGGGCTCGAACATCCAACCTTTAGATTAACAGTCTAACGCGCTAACCAATTGCGCCACAGAGACTTGTGGTGTATATGACCCTGACGCTTGATCGATGGCCATTTGTGCTCTCATCCAACTGAACATGGAGTTTACGAAACAACAACACTTTGTTCCAATGGTTGTGTTAACGTGCATCAAAAGTGCAGCAACATTTTCAAGGAAGTAGACCTATAGTTTTCTAATGTTTGTTAGCTTTTTGAATGGCCTTAAAAGGGCAAAAATGTAGCGCAATGTTCGTCAGCGCAACATTATATTAAAAGGCAGGAGTAAATTCAGCCACAATCACAAATATATTATGATAAATATATATTTTAAACAACTGCATTTTCACAAATGTAATATATAATCGCCAAGCCCATTCAAAATAATTAGGGGACTGACTCCGGAAGAATGATGAAGTGGCTAGTCACTTTCATGGCGTATTGGCGTACATATACACACAAACACACTGGACCAACATTGTCCTTCTCGCGAGATAAATATATATGCTAAGGTTTTTCATGCCAGATTGACATCATTTACGTTGTCATACCAGCCAGATTAATAAGAATAAATTATATGTTCCTTGGAGAACACAGAATGATCAAGCTATTGAGTAACAGAAGATCAGAGACCATTGACAGCCATTTTACCAGTAGGTATCATAACTTGTCATCTTTCATGTTCAACAACACACCAATCACATGTGACAACAGGAAACACAGCAGGTCAAAAGCAAGCTTACTGTAAGGCCAGGAAGGTCTTCCACATCACTAGAAACAGAAAGACAGCATTCCTGGGTGGGCTCAAATCACCAACTTTTAAATTAACACTCTAACGCGCCAACCAATTGCACCACAGAGACTTGTGGTTATACTGACCCTCAGCAGGCCAAAGTCTCATGGAAGCTCAAACCAAGTCAGGAAGGGTCAGTTCACATCTCCACAATCTGAAAAATGTCATCCCTGGGTGGTGATGATGCACCAACCTTTAGATTGACAGTCAAACACGCTAACTGATTGCACTAGAGAGGCTTGTGTTGGCATTGACCGGGGCAAAATAACAGGAATCTCATTACAGGTCCAGGATGTCACATCCACATCATGGAGCACAACAAACTGACAACTGTCGTCCCTGGGTGGGCTCGAACCACCAACCTTTAGATTAACAGTCTAACGCGCTAACCAATTGCGCCACAGAGATTTGTGGTGTATATGACCCTGACGCTTGATCGATGGCCATTTGTGCTCTCATCCAACTGAACATGGAGTTTACGAAACAACAACACTTTGTTCCAATGGTTGTGTTAACGTGCATCAAAAGTGCAGCAACATTTTCAAGGAAGTAGACCTATAGTTTTCTAATGTTTGTTAGCTTTTTGAATGGCCTTAAAAGGGCAAAAATGTAGCGCAATGTTCGTCAGCGCAACATTATATTAAAAGGCAGGAGTAAATTCAGCCGCAATCACAAATATATTCTGATAAATATATATTTTAAACAACTGCATTTTCACAAATGTAATATATAATCGCCAAGCCCATTCAAAATAATTAGGGGACTGACTCCGGAAGAATGATGAAGTGGCTAGTCACTTTCATGGCGTATTGGCGTACATATACACACAAACACACTGGACCAACATTGTCCTTCTCGCAAGATAAATATAAATGCTAAGGTTTTTCATGCCAGATTGACATGATTTACGTTGTCATACCAGCCAGATTAATAAAAATAAATTATATGTTCCTTGGAGAACACAGAATGATCAAGCTATTGAGTAACAGAAGATCAGAGACCATTGACAGCCATTTTACCAGTAGGTATGATAACTTGTCATCTTTCATGTTCAACAACACACCAATCACATGTGACAACAGGAAACACAGCAGGTCAAAAGCAAGCTTACTGTAAGGCCAGGAAGGTCTTCCACATCACTAGAAACAGAAAGACAGCATTCCTGGGTGGGCTCAAATCACCAACTTTTAAATTAACAGTCTAACGCGCCAACCAATTGCACCACAGAGACTTGTGGTTATACTGACCCTCAGCAGGCCAAAGTCTCATGGAAGCTCAAACCAAGTCAGGAAGGGTCAGTTCACATCTCCACAATCTGAAAAATGTCATCCCTGGGTGGTGATGATGCACCAACCTTTAGATTGACAGTCAAACACGCTAACTGATTGCACTAGAGAGGCTTTTGTTGGCATTGACCATCAGCAGGGCAAAATAACAGGAATCTCATTACAGGTCCAGGATGTCACATCCACATCATGGAGCACAACAAACAGACAACTGTCGTCCCTGGGTGGGCTCGAACCACCAACCTTTAGATTAACAGTCTAACGCGCTAACCAATTGCGCCACAGAGACTTGTGGTGTATACGACCCTGACGCTTGATCGATGGCCATTTGTGCTCTCATCCAACTGAACATGGAGTTTACGAAACAACAACACTTTGTTCCAATGGTTGTGTTAACGTGCATCAAAAGTGCAGCAACATTTTCAAGGAAGTAGACCTATAGTTTTCTAATGTTTGTTAGCTTTTTGAATGGCCTTAAAAGGGCAAAAATGTAGCGCAATGTTCGTCAGCGCAACATTATATTAAAAGGCAGGAGTAAATTCAGCCGCAATCACAAATATATTCTGATAAATATATATTTTAAACAACTGCATTTTCACAAATGTAATATATAATCGCCAAGCCCATTCAAAATAATTAGGGGACTGACTCCGGAAGAATGATGAAGTGGCTAGTCACTTTCATGGCGTATTGGCGTACATATACACACAAACACACTGGACCAACATTGTCCTTCTCGCAAGATAAATATAAATGCTAAGGTTTTTCATGCCAGATTGACATGATTTACGTTGTCATACCAGCCAGATTAATAAAAATAAATTATATGTTCCTTGGAGAACACAGAATGATCAAGCTATTGAGTAACAGAAGATCAGAGACCATTGACAGCCATTTTACCAGTAGGTATGATAACTTGTCATCTTTCATGTTCAACAACACACCAATCACATGTGACAACAGGAAACACAGCAGGTCAAAAGCAAGCTTACTGTAAGGCCAGGAAGGTCTTCCACATCACTAGAAACAGAAAGACAGCATTCCTGGGTGGGCTCAAATCACCAACTTTTAAATTAACAGTCTAACGCGCCAACCAATTGCACCACAGAGACTTGTGGTTATACTGACCCTCAGCAGGCCAAAGTCTCATGGAAGCTCAAACCAAGTCAGGAAGGGTCAGTTCACATCTCCACAATCTGAAAAATGTCATCCCTGGGTGGTGATGATGCACCAACCTTTAGATTGACAGTCAAACACGCTAACTGATTGCACTAGAGAGGCTTTTGTTGGCATTGACCATCAGCAGGGCAAAATAACAGGAATCTCATTACAGGTCCAGGATGTCACATCCACATCATGGAGCACAACAAACAGACAACTGTCGTCCCTGGGTGGGCTCGAACCACCAACCTTTAGATTAACAGTCTAACGCGCTAACCAATTGCGCCACAGAGACTTGTGGTGTATACGACCCTGACGCTTGATCGATGGCCATTTGTGCTCTCATCCAACTGAACATGGAGTTTACGAAACAACAACACTTTGTTCCAATGGTTGTGTTAACGTGCATCAAAAGTGCAGCAACATTTTCAAGGAAGTAGACCTATAGTTTTCTAATGTTTGTTAGCTTTTTGAATGGCCTTAAAAGGGCAAAAATGTAGCGCAATGTTCGTCAGCGCAACATTATATTAAAAGGCATCTGGCAGGAGTAAATTCAGCCGCAATCACAAATATATTCTGATAAATATATATTTTAAACAACTGCATTTTCACAAATGTAATATATAATCGCCAAGCCCATTCAAAATAATTAGGGGACTGACTCCGGAAGAATGATGAAGTGGCTAGTCACTTTCATGGCGTATTGGCGTACATATACACACAAACACACTGGACCAACATTGTCCTTCTCGCAAGATAAATATAAATGCTAAGGTTTTTCATGCCAGATTGACATCATTTACGTTGTCATACCAGCCAGATTAATAAGAATAAATTATATGTTCCTTGGAGAACACAGAATGATCAAGCTATTGAGTAACAGAAGATCAGAGACCATTGACAACCATTTTACCAGTAGGTATGATAACTTGTCATCTTTCATGTTCAACAACACACCAATCACATGTGACAACAGGAAACACAGCAGGTCAAAAGCAAGCTTACTGTAAGGCCAGGAAGGTCTTCCACATCACTAGAAACAGAAAGACAGCATTCCTGGGTGGGCTCAAATCACCAACTTTTAAATTAACAGTCTAACGCGCCAACCAATTGCACCACAGAGACTTGTGGTTATACTGATCCTCAGCAGGCCAAAGTCTCATGGAAGCTCAAGCCAAGTCAGGAAGGGTCAGTTCACATCTCCACAATCTGAAAAATGTCATCCCTGGGTGGTGATGATGCACCAACCTTTAGATTGACAGTCAAACACGCTAACTGATTGCACTAGAGAGGCTTGTGTTGGCATTGACCGGGGCAAAATAACAGGAATCTCATTACAGGTCCAGGATGTCACATCCACATCATGGAGCACAACAAACTGACAACTGTCGTCCCTGGGTGGGCTCAAACCACCAACCTTTAGATTAACAGTCTAACGCGCTAACCAATTGCGCCACAGAGACTTGTGGTGTATACGACCCTGACGCTTGATCGATGGCCATTTGTGCTCTCATCCAACTGAACATGGAGTTTACGAAACAACAACACTTTGTTCCAATGGTTGTGTTAACGTGCATCAAAAGTGCAGCAACATTTTCAAGGAAGTAGACCTATAGTTTTCTAATGTTTGTTAGCTTTTTGAATGGCCTTAAAAGGGCAAAAATGTAGCGCAATGTTCGTCAGCGCAACATTATATTAAAAGGCATCTGGCAGGAGTAAATTCAGCCGCAATCACAAATATATTCTGATAAATATATATTTTAAACAACTGCATTTTCACAAATGTAATATATAATCGCCAAGCCCATTCAAAATAATTAGGGGACTGACTCCGGAAGAATGATGAAGTGGCTAGTCACTTTCATGGCGTATTGGCGTACATATACACACAAACACACTGGACCAACATTGTCCTTCTCGCGAGATAAATATAAATGCTAAGGTTTTTCATGCCAGATTGACATCATTTACGTTGTCATACCAGCCAGATTAATAAGAATAAATTATATGTTCCTTGGAGAACACAGAATGATCAAGCTATTGAGTAACAGAAGATCAGAGACCATTGACAGCCATTTTACCAGTAGGTATGATAACTTGTCATCTTTCATGTTCAACAACACACCAATCACATGTGACAACAGGAAACACAGCAGGTCAAAAGCAAGCTTACTGTAAGGCCAGGAAGGTCTTCCACATCACTAGAAACAGAAAGACAGCATTCCTGGGTGGGCTCAAATCACCAACTTTTAAATTAACAGTCTAACGCGCCAACCAATTGCACCACAGAGACTTGTGGTTATACTGATCCTCAGCAGGCCAAAGTCTCATGGAAGCTCAAGCCAAGTCAGGAAGGGTCAGTTCACATCTCCACAATCTGAAAAATGTCATCCCTGGGTGGTGATGATGCACCAACCTTTAGATTGACAGTCAAACACGCTAACTGATTGCACTAGAGAGGCTTGTGTTGGCATTGACCGGGGCAAAATAACAGGAATCTCATTACAGGTCCAGGATGTCACATCCACATCATGGAGCACAACAAACTGACAACTGTCGTCCCTGGGTGGGCTCGAACCACCAACCTTTAGATTAACAGTCTAACGCGCTAACCAATTGCGCCACAGAGACTTGTGGTGTATATGACCCTGACGCTTGATCGATGGCCATTTGTGCTCTCATCCAACTGAACATGGAGTTTACGAAACAACAACACTTTGTTCCAATGGTTGTGTTAACGTGCATCAAAAGTGCAGCAACATTTTCAAGGAAGTAGACCTATAGTTTTCTAATGTTTGTTAGCTTTTTGAATGGCCTTAAAAGGGCAAAAATGTAGCGCAATGTTCGTCAGCGCAACATTATATTAAAAGGCAAATCTGGCAGGAGTAAATTCAGCCGCAATCACAAATATATTCTGATAAATATATATTTTAAACAACTGAATTTTCACAAATGTAATATATAATCGCCAAGCCCATTCAAAATAATTAGGGGACTGACTCCGGAAGAATGATGAAGTGGCTAGTCACTTTCATGGCGTATTGGCGTACATATACACACAAACACACTGGACCAACATTGTCCTTCTCGCGAGATAAATATAAATGCTAAGGTTTTTCATGCCAGATTGACATCATTTACGTTGTCATACCAGCCAGATTAATAAGAATAAATTATATGTTCCTTGGAGAACACAGAATGATCAAGCTATTGAGTAACAGAAGATCAGAGACCATTGACAACCATTTTACCAGTAGGTATGATAACTTGTCATCTTTCATGTTCAACAACACACCAATCACATGTGACAACAGGAAACACAGCAGGTCAAAAGCAAGCTTACTGTAAGGCCAGGAAGGTCTTCCACATCACTAGAAACAGAAAGACAGCATTCCTGGGTGGGCTCAAATCACCAACTTTTAAATTAACAGTCTAACGCGCCAACCAATTGCACCACAGAGACTTGTGGTTATACTGATCCTCAGCAGGCCAAAGTCTCATGGAAGCTCAAGCCAAGTCAGGAAGGGTCAGTTCACATCTCCACAATCTGAAAAATGTCATCCCTGGGTGGTGATGATGCACCAACCTTTAGATTGACAGTCAAACACGCTAACTGATTGCACTAGAGAGGCTTGTGTTGGCATTGACAGGGGCAAAATAACAGGAATCTCATTACAGGTCCAGGATGTCACATCCACATCATGGAGCACAACAAACTGACAACTGTCATCCCTGGGTGGGCTCGAACCACCAACCTTTAGATTAACAGTCTAACGCGCTAACCAATTGCGCCACAGAGACTTGTGGGATATATGACCCTGACGCTTGATCGATGGCCATTTGTGCTCTCATCCAACTGAACATGGAGTTTACGAAACAACAACACTTTGTTCCAATGGTTGTGTTAACGTGCATCAAAAGTGCAGCAACATTTTCAAGGAAGTAGACCTATAGTTTTCTAATGTTTGTTAGCTTTTTGAATGGCCTTAAAAGGGCAAAAATGTAGCGCAATGTTCGTCAGCGCAACTTTATATTAAAAGGCATCTGGCAGGAGTAAATTCAGCCGCAATCACAAATATATTCTGATAAATATATATTTTAAACAACTGCATTTTCACAAATGTAATATATAATCGCCAAGCCCATTCAAAATAATTAGGGGACTGACTCCGGAAGAATGATGAAGTGGCTAGTCACTTTCATGGCGTATTGGCGTACATATACACACAAACACACTGGACCAACATTGTCCTTCTCGCGAGATAAATATAAATGCTAAGGTTTTTCATGCCAGATTGACATCATTTACGTTGTCATACCAGCCAGATTAATAATAATAAATTATATGTTCCTTGGAGAACACAGAATGATCAAACTATTGAGTAACAGAAGATCAGAGACCATTGACAGCCATTTTACCAGTAGGTATGATAACTTGTCATCTTTCATGTTCAACAAAACACACCTATCACATGTGACAACAGGAAACACAGCAGGTCAAAAGCAAGCTTACTGTAAGGCCAGGAAGGTCTTCCACATCACTAGAAACAGAAAGACAGCATTCCTGGGTGGGCTCAAATCACCAACTTTTAAATTAACAGTCTAACGCGCCAACCAATTGCACCACAGAGACTTGTGGTTATACTGATCCTCAGCAGGCCAAAGTCTCATGGAAGCTCAAACCAAGTCAGGAAGGGTCAGTTCACATCTCCACAATCTGAAAAATGTCATCCCTGGGTGGTGATGATGCACCAACCTTTAGATTGACAGTCAAACACGCTAACTGATTGCACTAGAGAGGCTTGTGTTGGCATTGACAGGGGCAAAATAACAGGAATCTCATTACAGGTCCAGGATGTCACATCCACATCATGGAGCACAACAAACTGACAACTGTCATCCCTGGGTGGGCTCGAACCACCAACCTTTAGATTAACAGTCTAACGCGCTAACCAATTGCGCCACAGAGACTTGTGGGATATATGACCCTGACGCTTGATCGATGGCCATTTGTGCTCTCATCCAACTGAACATGGAGTTTACGAAACAACAACACTTTGTTCCAATGGTTGTGTTAACGTGCATCAAAAGTGCAGCAACATTTTCAAGGAAGTAGACCTATAGTTTTCTAATGTTTGTTAGCTTTTTGAATGGCCTTAAAAGGGCAAAAATGTAGCGCAATGTTCGTCAGCGCAACTTTATATTAAAAGGCATCTGGCAGGAGTAAATTCAGCCGCAATCACAAATATATTCTGATAAATATATATTTTAAACAAGTGCATTTTCACAAATGTAATATATAATCGCCAAGCCCATTCAAAATAATTAGGGGACTGACTCCGGAAGAATGATGAGGTGGCTAATCGCCAAGCCCATTCAAAATAATTAGGGGACTGACTCCGGAAGAATGATGAAGTGGCTAGTCACTTTCATGGCGTATTGGCGTACATATACACACAAACACACTGGACCAACATTGTCCTTCTCGCGAGATAAATATAAATGCTAAGGTTTTTCATGCCAGATTGACATCATTTACGTTGTCATACCAGCCAGATTAATAAGAATAAATTATATGTTCCTTGGAGAACACAGAGTGATCAAGCTATTGAGTAACAGAAGATCAGAGACCATTGACAGCCATTTTACCAGTAGGTATGATAACTTGTCATCTTTCATGTTCAACAACACACCAATCACATGTGACAACAGGAAACACAGCAGGTCAAAAGCAAGCTTACTGTGAGGCCAGGAAGGTCTTCCACATCACTAGAAACAGAAAGACAGCATTCCTGGGTGGGATCAAATCACCAACTTTTAAATTAACAGTCTAACGCGCCAACCAATTGCACCACAGAGACTTGTGGTTATACTGACCCTCAGCAGGCCAAAGTCTCATTGAAGCTCAAACCAAGTCAGGAAGGGTCAGTTCACATCTCCACAATCTGAAAAATGTCATCCCTGGGTGGTGATGATGCACCAACCTTTAGATTGACAGTCAAACACGCTAACTGATTGCACTAGAGAGGCTTGTGTTGGCATTGACCGGGGCAAAATAACAGGAATCTCATTACAGGTCCAGGATGTCACATCCACATCATGGAGCACAACAAACTGACAACTGTCGTCCCTGGGTGGGCTCAAACCACCAACCTTTAGATTAACAGTCTAACACGCAAACCAATTGCGCCACAGAGACTTGTGGTGCATATGACACTGACGCTTGATCGATGGCCATTTGTGCTCTCATCCAACTGAACATGGAGTTTACGAAACAACAACACTTTGTTCCAATGGTTGTGTTAACGTGCATCAAAAGTGCAGCAAAATTTTCAAGGAAGTATTTTAGTGTTCAAAAACTGGAGAGTTGAGACCAAATCACGGACGTTGGACAGAGTGGATTTCAGTTGTAACAAAAGACAGTTTTAATGAGTCAGAGATATCTTGTCCCGCAGTTTTACGTGCACGGACCTAGTTCACATAACTCGGCAAGGAGCCAGGTGAAAAAGAGGCCTATACACCGGTTACATTCATTTTTATACATAGAATAAAGTAGGTGGAGTCTTGTCGTTTCGGTCTTCTTGACTGGTCGGAGGGTTGGAGGCGGGCCTTGCTCTAGCCAGAGCAGAAGCCCCATTGGTGCACAGCAGAGCCTTATCCTGAGCATCCGACCAATAGAGGGGGTCAGTCTTGTGGCTGGGTGTATGTGTTCTTACGACGGACTGTCTTTGTTTATATGAGCTATGTGTATGAATACTTATATAACAAATCCCTCTCTTCACGTCTATTAGACGTGAAAACTATAGCAGAAAGGTGGCGGTTGCAATCGTGGGTATACATAAGGTGGTGCTCCTAACCTTGTCTGGTTTGCATGGTGGGTCTGTAGGTGTAGTGCTACGTTTGGGACGGGAGTGATTGGAGGGAGTGATATCAGGAAAGGAGTTAGGGACATGTGTAGGGGTTGGTGTATGTGATGTGGCAGGGTGAAATAGTTGTTCAATTAACCATGTGAAAGTCCTAGGGTTACTCCAAATATCAGTAGGAATATCACAAATAAGGGACCAGATATCCCCAGCCTCACCCAGAGAGGGAGAAATTTCCCTCTAACTGGGCGAGGTTCCCTTCTCAGGGGAGGCGGAGTTTGATGCCGCATCACCTGAGGAAGGAGTGTCTTCATTTGGAATCGAATTTAGGCCGCTCAAATCAGCTCTGACTTCAGTCAGTGTTCTAGAAGGAATTGGGGCTGGGGTGCAATGTGTAAGGCGGTGCCAAGGTGTGCCTGATTTACCTTTGACCTGGACTGAGTGTGAAGTAACCTCCTTCACTTCGTACGGTCCAGTCCACCTGGGTTCCAGCCACTTTCTCTTGTGGACTGTAACCCTCACCCCGTCACCAACCTTTACCTTCAGTAGTGGCGTGTCCCCCGGCAGCTCCCCCTCCTGGACCTTGTGAACCTGGGTAGAGAGTGCTGCAGAGAGAACCGTCAGTTTTTTCACATAATTAGACATTACAATTTGTTGTACATCAAGGGCGGGCATATGACCTCACTCCCTTGGTGGACCATGCATGACTCTACCAGTCATTATCCCATGAGGCACATACTTTAGCTATCTTAGCTTTTGCTTTTGGTTTGACGTTCCACCAGATTTTGGGATTGGGGCCTGTACACAGATCCAAATCTGTGGGTTATGCCAAATCTTTCTTCCACCTGTCTCAGGTGTTTGTTAAATGTAAGCCATTTGTCAAATTTGATTTGTCTTGGGATGCCATACCTGGGTATTAGTTTGGTTTGTAGCCACTCAAAGACTGACCTAGCATCCTCCCCTTTTGTTATTATTGCCTCTACCCATTTGGAGAACCTATCTACTATGACTAGGAGATAGAGTTTGCCTTTAGATACATTTTCGGGGCCCATGTCGGTGTAGTCTATACTAATATCCTGAAAACATGCATTAGGTATTACGTATGAGCCCATTGGTGTTTGATATGGTTTCTTTGGGTTGTGTCTGTCACAACCATTGCATTCGTCACAAAATAAATCATCGTCATAAAATAAGTCAGTCATATTTTTTATGTGAGGGTGCCACCAGATGTGCGAGGCCTTTTTGGAGGGTCTTTAGTTTGCCTTCGTGTGTGGGGCCATGTGTTTCTCATAAAAGTTCTGGGTCCATCAGTGTGGCCTGCTTCATGGGCATGGGCTGAGTCTGTATAGATATTCAGTCTTTCCTTTTCCTCTGATGAGGACCTGCGTCAATCCGATGATTTCAGCTAATTTGGCCGATGCTGATTGAAGGGTGACATCACGAGGTGAGCTGTTTTTTCAATAGCTTTTGCTACTGCAGCAACGTATCTGGAGCATGTTGACTGTCCTACCTCAATGTGGTCAAGTTTGAAGAGTAGTACATCAAAACCCTTCTCTCCCCCTCTTGTTTCTGGAATAGGACGGATGAGGTAAATCCTTCCCTTTCAGAAACATCCAAATGGAACTTGTTCTTGTAGTCAGGTGCAGTCAGAGCTGCTGCCGCTGATAGATCTGTTTTCAGGAGTGCTATGGCTGTTGATGCTTCAGCCGTCCAGGCCAGGGGTGCATGGAGGTTCCTTGATCGTAGGATGACCGGTGCTGCCACCCCCTCTGGGCCACACCCAATGGTACAACACCTGATAGGTGGGGTCAGGTGCATCATGTCTTCGTCCCAGTCTGCAGTGTAGAGGCTGTCATCAGTTTCTGTTGCATTGAGTGTGCAATGGATCTCAGCTTGGGGAGTCTTATATGGGTGCAGAGTGTAGATTTGAGCTTTCAGTTGGTTGAACTTAAACTGGATGTGAGGGGTGGCAGGCCCTGTGGGTAGGCATTTTAGCCAGTACACTTCTTGGGCTTCAGACAGTGTGGTCATCGGCAGGAGTGGCATCCTCATCATTCTTACTGGGCGATCAGGTGTTGAAGTGGGAGGGTTGGTTGTAATCTTGCTGCTCCTGCTGCATGGGTCTAGGAGAGGGTCCTCTTCCTCTTCCTGGTGCCCCTCCACGTCCTCTTCCTCTTTCTCTCCATTGCTGTTGCTGCGGGGAGAGTGGTTTCGTGCAATATCTGGCATAGTGACCGGGAATTCCGCAGTTATACCACTGGTAGTTTCCCCCTCTGTATGGTCCAGTGTAGGGGCCTCGTTGAGCCCGTTGCCGTTGCAGGATATACCGCTGTGGGGGAGGGTAATGGGGTGGTGGGGCTGCCTGCTGTTGGATCATCTGAGAGACAGTCTGTGCCACGATCTGAGTGTTATCTGGCTGCTCCCCTTGGTCTTGAGTTTCTACTGCAATAATTTGTTTGGGCGTGATGGCTGCAGACATTTTATCTAAGTCGTCTGATAATGTGTATAATGCGTTATTTAGGTATATTCAATCCTTACTATGTGGTGTTTATTTCTATCGTTGTATGCTTAGCCCGTACTGCTGTACTGGCTGTGGCTTATCTCTTCCACCCTCACCCTCGCATACAAAGGGGGTTATCAGTATGTGACGCCCGCCACGTGTGTTTCTCCGGTATTTTATTTGAATTTGTTCAGCGATTCGTTTAGGTATTTTCTAGAAATGATTCGGCGATTTCCTTTTGGAACAATATATCAGTGAATATATGCGGTTCTATAACAATTTTCAGAGTAATTCTAGCTCTTTAGGAAATATAGATAGAATTTCTAGACAACTAAGAGTTGTTCAGTGAATTATTTAAATAATTTCTGTAAACAATTCAGTAAATTCCTTTATGAACTTATATCAGTAAATTCGAGCGATTCTATAGCAATTGTCAGAATAATTCTATATCTTTAGGAAATATGGATAGAATAGAAAAACCCAAAAATCAGTGTGTAGCTTTTAGCGTCTGTCAAACAAAGTCTGTACTAAGCTCGGCGGCTTATTTAAATACTTTCTAGAAACAATTCAGTAAGTTCCTTTATGAACTTATATCAGTAAATTCCAGCGATTCTATAGCAATTGTCAGAATAATTTTTAACTTTAGGCAATATCAACAGGAATGAAAAAAACGAAAATCAGTATTCCAGCCCGGCTGCTGTCAATCAAAGTTGCACGGCCATTCGATACTAAGGTGGCTTTGTCTACCAGCACGTGTGCCTAATAGCCCAGTTACGTATCCCAACCTACTCCGCGACAAACGTTTCTTTCAATTTAATTTCCCCCATCTCCAAATCATGGAATGTCAACTCTGGTTCATATTATGTTTATTGTTTGATGTGCAATAGCCACATCATTCCCGATCTCTGTCTTGTGGAAGGCCAAACTTACATATCCTATATCTATTCGACTACACCTCTAACATAACCAATTAAACAGTTTACAACTTATTCAATAGGATCTTTTACATGCAGATTCAGTCGATCTATTAATTAACTACACCTCTAAACACAACCAATTAAACAGTTTAGAACTTATTCAATAGGAACTTTTACATGCATACTACACTTCTAAACCACAACCAATTAAACAGTAAGCACTTATTTAATAGGATATTTTACATGCATACTACACTTCTAATAATAGGCCAATTGATAAAAAATAAAAATACAAATAAAAAATAAAAACGAGCAAAACAAGATCTCCCCGATCAATGTCTTAGGTTCTTATGTAAAAATTTGGGCACCGATTCATACTCACGCCCAGTACTTTCTGATCAAAATTTGGTTTAGGCTATAATACAATATGCAGATTTCGATATAACGGGCTCTGCTCACCTTTATATAGAGCGCTCCGATCAGATTTCCTGAGGCAAGATGAATGGCTGGGGAAGTCACTCTTCCGTCTGATTTTTTAGCCGTGATCAGTCTCGTCCTCTCACACTAACTTATAATAGATCGAATTCAAGAATAACCAAACTCTGCTACCAAGTTTTGTTAGTGTTCAAAAACTGGAGAGTTGAGACCAAATCACGGACGTTGGACAGAGTGGATTTCAGTTGTAACAAAAGACAGTTTTAATGAGTCAGAGATATCTTGTCCCGCAATTTTACGTGCACGGACCTAGTTCACATAACTCGGCAAGGAGCCAGGTGAAAAAGAGGCCTATACACCGGTTACATTCATTTTTATACATAGAATAAAGTAGGTGGAGTCTTGTCGTTTCGGTCCTCTTGACTGGTCGGAGGGTTGGAGGCGGGCCTTGCTCTAGCCAGAGCAGAAGCCCCATTGGTGCACAGCAGAGCCTTATCCTGAGCATCCGACCAATAGAGGGGGTCAGTCTTGTGGCTGGGTGTATGTGTTCTTACGACGGACTGTCTTTGTTTATATGAGCTATGTGTATGAATACTTATATAACAAGTAGACCTATAGTTTTCTAATGTTTGTTAGCTTTTTGAATGGCCTTAAAAGGGCAAAAATGTAGCGCAATGTTCGTCAGCGCAACATTATATTAAAAGGCAAATCTGGCAGGAGTAAATTCAGCCGCAATCACAAATATATTCTGATAAATATATATTTTAAACAACTGCATTTTCACAAATGTAATATATAATCGCCAAGCCCATTCAAAATAATTAGGGGACTGACTCCGGAAGAATGATGAAGTGGCTAGTCACTTTCATGGCGTATTGGCGTACATATACACACAAACACACTGGACCAACATTGTCCTTCTCGCAAGATAAATATAAATGCTAAGGTTTTTCATGCCAGATTGACATCATTTACGTTGTCATACCAGCCAGATTAATAAGAATAATTTATATGTTCCTTGGAGAACACAGAATGATCAAGCTATTGAGTAACAGAAGATCAGAGACCATTGACAACCATTTTACCAGTAGGTATGATAACTTGTCATCTTTCATGTTCAACAACACACCAATCACATGTGACAACAGGAAACACAGCAGGTCAAAAGCAAGCTTACTGTAAGGCCAGGAAGGTCTTCCACATCACTAGAAACAGAAAGACAGCATTCCTGGGTGGGCTCAAATCACCAACTTTTAAATTAACAGTCTAACGCGCCAACCAATTGCACCACAGAGACTTGTGGTTATACTGACCCTCAGCAGGCCAAAGTCTCATGGAAGCTCAAGCCAAGTCAGGAAGGGTCAGTTCACATCTCCACAATCTGAAAAATGTCATCCCTGGGTGGTGATGATGCACCAACCTTTAGATTGACAGTCAAACACGCTAACTGATTGCACTAGAGAGGCTTGTGTTGGCATTGACCGGGGCAAAATAACAGGAATCTCATTACAGGTCCAGGATGTCACATCCATATCATGGAGCACAACAAACTGACAACTGTCGTCCCTGGGTGGGCTTGAACCACCAACCTTTAGATTAACAGTCTAACGCGCTAACCAATTGCGCCACAGAGACTTGTGGTGTATATGACCCTGACGCTTGATCGATGGCCATTTGTGCTCTCATCCAACTGAACATGGAGTTTACGAAACAACAACACTTTGTTCCAATGGTTGTGTTAACGTGCATCAAAAGTGCAGCAACATTTTCAAGGAAGTAGACCTATAGTTTTCTAATGTTTGTTAGCTTTTTGAATGGCCTTAAAAGGGCAAAAATGTAGCGCAATGTTCGTCAGCGCAACATTATATTAAAAGGCATCTGGCAGGAGTAAATTCAGCCGCAATCACAAATATATTCTGATAAATATATATTTTAAACAACTGCATTTTCACAAATGTAATATATAATCGCCAAGCCCATTCAAAATAATTAGGGGACTGACTCCGGAAGAATGATGAAGTGGCTAGTCACTTTCATGGCGTATTGGCGTACATATACACACAAACACACTGGACCAACATTGTCCTTCTCGCAAGATAAATATAAATGCCAAGGTTTTTCATGCCAGATTGACATCATTTACGTTGTCATACCAGCCAGATTAATAAGAATAAATTATATGTTCCTTGGAGAACACAGAATGATCAAGCTATTGAGTAACAGAAGATCAGAGACCATTGTCAACCATTTTACCAGTAGGTATGATAACTTGTCATCTTTCATGTTCAACAACACACCAATCACATGTGACAACAGGAAACACAGCAGGTCAAAAGCAAGCTTACTGTAAGGCCAGGAAGGTCTTCCACATCACTAGAAACAGAAAGACAGCATTCCTGGGTGGACTCAAATCACCAACTTTTAAATTAACAGTCTAACGCGCCAACCAATTGCACCACAGAGACTTGTGGTTATACTGACCCTCAGCAGGCCAAAGTCTCATGGAAGCTCAAGCCAAGTCAGGAAGGGTCAGTTCACATCTCCACAATCTGAAAAATGTCATCCCTGGGTGGTGATGATGCACCAACCTTTAGATTGACAGTCAAACACGCTAACTGATTGCACTAGAGAGGCTTGTGTTGGCATTGACCGGGGCAAAATAAAAGGAATCTCATTACAGGTCCAGGATGTCACATCCACATCATGGAGCACAACAAACTGACAACTGTCGTCACTGGGTGAGCTCGAACCACCAACCTTTAGATTAACAATCTAATGCACTAACCAATTGCGCCACAGAGACTTGTGGTGTATATGACCCTGACGCTTGATCGATGGCCATTTGTGCTCTCATCCAACTGAACATGGAGTTTACGAAACAACAACACTTTGTTCCAATGGTTGTGTTAACGTGCATCAAAAGTGCAGCAACATTTTCAAGGAAGTAGACCTATAGTTTTCTAATGTTTGTTAGCTTTTTGAATGGCCTTAAAAGGGCAAAAATGTAGCGCAATGTTCGTCAGCGCAACATTATATTAAAAGGCATCTGGCAGGAGTAAATTCAGCCGCAATCACAAATATATTCTGATAAATATATATTTTAAACAACTGCATTTTCACAAATGTAATATATAATCGCCAAACCCATTCAAAATAATTAGGGGACTGACTCCGGAAGAATGATGAAGTGGCTAGTCACTTTCATGGCGTATTGGCGTACATATACACACAAACACACTGGACCAACATTGTCCTTCTCGTGAGATAAATATAAATGCTAAGGTTTTTCATGCCAGATTGACATCATTTACGTTGTCATACCAGCCAGATTAATAAGAATAAATGATATGTTCCTTGGAGAACACAGAATGATCAAGCTATTGAGTAACAGAAGATCAGAGACCATTGACAACCATTTTACCAGTAGGTATGATAACTTGTCATCTTTCATGTTCAACAACACACCAATCACATGTGACAACAGGAAACACAGCAGGTCAAAAGCAAGCTTACTGTAAGGCCAGGAAGGTCTTCCACATCACTAGAAACAGAAAGATAGCATTCCTGGGTGGGCTAAAAACACCAACTTTTAAATTAACAGTCTAACGCGCCAACCAATTGCACCACAGAGACTTGTGGTTATACTGACCCTCAGCAGGCCAAAGTCTCATGGAAGCTCAAGACAAGTCAGGAAGGGTCAGTTCACATCTCCACAATCTGAAAAATGTCATCCCTGGGTGGTGATGATGCACCAACCTTTAGATTGACAGTCAAACACGCTAACTGATTGCACTAGAGAGGCTTGTGCATTGACCGGGGCAAAATAACAGGAATCTCATTACAGGATGTCACATCCACATCATGGAGCACAACAAACTGACGTCCCTGAGTGGGCTCGAACCACCAACCTTTAGATTAACAGTCTAACGCACTAACCAATTGCGCCACAGAGACTCGTGGTCGTATATGACCCTGACGCTTGATCGATGGCCATTTGTGCTCTCATCCAACTGAACATGGAGTTTACGAAACAACAACACTTTATTCCAATGGTTGTGTTAACGTGCATCAAAAGTGCAGCAACATTTTCAAGGAAGTAGACCTATAGTTTTCTAATGTTTGTTAGCTTTTTGAATGGCCTTAAAAGGGCAAAAATGTAGCGCAATGTTCGTCAGCGCAACATTATATTAAAAGGCATCTGCCAGGAGTAAATTCAGCCGCAATCACAAATATATTCTGATAAATATATATTTTAAACAACTGCATTTTCACAAATGTAATATATAATCGCCAAGCCCATTCAAAATAATTAGGGGACTGACTCCGGAAGAATGATGAAGTGGCTAGTCACTTTCATGGCGTATTGGCGTACATATACACACAAACACACTGGACCAACATTGTCCTTCTCGCAAGATAAATATAAATGCTAAGGTTTTTCATGCCAGATTGACATGATTTACGTTGTCATACCAGCCAGATTAATAAGAATAAATTATATGTTCCTTGGAGAACACAGAATGATCAAGCTATTGAGTAACAGAAGATCAGAGACCATTGACAACCATTTTACCAGTAGGTATGATAACTTGTCATCTTTCATGTTCAACAACACACCAATCACATGTGACAACAGGAAACACAGCAGGTCAAAAGCAAGCTTACTGTAAGGCCAGGAAGGTCTTCCACATCACTAGAAACAGAAAGATAGCATTCCTGGGTGGGCTAAAAACACCAACTTTTAAATTAACAGTCTAACGCGCCAACCAATTGCACCACAGAGACTTGTGGTTATACTGACCCTCAGCAGGCCAAAGTCTCATGGAAGCTCAAGACAAGTCAGGAAGGGTCAGTTCACATCTCCACAATCTGAAAAATGTCATCCCTGGGTGGTGATGATGCACCAACCTTTAGATTGACAGTCAAACACGCTAACTGATTGCACTAGAGAGGCTTGTGCATTGACCGGGGCAAAATAACAGGAATCTCATTACAGGATGTCACATCCACATCATGGAGCACAACAAACTGACGTCCCTGAGTGGGCTCGAACCACCAACCTTTAGATTAACAGTCTAACGCACTAACCAATTGCGCCACAGAGACTCGTGGTCGTATATGACCCTGACGCTTGATCGATGGCCATTTGTGCTCTCATCCAACTGAACACGGAGTTTACGAAACAACAACACTTTATTCCAATGGTTGTGTTAACGTGCATCAAAAGTGCAGCAACATTTTCAAGGAAGTAGACCTATAGTTTTCTAATGTTTGTTAGCTTTTTGAATGGCCTTAAAAGGGCAAAAATGTAGCGCAATGTTCGTCAGCGCAACATTATATTAAAAGGCATCTGCCAGGAGTAAATTCAGCCGCAATCACAAATATATTCTGATAAATATATATTTTAAACAACTGCATTTTCACAAATGTAATATATAATCGCCAAGCCCATTCAAAATAATTAGGGGACTGACTCCGGAAGAATGATGAAGTGGCTAGTCACTTTCATGGCGTATTGGCGTACATATACACACAAACACACTGGACCAACATTGTCCTTCTCGCAAGATAAATATAAATGCTAAGGTTTTTCATGCCAGATTGACATGATTTACGTTGTCATACCAGCCAGATTAATAAGAATAAATTATATGTTCCTTGGAGAACACAGAATGATCAAGCTATTGAGTAACAGAAGATCAGAGACCATTGACAACCATTTTACCAGTAGGTATGATAACTTGTCATCTTTCATGTTCAACAACACACCAATCACATGTGACAACAGGAAACACAGCAGGTCAAAAGCAAGCTCACTGTAAGGCCAGGAAGGTCTTCCACAACACTAGAAACAGAAAGACAGCATTCCTGGATGGGCTCAAATCACCAACTTTTAAATTAACAGTCTAACGCGCCAACCAATTGCACCACAGAGACTTGTGGTTATACTGACCCTCAGCAGGCCAAAGTCTCATGGAAGCTCACGCCAAGTCAGGAAGGGTCAGTTCACATCTCCACAATCTGAAAAATGTCATCCCTGGGTGGTGTCAAAGCACCAACCTTTAGATTGACAGTCAAACACGCTGACTGATTGCACTAGAGAGGCTTGTGTTGGCATTGACCGGGGCAAAATAAAAGGAATCTCATTACAGGTCCAGGATGTCACATCCACATCATGGAGCACAACAAACTGACAACTGTCGTCACTGGGTGAGCTCGAACCACCAACCTTTAGATTAACAATCTAATGCGCTAACCAATTGCGCCACAGAGACTTGTGGTGTATATGACCCTGACGCTTGATCGATGGCCATTTGTGCTCTCATCCAACTGAACATGGAGTTTACGAAACAACAACACTTTGTTCCAATGGTTGTGTTAACGTGCATCAAAAGTGCAGCAACATTTTCAAGGAAGTAGACCTATAGTTTTCTAATGTTTGTTAGCTTTTTGAATGGCCTTAAAAGGGCAAAAATGTAGCGCAATGTTCGTCAGCGCAACATTATATTAAAAGGCATCTGGCAGGAGTAAATTCAGCCGCAATCACAAATATATTCTGATAAATATATATTTTAAACAACTGCATTTTCACAAATGTAATATATAATCGCCAAACCCATTCAAAATAATTAGGGGACTGACTCCGGAAGAATGATGAAGTGGCTAGTCACTTTCATGGCGTATTGGCGTACATATACACACAAACACACTGGACCAACATTGTCCTTCTCGTGAGATAAATATAAATGCTAAGGTTTTTCATGCCAGATTGACATCATTTACGTTGTCATACCAGCCAGATTAATAAGAATAAATTATATGTTCCTTGGAGAACACAGAATGATCAAGCTATTGAGTAACAGAAGATCAGAGACCATTGACAACCATTTTACCAGTAGGTATGATCACTTGTCATCTTTCATGTTCAACAACACACCAATCACATGTGACAACAGGAAACACAGCAGGTCAAAAGCAAGCTTACTGTAAGGCCAGGAAGGTCTTCCACATCACTAGAAACAGAAAGATAGCATTCCTGGGTGGGCTAAAAACACCAACTTTTAAATTAACAGTCTAACGCGCCAACCAATTGCACCACAGAGACTTGTGGTTATACTGACCCTCAGCAGGCCAAAGTCTCATGGAAGCTCAAGACAAGTCAGGAAGGGTCAGTTCACATCTCCACAATCTGAAAAATGTCATCCCTGGGTGGTGATGATGCACCAACCTTTAGATTGACAGTCAAACACGCTAACTGATTGCACTAGAGAGGCTTGTGTTGGCATTGACCGGGGCAAAATAACAGGAATCTCATTACAGGTCCAGGATGTCACACCCACATCATGGAGCACAACAAACTGGCAACTGTCGTCACTGGGTGAGCTCGAACCACCAACCTTTAGATTAACAATCTAATGCGCTAACCAATTGCGCCACAGAGACTTGTGGTGTATATGACCCTGACGCTTGATCGATGGCCATTTGTGCTCTCATCCAACTGAAGATGGAGTTTACGAAACAACAACACTTTGTTCCAATGGTTGTGTTAACGTGCATCAAAAGTGCAGCAACATTTTCAAATCCACATCATGGAGCACAACAAACTGACAACAGTCGTCCCTGGGTGGGCTCGAACCACCAACCTTTAGATTAACAGTCTAACACGCTAACCAATTGCACCACAGAGACTTGTGGTGTATATGACCCTGACGCTTGATCGATGGCCATTTGTGCTCTCATCCAACTGAACATGGAGTTTACGAAACAACAACACTTTATTCCAATGGTTGTGTTAACGTGCATCAAAAGTGCAGCAACATTTTCAAGGAAGTAGACCTATAGTTTTCTAATGTTTGTTAGCTTTTTGAATGGCCTTAAAAGGGCAAAAATGTAGCGCAATGTTCGTCAGCGCAACATTATATTAAAAGGCATCTGCCAGGAGTAAATTCAGCCGCAATCACAAATATATTCTGATAAATATATATTTTAAACAACTGCATTTTCACAAATGTAATATATAATCGCCAAGCCCATTCAAAATAATTAGGGGACTGACTCCGGAAGAATGATGAAGTGGCTAGTCACTTTCATGGCGTATTGGCGTACATATACACACAAACACACTGGACCAACATTGTCCTTCTTTCAAGATAAATATAAATGCTAAGGTTTTTCATGCCAGATTGACATGATTTACGTTGTCATACCAGCCAGATTAATAAGAATAAATTATATGTTCCTTGGAGAACACAGAATGATCAAGCTATTGAGTAACAGAAGATCAGAGACCATTGACAACCATTTTACCAGTAGGTATGATAACTTGTCATCTTTCATGTTCAACAACACACCAATCACATGTGACAACAGGAAACACAGCAGGTCAAAAGCAAGCTCACTGTAAGGCCAGGAAGGTCTTCCACAACACTAGAAACAGAAAGACAGCATTCCTGGGTGGGCTCAAATCACCAACTTTTAAATTAACAGTCTAACGCGCCAACCAATTGCACCACAGAGACTTGTGGTTATACTGACCCTCAGCAGGCCAAAGTCTCATGGAAGCTCACGCCAAGTCAGGAAGGGTCAGTTCACATCTCCACAATCTGAAAAATGTCATCCCTGGGTGGTGTCAAAGCACCAACCTTTAGATTGACAGTCAAACACGCTAACTGATTGCACTAGAGAGGCTTTTGTTGGCATTGACCGGGGCAAAATAACAGGAATCTCATTACAGGTCCAGGATGTCACATCCACATCATGGAGCACAACAAAATGACAACTGTCGTCCCTGGGTGGGCTCGAACCACCAACCTTTAGATTAACAGTCTAACGCGCTAACCAATTGTGCCAAAGAGACTTGTGGTGTGTATGACCCTGACGCTTGATCGATGGCCATTTGTGCTCTCATCCAACTGAACATGGAGTTTACGAAACAACAACACTTTGTTCCAATGGTTGTGTTAACGTGCATCAAAAGTGCAGCAACATTTTCAAGGAAGTAGACCTATAGTTTTCTAATGTTTGTTAGCTTTTTGAATGGCCTTAAAAGGGCAAAAATGTAGCGCAATGTTCGTCAGCGCAACATTATATTAAAAGGCAACTGGCAGGAGTAAATTCAGCCGCAATCACAAATATATCTGATAAATATATATTTTAAACAACTGCATTTTCACAAATGTAATATATAATCGCCAAGCCCATTCAAAATAATTAGGGGACTGACTCCGGAAGAATGATGAAGTGGCTAGTCACTTTCATGGCGTATTGGCGTACATATACACACAAACACACTGGACCAACATTGTCCTTCTCGCGAGATAAATATAAATGCTAAGGTTTTTCATGCCAGATTGACATCATTTACGTTGTCATACCAGCCAGATTAATAAGAATAAATTATATGTTCCTTGGAGAACACAGAATGATCAAGCTATTGAGTAACAGAAGATCAGAGACCATTGACAACCATTTTACCAGTAGGTATGATATCTTGTCATCTTTCATGTTCAACAACACACCAATCACATGTGACAACAGGAAACACAGCAGGTCAAAAGCAAGCTTACTGTAAGGCCAGGAAGGTCTTCCACATCACTAGAAACAGAAAGACAGCATTCCTGGGTGGGCTCAAATCACCAACTTTTAAATTAACAGTCTAACGCGCCAACCAATTGCACCACAGAGACTTGTGGTTATACTGACCCTCAGCAGGCCAAAGTCTCATGGAAGCTCAAGCCAAGTCAGGAAGGGTCAGTTCACATCTCCACAATCTGAAAAATGTCATCCCTGGGTGGTGATGATGCACCAACCTTTAGATTGACAGTCAAACACGCTAACTGATTGCACTAGAGATGCTTATGTTGGCGTTGACCATCAGCAGGGCAAAATAACAGGAATATCATTACAGGTCCAGGATGTCACATCCACATCATGGAGCACAACAAACTGCCAACTGTCGTCCCTGGGTGGGCTCGAACCACCAACCTTTAGATTAACAGTCTAACGCGCTAACCAATTGCGCCACAGAGACTTGTGGTGTATATGACCCTGACGCTTGATCGATCGCCATTTGTGCTCTCATCCAACTGAACATTATAGTTATAATGTTGCCCATGCAGTATATGATGCACTTCTGGTGAATAATTACACTGTCAACGGTGGGATTTGTACTTGTGAGCTCAGGAAGGGTTATCAGACCACCCTCACTTCTCTTTCCTGTCATCTCATCCTGTTCTACTGAATGTGTGGGAGGAGTGGATTTTAATGAAGTAAAAAAGGACTCACACACTCAGATATGTAAATATATACATATACTTTGCATTGCAGTGTATTATTGTGTAATTATTCATGTAGGCACACTGTAATAAGTATTAGAGTGTAACAATGAGTAATTACAACACTTGCTTCATTGTACTACATGAATAATTATACAGTAATAAGATCATTGTAATAATGTGTGCAGCCATTGATTGTCAGAAATGTTTTATTTTTTATTTTATTTACCCTTTATAACATGTGTATTTGTGTGTTTCAGTTGTGGGTGTTCCTCTGATCATCAACAAGTGAGTGGGGGACTCCGTGGAGCTGCTGGCAGGCTTAAAGAGGGGACATTTCAAATAATTTATTTATTAATTTTTATTTCACCTTTATTTAACCAGGTAGGCTAGTTGAGAACAAGTTCTCATTTACAACTGCGACCTGGCCAATATAAAGCAAAGCAGTGTGACACGGACAACAAGACAGAGTTACACATGGAATAAACAATAAACAAGCCAATAACACAATAAACAAGTCAATGACACAGTAGAAAAAAAGAAAGTCTATATACAGTGTGTGCAAATGGCATGAGGAGGTAGGCACTAAATAGGCCATAGTAGCGAAGAATTACAATTTAGCAGATTAACACTGGGGTGATAAATGAGCAGATGATGATGTGCAAGTAAAGATACTGATGTGCAAAAGAGCAGAAAAGTACATTAAAACAGTATGGGGATGAGGTAAGTAGATTGGGTGGGCTATTTACAGATGGACTATGTACAGCTACAGCGATCGGTTAGCTGCTCAGATAGCTGATGTTTAAAGTTGGTGAGGGAAATAAGTCTCCAGCTTCAGCAATCTTCGCAATTCATTCCAGTCACTGGCAGCAGAGAACTGGAAGGAAAGGCGGCCAAAGGAGGTGCTGGCTTTGGAGATGATCAGTGAGATATACCTGCTGGAACGTATGCTATGGGTGGGTGTTGTTATTGTGACCAGTTGTTACACACGCCTCTGTGAAGAGGGAACGCAACACCCTGCTACAACTCAACTCCCTGTGAAGTGAAAGAGGTATGGGACTGTAGGTGCGAGTAAGGATGACAAAGGCAGATAGTGTTACCGTTTACAAGGAATTTATTCCGTCACACGGTAATATGGGGAAAAGGGGCTGGACGGAACCAAAGCAAAGAAAGTAAATCTAAAAGCCCCCTCTCCTACCTTACCTGCCTACCCACTACTTACCTAATTTAGCACCACCTGGTGCCCTAACCAAAATACAGGGGGTGGTCCGTCCAGGTCTTACCTAGTGTGCCTAGACAGTGGTATATGTATGCTCGCGGGCCTCTTGCCTAAGCACTCCCTAGGTGCCTTCCCCTTCCCCCTGGGAACAAATGAAACACAATAATACACAATAATACAAACTTCACAACAAAACCTGAGAAAAAAAATAACTCAGGACATTAAAGAAGCTCTGACAAAGCAACAAACACAGAACATACCAAAGCTGCTCCCAACAACAACTAACATAGTACATACCAACTCTGTTAGCAACAACCAACATGATATAACCCTCTTATAGATGACCTGGAGCCAGTGGGTCTGGCGACGAGTATGTAGCGAGGGCCAGACGACTAGAGCATACAAGTCGCAGTGGTGGGTGGTGTAAGGTGATTTGGTAACAAAACGGATTGCACTGTGATAGACTGCATCCAGTTTGCTAAGTAGAGTATTGAAAGCTATTTTGTAGATGACATCGCCGAAGTCGAGGATCGAAAGGATAGTCAGTTTTACTAGAGTAAGTTTGGCGGCGTGAGGCAGATGTTTAATATGAGTCTGGAAAGAGAGTTTACGGTCTAGCCAGACACCTAGGTATTTATAGTTGTCCACATATTCTAGGTCAGAACCGTCCAGGATGGTGATGCTAGTCGGGCGGGCGGGTGCGGGCAGTGTACGGTTGAAAAGCATGCATTTGGTTTTACTAGCGTTTAAGAGCAGTTGGAAGCCACGGAAAGAGTGTTGTATGGCATTGAAATTCGTTTGGAGGTTAGTTAGCACAGTGTCCAAGGAAGGGCAGTGCCCATTGGTCCATTGGAGTTGAAGTATATGGGAAAGGAGAATTCAACTCAGAAGTTGTATATTCACCTGGATCCCAGTTTGAGGGGAGACTAAAGATGAACACCAAAAACTTCAGTTTAACAGTCAGAGACTGCAAGACTCAGAGGATTTTCTAGTTACAGGTGAAGGGGACAAAGGTCAGATTGGCAGTAAGACCATCACTCTGAAGGTCCACGGTAGGCTGTTAATAACATATTTGCATCCTATTTTGATATAATTCTTATTTATATCCATAACCATGGCTGATGATCTTTAAATTATAACACAGGTTTTGTGGTTTCATACTGACATTACTCACCAAGCGTTATTACATTTCCATCACATTTTCATATCGTCTTTCTCCTGGTGGTATGGCTACGGTAGGGTTCATTTAGAAGACTGATTGAGTCTCTATCTCTCCCCTGGTTGGTCAGAGCCTATAACTACGGTGGCGATCCAGACAGACATCAAGCTTTTGGCCAACCACTCCTGTACGGTACGGCTGGTGTGCAACATGTCCTGCTACCCCAACCTTACCTACACCTGGGAAAGAGACAATGAGATGTACGGGGATGGCCAGCAGATACACTTCTCTCTCTCACCAGCAGAGAGAGACATCAGTGTAAAATGTAACGCCTCCAACCTAGTCATTTGGAAAACTGCCTTTGAGACAGGAAAGTGTAGTAATGACACACCACCCCAGGTACCTAGATATCATAATAATCCCTTCTATACACTTTTCAGTGTGCTTATACGCTGATGTTGTCAAATATAATATGTAGTGCATGTGATTACGTTGGATGTATATGATATAGAGCAATATAGTCTTTATCATGTTGAATAGTCTATTCATGTGTGTTGTACAATATTTGACAGGACTGGTGTGGTATACCATCTACATCGGAATATCAGTAGGAGGCACTGTAGTGCTGATCCTCACTGTAGAAGGGGCAGTGTGCTACTGCAGGAGCCGAAGTAACACAGGTATGTACAGTTTAGGGGCCTCCATTATGCTTAAAGTAACAATTTGGGTGGTTCTAGAAGTATTCTAGAAGTATTCTTCAGCCGATATGATTTTGGGGGGGATTTGCTAGAAGTGAGAAAAAGATTGAGACTCCTAATTAATTCCTGGGTACGTTTGTTGATGTCCTGAATGAAATGTTGTTCTCATAAAACACAACAGATCTTACAGACAACACAATATATGCTGATGTTATCATCAACACAAGAAGTAGAGATGTAAGTTTGAATTGTCATTATTATGTATCTGAATGTGTTAAAGCTGTATGTACTGTATTGTAATGGGCTGTATATTGATTCCAGACGAGATCAAACAGTCATGTAAACCCAATACCCATCTATGAAACTGTCAATGATCTGGTTATCCCAAGATTGAACAAGGTAAGATATAAATGGTCATAATGGTAAAATGTCTGTGGTTGAATGGAAGACTATGTAGTCTACTTTGAGAATAGTCACTACCTTTCTTGATGCTGAAACAGTTTCTTCTTGATTATCTGTCACATGTAGCTGCAGACTCTGTGTATGACACGATTACATTTGGACGCCCAAAAAACTCACCCTGGGGCGACTATTAGAGATGTTTGGAACTCACACATGAAAAGGTTAAACATCTCTAATAGTCTCCCCAGCGTGAGTTTTTTTATGCACGTGCTGTTAGAACGTTCTCTCCATTCCAGAATGTGATTGTTACGCAACTGCCCTCAAACCAAGGCATGCAGCCTGTTTTAATTTATAGGCTGTTTTCAGCTTGTCAATTTCAAATGATTTTCTAAGACGTGTTTTATTTTCTAAGAACAGTTTCGTATTCGAGGGGTGTTACGCCTCCTCGTTCATTCACATAAAAGTAGTCATTTTTACTTTTGAGGACCTAGTTGTTTTTGGACATTTCTGACCCGGACAAAATTCCCAAAGCACTTCCCAATTGTGTGTGCAGTTCAAGTCTGCAGACATTTGCGCATCTCCCGTCCTGCACACACATATTTCACATTTCCTGTCTGTTACCTGCATCGCAGTCATTGTTGTTTTCGTTACCAATAATAACTTAGGAAATGTGTGCGTTTCTATCAAAGTAAGTGAACTATGTGGCCATTGAGGGCAGTGTCGATCAGATGGAGAAATATCTTCTTGGTCGTTTTTCGAGTACATTCCACAAAGCTGTTAATCATGTCCGCCTTATCCACTGCCCCCTTTTTGAGGTGATAGTCAAGCACACAGTCTGGATTGATTATTATCTCTCCCGTCAGGTGGTCAACCTTCCCTGTGGCCGACATGGTTGCTGTATGGACAGTGGAGAGGATATGGACGTCTCGTTTGTCATGCCACTTTACTGCTAGCTGTTGACCGTTCTCTTTGAACTCCACCTCTCCTCTCTGCATCTTCCTGCATCCAAATGTTTCCTTCATCCCCTTCTTGTTTGACCTGACTGTGCCACAGGCCCCTGTGCTGTTGGAGAGCAGATGCTGGAAGAGTGTGGGACTCCTGTTACAATTATCCACATACATAGTGTGTCCCTTGCTGAGATGAGGAGCCAGCATGGTCATCACCATGGACCCAGACACCCCAAGCCCCTCATACTCATCAATGCTATTGTGTTAGCGTGCTAAACGCTAATTCTCCTCAGCCTTTTCACTCCTGTTTTAGGATCCCCTTTAATCACTGTGTTGCTAATTAAGCAGGGCCTTTCAGTATGCTATTGCAGTATGCTAATATACTAACACAGCCAGGTTATGCAGGGTAGCTCCAAATGCTATTGTCAGGCTGGTAAGAACATTTCTTATTTCGTATAACGGGTCATTTAGGATGGCAGTAGCATTGTAGACGAAATGCAGGCATCGCAGCAGAACTAGGAAGCGGTCTTGGGAAAAGAGGGTGGCAAAGAAGGGAGTTTCAAACAGGATCTGTGCTCCAGTATTCTCTTAGGGAGTTCTTCTTTACTATCCCCATGAGAAGGACTGTCACCAGTAGGGTATACATTTCACTAATTGTGGTTGTCCCCCCCCACTCCTGGCTCTCTCTTCTCCTGTAGCTCCAAGGCATAGCGATTGGTCTCTACTATGTATACCCACCAGCTCCTCTGTCAGAAACAACTTGAAGAACTCTGCCTCAGATGGAAATGGCAAGGGGTATTGCACTCCAGACTGGGACTCATCAAAGCAAACAGCAGGGCCAGGAGGGGTGAAATGGCTGGCAGCCTTCCAGCTACCACAGAACTCCTGTACTTTTTTCCACTGTCGGTCTGCCTCCACCACCACCAGCATATTCAAAGGGACTTGGGACTTTGTCAGTGGACAAGAAGTCCTCAGATTCAGGGTTCTCAATGGCTGGGGGGCAGCGCCTCACTGTCACTGTCAGAATCTGATTGCTGACTTTCATACTCAGACTCAATGTCAGAACAAAAAATCTCCAGAATCTCCAGAATTTCCGCATTTGTGAGTTGTTTCCTTTTGAAAGACATTGCTAATGTTACAGCTTAGCTCACTAGCTACATACATACCCCGATCAGAGACTATGTCCTCAGGCACCCCGTAGTGCCGGAAGACGTGAGTGAACAGGGCCTCCGCAGTCTGTAGGGCCGTAGGGAGACCGGGCAGAGGGAGGAGACGGCAGGACTTAGAAAACCGATCCACAACGACCAAGATCGTGGTGTTGCCCTGTGAGGGAGGAAGATCCGTGAGGATGTCCACCGAAAGGTGCGACCACGGCCTTTGTGGAACGGGGACGGGTTCTAATTTCCCTCTGGGCAGGTGCCTGGGAGCATTGCACTGGGCACACACCGAGCAGGAAGAAAATGGAAAATGAAAAGTCGATCGGCGATAGCTAGAAGGCTGGTGACGTTGACCGCCGAACGCCGCCCGAACAAGGAGAGGGACCGACCTCGGCGGAAGTCGTGACACCTGTGTACATAAGTGGACATTATAAAAGGTCATATTTATTCATGATAAAACAATAGGCAGTTTGGATTGCATATTTATGTTTTTTTTCTAAAAACAAACAGAATAGCCTGCAAATTTGTTGTGTTTTTTCAACATGGCCCCTGATTGAGTTTGATACCCCTGATGTAAAGCAACACTTTCTAACAAAATCTCTATGCACCATACTGCTGTCAGTCTTCTGTAAACCACATTCAAAGTTGACTTATACTTTTTGAACCCATAGAGAAGTGGTCCATGTCTGTACAAATATGATGACATAGAGAGAGCAAGGAAATAAGAGGGACCAAGTTGACTGAGGGGTTATGTTGTTGCAATGTGACCAGTGACCATATTAGTCTCTATATTGTGATCCACAAGAATGTGGAGTAGTTACAGGCCTGTCCTGACGGGGGTGACAGCAAATCCAAGATGTTTACCTTAGTAATCCCAATAATAGTTAAGTGTGTAACTGATTTCCCCTGTAACCTTTCTCTCCCCATGTTGGTTTCTTCACACATGTTGTACATGTGTCCCACACTCTACGCTCTACAACAAGCCACTTAGACATATTTAGAGGTAAATAGTTGATAAAAATGGATTCATGATTTCCACGTGTTTGAAGACTAATTACCAGATTTAATAAGCCTTTGAGGGGAAAAGGAATAAGATATTCATAGAAATGAAGACAGTGTAGTGGTCTGGGTGTAGCTGGTGAAGAGGAGTCAGGCACAGAACAGCAGAGATGAGTAACACAATTCACTTTACTCAAATATTCCAATAACATGTCGTAATACTGAGCCCACGATAATGGACCGAACATACATAAAACAATCGAGCATAAAAACCATGGGGAAAACAGAGGGTTAAATAATGAACATGTAATTGGGGAATTGAAACCAGGTGTGTAAAACAAAGACAAAACAAATGGAAAATGAAAACTGGATCAGTGATGGCTAGAAGGCCGGTGACGTTGACTGCCGAACGCCGCCCGAACAAGGAGAGAGACCGACTTCAGCGGAAGTCGTGACATTACCCCCCCTAACGCGCGGCTCCAGCAGTGTGTCGACACCGACCTCGGGGAAAACCCGGAGGACGAGGCGCAGGGCGATCCAGATGGAGACAGTGGAACTCCCGCAGCAACCAAGGGTCCAAAACGTCCTCCACCGACACCCAGCATCTCTCCTCCAGACCATACCCCTCCCACTCCACGAGGTACTAAAGGCCCCTCGCCCGAAGCCTCGAGTCCAGTATGGCTCGAACAGCATACGCCGGTGTCCCCTCGATGTCCTGAGGGGGCGGAGGAACCTACCGCACCTGAGAATCCTGGAGTGGACCAGACGCCACCGGCCTGAGGAGAGACACAAGGAACGAGGGATTAATACGGTAATCGGGGGGAAGCTGTAACCTGTAGCAAACCTAGTTCAGTCTCCTCAGGACTTCGAACAAACCCAACAAACTGCGGGCCCAGCGTCCGGGAGGGCAGGCGGAGGGGCAGGTTTGGGGTTGAGAGCCAGACCCGGTCCCCAGGTGCAAACACCGGGGCCTCACTGGTTGGCGCTCGCCTTCTGACGCCTCACGGGCCGCTGAAGGTGCACGAGCGGCGTCCCAGGTCTCCTCCACTTAAACCATTCGTCCACTGCAGGAGCCTCTATCTGGATCTGATGCCAAGGTGTCAGAACCGGCTGACCCCAGTACTCACTGGAAGGGGGAGAAGTTAGTGGAGGAGTGGCGGAACGAGTTTTGGGCCATCTCTGCCCAGGGGATGAACGCCGCCCACTCCCAAGGCCGGTCCTAGAAAAAAGACTGCAGAAACCTACCAACATCCTGGTTTACTCTCTCCACCTGCCCGTTACTCTTGGGATGAACACCCGAGGTAAGGATGCCCTCCAGACCCTTGACGTGAACTGGAGACCCCCATCAGACACTATATCCTCAGGCACCCCGTAGTGCCGGAAGACGTGTGTAAACAGGGCCTCCACAGTCTGTAGGGACGTAGGGAGATCGGGCAAAGGGAGGAGACGGCAGGACTTACATAACCGATCCACAAAGACCAGGATCGTGGTGTTGCCCAGTGAGGGAGGAAGATCCGTGAGGAAGTCCACTGATAGGTGCGACCGCGGCCGTTGTGGAACGGGTAAGGGTTGTAACTTCCCTCTAAGCATATGCCTAGGGGCCTTGCACTGGGCACACACCGAGCAGGAGGAAACATAAACCCTCATGTCCTTGGCCAAGGTGGACCACCAGTGCTTCCGACCGATGCCAGGATGACAAGAGGAGGGTGGCTTGTGGGCCCAATAGATCAAACGGTTGCGGACAGCAGACGGAACGTACAGATGCCCAGCTGCACACTGGAGGGGGAGTGGGCTCTGTACGTAACTCCCGCTCGATGTCCGCGTCCAGCTCCCACACCACCGGTGCCACCAGGCAAGAGGCATGAAGTATGGGGGTGGGATCTATGGACCACTCCTCTGTGTCATACATCCGGTACAGTGTGTCTGCCTTAGCGTTCTGGGAACCTGGTCTGTAGGACAGGGTGAAAACAAAACAGGTAAAGAACATTGCCCACCTTTCCTGGTGAGGGTTCAGTCTCCTCGCCACCCGGATGTACTCCAGATTGCGGTGGTCAGTCCAGATGAGAAAAGGGTGTTTAGCCCCCTCATGTATCCACACCTGCAGAGCCTTGACAACAGCCAACAGCTCCCGATCCCCCCCATCATAGTTTCGCTCCGCAGGGCTGAGCTTCCTCGAAAAGAAAGCACAAAGACAAGATGGAACGCAACCTTTTACATTGATTTGACCGACTGAATACATTACTTCCAGGTGTGATAATTTGCTTAAGATAGTCATTATGTAACATAAGCTAAACTCAAAGCAAAACATTTCAGCATTTACAATAAACTTAAAAATGGAGATGAATCTTTGGTGCTTTGGTGGCGTACCCGAGCGCTGAGAGAGCACGGCTCCTATCCCAGTCTCGGACGCATCCACCTCCACTATGAACGCCAAAGAGGGATCCGGATTAGCCAGCACAGGATCCGAGGTAAACAGACAGAGCCCTCAGGTGACCAACAGCCCTGTCCGCCTCAGCCAACCACTGCAGTCGCACTGGTCCCCCATTCAGCAATGAGGTAATGCCCCTGCCCCAGGGATTCGGAGACATATGTTTCCATAGCTGCCGTCTCCTCCTGTGACAGGGGATACACGTGACTCCTGGGAAGTGCTGCGTCTACCAGGAGATTTATCGCACAATCCCCCTCTCGATGGGGTGGTAATTGAGTCGCCCTCTTCTTACAGAAGGCGAGAGCCAAGTCGGCATATTCAGAGGGGATGCACAAGGTTGAGACCTCGTCTGGACTTTCCACCGTAGTAGAATTGACGGAAACCCCTAAACACCTCCCCGAGCACTCTCGTGACCACCCCTTGAGAGCCCTCTGTTGCCACGAAATAGTGGGGTCATGACAGGCCAACCAGGGAAGGCCCAGCACCACGGGAAACATAGGAGAATAAATAAGGGAAAAACGAATTCCCTATTTGTGACCCTCATGCATAACCATAACCAGTGGAGCGGTGGCCTCCCTAATTAGCCCTGACCCTAATGGTCGACTATCTAGGGCGGGCATGTCCCGTTATACCGAGCCCACAATAACGGACCGAACATACATAAAACAGAGGGGGAAAACAGAGGGTTAAATAATGAACATGTAATTGGGGGGATTGAAACCAGGTGTGTAAAACAAAGAAAAACAAATGGAAAATGAAAAGAGGATCGGCAATGGCTAGAAGGCCGGTGACGTCGACCGCCGAACGCCACGCGGACAAGGAGAGGGACCGACTTCAGCGGAAGTCGTGACAGGCAGCTTCATGCTTTACTTTTGTTTTTGGTGTTTTATCCCTTATTGACAAAACAGCGCAAAAGCTTAGAAAATGGCACTAAAAGGAAATTGGAGCACATATGGTCTGCAGATAGAATGTGGCCACAATACATTGATGTTGCATCTCTGTGAGAACCTGGGCTTGTATAGCCGATGCCATGCAGACCTGGTTCGTGTGGTGGTGTGCACTTAACCAGGTCATCACTTAGAAACTAAAGATTGATTCTAACTCAGTGGTTGGATGAGTTGAATTATCAAGTTGTGATTATTGTAAATGGTTGAGGGTTCCTTCGCTACAGTTATAGTAAACTGTATTAAGAGATTAATGACGGGTGTTTTAGTGTTTTTGGTCTCTGTACTCTCTCTGTGTGCAGAACATGGGAAGTCAGTGGCCTTTTAAAGCTGCAGTCATCTCTTCAAACAACCACAAAAATGACACCCTTCCACTTGTTGTGGTATATAAGTCTGAGGGATGGGGCTAAGGATATTCATTCATCTACATTATTTACAATAATTGTCATAAAATAATCATACATTTTGCGTTATGATGGGATAAGACTTGAATTTCTATGATTTATTTAAAAGTGAAGAAATCAATGCAGAAATCTCAGATTGCACCTGTAAAATAAAGTACAGGGTGGATGGATTTAGTAATCAGAAACATGAATATGGTATGTTGTTTATTTCAAGCTTGTATTGGTGCAATGTGACTTTCTGTGTTGTAGTGCTTAGTACACACATCTACTCTGGACACTCTGAAGATGATGACGGTAGATATTTGTACACTTGATCAAGCCTCCATCTCTTAATGCTTCATCAAATGTTTTATTTGTCATTTTTAAATCTGTTTTTGGATAGACAATGTTTGTGTTTTGATCGTCTCAAAATAACATGTGTTAAGCAACTGAATCATGCTGGTTTTATTTTTTGCAGGACAGGCAAGGCTGTTCTGACCAAACACCCCAAATCCTCCCAGATATTCAGTGGAGAATCTGTCACTCTCAGATGTAACATACAGACTGGAAAAGTCACAGACTGAAAATACACATGGAGCAAGGATGATGTGGACTCAATCAGTAGGAAGCATGAATATGAGATCAGTGAGATTAAGACTTCAGACAATGGTGAAGCATTCTGAGTGGAGTGATGCAGTCAGACATACAGTGACATCATGCATTATTACATCATGTATTATTACATTTTAGCGCATTTATTATTGAGTAGGCTTTTCAGGACTTACAGTTGGCCTTTGATGTTATTCAAAGGAAGCTTTTCTAATTAAAATGTGTGCTTTATGAAAGGAAAACAAAGATGATGGTTTTCTCTTCCCTGAAAGTAAGGACGTGGAGTCACTTGCAGATTTGAACTTCAACAGGCCATAAAATTGATAGGGTCACCTCCTATAAGTATCTTGGGGTTTGGCTGGATGAAAAGTTTAATTTTAAACAGCACATTGATAACTTGACCAAGGAACTGAAGTTGAAATTGGGTTTCTATTTCAGGAACAAATCTTGCTCTTCAATGTTAGTCAGAAAATATCTTGTTCAAAATACTTTTTTAATCAATGCTGGATTATGGTGATATTGTCTATATGCAGGCCTCTGGCCACTGTGTATCATGGTGCTTTATGATTCATTATAAATGCTCGACCACTTATCTATCCATCACTGTGATTTGTATGCCATGGTGCAATGGACCTCTCTCTCCACTAGGAGGCTAAAGCATTGGTACACTTTAGTGTACACAGCATTGATGGGACAACTCCCTTTGTTCTTTACTGACCAGATCAGTCACTCAATATTGTCTTCATTCAAAGTCGCTGCTGTCCTTGTCTGTTCCTAAGGCCAGAACTGAGATAGGGAAAAAATATTTTTTCCCATAATGCCCCTTCTTGGAACATGCTTCAGAAGATTTTAAAGTTAGGGGAGTTAGTGTCCTTGTCTGTTTTAAAGACTCTGATCGACAACACTGTTTGTGACAACTGCAGTTGTTTCTAATCTTCAGTTGTTTCTTCAACTTGTGACGTTTTGTCTTATGTGTGTATTCTGTTTTTATCTGTAATGTTTAATGGACACGCTGCTATTTCCCTGTTTTGCCTTCTTGACAGGTCGCCCTTAAATAAAGGTAATTAAAAATAAATAAAAAATTCATCATCTTTTCACCTCCATGCCCATAACAACTTGACATTGGGCCCCATTTGAAGAAGGCTGCCTACCATTGCTGTTCTGATTCCTCCATTCATTAAATCTCATTTCATGTAATAATTGAAGAAATATGGTGCACGGTACTAAGATCATACTTTTAACTGATTGGTGCGCTAACTGCATTTGTCTTCATTGAACTGTTTCCACAGCTCTGCCTACAGCCTCTGTGAAGATAGTCACTACTCAGGAGCCACTGTACTCCGGAGACACAGTCAAGCTGCAGTGTGAACTATGGACGTACCGCTGGTTAATAAATAAACAACGGCTTTCCAGTCAGACCAGTAAAACCACCACTATCTCTCTCTCTAACCAGGCTGGTCAGTACCAGTGTGAGGGGACAAGGACAGGACGGACCCAAAATTCATATCTCAGCTCATCTCTCCACATCAACTTCACTGGTGGAGCTCACTATTGATCTTCAATCACTTCTGAACTTTCTAAATATATAAATATTAAAAATCTATATATACTGTATATAATGCAAGCTCATAAGAGGTTAATATGGTGTGAGTGATTACTCCAGATTTACAGTTTTATTGATATATTATTTTACACAGTTGGCCCTCTGATCCTGGAGAGCCCTGCCTATCACATAACTGAGGGAGACTCTGTGACTCTACGCTGTACAAATAGATAGATATCAGGAAACAAACCCGAACCCCAAGGTTGATTTTTACAAAGATGGAGTACTCATCAGGAATGAGACCACAGGAGAGAGGACCATCCCTGTAGTATCCAAGTCAGATGAAGGCTTCTATAAGTATAAATCTAATGAAGGAGAATTACCAGAGAGCTGGGTGACAGTGAGAGGTGAGAAAACGATCATAATCACATGACCTTTTCATAATATCTCTGGTCATAAGTCATTTGTAGTGTTAAAAAGGTTTGGAGTTGCAAGCTCAGGCTGGTCATCTGATCTCAAGTCAGTTGTCAAATATACACTGCTCAAAAAAATAAAGGGAACACTAAAATAACACATCCTAGATCTGAATGAATGAAATATTCTTATTAAATACTTTTTTCTTTACATAGTTGAATGTGCTGACAACAAAATCACACACAAATTATCAATGGATATCAAATTTATCAACCCATGGAGGTCTGGATTTGGAGTCACACTCAAAATTAAAGTGGAAAACCACACTACAGGCTGATCCAACTTTGATGTAATGTCCTTAAAACAAGCAAAATGAGGCTCAGTAGTGTGTGTGGCTTCCACGTGCCTGTATGACCTCCCTTCAACGCCTGGGCATGCTCCTGATGAGGTGGCGGATGGTCTCCTGAGGGATCTCCTCCCAGACCTGGACTAAAGCATCCGCCAACTCCTGGACAGTCTGTGGTGCAACGTGGCGTTGGTGGATGGAGCGAGACATGATGTCCCAGATGTGCTCAATTGGATTCAGGTCTGGGGAACGGGCGGGCCAGTCCATAGCATCAATGCCTTCCTCTTGCAGGAACTGCTGACACACTCCAGCCACATGAGGTCTAGCATTGTCTTGCATTAGGAGGAACCCAGGGCCAACCGCACCAGCATATGGTCTCACAAGGGGTCTGAGGATCTCATCTCGGTACCTAATGGCAGTCAGGCTACCTCTGGCGAGCACATGGAGGGCTGTGCGGCCCCCCAAAGAAATGCCACCCCACACCATGACTGACCCACCGCAAAACCGGTCATGCTGGAGGATGTTGCAGGCAGCAGAACGTTCTCCACAGCATCTCCTAACTCTGTCACGTCTGTCACGTGCTCTGTGTGAACCTGCTTTCCTCTGTGAAGAGCACAGGGCACCAGTGGCGAATTTGCCAATCTTGGTGTTCTCTGGCAAATGCCAAACGTCCTGCACGGTGTTGGGCTGTAAGCACAACCCCCACCTGTGGATGTCGGGCCCTCATACCACCCTTGTGGAGTCTGTTTCTGACCGTTTGAGCAGACACATGCACATTTGTGGCCTACTGGAGGTCATTTTGCAGGGCTCTGGCAGTGCTCCTCCTGCTCCTCCTTGGAAAGGCGGAGGTAGCGGTCCTGCTGCTGGGTTGTTGCCCTCCTACGGCCTCCTCTACGTCTCCTGATATACTGGCCTGTGTCCTGGTAGCACCTCCATGCTCTGGACACTACGCTGACAGACACAGCAAACCTTCTTGCCACAGCTCGCATTGATGTGCCCTCCTGGATGAGCTGCACTACTGTGTGCTGAGCCACTTGTGTGGGTTGTAGACTCCGTCTCATGCTGCCACTAGAGTGAAAGCACCGCCAGCATTCAAAAGTGACCAAAACATCAGCCAGGAAGCATAGGAACTGAGAAGTGGTCTGTGGTCACCCCTTGCAGAACCACTCCTTTATTGGGGGTGTCTTGCTAATTGCCTATAATTTCCACCTGTTGTCTATTCCATTTGCACAACAGCATGTGAAATGTATTGTCAATCAGTGTTGCTTCCTAAGTGGACAGTTTGATTTCACAGAAGTGTGATTGACTTGGAGTTACATTGTGTTGTTTAACTGTATTTTTTTTACTAAGGTTTTTTTTTGTGTAAGGGTTTATAAAACATTACTTCAGACTGACATGTATTTATAATGTTGCCCATGCAGTATATGATGCATTTATGGTGAATAATTACACAGTGAATGTACTTGTGAGCTGAGGAGGGGTTATCGATCCACCCCCCACTTCTCTTTTCCTGTCATCTCATCCTGTTCTACTGAATGTGGGGGAGGAGTGGACTTTAATGAAGTTAAAAAGGACCCACACACTCAGATACGTAAAGATGTAAAGTGAAAATATGTATAATGCCATGTACAGTACAAATGAAACCTGGAAATGGGCTATATAAATCCAATCCACTATCTATTATTGATTAGGTAGGACTTTGCATTGTAGTGTATTATTGTGTAATTATTCATGTAGGCACACTGTAACAAGTATTACAGTCACACTGTAACAAGTATTAGAGTGTAACAATGAGTAATTACAACACTTGTAACATCGTACTACATGAATAATTACACACTAATAAGTTCATTGTAATATAGTGTTTAACCATTGATTGATGTCAGAATTATTTTATTTTTGACTTTATTTACCCTTTATAACGTGTGTATTTGTGTTTTTCCGGTGTAGGTGTTCCTCTGATCATCAACAAGAGAGTGGGGGACTCCGTGGAGCTGCTGGCGGGCTTAGAGACAGAACATTTCAAATCCTTGGTGTGGAAGTATATGGGAAAGGATATTGCAGAATTCAACACCGAAGTTGTATATTCACCTGGATCCCAGTTTGAGGGGAGACTAAAGATGAACACCCAAAACTTCAGTTTAACAGTCAGAGAACTGACACTGCAAGACTCAGGGGATTTTCTACTTACAGTTGAAGGGGACAAAGGTCAGATTGGCAGTAAGACCATCACTCTGAAGGTCTACGGTAGGCTGTTATCCCCATTTTTGAATCCTATTTTGATATCATTGTTATTTCTGATCTTTAAACTATAACACAGGTTTTGTGGTTTTATACTGACCTTACTCATCGTGCTTTGTTAAATATCCATCATATTTTCAAGTATTTCTCCTGGTGGAATGGCTATGGTAGGGTTCATTTAGAAGACTGATTATGAGTCTCTATCTCTCTCCTGGTTGGTCAGAGCCTATATCCAAGGTGGCGATCCAGACAGACATCAAGCAATTGGCCAACCACTCCTGTACGGTACGGCTGGTGTGTAACGTGTCCTGCTACCACAACTTTACCTACACCTGGGAAAGAGACAATGAGATCTACGGGGATGCCCAGCAGATTTACTTCTCTCTCTCACCAGCAGAGAGAAACATCAATGTGAAGTGCAACGCCCCCAAACTAGTCAGTTGGAAAACTGCCTCTGAGACAGTAAAGTGTAGTAATGACACAACCACCCCAGGTACCTAGATATCATAATAATCCCTTCCATACACGTTCAGTGTGCTTATACGCTTATGTTGTCAAATACATTATGTAATGCATGTCATTACATTGGATGTATATGATATAGAGACATTTAGTCTTTATCATATTGTATCGTCTATTCATGTGTGTTGTACAATATGTGACAGGACTGGTATGGTAAACCATCTACATCGGAATATCAGTAGGAGTCGCTGTGGTGCTGATCCTCACTGTAGCTGTGGCAGTGTGCTACTGCAGGAGCCGAAGTAACACAGGTATGTACAGCTTAGGGGCCTCAACTGTACTTAAAGTGGCATTTCAGGTGGTTCTAGAAGTATTCTTCAGCTGGTTTGATTTTGGGGGGGATTTGCTAGAAATTAGAAAAAGAGTGAGACCCCTCATTAATTCCTGAGTATGTTTGTTGATATCCTGTTTCTGATTGGTTGCTATTTTGTTCTTATAAAACACAGCAGATCTAACTGACATCACAAAATATGCTGATATTATGGACAACACAAGAAGTAGAGATGTAAGTATACATTGCCATTATTATGTATCTGAATGTGTTAAAGCTGTATGTACTGTATTGTAATGGGCTGTATATTGATTCCAGACCAGATCAAACAGTCATGTAAACCCAATATCCGTCTATGAAACTGTCAATGATTTGGTTATCCCAAGATTGAACAAGGTAAGATATAAATGGTCATAATGGTAAAATGTATGTGGTTGAATGGAAGACTATGTAGTCTACTTTGAGAATAGTCACTACCTTTCTTGATGCTGAAACAGTTTCTTCTTGATTATCTGTCACATGTAGCCGCAGACTCTGTATGATAAGATCGCATTTGGACGCCCAGAAGGCCCCCAATCTCCCTACCAGGAAGTACTGTGAACTGAACAGGATGTGGTCATAGGCTGTGCCTTCCATAGATATGGAACTCTCTGCATCCTCTGCAATTTACAGTTGTATATTCTGTAGATAGGCCTAGATATTACTGTTAAATTTCATCACAAACTACACTATTTGCTTCTATTTCCTTCTCCCTTTGATGATTCTCATATATACAGTATATCATAAGGCCTTATACCTTTCTTTGAAGGCCTAGATACAATTAGAAGATTTGGAAATGGGTAATAGGCAGAATAAGGCGTGGTGATCAGATAAGCTCATATGTTTTTAATATAGAAATGTGGACATGTACGTCTATGACGGCAAAGGGATCTTCCAAGTAAGCAAAGGTAAGACACATTAGCCAGGGTGTGGTATTTAAATGGAAACACTATTTAATATTTCCATTACTGTGTTGAATTCCAACTAGTAACTTACAGTGCCTTGCGAAAGTGTTCAGCCCCCTTGAACATTGCGACCTTTTGCCACATTTCAGGCTTCAAACATAAAGATATAAAACTGTATTTTTTTGTGAAGAATCAACAACAAGTGGGACACAATCATGAATTGGAACAACATTTATTGGATATTTCAAACTTTTTTAACAAATCAAAAACTGAAAAATTGGGCGTGCAAAATTATTCAGCCCCCTTAAGTTAATACTTTGTAGCGCCACCTTTTGCTGCGATTACAGCTGTAAGTCGCTTGGGGTATGTCTCTATCAGTTTTGCACATCGAGAGACTGACATTTTTTCCCATTCCTCCTTGCAAAACAGCTCGAGCTCAGTGAGGTTGGATGGAGAGCATTTGTGAACAGCAGTTTTCAGTTCTTTCCACAGATTCTCGATTGGATTCAGGTCTGGACTTTGACTTGGCCATTCTAACACCTGGATATGTTTATTTTTGAACCATTCCATTGTAGATTTTGCTTTATGTTTTGGATCATTGTCTTGTTGGAAGACAAATCTCCGTCCCAGTCTCAGGTCTTTTGCAGACTCCATCAGGTTTTCTTCCAGAATGGTCCTGTATTTGGCTCCATCCATCTTCCCATCAATTTTAACCATCTTCCCTGTCCCTGCTGAAGAAAAGCAGGCCCAAACCATGATGCTGCCACCACCATGTTTGACAGTGGGGATGGTGTGTTCTGCTGTGTTGCTTTTACGCCAAACATAACGTTTTGCATTGTTGCCAAAAAGTTCAATTTTGGTTTCATCTGACCAGAGCACCTTCTTCCACATGTTTGGTGTGTCTCCCAGGTGGCTTGTGGCAAACTTTAAACAACACTTTTTATGGATATCTTTAAGAAATGGCTTTCTTCTTGCCACTCTTCCATAAAGGCCAGATTTGTGCAATATACGACTGATTGTTGTCCTATGGACAGAGTCTCCCACCTCAGCTGTAGATCTCTGCAGTTCATCCAGAGTGATCATGGGCCTCTTGGCTGCATCTCTGATCAGTCTTCTCCTTGTATGAGCTGAAAGTTTAGAGGGACGGCCAGGTCTTGGTAGATTTGCAGTGGTCTGATACTCCTTCCATTTCAATATTATCGCTTGCACAGTGCTCCTTGGGATGTTTAAAGCTTGGGAAATATGTTTGTATCCAAATCCGGCTTTAAACTTCTTCACAACAGTATCTCGGACCTGCCTGGTGTGTTCCTTGTTCTTCATGATGCTCTCTGCGCTTTTATCGGACCTCTGAGACTATCACAGTGCAGGTGCATTTATACGGAGACTTGATTACACACAGGTGGATTGTATTTATCATCATTAGTCATTTAGGTCAACATTGGATCATTCAGAGATCCTCACTGAACTTCTGGAGAGAGTTTGCTGCACTGAAAGTAAAGGGGCTGAATAATTTTGCACGCCCAATTTTTCAGTTTTTGATTTGTTAAAAAAGTTTTAAATATCCAATAAATGTCGTTCCACTTCATGATTGTGTCCCACTTGTTGTTGATTCTTCACAAAAAAATACAGTTTTATATCTTTATGTTTGAAGCCTGAAATGTGGCAAAAGGTCGCAAAGTTCAAGGGGGCCGAATACTTTCGCAAGGCACTGTAAGTATGATTCCCAATCAGAGACAACGATAGACAGCTGTCCCTGATTGAGAACCATACCCGGCCAAAACGTAGAAACACAAAACATAGAATGCCCACCCCACATCACACCCTGACCTCACCAAATAGAGAAATAAAACGGCTCTCTAAGGTCAGGGCGTGACAAATCATTTCTTCGTGGAGTGTGATGTGTGCTCGGGGTTGTTGACTTGATGAATGATCCACTTGCGATCAAGTTTCAAAATAGCCCCATAACATCAAAGTTCAACCACCATAACTTACAGTAAATATGGGGTTATTTTTTTGCATATCTATCTTTCTTTCAATGCAAAACAGTCATTTTGTAATGTCACCAACAAATGTAAACACCGGGAGTTTGCTAAAAGGCATTGGCACTTGGATTGGAACTGGTGCGATGGTCAGATGACATTGAAATAGATCTCCTTGGCCACGCTTGACAGTCGTGGGTTTTGTGTCGAAAGAAAGATGGGGCTAGTTTGCTTCCGCTCGTCCTGGGGCAATAATTTTGACCTGTATCTTTTTGAGAGAAAAAATACTCCTTTAGCTCAGTATTTGTATTGTTTATTTTCTACAGTCTTTTTTATTCATCTTTATCAAGTGTGCCCATCATTTTGGAAATACGTTTTCAGTCGGTCAATGTCATGTAGTCAGCTCTCTCTCTCACACACCCTCCCTTTCTCCATCTTTCTACCTCTTTCTCTCCTGCTTTTGTGTTTTAGAGTCCATTATTCATCAGTAAGTCTTTTTTGATTTTTTTTACCTTTATTTAACTAGGCAAGTCAGTTAAGAACAAATTATTATTTTCAATGACAGCCTAGGAACAGTGGGTTAACTTCCTGTTCCGGGGCAGAACGACAGATCACCTTGTCAGCTCGGGGATTTGAACTTCCAACCTTCCGGTTGGCTACCCTGCCACCCCGGTTCAACAGGGTCTGACAGTAGCTGGAGCTATCACTAGTACAGCAGTGAGATTAGTTTGTCCCATTAAAAATACACTATAACAGGAGACACTCTCACCATCAGTAGAGCTGCTGTGTCTGACCAGGGTCAGCACTGGTGTGAAGGACACAGATTCTCTAGAACCCCATCTTCACAACCAAGTGATGCTTTAACTCTCACCGTCAGTAGAGCTGCTGTGTCTGACCAGGGTCAGCACTGGTGTGAAGGACACAGATTCTCTAGAACCCCATCTTCACAACCAAGTGATGCTTTAACTCTCACCATCAGTAGAGCTGCTGTGTCTGACCAGGGTCAGCACTGGTGTGAAGGACACAGATTCTCTAGAACCCCATCTTCACAACCAAGTGATGCTTTAACTCTCACCGTCAGTAGAGCTGCTGTGTCTGACCAGGGTCAGCACTGGTGTGAAGGACACAGATTCTCTAGAACCCCATCTTCACAACCAAGTGATGCTTTAACTCTCACCGTCAGTAGAGCTGCTGTGTCTGACCAGGGTCAGCACTGGTGTGAAGGACACAGATTCTCTAGAACCCCATCTTCACAACCAAGTGATGCTTTAACTCTCACCGTCAGTAGAGCTGCTGTGTCTGACCAGGGTCAGCACTGGTGTGAAGGACACAGATTCTCTAGAACCCCATCTTCACAACCAAGTGATGCTTTTAACTCTCACCGTCAGTAGAGCTGCTGTGTCTGACCAGGGTCAGCACTGGTGTGAAGGACACAGATTCTCTAGAACCCCATCTTCACAACCAAGTGATGCTTTAACTCTCACGTCTGTAGGTGAGTTATTTTGTCTCTTTTTTGTCAAACACTATTTATATTGAGTCCATCATGTAGACATGGTCTGTGTGTAAGTATGTTTTAAATAATAGCGACTGTATTACCCACAATATAAAACAAAATCTTACCTATGAATCATCTAAATGCATTTGTGTTTCCACAGCTCTGCCCATGGCCACAGTGAGAATCTCTCCTTAGGGTCCGCTCTACTCTGGAGAGAAAGTCACTGCTGTGTGACATATCAGACTACACAGACTGAACGTACCGCTGGTTCAAAGACAGTCAGCAGAGTTCTAGTACACGTGGTAAAACCATCACCATAATGTCTAACCAGGCTGATCAGTACAAAGGTCGGCACCGGCAGTCTCAACTCAGTGGAACCATCCTCATCAGGTCAACTGGTGAGCTTGAGACTGATTACATAGACCTAAAAAGGACTTTAATCAAAGCTCTCCAATAACAGCTCAAATGTGGAAATGTATTCAAATAAAGTTGAAATAATTGGATTAATAATAGAACATTTTAAAATGGAGAATCACCAGAAAGCTGGGTGACAGTGAGAGGTGCGAAGAGCTGTGTGTGTGTGTGTGTGTGTGTGTGTGTGTGTGTGTGTGTGTGTGTGTGTGTGTGTGTGTGTGTGTGTGTGTGTGTTGATGGTAAAACATGTGTTTCGCTAGTCCCTCCAGGTTCTGTTGTCTTCATCTCTCTGCTGCCCAGGCTGCTGTGTGGTTTACTGGTGGTGTCTCCCTTTCTACTGGTGTCCATCATACTGATGGTGAAATGCTGCAGGGCTCGAGGTGACCACTTTCTTTCAGTGTGTATCTACAATCAACTTATCCAGCTTGATATTCTCCTTCTTTATGTCATTCTCTTATATCCCTGTTATCAAGTAATGTTGTTCTCAAATGGTTCATTACAAATGTAAATAGACAAAGTGTCCAGGGGCAGCCATTTTTGAAAGATGTCTTCTATAGAAATGTTCTACCCTCAAAAAGTCAAACTAACCTCTTCATTACTTTTGATGGATTACATGTTAGAGCTGTGCAGTTGAAAGAGCAGTTGAATCAGAACTCTAACGCTGCTCTCTATCCATTCTATATTTCTAAAGGCATGTGGTAAAACAGCCAAATCTGCTCAAGACGAGGAAACAAAATATTACACTTACCTCTCTTTCATTTTAGTTTGTCAATTAAACAAGAGTGTCTGTTATTGTTTAAAGACCCAGTAGGGTAAAAAAATATGATTTTGCTGTGTAGAATAATAGTTAAGACATCAAAACTATGACATAACACATACGGAACCATGTAGTAACCAAAAAAAGTGAAACAAAAAGTAAACAAATTTAAATATATGTTATATTTGAGATGAAAGCATTGCACACTCTTGGCATTCTCTCAACCAGCTTCATGAAGTAGTCACTTGGAATGCATTTCAAGTAACAGGTGAGCATTGTTAAAAGTTATTTTGTAGAAGGGATGTATACAGAAGATAGCCCTATTTGGTAAAAGACCAAGTCCATATTATGGCTAGAACAGCTCAAATAAGCAAAAATGACAGTCCATCAATACTTTAGGACATGAAGGCCAATCAATCTCGAAAATTTCAAGAACTTTAAAAGTTTCTTCAAGTGCAGTCGCAAAAGCGCGATGATGAAACTGGCTCTCGTGAGAACCGCCACAGGAAAGGAAGACCCAGAGTTACCTCTGATGCAAATAAATGCTTCACAGAGTTCAAGTAACAGACACATCTCAAAATCAACTGTTCCGAGGAATCAGAGTGAATCAGGCCTTCATGGTCGAATTGCTGCAAAGAAACCACTACTAAAGGACACCGATAAGAAGAAGAGACTTGCTTGGGACAAGAAACACGACCAATGGACATTAGACCAGTGGAAATCTGTACTTTGGACTGATGACTCCAAACTTGAGATTTTGTTTCCAACCGCCGTGCCTTTTGTGAGACGCAGAGTAGGTGAAACGATGAACTCCCCATGTGTGGTTCCCACCATGAAGCATGGAGGTGGAGGTGTGATGGTGTTTGGGTGATTTGCTGGGACAATGACCCAAAACACACATCCAGGCTGTGTAAGGGCTATTTGACCAAGAAGGAGAGTGATGGAGTGCTGCGTCAGATGACCTTGCCTCCACAATAATCCAACCTCAACCCAGTTGAGATGGTTTGAGATGAGTTGGACCGCAGAGTGAAGGAAAAGCTGCCAGCAAGTGCTCAGCATGTGTTGGAACTCCTTCAAGACTGTTGGAAAAGCATTCCTCATTAAGCTTGTTGAGAGAATGCCAAGAGTGTGTAAAGCTAACATCACTTTGAAGCATCTAAAATATAAAATAGATTTGGATTTGTTTAACACTTTTTTGGTTACTACTTGATTCCATATGTGTTATTTCATAGTTCAGATGTCTTCACTATTATTCTATGTAGAAAATAGTAAAACTAAAGAAAATCCCTTGAATGAGTAGATGTGTCCTGGTACTGTATATGGGATGTGTGTTGTATTTTTATGTTGTATTAATTCAAGGGTTTGGTCAAATAAAAAGGATGATTACCACAACATTGTATTTCTTTGAAATATAAATTAATTTAAGGACATATTCTTTTTACAGTCTGTATTGAAGGAGAGTGACAGGAGGGAAAATGGCTACCTAAGTATGCTTCCCAATCAGAGACAACGATAGACAGCTGTCCCTGATTGAGAACCATACCCGGCCAAAACATAGAAATCCAAATCATAGATAACAAAACATAGAATACCCACCATAAATCACACCCTGACCAAACCAAATAGAGACATTAAAAGGCTCTCTAAGGTCAGGGCGTGACATTAACTCACCACAGGTTAATGAAAAGGATGTGCTTGAAATGATGCACATAACTCTGCAATGTTGGGTTGTATTAGGTCATTTTCCACACACGGCCTGTGCCTATATTTAGTTTTCTTGCTAGTGAGGGCTGAGAATCCACTCTTACATAGGTACGTGGTTGAAAAGGGCATCAGTGTCTTAACAGAGTGATTTGCCAAGGCAGGATACTTTGAGAGCAGCCCTATCCAGAAATCTGGCAGTGGCTTCTGATTTTCACAGAACCGCTTGTTGCAATTTCGATGAGGCTCTCTTGTTCAGATATCGGTAAGTGGACTGGAAGGAAGGCATGAAAGGGATAACGAATCCAGTTGTTTGTGTAATTGCGCACCCAACTCACTCAAATACTTCGCTACATCACATTTGACATTGTCCATAAGCTTGAGTTTTTTTGCACACAAAAAAATCATACAATGATGGAATGACCTGTATGTTGTCCTTGTTAATGCAGACAGAGATGACCTTCTTAATCATAGCCTCAACTTTGTCCCGCACATTGACTTTGTCCCGCACACCAAACTGGAAGTCTTCCGACTAGCTTGGAAAGACAGTACCGTGCAGTACTGAAGAGCCCTTACTGCTGCTCGATCATCCTATTTTTCTAACTTAATTGAGGAAAATAAGAACAATCCGAAATTCCTTTTTGATACTGTCGCAAAGCTAACTAAAAAGCAGCATTCCCCAAGAGAGGATGACTTTCACTTTAGCAGTGATAAATTCATGAACTTCTTTGAGGAAAAGATTATGATTATTAGAAAGCAAATTACGGACTCCTCTTTAAATCTGCGTATTCCTTCAAAGCTCAGTTGTCCTGAGTCTGCACAACTCTGCCAGGACCTAGGATCAAGAGAGACGCTCAAGTGTTTTAGTACTATATCTCTTGATACAATGATGAAAATAATCATGGCTTCTAAACCTTCAAGCTGCATACTGGACCCTATTCCAACTAAACTACTGAAAGAGCTGCTTCCTGTGCTTGGCCCTCCTATGTTGAACATAATAAATGGCTCTCTTTCCACCGGATGTGTACCAAACTCACTAAAAGTGGCAGTAATAAAGCCTCTCTTAAAAAAGCCCAGAAAATATAAAAAACTAATCGGCCTATATCGAATCTTCCATTCCTCTCAAAAATTTTAGAAAAGGCTGTTGCGCAGCAACTCACTGCCTTCCTGAAGACAAACAATGTATACGAAATGCTTCAGTCTGGTTTTAGACCCCATCATAGCACTGAGACGGCACTTGTGAAGGTGGTAAATTACCTTTTAATGGCATCAGACCGAGGCTCTGTATCTGTCCTCGTGCTCCTAGACCTTAGTGCTACTTTTGATACCATCGATCACCACATTCTTTTGGAGAGATTGGAAACCCAAATTGGTCTACGCCAGGGGTGTCAAAGTCAAATGGACGGAGGGCCAAATAAAAAAATCAGCTACAAGACGAGGGCCGGACTGTTCGAATGTTCATTGAAAAATTTTTAAATGACGCATATAGTCTAGTGAACCTAATTGAACCTACTGAAAACCTAACAAATATATTACAATATGATCAGATAAATAAAGCAATATTTTCTTATGGCTCTGTCAGTAATCTTTAATTTTCAACAGACACAAAAGACAAATTTCCTTTATATAAATATCCCCATAACATGAACATTAAATGAAAGAAACCGGTATTCAAGGCACCATCAGTAGACTATATTTTCTATTTTAGCAAAAGTGGGCTAAATTTACTTCAAAGAAAAAACAATAATAGCAATTTTCTATCATCCACTCAACTGAAATATTTTTAAAATATAATTGGATTGAAATACAAAAAAATAAAGTGCAAAAATCTATTAATCAAAAACAACACTTTGTTTAAGGAGAAGTAACATGCAGTGAAAACAAATATTAAATTTTAACTTTTAAACTTGAACTGAGTAAAAACTCTAAATATGTGATTGCACAGTAATGTTCACTTGTTTGAGGTTGAGGGTGATACTTGGTGGTGTCCCATCTTTTCCACAAGTTCATCAATGTTCGGGGTAAGGCTCTGAGCTGAAGAAATCCTCAGAATTGAGTGGAGGTGTTCAGCAGTAAGTCGACTTCTGTGTGATGTTTTGTTCAGGTTCATCAAAGAAAACAGTTGTTCACACAGGTATGTGCTGCCAAACATAGACAACGTTTGAGCAGCCTGGATGCGCAGCTGGGGCATTGTGCCGGGGAGGAAACGGGCGAACTCCGCAGCACCCACTGCCGCATATTTTGCCCTCAGTGCATCATTGCATTGGAGGTCAATCAACTCCATTTGGAGGTTTGGTGGTGAGCTTTCCACGTCAACAGCAAATGGGTTACCGAGCAGTTCCAACCTGCTTTTTTGTGCTTCAAAGTCAGCAAATCGGCGTCGAAAGTCAGCGGCAAGCATACCTATTTTATCAGCCAACTGTGTGCTCGGGAACGCACTGGTAGAGAGCTTCTCTTTCATGGTCTGGCAGCTGGGAAAGTGGCTCAAATTTTCTTTCCGCATCTGCGTCTCCCACAGAGTCAGTTTGGTTTTAAATGCCTTCACTGTACTGTACATATCAGAGATGACACGATCCCGACCCTGCAGCTGCAAGTTTATTGCATTCAGATGATTCGTAATGTCACACAGAAAAGCCATTTCACACAGAAACATTTCGTCTCGGAGTTGTGTTGTGTCTTTCCCTTTGCTGTCCAAGAACAGACAAATCTCCTCACGAAGCTCGAAACATCTTTGAAGCACCTTTCCCTGGCTTAGCCATCGCACCTCTGTGTGATAAGGCAAATCACCATGCTCCGTTTCTAACTCTGTCAGAAATGCATTGAACTGGCGGTGATTCAAACCTTTGGCTCTGATAAAGTTAACTGTGCGCGTGATGATGCTCATTACATGCTCCATTTTCAAGGCTTTACCGCACAACGCTTCCTGGTGTATGATACAATGATAAGCTGTCAGCTCACCTGTCGCGTTTTCCTCTTGCATCTTTTCCCGTATCTTCGCCACCAGTCCGCTCCTGTGTCCACACATCGCAGGTGCTCCGTCGGTTGTCAAACCCACGAGTTTTTCCCAAGGCAGCTCCATCTCATTTACACATCTTGACACCTCTTCATACAAATCATGCCCCGTAGTTGTGCCATGCATAGGACGTAAAGCCAAAAACTCCTCTGTCACGCTTAGGTTGGAGTCCACTCCGCGGATGAAAATTGACAACTGGGCAATGTCAGAAATGTCGGTGCTCTCATCCACAGCCAAGGAATATGCAATAAAATCTTTTCCCTTTTTCACAAGCTGCTCTTTTAGATTGATGGACAACTGGTCTACTCTCTCGGCAATGGTGTTTCTGCTCAGACTCACATTTAAAAAGAGTTGCCTTTTTTCTGGGCAAACTTCGTCACAAACTTTAATCATGCAGTTTTTGATGAAATCCCCCTCCGTAAATGGCCGGGCTGATTTAGCGATCTCTTCTGCCAAAATAAAACTGGCCTTGACAGCAGCCTGGCCTTGTGATTTGGCTTTTTTGAACAGAGCCTGTCGAGATTTGAGGCCTCGTTTTAATTCCTCTGCCTTTTGTAGCCTTTGTTCCATGTCCATATTCTTGTTTTTGTCCGCGTGTTTCGTTTCATAATGTCGTCTCAGATTATACTCTTTCAGTACCGCCACACTTTCTCCACACAGAAGACACACAGGTTTTCCAGCTACCTTCGTGAACATATACTCCGACTCCCACCTTGTTTGAAACCCCCGGTTCTCAGTATCCACCTTCCGTTTTGCCATTTTTGATGGGTATCTGAAAGTTAATTTTACTGTGATGCTGACGACTGCTGTGCCAATAAATATTGAAATGAAGCAGCCTACTGCTCGGTGCGTCACCTTTGCATTGTGGGAAATGTAGTATTGGTGCGTGTAAAAGATCTGCGGGCTGCCGGCTTGCTGCGGGCCGGTTCTAATAATAAATCAAGATCATCCCAGGGGCCGTAAAAAACCTTCTTGCGGGCCGGATGTGGCCCGCGGGCCTTGACTCTGACATATGTGGTCTACGCGGACAAGTTCTGGCCTGGTTTAGATCTTATCTGTCGGAAAGATATCAGTTTGTCTCTGTGAATGGTTTGTCCTCTGACAAATCAACTGTAAATGTCGGTGTTCCTCAAGGTTCCGTTTTAGGACCACTATTGTTTTCACTATATATTTTACCTCTTGGGGATGTTATTCGAAAACATAATGTTAACTTTCACTGCTATGCGGATGACACACAGCTGTACATTTCAATGAAACATGGTAAAGCCCCAAAATCGCCCTTGCTAGAAGCATGTGTTTCAGGCATAAGGAAGTGGATGGCTGCAAACTTTCTACTTTTAAACTAGGTCCCAAGAAACAAAGAGATCTTCTGTTGAATCTGACAATTAATCTTAATGGTTGTACAGTCGTCTCAAATAAAACTGTGAAGGACCTCGGCGTTACTCTGGACCCTGATCTCTCTCTTGAAGAACATATCAAGACCATTTCAAGGACAGCTTTTTTCCATCTATGTAACATTGCAAAAATAAGAAACTTTCTGTCCAAAAATGATGCAGAAAAATGTATCCATGCTTTTGTCACTTCTAGGTTAGACTACTGCAATGCTCTACTTTCCGGCTACCCGGATAAAGCACTAAATAAACTTCAGTTAGTGCTAAATATGGCTGCTAGAATCCTGACTAGAACCAAAATTTTTTATCATATTACTCCAGTGCTAGCCTCTCTACACTGGCTTCCTGTCAAAGCAAGGGCTGATTTCAAGGTTTTACTGCTAACCTACAAAGCATTACATGGGCTTGCTCCTACCTGATTTGGTCCTGCCGTACATACAGTGCCTTGCGAAAGTATTCGGCCCCCTTGAACTTTGCAACCTTTTGCCACATTTCAGGCTTCAAACATAAAGATATAAAACTGTATTTTTTTGTGAAGAATCAACAACAAGTGGGTCACAATCATGAAGTGGAACGACATTTATTGGATATTTCAAACTTTTTTAACAAATCAAAAACTTAAAAATTGGGCGTGCAAAATGATTCAGCCCCTTTACTTTCAGTGCAGTAAACTCTCTCCAGAAGTTCACTGAGGATCTCTGAATGATCCAATGTTGACCTAAATGACTAATGATGATAAATACAATCCACCTGTGTGTAATCAAGTCTCCGTATAAATGCACCTGCACTGTGATAGTCTCAGAGGTCTGTTAAAAGCGCAGAGAGCATCATGAAGAACAAGGAACACACCAGGCAGGTCCGAGATACTGTTGTGAAGAAGTTTAAAGCCGGATTTGGATACAAAAAGATTTCCCTCAGCTTTAAACATCCCAAGGAGCAGGATAATATTGAAATGGAAAGAGTATCAGACCACTGCAAATCTACCAAGACCTGGCCGTCCCTCTAAACTTTCAGCTCATACAAGGAGAAGACTGATCAGAGATGCAGCCAAGAGGCCCATGATCACTCTGGATGAACTGCAGAGATCTACAGCTGAGGTGGGAGACTCTGTCCATAGGACAACAATCAGTCGTATATTGCACAAATCTGGCCTTTATGGAAGAGTGGCAAGAAGAAAGCCATTTCTTAAAGATATCCATAAAAAGTGTTGTTTAAAGTTTGCCACAAGCCACCTGGGAGACACACCAAACATGTGGAAGAAGGTGCTCTGGTCAGATGAAACCAAAATGTAACTTTTTGGCAACAATGCAAAACGTTATGTTTGGCGTAAAAGCAACACAGCTGAACACACCATCCCCACTGTCAAACATGGTGGTGGCAGCATCATGGTTTGGGCCTGCTTTTCTTCAGCAGGGACAGGGAAGATGGTTAAAATTGATGGGAAGATGGATGGAGCCAAATACAGGACCATTCTGGAAGAAAACCTGATGGAGTCTGCAAAAGACCTGAGACTGGGACGGAGATTTGTCTTCCAACAAGACAATGATCCAAAACATAAAGCAAAATCTACAATGGAATGGTTCAAAAATAAACATATGTTTAGAATGGCCAATCAAAGTCCAGACCTGAATCCAATCGAGAATCTGTGGAAAGAACTGAAAACTGCTGTTCACAAATGCTCTCCATCCAACCTCACTGAGCTCGAGCTGTTTTGCAAGGAGGAATGGGAAAAAATGTCAGTCTCTCGATGTGCAAAACTGATAGAGACATACCCCAAGCGACTTACAGCTGTAATCGCAGCAAAAGGTGGCGCTACAAAGTATTAACTTAAGGGGGCCGAATAATTTAGCACGCCCAATTTTTCAGTTTTTGATTTGTTAAAAAAGTTTGAAATATCCAATAAATGTCGTTCCACTTCATGATTGTGTCCCACTTGTTGTTGATTCTTCACAAAAAAATACAGTTTTATATCTTTATGTTTGAAGCCTGAAATGTGGCAAAAGGTCGCAAAGTTCAAGGGGGCCGAATACTTTCGCAAGGCACTGTACCTACACGTACGCTACGGTCACAAGACGCAGGCCTCCTAATTGTCCCTAGAATTTCTAAGCAAACAGCTGGAGGCAGGGCTTTCTCCTATAGAGCTCCATTTTTATGGAACGGTCTGCCTACCCATGTCAGAGAGGCAAACTCGGTCTCAACCTTTAAGTCTTTACTGAAGACTCATCTCTTCAGTGGGTCATATGATTGAGTGTAGTCTGGCCCAGGAGTGGGAAGGTGAACGGAAAGGCTCTGGAGCAACGAACCGCCCTTGCTGTCTCTGCCTGGCCGGTTCCCCTCTTTCCACTGGGATTCTCTGCCTCTAACCCTATTACAGGGGCTGAGTCACTGGCTTACTGGGGCTCTCTCATGCCGTCCCTGGAGGGGGTGCGTCACCTGAGTGGGTTGATTCACTGATGTGGTCATCCTGTCTGGGTTGGCGCCCCCCCCCCCCCCCCCTTGGGTTGTGCCGTGGCGGAGGTCTTTGTGGGCTATACTCAGCCTTGTCTCAGGATGGTAAGTTGGTGGTTGAAGATATCCCTCTAGTGGTGTGGGGGCTGTGCTTTGGCAAAGTGGTTGGGGTTATATCCTTCCTGTTTGGCCCTGTCCGGGGGTGTCCTTGGATGGGGCCACAGTATCTCCTGACCCCTCCTGTCTCAGCCTCCAGTATTTATGCTGCAGTAGTTTATGTGTCGGGGGGCTAGGGTCAGTTTGTTATATCTGGAGTACTTCTCCTGTCCTATTCGGTGTCCTGTGTGAATCTAAGTGTGCGTTCTCTAATTCTCTCCTTCTCTCTTTCTTTCTCTCTCTCGGAGGACCTGAGCCCTAGGACCATGCCCCAGGACTACCTGACATGATGACTCCTTGCTGTCCCCAGTCCACCTGACCGTGCTGCTGCTCCAGTTTCAACTGTTCTGTCTTATTATTATTCGACCATGCTGGTCATTTATGAACATTTGAACATCTTGGCCATGTTCTGTTATAATCTCCACCCGGCACAGCCAGAAGAGGACTGGCCACCCCACATATCCTGGTTCCTCTCTAGGTTTCTTCCTAGGTTTTGGCCTTTCTAAGGAGTTTTTCCTAGCCACCGTGCTTCTACACCTGCATTGCTTGCTGTTTGGGGTTTTAGGCTGGGTTTCTGTACAGCACTTTGAGATATCAGCTGATGTACGAAGGGCTCTATAAATAAATTTGATTTGATTTGAATATAGTTGCGGAGAGCCACTGTAATCCTAGATTCAGACCATTCAGGCGAGAAAAAACATCACCCAGGTAGGCCAGTCGTGTGAGAAACTCGTCATCTTGCAACCGGTCAGACAAGTGAAAATTATGGTCAGTAAAGAAAACTTTAAGCTCGTCTCTCAATTTTTAAAAACGTGTCAATACTTTGATAACCAGCGCACGTCTGTATGTTGCAAACGCCTTACATGGTCGCTGCCCATATCATTGCATAGTGCAGAAAATACACGAGAGTTCAGGGGCCTTGCTTTAACAAAGTTCACCATTTTCACTGTATTTCTTTCAAGCTATCTGGCATTCCCTTGGCAGCATGCGAAGCAGTAATTGTTTCAAAACATCTCATCCAATGTCATTGATGCGTAGTTAAACAGTGTTGTTTGATGAAGACATTGTGTGTATAGTTTGTTTGCCTTTTCCCCCAGCATTGTCACAGCCATATCCACGACAGCAGGAAGAATTAAGTCCTCCACATTAGTATGGGGCTTGCCTTTCCTAGCCATTCGGTAGCTCAACATATAAGATGCTTCTAGCCCTTTCTTATTAATGGTATCTGTTGCTTTTATACATGTCTTACTACTTGAAAGTCGTCTTAATTCTCCCTGTGGCTGAGGAAAGGCACTGCTCCCAATACAAGTGAATCCCAAATCAATGTAGTTCTCACCATATCTGCGCCTCTTCGATGGTCCAACGTCCCTGTCTGTTGTTCGGTGCTTTCCCGGGTAAAGGGGCAGTAGCTCTTCGGCTGCATCAGATTCACAACTGTCAGTGTCCATGCTAGCTGGTCTAACAACAAATGTAGAATTACTGATGCTAGCATTGGATGTGCTCGTGGAAGCAGAACAACTTGTGTCATTGACAGGTGCAGGTGTAGTACTGCTGTTAGTACTACCAGTAGAGTTGGTATGTGTCTCTATAGACGTGGGCCTTACTTTTTTTTTTTTCAATTTAAAGTTTATTAAGTTTTCTTGTTTTTCAATCAACCAACAAAACACATTCCACATTCACAGATGTGACAGGCTTTAAAAAAATAAAATAAAAAAAAAATAATAATAATAATAATACTTTTGAAAAAATAAAAATACAATTAAAATGAATGATAAAGTCAAATAAAAGCATTTATTTTTCTTAATCTATATATTTTCCTTGGTACATATACACATATATATATATATATATATATATATATATACATGCATACATACGCACGTACGTACATATATACGCACATATACATACACACCCACACATACGCACACGTACTCAAAAACTAAATTAAAATAAAAACACACAAAAAAAAATAATAACATATAACACTTGCAGCAGCACTATCAAGGTTCTTATCAGCTATTTCAAGCATTCGCTGAGACGACGGGCCAATAATTCGTTTTTAGGTTTTACAGTACCTTACACAACATGTATCTGCGCATTTCCCTAGTCACCCCGTTCACCCTGTCCAGTTTGAAATATAGTTGAATAGTGAAGACCAGAGTCTATCAAACTTGGGCTGTCTCTTGTGGAGGTCATAAGTGAGCTTTTCAAGAGGAAGAAAGTCAACAATCTGGTCAATCCACATTTTAAATGTAGGAGGGGTATTAGAGGCCCACAATAGAAGAATACATTTCTTAGCAAAGTATGTAATAGTCATAAGCAAATTTTCTCTGTCAGGATCAAGAACAAAGTCCTGCTGGGCATTAAGAAGATAGATACACGGTGTCATATCAAACTGTACCTCTAGTATTTTCTGTGCAGCAGTATGTACAGATTGCCAGAATCTGGCAATCTCCCTAAAGCTCCAAAATACATGCATATAGGTTCCACTTTCAGAGGTACATCTTTTACAGTTAGGAGACATATCTGTTTTCATTCTATGGAGTCTCAAAGGAGTATAATAAAATTTGTACAAAAATTTGTAATTAGATTCTTTCATTTTTACACTGGTAGAGGAGCAGTATACCCTGTCGCAAACCTCCGCCCATAACTCATCACTGATAGTCAGACCAAGGTCCTTTTCCCAGATTATTTTCAAAGGAGTAAAGGAGGAGCTTCCTTTCTCAGAAAGGAGTCTATAGATGTAAGATATTTTGCCTTTAATGGATTGTGCTGTGACAAGAAGGGTTTCAACTTCATTCAACTGAGTTCTAAACCTCCTCTTGGAGGTAAATGAGGAAATTACATGTCTAATTTGAAGATATTTGAAAAAATGGGATCTTGGCACATTGAATTCACTGCAGAGCTCTTGAAAGGATTTCAGTGTAGTGGTTTTCTGATGAAATAGGTCTGAAAAGTTCCTGATTCCTAGAGTATGCCAAAGATTAAAGTTGGCCTCCCTCAGGGCTTTTGGCAAGTCTGGGTTGCCCACTATAGGCGAGTGAGAACATATTTGGGAGGAAATGCCCAGGTATTTCTTACAGTCCCTCCACGCTAGTAGGGTGCTGTAAATCACAAAGGTTTTGGCTATGTTGCCCACTTCACTAAAGTTATTAATGAATATAATTGAGCTTAAGGGCAATGAACCACAGGATTGGGCTTCTATCTGAATCCACGTTGACTCTTGTCTGTTTGTGATCCATGTTAGCATGTTGCGGATTTGGGCAGACCAGTAGTACAATTGAAGGGAGGGAAGGGCAAGACCACCCTTAGATTCAGGTTTCGATAGAGTGGAAAACTTGATCCTAGGTTTTTTATTGCCCCATATAAATTTGGTGATGCTTTGGTTAGTTGTTTTGAAGAAGGAAACTGGGAGATAGCATGGGAGCATCTGAAATAAGTAGTTCAGTCTAGGGAGGACGTTCATACGGATTACATTAATTCTTCCTACTAAGCTAATTGGGAGGGAGATCCAGGTTTGAAGATCGTTCTTGATTCGGTCCAGGAGTGGAAGATAATTTTCCTTAAAAAGGCTATTCAGATCTGGTGTTATGAAGATCCCGAGGTATTGAAACCCCTGTGTTTTCCATTGGAAAGGACAAAGTGTCTTCATAGAGCTGGTGAGTGTAATATTGAGAGGGCAGGCAGTGGATTTGTTAAAATTGATCTTATAACCTGAAAACTTGCCATACTGAGCAATTGTGTCTAAAATGAGAGGGAGGGATTTCTCAGGGTTGGATATGTAGAGCAAGACATCATCCGCGTAAAGCGAAATCTTGTGCTGCAGGCCGCCTGCAGAAACACCCATAATACTTGGATTGCTCCTTATCAGCTCTGCCAGAGGCTCCGCCCCCAACAAGTAGAGCAGCGGGGACAGCGAGCACCCTTGTCTTGTGCCCCGTTCCAGAGGGAATCTGTCAGAGTTCAGTCCATTAGTAGTCACCATGGCATTTGGATGAGAGTATAGTGATTTGATCCATTTAATAAAATTTGGGCCCATATTGAACTTTTCTAAGACTGAAAACAGAAAGCTCCACTCCATCCTGTCAAACGCCTTCTCAGCATCCAGTGAAGCCAGCAGGACAGGGGTCTTTTGTGCGTTTACTTGATCAATAATATCAAAAAGACGGCGAATGTTATCAGAAGAGTATCTGTCTCTAATAAATCCAGTTTGGTCCGCTTTTATTATTTTGGGAAGAAGAGTGTTTAGTCTTTTGGCGAGCAATTTGGTAATTATTTTATAGTCGAAATCCAACAAGCTTATGGGCCGGAAGGACGAGCAGGATAGGGGGTCCTTGTCCTTTTTTAGCAACACTGTAATGCGAGCTGTGTGCATTGAGTCTGGGAGAACTCCGTTTTTGCAAAAATCCTCCAGCATTGGCATGAAGATAGGGCTGAGCTGGGGCCAAAAAGCTTTGTAGAACTCTCTGGGGAATCCATCTGGGCCTGGGGACTTATTAGGTGGCATGGAGGTAATTGCCTCCAGGATCTCCTCAGGAGTGAAGGGGGAGTTGAGATCTTCCTGGTCGGTCTCTGATAGTTTAGGTAGCGAGATTCCCTCTAGGAAAGAGTGGAGTTCTGCCTCTGTGTGTTTTCTCTCAGAGGTATATAGTTTGCAGTACAAATCATGAAAAGTTAAATTGATCTTTTTTGGGTCATATGTGACCTCGTCCTCTGCTGTTCGGATAGCCATGATTGTACGCTCTGACTGCTCCTTTTTTAATTGGTAAGCAAGCAATCTACTGGGCCTATTGCTATACTCATGGTATTTCTGTTTAGTAAAGAAAACTTTTTTTTTTATCTCCCGAGTGTAGTCCAAATTCAGTTTGGCTTTGGCTGCTTTAAGATGACTCCAGGAGGTGCTGTCTAGGGATTGTTTATGTATTTTTTCACAGCATTCCAGCTCCCTCTCAAGATCTAGCCTGTGTGCTTCCATTGCTTTTTTCTTAGAGGAAGCATATGCAATTAGATGACCTCTTAGTGTGGCTTTAGCAGAGTCCCACATTGTGGCCGGAGAAACAGGAGAATCTTTATTGTCTTGTGTGTAGTTGTCTATCCATGTAGTTACCAATGTATGGAACTCATCATTTGATAGCATGGAGGTGTTGAATTTCCAGCTCTTTGACCTCGGGATGTTTTTGCAGAGGTCAAAGCAGAGGTGGACAAAGGCGTGATCTGAAAGTGCTATGGGTCCGATTGTACATGTGGCTGAATTTATGAAACTCTTTGGGATAAAAATGTAATCTATACGGGAGTAGGTGTTATGGACATTAGAGTAGTATGTATAGTCCATAGATGAGCTATTATTCTCTCTCCAGATATCTATCAGTCCCATCTCTTTAGTAAGAGAGTTCAACATCTTTGCAGATCTAGGATTTGTGGTGGGGACTTGAGATGATTTGTCTAGGGTTGGGTTAAGGGAACAATTAAAATCTCTGGCCACCACGCCAAAGGAGACACAATGCTCATTGAACAGGGTTATAATTTTTGACATGAAGGCAGGAGTATCTGTGTTAGGGGCGTATATGTTTAATATAGTAATTGGTTGACCATCTAGTGACCCAGTTATCAAAATAAATCTCCCCTCCGGATCAGATATGTTTTTGTCAATTATGAATGGAACATTTTTATGGATAAGTATGGCTGTGCCTCTACTGTTTGATTTGAAAGATGAGAAATACACCTGTCCCACCCAAGCTTTGCGGAGTTTGGCATGTTCAGCATCACAGAGGTGTGTCTCTTGTAATAGCGCAATGTCTGCTTTTTCCTTTTTTAGAGCACATAGTATCTTTTTTCGTTTTATTGCATGCCCTAGACCATGGCAGTTCCATGTCAATAGATTTAAGGTACTAGTCATCGTCATCGAGCAGTAATCGAACTTTAGTGCAAGTCATCGCTGGGTAAAAGTGGATAGTAATTACAGCTGCGTTCACATAAAAGGAAAATAAATGGTGTACATAAAATAATAATCTCTGAACACCCCAGCCGAGTTCCCAAACAACTCGACACATCCCGTTGGATCTATTACCCCCCCCCGCTCAGTCTCAATTCTGTGTTCCGAATAAAACAAAAACCGGGAACAGTTAGCAACGCACAACGTCTCCCTCTCCCCACCAAAGAAATGCCTCATCCTCTCCACCCCGCATTGAGTAAATAACACAGTTGCCCTCGTCCAGACCACAGTAAAAGAGGGGAGAAAAATAAAATCAATAGCCCAGCCTACATATGCCTCCCCCAAGGGACATAGGGAACCCCAGGTAATAATAGCAACAACAAAAAAAAAACAGGGAAATAAAAGTAGGCTGAAACATTAGTAGGCCTAGGTTAGGCTATACAGCCCATCCCTCTCAGTTAAAGGAAAATAAATATAAATTGGACGGCTATAATGACATTTAGGGGGTGGATCTCTGGATATCGGCTATATGTCGTCTTACCTCTTTTAGTAATGGCATTAATCGCATTTAGTCATTGGTCTATTTCTCATTGGCCAGGATTGTCTTTCAAAAAACGTTTTGCCTCTTCGGGAGTTTTGAAGTGTCGCAAGGCTCCTTGGTGAAGAATCCTGAGCTCGTTTGGGTATTTGAATCCCCTGAAGATGCCTCGGTCAATGGAGTATTTCTTCACTTCGTCAAATTCTCGGCGCTTTCGGCGTATTCCAGCTGACAGGTCCTGGTGTAAAGCGAGTTTGGCGTTTCCCACTGTGATGGTGTTGTTTTTCGCCGCCTGTAGGACTTGTTCCTTGTCGGTGAATCTCAGGAAACGTATGGTGATTGGGCGCGCTGGTTGTCTGGCTGCTGGTGGGGGCCTCAGTGCTCGGTGAGCTCTCTCGAGTTCTATGGGCCTGTCAGTGGGCAGGTGGAGCCACTCGGGAAGTTTGTCTTGCAGGTAGCGGATCAGTGGCATGTTTCCCTCTTCTTTTTCGCCAAGATTGAATAGAACACAATTATTCCTTCGCCCCCTGTTTTCCAGGTCCTCTGTTTTCTCTTCCAGATGCTCGATTTTCTTTTTAGCATATGCTATTGTTTCCATGGCATCTGTCAATAAGTTTTCCATGGATAGGATTCGCCCCTCTGCCTCGTCCAGGCGCCCCGCGTTTATGGTTATCTTGTTGTTGATGTCAGGCAAAGCGTTTTCCAGGATTGTCACCTTGCCCCCTATCGCACTGAGCTGAGAGTTAATGGCATCTAATTTGGTGTTTAGTTATGTACGTTGGGATCTCAACTCAGAAAGGATGTCTTCGACAGAGTGCGAGGTTGGCATTCGTTGTGCCTCGTGGGGGAGCGGGTTCTCTTGCTCCTGGCTAATGGCGCTAGTTTTTTCTGAAGCTAGCTTCTTCTTGGAGGCTTTTTCCATCGCTAATACTCGAGTCCGGGTAAAAATGTCACCTGTAGTGTCGCCTTTTGTAGCCGCCATGACTTTTTCTTACTAAAGCTAAATGAGTGTGAACTTGGAGTGGAGGTAAGATTAGGAATTGGAAACTACTTGTGCGGAGCTCTTAGTTCATGCGGCCATCTCGTTCAAGGGTCACGTGATCCCCGCCTTACTTTTTTTAACCGTTTATCAATTTTCGAGCAAACAGAATGAGCAGCAGCTACGTTTGGCTACATATGAACTGTTAGTGGAATTCCTGCGAGAGAGTAACAGTTAATGTGATTGGATGTTAATTATTTGTCTAGGCTACCTGTATTTGACATTGTTTTGTTATTTTTCTGGACACTAGATGGTTACATTTTATTTTTGGCAGTGAAACGAGGCTACTCAGGTGAAGAAAAAAAAACTCACCCAAATGTATAGCTCCATTGGAAAATATAAATGGACTGTTTGAAAATGTGAAGAAAATAATATATATAATATATTTTACATTTTTTGTATGAATCACATTTTATATGAAGTATCCCCGACTGCATTGCACTTACCCCTAATTCTCTCCCACCCGGAAGGAACTGAGCTCTAGGATCATGCCTCAGGACTACCTTGCCTGTCCCCAGTCCACCTGGTCATGCTGCTGCCCCAGTCCACCTGTTCCGCCTGCGGCTATGGAACCCTGACCTGTTCACTACTTTGTCCCGGACCTGCTGTTTTTGACTCTCTCTCTACCGCGCCTGCTGTCTCGACCTCTGAGTGCTCGGCTATGAAAAGCCAACTGACATTTACTCCAGAGATTCTGACATGTTGCACCCTCTACAACTTCTGTCATTATTATTTGATCCTGCTGGTCATCTATGAACGTTTGAACATCTTGAAGAACAATCTGGTCTTAATGGCCATGTACTCTTATAATCTCCACCTGGCACAGCCAGAAGAGGACTAGCCACCCCTCAGAGCCTTGTTCCTCTCTAGAGTTTTTCCTAGCCACTGTGCTTCTACATCTGCATTTCTTGCTGTTTGGTGTTTTAGGCTGGGTTTCTGTATAGCACTTTGTGACATCTGCTGATGTATAAAGGGCTTTATAAATACATTTGATTGATTATTTCGATATTGTGATCCACAATAAGAATGTGGAGTAGTTACAGGCCTGTCCCTGAATGGGGGCGATAAGAAACCCCAGATGTTTATCATAGTATACTAAGTAAAGGTGAAGTCTATAACTGCTTTCCCCTGTAACCTTTCTCTCCCCATGTTGGTTTCTTCACACATGTTGTACATGTGTCCCACAATCTACACTCTACACTTTACTTACAAGCGCTTAACCAACAATGCAGTTTTTAGAAAATACCCCCCAAAGAGTAAAAAATCATGTATATAAAAATAAAAAAGTAAATAAGTAAAAAAATCAATTACAAAAAGAAAAGCAAGTGAAAAAAAGTAAAAATATTATGAAAATAATAAACAATAGACAAAACAAACAATATACACACACACACACACACACACACAAAATATAGTACATGAACAATAGCCCTGATACACATCACATTTACAGACACATTTAAATACATCCATAAACAACACAATAACAAACATATATATGTAGACAGTAGATAAAAGTATTACTCATAACAGAACCATGTGAGGTTGTGTGTGTGTGTGTGTGTGTGTGGTGTGTGTGTGTGCGTTTGTGTGTTAGTGAGAATAATCTCTAGAATATTACTCTGCTTTTCTGTGTACGGTGAAGTGGTGTGATCTAAGCATGAAGTGGTGTGATCTAAGCAGACTGTCATCATATAGGAAGTAGAGGGGTTTGTTAGATGGACTGTAGTTGTAGAGAAAGTCACTTGTCTGTGGGGACAGAATGGAGCACACCTTGTTCTGTTTGCTACTATGTAAGTACTGAGTTAGTGTGTTTGTTTATGAACACTAATTACCTCATTTAATAAGAATTTAAGGGAAAAGAGAATAAGACATTAATCAAACTGAAGACAGTTTCATGCTTAAGCTTTGTTTTTGGTGTTTCAGCCCTTATTGAGAAAACATTAGGAAATGTCACTCAAAGGAAATTGCAGCAAATATTGTGTAGAAAGTGACCATTCTACATTTATGTTGCATCTCTGTGAGAACCTGAGATTGTATAGCCGATGCCATGCAGACCTGGTTAGTGTGGTGCTGTACATTTAACCAGGTCTTCACTCAGGACCTAAAGAGTGGTGCCAACTCAGTGGTTGCCAAATGTGCTGTCAATGACAATGAATATAAAATGCAATATTTGTTGGATGTGTTGTAGTATCAAGAAGTGATTATAGTAAATGGTTGAGGGTTCCTACGCTACAGTTATAGTAAACTGTGTTAAGAGATTAATGAGTGGTGTTTTGGTGTTTGTGGTCTCTCTGTGTGCAGAACACGGGAAGTCAGCGGCCATTTAAAGCTGCAGTCCGTAAATCAAACTACAACAGAATGGCCACCCTGACACTTTTTGTGGTATATGGCTGAGGGATGGGGCTAAGGAAATGCATTCATCTACATTGTTTACAATAATTGTCATAAAATAACATTTTTGGGGGTTTATGATGGGATAAGACAGTTGAGGGAATTAAAAGTTATACTCAAGAATAAATGCCCATGATTAATTTAATGATAAAAAGGTGTGTAGAAATCATAGATTGCACCTTTAAAATAAATTAAAGGTGGATTTGGTAATAAGTAACATGAATATGGCATGTTGTTATTTATTTCAACCAAATATTGGAGCAATGTGACATTCTTTGTTGCAGTGCTGAGTACACACATCTACTCTAGACACTCTGAAGATGATGACGGTAGATATTTGTACACTTGATCAAGCCTCCATCTCTTAATGCTTCATCAAACGTTTTATTTGTCATTTTTAAAGCTGCTTTTAGATAGAAATATTTTGTGTTTTGAGTGTCTCAAAATAACATGTGTAAAGAATTTTTTTTCATTCTGGTTTTATTTATTGCAGGACCTGCAATGGCTGTTCTGACCAAACGCCCCAAATCCTCCCAGATATTCAGTGGAGAGTCTGTCACTCTCAGATGTACCATACAGAGGGGAAAAGTCACTGACTGGGAATACACATGGAGCAAGGATGGTGTAGACTTACCCAGTCGTAAGCATAAATATGAGATCAGTGGGGATAATATTTCGAACAGTGTTGACTACAGGTGTCAGGGTACACATATTGGTAATGGGACGTATTCTAGGTGGAGTGATGCAGTCAGACTGACAGTGACAGGTAAGACATCTGATCTCTCATTCACATCAGTCCCTCCTTGTCAATAACCACTTGACATTGGGGCCCAATTTAAGGATGCTATTTTGTCGTTTTAAAAAGTTCTGTCTACTATTGCAGTTAAGATTCTTACTTTAATTAATTCTCCTTTCATGTAATAATTGAAGAAATATGGTGTATGGAACTAAGATCATACTTTTAACTGATTGAAGACGAACTGTTTCACAGCTCTGCCTACAGCCTCAGTGAAGATGGTCACTACCCAGGAGACACTGTATTCTGGAGACACAGTCAAGCTGCAGTGTGTCATATCAAACTACACAGACTGGACGTACCACTGGTTAATAAATAAACAACGGCTTTACAGTCAGACCAGTAAAACCGCCACCATCTCTCTCTCTGATCAGGGTGGTCAATACCAGTGTCAGGGTACAAGGACAAGACGGCCCCAAAATTCATATTTCAGCTCATCTCTCAACATTAGCGTCACTAGTGAGCTCACTATTAATCTTCAATCACTGTTTGGACATTCTGAAATATGAGCAAATGAGGGTACATCTAAATATACTGTATAAACTGTAAATTCTAACTGAATGCAGTCAACATACCCCTATTTAAAATATACTTTAAACAAAACATCACTGCAACAAGCTAAATTATTATAAATGATCCAGATGTTTTGATATTCTGCTCTCTGTTTTCTTATCTCTTCCTGAAATGTGTAGTAATGTTTCACTGGGTCCATTATTTTATTTATTTTCTACAACTACCTCAGTACCTGAAAGTGATTTGCCGTTCTCTCTCCAGGCGTAACTCCTGGACCCTCTACATCAGTCCTAGTAGGAGTGGTTGTGGGCCTGGTTGTTGCTGGTGTTCTACTGGCCATTCTCCTGGTACTGCTGTGTCCATATGAAAAAGCCAAAGGTGAGAATTTTTTATTAATTCTCATTTATCTTTTTGGTTCATGTTTTGAAGAAAAATGTCCAATCACAAAAGTTTAAAACAGTAATGACTTGATTAAGCATAATTGAAAGATTAGTGGAATCTGTGTGGGTAGCTGGACAGGTAGGATGACTGACAGTGAAGGTGAACAGGTGGTCACGTGTCAGGTGACAGAGGAATGGATGAGACTGAGGCAGGAATTCGTGGATTCATGGACGCACAGAACTTCTGGATCAGATGGAGTTAAGGAAGAGAAAGCAGCGAGATCAGGCGATGGCAATTTCCTCCTTTTATGGAGTTGAGATCTGTCGGACATTTCCACCTGACCTAATTAAAGCGCCCCTGGCCCAGCTGAGTAAATGGCAATGAGTTAAAGGAGTATTCCACCAACTCCATGGGCCTTTTCTACAATAATATTATGCATTTCTATTTACAGATTCCTGTTGCAACAGGACATTCTCGTGAGTACACCTGTCTTTCAACTATGTTCCTTTTCATACTGTAAAATATAATCTGTGTGTTTCATGACTATATCTCTCCCTGTAGGCCCCACCAGCTCCAGAGGACCAACCTGGACCCCAAACAGGACCAAGGATCTACCCAGGGCCAGGCTCCTGATGCTGGGTATACATGTCTGCAGCATGGTCAGTCTCTCATCCCAGACCACTGTCACTCTCCTCTCTGTAACTTCACATACTGACTTTTCACTATTAACTTTATATACATGTTACCGTACTCTATGTCCCTAGGCAAGCTGAGGGAAAACAAACCTATTAATCTTTCTCTTTTATTTGGTCAACAGGTGGCGCTAACATCTATGATACAATCACACCCTCAGACAGTAATGACAATGGTACTGGGAAAGGGGGATACCTAGTCAGTTGTACATAACTGAATGCCTTCAAATGAAATGTGTCTTCCGCATTTAACTCTGAATCAGAGAGGTGCAGGGGAGAGGTGCAGGGGGCTGCCTTAATCGACATCCACATCTTCAGCGCCTGGTTAAGAGTGGGTTGCTCAGGGGCAGAACGACAGACATTTACCTTGTCAATTCAGGGATTCGATCCAGCAACCTTTTGGTTATTAACCACTAGGCTACCTGTATGTTAAATTTAGCATGAATACAGTATAGAGTTGTTGTTGCTGTTCTTCATACGTTTAATATGACTAGCATACTAACACTAAGTAGAGATATTAGCGTATTACCTGTATGTTTCAGATGCTGGTGCTGCTACTGCTGAATCAAGTGAGGTCATGTATGCCCAGATTCAACTCAAAGAGTTGGACAAGAAAAATAAAAGTAATTCTCAACTGTTACATAAATTAATACAAAATGTAGCAGTGTTTTTTACTCATCGAATTTGATAAAAACGTACAAATTCTCACCTCCTCCTCCTCAGAAATGCCAGCTGATCCAAAAGAAAATCCATTCTATTCTGAGATCAAGGCATGGAAGACCACAGGTGAGATCCATTCTATAGGTTGGCAGTCAGTGAAATCTAAATGTGTTATTTTGGAGATTTGAAAAAGATGCAGAGTTTTCAATAAGCTAATTCCTTAATTTGTTCACTGGAAATGTCCATTTTCAGCAGCAACTGGACCTGTTGATGTGACCTATGCTGAGGTTGACCTTAAACAGAAGGCCAAAGCCAGGAAGAAGAAAGGTAAGACTGGACATCCCTCCTTCCATATTCCCTCTATCGTAACCTCACACCTCTGACCCCATATTGACTAGCTGCATAATATTCTGTATATAACTGTTATATTATTCTAAAGTTTTATCCTCACCCCTGACAGAAACATCAACCCCACCTGAGGAAGATTCTGTCTATTCTCAAGTGAAGCCAGGTACAGCCTCAGGTAAGACTAATAGCCATATGCTATTGATACTACATATGATACTAATATGGAACTAATGCTCTGATATCAACGTATAATGTAGCTATTTAAAGCATGTCTCTTTGTTTGATTCTAAAGATTTTGTTTGACTGCATGTCCTAAACAACTTGTGCTGCAGGTACTTGAGGGGGTCAGGGATGGAGGGATGGAGAGGATGAAAGGATGGCGGGTTGGAGGGATGGATGGACGGATGGAAGGATGGAAGGACACACACACACACCATAATAAGTAACGAAACAATTCCACACAAAGACATGGGGGAAACAGAGGGAATATATATGTAGTGTGATTAGGGAATGTAAACAAGGTGTGCACGGAAACAAGACAAAACAAATGGAAGAATGACAAGTGGAGCGGCGATGGCTAGAAGGCCGGTGACGTCGACCGCCAAATGTCGCCCGAACAAGGAGAGGAGCCGACTTCAGCAGAAGTCGTGACACCTGTACTTTTACAATATCTTTGCATTGTGCTTTTTTAATAAACTATATTTTATCCACCAGATGGTATGAGTGCTTTCTTACAGTAAATGGATATTGTCATCTTCAACTTTTTCATAAAACATAATTTGGTCAAACCTCCTTTCAGCGTAGTATAGATCTCAGGATCCACAATGTGTGAGTTAAAGGTCAATCTGCTATTTCTGCATCAATTTTTGGACTTAATTATATCTACCCATTGAATCTTGAAGAATATAACATAAATGCCCCAAGAGCAAAGTTCAAAAGCTGCACCCCATCAGCTGAAGACACATTGAGATTTTTCAGAATGACTTTTTTGGGAAGAGTGTGCCTGAAAATAACAGTTCTTCTCGGTTTTATTATGTCATATACTCTGCAGGAGTTCTGAGAATCTAGTAACCTATGTATAAATGACTACCTGTTCTCCCATATTGCCTCTTCATCCTACAGACTGGTCATGACGATTAATGACATTCGTGGTGTGTGACTCTTACTACTATTTCCAGTGTCCCTGCATGGCCTGGAAGGTCACCGTTCCAGTTAGAGGGTTTCTGTGTCTATGTGTTAATGTCTATGTGGTGAGACAGACAGCGGCAGCCAGTTCATTGTCACTGTTCTTGAGAAACAGTCACAGAAAGTGGCATCACCGCAAGATGTTACCTGAAACGTAGAACGGGGGCTTCTATCAGTAACCTGGGACCTACTATCTTCCGAAAAAGTTGGCAGGTGTTTCATGTCCCTCACTGACCTATGAGCATGCAGAAGAAGTCATGCAAACACTTCTGCAGGAATATCTTTATTTTATTTAACCTTTATTTAACCAGGAAGGGCTCATTGAGATTGAAAATCTATTTTTCAAGAGCGTCCTGGCCAAGATAGGCACCACCAAGTCATTACAAAAATTCCAGACAAACAACATGAAAAACTACAAGTAATATCCCCATAGTCTAGTAAAGGCATAAATGTAGCTGATACTAGCCTCATTCTGGCTTCAAATGAAAAACAGACCTTATTCCTAAAATTTAATCCCAATTTCAATTTGTGTAAGTTGTTGTATATGCAATTTAAAAGAGAGGCCATCATCAATTAAAATTACAAGATATTTATATGAGGTGAAAGACCTACACTCGACAATCTCTGCCTTAGAATGACCCACTTCCGGCGCCGACAGATGGCCACCTCGTTTCGCGTTCCAAGGAAACTATGCAGTATTTAGTTTTTTTCCGTGTTATTTCTTACATTTGTACCCCTTGTAATCTTAGGTTTCATTACATACAGTCGGGAGGAACTACTGAATATAAGAGCAACGTCAACTCACCATCATTACGACCAGGAATATGACTCTCCCAAAGCACATCCTGTGTTTTGCCTTCCACCCAGGACAATGGATAGGATCCCAGCCGGCGACCCTAAACAACGATGCCATAAAAGGGGCAAACGAGGAGGTCTTCTGGTCAGGCTCCGGAGACGGCCACATCGCGCACCACTCCCTAGCATACTACTCGCCAATGTCCAGTCTCTTGACAACAAGGTTGATGAAATCCGAGCAAGGGTAGCATTCCAGAGAGACATCAGAGACTGTAATGTTCTTTGCTTCACGGAAACATGGCTGACTCGAGAGACGCTAACGGAGTCGGTGCAGCCAGCTGGTTTCTTCATTCATCGCGCCGACAGAAACAAGCATCTTTCTGGTAAGAAGAGGGGCGGTGGGGTATGCCTTATGATTAACGAGACGTGGTGTGATCATAACAACATACAGGAACTCAAGTCCTTCTGTTCACCTGACTTAGAATTCCTCACAATCAAATGTCGACCCCATTATCTACCAAGGGAAATCTCTTCGATTATAATCACAGCCGTATATATTCCCCCCAAGCAGACACATTGATGGCCCTGAACGAACTATATTTGACTCTATGCAAACTAGAAATCACATATCCTGAGGCTGCATTCATTGTAACAAGGCTAATCTGAAAACAAGACTCCCAAAATTCTATCAGCATATCGATTGCGCAACCAGGGCTGGTAAAACCCTGGATCATTGTTATTCTAACTTCTGCGACGCATATAAGGCCCTCCCCCGCCCTCCTTTCGGAAAAGCTGACCGCGACTCCATTTTGTTGCTTCCAGCCTACAGACAGAGACTAAAACAAGAAGCTCCCACGCTCAGGTCTGTTCAACGCTGGTCCGACCAATCTGATTCCACGCTTCAAGACTGCTTCGATCACGTGGACTGGGATATGTTCTGCATTGCATCCAATAACAACATTGACGAATACGCTGATTCGGTGAGCGAGTTAATTATAAAGTGCATTGACGATGCTATACCCACAGCAATGATTAAAACATTCCCAAACCAGAAACCGTGGATTGATGGCAGCATTCGCGCGAAACTGAAAGCGCAAACCACTGCTTTTAACCAGGGCAAGGTGACCGGAAACATAACCGAATACAAACAGTGTAGCTATTCCCTCCGCAAGGCAATCAAACAAGCTAAGCCGTCAGTATAGAGACAAAGTAGAGTCGCAATTCAACGGCTCAGACACAAGAGGTGTGTGGCAGGGTCTACAGTCAATCCCGGATTTCAAAAAGAAAACCAGCCCCGTCGCGGACCAGGATGTCTTGCTCCCAAACAGACTAAATCATGTTTTTGCCCGCTTTGAGGACAACACAGTGCCACTGACACGGCCCGCTACCAAAACCTGCAGACTCTCCTTCACTGCAGCAGACGTGAGTAAAACATTTAAAAGTGTTAACCCTCGCAAGGCTGCAGGCCCAGACGGCATCCCCAGCCGCATCCTCAGAGCATGCGCAGACCAGCTGGCTGGTGTGTTTACGGACATATTCAATCAATCCTTATCCAAGTCTGCTGTTCCCACATGCTTCAAGAGGGCCACCATTGTTCCTGTTGCCAAGAAAGCAAAGGTAACGGAGCTAAACGACTACCGCTCCGTAGCACTCACTTCTGTCATCATGAAGTGCTTTGAGAGACTAGTCAAGGACCATATCACCTCCACCCTACCTGACACCCTAGACCCACTCCAATTTGCTTACCGCCCCAATAGGTCCACAGACGACGCAATCACACTGCACACTGCCCTATCCCGTCTGGACAAGAGGAATACCTATGTGAGAATGCTGTTCATCGACTACAGCTTAGCATTTAACACCATAGTACCCTCCAAACTCGTCATCAAGCTCGAGACCCTGGGTCTCGACCCCGCCCTGTGCAACTGGGTACTGGACTTCCTGACGGGCCGCCCCCAGGTGGTGAGGGTAGGTAACAACATCTCCACCCCGCTTATCCCCAAAAGGGTGCGTTCTGAGCCCTCTCCTGTACTCCCTGTTCACCCACGACTGCGTGGACATGCACGCCTCCAACTCAATCATCAAGTTTGCGGATGACACCACAGGCTTGATTACCAACAACGACGATGCGGCCTCCAGGGAGCAGGTCAGGGCCCTTGGAGTGTGGCGTCAGGAAAATAACCTCACACTCAACGTCAACAAAACAAAGGAGATGATAGTGGACTTCAGGAAACAGCAGAGGGAGCACCACCCTATCCACATCGACGGGACAGTAGTGGAGAGGGTAGTAAGTTTTAAGTGCCTCGGCGTACACATCACGGACAAACTGAATTGGTCCACCCACACAGACAGCGTTGTGAAGAAGGTGCAGCAGCCTTAGGAGGTTGAAGAAATTCGGCTTGTCACCAAAAGCACTCACAAACTTCTACAGATGTACGATCGAGAGCATCCTGTCGGGCTGTATCACCGCCTGGTATGGCAACTGCTCCGCCCACAACCGTAAGCCTCTCCAGAGGGTAGTGAGGTCTACACAACGCATCACCGGGGGCAAACTACCTGCCCTCCAGGACACCTACACCACCCGATGTCACAGGAAGGTCATAAAGATCATCAAGGACCACAACCACCCAAGCCACTGCCTGTTCACCCCGCTATCATCCAGAAGGCGAGTTCAGTACAGGTGCATCAAAGCCGGGACAGAGACACTGAAAAACAGCTTCTATCTCAAGGCAATCAGACTGTTAAACAGCTACCACTAACATTGAGTGGCTGCTGCCAACATACTCAACTCAACTCCAGCCACTTTAAGGAAAGAGCTTTTTCCAGCCATGCTCCTACAGGCGCACGAGTCGAGGTACGGGCAGTTCAACATTTAATGAACAGACATGAAACAAGACAGGCACAGTGTCAGCACACGGGGAAACAAGGACATGACAATCAATGCAGCAGCAGGGAATAGAGCGGGGAACCAGACAGATACAGGGGAGGTAATGACGGAGGTGATTGAGTCCAGCTGAGTCCAATAATTGCTGATGCGCGTGATGGGGGAAAGGCAGGTTGTGTAATGATGGTGGCGGGAGTGCGTAATGCTGGGGAGCCTGGCACCTTCAAGCGACAGAGAGGGGGAGCGGGAGCAGGCATGACACCTATAGAACATTAGTCTCATATTGGCAACACTGGCTCTGGTGTGATGGCTATGAGAGTCTATAATGAAATTAAAATAAAGAGACAGGTAATTGGGGGAAATGTCATGTTTCACTTTAAAAACCATCAACAGTTGAATCTGCACCACCATCAGGTCAACTGGAAGCCAGTTCAGTTCCCTGAAATGATTAGGACCAACATGCGTCCCTATGGCTGAGCTTGAGTATAATTCTAATCAGTTTGTTTTGGCCATTTGAAGTTTGTCATTCAGATTTTTTGTTATGCCACTGAACCATGAGATACAAGATTAGTCATACTGGCACTGTATCAGAGATGTTGCCAGGGTCTTCATCGTCTCTATATCCAGGAACTTGGCCTTCAGAGCCACAAGCTCGCATGTCATGTGCTGCTCCAGTTCAAATCCCCAAAAATCGAATTATTGTTTCTATTACATAATAAGATACATTGCCAGTTGCAGTTGTCTTAAATTCTTCAATGAACTATAATTGTATTTTGTTCTTAATATGTTAATACGTCTTACGTTGTCATACTAGCCGGATTAATAAGAATAAATGATATGTTCCTTGGAGAACACAGAATGATCAAGCTATTGAGTAACAGAAGATCAGAGACCATTGACAGCCATTTTACCAGTAGGTATAGTAACTTGTCATCTTTCATGTTCAACAACACACCAATAACATGTGACAACAGGAAACACAGCAGGTCAAAAGCAAGCTTACCTTCTGGCCAGGAAGGTCTTCCACATCACTAAAAACGGAAAGACAGCATCCCTGGGTGGGCTCAAATCACCAACTTTTAAATTAACAGTCTAACGCGCCATCCAATTGCACCACAGAGACTTGTGGTTATACTGACCCTCAGAAGGCCAAAGTCTCATGGAAGCTCACTTCAAGTTAGGAAGGGTCAGTTCACATCTCGACAATCGGAAAAATGTCATCCCTGGGTGGATGACTGTCAACCTTCAGATTGACAGTCAAACACACTAAATGATTGCACTTGAGAGGCTTGTGTTGGCATTGACCCTCAACAGGCCAAAGTTACAGGGAATCTCATGACAGGTCCAGGATGTCACATCCACATCATGGAGCACAACAAACTGAAAACTCTCATCCCTGGGTGGGCTCGAACCACCAATCTTTAGATTAACAGTCTAAGACGCTAACCAATTGCACCACAGAGACTTGTGATGAGTTTGACCCTGACGCTTGATCGCTGGCCATCCGTGCTCTCATCCAACTGAACATGGAGTTTACGAAACAACAACACTTTGTTCCAATGGTTGTGTTAACGTGCATCGAAAGTGCAGCAACATTTTCAAGGAAGTAGCCCTGTAGTTTTCTAATGTTTGTTAGCTTTTTGAATGGCCTTAAAAGGGCAAAAATGTAGCGCAATATTCGCCAGCGCAACATTATATTAAAAGGCATCTGGCAGGAGTAAATTCAGCCACAATCACAAATATATTCTGATAAATATATATTTTAAACAACTGCATTTTCACAAATGTAATATATAATCGCCAAGCCCATTCAAAATAATTAGGGGACTGACTCCGGAAGAATGATGTAGTGGCGAGTCACTTTCATGGCGTATAGGCATACATATACACACAAACACACTGGACCAACATTGTCCTTCAAGTGAGATAAATATAAATGCTAAGGCTTTTCATGCCAGATTGACATTATTTACGTTGTCATACTAGCCAGATTAATATGAATACAGGTGCTAACTGATTGCGCTAGAGAGGCTTTTCGTGGTATTGACCCTCAGCAGGCCAAGTTGTTCAGCACTATTATGGCTTCGGGGTAGAAGCTGTTAAGGAGCCCTTTGGTCCTAGACTTTGCGCTCCGGTACCACTCTACATGCGGGAGCAGAGAAGACAGTCTATGACTTGGATGACTGGAGTCTCTGACAATTTTATGGGCTTTCCTCTGACACCGCCTATTATATAGGTCCTGGGTGGCAGGAAGGTTGGTCCAAGTGATGTACGCACTACCCTCTGTAACACCATACTTTCAGATGCCGAGCAGTTGCCATACTAGGCGGTGATGTAACCGGTCAGAATGCTCTCGATGGTGCAGCTGTAGAACCTTTTGAGGTTCTGGGGACCGATGCCAAATCTTTTCAGTCTCCTGAGGAGGAAATGGTTTTGTCGTGCCCTCTTCACAACTGTCTTAGTGTGTTTGGACCATGATAGTTTGTTGGTGATGTGGACACCAAGGAACTTGAAACTCTCAACCCACTCCACTACAGCCCTGTCAATGTGAATGGGGTCCTGTTCAGCCCGCCTTTGTCTGTAGTTCATGATCAGCTCCTTGGTCTTGCTCCCATCGAGGGAGAGGTTGTTGTTCTGGCACCACACTGCCAGTTCTCTGATCTCCTCCCTATAGGCTGTCTCATCGTTGTTGGTGATCAAGTCTACCACAGTTGTGTCGTCAGAAAACATAATGATGGTTTGGGAGTCGTGTTTGGGCACGCAGTCGTGGCCAAACAAGAAGTGCTTAAGTTGATTAACAAAAACTACACAAGTGAACTTAACTACATGACCAATTACTAAAAAAAACAGCAAGCAATAAATAATGACAACAGCGATTACTCACAGTACTAACAAGATACCCACCCTACATGATGACAAGACTACTGAGCTCTATAAGTATTGGGGCAGTGGCCCATTTTTATACATTTTTTGGCTCTGCGCTCCAGCACTTTGGATTTGAAATGATGCAATGCTACCATGACCACGGATAGCCTTGAATGAATCGTGAATAACAATGAATGAGAGTTACAGGCGCACTAATACCATTCCCCCAAGACATGCTAACCTTACAATAACAGGGGAGGTTAGCTTTTTTTGTGGGGTGTGATATTGATGCCTATAACTTTCTCACTCATCATAATTCATTCAGGATGATCCGTAATCATGGTAGCATCCACATTAATGCAGTGTTTAGAAACATATTCTATACTCATTTACAATAACAGTGACAAATGCATCCAGCAAGTTTGTAGACTCACAAGCTTGATTTAATCATTGCGGGAGCAAATACTAAACTTTTGACTACTTTAAATACATAAGTGAATTTGTCCCAGTACATTTGGTCCCCTAAAATGGGGGGACAATGTACAAAAAGTACTGTACTTTCTAAACAGTTCACCCGATATGGATGAAAATACCCTCAAATTAAAGTTAAGTCTGCACGTCAGTCCATTGTATCATTTCAAATCACAAATGCTGGAGTAGAGCCAAAGCAACAACACAAATGGTCACTGTCCCAATACTTTTGGAGCTCACTGAAGTTTGTCATTTAGCATAAACACTCAAGGAATAAAATGATATAAAACAGAGTTTATTTATAGAAGAAATACAGTTAAAGTGCACATTAGCATAGCACTTCAACCAGACACTCTGGCTCTCCGACAGGTCACAGATACGTTGGTTCAAACATTTATTTTCAAAATGCCTGTGCTGTTGCAACATTCCATTGCTACTGTGACAAAATCTTCTGCAGGGTGATGCCAAGCATCAAGTTTGTTTGCAATCAATCATCTAACAATAACCCATGTAATGAAATACATCTGTGACATGTGTGAAATATGCCCCTGGTGGTGCAGTTCTAGCCACATTGTATCATTTTTTGGGGGTTTGTACCTGTTTTGTATCAGCACAACTGAAGCCCATGTGATACAATAAAGACAAAGAATGGTCTTTTCATTTGCTTTTTTTATTTTATTTAACCAGTAAAGCTAGCTGAGAACAAGTTCTCATTTACAACTGCGACCTGGCCAAGATAAAGCAAAGCGACACAAACACATGGGATAAACAAGCGTATAGTCAATAACACAATAGAAAAGAAAAGTCTATATACAGTGTGTGCAAATGGCGTGAGGAGGTAAAGCAATAAATAGGCCATAGTAGCGTAGTAAATACAATTTAGCAAATAAACACTGGAGTGATAGATGAGCAGATGATGATGTGCAAGTAGAAATACTGGTGTGCAAAAGAGCAGAAAGGTAAATAAAACCAATACGGGGATGAGGTAGGTAGTTGGTTGGGCTATTTACAGATGGGCTATGTACAGCTGCAGCGATCGGTTAGCTGCTCAGATAGCTGATGTTTAAAGTTAGTGAGGGAAATATAAGTCTCCCTTCAGCGATTTTTGCAATTCGTTCCAGTCATTGGCAGCAGAGAACTGGAAGGAAAGGAGGCCAAAGGAGGTGTAGGCTTTGGGGTGACCAGTGAGATATACCTGCTGGAGCGCGTGCTACAGGTGGGTGTTGTTATCGTGACCAGTGAGCTGAGATAAGCGGGAGCTTTACCTAGCATAGGCGTATAGATGACCTGGAGCCAGTGGGTCTGGCAACAAATATGTAGCGAGGGCCAGCCGACTAGAGCATACAGGTCGCAGTGGTGGGTGGTATAAGGGGCTTTGGTGACAAAACGGATGGCACTATGATAGCAAACTGGATGCAGTCTGAGTAGAGTGTTGGAAGCAATTTTGTAAAGGACATCGCCGAAGTCGAGGCGGCATGAGTGAACGAGGCTTTGTTGCGAATATGAAGCCGATTCTATATTCAATATTGGATTGGAGATGTTTAATATGAGTCTGGAAGGAGAGTTTACAGTCTAGCCAGACTGTAGTTTGTAGTTGTCCACATATTCTAAGTCAGAACCGTCCAGAGTAGTGATGCTAGTCGGGTGGGCGGGTGCGGCAGCGAACGGTTGAAAAGCATGCATTTGGTTTTACTAGCGTCTAAGAGCAGTTGGAGGCTACGGAAGAGTCGGCCCGAGAATTGAACCCTGTGGTACCCCCATAGAGACTGCCAGAGGTCCGGACAACAGGCTCTCCGATTTGACACACTGAACTTGGTCTGAGAAGTAGTTGGTGAACCAGGCGAGGCAGTCATTTGAGAAACCAAGGATGTTGAGTCTGCCGATAAGAATGTGGTGATTGTGATTGACAGAGTAAAAATCCTTGGCCAGATCTATGAAGACGGCTGCACAGTACTGTCTTTTATCAATGGCGGTTATGATATCGCTTAGTACCTTGAGCGTGGCTATGGTGCACCTGTGACCAGCTTGGAAACCAGATTGCACAGCGGAGAAGGTATGGTGGGATTCGAAATGGTCAGTGATCTGTTTATTAACTTGGCTTTCGAAGACTTTAGAAAGGCAGGGCAGGATGGATATAGGTCTATAACAGTTTGGGTCTAGAGTGTCACACCCTTTGAAGAGATGCTTGTTGAAGATAAAGGCAACGCAGAAATACTTTCACAACTGAATGAATTGTACACAGTAGCTTTTGTCCCACTCTCTCCTTCCCTTCCAATCTCTCCCCCTCCTCCCTCACACACTGACAAAAACCAGGCGTGCAGAGTAAGCCAGATCTGCCAGGTAGAGCAGGAAGTTGAGAGCGGTGAGAACTGCAACCATCAACAGTGTTGGCTGCTGCCGGGTTTGGATGTGGCTGTAACTCTTGTCAAACTGGAACACGGGCCAGATGATGGTGGCGGTCAGGTACATGACAACAGCCAGCAGGCCATAGGCTGACAGGAAGCGTGTGAAGGGGAACGGGAGAAAGCCGGTACACTCCCCGACACACAGCACCACCACGGCTGCCGACAGGATGAAACAGACACAGTAGACCGCCATGCACCACTTGAGCGCTGCGTGATGATCGTACGACACCGGGTCGCTGACCAGCATGAAGATGATGCAGGCCACGAAGGTCTGGCACACCTTGAGCAGGCCTGGAGACGTGGCCATGTAGCCCACCACCTCGCCTGGCTGCGCCCGCGTCAGGGTCACCTCCCACAGGTAGGCCACGGTGGCCAGGCAGGAGAAGACGGTGGAGGCGATGCGTCTGTCCCGGGCCTCCCCGTGGTTCTGCTGGCCCTTGAGGAAGTAGACAGGGAAGATGACAGAGGCGGAGAAGCAGAGCAGGGTGGCGTAGCAGGCCATGGTGATGGGAAAGTTTTTCCAGGAGACAGGGGCTCGGGCCTGGAGGCCAAAGTGCTCCACCAGCAGTACCAGCAGGGTCATGGAGAAGCTGAAAGCCCAACAGAACACACACCAGTCTGCTAACCCGTGGGAGAGAGAGGCCTCACGGGCCACCACACTGAAGGCCACGCAGGAGAACAACTGTGCAGCCACACGCACCCACAGCAGCTGGGAGGTGGGCAGCACAATCAATGGCATGGTGGGAGGTGTTATACTGTCAAGTTATACAGGGGAGTGGGGAATATGTACTGTAATATAGCTGAACACCGTAATAGTTCTTGTTCTGGCCCTTCCTCAGATACAATTAAAAGACTCTGAACTTGTCCTGTTCTCATCCAGGGTTCTGCAAGGAGATAAAGAAACAAAGCAAGATTTAGGGGCCAGGCAAATCACAGAACATCCCAATTTAGAAATACAGTATAACACAAAAGTGAGTACACCCCTCACATTTTTGTAAATATTTGAGTATATCTTTTCATGTGACAACACTGAAGAAATGACACTTTGCTACAATGTAAAGTCGTGAGTATACAGCTTGTATAACAGTGTACATTTGCTGTCCCCTCAAAATAACTCAACACACAGCCATTAATGCCTAAACCGCTGGCAACAAAAGTGAGTACACCCCTAAGTGAAAATGTCCAAATTGGGCCGAAATAGCCATTTTCCCTCCCCGGGTACATGTGACTTGTTAGTGTTACAAGGTCTCAGGTGTGAATGGGGAGCAGGTGTGTTAAATTTGGTGTCATCGCTCTCACACTCCCTCATACTGACTGGTCATTCGAAGTTCAACATGACACCTCATGGCAAAGAACTCTCTGAGGATCTGAAAAAAATAATTGTTGTTCTACATAAAGATGGCCTGGGCAATAAGAAGATTGCCAAGACCCTGAAACTGAGCTGCAGCACGGTGGCCAAGACCATACAGCGGTTTAACTGGACAGGTTCCACTCAGAACAGGCCTCGCCATGGTCGACCAAAGAAGTTGAGTGCACGTGCTCAGCGTCATACCCAGAGGTTGTCTTTGGGAAATAGATGTATGAGTGCTGCCAGCATTGCTGCAGAGGTTGAAGGGGTGGGAGGTCAGCCTGTCAGTGCTCAGACCATACGTCGTACACTGCATCAAATTTGTCTGCATGGCTGTCGTCCCAGAAGGAAGCCTCTTCTAAAGATGATGCACAAGAAAGCCCGCAAACAGTTTGCTGAAGACAAGCAGACTAAGGACATGGATTACTGGAACAGAGCATGATCACCTCCCTTCGGAGACTGGGCCGCAGGGCAGTAATTCCAACATGATAACGACCCCAAACACACCTCCAAGACGACCACTGCCTTGCTAAAGAAGCTGAGGGTAAAGGTGATGGACTGGCCAAGCTTGTCTCCAGACCTAAACCCTATTGAGCATCTGTGGGGCATCCTCAAACGGAAGGTGGAGGGGTGCAAGGTCTCTAACATCCACCAACTCCGTGATGTCGTCATGGAGGAGTGGAAGAGGACTCCAGTGGCAACCTGTGAAGCTCTGGTGAACTCCATGCCCAAGAGGGTTAAGGCAGTGCTGGAAAATGATGGTGGCCACACAAAATATTGACACTTTGGGCACAATTTGGACATTTTCACTTAGGGGTGTACTCACTTTTGTTGCCAGCAGTTTAGACATTAATGGCTGTGTGTTGAGTTATTTTGAGGGGACGGCAAATGTACACTGTTATACAAGCTGTACACTCACTACTTTACATTGTAGCAAAGTGTCATTTCTTCAGTGTTGTCACATGAAAAGACATACTCAAATATTTACAAAAATGTGAGGGGTGTACTCACTTTTGTGATACACTGTAAATAAAAATGAAACCATTGTGAGATTGTGAAACTGAAACCGTTAACACGACTCTCAGTTCTACATACACGAGAGCAGTTCTTGAAAACGGTTCCCAGTCACTTCTTCCCTGCATGTCCCTCCCTCCCCAGAGAGATGCCTGATTACATGCTCTCCTAGTTTAAGTACACACATTACATCAACATGGCTTGACTCGCAGTTCTAAGTTTAAATGCTTGAGAGAATTGTATTCACTACGACAATACGTGCTAACAAATTGAAAGAAATACGTTTTTTTGTACGTATGGGAAATTTCAGGGACTTTTTATTTCAGGTCATGAAACATGGAACCAACACTTTACATGTAGTGATTATATTTTTATTCAGTATAATTTAAAGATCCATACTAAGTATTGGATCTTTAAAATACAGCTTTTTCATGACCCTGCAGTTTACCTATACAATGTCTGATGGTGAAGTAAACAAAATATATAAATGAGCTCTCCACAATGAATTTCAATAGAAAACTAATAAAAATAGTCAAGCTCCGGCAACCATGGAAAAGTAAATACCTGTCTATTTACAGGAAAAAAAATGACACTGATGAACTCCTTAGTCATATCTTAGCTTACTTCACTTACGTATGGCCTTGCCTACCCCTGATGATTTGTATTTCAAATCATATGAGCAAAAAAAAATGTTTTCTTTTATCTGGGATGCTAAACCAGACAAGATAAAGCGTGCCCATCTATATAATGAATATAAACTGGGTGGGTTGAGATTAAATATAAAAGCTCTAAACCTCTAAAAGCTTCACTTATACAAATATTTTACTTGAATCCAAAATGGTTCTCAAGTAGATTACTAAGAAAAACTTGTTTAAAAATTGAATTTTGTGCAGATTGCCACGTCTCATTTTCGATTATTTGAAAATTAAACCTTGTTGAAAGTATCTCTTGTTGAAACAAGCATTGCAGAGCCTGGCATGTTGGGGGCTTGGGCCGATAGGTTGCTGGTTCGGGTTCCCGATTTAACTTGGTGGGAGATCTGTCGACGTGCCCTTTGGCGGGGTGCTTTGACCCTGATTGCTCCTGTGGGTTGCTCTGGATGGGAGTGTCTGCTAGATGACTGAATGTAACGTAAATGTTGAGCGGCTTCACTGCAGGTAGATTGTATGTTTTAATATTTAATACATTTGAACAAAAACTAGAGTTTCTATTAGACAAATTCAGGTAAGTCCCTCCCTGTTTAGTTTCCGTTTAAGAAACATTTCGCATCAGAATCGGCGGAATGAATACACCCCTAACCAGTGCAAAACCTTTTCGCTATGGTGTAAAATGTTTTCGCTACGGTGTGCACAAATGAATTTTGTTCAACCCAGCTCTTTAGGGTTGTTAGGCCTACTAATTGATTACCACATCCCCCCCCTCCTGGTCACATGTTATAATCCTCCAGTAGGTTACACTTATCGGTAACACTTTATTTGGATAGTCCATCTGTAGATCCTCTACAGACTATATATAGTCTATCAGAAAGATTTCAACTAACTATCTACTAACCCTAACCTCAACACCAACCCTTATCAACACGATATTGTTGATAGTACAGTATGACCATCTGTAAAGCATCTACAGATGGATTACCCGGACTATCCAAATAAAATGTGACCCACTTCTCCTCACACTAAGAAAGATATAGCAGTCAGAGAGAAAACATATATTCTAGCTGTGACTTGTACTAGGCTAGGGAGTATGCACACAGTAATGAGGAAATAAAAAAACTGTGAATTCAGACTGAATTGAGAAGGCATTTCCTCCTTGACGTCATCGCTCTCTATTGGCATTGGTGTTCACTGTCAGTCACACAGCATCATCATCCCTTTTCGTTGGGCCAAAGCTAAGATCCTAAGACTTCGAGACACGTCTGCATCCCAAATGGTACCCTATACCCTACACAGTGCACTACTTTTGACCAGAGCCCTATGGACGTGGCCTTTGACTCATATTTAATATACTCATGACCTGAATGCAAGGTACACTGATACTTCAGTCATCCTCATCATATGCTTGTCAGTAACACATTGACTTCCTCTTCAGTGTGTCAAGCTCTAAACCTGGCTTCTTTAAGGCTTTGTTGCTTTAAGTACTTCTTTACTGAGTCTATTAGCCAGAGGAGAGCTTTAAAAGAGCCTCCCTTCCTCTCTGGCCGCGGAAGAAAAACAGGAAGCTGAACTAATGACTCCATCTCACATCTACAGGGGCCCAGATACTACTAGCCTACTGTACCGTAGACCTAGTCCACATGGAAATGACAAGTTTGTGATATAAAACTGGGTTACACAAACCTTGGGCTTGTTTACTGGACCCAGATTAGACCAAAGCTACTCCTAGACGAGTCCAGAACTAGGATGAATCTGTGTCTGGGAAGCTGGCCCACATTGTCAATACCATATTCCATTTCTCTTTTAGATGGGGTCCGAGTTACTCACATCTGGAGGCTGGGGAACAAAACTAAACTGAGGTGAAATGGGGGTTAGGAGGATGTGATGGGTGCAGTTATGGTATGTGCCCAAGTCTCCCTCTCTCTCTCTCTTGAAAAGGAAGTATTGCAATATTCTTAGCAGGAGAGTGCTGGTTTTATTGTTTATTTTCATGCCAGTGAGAAATTCCCTATGAATATTTTATTTAGAATTTAAATGATTCTAATATTGGCAGGATGTTCAAACTGAAACACATGGGGAGAAATGTTCCTCAAAGCATGACCAGACTTGTTGATGGTATTTCCAACACATACGGATCATCAATGATGAGTGAGTGAGTGCACAAGCGTAAGGGCTGTGGCCGACGCGACGCGCTGCACCTATAAGTAGATTAATGCTATGGTATCTGAGGCATTCTCATTGGACTAAAAATAGAAAGTAACGGTATTTTCTGTACCTTCTTTCTAATCTTCACTGGAATAGAAATAGCATTTTAAAGAAGAACGGTTATTCTTACCTCTGATCTCGCATGGTCTTCTTCCTTCCTGTTACCGTTTTGGAGCCGGGGCGCGCACTTTTACGCTCGCGACCACTTCGTCTACAGGTAACTGCCAAAATAATGGAAACACTTGAGTAAAAGTAAAGATACCTTAATAGAAAATGACTCGAGTAAAGTCACCCAGTAAACTCCTACTGGAGTAAAAGTAAAAAAGCATTTGGTTTTAAATATACTTAAGTACCAAAAGTAAATGTAATTGCTAAAATATACTTAAGTATCAAAAGTAAAACTATAAATAATTTCAAATTCCTTATATTAAGCAAACCAGACGGTACCATTTTCTTGTTTAATTTTTTTTTACGGATAGCCAGAGGCACACTCCAGCATAATTTACAAACAACACATGTGTTTAATGAGTCCGCCAGATCAGATGCAGTAGGGATGACCAGGGACGTGTGAATTATACAATTTTCCTGTCCTGCCAAGCATTCAAAATGTAATGAGTACTTTTGGGTGTCAGGGAAAATGTATGGAGTAAAAAGTACATTCTTCTTTTCAGGAATGTAGTGAGGTAAAAGTAAAAGTCATCAAAAATATAAATAGTAAAGTCGGGTACAGATACCCCAAAAACTACTTTAAAGTATTTTTACTGAAGTACTTTACACCACTGGATACAATGCATATTGAACGCAAGTGCTTCCACACAAGTGTGTGGTTCCTCATTTAAATAAGAATTGTATATCCCATTATGCTTAGGGTCATGTATAGAATGCTGGGCAGGACATTATTTGGACTACCATGGGTATGCCCCCATGGGAAGATAATGCCTCCATCCACAGGACACGAGTTGTCACTGAATGGTTTGATATGCAGGAAAATGATGTAAACCATATGACATGGCTGTGTCCGTCACCAGATCTCAACCCAATTGAACACTTATGGGAGATTCTGGAGTGGTGATTGAGACACCATTTTCTACCACCATCAACAAAACACCAAATTATAGAATTTCACGTGGAAGAATGGTGTCACATCCTTTCAATAGAGTTCCAGACACTTGTAGAATATATGCCAAGGTGCATTGAAGCTGTTCTGGCTCCTGGTGGCCCAATGCCTCATTGTGACACTGTATGTGGATGTTTCCTTTATTTTGGCAGTTACCAGTAGCTCAGAGAAGAACTGGGCAAGTTCGATTATGCTGAACCGCGGGGCAACGGTCTATGGCTGGCGCCCTTCTCAAATCGAACAGTCAGCATGGTGCATCGTCCACGAAGATACATCTCTTTCCCATAATATATATATAATAAGTATATACACACACACACGTATATATTTGAATTTTCAAAATAGTTTTTATTGGGAAGGCAAATCATGCGTTTTTATCAAACACAATCACTTTTGCATGTGAAAACACAGAAAATCATACTCATTCTCCACGTGCTTAATTATGTCACTTTTGTTTTGAGCTGACTTCATCTTGGGCTTAAAAACGGGGCACCTGGCACACGCCCGGGTGGCAGCCCGGTTCCTAAACGAAGGCAATCAACATTCACTGTGTGCAAAACACGCCTATCCAGGCGCCCGGGACAGATTAATCGAATCCCCTCACTTTCTCACAAACTCCACGCCAAATTTGGTCATATGTCTCATTTATAGTAGGTCATGCCTGGAACTGGAATTGGGGGCTTAACCAGGGGCACGTTCAGCAGGACAATATTTTGGAACAGTTATAAATAATGTTAGGCTATGTATAACAAACGTGTGTCTTGGACATGGAGAACAAGGAATCATGTTGGCTCTACTGATGGCATTTCCTATCTGCAATGTTCGACAACGTTTGGCTAATGATCTTGGCCCAGATGTGTGTGGATAAGTGGTGGAAGCTGTTTGAAGGTATGGGGAGGCATCGTCTGCTGAAACAGTTTCCATCAGGTCCAGAGTTTCAGCAATAGTTTTAACAATAGTTGCTAAAATTAGTCTACACTAAAGCCAATACTATCGCCATCTACTGGCAGTGGTTAGTCCCTACCACCGACATGTGAACTCCTTTTCTTTCCTATATTCCTTTCCTTGCCTTTCCTCCTTGCCTAGCTCCATTTATTTCCCTCCTTTCCTCACCCCCGCCCCATTTCTTCATTATTATTGTTTATTAAGATAACCTATATTAAATACAACACCAGCATGATTTTGTTTAATTTGAAGGATTTAGGAAAATGTTGTTTTGAAGCTAATTTCATGCAATTCTATGTAGTTTACAAGTCTCATGACATCTTAGGTAGGCTATTTAATGATGATGATAATAAGGAAAATACAGTCTTGACCCAATATCCCCCCCCAAAAATGTTGATGCATGCCAGCAAAGCCACAACACTAAACAATACATTAATTTCACTATAACGGTGACAAGCGGTGCCCACAAACTGTTGGGACAACTTTATGTAGGCCCTAACAGCAGAGCTTTCTTTTCAGCACCATGGAGTGAATCCTTACCACCACTACACCTGGCTATCAGCGGAGCCTTGTCTGGCAGCGAAACAGATCATTCAGCCTCATTTCCTGCCTTTTTAAAAATGGTTGACTTCCTTAAACAAATCTGGTTTCTACTGACAATTGAGATGGACAAACTGTGGCAGAAGGGAACGATGAGCGAATAAGAGGCGATCCGTAATTTTGATTAAGACAATGAGCGAGCAAAGACAGACGTAGTCACTGTAACTATTTACTCAGCACTTTTGAAATGTACAGTGACAAAATTCAGAACATGGGCCATTCTTACAGTATTCTACTCGTACACCAAGTCAGAACCGTAGGATAAATAAAGGGATCAGATAAGCAGACAATGAAATTTCTCTAAAACAAGCTATAGGCTTCATGTACACCACCAAGTCGGAACAATAGGCTAAGTTATGAAGGGGGAAGGGACCAAATTATTAGGGTGAGGCACATGGGCTACGAACAGCTTACTACACAACATACACTTAGTATTACTTTCTTAGCTACAGTATACATATCTCCCTGGTGTATTAAATAATGTATGCAGCAGCATACAATACATTTTTGGACTCACCTTGTTGTGCTGAGCTCACTTGAACAGGAAGGTGGCGCGGTGGTCCTTCTTGTGGGCGCATTTTGTCAAACTTTGTCATCTTTTACTGGATTTATGGTGCTGTCAAAACAAGTGGGAACTCTGAAAAAAACAGAAAAAAAAAAGAAGTCAAATCATGACGTCAGTGATGTTCAGGTCGGTGCTCTAGAAAGAGGCCCGAGGTCCCAACTTGGAATTCCGAGTTGGATGACCGTTCAAAACGTATTTTCCCGGTCGGTGCTAATATTTTTCAGTTTCCAGTTGTCTTGAACTCACTGAAGTCTGAGATTTCCCAGTTCTGAGTTTCCAGTTTTGAATGCGGCAGAAGTCATGCTGGATTGACAGCATGGCCAATGTATTCAACCTTTTCTGGCTCTTGGTGTTGCATGTGAATGTTTATCCTTTTAAGCTTGGAAAAGAGACCCTTAAACCCAGACTTAGATCACACACTCTCTCCACTGAACGCTTGCAGTTAGCCACTGATTCCTTCCAAATCCTTCATTGTTGAATTGGCGTTTTACAATTTGTTGTCTAATGTTTATGTCCAATGGCAGATGAGCACTGATATGTTTTATCTATACTTTCTCTTCATATGACAAGGATTGAAATGGATTTGTCAGTAGATTGTTGACTTTATTCATGATGATGACTGCTTGTCTAGCTTGCTACCTAAGATTTTGAAAGTATGACGTTGACATGATCAGTCCACTCAAAGTTACGTAGATTCAAGTGCCTTCGAAAAGTATTCAGACCACTTGACTTTTTCCAAATATTCTTAGGTCACAGCCTTATTCTAAATAGTTTTTTTCCCCCTCATCAATCTACACACAATACCCTATAATGACAAAGCAAAAACAGGTTAAGAATTTTTGCTAATTTATATATTTTTTTAAATGGCAATGTCACATTTACAAAAGTATTCAGACTCTTTACTCAGTACTTTGTTGAAGCACCTTTGGCAGCGATTACAGACTTGAGTCTTCTTGTGTATGAGCTACAAGCTTGGCACACATGTATTTGGGGAGTTTCTCCCATTCTTCTCTGCAGATCCTCTCAAGCTCTGTCAGGTTGGATGGGAAGCGGGCTTGGGAGAGATGGGAGATGAAGGTTGAAAGTCATGCGAAAGTCACTGCTTCTTAACACAGCGCATCCAACCCAGAAGCCAGCCGCACCAATGTGTCGGAGGAAACACCAAGCACCTGGCTCCCGGCCCGCCACAGGAGTCGCTGGTGCGAGATGAGACAAGGATATCCCTACCGGCCAAACCCAGACGACGCTAGGCCAATTGTGCGTCGCCCCACGGACCTCCCGATCGCGGCCGGTTGCGACAGAGCCTGGGCGCGAACCCAGAGTCTCTGGTGGCACATTAAGATATCTTTACTTTTGCTGAAGTATGTATTGGGTACTTTTTCCACCACTGCTGATAGCAGCACTTGATTTTTTGAGCTCTCCCTGTAAATTTTGCGGTGATGTAGTGTCCCAATGACTGATAGAACACTGAGCCAATCACGGTACAACTAGATTATATTACCAACCCCTACGCTCTGTTTTTCCGCTGGCTGCCCCAGCACCCCAGAAAGCACTGAGCTAGGCTGAAACACCTGCTTTACTCAAGAAAGCAAAAAAGTGACCATATTTGTATCCGGCTTAATTTACTCAACTTCTTTTAAAAACTAATATGTGACACGTATTAATGCCAAAGTAATATACACAAAAACATGAAGGTTCGCCACTGAACTAATTATACATATTCTATTCATGCAGATGCTGGAATACCTACATGCAGGAACGCCCCTAATTGCTAGCCACAATCACACACAATTGGTAATTCTGGGGATTTGTGTATGGACTGCTGCAATACTGGAATCCGACCAGTTGGTGGCGTCTCTTTTGTTTGTCTTGCTCTTTGGAAATGGTGTGATTTCCATACACAACCACCACTTTATGGGAGAGAAGGACTTGCTACTGGATTTAGGTGGGTGGAAAACAACATAATATGGATCATCGGCCTGAAGGCTACAGCTAAATACATGAACATATTCATGCAATCAGAAATGTGGATTAATCGAGGAATGCGAGGGAGTATGGGACAATGGAATCTCACCCTATGGAATTCAGCAGTTTGATCACATGAAAGCGAGTTGTTTGGGAAGGAGAGACGTCGCCTGCATCTACCTATAAAGCTAAGCCGAATCGAATGGACTGTATTTTGAGAGCAAGACATCCAAGTTGATTGTACAAGTAATAGGATACTGGATATATCTTTACATTCCAGAGGGGTAACTGGCCTCTGTCTGCATTTCAGATGCTATCTAGCCAATGCATTCGAGTGGCAGACTAGTTTAGCTAGTTCTCCATTGCTGCTCGCCATTGCTCCCTGTCGCGTCGGCGTCATAGCCGATGAGAACGCTCTTGTGTCCAATCACAGTTTTCACGTGATGTCGCGGATGGCTTTTGGCCTCTATCGGAATTAGCTTGTTAGTAGCCTGTCAGCCATTATTTGCTTATCACAACAAAATATTCTCTACAACAGTGAGTGTTGCAGAAAGAGACCCCATTTGTTGGCAAAAGCAAGTGTTTAATTTGCATCAAAACAATATTTAGTTAGCTATATAGCAATAATAGCCATCGTTATGGCTAACGTTAACTAGTTAGCAAGCTAGCCAACTTGATGTAAAGGGCAAGCTATCTACCCAGCTAACATAGCGCGGTTCTTAACGTTATGTAATGCTGGATATCAATAACATCAGCCAACTAGTCGCTTGTCGTGGATATAATTGTTCTTTCAATTTTGGGAAAGTTTATCGGGGGCATTTACTTGCAACGTTCACTGACCAGTCAACGTTAGCTAGCTTGTTAGGGAGCTAGCCCTTACATCGTAGTTCGCTTTGCATTACTAGATATTGTAGCGTTAAACAGGCTCCAGTGTACAGCTACGAGTTAGTGTTGCAGTGGAAAGTCCAGTCAGGTCAGAAGGCATCCTGTTTACAGCGGATATCCACCTCTTAGTCAATTTGGGAACACTTAGGTAATCATGCTGCACCAATGCATGCCATTCGAAGATACTTTTTGTGCATTTTAAATGTTGCACGAACTCGCATTTTAGAACAGTTCACAGCACCACATCGAACATTGGCCAAGTTTTAACACAGATAAAGGGACGTCTAGTCGAACATCATCACGTGCACGGAGATCATGTACTGTTCTTCCAAGAGCCACACCAGTAAACTAGCCTCAAGGACTCTGTAACTAAATTTAGCTCGCAAGGGATGGAAACCAATTTACTGAGGATAATGCCAGTACAGTTGTCTAGCTGACTTTACTTGGATTGGAAGTATCAACATAATAAGCTGGAGGAAATCTTTATATATACTCATATTACTTAGATTTTAATGAGTTTAAGCTAATGTTGGGATACTAGTGGAAATGCATATGCATTGTAATTAATTCGAATGTTTACTAGCTATTATCTCAGAAAACAAATACAATAGGACAGGAGCTGTTGACAAACAGGCATTATTACTCTGTCACTAAGACATTTGATGACAACGTTATTGTGCAAGCTATCACTTCCTGGTAGGACTGGAAACACAACAGGCCTTTAAAAAAAGATACTCTTTACTTTTGTATTGATTTGCTTGTTGTTGGTATTGCTACGTAGTTACACTTTGTCTTAAGACTAAATGAAAATAACACTGTAGATATTGCACAGTCAGTGGTGCCTGAATTTCATGTATTTTGCTTTGAGATAGCACACAATTTAAAGTCCCCCACCAACTATTTCTTGACTTTTCCTGTCACGCTAGATTGTTCTAACACTGTTTCAATTCGCCGGAAGGGCTGTTTCAACGGTCTACTGTAAGATACTTGAAGATTGCCTATGACAAAATGAGGAATATGCACCGAGCGCTCTCTGAAAAGAATAAGCTCCCCACTAGCTGACGTGAGGAGTTGTAACTTTTGGACATAGCTGGCAGACAGCAGCAGCACTGTGGAACTCTACAAAGAAACTTGAAGAAAAAAGGAGATGGTCACCCTGCTGTGACATCATTGGACTGGAGGAGAGGACACGGACACGCTCGAGCCGTCTGCAGCCATGAGTCTCCGCCCCCCCACCTCAACACTGGACAGGTAGGACTGACTGCTGATGATGGTGCTACTGACAGATGGGTCAATCTGTTTTATTTCCTTGTTTTCTCTGGCCCTCTCTCCTTGTCTCTTTCTCAAAACGCAATTGGATGAGAAGATCAGAGGGGAGGGAGCTCCAATGCGCTTTGAGAAGGAGACGAGTGGGGAGGATGTAAGTAATCAAGGAAGTACAGTGTCAAGAAAAGTATGTGAACCCTTGCATAAATTGGTCATCAAATTTGATCTGATCTTCATTGAAGTCACAACAATAGACAAACAGTGCGCTTACAATAATTTGTGTGTTATTAGTTTATTTTTCTTGTCTATATTGAATACATAATTTAAACATTCACAGTGTAGGTTGTAAAAAGTATGTGAACCCTTAGGCTAATGACTTCTCCAAAAGTTAATTGGAGTCAGGAGTCAGCTAACCTGGAGTCCAATCAATGCGACGAGATTGGAGATGTTGGTTAGAGCTGCCTTGCCCTGTAAACACTCACAAAATGAGAGTTGGCTATTCACAAGAAGCATTGCCTGATGTGAACCATGCCTCGAACAAAAGTGATCTCAGTAGACCTAAGATTAAGATTTGTTGACTTGCATGAAGCTGGAAAGGGTTACAAAAGTATCTCTAAAAGCCTTGATGTGCATCAGTCCACGGTAAGACAAATTGCCAACAAATGGAGAAAGTTCAGCAGTGTTGCTACTCTCTTTAGGAGTGGCCGTCCTGCAAAGATGACTGCAAGAGCACAGCGCAGAATGGTCAATGAGGTTAAGAAGAATCCTGGAGTGTCAGCTGACACTAAAGACTTACAGAAATCTCTGGAACATGCTACCATCTCTGACAAGTCTACGATACGTAAAACACTAAACAACAATGATGTTCGTGGGAGGACACTACAGTAGAAGTCACTGCTCTCCAGTCACTGCTGCATGTCTGAAGTTTGCAAAAGAGCACCTGGATGTTCCACAGCGCTACTGGCAAATTATTCTGTGGACAGATGGAACTACAGATGAGTTGTTTTGGAAGGAACACACAAACTATGTGCAGAGAAAAAAAGGCACAGCACACCAACATCAACCTCATCCCAACTGTAAAGTATGGTGAAGGGAGCGTCATGGAGGGCCTGGACAGCCTGCTATCATCGACGGAAAAATGAACTCTGAAGTTTATCAAGACATTTGCAGGAGAATGTTAGCCTATCTGTCTGCCAATTGATGCTCAACAGAAGCTGGGTGATGCAACAGACAACGACTCAAAACACAGAAGTAGTCGAGTTGTTTGGGAACTCGGCTGGGGTGTTCAGAGATTATTATTTTATGTACACCATTTATTTTCCTTTTATGTGAACGCAGCTGTAATTACTATCCACTTTTACCCAGCGATGACTTGCACTAAAGTTCGATTACTGCTCGATGACGATGACTAGTACCTTAAATCTATTGACATGGAACTGCCATGGTCTAGGGCATGCAATAAAACGAAAAAAGATACTATGTGCTCTAAAAAAGGAAAAAGCAGACATTGCGCTATTACAAGAGACACACCTCTGTGATGCTGAACATGCCAAACTCCGCAAAGCTTGGGTGGGACAGGTGTATTTCTCATCTTTAAAATCAAACAGTAGAGGCACAGCCATACTTATCCATAAAAATGTTCCATTCATAATTGACAAAAACATATCTGATCCGGAGGGGAGATTTATTTTGATAACTGGGTCACTATATGGTCAACCAATTACTATATTAAACATATACGCCCCTAACACAGATACTCCTGCCTTCATGTCAAAAATTATAACCCTGTTCAATGAGCATTGTGTCTCCTTTGGCGTGGTGGCCGGAGATTTTAATTGTACCCTTAACCCAACCCTAGACAAATCATCTCAAGTCCCCACCACAAATCCTAGATCTGCAAAGATGTTGAACTCTCTTACTAAAGAGATGGGACTGATAGATATCTGGAGAGAGAATAATAGCTCATCTATGGACTATACATACTACTCTAATGTCCATAACACCTACTCCCGTATAGATTACATTTTTATCCCAAAGCGTTTCATAAATTCAGCCACATGTACAATCGGACCCATAGCACTTTCAGATCACGCCTTTGTCCACCTCCGCTTTGACCTCTGCAAAAACATCCCGAGGACAAAGAGCTGGAAATTCAACACCTCCATGCTATTAAATGACGAGTTCCATACATTGGTAACTACATGGATAGACATCTACACACAAGACAATAAAGACTCTCCTGTTTCTCCGGCCACAATGTGGGACGCTGCTAAAGCCACACTAAGAGGTAATCTAATTGCATATGCTTCCTCTAAGAAAAAAGCAATGGAAGCACACAGGCTAGATCTTGAGAGGGAGCTGGAATGCTGTGAAAAAATACATAAACAATCCCTAGACAGCACCTCCTGGAGTCATCTTAAAGCAGCCAAAGCCAAACTGAATTTGGACTACACTCGGGAGATAAAAAAAAAGAAGTTTTCTTTACTAAACAGAAATACCATGAGTATAGCAATAGGCCCAGTAGATTGCTTGCTTACCAATTAAAAAAGGAGCAGTCAGAGCGTACAATCATGGCTATCCGAACAGCAGAGGACGAGGTCACATATGACCCAAAAAAGATCAATTTAACTTTTCATGATTTTTACTGCAAACTATATACCTCTGAGAGAAAACACACAGAGGCAGAACTCCACTCTTTCCTAGAGGGAATCTCGCTACCTAAACTATCAGAGACCGACCAGGAAGATCTCAACTCCCCCTTCACTCCTGAGGAGATCCTGGAGGCAATTACCTCCATGCCACCTAATAAGTCCCCAGGCCCAGATGGATTCCCCAGAGAGTTCTACAAAGCTTTTTGGCCCCAGCTCAGCCCTATCTTCATGCCAATGCTGGAGGATTTTTGCAAAAACGGAGTTCTCCCAGACTCAATGCACACAGCTCGCATTACAGTGTTGCTAAAAAAGGACAAGGACCCCCTATCCTGCTCGTCCTTCCGGCCCATAAGCTTGTTGGATTTCGACTATAAAATAATTACCAAATTGCTCGCCAAGAGACTAAACACTCTTCTTCCCAAAATAATAAAAGCGGACCAAACTGGATTTATTAGAGACAGATACTCTTCTGATAACATTCGCCGTCTTTTTGATATTATTGATCAAGTAAACGCACAAAAGACCCCTGTCCTGCTGGCTTCACTGGATGCTGAGAAGGCGTTTGACAGGATGGAGTGGAGCTTTCTGTTTTCAGTCTTAGAAAAGTTCAATATGGGCCCAAATTTTATTAAATGGATCAAATCACTATACTCTCATCCAAATGCCATGGTGACTACTAATGGACTGAACTCGGACAGATTCCCTCTGGAACGGGGCACAAGACAAGGGTGCTCGCTGTCCCCCCTGCTCTACTTGTTGGGGGCGGAGCCTCTGGCAGAGCTGATAAGGAGCAATCCAAGTATTATGGGTGTTTCTGCAGGTGGCCTGCAGCACAAGATTTCGCTTTACGCGGATGATGTCTTGCTCTACATATCCAACCCTGAGAAATCACTCCCTCTCATTTTAGACACAATTGCTCAGTATGGCAAGTTTTCAGGTTACAAGATCAATTTTAACAAATCCACTGTCTGCCCTCTCAATATTACACTCACCAGCTCTATGAAGACACTTTGTCCTTTCCAATGGAAAACACACGGGTTTTAATACCTCGGGATCTTCATAACACCAGATCTGAATAGCCTTTTTAAGGAAAATTATCTTCCACTCCTGGATCGAATCAAGAACGATCTCCAAACCTGGATCTCCCTCCCAATTAGCTTAGTAGGAAGAATTAATGTAATCCGTATGAACGTCCTCCCTAGACTAAACTACTTATTTCAGATGCTCCCATGCTTTCTCCCAGTTTCCTTCTTCAAAACAACTAACCAAAGCATCACCAAATTTATATGGGGCAATAAAAAACCTAGGATCAAGTTTTCCACTTTATCAAAACCGGAATCTAAAGGTGGTCTTGCCCTTCCCTCCCTTCAACTGTACTACTGGTCTGCCCAAATCCGCAACATGCTAACATGGATCACAAACAGACAAGAGTCAACGTGGATTCAGATAGAAGCCCAATCCTGTGGTTCATTGCCCCTAAGCTCAATTATATTCATTAATAACTTTAGTGAAGTGGGCAACATAGCCAAAACCTTTGCGATTTACAGCACCCTACTAGCGTGGAGGGACTGTAAGAAATACCTGGGCATTTCCTCCCAAATATGTTCTCACTCACCTATAGTAGGCAACCCAGACTTGCCAAAAGCCCTGAGGGATGCCAACTTTAATCTTTGGCATACTCTAGGAATCAGGACCTTTTCAGACCTATTTCATCAGAAAACCACTACACTGAAATCCTTTCAAGAGCTCTGCAGTGAATTCGATGTGCCAAGATCCCATTTTTTTAAATATCTTCAAATTAGACATGTAATTTCCTCATTTACCTCCAAGAGGAGGTTTAGAACTCAGTTGAATGAAGTTGAAACCCTTCTTGTCACAGCACAATCCATTAAAGGCAAAATATCTTACATCTATAGACTCCTTTCTGAGAAAGGAAGCTCCTCCTTTACTCCTTTGAAAATTATCTGGGAAAAGGACCTTGGTCTGACTATCAGTGATGAGTTATGGGCGGAGGTTTGCGACAGGGTATACTGCTCCTCTACCAGTGTAAAAATGAAAGAATCTAATTACAAATTTTTGTACACATTTTATTATACTCCTTTGAGACTCCATAGAATGAAAACAGATATGTCTCCTAACTGTAAAAGATGTACCTCTGAAAGCGGAACCTATATGCATGTATTTTGGAGCTGTAGGGAGTTTGATATGACCCCGTGTATCTATCTTCTTAATGCCCAGCAGGACTTTGTTCTTGATCCTGACAGAGAAAATTTGCTTATGACTATTACATACTTTGCTAAGAAATGTATTCTTCTATTGTGGGCCTCTAATACCCCTCCTACATTTAAAATGTGGATTGACCAGATTGTTGACTTTCTTCCTCTTGAAAAGCTCACTTATGACCTCCACAAGAGACAGCCCAAGTTTGATAGACTCTGGTCTCCACTATTCAACTATATTTCAAACTGGACAGAGTGAACGGGGTGACTAGGGAAATGCGCAGATACATGTTGTGTAAGGTACTGTAAAACCTAAAAACGAATTATTGGCCCGTCGTCTCAGCGAATGCTTGAAATAGCTGATAAGAACCTTGATAGTGCTGCTGCAAGTGTTATATGTTATTATTTTTTTTTGTGTGTTTTTATTTTAATTTCGTTTTTGAGTACGTGTGTGTGTATGTATATGTGCGTATGTATGTACATATATATATGTACCAAGGAAAATATATAGATTAAGAAAAATAAATGCTTTTATTTGACTTTATCATTCATTTTAATTGTATTTTTATTTTTCAAAAGTATTATTATTTTTTTATTTTTTATTTTTTTCAAGCCTGTCACATCTGTGAATGTGGAATGTGTTTTGTTGGTTGATTGAAAAACAAGAAAACGTAATAACTTTAAATTGAAAAAAAAAAAAACGCAGAAGTAAATCAACAACAGAATGGCTTCAACCCGATTTGAGATGCTATGGTATGACCTCAAGACAAGTTCACATCAGACTTCCCAAGAATATTGCATAACTGAAACACTTTTGTAAAGACGAATGGTCCAAAAATCCTCCTGACCGTTGTGCGGGTCTGATCTGCAATTATTGCTGCCAAAGGAGGGTCAACCAGTTTTTAAATCCAAGGGTGCACATACTTTTCCCACCTTCCACTGTGAATGTTTACACGGTGTGTTCAATCAAGACATGAAAATGTATTATTAGTTTAAGCAGACTGTTTGTCTATTGTTGTGACCTAGATGAAGATCAGATCAAATTTTATGACCAATTGGTTCACATACTTATTCTTGCCACTGTACAATTGATTCTCCTGATGTCTTCTTGCTAGACATGCAGTCAGTGACTATTATGTTCAAAGATCTACTAGCTTTAGCCTATTGCTTCTACCAGCCCGCATTACCGCATGTTGGATGTTGTACTAAGTTGTGATCCCCTGAGCGTACATTTCCGTACAGGGCTATTCTCAACTATGGAGGAGTTGTATCACATTTGATTCACTGGTTACATTTGATGTGGTGTATCCTTTATGACTCACTCTCCTATTGTATTTGAATACTGTATGTGTTTGCATGCATGTCTGTCTGTCCATGTGTACCTCTCTTTTTTTCCCTTTTCCTCCTTTCACTTTTGCTATCTCTGTGTCCACTTCCTGTGTCATGTGACAGTGGGGCAGCCATTAAGAAACACTCTCATCTGCCCAGGTAGGCTGGCTGTCTAATAAGAGCCCCTGTTGGTGGTTAATGTAGATCTGCAGTTGGAAAGCTGCTAATCTCGTCCACCTGCCGGCTCTCTCGCTGTCTAACCGTCTGGTTTCACAGCGCCTCAGAATGGAACTTGAATGAAAGCCTATGGCTGAGCTCTCAGTCCAACATCTAGCATAACCCTTAGATCAGGGTTCCCCCAACAAGTGACCCGTGTGCCGAATTTGGCCCGCGGGGGATTTCTATTTGGCCCATACGTTTTCTGAGCAAAAAAAAAACCTAACTATTTTACAATTTTTGGACCTAATAGACTGTTAATAAAAAGATTTTAAAAAACAGCAAATCAGCGCCAAATGATTTTAATTTTGGATTCCGATTTGTCTTTTTTACCCACACCACTTTCAAGTTCCACTTTGAAGCACAGTTTTACCAGCCTGGGGAGGAGGTTCAGAAAGCTGCTACAGCAGGCTTCCTTTCTTGGTGTCATCAAACTTTACGTACTCTTTAACTTTTTCTGTCAGTGCTCGTCTACTTTTTACTCTCCTACTTTTATTCTTAACCACCTTTCCTTTTCTCTCTTGGTCCCTTCTTCTTCTCTGGCTTCTCGCTTTCAGCCCTTTTGCTGCTTGGTGAGTTTTCTGCTCAGTTTATACTTGAGCTGTAAGAAATGCTGAAAGGCAAACTAAGCACAGATTCCAGCTTGCCCACTTTCCACAGCCCCCCCCCCCCCCCCCCCCACATGATCTCTCCTACCTCTGGCACTCTCTCCATCTAACTACCCCTGGTCTCCTCTGCCTATATCTCTGGCTCTTTTACAGTACATCTTTCCTCAATACCTCACATCCTCTCTCTTCGCCTCCTTTTCAAAATGCGTTGGAGAAGAAGGTCTGAGCGACACAGGATTTTGGACCTTCTCCAAAACGCTTGAGAAGGAGTCAAGGAGATGGGATCCAGGGAAAGGCGACTTGAGATGCAGCTGCTGTGTCCCATACACTCCTCTTTACTCTCTCCTCGTTCCTTCTTCACCACCTGCCAGAATTCCTCCCTCCCTCTCCTTCTCCCCAGCCATCCAAGTGTGATCCTGATTGATTAATCCTTCCATCGTGTAGCACCCTATTTGTGTCTCACGTTTCTCTTGTCCTGCCTTTCCCTCCAGGCTCAGCAGCCTGACGATAGGAGACTCGGAGCGCAAGACCTCCAGCAGCCAGCAGAGGGAGCCTCTGGCTGACTTCCCCACTGAGAGCACAGGTACATGGGTTTTATAGCACAGATAGATCTTCCCCTCCCTCCTTCACTCCATCTCACCTCCCCCCTCCCACCTCTCTCTCCCTCTCTCAGGTCAAGGTCTGGTTCAGAGATGTGTGGTTGTACAGAAGGACCAGCTAGGGTTCGGCTTCACTGTGTGTGGCGAGAGGATCAAGCTGGTGCAGAATGTTCGACCAGGTCAGAACCGTCTAGAACCAACACGTACATTTCTACACGTCTTCTCTAATGCTTCCTGGACAGTCTGTCATATGTCACTCATATCTCTCCATGCAGGTGGCGCAGCGGTCAAGGCAGGGGTCCACGAGGGAGACAGAATCATAAAGGTTACTCCTCGTTTCAAACTTTTACCGCTAACCCAATATCTATGTCTTCGTGATCAGAGACTACACTCAGCGGATTGAGTGCTCCTCTCTCTTTCTTATCCTCTCTCCATCTCTCTCTCTCAGGTCAATGGCTCGCTGGTGTCGTCCATGTCTCATCAGGAAGTGGTGAAGCTCATCAAGTGTGAGTGTCACTGGTCACTATAACGTTGGTGGCGACGCCTCTGCTTAGGATGCCTTCATTTGTGAAATGTGTTCAGGAGTAGTAATATGTCTTGTCACTTCCTGTCCTCTCTGTTGCTCTTTCACGCTCTATCGCTCTCGCCTACTCTTTCCTTCCAGCTGGGACATATGTTGCTCTGACTCTTCAAGGGCCGCCCCCTTCAGCAGCTGCCCTCCCCCTACATCCCCTCCCCACTGACCTCTTACCCAATCAGCGGACGTCACTGGGAGGAGAAGCCCCGCCTCCACCACCTCCACCCCTCTCCCCCGGACTGACCAGCAACCCCTCCCAAAGGATCACCAAACCACTGCAGGCGAGTTCCCTCAATCGCTGAGTACCATACCTTAACCGTCACCATAATACTTAGACACTGGCTGGTAGGCTAAACCTGACGATTTCTGTGACCGTATGATCAAGCTATGTTGCGTAACATGGGTCAAACGACAATGAGTTGAATAACACCGCATTTTCTCTCTTCCTCCTCTGTCATTTTGTGTGTTAGAACCTAGACGTACAGAAACACGCCACTCAGATCCTCAGGAACATGCTGGAACAGGGAGAGGCTGAGCTTCAGGTAACGGCTACGTACAGGGTTGCGAAATTCCGGTAACTTTACCCAAACTTCCGGGTTTTCCAGAAATCTTGGTTGGAAGATTCCCGGAATCAGTAGGTAATAAGCAGGATCCGGAATCCTTTGGGGAAATGTTGCTACTCCAAACAGTCAAACACACTTAGAATGGATACTTTTCGGTCATCTGGAATATAGACATATCCGTTCTATATATTGCATTTCTATCTCAAAATGTTGTGCCCCACTGAATATGCAATGGAAAGGGGACACTGCGTTTGAAAGTAGCCCTTTATTCAGACCAATAATCATTGGGGAGGGGGTTCTCATCACTGACCAATCAGTGCCTCTGATAATGTCACTTTGACCAATCCCGCAGGACTTGATGGGGGAACTGTTACTGAACCCCTCCCCATCCCTGGAGGAGCGAATTGAAAGTGCCAAGCGGCGGGCCCAACAAGTCAGGGTTAAAATCCAGCAAGATCTGGTGAGATACCTGTGTGCATGACAACAGACTCTTAACACCAGTCATCTAAACCTGCCAGTACCTAATAGGCACTATCTATTACGTTGGCATTACCGCAGTTTAACATCTTTGTTGTTTCTCTGTCTCTCAAGGATGGAACTCGATTGGAATCTGTGACCAGCTATGTAGTAGCAGGAGAAGGTTTCTATGGGATTTTGTTTGTCCATGATTCTTGTGGGGTTTTTTTTGTGTGAGGAAAATTGATGTACTGTCTTGATGTTTCTGCAGGTCGGTTGTCCGGGGATTCAAGTGAAGGAGACTTTGAGGTAAGTAATGAAGGCGCTCATCCTTTTCTTTAAGACTGATTAGCGAGAGAGAATCCCAGAGAGAGAAAGTTTGAGGAAGAGAGATATGGTCCTTTTCACTCCTCCTCCCTCAGGCCTGTGAGAGCCCCCACTCCTCCCCCTCCACCTCCTCCTTCAGGACCCCCCTCTACCGGAGACAGGGCTCTGACACACACACCTTCTCCGACTCGGTGAGACCAAGCAACACGCGTTGCGCACACACACCGATTCCGTGAGAACACACACACTTGCAGATACCTGTAGTCTACCCTTTGGTGAGGTGAACAATGTCTCCTACACACAAAAACACATGCCAGTTCTATTTGCCTCGTATCATCATGATGTGTCTCTTGTCAGGCTGGGAAGGCTCAGATCATTGGCCCAGAGGAAGAGGAGGAAGAGGACGACAGCTATCCACTCAATGAGGTGAGATGGTCCTCATCAGAAAACATCACTCACCTCATCTAACTACCCTGCGTCTCACGTAGCTATGTTTAACTGTGTTAATCTCCTTCTCCCCCCCCCAGATGGACGGCCCATTTCAGGACATAGAACTTCTCAAGTCGCGACCGGCCCACATGACCGTGTTCATGAGATACCTCTTCAGCCAGCTACTGGATCCCAACCCGCTGGTCAGTGCTTTGACTTTGAATACTGTTATTTACTGTAGTTTGATATCTTTTACATGGGAATTAATCTAGTGTGTGTGTGTGTCTTTACAACAGCTGTTCTACCTATCGGTGGAGGTCTATCTGGGCTCCAGCCCTAAAGACGCCCGTGCCCTCGCCCCACAGATCTGCTCCCACTTCCTGGACCCTGATGCTGTATGTCTCTCATTGGTTCAATTAATGAATCTCATTCAGTTAGACCAGGGCCTGTAGGTATCAAGCATCTCAAAGTGGGAGTGCTAATTTAGGATCCGTTTGGACTTTTGGATCATAATGAATAAAATACCATGGATCGGGGGGGGGGGGGGCTGATCCTTGTTCCGCCCTGCTACTCACTCAGCCCATCGATTCATCTTGAGAGATTGTAAAGAAATCTTGAACTCGGTTATGTAATGGTTCCTTAAATGTGTTTTTTATTTTTTTTTATTTTGCAGCCGTTGAAAATCAGAGTACGAGAAGAATACCTGTCTGATATAGGTAAGTTATTCTCAACATAGGTCAACAGTTGTTACACTGTTTGAGCAATCTGTGCTATGAATGCACTGTGTTGTGTTATTTGGTTAGTCTTACTGTCTGGTGTTGTTGCCCTGTCCCAGAGAGTCGACTCCATGCCCAGGAGGACATCAGGGGACCTCTTTCTGAGCTCCAACAGCAGGTGCTGCCTGACATTCAGGACCAAATACAGGATTACAGGTACTGCCTAGTTGAGTAGTGTGTGTGTGTCCGTGTTGTTTGGAAGGGTGTGTGTATATGAAACCGTAGGTGAGGCTTGTGGTAAAATGCAGAAAATGGCTGTGTGTGTTAATTGTGTTTGTATTGCGTGTATGTTGTGTTTGTGTAACCTATGTTGTGTGTGTGTGTGCAGGAGTAAGCAGATGATGGGTCTGGGTTCTCTGTTTGGAGAGGGAGACCTGCAGCAGCTGGATGGAGACCCAGCCAAGGAGAGGCTAGTGGTGGACAGACAGGTCACTGCTCTCTGGGAAATACTGTGAGTTGGAACGTCTACCGATTTTCTATGATACGTAAAGTCTATCTTATAAGGGCCAGGTACTGTGAGTTGGAGTTTGAAGTACTGGATATTCAGTATATACATACAGTGTGGTCTGACATTATTGCCACCCTTGATAAAGATGAGCAAAAATGACTGTGTAAAAGAAGTCTGCTACTATTGTCTGCTCAAAAGGAGGTTATTTTCTGCTCACACGTTCTCATTTCGAAGCCAAACCCACCGCTGATGTGAGTGGCCAAACAGCTCTATTTTCATGTCATCCGACACTTGTAAGTGGACTTGGATTGGAACCAGTGCTTTGGTTAGATGACATAAAAATGAAGCTCTTTGGCCACGCACACCAGCAATGGGTTCGGCGTCGAAATGAGAACGCGCGAGCAGAAAATAACCTAAAGTCTACTGTAAAAAAAATGGTGGTGGATCTTGGTTTGACCTGTGGTTTGAATTGAAGAGGGCTGTCCATAAGCGCAGACGAAGGATATCAAAGATCTGGAAGGTTTCTGTATGAAGGAATGGTGGAAGATCCCTCGCATTGTGTTCTCCAGCTCATGAAACATTTTCTAAAAAGTGTCCTTGTACGGGGAGGTATTGAAAACAGGGATGTCAATCATTTTAGACCCCACTGTATATTAAGTATATGTCAGGGCCACAAGCTTTTCAGGGCCACAAGCTTTTCAGGGCCACTTTTTAAATAGCAATATGACTACTATGACTACTGTCACGGTAGGGGATTTTGCTATAGGACCGTTAACGGTACCCCCGTTGAGAGTGATACAAGTCATCTCACTCAAGTTCTCATGCCACCCGGCTAACAGGTGACTCACAGGTCCGCCGGACTGACCTGGTTATGTATCCTGCCCTTTGATTCTGAGATTGGCCTTGTGTGATGCCGTCAGGCTTGTTTCGGGATCTTAGATAATATCAATCAGACTCAGAGTACCTCTAGTTTCACTTTCTCTTTCCCTTTGTATGCTCTTATAGCTAGACTCACGCAAGCTATACCTTGGTTACGATTTACAGTCTTATGTCCGTCACCTAATACTACTTGAATATTAATATAGAGGATATCTGTTACAATAAAATGATTATTCTGTCCTAACCGTTATTGTCTTTAGTGTAGAAACTAGTCTTGTTTCCCTAGATTGGGAGTGTCAGAGGTGTTCTCTCCCCTAGGGTTTTGGGGCTAGTTTATACTTTTTATTCAATGTTTTGCAATTCACACAGTTGTGCACATTATTACAGTTTCTTTTTTGGTCCTTAATCTATAACATGAACAATCATCAAAACACTTGAACTCTTAATGCCTCATACATGTATTACAACAAGCGGTGAATTACCTTAGCGTAGGCTGACCTGGTTGGTTCCCAAAGAGTATGTTCTTCAACTCACAATATCTCTATAGCTTTTATCCAATCACTCAGTATCTGTTCCTCCTACTAGAAGTTTGTACTATGATTCGCTGAATCTTGTTAAAAGGCTGTGTCGAGATCAAGACCCTTGGTAACACCACTGATGCTGTGTATCGACTCCAGTTACGGGGTGGATTTATTAAGGAGTGTACGGGGTGGTTGTCTCTGTTCGTCTCTTTACAAAATCCAGAAATCAAAAGTTACAATTGTTCTAGAGTATGAAAGTCAGATATTACCTTTTGGGATGATGATGATGATGATGATGATGATGAGGATAGGTTGAACTATCACACGCTGCCTGTCAGTGATAAGTCGAGTAGATCTATCATGCCTTTCCATTGTGCGGTGGCAGTGCTACTAGTTTCAGTGCTTCGGGTGGCTGTGTCGTGGGGTGGCAGTGCTACTAGTTTCAGTGCTTCGGGTGGCTGTGTCGTGAGGTGGCAGTGCTATTTTTAGTTGCAGTGCTTCTGGTGGCTGTGTCTATGCATCATCTAAACCCAAATCTTCCATCAAGTTCACCCAGGGTGAGGTGTCCTCAAAGCTCTTTTTTTTTTTTGTGCTCTTGCGTCACTACTATGATAACTTCAAACAATACGAAGGATGATGCGTGTTGCGCTTACCTTTTTTCTTGATTATTCAATGTCAGCAAAGCACAACAGCAACTACAGTGGGACACACTGTTTGTAACCATCAGAGCACTGAACCCGGCGGTTGCCAAGCAACGAGTCAGCAGTTGTAGCCGCCCGGTGGCCAATAAAACAGTATTGGAGCGCATGACCGTGAGTCCGCCAGCTCAACCTCTCACTGCACCGTACCAAAGGGCAGTGTGTGATCACTGGGAGCTTCAGCAGACTAGCCATGGCTGCCTAGCCACATGATGCTTTAAAACACACCCGCCCACTCCTATCACATGACTCACTGCTAGCAGGTAGACGCTCAACGGGTCGCCTTGATTTTTCTCAGGGAGGATTCTTTTGTGGGATCACCTTGTTTTACTGGGCCGAGACTCTTTGGAAATAATCCCCAGATCTCCTAAAAATCTATTTTTTGTATTTTTATTTTGTGTGGAAGGCCAAAAGGACAAGCGATTTAGAATAAGCTAATGGTTGTTTTTCCTGTGTGTTGCAGCTCGAAACACGAAGAGGAGAGCAGGTAATTAAAGCCGGCGCGCGTGTGTTTGCTGGAGCATGACTGACTCTCAATACTACTCTGTTCGGCATGGAGATGCCTCTACTCAATTCTGTCGTTCTCACTTTTTTTCGCTCTCCCTTCTCTTCCCATCCCTCTCTCTCTCTCTCTCTTTTGCTCTCTCTCTACTCCCCTCCCCTTTCTTTGTATCTTTCTTCTCCCCCTTTCTCCCCCCTACTACCCTTCTACCTTTTTTCTCCCCCTACCTTTTTATCTCTTTCCTTTTCTCTCTACCCCCTTCTACCTTTTCTTCTCTCCTCTCTTTCCCCCTTCTACCTTCTCCCCCTCTTTTTCCTTCCCTCTCCCTCCCCTCTTCAGTTCTCGTCTAGCCTCTGCGGTGCTGCTGTACCTCCGTCACTCAGGCATAAAGCTGAGGGACTCCAGGGTGTTCCCAGGCCTCAGCACTGAGAAGGAGAAGTGGCTCTCCTTCTTTCCCAAGACCAAGAAGGTAAGGAGGGGAGGAGGCAGGACTCTTGTCCTACCACCGACGCATGGATTTGTAATTCTCTTATCAGTCGTATTTATTGAAACATCAAAGCTTTTCGGGCTATTTTGAATTGGCAGAGCATGTAGTCCATAAGCTACAAACCTTGAGGTAATGATCAACCGAGAGGTCTCACATGTTCGGTCTAATTCCTCTGTCTTACCGTTCATCGTTATAGGGTATGAAACGTTGTGTTGGAGTTTTGCTTCGACGCCAGTTTATCCAATTTTCCACTGGTGTTCTTTTGTTTATGTTTACTACAGCTGAGCAGTTCAAAGAAAGAGAAGGATGGAGAGGACAGGAAGAGAAACCCCATCCTGAAGTATATCGGCAAGCCCAGGAGCACCTCTCAGTCCAGTAAATATATATACACACACACACACTTCTTGTTCTCATCTAACAGTATAATTGAATTCCATTGACCTCATCCTTTGTTTTCAGTCTTATTGATTTGTTGTAGAGGATTTAAAATGATTGATCGAATACTTTTCCATTGTTCTGATTTCATTATTTTTGTTTTGGTTCACTTTGATTTTCCAGCCTTCCATGTCCCCTTGTCTCCCACTGAAGGTATATCATTTATGTATTTTTATTTATCATTTTAGGTCTTTCCTTTTTATTGCATTTTTTTCTTCAGTGTTTTCTAAGCTCATTTTGAAAGCGTTAATATAAAGTGCCTCCAGAAAGTATTCACAAAGTATTCACAATCCTTTACTTTTTTCCAAGTGTTGTGCTTACAAAATGGGATTCAATGCCATTTTTGGGGGGGTCAACATTCTACAAAAAAATACTCTGTCAAAGTGGAAGAAAAATTATAGCGTTTGTAAACAAAACAAAATAATAATAATAATAATAATAATTATCTTGATTACATAAGTGTTCAACCCCTCCTCAGTCAATATGTGTCAGACTCACCTTTGGCAGCGATTACAGCTGTGAGTCTTTCTGGGTAAGTTAACATTTGCCTTTTTTTTAAAAATTCATTTCAAATTTCTTCAAGCTCTGTCAAATTGCTTGTTGATCATTGCTAGACAACCATTTTCAGGTCTTGACAGATTTTCAAGCCGATTCAATAATATACTTAATATTTTCTGAAGGCACTGCATAATAACAAATGCCATTTAGCAGACGCTTTTATCCAAAGCGACTTAGTCATGCGTTCATACATCATTTTCTGTTATCGCTTGCTCTCTGTAGTCTAAGCTGGGTATCTGTAAAGCACTTTTTGACAACTGCCGAGTTACACCGAGTGTACAAAACATTAACACCTGCTCTTTCCCTAACATAGACCTCCCAGATAAAAGCAATGATTCCTTATTGATGTCGCTTGTTAAATCCACCTTGATCAGTGTCGATGAAGGAGAGGAGACGGGTTAAAGAAGGATTTTTAAGACTCAAGACAATTGAGAGATGGATTGTGTTTGTGTGTGTGTGTGTGTCCTATTCGCAGGGTGACTGGGCCAAACAAAATATTTAAGTGCCCCTTTGAACGGGGTATGGTAATAGGTGCACCGGTTTGTGTGAATAACATTGCTGGGTTTCCCGTGTGTATCAAGAAAGGTCCACCACCCAAAGGACATCCAGCCAACTTCACACAACTGTGGGAGGCAATGGGGTCACCGTGGGCCAGCATCCCTTTGGAATGCTTTCGACACCTTGTAGAGTCCATGCACTGACCAATTAAGGCTGTTAGGAAGGTGTTCTTAATGTTTTGTACACTCGGTGTATGTCGTTTTTATACTTTGATGTTCTATGTGCCTGTTCTCTGTGCGTCTCCTGTCTCCTCTCCTCAGTGCGCCCGGGCAGTGTGAGGAACATCATCCAGCAGTTTGAGAACCACACAGAGATCCCCGGGGAAGAGGGGGCTGAGGGAGACCCTCCGAGACTGTCCTCCAGCAGCCTGGGAGAGGACAGCATGGACAGGTAACAGAGGGAGGGAGGGAGAGAGTGTGTGTGTGTCTCGACCCTTGTGCAAAATTCTTAGTGTGTTCAAACCCGTGCATGTGTTTGATTCGTGTCTCTCCCTCTCTCAGCCCCACGGTGTCGATGCGTCTGGCTCGTAGTGAGTCTCTGAAGGCGCAGGGGGAGGGGCGTCGGCGGGGCGGGTCCTCGGGGGCGGAGACAGTCCCTCGGTCCCGTAGCGACGTGGACATGGAGGACTGTGGAGAGGAGAGTGAAGGGCCGGGCCTGAGACCCTTAAACCACAGCACCTCCTCTGCCTCCAGTAGCTCAGCACGGTGAGACTACAACACACACACAATCCAAGATCTGGAGCATGCACACTGCTCAAACACACACACCCTTAGAACTATGAATCCCACACTCCTTTGGAACTATGAATCCCACACTCCTTTGGAACTATGAATCCCACACTCCTTTGGAACTATGAATCCCACACTCCTTTGGAACTATGAATCCCACACTCCTTTGGAACTATGAATCCCACACTCCTTTGGAACTATGAATCCCACACTCCTTTGGAACTATGAATCCCACACTCCTATAGACTGGTTGAGCAGCAGCATTGAATATATGGCAAATCTGTGTGTTGTTCTCCTCAGATCCTGCGAGAACCCCACCCCTCCGTACACCCCTCGGTCTTCCAGAAGAAAGTAAGTCAACCTTACTACTATAATGTGTTAAGCTTTGTTGAGGGACTTGCAAGTGTATTGAATATCTGTGTGCGTATTTGTGTGTAGGAGTGTGGAGTTCCCAGTGGCCTTGCTCCCTGACGCCCCAGCCCTAGAGGAGGACGTGGTGGACAGTCACAACTGGCAGGAGACGGTGGCCCCGCAGGTCCTGGCTACTCTCTGTCCCCGAGAGGTGGACAGACAGGCTGTCATCTACGGTAAAACATATATATTTTTTTTTAAACACTGATTGACCAGGCTTTGTCTAGAAACAGAGGAATGTGCAAGGCTGAGAGTAACACGTGACATTGCTATACATCTATAACTGAGCCTGTAACCTCTAAAGACCACTGTCTATCAGATTAGTTAACACATGAAATCACCCCATATATATACACAACACGTAAGCCTTGTCCTCTCTAAAGATGGCTGCGAAAAGCCCAAAGAGATTCTATCAGACACCCGCCTCTATGGGACTGTTATTTCAGAAGGAAATTAGAGGAGAGGGTTATATTTACACCCCTTTTTTAGTCTCGTCTTTCTACCCCCCCCCCTTCCTTTATCAGAGTTGCTGACGACGGAGGCGTCTCACCTGCGTACACTCAGGGTGTTGGATCAGGTGTTCTTCCAGAAGATGAGGTGTGTTCTGAGCTCTGAAGAGCTGGCCTGCATCTTCCCCAACCTGCCTCAGGTCTACGAGCTCCACGGTCAGTCACTGTGTGTGTCTGTGCGTGTTTCTCCATCCTGCCGATATGTATCCAAGCAATGTGGATTTGAAGTTCTGATAAGGTCACGTCGCATAAAAGGGGTCCTCCCTTTGAGTGGCTTTGCTGTGTAAATGTCATATGTTTAAATGGTTTTAGTTGGTGCAATGTTGAAGCAATGTTGCAGCATTGCCTTTGAGTGGCATTCCGTCTCATTGATGCTTATGCTCAATGTTGATTCAATGTAGTTATTGTTTTTTGGTCAATGTTGCTCCAATGTTGTGTTTTATCAACCTTGCTCCAATGTTGTTGTTGTGTTACAGCGAGTCTGTGCGAAGCCATGAAGAAGAGACGAGAATCTCCCATCGTTCAGGGCATCGGCGACATCATGCTGGCCAGGGTGAGTTTAACTAACCATGTCATCCCATCTCGCTCTCTTTTATATATATATATATATATATATACACCCCCCCCCCCCCCCCCCAATCTTCGTCAGTGAGATGGAGTGTGTTAATCGAATATCCAGTTCTTACACAAAGTGATTCTTCTCATAGGTTATGGGTAGGATTGCTGGAAACATTCAACTTTTACCAGTCAACTACAAAGCATTTTGGTATCTTCGTTTTTTAAATGTAATTTAACACAAGACCCCTAGTGGCCCTTTTGGGTACCTCATATTATCACCGGTGTCTAACTCTGGCCCTCTGTGTGGTCTTATTACATGTAAAATAGAATCAAATGAATGGCAAAGCTGTAGATCGTTATCCTAAATATAAACCAACTTAGTGGATACCGTTGGTGTTTAATATGAGGGTTTCACCATGAAATATCCTTTTTTATTTTACTATGTGAATATGTATTTGTTGTCAATGTTTTTTTTGCGACAAACTGGTGGCAGTTGTGGAGAAAGTCGGTAGTTGGAGGAGTTTGAAGATAATGCCATTTTGATAAGATGCTTTTTTTCATTAGTCTTTTTCCCCCCTCTTGAACCATATGGTCCATCTACTAGAAACTCATGGACAATATGGACACAGATATAAGAAATGAATACTATATATGAATGTGTTTTAATTTATTTATTATTTAAATTACCATAGTTTGACACAACATTTCTATTCATTAGCAAAATCACAGAAGATGCCGGTAACTTTGGTAAATTACCGGTAGCTTTGCAACCCTAATTATGGGGTCGGGTTTTAAATGGAAAGGCGTTTTTACTATCATATCGCATTTAGCCCTCCCGTCAGCCCTGACAATGGTATGCTATTTCCCCCCACTTCAAACAGCGATTAGCCTACAGGCGCGCACCAATGGAGGGTCCATAAAACCTGCCATAGATCAATGCAAAACTCGACTGTAATTTTATTTATTTATATATATTTTTAACCTAATCAGTTCTATGATGACGAACATCAGACTTCTCTTTCACTGTTGCTTTTAGCCTAGGCTACTGTTAAGCCAAATACTGTCGGAATTAGCACCCTGAAATGGCGCGCTGTCTGCGGTTGTGGCACCTAGCATCATTCTGATTGGTCAATAAAGTAGAGCTTTTTGTTTTTCTAAATGTATTTACTGTATGGATATCTGAGGGAGAGAAAATGGCTGATAACTTCAAATGCCCATTCCTAGATTTGAAGACTTTGCTATTGCTAATACCTGCCAAATAGATTTAAATCAGAGAAAGAAAGAGAAAATGTCTAGGGATAATTGTGGTGTATTTTGAATGGGGCGTCGGTGTGTACCTTTCTGGTAGTTTGAGGGCGTGGCGGGGGAGGAGTTTCAGGAGCAGGCGTCCCACCTGTGCAGTCAGCAGTCTCAGGCCCTGGAGCTCATCAAGAACAAACAGCGCAAAGATCCCCGCTTCGCACACATCATCCAGGTAACGCGCGCGCACACAGTTGCAATGGCTTCTCGGCTCATGGATTGATTTGATTGATGTATTGGTTGATTGATGTGTTAACAGGAGTGTGAGGCCAGTCCTCACTGTAGGAGGCTGCAGCTGAAGGACCTGCTGGTGTCTGAGACGCAGAGACTCACCAAGTACCCTCTGCTACTGGACAACATCCTCAAACACACAGAGGGTAAGTAGGATAGGTTTCTACCACACAGACAGACATGCCAGTGGAGAATGTATGGTGATTTGGTAACCTTGTTTGTTTTGATGAAATGCTTTCAGTAACTGCTCACTCACGTAATAGCTAACTAGAAGCAGACAGGTAGCTACTAGCTATTGACTCAAACTTTGGCTATGGTATTTTAGCTTATTTGATGTCACTTGGAATAACGTCCTTCTCTTCCCCTAGCCGGTTCCACAGACCTCCCTCCTCTCCAACAGGCTCAAGCCTGTTGCCGGGGGATATTGCAGGCCGTCAACGAGGTTGTCAGGGAGACGGAACACCGGCAGCGGCTCAACCAATACCAGCGCAGGTTGGACCCCACGCCACAGTTCAAGGTACTGCCCAATTTGATCTTGTTAATTTTTCCTTATCCTACATTCCTCTCAAAGTTTAGATTTTTCCTCTAACACATACCCAATGATAAGGTGGACCCAAACGTGCTTCAGTCCAGCTTAAACAAAAAAGGGAATCAGGTGCTCGACTGAGGGACTTGAAAATCCCCAAAACATCCCTTACCCCAGGACAATTCAACGACCCTCCAGGAGGATAAAGATAAATAGAATAAAGATTTCCGCATAGAGAGAGAATAAAGACTTCCGCGAAGATCTGAAATATTTCGTTGCGTAATTTAACCTGGGTTAAGGAATGTTTTTTTTTTTTTTTTTTTTGGACATACCCAACGATATTGTTATGGTGATGCTGATGTCTACCATTTTGTCTTCTGTCTCTCCTCTCAGAGTCTGGACCTGACCAGTAAGAGAATGATCCATGAGGGTCCTCTCACCTGGAAAGTCAGTAAAGACAAAACCTTGGGTAAGAAAAGCCCACCACACCCCACAATGAGTCAAACCTCATACAGTCTCTAGTCAAACCCCCTTGTCATTGTAGTCGACACCTTTAAAAATGTTTTTTTTTTAATCACTCTAATAAGCCCCACTGGTCTCTTTTGGGTTGCAAACGTTCTACAAACCTTGCATCCATTTCCCATCAGGTTTTTGTTAGCATTGTTCCCGGAAGGTTCTAACCACGTGGTTCTGTTTCTCCCTGCCGCTCCCAGAGATCCAGGCGCTGCTGTTGTCAGACCTTCTGGTGTTGCTCCAGAGAGGTCCAGACGACCGGCTGCTGCTGCGCTGCCCGTCCCGCTTTCTGGGGGGGGGGGGTGGGGGTAGCGGGGATACCAAGGCCTCCTTCAGCCCCGTGGTCCAGCTAGACTCACTGCTGGTGCGCTCTGTGGCCACAGGTAAGAGGTCAGGGGTTATGGGAGGCCGTGTGGAGTAGTCAGTGGTTGGGCTTAGATGTAACCACCAGTTTTCCGTTAATGGTGTAACAACACTGTAATAGACATCTGTAATAGCAGAACGTACGATCTCAATACTTTTGTTTAATGTTGAAATAATGATCATTACATAGTATTCATGGTTGAGTGATGCCTCTTTGATAATGCAGGCCATAATGAGATGCCCAAAAAAACAGTGATTGCTTTTTGAATGATTGACAGCTGTCACTCATCATGTGCCATTCCTTCCTCAGATAACAAGGCCCTGTACGTCATTAGCACAACAGAGCAACAGATATACGAGCTGGTAGCAGGGACGTCCTCAGAGAAAAACATGTGAGCACATCTAGACCAGCTATATCTATACTAGGACTATTATAGTCCACCAGTTTTATACACAAGAGTTGTCATCATTAGCATTTTAACTAATGCATTTTGCTTATCACATGGAAAAGCTTTGGTTCTTAAGTCTTATTTATTTATTTTCACAGCTGGAAGGACCAACTTGAAAAGACCATCTCATTGGCTGCTGGCTCCTCACCTTCGACCAATAACAGATCCACACCTATTTTGTAAGCTGATCTGTTTCTATCAATTACCATTGAAAAGATGGCATTGGTCCTAATCAAAACGGCCCAGACTAAATTCTCTCTCACTCTCTCACTCACTCAGCTCCCCGAGTCTTGGTAATGCTTCCCCTGTCTCAACTGGCAGCCATGTCTACCAATCAGGTAAGAGAGATTGTGTCAGACAGGGAACATACATATGTTTTGGAGTAGATTGTATTTAGATTGAGTACATTTCTATACAGTAATATTCTGTATCATTCTCTGTCGTTCACCATATTGAGTATCTTTAATCTCCCTAGACGACTCGATGACGGAGCAGGCAGTTTCAATGGGGACAAACTCTCCTAACAATGAGGACAATGAGCTCACGCCCACCACACCAACAGCGCAATCAGGGGCTTTCCTCCACAGTGAGGGACGGGACTACGTCAAGAAGCAGATTGGAGTGGCTGAGGCAGCTCTTGAAGACGGTGAGACTGAAAGAGAGACCTTTTGACTTGAACATATACTTTTGCGTCACTAGAATATGTTTGTTTGATAATCAACTGTCGACTTAAATTCCTCTTTCTGTCTCAGTGGAGATACTAAAGCGGCTGATTTTCCACAACTTTGAGGAAGTTGGGTGGAGTCACGACTCGGACGGAACGCCCACAAACGAGACAGCCAATGAGAGGAGCCCGCTCAATGACGGACAGAGACTGGCATCCTCTGAGACTCTTCTCAGTGCCAGTCCCAGCCAATTGAAGGCTGAGCATTCCGAAGCCCCGCCCTCGGAGGTGGGGTCCCCCAGTGTACATGTTGTGAGGAAAGGTAATGGGGACAGAAGGTGTAGACAACAACCTAATAACTTTGGCTGTTTTGGTTAAATGACTGCTTGTTAGTTGGTGCCTACTGTGGTCAAATCAAGTCTGACTCCACTACGGCTGTCCCCGACCCCCAAAAAATCTTGGTCAACCTAGTTGTATGTTCTTTCGACCAATTAATTGGTTGAAATTTTAAAACGTGTATTTTTACATATAGACACAACCTGTGTTTTTTTTTATCAAATCAACTATATGTACTGAGCTTGTCGGATGCTTTAAGGACACTTTGATTTAAATAATTAAGACACACAAATGACTGGAGGGAGCCAGAGATAAATTTAGCCTAACCAGAAGAAGACAAAAAACAGTCCCCGCCCCCCCCCACTGCTGCTGGCCTTCACAGATTCTGCCGGCCAGCTTTTCCATTTGGAGTTGCAATTTATCTTACCATTTCTACTGATGTGCATGGCAGTTCTGATTTTTGCACCTTTTTGTGGAACGGTTTCAGTTCCTTTATAATAAACTCTTTGTATCTCTAAATCATCATGTGCTTATAAAAGTAACTTCTATTGACAACTATGTAAAAAAAAAATGCCTGCATAAAGCCAACAAATAAAAACATTGCAGCCTGCAGGTAGAAAATATCCTGATTTAAAAATAAATTTAAAAAAAATATATATATATTTTTTTTTAAATTTTTTAAAATCCTATAACTCACATTGGCTACACATTGCCTGTCAGCTAGGAGCTTGAAACTATTAACTTAGGTCCTGCTTGTGCAAGCAAACTTGCAACATTCTATTAAATATTCTGGGCCCTCAGTGTTTCCCGCCCCAGTGAACTTCAGAAAGACATAGTTGTCGGCTATTTGCGCAAGGGATGAAAAGTTATCAGGTAGGCCTATTTTTATGACGTTTCCACCGAATCAGAGCATTACATTTCCCCCCCCCCCCCTTTTCATGCTGAGTGGTTATCGAAAGGGAGGAAGAGCTGGAAAGGTTTTTCAAATAGGCTACATCGAGGAGCTATTGTCATTCTCAATGGTTGTAAAAACAGACTTTGTTTACTTGCTGTTTTGAGGTAAAGAAAAAAATACTTTGAGAAGTTCTACAGTGGTGGTCAGTTAAGACAATCAGAAATACTATCAGATCCCCAATAGGGCACAATTATAGACCTACATTTGTGCGCAGGCCAGGTAGCCTATGCCTTCTTCTGTGTATAATCAGGTGCGTGTCCAAAATGGAACGAAATAAACCAAAACTCACAAGTATAGCCTAGGTAGTGCGGTCCGCAAACAACATGTCCAGCAACGTGTCCACTCCGACAATGAAAACGGTAAAAGACTGTAATAATAATGTATTCAATTTATGAACAGAAATTACCATAACCAAACAAACATTGATGGTAATTAACAGTAAATGTACTACTGGTGATACTGGTTCTCTATCCCCGCGGCCTCCAATGGATTAGTCCACTGAGACAGGCGTGAATCAGACGGGTGTCTCGTGCCAGAAAACATAAATATTTTAGACTGCTCGACAGAAAAAAATCTGTCGACCAAATAATCGAACTAAATGGGGTCAGCCGTAGACTCCACTGAATGACCACTGAATGCCTCTAATTGTTTGATAATACACACTCCTTTCTCTTGGCATGTTCCCGAAGCTCTGTGTGATTTCAATTGGTCGGGTGCACTTCTGATCTTTCTTTCTGCCTCTTTCCACAACTCTGTTTTGCTTTTCGCCTCCTTCTCACGCCCTCGTACAATATCACATCTCCCTCACTTGCACTCAAACTCTCACCCCCATGACACTACCATGCTCCCCTACACATAAATGTATACTGTCTGACACACGCGTGCACACACACACACTCTTTCACGCCATCTGTCCTCTTATGCACAGCTGTGGTTGCGGGCTCTCCTTCTATCCCTGATGACATCACTGGTGTCAACCTCCACTCCGACCAATCACCTGAGCCGAGAGGCGGGGCCAGTGTACGGGGTAATGCTCCAGTAGACAGTCCAGTTGTTCTTTTCAAACCTTTTTAAACCTATCTCCCATTTAGGTCCCTGGCTCTCCTGAGAATGTTTGTGATTACTACACCAGGCTCGCGTCCAGAGAACATTTTAGAAACACAGATTGTTTGGTTCTACCTAAATGTATCCACTCGTTTTTAGTTTTCCCACTTTGAAGCGTTTTCCAATTCATACCTACTGATCAAGCACACCGGCCACATACTATAAGATTTCACAGCTCTACTGTCAATTCACCATGAAGATTGACGATCGCCTTTAATTCCACTGTGCTGTAGGAAACGTGTTCTACCTGGTGATGCCTACAGAGCAGGGAGACGGACTGCTGGATGAGAGTCACACAGATGAGGTCATTGATCCCCCCACCCTGACCTCCACCGAACTTCCTGATCTGGACCAGGAAGTGATGTCATCAAACATTAAGCATCATGAGGAAGAAGGGCAGGTCTCTTCCATCCTGTCTGCTGGCAACCAATTGGAGCCAGGAAATCTGAGGCGGGAGGGAGGGCTTGGCCAATCACAAAAGGTCCTCCAGAGCTATGTGATCAAACACGTGGATGAGATTTTCCACACAATCGAGGAGCTGATGAGCAAGCTGCACCAGCTGAGGGTAAGGCGTTTAAACACACACACACACACACACAGATGTGACATGCTATTACATGAGAAACAGGAGAATCCACTCACTCACCCACTCACAATTTAGAACCCAGAGTTGAATACACATTTTGACATTATTTCCATGCTAACTATTACTTGTTATTTTCTCCCCCCATAACCCCAACAGGACATCGAGACAGCTCATCACCAGCTGCTGAAAACACTAAGAGAGCCGCCTGTCAATCAGGAGTCAGGTGATCTCCCTCGCAACCAGGAAACCGTCGTCAGGACGCCGTCTCTGGACCGGGACCCAGGGGATGGTGAGTTCAGCGGTCAAGGGTCATTCCCACCATGTGTTGAAAGATATGGTCTGGATACAACCTTTTCACAAAGGCATTTCTCAAACCTTGAAATTCAATGGGGGCAGTTCTTGTTGTTTTTGTTTGGGTTTAAATCAATTCTCTGAGTTCTGTTATTGATAAGCCTCTCACTCTCTCTGTTTCTATTTGTCCGTCCAGCAGAACCAGCTAAGCCTGAGATCCTCTCCACTGGATTCTAAAGATGTTATCTCAATGAGGAATTCTTAAGACTCATTCACCCCTGCTCTGCCGTAGACATACGCACATACACACTGATGGACTGGGACCCCAGCCTTTACCCCATCTCACACCCCTAACCCTCAGCCCAATCCTAGCATACACTGCTCGTAGGAGCAGGATCCAGGAAGTACTGTGATGTCTTTGGTGTTGCCCTGGGAGACCAGGAAGTGATGCAGGACTGATGGCCCCCTGACACCGAAGGATCTGCCCCCAACACGGGTTCAGGGTGAACTCTGACCTCTGTGGAGCCAGAGGGAGTCCAGGGACGAGAGGATGGACAGATGAAGGACAAAAAAAAGGAAGAGACTGAAAAGTAGAGAACAAGTGATGGAAATGTGTGAAGAAGCAAATAGATCATAATGAAAGTGGAGAGTGGGCAGAATCTAAATTGGCAAGGAATAATGCCATGGATGAGATGTTGGATGGAAGTAAGGTTGGTTACATTTGAAGGAGAAGTTAGTATACTTTGAACGAAGTAGTGATGGTTCAAGGGAGAGAGTTGAGAAGTGACAGGTGAACAGGACAACGTAAGGACCCTAGCACTTTACCCACAATACATAATCTGTCGCGTATCCATACTCCACAACGGATTGGATTAGTGAGGGACTGGAAACTGGACAGATCACCGGCTCCATTGTGAGTCAAAGCTGCACCTTGTTTGAGCCAAGATGGTAGTTCATTACTACTGGTTGCTTTACAGTATGCCTACCGTGGAGGCCAATCGAAGAACGGTGTGTGAGTATGCGTGCACACACACACTGAACCAAAATATAAACGCAACATGCAACAATTTCAAAGATTTTAGTGATTTACAGTTCATATTATATCAGTCAATTGAAATGAATTCATTAGGCACTAATCTATGGATTTCACATGACTGGGAATACAGATATGCATCTGTTGGTCAAAAAAAACAATCAGTATCTGGTGTGACCACCATTTGCCTCATGCAGCTCAACACATCTCCTTCGCATTGAGTTGATCAGGCTGTTGGTTGTGGCCTGTGGAATGTTGTCCAACTCCTCTACAATGGCTGTGCGAAGTTGCTGGATATTGGCGTGAACTGGAACAAGTTGTCATACACGCTGATCCAGACCATCCCCAACATGCTCATTGGGTGATATGTCTGGTGAGTATGCAGGCCATGGAAGAACAGAGACATTTTCAGCTTCCAGGAATTGTATACAGATCCTTGCGTCATGGGGCCATGCATTATTATGCTGAAACATGAGGTGATGGCAGATGATGAATGGCATGACAATGGGCCTCAGGATCTCGTCACGGTATCTCTGTGCATTCAAATTGCCATCGATTAAAATGCAATTGTGTTCGTTGTCCGTAGCATATGCCTGCCCATACCAAAAACCCCACCGCCACCATGGGGCACTCTGTTCACAATGTTGGCATCAGCAAACCGCTCGCCCACATGTCTGCCATCTGCCCGGTACAGTTGAAACTGGGATTCATCCGGGGAGAGCATACTTCTTCAGCTTGCCAGTGGCCATCGAAGGTGAGCATTTGCCCGCTGAAGTCAGTTACGACGCCCAACTGCAGTCAGGTCAAGACCCTGTTGAGGACCACGAGCATGCAGATGAGCTTCCCAGAGACGGTGATTACACATGATGATCTTCGGTTGGATGTACTGCCAAATTCTCTAAAATGACGTTTGAGGCGGCTTATGGTAGAGAAATTAACATTAAATTATCTGGCAGCATTTCTGGAGGACATTCCTACAGTGAGCTTGCCAATTGCGCGCTCCTTCAACTTGAGACATTTGTGGCATTGTGTTGTCAAAACTGAACATTTTAGAGTGGCCTTTTATTGTCTCCAGCACAAGGTGCACCTGTGTAATGATCATGCTGTTTAATCAGCTTCTTGATCTGTGACTCCTGTCAGGTGGATGGATTATCTTGGCAAAGGAGAAATGCTCACTAACATGGATGTAAACACATTTTGTGCCCCAAATTAGAGAGAAATAAGCTTTTTGTGCTTTTGGAACATTTCTGGGATTTTTTATTTCAACTCATGAAACATGGGACCAACACTTTACATGTTGCGTTTTATATTTTTGTTTATATATGTTCAGGTTTATTGCCCTGGGCCCAGAGGAAGGAATGGGTCATAAAGAGTAAAGATATCAACATACACAAGCATCATTCATCCATAATATTCTTCATGTTATGAGAAACGTACGTTTCGTAATCACACATGAAGAAAGAGGTGTGTTTTTGTTTTGGGAAAACCAAGATGGTGGCCGGTCGGGTCAGTCAGTCCTGTGTCTTTGTACAGCTGCTATGCTACAGGATGGGTTGTCTGTAGCGGCGACATATTAAGGGTTACAACACTAGTACTGCACTGTTCTCTACTGAATGGCTGTCGTCTTCTGCACCACTACTCCTAGACATACAGGGATCACTACTACGAAAAAGGAAACCTGTTCAATGAATACCCAGATGTCTAACATGTCGTAATTTTTTTTCCCCTAAAGAATGCTCTACTGTATTGGGTGTGTACAATACTGTGAATTCCCCTCTTCCCTACTATACCGTGAGTAGTATTTACCGTATTGTCACACCAAAACATGAAGGGATGGTTGTTTATACCAAGTAGCATACGTTTGAACTGAGAGACCCTCGGCACAGACATGTATTTATTGGGAGAGGAAGTCTGTTAACCCTATGTAATCCCTTGTTCAAGTGTGTAATCAGCAGCATACAATGTGTGTGTGTGTGTGACACCACAGTGTGTAATGGGATATCTGAGGGGATGCAGTGTTTTCAGTTTAACTTGGCATGGTGGACAATTCCAGACTATTTTCTCATACATTTTCTTACTTTCTAACTTTTCTATTCGTCCATCTCTCCATTCACTTACCCTCTTGAGAAGCATTTTTTTCAGTCTCCATCTTTGTACTTTCTACCTCCTTCTTTTTAGCGTCTTTTAAGGTTTTTCATACTGGGGTTCGTCTGTCAGAAGTCTGAGTTTGTGTACGCACCTCGCTCATACAGAGGTTAGAACGGATGTTTCTTCCCTTTGTCAAACGTTGCACAGCAAACTGCTGCACAGTGCAAACTACTGTATGCATACAGAGGTCTTTAACGATCCTTTCTCTTGTTTAAATCTTGTTCACTCATGTAATATAGAAATCACAACCTTGTTTTATATGTGAATCTTTTTTTTTCTGTAAAGCCTTAGTCCTTTCTTTTGATTTGATTTTTTGTAGATTCGATCAAAACAAGATGTAAGTTATTTTCTCTCCCCTGTTTTTTAGAAAAAGGTGAGATTGTTAGCTGCACAGAAGGAAAATGAACATGTGTTTTGTGACATTAAAAATAACTGTTTTGAAAGTCCTGGACCGGAACTTGAGTCCTAACTCTTCCTGGCTGATGTGAAAACGAAACTTATTCTGCCTTGAACATATATAGATCCAGACCAAATGCAGCTACCCCAAAGCATATTTATTCATACATTTTATATCCAATATTGAGTCTACAGAAATATCGGGCCTATTTCGCTCGAGCTCAATGCCCGTATTGAAGTCGACCACTTTGAGGAGAATCGTCCAGGTAGAGATCACAGTGAGCGGCAGCCCTAGTAACTAACTGGTGTGACCTGGAAAAACCTGCCCCCGAACCGAGTGAGGCGGAGGACATTCGTTTAGCGGCCTACACTCCTTTTTATAGGAATCAAGTAAGCCAAGTATTAAACTTTGGGGCTAGGAAATAATCTATTCAATAGGAGAAATCCTAACTGATCTGTCTCCAAGGGCCATGACATGATTGGTGCATCTCAATTGTATTTCCTTGACTCTTGTGTCCTTTCTCCTTGCTTCCTTCTAAAAATGCATTGGAGGAGATGACCCAATGGAAGGAACCTTTGACTTTGTCCTCCAATGTGCTTTGAGAAGGAGGTGAGAAGAGTACACAAGGAAACAATTGAGATTCACCTGTAAATTGGTATAGGATATATTCAACCCTTTTATGGGGATTTGTGCACAGTTGGTAGGTTTATGTTAAGCCTAATGCACTTTCCAGTTGAGCAGTCAATGTATATCAGAGTTAAGTATGTTTTATGTTGTGTTTGGTAATGTGTCAAGTCTTGTGTTATAACTGAGGTACGAGAAATTGCATTCCACACATTACGCATGCTCAGGGCCACGTTCACTGGGGCAGTTAACAAGCCCGTCACCGTCTGGCCAAATATCCCAAATCCGTTACATTGAAGTGCCTGGAAGTTGAATTAATTCAGAATTGTAGCTAGTATTTGGGTCTTAGACCTGCTTTTGGGGCACAGCCTACATGAAATAGGCCTGCATCTGTTAGGTTTGTTAAATTCGGGGAGCATCTACGGGTCAGAGTTAGCTTTGTATGAAACAGACGGTTTAGGGAGGATTACGCATTTGTAGTAGATCTGTTCTGGGACAAACTGCTGTTCTGTGATCGTCCTTCGTAAAGACGTGAACGGGGCAGGATTACACCATGGTCCTGCCCTCGTCGACGAGAGAAAGTAGAGGTGAGTGTCTGGGAACAGAATGAACTGGGGGAGGGGAGCGGGTGGAGTGGAGGCGGAGCACTGTTGGGGACTTTGGCGAGTGGAGGGAGGCCATTGATTTTTAGCGTTGGAAAGCAAAGAGTACTTTTGAATGGAGGAAAGACGAATCTGGATCTTAGTTATCCAGAAAGACTGACTGTGTAACCGTTTCCATACGCGGAAACAGAAACCAATCGGGAAACTGTGGCTGAATATTCCAAACCGCGAGGGACCGTGTAACGCAGTTTAGCCCTTTTGGAAAGGGGGCGAGCAACTGTCCCAAACCCGGCGACGTGTTCTGTCGTTTACAAGGGACCACAGAACAAGAGCGCAAGAAAATTGAGCTCCTAAGAACTGAACATTTTGAATTTATATCAGTTGCCCGATAAAGCCTACACTTGGATTATCTTTATGGATTGTATTCTGTGATTTAACGGGATACACAAGCATTGCGTCTCTGTGGAGCGTTGCCTCGCGCACCCCTCTCGGTGATGAATGACTGTATTCACACGCGCAGCGGGGCTTCCAGCAAAGAACAGATGCATAAACCGAGAATGGATGCGGCTCATGGCTTTTGTATAGCCTGGATGATTTTCAGTTGAATAAATTATATTGTATATGAAGAGGAATCAAGTTACAAACCTTTCCTTCCTGAATGATGTATTTGGAAAAGAAACTGAATTAGGATACATCTCCGCCGCCTGATTTGAGTCACTGTTTAGGGTTTTCTTTGTGTCGAGATTTTTAGGCTACGATTCACGTTCACCCATTTGGGTATCACATTTTGAAAAGAAAGGTAAGCTTTCTGAACAGCTTGGAGTCTTTTTATTTATTTATTCTAAAATAGTTTTCCTTTCTCGGTGGCAGGTTTGTCATTCACAGCCTCTCTATTCAAAGCACTCTGGGACCCGTTCATTTCCTTCGATTGCTGGCCGATTGTTTATCATTAATGAATAGGGGGCATTGATGGTTAGGATATTTGGTCAATTTATTAGAAAATGTAATTAGAACATTATCCGTTGACATTGGCGCAGTATCTGTAAACCATTATGGCTTGATGATAGCCACTTGCAGTTTAGTCCGATAAATTAAACTCCGATTTGATTCCATTGACGAGTTTGAGTTTGCATGTCTCTAGGCAACAACATGATGAAGTATCTCACTTGTCACCCAAATTGCACTTTTACGCATGTGTGCCAAATATAGCACAGGTATAAAACTGGTTAATAACAGTTTATGTTGATGAATGTGAGCATGCTGACGGTTTTTCGTCCAGACTATAAACAAATCCCCTAAAAATCAGTATCGGCAACCCACATATCCGTGCTGCTGCATGGGCGTGAGACGTTTTACATTGTTTCAAGTCGGCTCGCCAAACACACCTTCACCGACAAACGTAGCAAATATTTTGCGGGAAAAGGGCTATTCTGACCCAATTTTAAACATATCTGCGCGTTTGGGTTGCATGCGTCTCATTGTTGGAATGAGACCGGTTCGTAATGGATAGGCCCCATGAAGCCTGTGGCTCGATTAGTTTAGTTACACTGGGCTGAGGCTCCGCCAAGCTCTGGCGCCTTGCTGCGCCTCCGAGGCTTTCATCGAGGCCTGTGGAAGGGAGGAGAGCCCCCGGCATTTCGACAGCAGTGCCACTAGGGACTATAACTTTTACAGCCTATTATGAAGTCACAGGTGCCTTTTGAGGTTCCAGATGGAATACCCAGAACATTTGTGTGTTGCCTAAATTAGAGTCCTACAGTTAAATGGTTGCAGTGGACTGCAATGGAATTAAAGGAACACACATTTATTCTACCACACACTAGTCCCACAAACTAGGGGTTTACAGTGCCTTCCCCAGTATTCACTCCCCTTGACTTACTCTACATTTTGTTGTGATGCAGCCTGAATTCAACAATTGATTACATCTTTTTTTTTTACCCATCTAAACACAATGACTAAGTGAAAACATTTTTGTAGATTTTTTTGGCAAATTTATTGCAAATTAAATATGTAAATTACATAAGCATTCAAACCCCTGAGTCAATACACGTTAGAATCACATTTGTCAGCATTTACAGTGGTGAGAATTTTGGGGTAAGTCTCCAAGAGCTTTCCACACCTGGATTTTGCAACATTTGTACAGTCTGAAAAAATTATTCAAGCTCTGTCAAATTGGTTGTTGATCATTGCCAAACAGCCATTTTAAAGTCTTGCCATACATTTTCAAGCCAATTTAAGTCAAAACTATAAACAGGCCACTCGGGAACATTCAATGTTGGCTAGGTAAGCAACTCCAATGGATATTTGGCCATGTGTTTTAGGTTATTGTCCTGCTGAAAGGGGAATTTGTCTCCGAAAGTCTGTTGGAAAGCAGACTGATCCAGGTTTTCCTCTAGGATTTTGCTAAGGTCTATTCCATTTCTTTTTATCCTGAAAAAACTACCAGGTTCTTGCAGATGACAAACATAACATGATGCAGCCTTCACCATGCTTGAAAATATGAAGAGTGGTACTCATTGATGTGTTGGATTTGCACAAACATAATTACATTTATTTAACCAGGCAAGTCAGTTAAGAACAAATTCTTATTTTCAATGACGGCGTAGGAACAGTGGGTTAACTGCCTGTTCAGGGGCAGAACGACAGATTTGTACCTTGTCAGCTCGGGGGTTTGAACTTGCAACCTTCCGGCTACTAGTCCAACGCTCTAACCACTAGGCTACCCTGCCGCCCTGCCCTACTTTGTTGTGAGGACAAAAAATGTATGGAGTAAAAAGTACATTTTCTTTAGGAATGTAGTAAAGTAAAAGTTGTCAAAAATATAAATGGTAAAGTACAGATATCCCAAAAAACTAAAGTACTACTTAGGTAAAGTATTTTTACTTAAGTACTTTACACCACTGCCTGGTTCAGTTTATCAACCAGCTAATTATTAGAATCAGGTGTGCTAGATTAGGGTTGGAGAGAGAATCTACAGGACTGTTGCTCTCCAGTAACAGGGTTGGAGAGCCCTGCTCTACAGGCTTCCTTCTTTTCACTCTGTAATTTAGGTTAGTATTGTGGAGTATCTACAATATTGTTGATCCACCCTCACTTTTCTCCTATTACGGCCATTAAATTCTCTGTTTTTAAAGTCATCATTGACCTCATGGTGAAATCCCTGAGCGGTTTCCTTCCTCTGCGACAACTGAGTTAGGAAGGATGCCTGTATTTTTGTACTGACTTTTGTATTGCTAAATCATCAAAAGGGTAATTAATAACTTCACCATGCTTAATGGGATATTCATCTACCAATAGGTGCCCTTTTTTGTGTGGTATTGGAAAACATCCCTGGTCTTTGTGGTTGAATCTGTGTTTGAAATGTACTCCTCGACTCCGGGACCTTACTTGTGTGTGTGGGGTACAAAGATGAGGGAGTCATTTTAAAAAGAATGTTAAACACAATTATTACACACAGTGAGTCCATTGAACTTATTGTGTGACTTGTTAAGCAAATTTGTGTGCATTTTCTTAATACTAACAGTGGAATGTAAATATAAATGAAATATCTCAGTGTCTGAAACATTAAGTTCTAAGTGTGGGGGGGGGTTGTCTCGGGTTAACTGGTAGAGAAGAAATGGAGAATAATAGGTAATGTAATATCCCCACTAAGCTATACAACACACTCATGACCACACCTCCACACATCAACCACAATAGTGCCCTGCTGCTTGTGAAACAATGCCAGCTACTGTAATTACTGTGTGTGTGAGAGAGAGGACAGATTTGAAAAGGGCTTATTTGCCTTTTGCAAATCTGAGTTGGATGAGTCATTGAATAAACCAAGCTGAAGGGAGTCAAACTACTTTTAGCAGTGATTCACATAGAAAATAAAGTCAAGAAAGAAGACAGTTTGGCTTTTGGGAGAGGATGGCGGGAGAGCGGTGCAGAGGCAAGAGACGATAGTCCGAGCTGACAGTGGACGGCATCTTAACATGACTTCTTACCACATCTATGGTCCAGTACAGAGGGTGAACTCCGATTGAACCCACACTGTAAACCCCAATGTGATAACATTACTCAAAACTTTTGAGGAAACCCGTTGCACTTCATATATCTGAGCACAGCTACTTAATTTTTTTTTTAGTAATCATTACTCAAACTGATTTGTTAGTGATAGAGACATGGTTGTTGGATGTATTTATTTTCAGTTCTGTGCCCTTCACAAAGTGAGGTCCTAGGGGAATGTTATCTTTATAATGTAACTCTTTATGACAATACATTACATATCTTGTACGGCCTTATTTTGAAGCCTAGCTTAACCCTAATACAGTGGCCTGAAACTCATGGTTTACAGGCCACATCAGCCCTGCAAGTAGGGTTGCAAAATTCCTGTAATTTAACCAGAATTCCCAGATTTGTGGAAAACCTTTGAAAATGTACCCAAATTTTGCAACCTTATTTGCAAGTTGCAGTATGTGGACTTGCCAAGTGATGTGTAATTCCTATTGGAATCCAGCCAGAGTTAAGATTTCCAACAATTTACATTTTTATTCACCCGCAACCTGCATTCATAATGTCTGCCAGCGTTAGGAACAGTGTGAGGAGAATACCTAAGCCATTTTAAACTGGAATGACCATTTCAGTAAGTGGTGCTAAAAATCAAACTAAATGATTGGATTCGTTTTATAAACATTTATTTATCTGTTATGTAGCATACAATTAATCAATTAATCACCCAATGTACATTCAAAAACACGTATTATAAACCGTTCCAAAAAATCTACCTGCAGTAGAGCATCCTGGGGGTAAAAATGATTTCTTATAGTAACTTTAAAAAAATAGAGTTGATGTGAATTATCATTTAGTTGAGTCAGTACCACAAACATTTTAAGTAATAATTACTTTTCATTGACTTTGAGTTCAACTTATTAGAAGTATTTGAGTTAAAAATGCCTTAGGTTTTCATCAGCAATGATGATCTTTGCCAATAGTTTTAACTTGGTCAGTGCTATATAGGATACTTGGGACATCCTTAACCCTAACCATAATTCTTACCTTAACCAATTTAAATGGGGTAGGGACGTCCCAACTTCAATGGCGTAGGGACGTCCCAAGGATTGCGGCTAGCAAAGACTGTTTTAACTTGAGTTTAAAGGAGGATAGCCGACATTGCTATTAGCTTACTCTCTCTAACACAGTTGATAACCAAAAAGTAGTTAACTTCTTGACATCATTACCTCCTGTTTTCTATATAGCTGTCCTGATGAATTTGGTGAGACCGTTACTTCCGTGAGCTACTCAGGTTCTCTCAAAAGAGGCCTATTCCCCATTAAATGTTAAATGGCCATATATATTTTTTTCTGTCGATTTCTAGACGTTTCGTTCTTATTCAGCTATTTCATTCATTGTTAAGGCACCTGGGCAAACAGTTGGTGTTTCTGCAAACCTCCTCATTTTGTTGTCATCGTTCTTTAAATGATTTAGCCTTCTCGGCCTCTAGAAGCCATGTATAGAATTCTAGCTAATGTCATTGGCATTTGTATGAATAGAGAGTGTGTGTGTGTGTGTCTTAACCAAGAAGCTCCTGTCTTATTCTCACATGAAACCTATTGTGAGGGCCCAAAAAGGGTTGAGGAGTGAATTGGAGCGAGAGACGAGGGAGAGCGACAGAAATAGTTATTCATTCACCACACATTATCACATTAAGAATCAATGCCTCTCTCATTGGAGATAGCAGTGCTAGTCCAGCTGAAATTGCATTGGGTTCTTTGCAACATTCCTGATGTAAACACATACTGGCAAAATCAGGATGGAGTAGTTCAGAACCCAAATGTCTTTCTAGACACAAGTGGGAGAGAAGGTGGGGAGTTGGTCAGGCCACCATGGTAACACCCCCCAATCCCCTCTCACCCATCGCCTCTTATTCATCCCCATAGCAATAGCCAAGCTCTGTTGCCCTGGAGACCACAGGGGATGGCAGGGAATGCAGTTTTTGCGTGCGCACAATCGGGAATATGAAAAGGCAGTGGCAATCTCCTGTCAACTTGGTGAAACGCATTTTGTTGCTTTTAAATGGTGTGTATTTTCCATCTGAACTTACATATGAGGAGTGAAATTGGGCTTGTACCCCAGGAGAGTATAAACGAGGTTAATAACCTCTGAAGTTACACCACAACTTCATTGTGAGGCTTCTTCAGCTGCTATAACCCATCTCCCAAATATGGAAAATCCTTCCGTTTGAATGTGTTTGTGTCTTGTGAGAGCAACCTAAAATGGGCTGCGAAATAATCCTAATTTTATCAAATGAAAGCAAACTGCCAACTCACTGAGTTCCTTCATATCCCAGACAGAGTGACGAGGTAATGCAAGCAAATTAAAATATAGTTTTTTTTCCCACATTGCTGTTTAGAGTCGTATATAAAAGCTATCCCTTTGAGCTCTTATTTTTTCCACAACCTGCCCTTTAGTCCTGTTGTGACTGCTTGTCTGTCCGATACACTATTACCATGTAATTAGTCCTGACGGACATGTTAATAACACAGAAAACTGTTTATTAATATCTCCTCATTTGCCCACCACCCCTCTCCCCCCTCCGTCAGGTCTGTCCATCCCACCCCTTCTTCTCCGGCCTCCAAGATAGATTCCTTCAGGAGTAAGGTTGAGCTCCTCCGCCTGCCTCTGGCCCTCTCATCCAAGTCCATCAGCCACCGCAAGAGTCAGCTGGGCGGAGCCGGGCAGCACGGCACGGGGGGAGGAGGTGCCCACAGGGGCAAACCCCGCCCACCGGCCTCTGACATGGACAACGAGTCGCAGTACTCGGGCTACTCCTACAAGTCCTCACACTCCCGCAACTCTAGGAAGCACAGGTGGGTAACACGTGTACGACATAGATACTTATACTGTACATGTACTCACACTCACTCTCTTGTTTCTACACTCTCACTTGCGTGAACATGCATATCAGGGAAGCTGTGTATAACTTTGTTGACTTGGTTTGGTTAACCTCCCCCAGAAATAGAAAACCATGACAGTTACGGTTAACCCTTTTTGTTGCTGTCTCTGTGTGTGATGTTCAGGGATAGGCGGGACAGGCACCGCTCCAAGAGCAGGGACGGCAGTAGTCGTGGAGACAAGTCGGTCACCATCCATGCCCCTGGAGAGCCTCTACTGGACACCGAGTCCACCCGCGGAGACGATCGGGTCAGAGTACACTTCTTTCCTACAGTACATCTCCCCTCACTTCCACACCCTGATCTTTGATTGAGGGTCAATACCTGGCTTTAGTTTCTCTCTGTCTACTCTGTCTCTTATCACTCATCCTCTTGTCTTCTCCCATTTGTTCAAGTAATATTGCCCCTTCCCTATCACACCTCCCAACATATGCTCAAAGAAATCTCCCCCCCCCCCCTCTCCCTACTCCAGGATGATAACTGGGGTGAGACAACCACCGTGCAGACTGGCACGTCAGAACACAGCGTCTCCAATGAGGACCTGACGCGCGTCTCCAAGGAGCTCGAGGAGTCCTCCCCGCTGGAATGCCGGCGTTTCTTGGGCCCAGGATTGGGCGCCGTCCTTGGCCTCTTCGCCCTGGTCACCCCCCTGGCTTTCCTGGCTCTGCCGCAGCTGCTGTGGCGCGAGGCCCTGGAGCCCTGCGGCACGCCCTGCGAGGGTCTTTACGTCTCCCTGGCCTTTAAACTCCTGGTCCTCCTCATCTCCACCTGGGCTCTGTTCCTGCGCCCGCCGCGCGCTACCTTGCCTCGCTTCTACGTCTTCCGCTGCCTGCTGCTGGCGCTCGTCTTCCTGTTCGTGGCGTCCTACTGGCTGTTCTACGGCGTGCGCGTGCTGGAGCCCCGGGAGAGGGACTACAGGGGCATCGTGGGGTACGCGGCGTCGCTGGTGGACGCCCTGCTCTTCATCCAGTACCTGGCCCTGGTGCTGCTGGAGGTCAGACACCTGCAGCCTGCCTTCTGCCTCAAGGTGGTGCGCACAACTGACGGGGAAAGTCGCTTCTACAACGTGGGACATCTCAGGTGGGTCTTGGAGACGTTGTGGTTGTGTTTTGAGGTGTTTTGTGTTTGTAGTTTACATGCTGTTTTGTATAGAGATTGGGGAGTGGGTTTCTATTGTGTGGGGTTCTGTGTAAAGGTTGTTTGGTTTGTTTGCATTTTTAGTAACCTAGTACTCTGATTTCAGAGACTTATGATATCATTGTGGTTGGCCTGCAAATCTGTCAGTCGGGGAGATTAACCGAAACCCGCATTACCTCATCAGTCAGTTTGTTTGGGCTATTTGCATACAAATCTCTTCATTTCTTTGTTTGAATCCCCATTAGCTTTTGCAGAGGCAGCTGCTACTCTTCCTGGGATCCACACAAGACACAAAACATGACAAGTAACACAACACTGGTACACTGATAGACAAGGACACTCACCCAAATGTAAAATACAAAGATATACAGCAAAACATAATAATAATAATAAGAGAAAAAAATAATGTGTGTGTCTGTATGTTTATTCCCCCTCAAAATGTTTTGGTTGCACCTGGCTATTTGGTTAGCAGTCATGCGTATGATCAAATGGGAGCGGTTGTGTCTGCTCCGCTAGTCATCTGGTTCCCACCTTAGTGTGTTTGAAGCAGCAAGGCCTGGGGTGCAACTATACCCCACCCAGCTGATCATCTAAAATAGCTGCAGGACCACCTCGGGTTAAGTGCCTTGCTCAAGGGCACATCGCCAGAGTTAAGATGCTGCCAAAGGGATAATGATGATGCTGCTACTGATGATGATTAGGACATATTCCATAGTAATGACATAGATTAATAAGGGTTCGTACCTCCCTTGTTGTTCTCCAGTATTCAGAGGGCAGCAGTGTGGGTGCTGGACCGGTACTACAGTGATTTCCCAGTCTACAACCCTGCCCTCCTCAACCTGCCCAAGTCCATCCTCTCTAAGAAGAGTTCTGGCTTCAAAGTCTACACTCTGGGTGAAGGTAAGTCTCGAATGCTATCCTTTCCGTCTCTCATCGTCTCGCCCCTCTTTTCCCTCAGTCATTTTCTCACCTCTTCGCCTCTGTCTTCTATGTGTTCTTTTTTTTTTTTGCAAAGAAATTGTAACATTAGATGTTTGTTGATCCTTTTTCTTTATTGTGATTTTTCTTCCAGAGAACAACACTAACAACTCTACGGGTCAGTCCAGAGCGATGATCGCTGCGGCCGCCCGCAGGAGAGACAACTCCCACAACGAGTATTACTACGAGGAGGCAGAGATGGAGCGCAGGGTCCGCAAGCGCAAGGCCAGGTGAGGAGGGGAGACACGCTGGGCTGGGTAGATCGTCAAAGAAAGAACATTTCAATCCATTTGTTGTAGAAAAACTGCTTTTGTGAAAAGTGCATTTTTTTTGTGTCATTTGGTGAGTTAAACAGTTCAAGACTAATCAAGGGAACATCACAGATTTTTTCAAACCCCAGGTATAGAAAGGCTGCCATTATAAAAACAAATAGTAGATTTAAACATATATATTTTAGAATTTTTCCTATTCTTTCTTTTTTTTACATTCAATACAAAAACAAACGTATACATACGAACACCAACTTACAGACGCATCCAAACAATGGCTACATCTCATCCGCCTAGACCTGCCTGCTCATATCCCCATCCCTAGTTCCTGCATTATTGTTTGCCACTTGGCCTTAAATGGTACCAATTAGTTTTTCTCCGTCGCCCGTGCTATTTCAATAAGGCGGACGTTATTTTAGCTCCTCTCGGTTTAGCGCTTGCAATACAAATGCTAGCCTGAAACGACACCTGCGTACTCATTACGCGTGCCTATTTCTCCTCCCAGGCTGGTGGTGGCGGTAGAGGAAGCCTTCACCCACATCAAGCGTCTCCAGGACGACGAGCCAGCCGCGTCGTCCCCCAAACACCCCCGTGAGGTTATGGACCCCCGGGAGGCAGCTCAGGCCATCTTCGCCCCCATGGCCCGGGCCATGCAGAAGTACCTGAGGACCACGCGCCAGCAACCCTATCACAGCATGGAGAGCATTATCAACCATCTGCAGTTCTGTATCACGCACAACATGACCCCCAAGGTGAGCCACCATTCCCTTAACATGATCACTACGCCCTCACAACATGATCACTATGCCCTCACAAATTGACCCCTACACCCTCACAACATGACCCCTACACCCTCACAACATGACCCCTAAGATGCCCATCAGACAGTAAGATGTACACTCTTGATGTGACACCTATACCCTTTACATATAACATATACCCCAAATAACAGCCCACATAAGACACTATTCTTGATCGTAAAGGGATTGATATAAGCATGTTTCCCCTGAGGAATAATATCTAGCCTACTTTACATTCCACGGAGAGAAATTGCACACTACAAACACTTAACTCCTAGCGGTTGCCCCACTATCGATATGACGTCCCACCTTGGCTGGCTGTCTATCTGCTTCTTCTCTGTGTGTTTCTCTCAGGCCTTCCTGGAGCGCTACCTTTCTCCAGGCCCCACGCTGCAGTACCAGCGGGAGAACAGTATGGGTCGCCAGTGGACCCTAGTGAGCGAGGAGCCGGTGACATCAGCCCTGAGTCGGGGTCTCGTCTTCTCCCTGCGACGTCTCGACTTCTCCCTGGTTGTCACGGTGACGCCCCTCCCCTTCCTCCACCTGGGGGAGGAGTTTATCGACCCCAAGAGCCACAAGTTTGTCATGAGACTGCAGTCGGAAACCTCTGTGTAGAGAGGGAGAGAAAGTAGTGGATAAAGAGGGGGGGGGGGGTGCGAGAGAGGAAGAGGGAACCTATGATTCATCTTTCCTCAAAGCCCATCTCTCTGTGTTGACCTCCGTGTGAAAAAGGTTGAGAAGACGGCTATCTGTCTCTTTTTTTGCACAAAGCAGTGGAAATGTGGCGTCTGCTACCAAGGGCTGGAGGAGAGACCTCTGTGGCTATCCCGTTTTATTAACTGTGTGTGAATGTCTTTGTGTGTGTTACTGTGTTAGTCATTGGGACTTGTATGTTTCTCATTCCTTGACAGTAACTGGACCGCATTATTTGAAGTTGACATTACTACATTACTAACCAATGAACTGATAAAATATTAAAGATAAATGTGAATAGGAAGACTTGATTTAAAAAATAAAAAAAAGAACTAGAAAAGTTATGTGCTTGCAAAAGTTGCAAATTAGCTACGACGTCAACCAATCAGGTGATTGGAATTACTGAATCGACAAATAAACTGACTGCTTCCTGACAGTGGAACCATTTTCATTGGACAAAATCTGACCCTGGTCCAAAGGAAGTGGGTTGTTCTAGGGACAGCTGATGAATGTTTAGTTGAAACACTGACCAGCTGATTTTCATAAGAAATTACACGTTTAGGATATTTTTTGTGACGTTTATTAATGGATGTTATGTTGGGGACTTTTGATGTGTATTCCAGTGTTGGTTTTATAATGAAGAAGACGGAACAGATACAAAAAACAGACTGAACCTATTGTCGTCATGATATGAGAGGTTATTTTTGTTTTTGGTGCCAAATAAAAGTCCATATCAGATATAGGGCTGAGTCCCAATAGTATCTAATTTCTCCTGAATTGTGGACTCATTTACTACTTCCCATCAAAAGCATTGCCTTGGTGGAGGCCAGGGCTAGTGGGAGTTTCCACCATATTACTTATACCAGTCATCAAGTCAGTGAAGAAGTCATTTTTTTGTAAGAAAGAGAGACACATCCATAGTCATGTGTACAACATGACCACTGTACTGTTCTGAACATTTGACCATGCCTAAACACACAAACTAACACATTTGTTTTTATTAACCTGTACTTGCGTGCAGTTTAAGATATGATTTGTTCGATTCAAGGCTCTGAGGTGAACATCAGCAACAGTCCTTATGGGTCCAGCACAAACAACGGTTCTTGGGCTCTTTGGCAGCTTAGAGCTGCTGTCGTCTGTCTCCTATTGTTGTATATAAATGGTTTTTATCTTTTTATATGTGTACCATATGTTTGAGACAATGGTAGCTTTTTTTCCCTTTTTTTCTACATAAGAAATGCATTTTATTTGATATTTTTTAGTATCACTTCATGTTGTAAATACATTTGTAGATTGCAGTTATGATGTGAATGTTTTTCATATTTCATAATTTTAGGACTAAATTGTTACGACCTTTTAAATAAATTATCTCTCATGATATGATGCCCCTCCCACCCCTGTCTCTCTCTCTCATATTTAAATTTATAGTAGTATTGGAACGACAATTTATACTGTAGATTAATAGATTTGTCAGAAAATTCATGCTGAATGTACAATTCAAAGGAATAGTGTGGAATAACCTTTTATACTTGTGACTTTGACAAACTGTTTTTTGACACGTTTGTTAACAAAACGGAAGCCTAACCACAAATGACAGGATGTAGCCTCTGCATCAACTTGTCACTAGAAGGTGGAACAGTATCCATTTTGAAGGTCACATTTCAATATGGCATGTGTTGTTCTCGCTCTTCTTACAATCTTACCAGGTAGGCTGCTTACTTTTAAAATGTTCTTGATTTCATTGAGGGTCTCTCTAAAACTCTGTCATTGTTAATACTTTGAAGTAATGAGTGATGAGAGAGGCAGGGTTGAGGTCAATTCTGTTTCAATCAAGTAAGTCAATTGAAATTACATTACAAGACTTTAAAGGAAATCCTCATTGAAAATGCACAGTTGAAGTCGGAAGTTAAAAAAAAACTTGTTTTTCAACTTCTCCAAAAATGTCTTGTTATCAAACTATAATGTTGGCAAGTCGGTTAGCACATCTACTTTGTGCATGACACAAGTCCTTTTTCCAACAATTGTTTACAGACAGATTATTTAACTTATAATTCACTTTATCACAGTTTCAGTGGGTCAGAAGTTTACTTACACTAAGTTGATTGTGCCTTTTAAACAGCTTGGAAAATTCCAGAAAATGATGTCATGGTTTTAGAAGCTTCTGATAGGCTAATTGACATCATTTCAGTCAGTGCTTCTTTGCTTGACATCATGGGAAAATCAGAAGAAATCCGCCAAGACCTCAGAAAAAAATTGTAGACCACAAGTATGGTTCATCCTTGAGAGCAATTTCCAAACGTTCATCTATACAAACAATAGTATGCAAGTATAAACACCATGTGACCACGCAGCCGTCTTACCGCTCAGGAAGGAGATGCGTTCTCTCTCCTAGGTATGAACGTACTTTGGTGCAAAAAGTGCAAATCAATCCCAGAACAACAGCAAAGGACCTTGTGAAGATGCTGCAGGAAACAGGTACAAAAGTGTCTGTATCCATAGTAAAACGAGTCCTATATCGACATAACCTGAAAGGCCGCTCAGCATGAAAGAAGCCACTGCTCCAAAACCGCCATCAAAAAGCCAGACGATGGTTTGCAACTGCACATGGGGACAAAGATCATACTTTTTGGAGAAATGTCCTCTAGTCTGATGAAACAAAAATAGAACTGTTTGGCCATCATGACCATTGTTATGTTTGGAAGAAAAAGGGGGAGGCTTGCAAGCCGAAGAACAACATCCCAACTGAAGCACAGGGGTGGCAGCATCATGTGGTGGGGGTGCTTTGCTGCAGGAGGGACTGGTGCACTTCACAAAATAGATGGCATCATGAGGGAGTAAAATTATGTGGATATATTGAAGCAACATCTCAAGACATCAGTCAGGAAGTTAAAGCTTGGTCGCAAATGGGTCTTCCAAATGGACAATGACCCCAACCATATTTCCAAAGATGTGGCATAATGGCCTAAGGACAACAAAGTCAAGGTATTGGAGTGGCCATCACAAAGCCCTGACCTCAATCCTATTGAACGTTTGTAGGCAGAACTGAAAAAGTGTGTGCGAGGAAAGAGGCCTACAAACCTGACTCAGTTACACCAGCTCTGTCAGGATGAATGGGCCAAAATTCACCCCACTTATTGTGGGAATCTTGTGGAAGGCTACCTGAAACGTTTGACCCAAGTTAAACAATTTAAAGGCAATGCTACCAAAAACGAATTGAGTGTATGTAAACTTCTGACCCACTGGGAATGTGATGAAAGAAATAAAAGCTGAAATAAATTAGTCTCTCTAATATTATTCTGACATTTCACGTTCTTAAAATAAAGTGGTGATCCTAACTGACCTAAAACAGGGAACTTTTACTAGGATTAAATGTCAGAAATTGTGAAAAACTGAGTTTAAATATATTTGGCTAAGGTGTATGTAAACATCTGACTTCAACTGTATGTACATTTTCCATTCTTGAATTAAATCATCTGAATAAAATGGGACTGACCCCAAACCCTGATAAAGGCACTTGCTATGATGTCACCTTTATCGATGAGCTTTTTGAACTCTAATGGTGTACCGAAGATCAAGGTATATGTAACCTTTCATCAGTCCATATCACATCTCGTATGAAGTAGTTTAGGCTAATTTGACCACTTTTGATACAATTTGTTTAAGGTTAAGATTTCAAACCTCCATTGATACGTATTGCCTACGTCTTGACCCATGACCGAAATAGAAAACAGAAAGCAAATTCTAAATTGTCCTAAATTATATACTATCTCGTTAAAATGACAGTTATCACAAAACCAGTTATTTATTTAAACTGAATAATAATTTATGTTTATACTCTCAGAATATTGAAGCAATTGATGATGATAATGATGATGATCTCTGTTATTACCATAAGGATACATATTTGAATTCTGTTCTATCTAATTATGTGTATATTACTATACATGATACCATCACCATCAGGACAATCATTCCATTCCATTATGTTTCAGTGGTGATGGGAGATACCACTGGTTACCTGGGAGATTCGGTCACCTTGTCTTCTGGAGCCAACTCATCCTGGATCTTGAGCAAGATAGAGTGGTATATATTCAGCAACAACACCTGGATTGCAACGTACAGGAAAGAACCACACATTCTCAAAACAGACCGTTTCTTGCAGTTTCAGGGTCGTCTAAGACTCAACATCTCGTCCGGGGACTTAGAGATAAGAGATGTGAGGATAGGGGATGCCCTGGTTTACTCTGTTCTCCTTAAAGACTATAAGGGAGAGCAGCATAGCGTATCTGTCCAGCTCACTGTGAGAGGTAAGGCTCTCAATCACAACAGTGTACCTATATTAAAGGTGCACTCTAGGATTTCCATCAGATTTGCCAGGGCAAGTGAGCCCAGAACCCAAGGGTCCCAAAATGGCAATTGAATGCAAGCTTCAGCCCCCCAAAAATGTATTGTTAAACATTTCTAGTCTGTCTATCTATGGGTAACAGGGTATACGTGTTATGCTCGACTCACTCAGTTTTCCACCACAAAACACCAGAAAAAGGCCAATAAAGAGTAGAACCAGCTCGCCTGCTTTTACATTATGATTTCAATATTAGATGTTCAATGTTTCTTTTGAAAAAAATATGAATAGTTTCACAATATTAAAACAAGAGTCCAGTTCACGTAACAGGGTTGACCTTAACATGAGGGACAGGTGTTTCATGTGATAAGATGAATCACTAATCATATGAAATAAATAATAATCTTCAGAAATTAATTTGTTAAAGCAACAAAATAACTAGGGCTTTACAATGATGGTGAACACTTTTGGGGTTGGGGTTAATTATGTTGAGATCTATCTAGAAATCACAGTAGGTGCGGACAAGAGGGACTTTCTCACAGATTTATTGTATTTTCTATGAGGTCTTATTCTTATAACAGGCTTTTAAAACTGAATATTTAAGCTCAATTTCTAATTAAAATATCAAGTGAGCCCAGAACCCAAGGGTCCCAAAATGGCAATTGAATGCAAGCTTCAGCCCCCCAAAAATGTATTGTTAAACATTTCTAGTCTGTCTATCTATGGGTAACAGGGTATACGTGTTATGCTCGACTCACTCAGTTTTCCACCACAAAACACCAGAAAAAGGCCAATAAAGAGTAGAACCAGCTCGCCTGCTTTTACATTATGATTTCAATATTAGATGTTCAATGTTTCTTTTGAAAAAAATATGAATAGTTTCACAATATTAAAACAAGAGTCCAGTTCACGTAACAGGGTTGACCTTAACATGAGGGACAGGTGTTTCATGTGATAAGATGAATCACTAATCATATGAAATAAATAATAATCTTCAGAAATTAATTTGTTAAAGCAACAAAATAACTAGGGCTTTACAATGATGGTGAACACTTTTGGGGTTGGGGTTAATTATGTTGAGATCTATCTAGAAATCACAGTAGGTGCGGACAAGAGGGACTTTCTCACAGATTTATTGTATTTTCTATGAGGTCTTATTCTTATAACAGGCTTTTAAAACTGAATATTTAAGCTCAATTTCTAATTAAAATATCAAAGGGATGCAAAATGTACTCATTTGGTGGAACAGCTCTATGGTTTTCATATTGTATTCCCAGTTTTGTTTCTGGAAAATGTGTTTTCTATTCACGAGAGCTTCCTGTATTTCCGTTCAAATGTCCAGAGCGTCTCATCAAGCCCAGCGTCCGTAAGGTCTTCAGCATGTTGAAGCACAGCCATTGTGTGATGGCTCTTCAGTGCTCCTCTTCAGTGAAGGACACCCACCTCTCCTGGGAACCAGAGGCTGCGTTTGAGGATGCCTTCTGGAAGGGGAATCCCAACACCAACGTCTCTGTCGTCTGGACGTCTTACAGCCCCAACAGAAATGCCACCTTCACCTGTACTGCCAGCAATGGGCTCTCTAAAGTCTCCAGGGTTGTGACGGAGAGATGCCAAGGTACGGTCACTTCTAGGGCCAGGATTCTTTCCCGGGAACACATGATCTGACCAGAAAAACAGTGGTGATTTCATCATTCTATGGGCAGGGAGTTCTTACGCTGGTCAAGCTTGCTGTTGTGTTTGAGAACAGTATTTGTCTTACAGTGAGGTATTTGGACAATGACACATTTTGGTTGTTTCAGATTATTTTGTGCCCAATAGAAATGAATGGTAAATAATGTATTGTATCATTTTGGAGTCACTTTTATTGTAAAAAAAAAAAGAAAAAAGTAGTGGGTGTGGTCAATGGCACAGTTTTAGAGGCTCTCCTCATGGCCGCATATACAAATGTTTTCCATTTTATAGCTAATTTCCTGCAATTATACACATTTTTCCATGGCTTACGCCGTGTCCTAATGCTATCTGAGTGACTTAAACATTAAAACAAAATCAATGGGTGCCCCATGCCATGACATTTTTGGAATTTCAGATTTTCAGATTTTTCTTATTTTGGTGATAGTTCTCAAAGATGATGTTATTTAAAAACATTTTGCCCCGTTATCTTTTCTACCGACTTCATATCCGGTTTAAGTCGTGTAAGTTTACACTGAAAAAGCTTGATGTAGTCATTGCATGCTAGGAATATGGGTCCAAATACTAATCTTTTGACTACTTTACAACAACAAAATTGTCACTTTCCAAATATTTTTGGACCTGACTGTATTTCTATTCTCTCCCTGTCTCCTCAGAGCCCGACATGGTGGGAGAGACCCGCTTCCCTGGAATAGTTTTTCTAATGTTGCTCTTAGGAATTGTGTTTGGATGTGTTTTAACATATATTTGTTTTAGAGTTGAGTTAAAAATATTCCCCGTACCAACTTTGTAAACTTTGTTTTCATGTACATGATGCCTTGCTTAAAATTGATGTAAAAAATGAAATCCGCAGCAGCTGATTTGCTTGGTCCTTTCTTGCTGCAGCTGATTTGCTTGGTCCTTTCTTGCTGCAGCTGATTTGCTTGGTCCTTTCTTGCTGCAGCTGATTTGCTTGGTCCTTTCTTGCTGCAGCTGATTTGCTTGGTCCTTTCTTGCTGCAGCTGATTTGCTTGGTCCTTTCTTGCTGCAGCTGATTTGCTTGGTCCTTTCTTGCTGCAGCTGATTTGCTTGGTCCTTTCTTGCTGCAGCTGATTTGCTTGGTCCTTTCTTGCTGCAGCTGATTTGCTTGGTCCTTTCTTGCTGCAGCTGATTTGCTTGGTCCTTTCTTGCTGCAGCTTTCTGCGGAGTAATTGACACAGGTTTTTTAACTGACAATTATCTTGGATGTTATCCCCAGGGTTTGGAAGGCGGCCCGTGTTCTCCCTCTCCACAAAGGTGGTGAGATACCAAACCCGGTCTCAGGGATGGCTAACTCTGGAGATCCTTTCGATCTCCAATGAGTTAGGTAAATCTGATTTGAGTTATCTTGAACTTTACTTGTGGAAAGATCTCCAAGGCTTTCTAAAGTTGGGTGAATTGGGGCCTCTAGGGCAATTCAAAAGGCTAATTGAGGACCTTTATACTGAAGAATGTATTTGTTTTCTATGACTGTTTAGCTTTTTGTATATTGATGTGCTTATGAACTGTATATTGATGTGTATACAGGGTTCATCTTTAAAATAGACCTTGGTCTTAGCATGACTCCCTGTTCAAATAAAGCTGAATTATTATTTATATTTTTTGGTAATCAACAATTAAAGGTATTAGGATTGCTGCCATTCCAATATAGTCTTGCTTACACCAGACTAAATATATTTATAACTAACCCAATATAGTTAATCTGTGCCATTTACAGTGGGAGCAAATTAAGCATAGTGGGCAGAAAAGCAAGAAGGTGAGCAAAGCACGAGCTAGCGAGATCCTACTGGCTCGTTGTCACATGTACAGTGCATTCAGGAAGTATTCAGACCCCTTAACTTTTTCCACATCTTGTTACGTTACAGCCTTATTCTAAAATCCTCATCAATCGAAACACAGACCTTTTACTCAATACTTTGTTGAAGCACATTTGGCCACGATTACAGCCTTGAATCCTCTTGCGTATGACGCTACAAGCTTGGCCCACCTGTATTTGGGGAGTTTGGCACACCTGTATTTGGGGAGTTTCTCCCATTTTTCTCTGTAGATCCTCTCAAGCTCTGTCAGGTTGGATGGGGAGCATCGCTGTACAGCTATTTTCATGTCTCTCCAGAGATGTTTGATCGGGTTCAAGTCCGGGCTCTGGCTGGGCCACTCAAGGACATTCAGAGACTTGTCCCAAAGCCACTCCTGCGTTGTCTTGTCTGTGTGCTTCCGGTCATTGTCCTGTTGGAAGGTGAACCTTCGCCCCAGTCTGAGGTCCTGAGCGCTCTGGGGCAGGTTTTCATAAAGGATCTTTCGGTACTTTGGTCTGTTCATCTTTCCCTTGATCCTGACTAGTCTCCCAGTCCTGCCGCTGAAAAACATCCCCACAGCATGATGCTGCTACCACCATGCTTCACCATAGGGAGGTGCAAGGTTTCCTCCAGATGTGACACTTGGCATTCAGGCCAAAGGTTACTGGCTCAACACTTTTAACCGCTAGACTTCTCTTCTACGCCAATATACAAAATGTACATTAAGGAACTCCCCTCACCTGGTTGTTTAGGTCTTAATTGAAAGGGAAAACCAAAAACCTGCAGACGGTTCTACAGTATATCTATGGAAGCCCAGCCTATGACCACATCCTGTTCAGCCTAGAGAACTTCCTGTTCAACTTACAGTACTTCCTGGTAGGGAGAAGAGGAGTGTCCAAATGTGATCTTATCATACACAGTCTGCAGCAAAATGTGTCAGACAACCAAAAATAAACCATTTCAGCATCATGAAAGGTGGCCCATTTCCAAACTAGACTACCGTAGTGGTGTTTTAGAAATGGTATTTTGTAGTTATTGTCTTGCAAAGTCAGTTTCCTCATTTTTAAACTGAAGCATTCATTGGCATTCATCTCTTGTCTCCCCTCAAACTGGGATACAGGTGAATATACAACTTGAAATATCCTTTCCTCTATACTTCCACTGCTTTATGGTGACATTTTGCCCCTCTAAGCCTGCAGGGATCTCCACAGAGTCCCCTACTGTCTTGTGGAATGACCGGTATGAAGAAACAGCCACAACGGAAACATAAAAATGTACATCGGCATTCTGACACCAATCAATGTTGACACTTTATATTACAGTGCACTTACTACTGTGTTATTATTCATGTAAGTACGGTGTGGCAAGTGTTGTAATTACTCATTGTTACACTGTAATACTTGTTGCAGTGTGTCTTACATAAATAATTTCACAATAATACACTGCAATGCAAAGTCTTACCTAATCAATAATAGATAATAATTGATTGGATTTATATAGCACATTTCAGAGTTTGATTTATACTGTACGTGGCACTTCACATATTTGCACTTTTTACGTATCTAAGCAGGTGGGTCCGATTTTACTTCTTTACATGTCAGTCAGAAGTAATCTATTATAAACCCTTAAACCAAAACAACTGTCATAAATTAAAACAAAATACAGTTACAGTTCAGTGAAGTGTGGTATTTAAAGTGTGCTATTTAAAGTGTGGTATTTAAATTGTGGTATTTAAAGTGTGGTATTTAGGGCTGTCACGCCCTGACCTTAGAGATCCTTTTTATGCCTCTATTTTGGTTTGGTCAGGGCGTGAGTTGGGGTGGGCATTCTATGTTGTGTGTTCTATGTTTCCTATTTCTGTGTGTTTGGCCGGGTGTGGTTCTCAATCAGAGCCAGCTGTCTATCGTTGTCGCTGATTGAGAACCATACTTAGGTAGCCTTTTCCCACCTGTGTTTTGTGGGTAGTTTTCTGTTTTTGTGTCTGCACCAGACAGAACTGTTTCGTTCTCGTTTTTGTTATTCAGTGTTCAGTTCTATTAATAAATCATGAACACTTACCACGCTGTGCTTTGGTCCACGTCTTCATGCAACGATGACTGTAACAAGGGCTTAACTGCAGTTATCCTACAGTGTACTGTATCTTATTATGTAATAGAAACAATCATTTTATACATTCCCATATCACCTTAAATTTAATGAATGACATGCATCAGCAAAAAAAGTATCGTCCCCTTTTCAGGAGCCTGTCTTCAAAAGATAATTCGTAAAAATCCAAATAACTTCACAGATCTTCATTGTAAATGGTTTAAACACTGTTTCCCATGCTTGTTCAATAAACAATTAATGAACATGCACCTGTGGAACGGTCGTTAAGACCCTAACAGCTTACAGACGATAGGCAATTAAGGGCAGTTTTGAAAACTTAGGACACTAAAGATGCCTTTCTACTGACTCTGAAAAACACCAAAAGAAAGATGCCCATGGTCCCTGCTCATCTGCGTGAACGTGCCTTAGGCATGCTGCAAGGAGGCATGAGGACTGCAGTTGTGGCCAGGGCAATAAATTGCAATGTTCTTACTGTGAGACGCCTAAGACAGAGCTACAGGGAGAGAGGACGGACAGCTGATCATCCTCGCAGTGGCAGACCATGTGTAACAACACCTGAACAGGATCTGTACATCCAAACATCACACCTCCGGGACAGGTACAGGATGGCAACAACTGCTCGAGTTACACCAGGAATGCACAATCCCAACATCAGTGCTCAGACTGTCCGCAATAGGCTGAGAGAGGCTGGACTGAGGGCTTGTAGGCCTGTTGTAAGGCAGGTCCTCACCAGACATCACTGGCAACAACGTCGCCTATGGGCACAAACCCACCGTCGGCGGACCAGACAGGACTGGCAGAAAGTGCTCTTCACTGACGAGTCACGGTTTTGTCTCACCAGGGGTGATGGTCGGATTCGTGTTTATCGTGAGCTTTACACCGAGGCCTGTACTCTGGAGCGGGATCGATTTGGAGGTGGAGGGGCTGTCATGGCCTGGGGCGGTGTGTCACAGCATCATCGGACTGTTTTTGTTGTCATCGCAGGCCATCTCAACGCTGTGCGTTACAGGGAAGGCATCCTCCTCCCTCATGTGGTACCCTTCCTGTAGGCTCATCCTGACATGACCCTCCAGCATTACAATGCCACCAGCCATACTGCTTGTTCTGTGCGTGATTTCCTGCAAGACAGGAGTGTCAGTGTTCTGCCATGGCCAGCGAAGAGCCCTGATCTCAATCCCGAGCACGTCTGGGACCTGTTGGATCGGAGGGTGAGGGTTAGGACCATTCCCCCCAGAACTGTCTGGGAACTTGCAGGTGCCTTGGTGGAAGAGTGGGGTAACATCTCACAGCAAGAACTGACAAATCTGGTGCAGTCCATGAGGAGGAGATGCACTGCAGTACTTAATGCAGCTGGTGGCCACACCAGATACTGACTGTTACTTTTGATTTTGACCCCCCTTTGTTCAGGGACACATTATTCAGTTTCTGTTAGTCACATATCTGTGGAACTTGTTCAGTTTATGCCTCAGTTGTTGAATCTTGTTATGTTCATACAAATATCTACACATGTTAAGTTTGCTGAAAATAAACGCAGTTGACAGTGAGAGGACATTTCTGTTTTTGTTGAGTTTAGCTCATGGTCGTAAGATCTTTTGCATTCTAGAAACACTGCAACAGCTGCTGACCCAACCACACCATTGCCAATCATTCAAATCTTCAGAATCAATACATCATGACCAGAAGTATGTGGACACCTGCTCATCGAACAACTCATTCCAAAATTCTGGGCATTAACATGGAGTTGGTCCCCCCTTTGCTGCTATAACAACCTCCACTTTTCTGGGAAGGCTTTCCAATAGATGTTGGAACATTGCTGCAGTGACATGCTTCCATTCAGCCACAAGAGCATTAGGGAGGTTGGGCACTGATGTTGGGCAATTAGGCCTGGCTCGAAGTCTGCGTTCCAATTCTTCACAAAGGTGTCCGATGGGGTTGAGGTCAGGGCTCTGTGTAGGCCAGTCAAGTTCTTCCATACTGATCTCGACAAACCATTTCTGTATGGACCTCACTTTGTGCATGGGGGCATTGTTAATCATCAAACAGGAAAGGGCCTTCCCCAAACTGTTGCCACAAAGTTGAAAGTATAGAATCGTCTAGCATGTCATTGTATTCTGTAGTGTTAAGATTTCCCTTCACTGAAACTTAGGGGCCTAGCGGGAACCATGAAAAACAGCCACAAAACATGACGGTGCCATGATTAAAGTCACTGAGCTCTTCAGTGCTGCCATTCTACTGCCAATGTTTGTCTGTGGAGATTGGCTGAAATAGCTGAATCCACAAATTTGAATAGGTGTCCACATACTTGTAAATATATACAATGTATATATGAGATCAACAAAGGGGGAAGATTACAATCATGAAAAAGTAAACAAATAGTGTAGAGCGTGAAATTAAACAGTAACATCTAGGCCTATCTTCAGAATGTACATGTGTAAGATGCAGAGGATGCAGAGGGTTCTATATCTATGGAAGGCGCAGCCTGTGACCACATCCTGTTCAGCTCACAATACTTCCTGGAAAGGAGAAGGGTGGGCTTCCCGGCGTCCAAACGTGATCTTGTCATACAGAGTCTGCGGCTGCATGTGACAGATAATCAAGAAGAAACTGTTTCAACATCAAGAAAGGTAGTGACTATTCTCAAAGTAGACTACATAGTCTTCCATTCAACCACATACATTTTACCATTATGACCATTTATATCTTACCTTGTTCAATCTTGGGATAACCAGATCATTGACAGTTTCATAGATGGATACTGGGTTTAGATGACTGTTTGATCTTGTCTGGAATCAAAATACAGCCCATTACAATACAGTACATACAACTTTAACACATTCAGATACATAATAAGGCATTGTATACTTACATCTCTACTTCTTGTGTTGTCCATAACATCAGCATATATTGTGTTGTCAGTTAGATCTGCTGTGTTTAATATGAACAAAATATCAACCAATCAGAAACATTTCAAACAGGATATCAACAAACATACCCAGGAATAAATAAACAACACTCATAACGGGTTTCACTCTTTTACCAATTTTTTGTAAATCCCCAAATTGAAAACAAAATCATATCAGCTGAAGAATGATTCTAGAACCACCTGAAATGTCACTTTAAGTACAGCTGAGGGCCCTAAGCTGTACATACCTTTGTTACGGTGTTTCCTGCAGTAGCACACTGCCACAGCTACAGTGAGGATCAGCACCACAGCGCCTCCTACTGATACTCCGTGGTAGATGGAATACCATGCCTGTCCTGTCACATATTGTACACCACACATGATTAGACTATACAGTATGATAACGACTACAGGGCTCTATGTCTTATACAGGTTACTGCCAAAATAAAGGAAACCCTTGAGTAAATGACAGATACAAAGTAAAATGAAACCAGGTGCTTCCACACAGTTGTGGTTCCTGAGTTAATTAAGCAATTAACATCCCGTCATGCTTGGGGTCATGAATAAAAATGCCCAGTTGCGGGCCTCCCGAGTGGCGCAGTGGTCTAAGGCACTGCATTGCAGTGCTAGCTGTGCCACCAGAGATCCTGATTCGGGTCCAGGCTTTGTCGAAGCAGGCCGCGACCGGGAGACCCATTGGACGGCGCACAATTGGCCCAGCATCGTCCTGGTTAGGGGAGGGTTTGGCCGGCAGGGATGTTCTTGTCCCATTGCACTCTAGCGACTCCTGTGGTGGGCCGGGCGCAATGCACACTGACACCGTCGCCAACTGTACGGTGTTTCCTCCGACACATTAGTGTGGCTAGCTTCCGTGTTAAGCGGGCATTGTGTCAAGAAGCAGTGCAGCTTGCCTGGGTTGTGTTTCGGAGGACGCACGGCTCTCGACCTTTGGCTCTCCTGAGTCTGTACGGGAGTTGCAGCGATGGGACAAGACTGAAACTACCAATTGGATACCACGAAATTGGGGAGGAAAAGGGGTTTAAAAAAAAGCCCAGTTGTCCATTATTTTGTCTACCATGACTAGAAGAAGAGATGTCAATGACTTTGAAAGAGGGGTCTCAATGGATTATAGGGGGTTTAAAGGGTGTGTGTGTGTGTGTCTCAGTCACCAGGTCTCATCCCAATTGAACACTTATGGGGGATTCTGGAGTGGTATCTGAGTCAGCGTTTTTCACACACCATTTGAACCCCCGAGCCGGATAAATGTGTCTGCTAAATGATGTAAATGTAATCAAAAGTATGACATATTCTACTTGACAACATAAGCCTATAAGAACACTGAAAAGTGTATAGAAGGGATTATTATGATATCTAGGTACCTGGGGTGGTTGTGTCATTACTACACTTTACTGTCGTAGAGGCAGTTTTCCAACTGACTAGGTTGGAGGCGTTGCACTTTACATTGATGTCTCCCTCTGCTGGTGAGAGAGAGAAGTGAATCTGCTGGGCGTCACCGTAGATCTCATTGTCTCTCTCCCACGTGTAGATAATGTTGGGGTAGCAGGACACGTTGCACACCAGCCGTACCGTACAGGAGTGGTTGCCCAATAGCTTGATGTCTGTCTGGATCACCATCTTCGATATAGGCTCTGAGAGAGAGACGTCAACGAGATGATACCAGAGTGCAAGACAATGGATGGAAGATTTCATTAACACTATAGTCATAGAAAAGGAAACAAACTATGTAAAAATGCTGATAGCTGCCTACCGTGAACCTGAAGAGTGACAGCCTTAGTGGGAATCTGATTGTCTGTTTCAGCAGTAACAAGAAATTCCCCTGAGTCTTGCAGTGTCAGTTTCCTAATTGTTAAACTGAAGTTAATGACATTCAACTCTAGTCTCCCATCAAACTGGGATCCTCATGAATATACAACTTCTGAGTTGAATTCTACAATATCCTTTCCTCTGTACTTCCACTGCATTGTGGTGACATTTTGCCCCTCTAAGCCTGCAGGGATCTCCACGGAGTCCCCTACTGTCTTGTGGAACGACGAGTATGAAGAAACACCCACACCTTAAACACAAACATGTACATTAGCATTCTGACACCAATCAAAAGTTACTCTTTATATTACAGTGCACTTACTACTGTATAATTATTCATGTACGTACTGTATAGCAAGTGTTGTAATTACTCATTGTTACACTGTAATACTTATTACAGTGTGCCTACATGAATTGCAATGCAAAGTTCTACCGAATCAATAATAGATTATAATGGATTGGATTTATATATCGCATTTCCAGGTTTCATTTATGCTTTACGTGGTACTTTGCATATTTTCACTTTATATATTTACGTATCTGAGTGTGTGGGTCCTTTTTAACTTCATTAAAGTCCACTCCTCCCACACATTCAGTAGAACAGGATGAGATGACAGGAAAAGAGAAGTGAGGGTGAATCTGATAACCCCTCCTCAGCTCACAAGTACAAACCACACTGTGTTTAATGTTTAATTATTCACCAGAAATGTGTCATGTACTGCATGGGCAACATTATAAATACATGTCGGTCTGAAGTAACAAATTATAAACCCTTACACAAAAAATCATCTGTCATGAATTAAGACAAAATAAAGTAACAACTCCAAGAGGGGGGATATTTAGGGCATACCTGCAGTTATCCTAGTCCTGCGGTGTATCTTATTATGTAATAAAAACAATCATTTGATACAGTCCCGTATTGCCTTACATTTAATGAATGACATGCGTTTCACATCGTAAGATTTGTTGCGTTCTAGAAGCACTGCAACAGCTGCCGACCCAGCCACACCATCGGCACTCATTCTAAACTGCTGAATCACTTCATCATGATATGTTGCTAAATATAGGTATTATGTAGGTGTTATCACACAGTAATAAAGCAAAAGATCCTAAATACCCAACCAATCACTGATTACTAGGCAATCTACAGTCAACACACACCGTTGCAAAGACCAACAAGGAAGTTAGAGAACGGTTTTACTAACTTTATAATACAAGAAAGCCCATGCAATAGATACAAAGCATGAACAAGACAAAAAAAAAATTTTTTTTACAAAACTTACCATAGTGGAGGTTAGAGAGTAGGATAAGTAGTATTCCCTGTTTTGAGAAGGAGGAGAAGGGACAACCAAACATCTCTTTAAGGCTTGACTGCTTCCTCTGGCTGTATGTACTTATCTATCACTGTCACTGGTAGCTAGCAGTTGACTAACCAAAACACACAGAGAAGAAAGACTAGAGACCTCCTTTTGAGGAGGGCTGCTGTTTAAAAAAAATAATTCCCGTATGAGGCGTGGGCTTTGGCACTATTTGGGGTTTGGCACTGTGTTGATCAGTCTGATGGTGGTGGTTTTGCAGCATGTGTTTCCTAGCTGCTGCTGGTTGTGTGGTTAATGGTCATGGTATTACTCCGATACATACCGGTAGCTGTGTTATTTTAGGAGCTGACCAATCAAAGTTGCAGAAAGTCAAAAGGAGGGATACAGAAAGAGGACGAGAGGGGGGTTTAGAGAGAGCGAGTGAGAGAGAGCAAAAATATCATAACAGTGTGTGTGTGTTTTCAGCTTGGCTTCATATACCTGCAGAAGTGTTTGCATGACTTCTTCTGCATGCTCATAGGTCAGTGTGGCTGAGGGAAATGAAACACCTGCTAACTTTCTCGGAAAGTAGTGGTTCCCTGGTTACTGACAAAGGCCCCTCTTCTACTTGGAATTCAACACAGTAATGGAAATATTCAATATTGTTTCTGTGTAAATACCACACCTTGGCTCATGAGTCTAACCTTTGCTTACTTGGAAGACCGCTTTGCCATCATAGATGTGCATGTCCACATTTCAATTTTAAAAAGGAACTCCTGCAGAGTATATAACATCATAAAATTGAGAATAACTTTTATTTTCAGGCACACCCTTCCCCAAAAAATCATTCTGAAAATATCAACGGGTCTTCAGCTGATGGGGTATGGCATTTTAACTTTGCTAATGGGGCATTTATGTTATATTCTTCAAGATTCAATGGGTAGATGTAATTAAGTCCAAAATTTGATGTAGAAATAGCAGATTGCCCCTTTAAATCACACATTGTGGAGCATAAGATCTCTACTAGGCTGAAAGGAGGTTTGACCAAATTAGGTTTTCTGGAAAAGTTGACGATGACAATATCCATGTACTGTATGAAAGCACTCTTGCCATCTGGTGGATAAAATATAGCTTTTTTTAAAAAGCACAATGCAAAGATAATGTAAACGTATAGGCCATTAGAAGAAAACGTGAATAATACTTGTAATATTTTGGAAATTCATGTACACATATGTAATTCTATCATCTGAATGACAGACATCATAAATCAAAGATAATACATTTGAATGAATTTACAACAAAACTCAATACACAATACAAAGCAGACACAATTACTGTAGCTGCAGATAAGATCCATCATCATTACACCTTATAATTAAAAAATCTGTTACAGTGAAACACAATTAAACCATGCTAAAGTATAATATATCTGTTGGTAAATAAAATATGAAAAAAAATCCTTCATGTACAAGGTGCTATTGTGTGTGTGTGTGTTTGTGCTTGTGTGTGTGTTTTGTGTGTGTGTGTGTGTTTGTGCGTGAGTGTGTTGGTGTGTTTGTGCGTGCGCGTTGAGCGTGCATAATCCATGTTCCCGGGTTCCTTCTGCTCCTCCTCTGAAGATGTGTCCCTCCATCCCTCCATTCTTCCATCCCTAAATCTCTCCATTCCTCCATCTCTCCATTCCTCCACCTCTCCATCCCTCCACCCTTCCATCCCTCCACCCTAGTTACAGTTTGGTCCCATCACTCCCGTACGGACTCGGGAGAGGCGAAGGTTGAGAGTCGTGCCTCTGAAACACTGTATGGTATTGTACCTTACCCCAAAATGAAACTATAGTTTTGATTCATCATTGATCTCACTGTCTGCAGTTTGGGAGGAGGTGAGGGCACTCGGAGGAGGTGAAGGCACTCGGAGTGTGGTGTCAGGAAAACAACCTCTCAACGTCAACAAAACAAAGGAGATGATCGTGGACTTCAGGAAACAGCAGAGGGAGCACCTCTCTATCCACATTGACGGGACAGCAGTGGAGAAGGTGGAACGTTTTAAGTTACTCGGCGTACACATCACTGACAAACTGAAATGGTCCACCCACACAGGCAATGTGGTGAAGAAGGCCCAACAGCGCCTCTTCAACCTCAGGAGGTGGAAGAAATTTTGCTTGTCACCTGAAACCCTAACAAACTTTTACAGATGCACAATTAAGAACATCCTGTCGGGCTGTATCACCGCCTGGTACGGTAACTGCACCGCCCACAACCGCAGGGCTCTCGAGACGGTGGTGCGGTCTGCACAACAGATCACCGGGGGCAAAGTTCCTGCCCTCCAGGACACCTACAGCACCCGATGTCACAGGAAGGCCAAAAAGATTATCAAGGACAACAACTGCCCGAGCCACTGCCTGTTCACCCCGATACCATCCAGATGGCGAGGTCAGTACAGGTGCATCAAAGCTGGGACCGAGAGACTGAAAAAAGGCCATCAGACCTCTTGTAACTACCCATCCCGGATCCGGGAGCGTTGTCATCAACTGACACTAATTAGCATAACGCAACGGACAAAAATATAACTAGAAAATATTCATATTCATGAAATCACAAGTGAAATATATTGAAACACAGCTTAGCCTTTTGTTAATCACCCTGTCATGTCAGATTTTGAAAATATGCTTTACAGCCAAAGCAAGACAAGCATTTGTGTAAGTTTATCGATAGCCTAGCATAGCATTATGCCTAGCTAGCAGCAGGCAACCTGGTCACGAAAATCAGAAAAGCAATCAAATTAAATCGTTTACCTTTGATGAGCTTCGGATGTTTTCACTCACAAGACTCCCAGTTAGATTTTTTTTTTTTTTTTTTCCACAAATATTATTTTTGTAGCCGAAATAACTCCGTTAGTTCTTCACGTTTGGCTGAGAATTCGACCGGAAATTGCGGTCATGACAACGCCGAAAAATATTCAAAATTTGCTCCATAATATCGACAGAAACATAGCAAACGTTGTTTATATTCAATCCTCAAGGTGTTTTTCAAATATCTATTCGATAATATATCAACCGGGACAGGTGGCTTCTTAGTAGGAAAGAGAGAAACAATGGCCGCATTTGTCTCTTACGCACAAAACACTCTGAGAGACTCCAGCTGACCACTGACGCAATGTTGACGTTCAGGCTAATTTTTCAAAATAAAAGCCTGAAACTATGTATTGTGACACTAGACACATTAGGGAAGCCATAGAAAAAGGAATCTGGTTGATATCTCATTCACTGCTTAATAGGGACGCATAGGAACCCAGAGCTTTCTAAATAAGAGTCCCTTCCTGATTGGATTTTTCTCAGGCTTTCGCATGCAATATCAGTTCTGTTATACTCACAGACAATATTTTTATTTTGTCAATTTATTAATGGTACTTTAATCAAGGATGCCAATAATTTTTAACCTGTCTGTATATAGTATAAAATGACACTATATAGACTCAGTGGTATAAGGCACTGCATCTCAGTGTTAGAGGCGTCACTACAGACCCTGGTTCAATTCCAGTCTGTATCACAACAGGCCGTTATTGGGAGTCCCATAGGGCGACACAATTGGCCCAGCGTCGTCCGGGTTATGGTTTGGTCCGGGTAGGCCGTCATTCTAAATGAGAATTTGTTTGCAACTGACTTGCCTAGTTAAATAAAAGGTAAATAAAAAATGGATTCCTGTCTCTCAGGCTCATACTATAGAAGAAGTAAAAGCTGCATTGACCAACATCTCCATATCTCTGTAGTCGGTAAACATAGTGTGACCAAACAACATTGTCATCTGTTGCCGCATATGTGACATACTTCATATTCTACGGTTGAAACATTTTCTCTTCCAATGAAGGAAATAGTTAGCTAGCAATATTTAAAATACAGATAAATACATTAATCATACTCACAGAGTAGCACATAAAGTGAAGTGTGCTCCATTCTGAGCCGCTGGTAAGTGACTGTCGACACCAGCGTGTCCTCCGGACCCTTACAGTTCCTGCGGTCTGTGACACGAATGGGGCTTTGACAAAATTAGAAAGGTACAGATGCTTAAAATAGCATCTATTGTCATTTTAATTTCTACACAACTTCCTCTTACTGTGAAAGGAATGAACACATCAACACTTTGGTCTTTCTATGGGAGGAAGAGAAAACTATAGTATGTGAATAATAACCTATTTGTGTAAAAAGTGAAGTCAATATTGACCATACCTGGTCATGTTTACATTTTCAGTACAATCTTTAATGTCACTAAGAGAGGTGTCAAAGGTTTGAGGTCATGGCATGTTTATCATTTGGTTTATGTTGTAGCTATTTGGAGGTCAACTGCATGTGGATGTTCTTGAGTTACAGTCTGTCAACTGTTCAAAGTATTAACCCAGGAAAGTAGTGATCACAGTGATAGATTGAATGTAAAAGATAAATTAATAAGTGAACTACAGATAATGGATGCTGCCAGAACATTGTCATTCTTCTCTCTGAAAAGGACTGTTACGTATCTCTTTTGGCCCGACAGTCTAGGGGGGATGGTAGTGAGACCCGTAACATAACTCATGTAAATTATAATAGTGACAAAGTAAAAGTGAACGAAATAACCACGACAACCGAAATAATACCGTCAAACTCAGGGTTTATTATAAACACACGGTAATGGGGGGGGGAGCAGGAAAAAGGGGCTGAGCTGGACCCAAGGAAAGAAACAAATATGCAAAAACACCCCTAAGCTAGACTAGCCTATTTCAACAACAGCTAACTAACCAAAAATACAGTGGGTGGTCCGCCCAGTTCTAACTAGTGTGTTTTAACAAAGTTTACCTACGGGTAGTGTATGCCCATGGGCGACTTGTCTTGGTTTCCCCTTTTCCCACCAGCAAACACCATTAGCAAAAACAATACTCACAGGAGATGACAAAGTGATTTGGAGGTGCTCAAACAAAAGAAGAGGTTAATTAATACACAAAGAGCGAGATCTACATACATGGCATTTACAAAGAGATTGTGCTACTGAAATCTATCAAGAGCAGAGATCTACCAACATGTCATTTACAAAGATTGAGCTCTCCTGAAATCTATAAAGAACAGCTATCTACCAACATGGCATTACAAAGATTGAGCTACTGAAATCTATATAGAACAGCTATCTACCAACATGCCATTACAAAGATTGAGCTCCTGAACAAACAAATGATGGGGTTTTTAAACCATGGGGAAGGAACTGTGATAGGGTAGGAAACAGGAGGAGGTGTGTCTTCTGATTGATGGGTTGATTGTTGACTGATTGGGGAGTGATGATTTTCACCTGTGAGGGGAGAAGGAGAGAAAAGAAACACACACAGGATACACACAGACACAGGATACACACAGACACAGGATACCTGTATCCGTAACACTCCCACCCTTAAAAGAGCAACCCTAGGGGGGATTGCGACTACAGTATTTAAATGAACACTCACAACAAATCAACAACCTTGCAAAACATACTGAAATCATCTTCACACACGAGACAAAGCATCTGCCAACACATTATCTGAACCCTTTTTGTGGCGGATCTCCAAATTATAATTTTGTACAATCAGCGCCCAACGCATAAGGCGCTGGTTCTGGTTGTACATTCGGTGGAGAAAAACTAAGGGGTTATGGTCAGTATACACAATCACTGGTAGGGCACTGGAACCAATGTATACTTCGAAGTATTGCAGAGCCAACAACAAAGCAAGAGCTTCTTGTTCTATTGTCGCATAGTTTGTTTGACATTTATTAAATTTACGTGAAAAATAACAAACGGGATGATCTACTCCACTCTTGTCCTGCTGCAGTAGAACAGCACCAGCACCTCTGGCACTAGCATCTACCTCAAGCTTGAACGGTTGTTCAAAATCCGGAGCAGCAAGTACAGGGGTACTACATAATAGTGCTTTCGCTGATTCAAAAGCTCTCTTACAATCAGGGGACAACACAAATGGTCTTGCCGGACTGAGCAAATCAGTCAATGGAGCAACTACCGCAGAGAAATTTTTACAGAAGCTACGGTAATAGCCAACCATCCCTAAAAAGCGGCGTAGCTCTCGTCTAGTGGTAGGTGCAGGGAATGCAGTTATAGCCAAGACCTTGGCATCAACAGGGCGCACCTGTCCATGGCCAACCTCTTTACCGAGATAGGTAACAGTAGCCTTCCCAAACTCGCACTTTGCCAAGTTCAGGGTTAGAGAAGCAGCTGCCAACCGTTCACATACTACCCTTAGCAAGTCAACATGATCTGACCACGTAGACGAATAAATCACTAGGTCATCAAGGTATGCACTACAATTAGGAACGCCAGCTAATACAGAGTTAACCAGTCGTTGGAAAGTGGCTGGTGCATTTCGCATCCCAAAAGCCATGACTGAGTACTGAAGGAAGTTGTCTGGGGTCACAAAGGCAGAAATCTCAGAAGCACGTGAAGTTAACGGAACCTGCCAGTAACCTTTTAAGAGGTCCAACTTGGTCACATACTTAGCAGCACCAATAGTGTCGATACAGTCGTCCAGTCTGGGTAACGGGAACGAATCTGGCATTGTGACAGAATTTACCTTTCGATAATCCGTACATAACCTGGACGTACCATCAGGTTTAGGAACCAGAATGCAAGGAGAACTCCAAGGGCTTGAACTTGGCTTAGCCAGGTCATTCTCCAACAAATATCTCACCTCATCCCTCATTATCTTCCTCTTGGAAGCGTTGATACGATATGGGTGTTGCTTGATAGGTGTAGCATTTCCAACATTAATGTCATGTTCCAACACATTTGTGCGAGTAGGAACGTCATTAAAGAGACATGGAAAACTGTGTAGTAGCCTCACAATATCATTAGCCTGTCCATCCGTTAAATGAACCAGACCTGACTGGATAGACAGCAGCATTTCTGAGTTGGGCAATCTAACACACTGCTGTTGAGTATTGCGCAACTCCAAGCCATCAACATCATCAATATGACAGTCCACTATCATCGCAGTAGTAGCAGAGGAGACAGCAGTACCTTCCTCTGTTTTTGAACTATCTAACTGTGTGATGGGTCGGGTGTGGTATGCTTTCAACATGTTAATGTGACACACACGAGATTGGCGTTTTCTATCAGGAGTTTGAAGCACATAGTCAGTTTCACTTATTTTCTTTTCAATTAAATAAGGACCAGAGAAACGAGCTGACAGTGAAGATCCTGGAAAAGGTAATAACACCAGTACTTGGTCACCTGGCTGTAGTGGACGAGAAACAGCCTCTTTATCATAGTGTCTTTTCATGCTCCTCTGTGAGGAAGACAGAGCTTCCTTTGCAAGAGCACAAGCTTGGTGTAGGCGCTCACGAAAGCGACTAACATAGTCCAACACATTCTCATCTCTGGTACACAACTCTTGGGACAAGAACTGCTCTTTAAGGACTTTCATTGGTCCTCTTACTGTGTGACCAAACACTAGTTCAGCCGGGCTGAAACCTAGGGACTCCTGCACAGTTTCACGAGCCGCAAACAAAACTAGAGGAACTCCCTCATCCCAATCTTTCTCAGATTCCAAACAATATTTACGTAGCATAGACTTCAGTGTCTGATGCCATCTTTCAAGCGCACCCTGAGACTCTGGGTGATAGGCGCTTGATACACGGTGCGTAATTGATAAGGATTTCAACACCTGCTTGAAGAGCTTGGATAGGAAATTGGTACCTTGATCGCTTTGTACCACCTTAGGTAACCCGAATGTCGTGAAGAATTTTATTAAGGCTTTACTCACTATCGGAGCTGTAATCCTTCTCAGAGGAATAGCCTCGGGGTATCTTGTAGCCATACACATTATCGTTAACAAAAACTGGTTACCCGATTTTGTCTTCGGTAACGGTCCGACACAATCAACCACCACATGCTCAAATGGTTCACCTATGACAGGTATAGGACAAAGAGGAGCAGGAGGAATAACCTGATTTGGTTTTCCTGTTATCTGACAGGTGTGGCATGTCCGACAGAACTGAGCCACATCTTGTTTTAAACCTGGCCAAAAGAAATGTCGAAGGATCCGATCATACGTCTTTGTAATTCCTAAATGACCAGACCACTGGTGATCATGAGCAAGGGATAACACATTTTGTCGAAAGGCTGTAGGAATCACTATTTGGTAAACAGCATTCCAATCTCCACCCGCGTCAACATGGGATTTCCATTTACGCATGAGGAGATTACCATCAATGAAGTAAGCCACATTCTTCTTCTTCACCTCTTCTAACGAGACAACACTAGAAAAACATTTAGCAAGCTTGTTGTCAACCTTTTGGTTAGCAATCAGCTGCTCACGAGTGACTGGTAATTGTATTGCATCAGCAATAACTTCAACGTACTTTGATTCTTTCCTGGGCTGTTTGTCAGAGGTGATCAGCTTCTCAGAGGTATCACACAATCCATCCTCTTGATCATCCTCTTTGAACAGAACAGTGTTCGACAAATCTATCACGTCACCCTCTTGTAGTGCCTGAGCACGAGTGACAGCACAAGCGGGGAACACATGTGGATAACTCTGTGCCAACTCATTCGAGAGAGAGTGGTCACTTTTATCCAATACTTCCAATACGGGTACTACCTTTCCTCCGGCAATATCGTTACCCATTATAAAGGTCACACCTTTCACTGGCAACTTAGGACGTACCCCCACTCTGAATATTCCACTGATTAACTCAGAGTGTACTTTCACAAAGTGCAACGGCACTGGGACAAAACCCATTTCAATACCCTGCACTAACACACTGGAACCACAGTATGTATCGTCAGATAAGGGCAACACATCAGACAATATAAACGACTGCGCCGCACCAGTATCTCTAAGGATTTTAACCGGACGCTGAGACGCTTCGTCATTCTCTAGGGACACAAACCCCTCGAAAATGAATGGTTCATAACTGCGGTCGGGGACTGGGTCTTTCAAACTACAGTTACCCTGAGGCACCTGTTTTGTTGCAGACCTCACAACCGTACGAATTAGACCAACACCTGTTGGCGGCTTGGCACGAAGAGGCATCCCTTGTTTGCGTTTAAGCAGGAAGCAATCATTAATCATATGTCCCACTTTATGACAATAGAAACAGGAACGCTCATTCTTCTGGCGTGCTTGATATACTACTGCGGGCCGACTAGGGCTAAAGGTAGGAAACTCAGTGGTTCTACTCTCAGTTTGAGCCGAAAACACACTCTTGTGCGTCAACACAAACTCGTCTGCCAACACAGACGCTTCTGCCAGGGAGGATACTTTCTGTTCGTTAAGGTAAACTACAATGCGTTCGGGTAAGCAATTTTTAAACTCTTCCAACAAGATTAACTCCCGGAGAGAGTTGAAATCAGTTACCTTACTAGCAGCATGCCATTTATCAAACAGATTTCCCTTGTCTCTAGCAAATTCCACATAAGTCTTACTAGAAGACTTTCTATGAGACCTAAATCTCTGTCGGTATGCCTCAGGCACAAGCTCATAGGCACGAAGAACAGTAGCTTTGACCACTTCATAATTCAAACTGTCCTCCAGAGGTAGCGCTGACAAAACCTCTTGGGCTTTACCAGTTAATTTACACTGAAGTAATAGGCACCATACCTCTTCAGGCCACTTCAATGCTACACGCTCAAATACACAAAAATAGGAGTCAACTCTCTGAACAAAGGTACTAAGGCAATCTGCCTACTAATGTCAAACGTGTTTGAGGACACAGCAGGTGAGGACGGCTCACAAACAGGCACAGTAGGAACGAAGGCTAGCCTCGCTGTCTCTGCCTCCAGTTCCATCTGGCGCATTTTAAACGTCATCTGCCGCTGTTCTCTTTCTGCCTCAATTTTACACATCATCTGCCGTTGTTCTCGTTCTTTTTCTGCCTCAATTTTACCCATCTCCAAATCTAAATGCCGCTGTTCTTTTTCTGCCTCAATTTTACCCATCTCCAAATCTAAATGCCGCTGTTCTTTTTCTGCCTCAATTTTACCCATCTCCAAATCTAAATGCCGCTGTTCTCTTTCTGCCTCAATTTTACACATCTCCAACTGGAGAGTCTCTCGCCTAATTTGGGCTCTCTCTTCCACCTCTAGTTGGAACTGTGCTAAACGGACATCCCTTCTGGCATCACCGTTTGATAGTGGGGAGAGTGGATCAAAATGGGACAATGTGGCTGGTGTTTTAGCCTCACCCTCATTATCAGATACCAATGGGCTTATAGGAGCAGTTACATCCCCTACAGGGTTAGTAGACTCAGGCAGCGGTAACACAAGCACCTGATCTTCCAACAATACATTTAACACTAGCTGTTTAACCTCCGCCTTAACTACACTCTGCGGAATCGATATTGAGTAATGGTCAGCCAAGGTCATTAAATCAACTCTACGACATTTATCAAAAACCTCCCACGAAGGATTATCCAAAAAGGACTTCAAATCAAAAGTAGCCATCTTACACTACTTCACAAGAGCCAACGAAAATAGCAAACACTAATGCTACTTCAGCTATGACGCTCAACACTGAACCATACCACTACAACAATCTACATGAGCGGCATGGGTGTCAGTAAAGACAGATCCCAGATGAGCCCCCACTTATGTTACGTATCTCTTTTGGCCCGACAGTCTAGGGGGGATGGTAGTGAGACCCGTAACATAACTCATGTAAATTATAATAGTGACAAAGTAAAAGTGAACGAAATAACCACGACAACCGAAATAATACCGTCAAACTCAGGGTTTATTATAAACACACGGTAATGGGGGGGGGAGCAGGAAAAAGGGGCTGAGCTGGACCCAAGGAAAGAAACAAATATGCAAAAACACCCCTAAGCTAGACTAGCCTATTTCAACAACAGCTAACTAACCAAAAATACAGTGGGTGGTCCGCCCAGTTCTAACTAGTGTGTTTTAACAAAGTTTACCTACGGGTAGTGTATGCCCATGGGCGACTTGTCTTGGTTTCCCCTTTTCCCACCAGCAAACACCATTAGCAAAAACAATACTCACAGGAGATGACAAAGTGATTTGGAGGTGCTCAAACAAAAGAAGAGGTTAATTAATACACAAAGAGCGAGATCTACATACATGGCATTTACAAAGAGATTGTGCTACTGAAATCTATCAAGAGCAGAGATCTACCAACATGTCATTTACAAAGATTGAGCTCTCCTGAAATCTATAAAGAACAGCTATCTACCAACATGGCATTACAAAGATTGAGCTACTGAAATCTATATAGAACAGCTATCTACCAACATGCCATTACAAAGATTGAGCTCCTGAACAAACAAATGATGGGGTTTTTAAACCATGGGGAAGGAACTGTGATAGGGTAGGAAACAGGAGGAGGTGTGTCTTCTGATTGATGGGTTGATTGTTGACTGATTGGGGAGTGATGATTTTCACGTGTGAGGGGAGAAGGAGAGAAAAGAAACACACACAGGATACACACAGACACAGGATACACACAGACACAGGATACCTGTATCCGTAACAAGGACATAAATCCATGCACAACTTTTCATGTGTACTCATCAGCCCAACAACTAGGTTTTTGCAGGTTTTTGCATATGACTACAACCATTTCTCTATTTGACTCTCTCTGATCAGCATCACACAGCGCCTTCCTTCACAAACCCACACTGCTAAAGAGGAAGAGAGCAAACCATGACCCCTCAACTATGACAAACAGGTGACCTAATGTGAAGTTCCTCAGACTTTTAATTTCATACAAAAAACGTCAAACTTAACCAATTACTTATTTAGTGTTATTATGCAAGTTGAGTGGACTTAAAAAGGACAAGAATTTGAGCCAATGTGTTCGTGTCTTTAGTCAAGAAACTCTGCTTGAAGTCAGTTGTATTTGAACAAACTTGTTGAGTAAAATTACAAATTCATGTTTGCTCAAAATAACTCAAAACCACACCAATCATTATCATTATCATTATTTCAGCACGATCTCTTGCAGGTTGATTTTCAGAATGGTTTGTTTCAATACCTGTGTATTTGCATGTACTTTAGAAAAAATGTATGTTATCTATGTTTGTGTAGCATAAGATTAATCAACCAATTAAACTAATCCAATAGTAGTCACTTCACTTCACTTTGCAAGCCAACATAATGTGACTTGCAGGCTTGATATGGCCAGTAAACAAGGAGTTTCAGACCAGTGTGTTAGTGTGTAACTAGGCCCTCCAAGGCTTTATGATACCTGTATATGTAATGTGTGTCATAATGAGTTTAATTTTAAAGACAACATATTCACTTAGGCACTCACTTGGTGAAGGCTAGAGTACTTAAAACCATTCAATACAACAATAATGTCTCTGTAGCAAACAAATACAGTCATGAGTGTTAATTACAATTCACTCTAAATGCAAGGCACTCAATGTACGCAAAAAATTAGAAACTTGTTTATTCTGTGAACGGCATATTTTTTGGAAGTAATTGAATTCCATCTGGTTATTGGGACCGGCATGAATGCCATTTTGGACATGCGGACAAATCAAATAAGAACAACTACAATCCGCATGTAACAAAGGCTCTCCATCATATACTCTCTGATTATAACCTCAACAATGCCTAACCAGCACATAATCCTGATGCAAAAGAGTACACTTTCTATTCACATGCATAAATCAACCTCACTAATCAATGTCACACTATTATCTACAACTCTTTTCTTTAATCAAGAAAGATACATAGAAGCTTGTCTGATCACCACGCCTACTAAATCAAATCAAATCAAAATGTATTGGTCACAAACACATGGTTAGCAGATGTTAATGCGAGTGTAGCGAAATGCTTGTGCTTCTAGTTCCGACAATGCAGTAATAACCAACGAGTAATCTAACCTAACAATTCCAAAGCAAGTGTAAAGAGATAAAGAATATGTACATAAATATATATGAATTAGTGATGGTACAGAACGGCATAGGCAAGATGCAGTAGATGGTATCGAGTACAGTATATACATATGAGATGAGTAATGTAGGGTATGTAAACATTATATTAAGTAGCATTGTTTAAAGTGGCTAGTCATATATTTTTACATCAATTTCCATCAAATTTCCATTATTAAAATGGCTGGAGTTGAGTCAGTGTGTTGACAGCAGCCACTCAATGTTAGTGGTGGCTGTTTAACAGTCTGATGGCCTTGAAATAGAAGCAGTTTTTCAGTCTCTCGGTCCCTGCTTTGATGCACCTGTACTGACCTCGCCTTCTGTATGATAGCGGGATGAACAGGCAGTGGCTCGGGTGGTTGTTGTCCTTAATGATCTTTATGGCCTTCCTGTGACATCGGGTGGTGTAGGTGTCCTGGAGGGCAGGTAGTTTGCCCCCGGCGATGCGTTGTGCAGACCTCACTACCCTCTGGAGAGCCTTACGGTTGTGGGCGGAGCAGTTGCCGTACCAGGCAGTGATACAGCCCGACAGGATGCTCTCGATTGTGCATATATAAAAGTTTGTGAGTGCTTTTGGTGACAAGACAAATTTCTTCAGCCTCCTGAGGTTGAAGAGGCGCTGCTGCGCCTTCTTCACGACGCTGTCTGTGTGGGTGGACCAATTCAATTTGTCCGTGATGTATACGCCGAGGAACTTAAAACTTACTACCCTCTCCACTACTGTTCCGTCGATGTGGATACGGGGGTGCTCCCTCTGCTGTTTCCTGAAGTCCACAATCATCTCCTTTGTTTTGTTGATGTTGAGTGTGAGGTTATTTTCCTGACACCACACTCCAGGGCTCTCACCTCCTCCCTGTAGTCCGACTCGTCGTTGTTGGTAATCAAGCCTACCACTGTAGTGTCGTCCGCAAACTTGATGATTGAGTTGGAGGCGTGCATGGCCACGCAGTCGTGGGTGAACAGGGAGTACAGGAGAGGGCTCCGAACGCACCCTTGTGGGGCCCCAGTGTTGAGGATCAGCGGGGTGGAGATGTTGTTACCTACCCTCACCACCTGGGGGCGGCCCGTCAGGAAGTCCAGTACCCTGTTGCACAGGGCGGGGTCGAGACCCAGGGTCTCGAGCTTGATGACGAGTTTGGAGGGTACTATGATGTTAAATGCTGAGCTTTAGTCGATGAACAGCATTCTCACATAGGTATTCCTCTTGTCCAGATGGGTTAGGGCAGTGTGCAGTGTGGTTGCGATCGCGTCGTCTGTGGATCTATTTGGGCGGTAAGCAAATTGGAGGGGGTCTAGGGTGTCAGGTAGGGTGGAGGTGATATGGTCCTTGACTAGTCTCTCAAAGCACTTCATGATGACGGAAGTGAGTGCTACGGGGCGGTAGTCCTTTAGCTCAGTTACCTTAGCTTTCTTTGGAACAGGGACAATGGTGGCCCTCTTGAAGCATGTGGGAACAACAGACTGGGATAAGGATTGATTGAATATGTCCGTAAACACACCAGCCAGCTGGTCTGTGCATGCTCTGAGGATGCGGCTGGGGATGCCATCTGGGCCTGCAGCCTTGCGAGGGTTAACACGCTTAAATGTTTTACTCACGTCGGCTGCAGTGAAGGAGAGTCCGCAGGTTTTGGTAGCGGGCCGTGTCAGTGGCACTGTATTGTCCTCAAAGCGGGCAAAAAAGTTATTTAGTCTGTCTGGGAGCAAGACATCCTGGTCCACGACGGGGCTGGTTTTCTTTTTGTAATCCGTGATTGACTGTAGACCCTGCCACATACCTCTTGTGTCTGAGCCGTTGAATTGCAACTCTACTTTGTCTCTATACTGACGCTTAGCTTGTTTGATTGCCTTGCGGAGGGAATAGCTACACTGTTTGTATTCGGTCATGTTTTCTGTCACCTTGCCCTGGTTAAAAGCAGTGGTTCGCGCTTTCAGTTTCACGAGAATGCTGCCATCAATCCGCGGTGTCTGGTTTGGGAATATTTTAATCGTTGCTATGGGTACGACATCATCAATGCACTGTCTAATGAACTCGCTCACTGAATCAGCGTATTCATCAATGTTGTTGTTTGACGCAATGCGGAATATATCCCAATCCACGTGATCGAAGCAGTCTTGAAGCGTGGAATCAGATTGGTCGGACCAGCGTTGAACAGACCTGAGCACGGGAGTTTCTTGTTTTAGTTTCTGTTTGTAGGCTGGAAGCAACAAAATGGAGTCGTGGTCAGCTTTTCTGAAAGGAGGGCGGGGGAGGCCTTGTATGCGTCGCGGAAGTTAGAATAGCAATGATCCAGGCTTTTACCAGCCCTGGTAGCACAATCGATATGCTGATACAGTTTAGGGAGTCTTGTTTTCAGATTAGCCTTGTTAAAATCCCCAGCTACAATGAATGCAACTATGGTTTCCAGTTTGCATAGAGTCAAATAAAGTTTGTTCATGGCCATCGATGTGTCTGCTTGGGGGGGAATATATACGTCTGTGATTATAATTGAAGAGAATTCCCTTGGTAGATAATGGAGTCAACATTTGATTGTGAGGAATTCTAAGTCAGGTGAACAGAAGGACTTGAGTTCCTGTATGTTGTTATGATCACAACACGTCTCGTTAATCATAAGGCATACCCCCCCGCCCCTCTTCTTACCAGAAAGATGGTTGTTTCTGTCGGCGCGATGCGTGAAGAAACCAGCTGGCTGTACCGACTCCGTTAGCGTCTCTCTCTCTCGAGTGAGCCATGTTCCCGTGAAGCAAAGAACGTTACAGTCTCTGATGTCTCTCTGGAAGGCTACCCTTGCTCGGATTTCATCAACCTTATTGTCAAGAGATGGACATTGGCGAGTAGTATGCTAGGGAGTGGTGCGCGATGTGCCCGTTTCCGGAGCCTGACCAGAAGACCGCTTCTTTTGTCTCTTTTACGACGTCGTTGTTTGGGTCGTCGGCTGTGATCCAATCCATTGTCCTGGGTGGAAGGCAGAACACAGGATCCCCTTCGGGAAAATCATATTCCTGGTCGTACTGATGGTGAGTTGACGTTTCCCTTATATTCAGTAGTTCCTCCCGACTGTATGTAATGAAACCTAAGATGACCTGGGGTACCAATGTAAAAAAACAAAATACTGCATAGTTTCCTAGGAACGCGAAGCGAGGCGGCCATCTCTGTCGGCGCCGGTCAGTGGAAGTCCTCATGCTCAGAGATGTAGTGACATTTCAGAATCTCCTAATTGTAACTAGACCTTCAAAGAAAGGCATAAGGCCTTATGATATTCTGTAGATATGAGAAATAATAAAGGGAGAAGATTACAATGGTGAAAAAGAAAGCAAATAGTGTAGTTTGTGATGAAATTAAACAGCAACATCTAGGCCTATCTACAGAATATACACTTGTAAGATGGAGAGGGTTCCACATCTATGGAAGGCCCAGCTTATGACCACATCCTGTTCAGCTCACAGTACTTCCTGGTAGGGAGAAGGGGGGCCTTCTGGGCGTCCAAATGTGATCTTGTCATACAGAGTCTGCAGCTACATGTGACAGATAATCTAGAAGAAACTGTTTCAGCATCAAGAAAGGTAGTGACTATTCTCAAAGTAGACTACATAGTCTTCCATTCAACCACAGACATTTTACCATTATGACCATTTATATCTTACCTTGTTCAATCTTGGGATAACCAGATCATTGACAGTTTCATAGATGGATACTGGGTTTAGATGACTGTTTGATCTTGTCTGGAATCAAAATACAGCCCATTACAATACAGTACATACAGCTTTAACACATTCAGATACATAATAAGGCAATGTATACTTACATCTCTAATTATTATGTTGTCCATAACATCAGCATATATTGTGTTGTCAATTAGATCTTCTGTGTTTTATAAGAACAAAATATCAACCAATCAGAAACATTTTATACGGGATATCAACAAACATACCCATGAATTAATTAGGGGTTTTTCTCATTTCTAGCAAATCCCCCCCAAAATCATAGCAGCTGAAGAATACTTCTAGAACCACCTGAAATGTCACCTTAAGTATAGCTGAGGCCCCTAAGCTGTACATACCTGTGTTACTTTGGCCCCTGCAGTAGCAGACTGCCACAGCTACAGTGAGGATCAGCACCACAGCGCCTCCCACTGATATTCCGATGTAGATGGTATACCACGCCAGTCCTGTCACATATTGTACAACACACACGATTAGACTATACAATATGATAAAGACTGAATGTCTCTATATCATGTACAGTACATCCAATGTAATCACATTGCGTTCAACATTATCGTATAAGCACACTAAAAAGTGTATGGAAGGGATTATTATGATATCTAGGTACCTGGGGTGGTTGTGTCATTACTACACTTTGCCATCTCAAAAGCAGTTTTCCAACTGACTAGGTTGGAGGCGTTGCACTTTACACTGATGTCTCTCTCTGCTGGTGAGAGAGAGAAGTGAATCTGCTGGGCGTCCCCGTAGATCTCATTGTCTCTCTCCCAGGTGTAGGTAATGTTGGGGTAGGAGGACACGTTGCACACCAGCCGTACCGTACAGGAGTGGTTGGCCAATAGCTTGATGTCTGTCTGGATCGCCACCTTGGATATAGGCTCTGACCAACCAGGAGAGAGATAAAGACTCGTAATCAGTCTTCTAAATGAACCCTACCATAGCCATACCACCAGGAGAAAGACGACTTGAAAATGGGATGGATATTTAACAAAGCACGTGAGTTAGGTCAGTATAAAACCACAAAACCTGTGTTATAGTTTAAAGATCATCAGCCATGGTTATGGATATAAATAAGAGTTATATCAAAATAGGATTAAAAAAATGGTGATAACAGCCTACCGTGGACCTTCAGAGTGATGGTCTTACTGTAAGTAGAAAATCCCCTGAAGTTTTTGGTGTTCATCTTTAGTCTCCCCTCAAACTGGGATCCAGGTGAATATACAACTTCGGTGTTGAATTCTGCAATATCCTTTCCTCTATACTTCCACTCCAATGATTTTAAATGTCCCGTCTCTAAGCCTGCCAGCAGCTCCACGGAGTCCCCCACTCTCTTGTTGATGATCAGAGGAACACCCACACCTGAAACACACAAATACATACGTTATAAAGGTGATTTTTTTTCTTTTTCTGACATCAGTCAATGGTTGCACACTATATTACAATGATCTTATTACTGTATAATTATTCATGTAAGTACGATGTAGCATGTGATGTAATTACTCATTGTTACACTGCAATACTTGTTACAGAGTGACTGTAATACTTGTTAAAATGTGCCTACACGAATAATTACACAATAATACACTACAATGCAAAGTCCTACATAATCAATAATAGATAATAATGGATTGGATTTATATATCGCATTTCCAGGTTTCATTTATGCTTTACGTGGCACTTTGTATATTTTCACTTTATATCTTTACGTATCTGAGTGTGTGTCCTTTTTAACTTCATTAAAGTCCACTCCTCCCCCACATTCAGTAGAACAGGATGAGATGACAGGAAAAGAGAAGTGGGGGTGGATCTGATAACCCCTCCTCAGTTCACAAGTACAAATACCTCTGTGTTTACTGTGTATTTGTTCACCAGAAATGCATCATATACTGCATGAGCAACGTTATAATTACATATCAGTCTGAAGTAAAGAATTATAAACCCTTACACGAAAAATCCTCTGTCTTGAATTAAGAAAAAAACACAGTTACAGTTCATTTAAGAATTTAAGACATAACTGCAGCTATCCCAGTCAGACAATGTATCATATTATTTAATAGAAACAATAATTTGATACAGTCCCATATCCCCTTAAATGTAGTGAATGACAGCCATTAGGCACAGGGTCATAAGATCTGTTGCGTTCTAGAAGCACTGCAACAGCTGCTGACCCAACCACACCATCGGCACTCATTCATAACTGCAGAATACACACATTATGATATGTTCCTGAATAAAGGTATTATGTAGTTGTTCAAACAGTAGTAAAGCAAATGTTTTGAGTTATCCAACCAATCACTGATGATTGGGCATGCTTACAGGCAACACACACCATGTAAAGACCAGCAACGAAGTTAGAGAAAGCTGACGGTTTTTTCTTACTTCATCATGCAAGCAAGCACATGCAATAGATCCTGTTTGGGGATGATTCTACCCTCTTGGTTTCACATTAGAATAAGGAGACCATTGAAAAGACCCTAAGCAGACAACTGACTAAAGTCAGTAAGTGGTTATCCATTTAGGCAAGACAGAATGTATTCTGTTTGGTTTCAAACACAAAGTGAACAACTCTTCCAACTTCTTGGTCAAGTTTAATAGTGTAGCGGTGAAGGAAAAATGCTCTGTTGCATTCATTGGGATGTGAACTGGACCAACACATGACATGTGAACTTGTGGCTCTGAAGGCCATTGGGAATGTTCACTCCAGAACACATTTCCCGGCAAGAGGACCCTGGCAACATCTCTGATACAGTGCCACTATGACTATGCTTGTATCTCATGGTTCAGTGGCATAACAAAAAATCTGAAGGACAAACTTCCAATGGCCCAAAACAAACTAAAGTGCCAGTTTCCAGGCGATCTGGTGGTGGTGCAGATTAAACTGTTGATGGTTTTTAAAGTGATACATGACCTTTCCCCCAATTACCTGTCTCTTTATTTTAATTCCATTAGAGACTCTCATAGCCATCACACCAGAGCCAGTGTTGCCAATATGAGACTGCTGCTCTATAGGAGCATGGCTGGAAAAAGCTCTTTCCTTAACACTGGTGCAGAGACTAACCAAAACACAGAGAATAAAGAGCAGAAACTTCCTTTTGATGAGGCCTGCTGTTCTATGAAATAATAATTTTATGTTAGCTGAAAAATAGGTCACATTCTACCCCTTCACTCAGGTGTGCCTGGCTTCACTTCAGAAGAGACTGAATCTGCCTCAGGTGGGGTTGTTGTTTCTATAAGGGGTGAAGATAAAATATCAGAATAATATTACCAGTTATTTACAGAATTATCACGTTTCAGGTAAAATCCAGATGCAGACAACGTCGAAGTAACAACAGTTTATTAATCTAACAGGGGCAGGCAAAAGACAGGTCAAGGGCAGGCAGGGGTAAGTATTCCAGAAAGGTACGGTAAAGGTACAAGATGGCAGGCAGGCTCAGGGTCAGGGTAGGCAGGAGACAAAGGGCTGTGAGACATGGGTTTAACTCTGGACACATGAAAGTTAGGATGCATACGAAGGGTCCAGGGCAACAGAAGACGAACAGCAGAGTGGCTAATGATTTTGGAAATGGGAAACGGGCCGATTAACCGGGGGGGAAGAGTTTGCGGGATTCCACCCGGAGGACAGACTGACCGACGACCCAATGAGGGTGCAGAACGCCTTCCAGAACCGGGACGAGAACTGAGGGCCCCAGTCAGAGACCATGCCGACTGGTAGTCCATGAATCCGGAAGACGTGCTGCACCATAAGCTGGGCCGTCTCTTTGGCAGAGGGAAATTTGGGGAGAGGAATGAAGTGGGCGGCTTTAGAAAACCGATCCACCACAGTCAGGATGGCGGTGTGCCATCAGATGGGGGAAGACCCGTGACCAAGTCCAGGGAGATGTGAGACCAGGGACGGTGAGGGACAGGAAGATGTTGGTGGAGACCAGCCGGAGCTTGTCGAAGAGGCTTGTTTTGTGCATAAGCCGCGCAAGCGGCGACGAATGCGGAGACGTCAGGGACCATGGTAGGCCACTAGAAGCGTTGTCGCACAAAAGCCAGGGTTCAACGGGAGCCCAGGTGGCAGGCCAGTCTGGATGATTCAGGCACAAACATTCAGTTATCTTGACCCCTCCCCCTTGGCTGGGATCACTGCGCCTCCCTGACCTGCTTCCAGCTGAGTGCCTTCACCAGGCACGAGTTGGGAAGGATGGTCTCGGGCTCCTGGGTAATAGCCATGGGGCTATAGCGGTGAGACAGCACATCCGGCCTGACATTCTTGGATCCCGGCCGATATGAGATGGAGAAGTTGAACCGTGTGAACAGCAGGGCCCATCTAGCTTGCCTGGAGTTGAGGCGTTTCGTGGTGAGGAGATACTCTGTTTAAAAGGCAATTAATGATGGCGCCGAAGAACATGGCTGACGTTTTACAATCTCCCAACCAATTGTGGAATTTTGTGAAATTTTTTTGCAATTTCTTTTTTATCTTATTGTGTACATAATGTTTCTGTTTCCGCCTCTTATGACCGAAAATAACTTCTGGACATCAGAAAAGTGATTACTCACCACGGACTGGAAGAATCTTTTTCCTTTAACTTCTTGATGCACCCATCCCGTTAGCGGGATCATTTTCGTCAACCACCGCTGAATTGCAGAGCGCCAAATTCAAATTAAATTACTAAAAATATTTAATTTTCATGAAATCACAAGTGCAATATAGCAAAACACAGCTTAGCTTGTTGTTCATCCACCTGGCGTGTCAGATTTCAATGAAGCTTTTCGGCGAAAGCATACCAAGCGTTTATGTAAGCACATCTCTCTCGGTAGGCAAAATATTACAAACAGCTAGCAGCCAAGTAGATTGGTCACGAAAGTCAGAAAAGCAATAAATTAAATTGCTTACCTTTGATGATCTTCAGATGTTTGCACTCACGAGACTCCCAGTTACACAATAAATGTTGCTTTTGTTCCATAAAGATTATTTTTATATCCAAAATACCTCCATTTGTTTGGCGCGATATGTTCAGAAATCAACAGGCTCGAGCGGTCACGACATTTCAGATGAAAATTCCAAATAGTATCCGTAATGATCGAGGATGTCAAACGTTTTTTATAATCAATCCTCAGGTTGTCTTTGCAATATATAATCGATAATATATCAACTGGGAATGTAGCTTCTTCAGAGAGAGAGAGAGAAAATGGATGCTCCATGCTGTTGCGCATACAAAATGCTGCTGGCACCCAGCCATACAATGACGTGATGTGATCTTTCTCGCTCATTTTTCTAAATAAAAGCCTGAAACTATGCCTAAAGACTGTTCACACCATGGGGAAACCGTAGGAAAAGGAATCTGGTTGATATCCCTTTAAAAGGAGCGAAGGCAGGCTATGGAACATGGAGCTTTCAAAATAGAAGCCACTTCCTGGTTTGATTTCCTCATGTTTTCGCCTGCAATATCAGTTCTGTTAGACAATATTTTGACAGTTTTCTATCCTAATCTGACAATTATATGTATATTCTACATTCTGGGCCTGAGAAATAGGCAGTTTAATATGGGTACGTTTTTCATCCAAACATCAAAATACTGCCCCCTACACTCAAGAGGTTTTAACTTCTTGGAACTCTGTATTTCATTATTGGATAAAAAAACGCTCCCGTTTTAAGCGCAATATTTTGTCACGAAAAGATGCTCGACTATGCATATAATTGACAGCTTTGGAAAGAAAACACTCTGACGTTTCCAAAACTGCAAAGATATTGTCTGTGAGTGCCACAGAACTGATGCTACAGGCGAAACCAAGATCACATTTCAAACAGGAAGTGCCCCAGATTTTGAAGGCGCTGTGTTCCAATGAGTCCTTATATGGCTGTGAATGGGTCACGAATGAGCTTAGACTTTCTGTCGTTTCCCCATAATGTCGACAGCATTGTGACGTATTTGTAGGCATATCATTGGAAGATTGACCATTTTACACTACATCTACCAGGTGCTCGCTTGGTGTGCTCCGTCGCAATTATTGCGTAATCTCCAGCTGCGTGTATTTTTCCGCTTGCTTCCGAGGAGAAACCCAACTGCCACGAATGATTTATCATCGAATAGATATGTGAAAAACACCTTGAGGATTGATTCTAAACAACGTTTGCCATGTTTCTGTTGATATTATGGAGGTAATTTGGTAAAAAGTTTGGCGTTGTAGAGACTGCATTTTCAGATTTTTTTTTTTGCCAAACGTGATGAACAAAACGGAGCGATTTCTTCTACACAAATAATATTTTTTGAAAAAATGAACATTTGCTATCTAACAGAGTCTCCTCATTGAAAACATCCGAAGTTCTTCAAAGGTAAACAATTTTATTTGAATGCTTTTCTTGATTTTGTGAAAATGTTGCCTGCTCAATGCTAGGCTTAATGCTATGCTAGGCTATCAATAATCTTACACAAATGCTTGTGTAGCTTTGTTTGAAAAGCATATTTTGAAAATCTGAGATGACAGTGTTGTTAACAAAAGGCTAAGCTTGTGAGTGAATATATTTCTTTCATTTCATTTGCGATTTTCATGAATAGTTAACGTTGCGTTATGGTAATGAGCTTGAGGCTATGATTATGCTCCCGGATATGGGTTTGCTCGACGCTAGAGGTTAACGAGTCTGATGAGAAGGATATCCTGCTTTCACTGGACAGGCCCAGATCCATGCTTTTTGGGTGAAGAAAAGACGTCGGAAAAGGGACGCAGATCGAGGATCCTTCTGAGAATCCGTAGGCGAGCAAATAAACTCCCAATGCCTTCCGTTCTTCTTGCTAACGTGCAATAAAATTGATGACCAACTATGAAGATTATCCTACCAATGGGACATGAAAAACTATAACATCTTATGTTTCCCCGAGACGTGGCTGAATGAAGAAACAGACAATATAGAGCTGGCGGGATTTTCCATGCACCGGCAGAACAGAGATGCTACCTGGTAAGACAAGGGGTGGGGGGGTGGGGGGTGTTTTTTGTAAATAACAGCTTGTACTTGGAAAAATTCCTCCAAAGCCATCTTTACTTCGAGAAGCTCACGATTCCACACATCGTAATTTTTCTCCGTGGCGTTTAGGCGGTGGTTGAATGGGTGGGGAGCAGTGGTGAAGCGATGTTTGAGGTCCCAGAATGCAGCAGGGGACCACGTGAATGGAAACTTGGGGGAGATGAGTGCTGACAGGGGGGGAAGCCAGGGTGCTGTAACCCCGGATGTAGTGACGATAAAAGTTGGCGAACCCCAGGCTGGGGCCAATCCATTACCTCTCTCACCTTCCCGGGATCCATCTTGACACTCCCAGCGGAGATGATGTACCCCAGAAAGGGGATGGTGGCGCGATGCAACTCACACTTCTCTGCCAGAACAGCTAACAGCTGATTCTCCAGCAGGCGTTGAAGAACCTGTCGGATGTGGAGCACGTGTTCTTCGGGGGAGTGGCAGAAGACGAGGATGTTATCAATGTAAATGAAGACGATCTGGTTCAACATGTCGCAGAGAACATCATTTACCAGAGCCAGGAGAATCCCAAAACCACAAGAATCTGAGGAGACTGGGTGAGCAGAGATGTAATAGTCTCACTGTGATCCCTGACACAAGGAGTGGTATTATAAGTGACCCGGCCAATGGAGCGCACGTCCAGTGCTCTAACATCCATGGGAATGGAGAGGGGCTGAGTGGGGATGTTCAGCTCGGAAGCCAGGGTAGCGTCCAAAAAGCTCTCAGCGACCCCAGTCAATGAGGACCCGGAGAGATTTAGACTGATTTCCCCACAGCAGAATGTCATGAAAAGGCTTACGAGCAAGGAAAGCAGAAAAGTTCTCCATATGCTCCACCGGAGTACTTGCCCCTACCGGTAAACCTAGTCTTTTTAAAGGACAAGAAGACACAAAATGACCAAGTGTCCCGCAATACAGACAACTCTTAGTGTTGATCCTGTATTGCCATTCTGCTGGCGACAGCCCAGCTCTGCCTAGTTGCATAGGCTCGGAAAGCGGTGACTCAGCCGTCTTCGGTGACTCTCCGGGGAGGTCGGGAAGCCTCGGGTTCTATCAGCAACGGGACCGTCGGGGACTTCCGGGATGACTCGGAGGCAAGGTGGAATCCCTGGACGTGTGAGTGAAATCGAATTTCCTCTCCCTCCGTCGTTCCTGTAATTGCCTGTTGATTCGGATGGTCAAAGCGATGAGATAATTGAGATCCGTAGGTAACTCCCGAGCAGCAAGCTCGTCCTTGACCTCCTCCGAGACACCGTGCAGGAACATATAGAACAGCGCTTCTGGTTCGAAGCGCTCTCCGCTGCCAACATGCGTAAATCCACCATATAGTCTGCCACACTGAAGGGAGTCCTGCCGAAGCTGGATTTTCTTCCGAGCAGCTTCTCTCCCGGAGAACGGGCATCAAAACCCACCTATTCACCTCTCCCACAAACCCCTCCAGACTAACGCCGACTAACTATGGCCGGCTGTTGTTCCCATACAGCGGTAGCCCAGGTGAGAGCACTCACGGACATCAGCGTAATGAGGTAGGCAATCTTGGAGCAATCCGAGGGGAAGGAGGAGGGCTGAAGCTCGAAGATGAGGGCACGCTAAGTTAGAAACACCCGACAAGTGCTCGGCTCTCCATTGAAGCTTACGGGGGAGGTAAGCGGGGCTCCCGAGAAGGTGGAGTGACCAATGAGATGACACTTTAAAAACTTGTTATGGTTTGGGGACAGTATTTCGACATCTGGATGAGAAGCGCACCCAAAGTAAACTGCCTGTTACTTTGTCCCAGAAGCTAGGATATGCATATAATTGGTAGATTTAGATAGAAAACACTCTAAAGTTTCCAAAACTGTTACAATAATGTCTGTGAGTTTAACATAACTGATATGGCAGGTGAAAACCTGAGGAAAATCCAACCAGGAAGTGGGAAATTTTTGATGTGTGTTGTTTTCAATTGAATTCCTACACAGTATGTAATCGGTTAAGACCCAGATTGCAGTTCCTATGGCTTCCGCTAGATGACAACAGTCTTTAGACATTGTTTCAGTCTTGTTTTCTGAAAAATGAGGAAGAATGAGACATTTTGTAAGTGGACTGTAGAGTGAAGCAGAGTTGGTTTGCGCGCGTGACCGATTGCGCGCCCTACGTTCTTTTTCCTTTCCATTGAATACGCTATTGTCCGGTTGAAATATTATCGATTATTTAGACAATAGACAACCTGAGGATTAATTCTAAACATCGTTTGACACGTTTCGACAAACTTTACCGGTACTATTAGGATGTATTCGCCTGCATGTGACCACCATTGAGCCAGTGGATTATTGAACAACAAAACTGAGTTTTTGGGACATAAAGAGGAACTTTATCGAACAACACAAACATTTATTGTGTAACAGAGACTCTTGTGACTGCAACTAGATAAAGATCATCAAAGGTAAGTGATTCATTTTATCACTATTTCTGACTTTCGTGACTCCTCTACTTGGCTTGAAAATGTTTGTATGCTTTTGTAAGTGGGGCGCTGTCCTCAGATAATCGCATTGTATGCTTTCACCGTAAAGCCTTTTTGAAATCTGACACAGCGGCTGGATTAACAAGAAGTTAATCTTTAAGCCGATGTATAACACTTGTATCTTTTATGAATGTTTATTATGAGTATTTCTGTATTTTGAATTTGGCGCTCTGCAATTTCACCCAGTGTTGTCGAGGTGGGTTGCTAGCGGAACGCCTGCGCCAGAGAGGTTAACAGCTGAGTTACTGAGGGGCTGTGAGGTTTCCACCATGGTAGGCTGTTTCCCAGCGGAATTGCGGAATTGCTACAGCAAAATGTCCAATACACGATCATGGGGTTCAGCCAACGTTTGGACCCCCTTCATTGGGCCATGAAGCAAATCCTTGTGTGCTGATGGTGGCTCCTTGGGAGAAGATGGCGTTGCGCAGCTGACCCCGGGTCTGCTGCGTCAGTCTTGGCCAGTTCATAGTGTAACGTTTCAGGTAAGACCCAGATGCAGACAACGTCGAAGTAACAACAGTTTATTAATCCAACAGGGGCAGGCAAATGACAGGTCAAGAGCAGGCAGGGGTCAGTAATCCAGATAGGTGGGGCAAAGGTACAGGACGGCAGGCAGGCTCAGGGTCAGGGCAGGCAAAATGGTCAACACTGGGAAAACAAGGAAACAGGAACAATCGAGAGACAGGAGCAGAGGGAAAACCGCTGGTAGTCTTGTAGAAACAAAACGAACTGGCAACAGACAAACAGAGAACACAGGTATAAATACACAAGTGATAATGGGAAAGATGGGTGACATCTGGAGGGGGGTGGATTCAATCACAAAGACAGGTGAAACAGATCAGGGTGTGTATATTATCAGGCTGAATAAGGGTGAATATTATACAGCTAGTCAATATGGGGTCAAAGAGGTGTGAGGTTACGATAGAGGGAATATGGAAGGAGGGATGTCCAGTCTTACCTTTCTTCTTCTTGGCTTTGGCCTTCTGTTTAAGGTCAACCTCAGCATAGGTCACATCAACAGGTCCAGTTGCTGCTGAAAATGGACATTTCCAGTCAACAAATGAAGGAATTAGCCTATTGCATATTCTACATCTTCTTTGAAACTAAAAGATCGCACATTTAGATTTCACTGATTGCCAACTTATAGAATGGGTCTCACCTGTGGCCTTCCCTGTCTTGACCTCAGAATAGACTGGCTTTTCTTTTGGAGCAGCTGGCATTTCTGAGGAGGAGGAGGAGGAGGAGGATGAGGAGGAAGAGGAAGAGAGAATTTGTAACTTTTTATCAAATTTGATGAGAAATTAACACTGCTACATTTAGTATTAATTTATGTAACAGTTGAGAATTACTTCTCTTTTTCTCGTCCAACTTTTTGAGTTGAATCTGGGCGTACGTCACATCACTTGGTCCAGCAGTAGCAGCACCAGCATCTGCAATATACAGGTAATACACTAATATATACACTTACTGTTAGTATGCTAGTAATATTAAACATATGAAGAACAACTGTAACAACAACTCTATACTGTATTCATGCTAAACATAACATACAGTGTACAGTTCCACTGTCATTACTGTCTCAGGGAGTGATTGTATCGTAGATGTTAGCGCCACCTGTTGGTCAAAGAAGAGAGAGAAAGATGAGTTGGTTGGTTTTCCCTCAGCTTGCCTAGGGACATAGAGTATGGTAACATGTTGTATACAAAGTGGATGGTGAAAAGTCCGAATGTGAAGTTACAGAGAGGAGAGTGACAGTGGTCTGGGATGAGAGACTGACCATGCTGCAGACATGTATACCCAGCATCAGGAGCCTGGCCCTGGGTAAATCCTTGGTCCTGTTTGGGGTCCAGGTTGGTCCTCTGGAGCTGAGGGTTCCTACATGGAGAGAGATAGTCATGAAACACACAGCTTATATTTTACTGTATGAAAATGAACATAGTTGAAACAGGTGTACTCACGAGAATGTCCTGTTACAACAAGAACCTGCAATGAGAATTGTATACGATTATATCAGGTCTTTACAGTTTTGACGTTTTTATGTCGACACAGCAGTACCAGGATAAAGGCCAGTAGAACACCAGCAACAACCAGGCCAACAACCACTCCTACTAGGACTGATGTAGAGGGTCCAGGAGTTACACCTGGAGAGGGAACAGCAAATCACCATCAGGTTCTGAGGTAGTTGTAGAAAATAAATAGTAGTGGACAAAGGGAATATATATTTGACAACTGATTTGAGATCAGATGACCAGTCTGAGCTTGTAACTCCATACCTACAGTATGCTTTTTAACACAACAAATGACTGATGACCACAGATATTATGAAAAGGTAATGTGATCATGACCATTTTCTCACCTCTCACTGTCACCCAGCTCTCTGGTGATTCTCCTTCATTAGATTTACACTTATAGAAGCCTTCATCTGACTTGGACACTGCAGGGATGGTTCTCTCTCCATTGGTCTCATTCCTGATGAGTACTCCATCTTTGTAGAAATTAACCTTGGGGTTCGGGTTTGTTTCCTGATATCTATTTGTACAGCTCAGAGTCTCCCTCAGTCATGGGATAGGCAGGGCTCTCCAGAATCAGAGGGCCAACTGTGTAAAATAATATATAAATTAAACTGTAAATCTTGAGTAATCACTCACAATACATTAACCTCTTATGAGCTTGCATTTTATATAAGATACATTCATTCAGTTTCAGAATTGAACATCATTATCATACATTGAAAAGTAAAAAAGGTTAGTCACTGTTGTACAACAGATGTACCATCCACTGTGATGTTGACAGCATTACTGTACTCTGCTGATCCAGACTCACACCAGTAAACTCCACTGTCCTTTTTACGTGTGAATCTGATGGTACATGTGGACTCTGCTATTGATCCCCAGTTAGAGCCACACTCTGACTCCACTGCTTTCACTCTGTATCTCTTCAGTCTCCATTCAGTAGAGTTCCCCTTCTCCCCACAGCTTAGTGAGAGAGACTTTGAGGTAAAGTGTTGAGTTCTGTTAGGTCTTATTTTGAGAGATACTGAAGGTTGCGGATCTGAAACAAGTCAAACGTTTACAGTGGTTATATATACACACGAGGGTGACTTAAATATGACTAAATGCAGTTTCAATGCAGTTAGCTACCTCCTGACCAGAAAAACTGAAGTTCACTGTAGAGTGTGTCATAGACTGGGTCTCCTCTCCCAGCTCCTCTCCCAGCTCTACACACATATCCTCCTGTGTGACTAGGACCAGCAGGGATCAGAGTGTAGGAGTCTTCAGTAGTCCCACTGCCAGATAGAGGATCTACAGAATAGGACCTGTCCAAAAGGGAGAGAAACCAAGCTGTGTAGTCAACAGCTTGGTACAATAAGAACCTCCAGCCTGTAGATGACTCTTTAACCCCACAGCTCAGAGTAACTGAGTCTCCAGGGTTCAGCCACTGAGGAGAGACACTTAGGACAGCTTGGGGTTTATCTGTTATGAAGGAAATTACACAAATCAAATGTTTAGTCTTTAAAATGTTTACCCATTTTGTTATTGTACCTTATCCCAAAATCAAACTATAGTTTTGTTTTATTATTGATCTCACTGTCTGCTTTTTCTTGCAATCCCACAAAAACAGACTTACCTAACATGGTCAATTGTATAGAGAAATGTAAAAATAGATAGAGGAACCAGGCTCTGAGAGGTGGCCAGTCCTCCTCTGGCTGTGCCAGGTGGATATTATAAGAGTACAGTGCCTTGCGAAAGTATTCGGCCCCCTTGAACTTTGCAACCTTTTGCCACATTTCAGGCTTCAAACATAAAGATATAAAACTGTATTTTTTTGTGAAGAATCAACAACAAGTGGGACACAATCATGAAGTGGAACGACATTTATTGGATATTTCAAACTTTTTTAACAAATCAAAAACTGAAAAATTGGGCGTGCAAAATTATTCAGCCCCCTTAAGTTAATACTTTGTAGCACCACCTTTTGCTGCGATTACAGCTGTAAGTCGCTTGGGGTATGTCTCTATCAGTTTTGCACATCGAGAGACTGACATTTTTTCCCCATTCCTCCTTGCAAAACAGCTCGAGCTCAGTGAGGTTGGATGGAGAGCATTTGTGAACAGCAGTTTTCAGTTCTTTCCACAGATTCTCGATTGGATTCAGGTCTGGACTTTGACTTGGCCATTCTAACACCTGGATATGTTTATTTTTTAACCATTCCATTGTAGATTTTGCTTTATGTTTTGGATCATTGTCTTGTTGGAAGACAAATCTCCGTCCCAGTCTCAGGTCTTTTGCAGACTCCACCAGGTTTTCTTCCAGAATGGTCCTGTATTTGGCTCCATCCATCTTCCCATCAATTTTAACCATCTTCCCTGTCCCTGCTGAAGAAAAGCAGGCCCAAACCATGATGCTGCCACCACCATGTTTGACAGTGGGGATGGTGTGTTCAGCTGTGTTGCTTTTACGCCAAACATAATGTTTTGCATTGTTGCCAAAAAGTTCAATTTTGGTTTCATCTGACCAGAGCACCTTCTTCCACATGTTTGGTGTGTCTCCCAGGTGGCTTGTGGCAAACTTTAAACGACACTTTTTATGGATATCTTTAAGAAATGGCTTTCTTCTTGCCACTCTTCCATAAAGGCCAGATTTGTGCAATATACGACTGATTGTTGTCCTATGGACAGAGTCTCCCACCTCAGCTGTAGATCTCTGCAGTTCATCCAGAGTGATCATGGGCCTCTTGGCTGCATCTCTGATCAGTCTTCTCCTTGTATGAGCTGAAAGTTTAGAGGGACGGCCAGGTCTTGGTAGATTTGCAGTGGTCTGATACTCTTTCCATTTCAATATTATCGCTTGCACATTGCTCCTTGGGATGTTTAAAGCTTGGGAAATCTTTTTGTATCCTAATCCGGCTTTAAACTTCTTCACAACAGTATCTCGGACCTGCCTGGTGTGTTCCTTGTTCTTCATGATGCTCTCTGCGCTTTTAACGGACCTCTGAGACTATCACAGTGCAGGTGCATTTATACAGAGACTTGATTACACACAGGTGGATTGTATTTATCATCATTAGTCATTTAGGTCAACATTGGATCATTCAGAGATCCTCACTGAACTTCTGGAGAGAGTTTGCTGCACTGAAAGTAAAGGGGCTGAATAATTTTGCACTCCCAATTTTTCAGTTTTTGATTTGTTAAAAAAGTTTGAAATATCCAATAAATGTCGTTCCACTTCATGATTGTGTCCCACTTGTTGTTGATTCTTCACAAGAAAATACAGTTTTATATCTTTATGTTTGAAGCCTGAAATGTGGCAAAAGGTCGCAAAGTTCAAGGGGGCCGAATACTTTCGCAAGGCACTGTAAGTGTCCATAATGACATATTTAATAAAATCAACAGAACACTGAACAAAATAACAAAAAGTACAAACAAACATCTGAAACAGTCCCGTATGGTGAAAACACTAACACATTATACAACCACCCACAAAACACAATAGAAAACAAGCTACCTAAATATGGCTCCCAATCATAGACAACGACTGACACCTGCCTCTGATTGAGAACCATACTAGGCCAAACACATAGAAATATAACAGAACAAAACATAGAAAAGCAACATAGAATGCCCACCCCAACTCACGCCCTGACCAACTAAATTAAAGACATAAAAAAGGAACTAAGGTCAGACAATTAGCCCCAAAGGAAATGTTGAATTAAATACCCCCCTAATTAACCAAAATGAAACCAGGTGAAACACAAAACAGACATAACCAGGAGAAAGGATCGGTGGCAGCTAGTATGCCTGCGACGACAGCTGAGCGCCGCCCGAACAGGGAGTGGAGCCACCTAACCCATTTCTTACATTTCTATAAAAGCCCCCGTCACCTACAGTGGGGCAAAAAAGTATTTAGTCACCCACCAATTGTGCAAGTTCTCCCACTTAAAAAGGTGAGAGAGGCCTGTAATTTTCATCAAATGTACACTTCAACTATGACAGACAAAATGAGGAAAAAAAATCCAGAAAATCACATTGTAGGATTTTTAATTAATTTATTTGCAAATTATGGTGGAAAATACGTATTTGGTCACTTACAAACAAGCAAGATTTCTGGCTCTCACAGACCTGTAACTTCTTCTTTAAGAGGCTCCTCTGTCTTCCACTCGTTACCTGTATTAATGGCACCTGTTTGAACTTGAACTATCAGTATAAAAGACACCTGTCCACAACCTCAAACAGTCACACTCCAAACTCCACTATGGCCAAGACAAAAGAGCTGTCAAAGGACACCAGAAACAAAATTGTAGACCTGCACCAGGCTGTGAAGACTGAATCTGCAATAGGTAAGCAGCTTGGTTTGAAGAAATCAACAGTGGGAGCAATTATTGGGAAATGGAAGACATACAAGACCACTGATAATCTCCCTCGATCTGGTGCTCCACGCAAGATCTCACCCCGTGGGGTCAAAAATGATCACAAGAACGGTGAGCATAAATCCCAGAACAACACGGGGGGACCTAGTGAATGACCTGCAGAGAGCTGGGACCAAAGTAACAAAGCCTACCATCAGTGACATCCTGCAGTGCCAGACGTGTCCCCCTACTTATGCCAGTACATGTCCAGCCCCGTCTGAAGTTTGCTAGAGAGCATTTGGATGATCCAGAAGGAGAATGTCATATGGTCAGATGAAACCAAAATATAACTTTTTGGTAAAAACTAAACTCATCGTGTTTGGAGAACAAAGAATGCTGAGTTGCATCCAAAGAACGCCATACCTACTGTGAAGCATGGGGGTGGAAACATCATGCTTTGGGGTTGTTTGTCTGCAAAGGGACCAGGACGACTGATCTGTGTAAAGGAAAGAATGAATGGGGCCATGTACCGTGAGATTTTGAGTGAACACCTCCTTCCATCAGCAAGGGCATTGAAGATGAAACGTGGCTGGGTCTTTCAGCATGACAATGATCCCAAACACACCGCCCGGGCAACGAAGGAGTGGCTTCATAAGAAGCATTTCAAGGTCCTGGAGTTGCCTAGCCAGTCTCCATATCTCAACCCCATAGAAAATCTTTGGAGGGAGTTGAAAGTCTGTGTTGCCCAGCAACAGCACCAAAACATCACTGCTCTAGAGGAGACCTGCATGGAGGAATGGGCCAAAATACCAGCAACAGTGTGTGAAAACCTTGTGAAGACTTACAGAAAACGTTTGACCTCTGTCATTGCCAACAAAGGGTATATAACAAAGTATTGAGATACATTTTTGTTATTGACCAAATACTTATTTTCCACCATAATTTGCAAATAAATTCATAAAAAATCCTACAATGTGATTTTCTGGATTTTTTTTCTAATTTTGTCTGTCATAGTTGAAGTGTACCTATGATGAAAATTACAGGCCTCTCTCATCATTTTAAGTGGGAGAACTTGCACAATTGGTGGCTGACTAAATACTTTTTTGGCCCACTGTAAGTTCCAAATAATGGGAGGACTTGTCCTCAAGTTTAAAAAGGGCTAATTCTAATTTCAACCCTACAGGCCAAGAAACATGAGAGCTTGCGCCACACATGAAATGGTATGAACTCATACTAAACTAGCATATATCAGACTGCAGCTGAACATATATGCAAATCTAGTATAAGAACACTGACCGAAGTGGACGACTCTCCAGAGTGAGATGAACCTCTCAGACCACGTGACCATAAGACGACCTGGAAGATACCACAAAGGACAGGGAAAACCAGAGCATCACACCACCAGCTTCAAGTAAATAGAGTGCATTAGTTTTCCGATTGAGCGATTGTTTGTGGCATACAGTATGTATTTATGTGAGAATAGCTTCCCAGGTCCGTTAAAGACCAACGTTCCTTAGCCTTCCTTCCCAAAAGGAAGATTTTCCGTGGTGCCCCGACTTCTTAGTTAATTAAATTGACATGATTACTGTAATGACGTAATAATAATTACAGAGAATTGATTTGATAAAATATCAGTCTTCAACTTTGATTATATCAAACACACGGCACATGTTATCTTGTGTATATTTGTGTTTTCAAGAGGACCACAATGGGGATGTATTTAAACTTGTTTGTGTCATCCTCATTGATGGTTGTATTGTGGTTTTATTGTGTTTAAAATGTTAAATAAAATAAAAAATAGATACAAAACTTAACATAGTTAGAGGTTATTGAGTAGGAGAAGTAGTATTCCCAGGTTGGAGAAGCAGGAGAAGGGACCACCAGACATCTCTTTAAGGTGTTGTATGACAGTTTCCTCTTGCTTTATGTCATTATCTATCACTTTCACTGATAGCTAGCAGTTGACTATCCAAAACACACAGAGAAGAAAGAGTAGAGAAAGAGCAGAGACTTCATTTTGATGAAGGCTGCTGTTCTATAAAATAATTCCTGTATGTTAGCTGAAAAAGAAGTCACATTCAATAGTTGCTCTCTGAAAATACCCCTTCACTCAGCTTGAGAGTTAGAAGATGAAGCGTGGGTGTGTTTGGGGTCTGTCACTGTGTTGATCAGTATGATGGGGGTGGTTTTGGAGCATGTGTTTCCTACTGCTGCTGGTTGTGTGGTTAACGGTCATGGTGTTTCACAGATACCGGTAGCTTTGTTACTTTATGAGCAGACCACTCAATGTTGCAGAGAAAGAGCAAGTAGGTAGATAGAGGGCTCAGGCGAAGAGAGAGAGCGAGATAGAGAAAGAAAGACTAAGAGCGAGGGGGAGAGAGAGTGTGAGAGGAGGGATTAGAGAGAGCGAGAGAGAGCAAAAATGTCATAAGTGTCGGTGCAGTTTCCTCTTGGCGTCATATGCCTGCAGAAGTGTTTGCATGACTTCTTCTGCATGCTCATTGGTCAGTGTGGCCGAGGGACATAAAACACCTACCAACTTTATCGGAAGGCAGTAGGTCTCAGGTTACTGATAAAGGCCCCCCTTCTACGTTTCAGGTAACATCTTGTGGTGATGCCACTTCCTGTGAATGTTTCTCAGGAGCAGTGACAATGACCTGGCTGCTGGCTGTCTGTCTGACCACAAACATAAACACATAGACACAGAAACCCTCTAACTGGAACAGTGACCTTCCAGACCATGCAGGGACACTGAAAATAGCAGTCAGAGTCATACACCACTAATGTCATTAATCGTCATGACCTGTCTGTAGGATGAGGAGGCAATATGGGAGAAATGGTAGTCATTCATACGTAGGTTACTAGATTCTCAGAACCCCTATTATATGACATAATACAACAGAGAGGAACTATTCTTTTCAGGCACACTCTTCCCCAAAAAGTAATTCTGAAAATCTCAATGGGTCTTCAGTTGATAGGGTGCAGCATTTGACCTTTGCTCTTGGGGCATTTATGTTGTATTCTTCAAGATTCAATGGGTAGATGTAATTAAGTCCAAAAATGGATGCAGAAATTTTCAGATTGTCCCTTTAACTCACACATTGTGGAGTCTGAGATGTATACTAGGCTGAAAGGAGGTATGATCAAATGAGGTTTTATGGAAAAGTTGATGATGTGAGGGGGGAGAGAGAGTGTGAGAGGGGGGATTAGAGAGAGCGACAATATCCATTTACTGTAAGAAAGCACTCATGCCATCTGGTGGATGAAAAAATAGTTTATTAAAAAAGCTCAACGCAAAGATATTGTAAAAGTACAGGCCATTAGAAAAAAACGTGAATAATACTTTTTGGAAATTCATGTACAGATATTTTATTCTATCATCTGAATGACAGATATAAATCAACATCACAATTCAATACACAATACAAAGCAGATACAATTACTGTAGCTGCAGATAAGATCCAACATCATTACACCTTATAATAAAAAGCTGTTACAATAAAACACAATTAAACCATGCTTAAATACAACAAAATAAGTAAATAAAATAGGTAAGAACTCCTTAATGTACAAGGTGTTATTGCGTGTGTGTTTGTGTATGTGTGTGTTGAGCGTACAAAAGCCATATTACAGGTTCCTCCTCTGGTGTGTTCTTCCATCCCTCCATCCTTTCATCCCTCCATTGCTCAATCCCTCCATCCCTGCCCCCTCAAGTACCTGCAACATTTCACCACACAAAGTTGTTTAGGACATGCAGTCAAACAAACTCTTAAGAATTAAACAAAGAGACATACTTTAAATAGCTACATTATACTTTGATATCAGAGCATTAGTTCCATATTAGTATCATATTAAGTATCAATAGCACATGGCTATTAGTCTTACCTGAGGCTGTACCTGGCTTCAATTGAGAATAGACTGAATCTGCCTCGGGTGGGGTTGCTGTTTCTGTCAGGGGTGAGGATAAAACATCAGAATAATATAACAGTTATATACAGAATATTATGCAGCTAGTCAATATGGGGTCAGAGGTGTGAGGTTATGATAGGGGGAATATGGAAGGAGGGATGTCCAGTCTTACCTTTCTTCTTCCTGGCTTTGGCCTTCTGTTTAAGGTCAACCTCAGCATTGGCCATATCAACAGGTCCAGTTGCTGCTGAAAATGGACATTTCCAGTCAACAAATTAAGGAATTAGCTTATTGAATATTCTACATCTTTTTCGAAACTCCGAAATCACACATTTAGATTTCACTGACTGCCAACCTGTAGAATGGGTCTTATACCTGTGGTCTTCCCTGTCTTGACCTCAGAATAGACTGGATTTTCTTTTGGATCAGCTGTCCAAAAGAAGGAGGGGGAGAGAATTTGTTTGTTTTTATCACATTTGATGAGTAAAAAACACTGCTACATTTTGTATTAATTTATGTAACAGTTGAGAATTACTTTTATTTTTCTTGTCCAACTTTCTGTGTTGAATCTGTACATCACATCACTTGGTCCAGCAGTAGCAGCACCAGCATCTGAAATATACAGGTAATACACTAATATCTCTACTTACTGTTAGCATGTCAGTAATATTAAACATATGAAGAACAGCAACAACAACTCTATACTGTATTCATGCCAAATTTAACATACAGGTAGTCTAGTGCTTAGTAACCGCAAGTTTGCTGGATCGAATCCCTGAGTTGACAAGGTAAAAATCTGTCATTCTGCCCCTGAGCAAGGCAGTTAGCCAACTGTTCCCCAGGCTCCGAAGACGTGGATGTTGATTAAGGCAGCCAACTGCATCTCTCTGATTCAGAGGGGTTGGGTTAAATGCGGAAGACATATTTCATTTGAAGGCATTCAGTTGTGCACTAGGTATCCCCCTTTCCCAGTACCATTGTCATTACTGTCTGAGGGTGTGATTGTATCATAGATGTTAGCGCCACCTGTTGGCCAAATAAAAGAGAAAGATTAATAGGTTTGTTTTCCCTCAGCTTGCCTAGGGACATAGAGTACGGTAACATAAAGTGAATGGTGAAAAGTCAGTATGTGAAGTTACAGAGAGGAGAGTGACAGTGGTCTGGGATGAGAGACTGACCATGCTGCAGACGTGTATACCCAGCAACAGGAGCCTGGCCCTGGGTAGATCCTTGGTCCTGTTGGGTTTCCAGGTTGGTGCTCTGGAGCTGGTGGGGCCTACAGGGAGAGAGAGAGTCATGAAACACACAGATTATATTTTACTGTATGAAAAGGAACGTAGTTGAAAGGCAGGTTTACTCACGAGAACATTATGTTGCAACATGAATCTGTAATGAGAAATGCATACTATTATACTGTATCAAGTCGTTACTGTTTTAAACATTTGTAATTAGACATTATTCTCCTAAACATGAACCAAAAAGTGAAATGAGAATTGATAAAAGTCTCACCTTCGGCTTTTTTATATCAGTACAGACACAGCAGTACCAGGAGAAAGGCCAGTAGAACACCATCAACAACCAGGCCCACAACCACTCCTACTAGGAATGATGTAGAGGGTCCAGGAGTTAGGCCTGGAGAGAGAACAACAAATCACCATCAGACTCAGGTAGTCAGGTAGTACCATCAGGTAGTTGAAAATATGGCTTAGTTTTAGCATAATTCTCATTAGTTTGTTTTGGGTCGTTTGAAGTTTGTCCTTCAGATTTGTTGTTATGCCACTGAACCATGAGATACAAGCATAGTCATAGTGGACCTGTATCAGAGATGTTGCCTGGGTCCTCAGTCTCTATCCAGGAACTTGGCTACCCTTGCCAGGATCTTGGTCCTGGAGTGAACATTCCCAATGGCCTTCAGAGCCTAAAGTTTGCATGTCATGTCTTGGTCCAGTTCACACCCCAATGTACAGTGCCTTGCGAAAGTATTCGGCCCCCTTGAACTTTGCGACCTTTTGCCACATTTCAGGCTTCAAACATAAAGATATAAAACTGTATTTTTTTGTGAAGAATCAACAACAAGTGGGACACAATCATGAAGTGGAACGACATTTATTGGAGATTTCAAACTTTTTTAACAAATCAAAAACTGAAAAATTGGGCGTGCAAAATTATTCAGCCCCCTTAAGTTAATACTTTGTAGCGCCACCTTTTGCTGCGATTACAGCTGTAAATCGCTTGGGGTATGTCTCTATCAGTTTTGCACATCGAGAGACTGACATTTTTTCCCATTCCTCCTTGCAAAACAGCTCGAGCTCAGTGAGGTTGGATGGAGAGCATTTGTGAACAGCAGTTTTCAGTTCTTTCCACAGATTCTCGATTGGATTCAGGTCTGGACTTTGACTTGGCCATTCTAACACCTGGATATGTTTATTTTTGAACCATTCCATTGTAGATTTTGCTTTATGTTTTGGATCATTGTCTTGTTGGAAGACAAATCTCCGTCCCAGTCTCAGGTCTTTTGCAGACTCCATCAGGTTCTCTTCCAGAATGGTCCTGTATTTGGCTCCATCCATCTTCCCATCAATTTTAACCATCTTCCCTGTCCCTGCTGAAGAAAAGCAGGCCCAAACCATGATGCTGCCACCACCATGTTTGACAGTGGGGATGGTGTGTTCAGCTGTGTTGCTTTTACGCCAAACATAACGTTTTGCATTGTTGCCAAAAAGTTCAATTTCTGTTTCATCTGACCAGAGCACCTTCTTCCACATGTTTGGTGTGTCTCCCAGGTGGCTTGTGGCAAACTTTAAACAACACTTTTTATGGATATCTTTAAGAAATGTCTTTCTTCTTGCCACTCTTCCATAAAGGCCAGATTTGTGCAATATACGACTGATTGTTGTCCTATGGACAGAGTCTCCCACCTCAGCTGTAGATCTCTGCAGTTCATCCAGAGTGATCATGGGCCTCTTGGCTGCATCTCTGATCAGTCTTCTCCTTGTATGAGCTGAAAGTTTAGAGGGACGGCCAGGTCTTGGTAGATTTGCAGTGGTCTGATACTCCTTCCATTTCAATATTATCGCTTGCACAGTGCTCCTTGGGATGTTTAAAGCTTGGGAAATCTTTTTGTATCCAAATCCAGCTTTAAACTTCTTCACAACAGTATCTCGGACCTGCCTGGTGTGTTCCTTGTTCTTCATGATGCTCTCTGCGCTTTTAAACGGACCTCTGAGACTATCACAGTGCAGGTGCATTTATACGGAGACTTGATTACACACAGGTGGATTGTATTTATCATCATCATTAGTCATTTAGGTCAACATTGGATCATTCAGAGATCCTCACTGAACTTCTGGAGAGAGTTTGCTGCACTGAAAGTAAAGGGGCTGAATAATTTTGCAGTTTTTGATTTGTTAAAAAAGTTTGAAATATCCAATAAATGTCGTTCCACTTCAGGATTGTGTCCCACTTGTTGTTGATTCTTCACAAAAAAATACAGTTTTATATCTTTATGTTTGAAGCCTGAAATGTGGCAAAAGGTCGCAAAGTTCAAGGGGGCCGAATACTTTCGCAAGGCACTGTATGTAACAGAGCATGTTTAATTCACCACTACACCATTAAACTTGACCGAGAAGTTGGAAGAGTTGTTCACTTTGTGTTTGGAACCAAACAGAATACATTCTGTCTTGCCTAAATGGATAACCACTTACTGACTTTAGTCAGTTGGCTGCTTAGGGTCTTTTCAACTGTCTCCTTATTCTAATGTGAAACCAAGAGGGTAGAATCATCCCCAAACAGGATCTACTGCATGAGCTTACTTGCATGATGAAGTAAGGAAAGTAAGGAGCTTTCTCTAACTTCATTGTTGGCATTTGCATGGTGTGTGTTGACTGTAGGATGCCTAGTCATCAGTGATTGGTTGGATAACTCAAAACATTTGCTTTACTACTGTTTGAACAACTACATAATACCTTTATTCAGGAACATATCATTATGTGTGTATTCTGCAGTTATGAATGAGTGTCGATGGTGTGGTTGTGTCAGCAGCTGTTGCAGTGCTTCTAGAAGGCAACAGATCTTAAAACCCTGTGCCTAATGGCTGTCATTCATTAAAATTATTGTTTCTATTACATAATATGATACATTGCCAGACTAGGATAACTGCAGTTATGTCTTTAATACTTCAATGAACTCTAACAGTATTTCTTTCTTAATACATTGACTTTTTTGTTGTTGTAAGGGTTTATAAAACATTACTTCAGACTGATATGTAATTATAATGTTGCCCATGCAGTATATGATGCATTTCTGGTGAATAATTACACATTAAACACATTGGTATTTGTACTTGTGAGCTGAGGAGGGGTTATCGATCCACCCCCACTTCTCTTTTCCTGTCATCTCATCCTGTTCTACTGAATGTGGGGGAGGAGTGGACTTTAATGAAGTTAAAAAGGACCCACACACTCAGATACATAAATATATAAAGTGAAAATATGCAAAGTGCCACAAACAGCATAAATGAAACCTGGAAATGCGCTATATAAATCCAATGTATTATAATCTATTATTGAATAGATAGGACTTTGCATTACAGTTTATTATTGTGTAATTTTTCATGTAGGCACACTGTAACAAGTATTAGAGTGTAACAATAAGTAATTACAACACTTGCTACATTGTACTACATGAATAATTATACAGTAATAAGATCATTGTAATATAGTGTGCAACCATCGATTGATGTCAGAATTATTAAAAAATTATAATGTGTGAAATGATATTGCAGAATTCAACTCAGAAGTTGTATATTCACCTGGATCCCAGTTTGAGGGGAGACTAAATATGAACACCACACTTCAGTTTAACAGTCAGAGAACTGACACAATTCAGGGGATCTAAACTATGACAGGTGAAGGGGACAAAGGTCAGATTGGCAGTAAGACCATCACTCTGAAGGTCCACGGTAGGCTGTTATCCCCATTTTTGCATCCTATTTTGATATAATTCTTATTTATATCCATAACCATGGCTGATGATCTTTAAACTATAACACAGGTTTTGTGGTTTCATACTGACATTACTCACCAAGCGTTGTTAAATATCCATCCCATTTTCATGTCGTCTTTCTCCTGGTGGTATGGCTACGGTAGGGTTCATTTAGAAGACAGAGACTCATAATCAGTCTCTCTCCTGGTTGGTCAGAGCCTATATCCACGGTGGCGATCCAGACAGATATCAAACTATTGGCCAACCACTCTTGTACGGTAAAAACCTGATTTTGCTATGTTTTATATGCAGCACCAGTCAAAAGTTAGGACACACCTACTCATTCAAGGGTTCTTTACTTTTGCTATTTTCTACAATGTTGAATAACAGTTAAGCCTTCAAAACTATGAAAAAACACATATGGAATCATGTAGTAACCCAAAATGTGTTAAACAAATCTAAATATATTTTATATTTGAGATGAAAGCATTGCACACTCTTGGCATTCTCTCAACCAGCTTCATGAAGTAGTCACTTGGAATGCATTTCAAGTAACAGGTGAGCATTGTTAAAAGTCCTTGTAGAATTACTTTCCTTCTTAATGTGTTTGAGCCAATCTGTTGTGTTGTGACAAGGTAGGGGTGGTATACAGAAAATAGCCCTATTTGGTAAAAGACCAAGTCCATATTATGGGAAGAACAACTCAAATAAGCAAAGAGAAAAGACAGTTCATCAATACTTTAACTTCTTATGGGCAGGTGGGACGGTAGCGTCCCACCTGGCCAACATCCGGTGAAATTGCAGAGCGTGAAATTCACTACAGAATTATAAATGTTTTACTTTCATAAAATCACAAGTGTAATACATCAAATTAAAGCTTAACTTCTTGTTAATCCAGCCGCTGTGTCATATTTTTAAAAGGCTTTACGGCAAAAGCACACCATGCGATTATCTGAGGACAGCGCCCCACATTCAAAACCATGAAAAACATATTTCAACCAGGCAGGTGCGACACGAAAGTCAGAAATAGCGCTATAATACATGCCTTACCGTTGATGATCTTCTTCTGTTGGCACTCCAAAATGTCCCAGTTACATCGCAAATGGTCCTTTTGTTTTATAATGTCATTCTTTATATCCATAAAAACTCAGTTTATCTTGCGCACTTCAGTCAATAATCCACCCAGTTTCCCTCCATCAAAATGCATACACAATGAATCCCAAACGTTACTAATAAACTTTTCCAAACAAGTCAAACAGCGTTTATAATCAAACCTTAGATACCCTAATATGTAAATAAACAATACAATTTAAGACGGAGAATTGTTATTGTCTTTACCGGAGAAAAATACCACAGAACGCGCTCTCATTCAAGCGCTTGGAAACACTACAGCCAAAATGGGCCACCTAGAAAAACTACCATTTCTGGCTCATTTTTCCAAAAACAAGCCTGAAACTCTTTCTAAAGACTGTTGACATCTAGTGGAAGCCCTAGGAACTGCAATCTGGGAGGACTTCACATTATAATAAAAGTGACAGCCATTGAAAATAGTGGTAGGCTGAATCTATTTTTTGGGGGATGGTTTGTCCACAGGGTTTCGCCTGCCATATCAGTTCTGTTATACTCACAGACATTATTTTAACAGTTTTAGAAACTTCAGTGTTTTCTATCCGAATCTACCAATTATATGTATATCCTAGATTCTGGGCCTGAGTAACAGTCAGTTTACTTTGGGCACGCTTTTCATCCGGACTTGAAAATAATGCCCCCTACTCAAGAGAGGTTAAGACATGAAGGTCAGTCAATCCAGAAAATTTCAAGAACTTTAAAAGTTTCTTTAATTGCAGTCGCAAAAGCCAACAAGCTCTATGATGAAACTGCTTCTTGTGAGGACCGCCACAGGAAAGGAAGTTACCTCTGCTGCAAATAAATGCTTCACAGAGTTCAAGTAACAAACACATCTCAACATCAACTGTTCAGAAGAATCAAAGTGAATTAGGCCTTCATGGTCAAATTGCTGCAAAGAAACCTCTACTAAAGAACACCGATACGAAGAAGAGACTTGCTTGGGCCAAGAAACACGAGCAATGGACATTAGACCAGTGGAAATCTGTCCTTTAGTCCGATGAGTCCAAACTTCAGATTTTTGGTCCAACAGCCGTGTCTTTTATGAGACACAAAGTAGGTGAATGGATGATCTCTGCATATGTGGTCCCCACCGTGAAGCATGGAGGAGGAGGTGTGATGGTGTGGGGTTGATTTGCTGGTGACGCTGTCAGTGATTTATTTAGATTTCAAGGCACACTTGACCAGCACGGCTACCACAGCATTCTGCAGCGATACGCCATCCCATCTGGTTTGTTCTTAGTGGGACAATAACCCAAGTCACACCTCCAGGCCGTGTAAGGGCTACTTGACCAAGAAGGATAGTGATGGAGTGCTGCTTCAGATGTACTTGCCTCCACAATCATCCGACCTCAACCCAGTTGAGATGGTTTGGGATGAGTTGAACCGCAGAGTGAAGGAAAAGCTGCCAACAAGTGCTCAGCATGTGTTGGAACTCCTTCAAGAATGTTGGAAAAGCATTCCTTATGAAGCTTGTTGAGAGAATGCCAAGATTGTGCAAAGCTGTCATCAAGGCAAAGAGTGGCTACTTTGAAGCATCTAAAATATAAAATATATTTAGATTTTTTGTAACACTTTTTTGGTTACTACATGATTCCATATGTGTTTTTTCATAGTACAGGTGTCTTCACTATTATTCTATGTAGAAAATAGTTTAAAAAAACAAAAAAACCTGGAATGAGTAGATGTGTCCTGTCACGGCCGTCCTCCTCTTCATCTGAAGAGGAGAGGTGAGATGGATCTGAGGACCAATACGCGGCGTGGTAAGTGTCCATGGTCAATCTTTAATAAAGAAAGTAGTGAACACTGAACACTATACAAAACCAGTAAACAAAATAACAACCGTGAAGCTAATCATGTGGACTGTGCTGAAACAAGCCATCAACATAGACAATCACCCACAAACAAACAGTGCAACCCAGGCTACCTAAGTATGATTCTCAATCAGAGACAACTAATGACACCTGCCTCTGATTGAGAACCATACTAGGCCGAAAACATAGAAATGCCCCAAAACATAGAAAAACAAACATAGACTGCCCACTCAACTCACGCCCTGACCATACTAAATAAATACAAAACAACGGAAATAAAGGTCAGAACGTGACATGTCCAAACCTTTGACTGGTACTGTATATGGGGTGTCTGTTGTACTTTCTATACTGTATTAATTCTCATATGTCAAATAGAAAGTGATGAATCCCCACATCATTGTATTTCTTAAAAATGTAATTTAATTCAAGGACATATTCCTTTTTACGGTCTGTATTGCTGAGTTGAAACAATGCTTTTACATCTTGAACATTCCTAAACACTTCTTATTGTGTAAAACAACACTTTCTAACAACATCTCTATGCACCATAGTGCTCTCAGTCTTCTGTAAACCACATTCTAAGTTGACTGATACGAACCCATAGAGATGTGGCCCATGTCAGTACTAATATGATAACATTGAGAGAGGAAGGAATAAGAGGGCAGATCCTGTAGACTGAGGGTTTAAGTTGTTGCTATGTGACCTATTGACCCCTCCCAGTTGCGGGGAGGGATGAGCTCTCGAGCGGAGTCTCACAACTCAATCTGCTGGTTGAAAACCAAAAGGCCTTTACTTACGAGCCCCTAACCGACAGTGGTTGGCCCAGAGTGGGAGTAAGAGGTTACGTGATTGACTGCCGGCACGTGCTACTTGTATCAATAAATCACTATCAGGAAGTGTTTTGTGTAGTAATTTTTAAAATACATTTACTATTTTATTAACATGTTTTCAAGTCCCGGGGATAAATCATACATCCCGATTCTTGCATAGATTGTAATGGGCGCATATTATTACTTTTTTGAAAGTTGTATTGATCATGATGAGCTAAGCTAATTCCAGCTATATGTGGAGCCGTGTTTGTTGACACACAATGCATTCTGGGTTTGATGTAATCGTCTGTCGGACCAAAGATGCAGACCCAGTAGACTGAGGTGTTATGTTGTTGCTATGTGACCAGTGACCATATTAGTTTCTATATTGTGATCCACAAGAATGTGGAGTAGATACAGTCCTGAAGCGAGTGATAAGAAATCCCTGATGTTTTCCTTAGTAAACACAATAATAGTTATGCTTTTAACTGATTTCCCCTGTAACCTGTCTCTCCCCATGTTGGTTTCTTCACACATGTTGTACATGTGTCTCACACTCTACACTCTAGAACAAACCACCTAGTTATTTTTAGAGGTAAATTGTTGATAAAAATGGATTCATGATTTCAACATGTGTTTGTGTATGAAGACTAATTACCTCATTTAAAAAGCCTTTAAGAGAATAACGAATAAGACATTAATGGAAATGAAGTCAGTTTCATGCTTTAGCTTTGTTTTTGGTGTTTTTGGTGTGCCCGTATTGAGAAAACAGTGCAAAAGCTTAGTAAATGGCACTCAAAGGAAATTGCAGCAAATATGGTGGAGATATGAAGTAAGAATGTGACCACTCTACATTGATGTTGCATCTCTGTGAAAACCTGAGCTTGTTTAGTCGATGCCATGCAGACCTGGTTAGTGTGGTGGTGTGCATTTAAAACCAGGTCATCACTCAGGAACTAAAGATTGAGGCTAACTCAGTGGTTGGATGACTCCACCCACCCTAGACTCTGTACCAGCACCCCCCTGTATAGATTGTTATTTTTTACTGCTGCTTGTTACTTTTATATCTTATTCTTATCCATGTTTTTTGAAACTGCACTGTCGGTTAGTGGCTCGTAAGTAAGCATTTCACTGTAAGGTCTACACAAATTGTATTTGGCGCATGTGACTAATAACAGTAACATGAATATGGCATGTTGTTATTTATTTCAAGTTTATATTGGTGCAATGTGAATTTCTTTTTTGTAGTGCTGAGTACACACATCTACTCTGGACACTCTGAAGACGATGGTGGTAGATATTATATATATTTGTACACTTGATCAAGCCTCCATCTCTTAATGCTTCATCAAATGTTTTATTTGTCATTTTTAAAGCTGCTTTAGGATAGACATGTTTTGTGTTTTGAGTGACTCAAAAGGATCCGCCCCTTTTTTTCTTAAGGATCCGCCCCTTTCCCCCAAAATTTCACCTAAAATGACATAACCAAATCTAACTGCCTGTATCTCAGGCCCTGAAGCAAGGATATGATTATCCTTGGTACCATTTGAAAGGAAACAATTTGAAGTTTGTGGGAAATGTGAAAGGAATGTAGGAGAATATAACACAATAGATCTGGTAAAAGATCATACAAAGAAAAATACAACTGTTACTTTGTATTTTTTTGTACTATCATTATTGTAACACAAGAGAAAGGCCATAATGTATTATTACAGCTCAGGTGCAATTTAGATTGTGGCCACTAGATGTCAGCAGTGTATGTGCAAAGTTTTAGACTGATCCAATTAACCATTGCATTTCTGTTCAAAATGTTGTATCAAGTCAACCTAAATGTGCCTAATTTGTTTATTAATAACTTTTCATGTTCAAAATTGTGCACTCTCCTCAAGAAATAGCATGGAATTCTCATGATCATTGATGCCCCACGAGGTGAGATCTTGCATGGAGCCCCAGACCGAGGGTGATTGACCGTCGTCTTGAACTTCTTCCATTTTCTAATAATTGTGCCAACAGTTGTTGCCTTCTCACCAAGCTGCTTTCCTATTGTCCTGTAGCCCATCCCAGCCTTGTGCAGGTCTACAATTTTATCCCTGATGTCCTTACGCAGCTCTCTGGCCTTGGCCATTGTGGAGAGGTTGGAGTCTGTTATATTGAGTGTGTGGACAGGTGTCTTTTATACAGGTAATGAGTGGAGAAGAGGAGGGCCTCTTAAAGAAAAACTAACAGGTCTGTGAGAGACGGAATTCTTACTGGTTGGTAGGTGATCAAATACTTATGTCATGCAATAAAATGCAAATTAATGACTTAAAAATCATACCATGTGATTTTATGGATTTTGTTTTAGATTCCGTCTCTCACAGTTGAAGTGTACCTATGATAAAAATTACAGACCTCTACATGCTTTGTAAGTAGGAAAACCTGCAAAATCGGCAGTGTATCAAATATTTGTTCTCCCTACTGTATGTCTATGTCCTGGGAAATATTCTTGTTACTTACATCCTCATGCTAATTGCATTAGCCTACATTAGCTCAACCGTCCCGTGGAAGGGCCACCGATCCCGAATTAAGCAATTGCTGGTTTTATTTTGTGCAGGACAGGCAATGGGTGTTCTGACCATACAACCCAAATCCTCCCAGATATTCAGTGGAGAGTCTGTCACTCTCAGATGTAACATACAGAGGGGAGAAGTCACTGACTGGAAATACACATGGAGCAAGGATGATGTAGACTTCCTCAGTAGGGAGCATGAATATGAAATCAGTGGGATTAAGATTTCAGACAATGGTGACTACAGTTGTCTGGGTAAACATATTGATCAGAAGAAGCATCCTAGTGGAGTGATGCTGTCAGACTGACGGTGATAGGTATATCATCTTATCTCTCACTCACATCAATGCCTCCATGCCCATAATAACTTGACATTGGGCCCCATTTTAAGAAGGCTATTTCAAGGTCTGCCTACCATTGCTGTTCAGATTCCTCCATTAATTCAATCTCATTTCATGTAATAATTGAAGAAATATGGTGCATGGTACTAAGATCATACTTTTAACTGATTGGTGCACTAACTGCATTTGTCTTCATTGAACTGTTTCCACAGCTCTGCCTACAGCCTCTGTGAAGATAGTCACTACTCAGGAGACACAGTCAAGCTGCAGTGTGTCATATCAAACTACACAGACTGGACGTACCCCTGGTTAATACATAAAGAATGGCTTTCCAGGCAGACCAGTAAAACCACCACCATCTCTCTCTCTCTCTCTCTGATCAGGCTGGTCAGTACCAGTGTCAGTTGATAAGGACAAGACGAACCCCAAATTAATTTCTCAGCTCTGAACATTGGGTTAAATGCTCAGAGTGACATATTTGTACTTTTTCAGCTATGGGATTCGATCCAGAAACCTCCCAGTTTCTGGCCCAACACTCTAACCACTAGGTTACCTAATGTGATAATATTTGTTTGTGCAGAGAGACCTGTGGCTGTTCTGACCCTCCAACCCAACAGGCCCCAGATATTTAGTGGAGAGACTGTCACTCTCAGATGTGACATACAGGGGGGAGAAGAGATTCAGTATTATTTTTATAACAGTGGGAAGTCAGTCTACTCCAAAACAGAGCCTGAGTACAGAATCAGTCCTGCAATGAATGGTCTATATACCTGTGAAGGTCTTCAGAAAATAAATGGCTTAAAACACACCCAGACAAGTAATGCTCTACAATTAACCATGTCATGTAAGTCTGTTTTTATGGGATTGCAATAGAAAGAGACAGAATAGTGAGAGAAAACGAGGAAGGACAGTTGTCTCAGATGAGATCAGGGCCACATTGGTTGACCATGTGCTCAACCATGGATTGAGTATGAGGGAGGCTGGGCAGAGATTTCAGCCCAACCTGAGCCGCTACACTGTTGCATCTATCATCATTGTATTGCTTGGAAAATATTGATGTCAGTCTTCTGTAAACCACATCCAGATTTGACTTCTATTGATATGAACCCATACAGAAGTGGTCCATGTTTGAACTAATATGATGACATAGAGAGAGGAAGGAATAAGAGGGCAAACCCAGTAGACTGAGAGGTTATGTTGTTGCTATGGACCAATCACCATATTAGTTTCTATATTGTGATCCATAAGAATGTGGTGTAGTTACAGGCCTGAACTGAAGGGGTCGATAACAAACCCCAGATGTTTACCTTGTTTCGTCACACAGTGTCTCAAACTCTACAACAAACCACTTAGATATGTTTAGAGGTAAATCATTTTTTAAAATGTATTAATGTATTCGACATATGACAGTGACATGTGACAGTTTGACAGCTCTTTGGTCTTGGCCATAGTGGAGTTTGGAGTGTGACTGTTTGAGGTTGTGGACAGTTGTCTTTTATACTGATAACAAGTTCAAACAGGTGCCATTAATACAGGTAACGAGTGGAGGACAGAGGAGCCTCTTAAAGAAGAAGTTACAGGTCTGTGAGAGCCAGAAATCTTGCTTGTTTGTAGGTGACCAAATACTTATTTTCTACCATAATTTGCAAATAAATTCATTAAAAATCCTACAATGTGATTTTCTGGATTTTCTTTATCATTTTGTCTGTCATAGTTGAAGTGTACCTATGATAAAAATTAAAGGCCTTTCTCATCTTTTTAAGTGGGAGAACTTGCACAATTGGTGGCTGACTAAATACTTTTTTGCCCCACTGTATATTATACTTAAGCATGGTTTAATTGTGTTTCACTGTAACAGATTTTTTTATTATAAGGTGTAATGAAGATGGATCTTATCTGCAGCTACAGTAATTGTGTCTGCTTTGTATTGTCACGAATTCCGCCGAAGTTGGTTTCTCTCCTAGTTCGGGCGACGTTCGGCGGTCGGCGTCGCCGGTCTTCTAGCCATCATCGATCCACTTTTAATTTTCCATTTGTCTTATATTGTCTTCCCACACACCTGGTTTCAATTCCATCATTACATGTTGTGTATTTAACTCTCTGTTCCCCCCATGTCCTTGTCCGGAATTGTTTATTGTAAGTGCTTGTGCACGTTATTCTGGTGTGCGACGGGTTTTGTACCCATTGATATATTGTTCTGTTTCCGGTGGTTTTTATTTTGAAACTGTGCCATTGTAAACACAGTTTTTGCTCTCCTTCGCCTGACTTCTCTGCCACCAGTACGCACGCCTTACATGTATTGTGTATTGCATTGTTATGTTTTTTTTTGTGTAACTTTATTAAAACCTACTGTCTTTGATTTATTATATCTGTAATTCAGATGATAGACTAACATATTTGAATATGAATTTCCAACATGTATTATTCACGTTTTCTTCTAATGGCCTGTACTTTTACAATATCTTTGCGTTGTGCTTTTTTAATAAGCAATTTTTTTATCCACCAGATGGTATGAGTGCTTTCTTACAGTAAATGGATATTGTCATCGTCATCAACTTTTCCATACAACCTAATTTGGTCAAAACTCCTTTCAGCCTAGTAGAGATCTTATGCTCCACAATGTGTGAGTTAATTAAAGGGACAATCTGCTATTTCTACATCGATTTTTGGACTTAATTACATCTACCCATTGAATCCTGACGAATATAACATAAATACCCCATGAGCAAAGTTCAAATGCCGTACCCCATCAGCTGAAGACACATTGAGATTTTCAGAATTACTTTTTGGGGAAGATTGTGTCTGAAGAGAACAATTCTTCTCAGTTTTATGATGTCATTTACTCTGCAGGAGTACTGAGGAGCTAGTAACCTACGTATGAATGACTACCTGTTCTCCCATATTGCCTCCTCATCCTACAGACATGTCCCGAAGAATGATGACATTAGTGGTGTATGACTCTGACTGCTATTTCCAGTGTCCCTGCATGGTCTGGAAGATCACTGTTCCAGTTAGGGGGTTCCTGTGTCTATGTGTTTATGTGTATGTGATCAGACAGACAGCCGGCAGCCAGGTCATTGTCACTGCTCCTGATAAAATAAAACAGGTCGCCACGGAGACCACAAGTCACAGGAAGTGACATCACCACAAGATGTTGCCTGAAACATAGAAGGGGGGCCTTTGTCAGTAACCTGGGACCCAGTACCTTCAGAAAAAGTTGGCAGGTGTTTCATGTCCCCCAGTCACCCTGACCTATGAGCATGCAGAAGAAGTCATGCAAACACGTCTGCAGACATACGAAGCCTAGATGAAAATGCACACAAACTGCTTTGATATTTTTGCTCTCTCTCACTCACTCTCTCTAACCCCCCCATTCTCTCTCTTTCGTTCTCTTTTGTTCTCTCTCTCTCTCTCTCTCTCTCTTTCTCTGTATCTATTTCTATATCATTTTCTCTCTTTCTCTCTCTGTCTCTGTCTCACTCTCTCTCTCTTCCCCCGAGCCCCCTATCTTTCTCTGCAACTTTGAGTGGTTTGCTCATAAAGTAACAAGTTACCGGTATCTGTGAAACACCAGGACCACGACCATTAACCACACAACCAGCAGCAGCTAGGAAACACATGCTCCAAAACCACCACCATCAGACTGATCAACACAGTGACAGACCCCAAACACACCCACGTCTCATCGTCTAACTCTCAAGCTGAGTGAAGGGGTATTTTCAGAGAGCAACTAGAGAATGTGACTTCCTTTTCAGCTAACATACAATCATCATTTTATAGAACAGCAGCCGTCATCAAAAGGACGTCTCTGCTCTTTCTCTTCACTACTATTCCTTCTCTGTGTGTATCGGTTAGTCAACCGCTAGCTACCAGTGACAGTGATAGATAAGTACATACAGCCAGAGGAAACAGTCAAAGCCTTAAAGAGATGTCTGGTGGTCCCTTCTCCTCCTTCTCCAAACAGGGAATACTGCTTCTCCTACTCTCCAACCTCCACTATGGTAAGTTCTGTAAAAAAAAAAAGATTTATCCTGTTCATGCTTTGTATATCTATTTCATGTGCTTTCTTGAATTATGAAGTTAGTAAAACCATTAGATTTCTCTAACTACCTTGTTGGTCTTTGCAACGGTGTGTATTGACTGTAGAATTAATTTCGAATATTTTGCTTTATTACTGTTTGATAACACCTACATAATACCAATATTCAGGAACATATCACGATCAAATCAAATCAAATTTATTTGTCACATACACATGGTCAGCAGATGTTAATGTGAGTGTAGCGAAATGCGTGTGCTTCTAGTTCCGACAATGCAGTAATAACCAACGAGTAATCTAACCTAACAATTCCAAAACTACTACCTTATACACACAAGTGTAAAGGGATAAAGAATATGTACATAAAGGTATATGAATGAGTGATGGTACCGAACGGCATAGGCAAGATGCAGTAGATGGTATCGAGTACAGTATATACATATGAGATGAGTAATGTAGGGTATGTAAACAAAGTGGCATAGTTTAAAGTGGCTAGTGATACATGTATTACATAAAGATGCAGTAGATGATATAGAGTACAATATATACATATATATATACATATGAGATGAGTAATGTAGGGTATGCAAACATTATATTAAGTAGCATTGTTTAAAGTGGCTAGTGATATATTTTACATCAGTTTCCATCAATTCCCATTATTAAAGTGGCTGGATTTGAGTCAGTGTGTTGGCAGCAGCCACTCAATGTTAGTGGTGGCTGTTTAACAGTCTGATGGCCTTGAGATAGAAGCAGTTTTTCAGTCTCTCGGTCCCTGCTTTGATGCACCTGTACTGACCTCGCCTTCTGGATGATAGCGGAGTGAACAGGCAGTGGCTCGGGTGGTTGTTGTCCTTGATGATCTTTATGGCCTTCCTGTGACATCGGGTGGTGTAGGTGTCCTGGAGGGCAGGTAGGTTGCCCCCAGTGATGCGTTGTGCAGACCTCACTACCCCCTGGAGAGCCTTACGGTTGTGGGCGGAGCAGTTGCCATACCAGGCGGTGATACAGCCCGACAGGATGCTCTCGATTGTGCATCTGTAGAAGTTTGTGAGTGCTTTTGGTGACAAGCCGAATTTCTTCAGCCTCCTGAGGTTGAAGAGGCACTGCTGCGCCTTCTTCACAACGCTGTCTGTGTGGGTGGACCAATTCAGTTTGTCTGTGATGTGTACGCCGAGGAACTTAAAATTTACTACCCTCTCCACTACTGTCCCATCGATGTGGATAGGGGGGGTGCTCCCTCTGCTGTTTCCTGAAGTCCACAATCATCTCCTTAGTTTTGTTGACATTGAGTGTGAGGTTATTTTCCTGACAAGTGATTCTGCAGTTTTGAATGAGTGCCAATGGTGTGGTTGCATTGTGTTGGTTTCGGGGTAAACTTTGAAAATTGAGATACGAAAGACACGCATAGTGTATAGAGTAGTGAAAGAGACTGCGTTTTATGTCAGAAGGTAATGGGTCTCTGTAGAAGGACAGATGGCTTTGGAATGTGTTGGGTGGACAGGAGGAGGTCACATGATTGCTATAGGGGAAGGGGATGGACATCTGTGCATTAGGTGAAGGAGGGGTTGAGGTCAGGTCAGATCCCCTGAAGGGAGAAATAATGGTTTATTATCCTATTACCCTTTTCCTGTCGAACCATAAGATGTAAGGATTGGAGAGAAGGAGGACTATATATATACTTGTGGAGTATATATACTTGTGATGGAGTATATATACTTGTGATGGAGTATATATACTTGTGATGGAGTATATATACTTGTGATGGAGTATATATACTTGTGATGGAGTATATATACTTGTGATGGAGTATATATACTTGTGATGGAGTATATATACTTGTGATGGAGCATATGTACTTGTGATGGTGGGAACATGTCTTTGTCTGACTACAGCTGTGTTGACCCTTTGGGAAGAATTCAACTTGTTTAAGCTTCTCCCGTGTCTAAGAACCTAACAAGTGCTTCTAGATCGCAACAGATCTTAAGACCCTGTACCTAATGGCTGCCATTCATTAAAATTAAAGCGATATGGGACTGTATCAAATGATTGTTTCTATTACATAATATGAGACATTGCCAGACTAGGATAACTGCTTATGCCCTAAAGTTAAGTTATAAGTTATGCCCTAAATATCCCACCTCATTGAGTTGTAACTTTATTTTGCCTTAATTCATGACAGATGTTTTTTCGTGTAAGGGTTTATATTTCATAACTTCAGACTGACATGTATTTATAATGCCTCCAGCGTTGTATAGGACACATTTCAGGTGAATTATTAAACATTTAACACAGTGGGAGTTGTACTTGTGTGCTGAGGAGGGGTTATCAGATCCACCCCCCACTTCTCTTTTCCTGTAATTTCATCCTGTTCTACTGAATTTGGGGGAGGAGTTCACTTTAATGAAGTAAAATAGGACCCAAGCACTCAGATACGTAAATATATCAAGTGAAAATATGCAAAGTATCATGTACAGTATAAATGAAACCTGGAAATGGCCTATATAAATCTAATCCATTATTATCTATTATTGATTCGGTAGGACGTTGCATTGCAGGATATTATTGTGTAATTATTCATGTAGGCACACTGTAACAAGTATTAGAGTGTAACAATGAGTAATTACAACACTTGCTACATTGTACTACATGAATAATTACACAGTAATAAGATCATTGTAATATAGTGTGCAACCATTGATTGATGTCAGAATAACGTGTGTATTTGTGTGTTTCAGTTGTGGGTGTTCCTCTGATCATCAACAAGAGAGTGGGGGACTCCGTGGAGCTGCTGGCAGGCTTAGAGACAGAACATATAAAATCCTTGGTGTGGAAGTTTATGGGAAAGGATATTGCAGAATTCAATTCAGAGGTTGTATATTCACCTGCATCCCAGTTTGAGGGGAGACTAAAGATGAACGCCGAAAACTACAGTTTAACAGTCAGAGAACTGACACTACAAGACTCAGGTGATTTTCTACTTACAGGTGAAGAGGACAAAGGTCAGATTGGCAGTAAGACCATCACTCTGAAGGTCCACGGTAGGCTTTTAATACCATTATTGCATCCAATTTTGATATAATTCTTATTTATGATCTTTTAACTATAACACAGATTTTGTGGTTTTATACTGACCTTACTCACCGTGCTTTGTTAAAAATCCATCACATTTTAAAGTTTTATCCTGTCGTCTATCTCCTGGTGGTATGGCTATGGTAGGGTTCATTTAGAAGACTGATTATGAGTCTCTATCTCTCTCCTGGTTGGTCAGAGTCTATATCCAAGGTGGTGATCCACACAGACATCAAGCTATTGGCCAACCACTCCTGTACGGTACGGCTGGTGTGCAACGTGTCCTCCTACCCCAACATTACCTACACCTGGGAGAGAGACAATGAGATCTACGGGGACGCCCAGCAGATTCACTTCTCTCTCTCACCAGCAGAGAGAGACATCAGTGTAAAGTGCAACGCCTCCAACCTAGTCAGTTGGAAAACTGCTTTTGAGATGGCAAAGTGTAGTAATGACACAACCACCCCAGGTACCTAGATATCATAATAATCCCTTCCCTTCCATACACTTTTCAGTGTGCTTATACGCTGATGTTGTCAAATATAATATGTAATGCATGTGATTACATTGGATGTATATGATATAGAGCCATTTAGTCTTTATCATATTGTATTGTCTAATCATGTGTGTTGTACAATATGTGACAGGACTGACATGGTATACCATCTACATCGGAATATCAGTAGGAGGCACTGTGGTGCTGATCCTCACTGTAGCTGTGGCGGTGTGGTATTGCAGGGGACGAAGTAACATAGGTATGTACAGCTTAGGGCCCTCAGCTATACTTAAAGTGACATTTCAGGTGGTTCTAAAATTATTCTTCAGCTGATCAGATTTTTGGGGGGATTTGCTAGAAATTAGAAAAAGAGTGAGACCCCTCATTAATTCCTGGGTATGTTTGTTGATATCCTGTATAAAATGTGTCTGATTGGTTGACATTTTGTTCTTATGAAACACAGCAGATCTACCTGACAACACAATATATGCTGATGTTATGATCAACACAAGAAGTAGAGATGTAAGTATGCATTGTCATTATTATGTATCTGAATGTGTTAAAGCTGTATATACTGTATTGTAATGGGCTGTATTTTGATTCCAGACAAGATCAAACAGTCATGTAAACCCAATATCCTTCTATGAAACTGTCAATGATCTGGTTATCCCAAGACTGAACAAGGTAAGATATAAATGGTCATAATGGTAAAATGTCTGTGGTTGAATGGAAGACTATGTAGTCTACTTTGAGAATAGTCACTACCTTTCTTGATGCTGAAACAGTTTCTTCTTGATTATCTGTCACATGTAGCCGCAGACTCTGTATGATAAGATCGCGTTTGGACGCCCAGAAGGCCCCCAGTCTCCCTACCAGAATGTACTGTGAGCTGAACAGGATGTGGTCATAGGTTGGGCCTCCCATAGATATGGAACCCTCTGCATGCTCTGCATCTTACACGTGTACTTTCTGTAGATAGGCCTAGACTTTACTGTCTATTTGCTTACTTTAACTTCTTTCTCCCTTTGATGATTCTCATATATACAGTATGTCATAAGGCCTTATGCCTTTCTTTGAAGGCCTAGTTACAATTAGGAGATTCTGAAATCTGTCATAGGCAGTAGTAGGTGTTGTGATCACACAAGCTCATATGTCGGATTTCAATTTTCTAGATTAAAGAAAATATATGTAGATAATAGTGTGACATTGATTAGTGAGTTTGAGTTATGCCTGTGAATAGAAAGTGTACTCTGTTGCATTAGGATTATGGGCTCGCCAGGCATTGATGAGGTTGTAATCAGAGAGTATATGATGGAGAGCCTTTGTTACATGTGGATTGTAGTTGTTCTTATTTTTTTCGTCCGCATGTCCAAAATGGCATTCATGTCGGTCCCAATAACCAGATGGAATTCAAGTAATTTCCCAAAATATGCCGTTCACAGAATAAAAAATGTTTTTACCTTTTTGAATACGTTGAGTGCCTTGCATTTACAGTGAATTGTAATTAACTCTCATGACTGTATTTGTTAGCAACAGAGACATGATTGTTGTATTGAATGGTTTTCAGTACTGTAGCCTTCACCAAGTGAATGTCTAAGTGAATATGTTATCTTAAAAATTAAACTCATTATGACAACGCATTACATACAGTGCCTTGCGAAAGTATTCGGCCCCCTTGAACTTTGCGACCTTTTGCCACATTTCAGGCTTCAAACATAAAGATATAAAACTGTATTTTTTTGTGAAGAATCAACAACAAGTGGGACACAATCATGAAGTGGAACGACATTTATTGGATATTTCAAACTTTTTTAACAAATCAAAAACTGAAAAATTGGGCGTGCAAAATTATTCAGCCCCTTTACTTTCAGTGCAGCAAACTCTCTCCAGAAGTTCAGTGAGGATCTCTGAATGATCCAATGTTGACCTAAATGACTAATGATGATAAATACAATCCACCTGTGTGTAATCAAGTCTCCGTATAAATGCACCTGCACTGTGATAGTCTCAGAGGTCCGTTAAAAGCGCAGAGAGCATCATGAAGAACAAGGAACACACCAGGCAAGTCCGAGATACTGTTGTGAAGAAGTTTAAAGCCGGATTTGGATACAAAAAGATTTCCCAAGCTTTAAACATCCCAAGGAGCACTGTGCAAGCGACAATATTGAAATGGAAGGAGTATCAGACCACTGCAAATCTACCAAGACCTGGCCGTCCCTCTAAACTTTCAGCTCATACAAGGAGAAGACTGATCAGAGATGCAGCCAAGAGGCCCATGATCACTCTGGATGAACTGCAGAGATCTACAGCTGAGGTGGGAGACTCTGTCCATAGGAAAACAATCAGTCATATATTGCACAAATCTGGCCTTTATGGAAGAGTGGCAAGAAGAAAGCCATTTCTTAAAGATATCCATAAAAAGTGTTGTTTAAAGTTTGCCACAAGCCACCTGGGAGACACACCAAACATGTGGAAGAAGGTGCTCTGGTCAGATGAAACCAAAATTGAACTTTTTGGCAACAATGCAAAACGTTATGTTTGGCGTAAAAGCAACACAGCTGAACACACCATCCCCACTGTCAAACATGGTGGTGGCAGCATCATGGTTTGGGCCTGCTTTTCTTCAGCAGGGACAGGGAAGATGGTTAAAATTGATGGGAAGATGGATGGAGCCAAATACAGGACCGTTCTGGAAAAAAACCTGATGGAGTCTGCAAAAGACCTGAGACTGGGACGGAGATTTGTCTTCCAACAAGACAATAAACCGAAACATAAAGCAAAATCTACAATGGAATGGTTCAAAAATAAACATATCCAGGTGTTAGAATGACCAAGTCAAAGTCCAGACCTGAATCCAATCGAGAATCTGTGGAAAGAACTGAAAACTGCTGTTCACAAATGCTCTCCATCCAACCTCACTGAGCTCGAGCTGTTTTGCAAGGAGGAATGGGAAAAAATGTCAGTCTCTCGATGTGCAAAACTGATAGAGACATACCCCAAGCGACTTACAGCTGTAATCGCAGCAAAAGGTGGCGCTACAAAGTATTAACTTAAGTGGGCTGAATAATTTTGCACGCCCAATTTTTCAGTTTTTGATTTGTTAAAAAAGTTTGAAATATCCAATAAATGTCGTTTCACTTCATGATTGTGTCCCACTTGTTGTTGATTCTTCACAAAAAAATACAGTTTTATATCTTTATGTTTGAAGCCTGAAATGTGGCAAAAGGTCGCAAAGTTCAAGGGGGCCGAATACTTTCGCAAGGCACTGTATATCATAAATCCTTTGAGGTCCTAGTTACACCCTAACACACTGGTCTGAAACTCCTGGTTTACAGGCCACATCAAGCCTACAAGTCACATTATGTTGGCTTGCAAAGTGATGTTTAATTCCTATTGGAATCCAGCCAGAGTTAGGATATCCAACAATTGGAACTTTTTATCACACGCAACTGCATTCAGAATGACTGTTGGTGTAGAGAAGATTGATTACTGAGACTGCCTAAATCATATAAACCGGATCAGCCAAAACAGTAATGTGTGAAATAAGTCGAACTACTAACAGATTGGATTAGTTTGATTGGTTGATTAATCTTTTCATGCATGAGTTCCATACATCTCCAGTCTCCCCAGTGTGAGTTTTTTTATGCACGTGATGTTAGAACATTCTCTCCATTCCAGAATGTGAATGGATTGATTGATTGCAACAGTACATTTAATCCACGCTGCCCTCAAACCAAGGCATGCAGCCTGTTCTTATTTATAGGCTGTTTTCAACTTGTCAATTTCAAATGATTTGTATTTTTGTATTTTTTGTATTTTCTAAGTTTTGTATTTTCTAACAACAATTTGAATTGACGTGTGTTCCGCCTCCTTGTTCATTCACATAAAAGTCATTTTTACTTTTGAGGACCCTTTTTTTTTTTTTTACATTACTGACCCGGGACAAAATTCCCCAAGAACTTCCCAATTGTTTGTGCAGTTCAAGTCTGCAGACATTTGCGTATGTCCCGTCTGTTGCCTGCATCCCAGTCATTGGTGTTTTCGTTACCAATAATAACTTTGGAAAAGTGTGCGTTTCTATCAAAGTAAGTGCCTTATTACGTTATAATAGTTTCTGTTTGTTGCGTTATGTCGTTTACACTGTAGCATAATATATTTGTGTGTATATTTGTAATTATTCGCCTACCTCCTCATGCCTTTTGCACACAATGTATATGGACTCTTTTCTTTCTACTGTGTTATTGACTTGTTTATTGTTTACTCCATGTGTAACTCTGTGTTGTTGTCTGTTCACACTGCTATGCTTTATCTTGGCCAGGTCGCAGTTGTAAATGAGAACCTGTTCTCAACTAGCCTACCTGGTTAAATAAAGGTGAAATAAAAAAAATAAAAAAAATATTCCTTATAACCGTGGACACGCGAGGTAACATTACTTATTTCATAACCTTTATGGTGTTATATTCAATGGTGCTTATGTTGCTAGCAACATTCTTCTATTAGCTCTGTGAAAGAATGCTAATTGCGCCAGAGAAGTATTAGCTTGTTTTGTATTTTGAAGCTACACTGGCCTTATGACTCTCAAGTGGTGCAGCTGTCTAACGCCAAGCATCTCAGTGCTAGAGGTGTCACTACAGACACGCTGGTTCAAATCCAGGCTGTGTTTATATCAAAGTAAGTGCCTTATTATGTTAATAGATTCTGTATGTGTTTTGCATATGAACCGGAGTGCCAAGTCTAGGACAAAAAGGCTTCTCAACAGTTGTTACCTCCAAACAAAAAGACTCCTGAACAGGCCATCAAATGGCTACCCGGACTATTTGCATTGTGTGCCCCCCCAAGCCCTCTTTTAACGCTGCTGCTGCTGCTCTGTGTTCATCATATATGCATGGTCACTTTAACTATACATTCATGTACATACTACCTCAATTGGGCCGACCAACCAGTGCTCCTGCACATTGGCTAACCGGGCTATCTGCATTGTGTCCAACCCACCACCCACCTCTTTTACGCTACTGCTACTGCTACTCTCTGTTCGTCATATATGCATAGTCACTTTAACCATATCTACATGTACATGCTACTTCAATCAGCCTGACTAATCGGTGTCTGTATGTAGCCTCGCTACTTTTATAGCCTTGCTAATGTATATAGCCTGTCTTTTTACTGTTGTTTTATTCCTGTACCTACCTATTGGTCACCTAATACCTTTTTTGCACTATTGGTTAGAGCCTGTAAGTAAGCATTTCACTGTAAGGTTTACACCTGTTGTATTCAGCGCACGTGACAAATAAACTTTCATTTGAATTTGATAACACAAATGCCCCATGAGCAAAGTTTAAATGCCGTACCCCATCAGCCTAAGACTCATTGAGATTTTTCAGAATGACTTTTTGGGAAAAGTGTGCTTGAAAATAACAGTTCTTCTCAGTTTTATGATGTCATTTACTCTGCAGGAGTTCTGAGGATCTAGTAACCTACGTATGAATGGCAACCAGTTATCCTATATTGCCTCCTCATCCTACAGACAGATCATGACGATTAATGACATTAGTGGTGTGTGACTCTTACTGCTATTTCCAGTGTCCCTGCATGGTCTGGAAGGTCACTGTTCCAGTTAGAGGGTTTCTGTGTCTATGTGTTAATGTCTATGTGGTCAGACAGACAGCCGGCAGCCAGGTCATTGTCACTGCTCCTGATAAAATAAGACAGGTCGCCACAGAGACCACAAGTCACAGGAAGTGACATCACCACAAGATGTTACCTGAAACATAGAAGGGGGGCCTTTGTCAGTAACCTGGGACCTACTACCTTCCGAAAAAGTTGACAGGTTATTTCATGTCCCTCAGCCCCACTAACTTATGAGCATGAAGTAGAAGTCATGCAAACACGTCTGCAGGTATATGAAGGCTAGAGGAAAACACACACACACACACTGTTATGATATTTTTGCTCTCTCTCTCGTTCTCTCTAACCCCTCTCTTTTGTTCTCTCTCTCTTTCTATTTCTCTATGACTTTCTCTCTTTCTCGCTCTGTCTCTGTCTCACTCTCTCTCTCTCTTTCCCCGAGCCCTCTATCTCCCTCTATCTTTCTCTGCAACTTTGAGTGGTCAGCTCATAAAGTAACAAAGCTACCTGTATCTGTGAAACACCATGACCATTATCCACACAACCAGCAGCAGCTAGGAAACACATGCTCCAAAACCACCACCATCAGACTGATCAACACAGTGACAGACCCCAAACACACCCACGTCTCATCGTCTAACTCTCAAGCTGAGTGAAGGGGTATTTTCAGAGAGCAACTATAGAAAGTGACTTATTTTTCAACTAACATACAGGAATTATTTTATAGAACAGCAGCCCTCATCAAAAGGAAGTCTCTGCTCTATTGCTTCTCTACAATTTATTTTCTGTGTGTTTTGGATAGTCAACTGCTACCAGTGACAGTGATAGATAATGACATACAGCAAGAGGAAACTGTCATACAACACCTTAAAGAGATGTCTGGTGGTCCCTTCTCCTGCTTCTCAAAACAGGGAATACTACTTATCCTATTCTCTAACTTCCAGTATGGTAAGTTGTGTAACTATTTTTATTTATTTGAACATTTTAAACACAATAAAACCGCAATACAACCATCAACGAGGATGACACAGACAAGTTTCAAAATGTATCGCCATTGTGGTCCTCTTGAAAACAAAAATATACACAAGGCTTAGGCATCCCCGGTTCCATTGGTGGCAGCCCCTGGACTCGACGTCGCCACCAACTGGAAAGCCAGCACTCCCCGATGCTTCCATCGTGTGGTGGCTGCAGCATTCTGTAACAACTGACGCTGGAGTCGAGAAGCAGGTACGGGGAGTTCGACATTTAACAAAGAACAAGAAACAAGACAGGCACAGCGTCAGCACACGGAAAAACAAGGACATGACAATCAATGCTGCAGCAGGGAATAGAGCGGGGAACCAGACAGATACAGGGGAGGTAATGACGGAGATGATTGAGTCCAGCTGAGTCCAATAATTGCTGATGCACGTGATGGGGGAAAGGCAGGTTGAGTAATGATGGTGGCGGGAGTGCGTAATGCTGGGGAGCCTGGCACATTCGAGTTCCAGGGAGGGGAAGCGAGAGCAGGCGTGACACCTATAGAGCATTGGTCTCATATTGGCAACACTGGCTGTGGTGTTATGCAGAGGTGGGACCAAGTCATTGTTTCAGAAGTCACAACTAAGTCTCAAGTCTTAGCACTCAAGTCCCAAGTCAAGACAGGCAAGTCCGAGTCAAGTCTCAAGTCAAGACCCGAGAAGTATCAAGTCAAGTCTCAAGTCCTAAACTTTGATTTTTGAGTCCTAAACAAGTCATAATGTGCTCTTCACCAAATGTAATACCATTTCATATTTTTAATATGCACCTCAGGAGTAAATGTCAGTTGGCTTTTCATAGCCGATCATTCAGAGTATCGCTACAACTCCTGCTGTCTCTAGAGAGTTAAAAACAGCAGGTCTGGGACAGGTAGCACGTCCTGCTACCAACTGCTTAACTAGTTGTAGCTCAATCCTGGGTGCAATGATCACGTTCCCGCACTGACTGACTGTGTGGAGGCTCATTGATTTAACGTTACGTTAGCCTACATGCTACACAAGCAAAGTTATAAATTATATAGTTGTCGACTATTTTAGTCACGACTTACCTTTCTTTGTGCAGCTTCAAATGTTGAACACAGTTGGAAATTGTCTGTAATTATCTGTTTTGCAAGTTGCAATCCGTTTTTTGTTGAAACAGCGTCGTCTTTAAATCCACATTTTTTTTGGGGGGGTATCATCTTTCCAAGGGCTCCATCTGAATTCATCAGCTGACGTTCCTCTGCACTGCCACGCACAACAGTGACTTTTGTTGTAGTTTAAAGATAATCGTATATTGTTCCTGTTTGATTTGGAGAAGAAGATGTACGTTTTTTCCTTGGGAGATTTTCATTGATTATGTTGGAGTGTTTGTGTTGACCAAATGCCCTCAATAGAGAACTGTGTTCAATCAAGAAAACCTACTCCTGACTTGTTTATTCCACCTTTCCGCTTTAGAGTGACGCCCAATTACTTGGTCCGCTCACATTACACAGTAAACACAGTGGTATTTGTACTTGTGTGCTGAGGAGGGGTTATCAGATCCACCCCCACTTATCTTTTCCTGTCATTTCATCCTGTGTGAGGGAGGAGTGGACTTTAATGACGTAAAATAGGACCCACACACTCAGATACTTGCTAAATCGTACTTATATGAACAATTACACAGTAATCAGATCATTGTAATATCGCTTGCAACAATTGATGTCAGAATATGTGTGTTTCACATTCCTCTGTTCATCAACAAGAGAGTGGGGGACTCTGGCGGGCTTAGAGGAGCTGTGGAGCTGCTGGCGGGCTTAGAGACGGGACATTTCAAATCATTGGAGTGGAAGTATAGAGGAAAGGATATTTCAGAAGTCAACTTAAAAAGTTGTATATTCACCTGGATCCCAGTTTGTGGGGAGACTAAAGATGAACACCAAAAACTTCAGTTTAACTTTTAATGGCTGCAGGGGCATTATTGAGTAGCTTGGATGAAAAGGTGCCCATTGTAAATGGCCAGCTCCTCAGTCTCAGTTGCTAATATATGCATATTAGTATTAGTATTGGATAGAAAACACTCAAGTTTCCAAAACTGTCAAAATATTGTCTGTGTGTACAACAGAACCGATATTGCAGGCGAAACCCTGAGGAAAATCAAAACAGGAAGTGGCCTCTATTTTGAAGACTCCATGTTCCATAGCCTCCCTTTGCTCCATTTAAAAGGATATCAACCAGATTCATTTTCCTATCGCTTCCCCAAGGTGTCAACAGTCTTCAGACAGTTTCAGGCTTTTATTTTGAAAAATGAGCCAGAACGATAACATTGCGTCAAGTGGTCACATGAGTTTTGCTCGCGCAACAGAGTTTGGATAGGTATTGCTTTTCCCTCTCTTACTGTGAAAGACATTTGCGGTTGATATATTTTCGATTATATATTTGAAAAACAACCTGAGGATTGATTATAAAAAACATTTGACATGTTTCTGTGGACATTATGGAAAATATTTGGAATTTGTCTACGTTGTCGTGACCGCTCTTTCCTGTGGATTTCTGAACATAACGCGACAAACAAAATGAGGTATTTTGGATCTAAAAATAATCTTTATGGAACAAAAGGAACATTTGTTGTGTAAATGGGAGTCTCGTGAGTGAAAACATCCGAAGATCATCCAAGGTAAACGATTAATTTGATTGCTTTTCTGATTTTCGTGACCGAGCTACCTGATGGTAAATGTACTTAATGCTTTATCATGCGATCGATAAACTTACACAAACGCTTGGATTGCTTTCGCAGTAAAGCATAATTTCAAAATCTGACACGACAGGTGTATTAACAAAAGGCTAAGCTGTGTTTTCCTATATTGCACTTGTGATTTCATTAATATAAATATTTATAGTAATATTTGTTGTATGTAGCGCTATGCTATTCAGCGGTTGTTGATGACACTTATCCCAATATCGGGATTGCAGCCATAACAAGTTAACAGTCAGAGAGCTGACACTGCAAGACTCTGGGGATTTTCTACTTACAGGTGAAGGGGACAAAGGTCAGATTGGGAGTAAGACCATCACTCTGAAGGTCCACGGCAGGCTGTTATCACCATTTTTGCATCCTATTTTAATATCATTCTTATTTATATCCATAACCATGGCTGATGATCTTTAAACTATAATACAGATTTTTTGGTTTCATACTGACCTTACTCACCAAGCGTTGTTAAATATCCATCACATTTTCAAGTCGTCTTTCTCCTGGTGGTATGGCTATGGTAGTGTTCATTTAGAAGACTCATTACAAGTCTCTAACTCTCTCCTGGTTGGCCAGAGCCTATATCCACAGTGGCTATCCAGACAGACATCAAGCTATTGGCCAACCACTCCTGTACGGTACGGCTGGTGTGCAACGTGTCCTGCTACCCCAACCTTACCTACACCTGGGAGAGAGACATGGAGATGGCTTATTCCAAGATAGTGTAGCTGTCAGACGTGTGTTTGTCTTGTCCCGTGTTAAAACCTCTTTGGGCTAGGGGGCAGTATTTTCACGTCCAGATGAAAAGCGTGCCCAAAAGTAAACTGCCTGCTACTCTGGCCCAAAAGCTAGGATATGCATATTTTTTTTGTAGATTTGGATAGAAAACACTCTGAAATTTCTAAAACTGATTGTTTGAACAATGTCTGTGAGTATAATAGAATTGATTTGACAGGCAAAACCCCGAGCACAATCCATCCAGGGAAAACCATTTTTGAGCTCAATCTGTTTTCCATTAGGTTTCTATGGCAATCCCTTTTTAATAGAAATATGCTTGCAGTTCCTATGGCTTCCACTAGATGTCAACAGTCTTTAGAAATGAGTTGATGTTTTTCCTTTGAGAAATGAAGAAGTAGCCCTGTTATTTCCATGTGTCACTCCAGGTGCACTCTAATGTTTTGGTGCGCGCAACCTGGAACGTGCTTCACTTTGTTTTCGTCTGGTATTGAGCACAGTATTTCCCATCTTAAATTTGATAGATTATTTATGTTTTAGGATACATACATTTGGATTAGGAACGTTGTTTGAAATGTTTGGACTAAGTTTACAGGTAACTTATTAGATACTTTGTAGGCATGTTGGGCGAGTTGGAACCGCTGTCCTCAGATTACCGCATGGCCTGCTTTCGCCGTAAAGCCTTTTTGAAATCTAACACTGCAGCTGGATTAACAAGAAATGAATCTTTAAACTGATGTATAACACTTCTATGTTTTGTGAATTCTTATTATGAGTATTTCTGTTTCTGAATTTGGCGCGCTGCTATTTCACTGGGTGTTGTCAAATCGATCCTGCTTAAGGGATTGGCGCGCGAAGGGGTCCATAATGACAGACTATGACAGACAATATGAGAAAACAAATCCAGAAAATCACATTGTAGGATTTTTTATGAATTTATTTACAAATTATGGTGGAAAATAAGTATTTGGTCACCTTCAATTATTACATGAAATGAGATTTAAAGAATGGAGGAATCTGAACAGCAATGGTAGGCAGCCTTCTTAAAATGGGGCCCAATGTCAAGTTGTTATGGGCATGGAGGTGAAAAGATGATGAATTTTTTATTTATTTTTAATTACCTTTATTTAAGGGCGACCTGTCAAGAAGGCAAAACAGGGAAATAGCAGCGTGTCCATTAAACATTACAGATAAAAACAGAATACACACACAAGACAAAACGTCACAAGTTGAAGAAACAACTAAAGATTAGAAACAACTGCAGTTGTCACAAACAGTGTTGTCGATCAGAGTCTTTAAAACAGACAAGGACACTAACTCCCCTAACTTTAAAATCTTCTGAAGCATGTTCCAAGAAGGGGCATTATGGGAAAAATATTTTTTCCCATCTCAGTTTTGGCCTTAGGAACAGACAAGGACAGCAGCGACTTTGAATGAAGACAATATTGAGTGACTGATCTGGTCAGTAAAGAACAAAGGGAGTTGTCCCATCAATGCTGTGTACACTAAAGTGTACCAATGCTTTAGCCTCCTAGTGGAGAGAGAGGTCCATTGCACCATGGCATACAAATCACAGTGATGGATAAGTGGTCGAGCATTTGTAATTAATCTTAAAGCACCATGATACACAGTGGCCAGAGGCCTGCATATAGACAATATCACCATAATCCAGCATTGATTAAAAAAGTATTTTGAACAAGATATTTTCTGACTAACATTGAAGAGCAAGATTTGTTCCTGAAATAGAAACCCAATTTCAACTTCAGTTGAAATGCGCTAAAATGCGCTAAAATGTAATAATACATGATGTAATAATGCATGATGTCACTGTATGTCTGACTGCATCACTCCACTCAGAATGCTTCACCATTGTCTGAAGTCTTAATCTCACTGATCTCATATTCATGCTTCCTACTGATTGAGTCCACATCATCCTTGCTCCATGTGTATTTTCAGTCTGTGACTTTTCCAGTCTGTATGTTACATCTGAGAGTGACAGATTCTCCACTGAATATCTGGGAGGATTTGGGGTGTTTGGTCAGAACAGCCTTGCCTGTCCTGCAAAAAATAAAACCAGCATGATTCAGTTGCTTAACACATGTTATTTTGAGACGATCAAAACACAAGCATTATGAGATCAAGGCTTGATCAAGTGTACAAATATCTACCACCATCGTCTTCAGTGTCCAGAGTAGATGTGTGTACTAAGCACTACAACACAGAAAGTCACATTGCACCAATATAAACTTGAAATAAACAACATGCCATATTCATGTTTCTGATTACTAAATCCACCCTGTACTTTATTTTACAGGTGCAATCTGAGATTTCTACATTGATTTCTTCACTTTTAAATGAATCATAGAAATGCAAGTCTTATCCCATCATAACCAAAAATATATGATTATTTTATGACAATTATTGTAAATAATGTAGATGAATGAATATCCTTAGCCCCATCCCTCAGACTTATATACCACAACAAGTGGAAGGGTGTCATTTTTGTGGTTGTTTGAAGAGATGACTGCAGCTTTAAAAGGCCACTGACTTCCCATGTTCTGCACACAGAGAGAGTACAGAGACCAAAAACACTAAAACACCCGTCATTAATCTCTTAATACAGTTTACTATAACTGTAGCGAAGGAACCCTCAACCATTTACAATAATCACAACTTGATAATACAACACATCCAACCACTGAGTTAGAATCAATCATTAGTTCCTGAGTGATGACCTGGTTAAGTGCACACCACCACACTAACCAGGTCTGCAGGGCATCGGCTATACAAGCCCAGGTTCTCACAGAGATGCAACATCAATGTAGTGTGGCCACATTCTATCTGCAGACCATATGTGCTCCAATTTCCTTTTAGTGCCATTTTCTAAGCTTTTGCGCTGTTTTGTCAATAAGAGATAAAACACCAAAAACAAAAGTAAAGCATGAAACTGCCTGTCACGACTTCCGCCGAAGTCGGTCCCTCTCCTTGTTCGGGCGGCATTCGGCAGTCGACGTCACCGGCCTTCTAGCCATCGCTGATCCAGTTTTCATTTTCCATTTGTTTTGTCTTTGTTTTACACACCTGGTTTCAATTCCCCAATTACATTCAATTAGTTAACCCTCTTTTTTCCCCATGGTTTTCGGGCTCGATTGTTTTATGTATGTTCGGTCCATTATTGTGGGCTCAGTTAGCACGACATGTTATTGGAATATTTGAGTAAAGTGAATTGTGTTACTCTCTTCTGTTCTGTGCCTGACTCCTCTGCACCAGCTACACCCAGATCACTACACATTTCCATGAATATCTTATTCCTTTTCCCCTCAAAGGCGTATTAAATCTGGTAATTAGTCTTCATACACAAACACGTGGAAATCATGAATCAATTTTTATCAACTATTTACCTCTAAATATGTCTAAGTGGCTTGTTGTAGAGCGTAGAGTGTGGGACACATGTACAACATGTGTGAAGAAACCAACATGGGGAGAGAAAGGTTACAGGGGAAATCAGTTACACACTTAACTATTATTGGGATTACTAAGGTAAACATCTTGGATTTGCTGTCACCCGGCCTGTTACAGGCCTGTAACTACTTCACATTCTTGTGGATCACAATATAGAAACTAATATGGTCACTGGTCACATAGCAACAACATAACCCCTCAGTCAACTTGGTCTGCCCTCTTATTCCTCCCTCTATCTATGTCATCATATTAGTACAGACATGGACCACTTCTCTATGGGTTCAAAAAGCTTTGAATGTGGTTTACAGAAGACTGACAGCAGTATGGTGCATAGAGATTTTGTGAGAAAGTGTTGCTTTACATCAGGGGTATCAAACTCAATCAGGGGCCATGTTGAAAAAACACAACAAATTTGCGGGCTATTCTGTTTGTTTTTAGAAAAAAAACATAAATATGCAATCCAAACTGCCTATTGTTTTATCATGAATAAATATGACCTTTTATAATGTCCACTTATGTACACAGGTGTCACGAATTCCGCCGAAGTCGGTCCCTCTCCTTGTTCGGGCGGCGTTCGGTGGTCAACGTCACCGGCCTTCTAGCCATCGCCGATTGACTTTTTATTTTCCATTTGTTTTTGTCTTCGTTTTACACACCTGGTTTCACTTCCCCAATCACTTGTTCATTATTTAACCCTCTGTTCCCCCATGTTTTTTTGTGAGTGATTGTTTGTATGTTATTTGGTCCGTTATATGGGCTTGCTTATTTGTATTGTATTTGCCTATTTTTGAGTAAATTACGTTTACTTACTCATATCTGCTGTCCTGCGCCTGACTCCTCTACACAAGTTACGCACAAAGCCCACTCCTCCCCAGTGTCCAGCTGGGCATCTGTACGTTCCGTCTGCTGTCTGCAACCGTTTAATCTATTGGGCCCACACGGCCTCTTGCCTGGTGGCACCGGTATAATCGGCCGGACGGTGCGTTGCCTTTGTGAGAAATACTGGTGGCCCACCTTGGCCAAGGACGTGAGAGTTTATGTTTCTTCCTGCTCGGTGTGCGCCCAGTGCAATGCTCCCAGGCACCTGCCCAGAGGGAAGTTAGAACCCGTCCCCAATCCACAAAGGCTGTGGTCGCACCTTTCGGTGGACATCCTCAAGGATCTTCCTCCCTCACAGGGAAACACCACGATCCTGGTCATTGTGGATCGGTTTTCCTGCCGTCTCCTCCCTTTGCCCGGTCTCCCTACAGCCCTACAGACTGCGGAGGCCCTGTTCACTCACGTCTTCCGGCACTACGGGGTGCCTGAGGACATAGTCTCTGATTGGGGTATGTATGTAGCTAGTGAGCTAAGCTGTAACATTAGCAATGTCTTTCAAAAGGAAACAACTCACAAATGCGGAAATTCTGGAGATTTTGTGTTCTGACATTGAGTCTGAGTATAAAAGTCAGCAAACAGATTCTGACAGTGACAGTGAGGCGCTGCCCCCCAGCCATTGAGAACCCTGAATCTGAGGACATCTTGTCCACTGACAAAGTCCCAAGTACCTTTGAATATGCTGGTGGTGGTGGAGGCAGACCGACAGTGGATAAAGTACAGGAGTTCTGTGGTAGCTGGAAGGCTGCCAGCCATTTCACCCCTCCTGGCCCTGCTGTTTGCTTTGATGAGTCCCAGTCTGGAGTGTAACGCCCCTTGCCATTTCCATCTGAGGCAGAGTTCTTCAAGTTGTTTCTGACAGAGGAGCTGGTGGGTATACATAGTAGAGACCAATCGCTATGCCATGGAGCTACAGGACAAGAGAGAGCCAGGAGTGGGGGGGACAACCACAATTAGTGAAATGTATACCCTACTGGTGACAGTCCTTCTCATGGGGATAGTAAAGAAGAACTCCCTAAGAGAATACTGGAGCACAGATCCTGTTTGTAACTCCCTTCTTTGCCACCCTCTTTTCCCAAGACAGCTGCGATGCCTGCATTTCGTCTACAATGCTACTGCCATCCTAAATGACCCGTTATACGAAATAAGAAATGTTCTTACCAGCCTGACAATAGCATTTGGAGCTACCCTGCATAACCTGGCTGTGTTAGTATATTAGCATACTGCAATAGCATACTGAAAGGCCCTGCTTAATTAGCAACACAGTGATTAAAGGGGATCCTAAAACAGGAGTGAAAAGGCTGAGGAGAATTAGCGTTTAGCACGCTAACACAATGGCATTGATGAGTATGAGGGGCTTGGAGTGTCTGGGTCCATGGTGATGACCATGCTGGCTCCTCATCTCAGCAAGGGACACACTATGTATGTGGACAATTGTTACAGGAGTCCCACACTCTTCCAGCATCTGCTCTCCAACAGCACAGGGGCCTGTGGCACAGTCAGGTCAAACAAGAAGGGGATGAAGGAAACATTTGGATGCAGGAAGATGCAGAGAGGAGAGGTGGAGTTCAAAGAGAACGGTCAACAGCTGGCAGTAAAGTGGCATGACAAACGAGACGTCCATATCCTCTCCACTGTCCATACAGCAACCATGTCGGCCACAGGGAAGGTGGACCACCTGACGGGAGAGATAATAATCAAACCAGACTGTGTGCTTGACTATCACCTCAAAAAGGGGGCAGTGGATAAGGCGGACATGATAAACAGCTTTGTGGAATGTACTCGAAAAACGACCAAGTGGTATAAGAAGATATTTCTCCATCTTTTTTTTAATTTATTTTTATTTCACCTTTATTTAACCAGGTAGGCTAGTTGAGAACAAGTTCTCATTTGCAACTGCGACCTGGCCAAGATAAGGCATAGCAGTGTGAACAGACAACACAGAGTTACACATGGAGTAAACAATTAACAAGTCAATAACACAGTAGAAAAAAGGGGAGTCTATATATACATTGTGTGCAAAAGGCATGAGAAGGTAGGCAAATAATTACAATTATGCAGATTAACACTGGAGTGATAAATGATCAGATGGTTATGTAAAGGTAGAGATATTGGTGTGCAAAAGAGCAGAAAAATAAATAAATAAAAACAGTATGGGGATGAGGTAGGTGAAAATGGGTGGGCTATTTACCAATAGACTATGTACAGCTGCAGCGATCGGTTAGCTGCTCAGATAGCAGATGTTTGAAGTTGGTGAGGGAGATAAAAGTCTCCAACTTCAGTGATTTTTGCAATTCGTTCCAATCACAGGCAGCAGAGAACTGGAACGAAAGGCGGCCAAATGAGGTGTTGGCTTTAGGGATGATCAGTGAGATACACCTGCTGGAGCGCGTGCTACGGATGGGTGTTGCCATCGTAACCAGTGAACTGAGATAAGGCGGAGCTTTACCTAGCATGGACTTGTAGATGAGCTGGAGCCAGTGGGTCTGGCGACGAATATGTAGCGAGGGCCAGCCGACTAGAGCATACAAGTCGCAGTGGTGGGTGGTATAAGGTGCTTTAGTGACAAAACGGATGGCACTGTGATAAACTGCATCCAGTTTGCTGAGTAGAGTGTTGGAAGCAATTTTGTAGATGACATCGCCGAAGTCGAGGATCGGTAGGATAGTCAGTTTTACTAGGGTAAGTTTGGCGGCGTGAGTGAAGGAGGCTTTGTTGCGGAATAGAAAGCCGACTCTTGATTTGATTTTCGATTGGAGATGTTTGATATGGGTCTGGAAGGAGAGTTTAGAGTCTAGCCAGACACCTAGGTACTTATAGATGTCCACATATTCAAGGTCGGAACCATCCAGGGTGGTGATGCTGGTCAGGCGTGCGGGTGCAGGCAGCGAACGGTTGAAAAGCATGCATTTGGTTTTACTAGCGTTTAAGAGCAGTTGGAGGCCACGGAAGGAGTGCTGTATGGCATTGAAGCTCGTTTGGAGGTTAGATAGCACAGTGTCCAAGGACGGGCCGGAAGTATATAGAATGGTGTCGTCTGCGTAGAGGTGGATCAGGGAATCGCCCGCAGCATGAGAAACATCATTGATATATACAGAGAAAAGAGTCGGCCCGAGAATTGAACCCTGTGGCACCCCCATAGAGACTGCCAGAGGACCGGACAGCATGCCCTCCGATTTGACACACTGAACTCTGTCTGCAAAGTAATTGGTGAACCAGGCAAGGCAGTCATCCGAAAAACCGAGGCTACTGAGTCTGCCAATAAGAATACGGTGATTGACAGAGTCGAAAGCCTTGGCAAGGTCTATGAAGACGGCTGCACAGTACTGTCTTTTATCGATGGCGGTTATGATATCGTTTAGTACCTTGAGCGTGGCTGAGGTACACCCGTGACCAGCTCGGAAACCAGATTGCACAGCGGAGAAGGTACGGTGGGATTCAAGATGGTCAGTGATCTGTTTGTTGACTTGGCTTTCGAAGACCTTAGATAGGCAGGGCAGGATGGATATTGGTCTGTAACAGTTTGGGTCCAGGGTGTCGCCCCCTTTGAAGAGGGGGATGACTGCGGCAGCTTTCCAATCCTTGGGGATCTCAGACGATATGAAAGAGAGGTTGAACAGGCTGGTAATAGGGGTTGCGACAATGGCGGCGGATAGTTTCAGGAATAGAGGGTCCAGATTGTCAAGCCCAGCTGATTTGTACGGGTCCAGGTTTTGCAGCTCTTTCAGAACATCTGCTATCTGGATTTGGGTAAAGGAGAACCTGGAGAGGCTTGGGCGAGTAGCTGCGGGGGGGGGGGGGGAGCTGTTGGACGAGGTTGGAGTAGCCAGGCGGAAGGCATGGCCAGCCGTTGAGAAATGCTTGTTGAAGTTTTCGATAATCATGGATTTATCGGTGGTGACCGTGTTACCTAGCCTCAGTGCAGTGGGCAGCTGGGAGGAGGTGCTCTTGTTCTCCATGGACTTCACAGTGTCCCAGAACTTTTTGGAGTTGGAGCTACAGGATGCAAACTTCTGCCTGAAGAAGTTGGCTTTAGCTTTCCTGACTGACTGTGTGTATTGGTTCCTGACTTCCCTGAACAGTTGCATATCGCGGGGACTGTTCGATGTTAGTGCAGTCCGCCACAGGATGTTTTTGTGCTGGTCGAGGGCAGTCAGGTCTGGAGTGAACCAGGGGCTATATCTGTTCTTAGTTCTGATCGACACTGCCCTCAATGGCCACATAGTTCACTGCCAACGAACAAGTGAGATGATCACTGAACAAGGTATTTTGTGTAATTGGACATACAGTTCACATGCAAAATCAATTAACATAATAAGGTACTTAGATAGAAACACAGCCTGGATTTGAACCAGCGTGTCTGTGTTACGCCCCTGAAAACAGGGGAGAAATAATCACGAGAGTGATACGGTGTTGTATTCTCAATTCAACGTTTAGTGTAATCATTTCACAAAAGTAACACATTACAAAACAACAGAAAACCCATTATACAACTAACACAGCAAAATATCTTATTAACAACGTACATGTTCATTCACAATCAACATAAAATGGCAGCTACTCTCAGTACGATGCTATTCTTCACTTCAACCGAGCAGGGCTAATATTACTCTCTTCAAACTTAACTCTTAACTTCCTCAAGACGTTACTAAGACACTCCTTAAACACTCTTGACATGTTAGCGAGTTATAACATTTAAATTACTATTTTTATCATCAATAAAGTACCTGAAAACAGGGGAGAAATAATCACAAGAGTGATACGGTGTTGTATTCTCAATTCAACATTTAGTGTAATGAGAAAAGACCGTGATTTTCCCCAGGAATATGGGTGGAGACCAGAGCAATCGATCTCCGGCTCATAGATTAAGAGCATTTCGTAGATCACAGATGAACACTTTTAGGCACCACAAAAATAAAGTAATCAATATAACGTTTACACATTACTCTCACAATTCGTACCCTTTGACAGATTTGAACTTTAACACAATTATATGAATGTTATCAATCTCTATCAACTAATACTGAATGCATCTTTTTAACCTTAGATGTTTTAAGATCCTCACATACTATGAACTTACTAATACTTTTTAATGTATAACAGGCTATGAATATTTCCTTTAACCTGTCACATCTGTAGTGACACCTCTAGCAATAAGATGCTCTGCATTAGACCGCTGCACCACTTGGAAGTCATAAGGTCAGGGTAGCTTCAAAATACAGCACAAGCTAATACTTCTCTGATGCAATTAGCAATGTTTTACAGAGCTAATAGAAGAATGCAGCTAGCAACATAAGCATGATTGAATATAACACCATAAAGGTTATGAAATGAGTAATGTTTCCTCGCGTGTCCACGGTTATAAGGAATATACACAAATATATTATGCTACAGTAGAAACGACATAACACGACATACAGAAACTATTATAATGTAATAAGGCACTTACTTACTTTAACGCATACATTTCCTAAGTTATTATTTGTAACGAAAACAACAATGACTGCGATGCAGGTAACAGACAGGAAATGTGAAATATGTGTGTGCAGGACGGGAGATGCGCAAATGTCTGCAGACTTGAACTGCACACACAATTGGGAAGTGCTTTGGGAATTTTGTCCGAGTCAGAAATGTCCAAAAACAACTAGGTCCTCAAAAGTAAAAATGACTACTTTTATGTGAATGAACGAGGAGACGGAGCACCCCTCGAATACGAACTGTTCTTAGAAAATAAAACACGTGTTAGAAAATCATTTGAAATTGACAAGCTGAAAACAGCCTATAAATAAAAACAGGCTGCATGCCTTGGTTTGAGGGCAGTTGCGTAACAATCACATTCTGGAATGGAGAGAACGTTCTAACAGCACGTGCATAAAAAAACTCACGCTGGGGCAACTATTAGAGATGTTTAACCTTTTCATGTGTGAGTTCCAAACATCTCTAATAGTCGCCCCAGGGTGAGTTTTTTGGGCTTCCAAATGTAATCGTGTCATACACAGAGTCTGCGGCTACATGTGACAGATAATCAAGAAGAAACTGTTTCAGCATCAAGAAAGGTAGTGACTATTCTCAAAGTAGACTACATAGTCTTCCATTCAACCACATACATTTTACCATTATGACCATTTATATCTTACCTTGTTCAATCTTGGGATAACCAGATCATTGACAGTTTCATAGATGGGTATTGGGTTTACATGACTGTTTGATCTGGTCTGGAATCAAAATACAGCCCATTACAATACAGTACATACAGCTTTAACACATTCAGATACATAATAATGACAATTCAAACTTACATCTCTACTTCTTGTGTTGATGATAACATCAGCATATATTGTGTTGTCTGTAAGATCTGTTGTGTTTTATGAGAACAACATTTCATTCAGGACATCAACAAACGTACCCAGGAATTAATTAGGGGTCTCAATCTTATTCTCACTTCTAGCAAATCCCCCCCAAAATCATATCGGCTGAAGAATACTTCTAGAATACTTCTAGAACCACCCAAATTGTTACTTTAAGTATAATGGAGGCCCCTAAGCTGTACATACCTGTGTTACTTCGGCCCCTGCAGTAGCACACTGCCCCTTCTACAGTGAGGATCAGCACTACAGCGCCTCCTACTGATATTCCGATGTAGATGGTATACCACACCAGTCCTGTCAAATATAGTACAACACACATGAATAGACTATTCAACATGATAAAGACTATATTGCTCTATATCATATACATCCAACGTAATCACATGCACTACATATTATATTTGACAACATCAGCGTATAAGCACACTGAAAAGTGTATAGAAGGGATTATTATGATATCTAGGTACCTGGGGTGGTGTGTCATTACTACACTTTCCTGTCTCAAAGGCAGTTTTCCAAATGACTAGGTTGGAGGCGTTACACTTTACACTGATGTCTCTCTCTGCTGGTGAGAGAGAGAAGTGTATCTGCTGGCCATCCCCGTACATCTCATTGTCTCTTTCCCAGGTGTAGGTAAGGTTGGGGTAGCAGGACACGTTGCACACCAGCCGTACCGTACAGGAGTGGTTGGCCAAAAGCTTGATGTCTGTCTGGATCGCCACCGTAGTTATAGGCTCTGACCAACCAGGGGAGAGATAGAGACTCAATCAGTCTTCTAAATGAACCCTACCGTAGCCATACCACCAGGAGAAAGACGACATGAAAATGTGATGGAAATGTAATAACGCTTGGTGAGTAATGTCAGTATGAAACCACAAAACCTGTGTTATAATTTAAAGATCATCAGCCATGGTTATGGATATAAATAAGAATTATATCAAAATAGGATGCAAAAATGTTATTAACAGCCTACCGTGGACCTTCAGAGTGATGGTCTTACTGCCAATCTGACCTTTGTCCTCTTCACCTGTAAGTAGAAAATCCTCTGAGTCTTGCAGTCTCTGACTGTTAAACTGTAGTTTTTGGTGTTCATCTTTAGTCTCCCCTCAAACTGGGATCCAGGTGAATATACAACTTCTGAGTTGAATTCTCCTTTCCCATATACTTCAACTCCAATGGACCAATGGGCACTGCCCTTCCTTGGACACTGTGCTAACTAACCTCCAAACGAGTTTCAATGCCATACAACACTCCTTCCGTGGCTTCCAACTGCTCTTAAACGCTAGTAAAACCAAATGCATGCTTTTCAACTGTACACTGCCCGCACCCGCCCGCCCGACTAGCATCACCATCCTGGACGGTTCTGACCTAGAATATGTGGACAACTATCAATACCTAGGTGTCTGGCTAGACCGTAAACTCTCTTTCCAGACTCATATTAAACATCTGCCTCACGCCGCCAAACTTACTCTAGTAAAACTGACTATCCTTTCGATCCTCGACTTCGGCGATGTCATCTACAAAATAGCTTTCAATACTCTACTTAGCAAACTGGATGCAGTCTATCACAGTGCAATCCGTTTTGTTACCAAATCACCTTACACCACCCACCACTGCGACCTGTATGCTCTAGTCGTCTGGCCCTCGCTACATACTCGTCGCCAGACCCACTGGCTCCAGGTCATCTATAAGAGGGTTATATCATGTTGGTTGTTGCTAACAGAGTTGGCATGTACTATGTTAGTTGTTGTTGGGAGCAGCTTTGGTATGTTCTGTGTTTGTTACTTTGTCAGAGCTTCTTTAATGTCCTGAGTTAGTTTTTTTCTCAGGTTTTGTTGTGAAGTTTGTATTATTGTGTATTATTGTGTTTCATTTGTTCCCAGGGAGAAGGGGAAGGCACCTAGGGAGTACTTAGGCAAGAGGCCCGCGAGCATACATATACCACTGTCTAGGCACACTAGGTAAGACCTGGGCGGACCACCCCCTGTATTTTGGTTAGGGCACCAGGTGGTGCTAAATTAGGTAAGTAGTGGGTAGGCAGGAGAGGGGGATTTTAGATTTACTTTCTTTGCTTTCGTTCCGTCCAGCCCCTTTTCCCCATATTACCGTGTGACGGAATAAATTCCTTGTAAACGGTACCACTCTCTCTGCCTTTGTCATCCTTACTCGCACCTACAGTCCCATACCTCTTTCACTTCACAGGGAGTTGAGTTGTAGCAGGGTGTTGCGTATTCCCTCTTCACAGAGGCGTGCGTAACAACTGGTCACAATGACAACACCCACCCATAGCACACGTTCCAGCAGGTATGTCTCACTGATCATCTCCAAAGCCAACACCTCCTTTGGCCGCCTTTCCTTCCAGTTCTCTGCTGCCAGTGACTGGAACGAATTGCGAAGATTGCTGAAGCTGGAGACTTATTTCCCTCACCAACTTTAAACATCAGCTATCTGAGCAGCTAACCGATCGCTGTAGCTGTACATAGTCCATCTGTAAATAGCCCACCCAATCTACCTACCTCATCCCCATACTGTTTTAATGTACTTTTCTGCTCTTTTGCACATCAGTATCTTTACTTGCACATCATCATCTGCTCATTTATCACTCCAGTGTTAATCTGCTAAATTGTAATTCTTCGCTACTATGGCCTATTTAGTGCCTACCTCCTCATGCCATTTGCACACACTGTATATAGACTTTCTTTTTTTCTACTGTGTCATTGACTTGTTTATTGTGTTATTGGCTTGTTTATTGTTTATTCCATGTGTAACTCTGTCTTGTTGTCCGTGTCACACTGCTTTGCTTTATATTGGCCAGGTCGCAGTTGTAAATGAGAACTTGTTCTCAACTAGCCTACCTGGTTAAATAAAGGTGAAATAAAAATAAATAAATAAATGATTTGAAATGTCCCCTCTCTAAGCCTGCCAGCAGCTCCACGGAGTCCCCCACTCACTTGTTGATGATCAGAGGAACACCCACAACTGAAACACACAAATACACATGTTATAAAGGGTAAATAAAATAAAAAATAAAACATTTCTGACAATCAATGGCTGCACACATTATTACAATGATCTTATTACTGTATAATTATTCATGTAGTACAATGAAGCAAGTGTTGTAATTACTCATTGTTACACTCTAATACTTGTTACAGTGTGTTTACATGAATAATTACACAATAATACACTGCAATGCAAAGTCCTACCTAATCAATAATAGATAATAATGGATTGGATTTATATATCGCATTTCCAGGTTTCAATTATACTGTATGTGGCACATCACATATTTTAACTTTATATATTTACGTATCTGAGTGAATGAGTCCTTTTTTACTTCATCAAAGTCCACTCCTCCCCCACATTCAGTAGAACAGGATGAGATGACAGGAAAAGAGAAGTGAGGGTGGATCTGATAACCCTTCCTGAGCTCACAAGTACAAATCCCACCATTGACTGTGTAATTATTCACCAGAAGTGCATCATATACTGCATGGGCAACATTATTTATTTATTTATTTATTTTACCTTTATTTAACCAGGTAGGCAAGTTGAGAACAAGTTCTCATTTACAATTGCGACCTGGCCAAGATAAAGCAAAGCAGTTCGACAGATACAACAACACAGAGTTACACATGGAGTAAAACAAACATACAGTCAATAATAACGTATAAACAAGTCTATATACAATGTGAGCAAATGAGGTGAGAAGGGAGGTAAAGGCAAAAAAGGCCTTGGTGGCAAGGTAAATACAATATAGCAAGTAAAACACTGGAATGGTAGTTTTGCAATGGAAGAATGTGCAAAGTAGAAATAAAAATAATGGGGTGCAAAGGAGCAAAATAAATAAATAAATTAAATACAGTTGGGAAAGAGGTAGTTGATAGGGCTAAATTATAGGTGGGCTATGTACAGGTGCAGTAATCTGTGAGCTGCTCTGACAGTTGGTGCTTAAAGCTAGTGAGGGAGATAAGTGTTTCCAGTTTCAGAGATTTTTGTAGTTCGTTCCAGTCATTGGCAGCAGAGAACTGGAAAGAGAGGCGGCCAAAGAAAGAATTGGTTTTGGGGGTGACTAGAGAGATATACCTGCTGGAGCGTGTGCTACAGGTGGGAGATGCTATGGTGACCAGCGAGCTGAGATAAGGGGGGACTTTACCTAGCAGGGTCTTGTAGATGACATGGAGCCAGTGGGTTTGGCGACGAGTATGAAGCGAGGGCCAGCCAACGAGAGCGTACAGGTCGCAATGGTGGGTAGTATATGGGGCTTTGGTGACAAAACGGATTGCACTGTGATAGACTGCATCCAATTTGTTGAGTAGGGTATTGGAGGCTATTTTGTAAATGACATCGCCAAAGTCGAGGATTGGTAGGATGGTCAGTTTTACAAGGGTATGTTTGGCAGCATGAGTGAAGGATGCTTTGTTGCGAAATAGGAAGCCAATTCTAGATTTAACTTTGGATTGGAGATGTTTGATATGGGTCTGGAAGGAGAGTTTACAGTCTAACCAGACACCTAAGTATTTGTAGTTGTCCACGTATTCTAAGTCAGAGCCGTCCAGAGTAGTGATGTTGGACAGGCGGGTACGTGCAGGTAGCGATCGGTTGAAGAGCATGCATTTAGTTTTACTTGTATTTAAGAGAAATTGGAGGCCACGGAAGGAGAGTTGTATGGCATTGAAGCTTGCCTGGAGGGTTGTTAACACAGTGTCCAAAGAAGGGCCGGAAGTAGAATTACATCTCAATCTGAAGTAATGTTTTATAAACCCTTACCCCAAAAAAATGTCAGTCATGAATTAATCCTGCTAGCATGACAACGTAAATGATGTCAATGTGGCATGAAAAACCTTAGCATTTATATTTATCTCGCGAGAAGGACAATGTTGGTCCAGTGTGTTTGTGTGTAAATGTATGCCTATACGCCATGAAAGTGACTAGCCACTTCATCATTCTTCCGGAGTCAGTCCCCTAATTATTTTTGAATGGGCTTGGCGATTGATTATATATTACATTTGTGAAAATGCAGTTGTTTAAAATATATATTTATCATAATATATTTGTGATTGTGGCTGAATTTACTCCTGCCAGATGCCTTTTAATATAATGTTGCGCTGACAAACATTGCGCTACATCTTTGCCCTTTTAAGGCCATTCAAAAAGCTAACAAACATTAGAAAATTACAGGGCTACTTCCTTGAAAATGTTGCTGCACTTTCGATGCACGTTAACACAACCATTGGAACAAAGTGTTGTTGTTTCGTAAACTCCATGTTCAGTTGGATGAGAGCACGAATGGCCAGCGATCTAGCGTCAGGATTAAATACACCACAAGTCTCTGTGGCGCAATTGGTTAGCGCGTTAGACTGTTAATCTAAAGGTTGGTGGTTCGAGCCCACCCAGGGACGACAGTTTTCAGTTTGTTTTGCTCCATGATGTCGATGTGACGTCCTGTTATGAGATTTGTTATATAAATAATCTAATATCAAGCATTACTAGCAGGCCAATGCTCTGGTTAAACCGGATGTCCTCAGATAACTCTGGGCCCAGTGTCCTCAGTCAAGTTTAGAGCCTACGTGCAATAACATGATTATCCGAAGGACACACAGCTGCCATCACGCAAATATACTCCCCTGTAAACTACAAAGAACATCCTGCAACACTAACGAGCTTAGAGTGCCAAACTATCTCACTGACATTGACCCTTGCATGCACTCCTGCAAAGACAGGAAACACCTGAGCCCAAAGCAGACATTGCCAGTCCCTATATCCACGCTTCCTTGACACACAAACATCTCATGAGCACTGTACACTCACACTCCACCCCCCCCCCTACTGGTCGGGTGCCAAGAGCAGAGGACTCTGCTGTGCACCAATGGGGCCCCTGCTCTGGCTAGAGCAGGCCCGCCTCCAACTCTCCAGTCAGAAGACCAACACGACGAGACTCCACCTACATTATTCTGTGTATACATTCTGCTGTAAACTCTGGCTGGGCAGCCTAATTTAGCTGACTCCTCACAGGGTCATATTGCTTAGGTCCGTGCACGCTGTAGGACAAGACATCTCTGACTTTAAATAA